>NC_068954.1:18040179-19378929 GCF_026419915.1 Harpia harpyja | reverse complement strand
TAGAAACACCTTTATTTTTAATATTCTAAACACTCTTAAGGGACTCTGTGAAATCTAAGTCAGGCTTCTAAATACAGATTGGCTTTCACTGCACTTTAACCCTTAAACAAGAAGAAAAGAAATAAAAGAGGCAAATGAATCTGCTTGGAGCTCATGCTGAGGCAAATGGTCCTGAAAAGGGTTTGCTGAGAGCTAGCTAAGGTGTTTCTGCGCTGTGGTGAACTCTGCAGTACAGATGTACCCTGTGCAAGACATAAATCATTCCCTGCCCACCCCCCACTTCAGGAAAGAACCATGGCACGCTGAAGCGTCAAGGGAAGGTCAGGCAATGCCCTATCTCTCACACTGTTCAGGCGAGCAGGGTGCCAGGCACTGAGAGCTGTGCCACATGCGTCCCATTTGAGAGAACAAGGCAGTTTGTAGGGAAGACCACTGCCTGCAATTCAGGAAAGTGCTTGAGTGCACATGCTCAGAGTTCAGCAGGTTTGCATCTGACTGTATGAAATGCAGTCTCGCTGGTTTCCTGGACTGGCCTCTGAATGTGCAAAGAGTAAGAAAAATCTCCTGAAAAGGAGAGATAAAGGCACCAGGGTAATAGAAAGACGACAATTATGCCAGCTTTTATTTTAAAACACTGAGCTATAAATGTGAACAAGAGCAAAATGGAAAAGCAATTCAAAACACTGGAGGAGGCAGGCAGCCAAAACATTTGTCTGAAAATGTAGCTTCCTTGGTGCTCATTGGCTAGAATGGTTTGTGTTTGTAGCTTGCTCTGAATTTTGTTTGACTTGAACATGATTTTGCTTTTGCAGTCAAAAGCAGCGTAGGTCTAATGGATACAGTACTTTTTTTTACTGTCTTGTGTTAAAAAAAAAAAATACGAGTTTAATTTTTTTAGAAATGAGGAAGGACAAATTGGTCTGTCTCTACAGTAAACCTGATGGACTGAGTGACTCTTCGTTCTTTTTTTTTTTTTTTTAATGAAAAATTAAACTTGTGGTCCTGTGACACAGGTGAAAAGGATCAGTGTGCACATCTCTGGTTGCTACCTTTTTTATTTAAACTGGCTGTAGATCTGTTCAGGTGGTTTTCAGAGAGCTACTCCAGTAGAAAATCTTCAGGGTCTTTCCATAGCTCTGGACAGAGACTCAGCAGTTATAGAAGGAATGACAGCCACAAAACCTGCAGCTAGCAAAGACTCTGCTAGCTTTGATGCTGTGATACAGCCCTGTTTATGCCTCTTATAGCTATTGCTAGGACAAGTTGAGTAGTTCCAGCTTCCCCGGTGCTGGGGAAGTCACTTTACAGCAATTCTTCATAGCTTCATGGACTTTCATCTGAGGAGCACAACAAGAAGAACATAGTCTTTGGTCACACATTGAAATGAGTGAAATTCCAACTGGATATACACAAAAAAGGAGCAGGATGATCACAGAGGCAGTACAGTCTCTGCCCTTTAAGAATTTTCAAACTTGACAGAACAACACTCTCTTCACTTAACTTTGAACTTGGCCTGTTCTGAGCAGGAGGTTGGACTTCCAGAGATCCCTTCAAACCTAAATTATACTATGATTCTAATTTTAATATATTATAGAAACTGTGCAAAGGGAGATAAAAAATATATTGTTAAATAGAAATAAACTATCCTTTTAAAATCTGCTTTATGGTAAATACTATCTGTATTTCATTTAGAAACAAAAAAATCCTGGTCTTAATAATTCAATGTCTCCACAACTTCTATAAGTCACCCAGATATAGACATGGCTAGATGAAACAATCTTCAATTAGCATTTTACTGGCTCCACAATCTATTTAATATTGTCTGTGGGAAGACACACACCAACACTGTTTTTTAAATTACATATGTTAAGAGGCAAATTACACCCAAAATGTTGGAAAATTATGCTGGACCTCAGAGAGATCCAGTAGTTTTGATACCACACACTATGAATTTCTTTTTCAGCTTGAAGCCCTGAGCTTCAGGTTTCAGCAGACTCCAAATTCAAAGGAAGATTAAGGAAAATTACAATGTTTTCTCTGCTTCTTAGTCAAAGCCATTAATCCCACAGAGGTTTTCATGGCTACCACAGTACAACAGCAGCTGTGCTGAAAAAATTATTTTATGAAATCAATGAAAATGTTAAAGAAGGGGAACATGAAAGAAAAGGCTTCTGCTTTAACAAATTGGCAATATGACTGTTCAGATAAAAGAGAACCACACACACAGAGGCAGAAAGCAGGCCGAACGTGTACCACAGCAAGGTATTTCTGAACAGCATCATTTAAATGGGCTTTTCATCCTCCCACCAGCAGCACGGGGAAGCTCAAGTTTAAAGGTGGCCCTGAAAGACAGTGAAAATTTCTCAGAGTGAAAAATGAAAACGAAAGCACAGTGACTAGTGCAGGCACTGATTTATCAGTTAAATGAGGGGATCTAACAGGTCCCTGGCTGTCATTAGCATTGCAAGAGTGCTGACCTCACACCACAGCATGACCCAGGCTTTCCAGGCAGGTAACAAATTTTGGCTGAGTTTTGCGAAGGAATCTAGTCCTTAATCACCACAGTCTTAATACTTTCTGTAAGCAGAAAATTGTCTTTTCTGGTGCCACGTTAGCATTCAATCCATTTCTGAAATGTAAATAAGGAAGTGAGTGTGTCTATGTGTGAAAAAGCTGCAGGAAGAGTGCGTGCAAAGGAGGGAGTGGATGCATTCGGGATTAAAGTGGTTTACGTGACTAGGTAAGTACATGTATATCATCTTCTATCATTGCACAGTCACTATTTGTAGCAACTCAAAATGCAGTACTAGACTTCTATTATAACAATTTTGTGTGTAGCATTAGTAATCTGCCAATTTACTCCTGTTAATAAAATGGCCCTTATTAATGTTGACCATTATAAATTAATCTCATAGGAAATTTCTCTGCTTATTGTTACATTTAATAGATGACAAACATATTTCTTTCTTTCTTTCTTCTTTCATTTCTATAGAGCAAGGTGAGCTTTCTGTATGGTTCGTAGCAAGTCAGCGTGGAAAGGCAGCATCATCCATCATTTAGGTGTGTTTCCTCATTAGCTACATGGTTGTTGTTGTCTTTATAGTTATCCTTGAAAATTTCACCTGGTTAGATTGTTCTACCCTCCTAAATTTCATTCTCATTTGACTCCTCATGGAAATGAGAAATATTTACACTGCTAGAGAATATTAATATTTTACCTTTAAACATAATCTTTAGGCTTAGCAGATGCCACCACCTGTAACTAAGCACATTCACAGAAACTATGTTTCTTGCTCAGATGCTTTGGGAGCTCATATAAGCTAGGCGACATTCTGGACTGACATCTTTTTCAGTGACTCCTCTGGTTTTGGCAGTGCCAAACTGTTTCAGAAAACTTTGTCAGTCTCCCTCAACTGCTTTAGTATGAACCGAAAGTAATTTTTAAAAAATCTAATAAAATTATAGCATTTTTATTTTGCAATTGAAAAAAATCTTTATTATTATTATTATTATTTTGGATTTTCTTTTGACTTTATTTTAAAAAATTAAATACCAGATTTTCATATTCAAGGCAAACATTGTAGTTCAGGTGAAGCAAAAGATTATTTTTGAGGTATTTGGTTCATATAAAGTATTTCCAGCTATCTTATTTTAAATTAAATGTTGTTAGTATTAACTTTACTTTTATTTTCCTTAACTGAAAAAAGAAGCTGGCAGCACAGCTTTAATCTTAACAGGATCTTTAGTAATGAGGGCAGCTGCTCACTAGAAAAATGGCTTTCATTTATTCACTCATTTCATCTTGGACACCTAATGTGATTGACAAATGTGTCTATTCAGGTTTTTCACTTGTTCTGACATCCTAGTGCTGGCAGAACTTCATTGAATTACTTGAGAAAATCAGACTCTGTTGCCACAAATCAACAGGTGCAAACTTATGAATGTTGTTCGCACCAAGCACTGCGGAAATAATCTTAAGAGAATAATTATGCAAGAAGTGATGATGGGTCTTTCTAGTAGAGAGCCAGCAGCCAAGTTGTACATAGTTTGCAGTGGGTTGCCGAGATCTGACTGCCTGCCCAAAGCCAGCGATGGAGCATGAAAATTCTGCTGCAATGTCTCTGATATTCAGACTTGAATATATCATTTCATTTACTTACTGACTGAGCTGATTAGGTGCCTTAACTCTAAGTTTCTGTAGCACCTTGCTTACTGATGCATAAATTAGTACTTTGTTAGATAGCCGGAGTTAGTCAGTCCTTCCTCCCCGACCCTTGGCAATAGTCCTGATGATGTCCAAAACCTACGGAATGGTAATCCATGGAGTGCAAGAGCATAAGGTGATATATTAGGTCTGGGTATCTAACTGTAAAACACTAACCACAGAATTCAGGTTCTATTTTCGCCAAGATTTCTTCTTCCGAAGTAAGTTCAACACATCAATCATGCCTTTTTCTTTACCCAGGATCTTCAGGGGCCCCTCTACTCCCTACAGGATTATATTTCACAAGCCATCTGCTGTGAATCAAGGAAAACCCTTATGCTTCCTCCGTCCTAGCCTTCCTCTTGCAGGATAACACAGCCACAGGTCACAGCTGAAAACTCCTGCAAAAACCTTCCTGTTTTCTGCTGCTATTCAGCTCACTCAAGCTGTTGCTGACTTCTATGACCCAGACCTCTTCATGCTGATACTTGACTATGTGTTCCTGGGCAGTAGCCTTATTCTAAAACACAAGTAGGTGGCTACACAAGTGGCTGAAGTGATACTCCTTTTGACTTTTGGATAACAGGTTTTAGTCCTAGAGATTGTGCTCTCCCAGCATGAAAAGTCATAAGAATGAGTTTGACAGAAAACTTACACTAGCCTTATGGAAAATACAGAGCTATCAGTAAAGGAGCTATTACCAAACAGTGTAACTAATGAGAGAGCCTTTCCTGGTTTTGATTATTACTACAGTCATTTTTTTCCTTGCTTGATCTAGAAATGATCCATATCACCCGCTCATTGCTCTCCTACATTGTATTTCTGCTTCCCTTGATTTTCATGGGAAGTCTCTCATCTGCTCACCAGACAGACCTGACAGCAGGAAATTTCTATCCTCACCACAGTGGGAGTACTTAGACAAAGTCTATGAGCTTGAAAGACATAGCCATTGCAAATGATGTTATCAGTGATAGGGAATGCTGGAGATGATAAAAGCATTTAAACCAGAAGAGAGGATGAAAGTGTGGGAGTCTGTGTTTATACAGCAGCATTAGTCTTCTAGGAAGTAGGTGAAGGAGGGAAAAAGAAACAAGAGACTTTAACCAGAGCACCAGAGCAGCTGCCACACCTTGCTGAGGATAAGATTGAACCCTTCATCTGGACCTGTCAAGGACACAGATACACAGTGTGATGTATATGGTCGTCTGCAGGAAAAGATCCTAATAAGATTCAAAGGTTTTTGCTGATGCCTGGAAGGAATAAGAAAAATTCATTGTTTTGAGTAGCAGAGAACTTCCTGTACTGCATGGCTATGGTCCAGCAAAGCATGGAAACAAATTGTAAATGCAGCCATGGAAGGGGGCAATATACCATTGCAAAGCTAGCAGTCAAGTGTCTGTCTAATTGCTTGCTTGAATTAAGTTTAATGTACCATATTTCTCACAGGATGAAGCCAAAAATGAACAAACAAAGTAAAAGATGATCTTCAAAAATACTACTATCAATGTTAAGATTTTGTGAAGCAGATATATATATCTTATGTAAACAATCTAAAAAGGATTGTCGTTAGGCTAAGCGGTTTATATCAAGCATATTAGGCATCTTCTCATTTAGTGTGCTATCAAAGAAATTATTTAATTTTAAGTCATAATGTTTAAGTAATTACTTATTCTAATTACTTTAGGCAATGAAATATATTTATACCTTTTTAACAGCAATTTCTTAATTAGCATATTTTCATTAATCAAAAAAATGAATAATTTAGAAGCACAGAGTAACAGATGAATTATGCTAAGAGAGGTTTTGTCTGTGAAGAACAGTTTACCAATTTTTCCCATATAAAGTACCGGGCATCAGCCCAAAAGCTTTGTTGTCTGCACTATGGAAACCAAAGGGCTGCAATATCCTTTAGTTGGCTCCTTTGCTTTGGATCTGTTAATACAACAGCTTCTGCTGCTTTCAGATTCCCCCTGCTATGACTGATCGAGGCCTGGTGCAAGTTAGAAAAGCCTCAAGGCTGCTCTAAATTATAAATGGCCTATGGTCCCAAAAGAAAACTATTACATAGGGGAATGTCTCGTTTGCAAGGAGCCGATGCTCTGTAAGTGAGACTGTGGATGGTCGCTTCTACCTTTGTCCTAACTAAATATCCTGCACAATGATGGTCAATTCAGAACTAGGCCAGGCAGCAAAATCCAAATTCTGAATATCACAGTCTCTAAGACAGGGTTTTGTTGCACTTTGAAAATACGCAGTAACTTACATTGTTGAGGTGCTAGAGCATGTCCAAAGAAGAGTGATGAAGCTGGTGAAGGGTCTAGAGCACAAGTCCTATGAGGAGCAGCTGAGGGAACTGGGGTTGTTTAGCCTGGAGAAAAAGAGGCTGAGGGGAGACCTTATCACTGTCTACAACTACGTGAAAAGAGGTTGTAGTGAGGTGGGGGTTGGTCTCTTCTCCCAGGTAACAAGCGATAGGACAAGAGGAAACCACCTCAAGTTGTGCCAGGGGAGGTTTAGATTGGATATTAGGAAAAATTTCTTCACTGAAAGGGTTGTCAGGCATTGGAACAGGCTGCCCAGGGAAGTGGTTGAGTCACCATCCCTGGAGGTATTTAAAAGATGTGTAGATGTGGTGCTTAGGGACATGGTTTAGTGGTGGAATTGGCAGTGTTAGGTTGGACTCGGTGATCTTAACGGTCTTTTCCAACCTAAATCATTCTATGATTCTATGATCATGAACTCTAAAGAGTTTACAGTCTTGAAGAATATTCATCCATTTCTCCATGTGGGTTTTATGGGGAAAAAGTCAAAGTAGAGAGAACCAGATTCCTTATGTAGTGTATATTTAAGTGTGTTGGAGTAATCTGTGGGATTTTGTGGACTTCAGTACGTGGTAAAGAGAAGATATCTGAAATTTATTCTTTTGGATTCTGAAGTCTATAGAGCAGAGATTTTATTGTTTTTCATAGACTGACTTGTGACAAGTTTGGCCACTTGTGGAAAGTTTAGGGAAAACTACAATAAATTATTAACTGACTGCATAAAGTAGGTCTTCCTCTTAGTTTGAAGGAGTTTCTAGTGAAACAGAAAACGAGTGGATTCATAAACAGAACATCTCTGGGTGGTAGCATGCCCTGGTATGGAGCGTGATGTGCAGCTCTCTGCAGAATTCTTACCTACATTACCTACCACACATCTGTGCTGAGCACTGCACTGGGGTTAATTCAGGGATTTCTACCCCATGCTCAGCTGCATACCATAAACCTCTTCTCAGAGTCTAAAGCAATAGTTAAGCACTGTTTATATCAAAAGAATGACAGGATTTGACCCCATAAATACACACACTCTGCTGCATAGAATATGTTATCTTCACATCTTTTATCTCTACATCTTAGTTGTAAATCACACTCCATTTCAAGAAAATGGATACTACACGTGCTTGATATGATAGTTCCAGAGGAGAGAACGAGACTGCTATGAACACACAGCAGGATCTGTTATAACTGATGCCAGACAGAAATCAATGCAGATTTATGCCATCTGAGAATCCAACCTATAAACCTTTATGAAATAAAAAGTGAAGAAACTTGAAAACACAAAGATCTAGGTTCTGATCTCAATTATGCTATTGATAATCTTGCACAATGTCATTGGTCTTGATTTCTCTGTTGTATAGTTTTAAAAAACAGGACAGATCATTAACTCAAAGTTACCCATGTATTTTTGGAATTGGGAGTAAAATAAAATAAAAGTTCATCTAGATTTGCAAGGATCCAACTGAGATACTCTGATTCAAGAGTGCATCATAAAGGCTATCAAAGACTAGTCTTTTTCCAAATAAACTCAAGATAGAGTCTTTTATATGCTGATATTGTCACCCAGTCAGTGCAGCTGCTTGCTCATGCAATAGAAGTGTTGCTGCTGTCAAAAGATCAACAAGACTCTTTAGTACAAGATGCTGTGTATCGGAAAAGAAATGTTTTAGTTGATAAAGCTTTATCACCTGCAGGACTGGCATTACATAAATTTACAAAGTTTCGTGATTACTGCAGTTACATCCAAGATGACAAAAATATTTTGACTGAGTCATTTAACTCTGAGAGCTTTCTTGACAAGGTCTCAGTAATGTAAACACATCCTCTGAAGCTTGCTTTCTGTCACTGGTCAGCTGGTCAGTGTGAAGTATTATAGAGAAAAGGTGGGAAGAGTGAAAGTGCTCGCTCTTCCACATTCTAGGCACTCTACCAACTCTTGAAGTCCAAAAGCAGATACATAGGGCAAGAAGGGCACACCGTGTTTTTCTTTCAACTGTAGTTCAAGGCTTGCTAAGGGAGAAAAGTCATTATGATTGTTTTTAATGGAAAAGTAACTTCCAGAGGAAAAAGAAGATGCAAGGATCTTCTCCTCCACTCCCACCAATGGAATACATAGACAACAAAGTCAGATGTGGTCCAGAAATTCCCAAAGTCAGAAGTTTAATGATCTCAAGTGAAGAGCTTGGGCTGTCTCCATCACAGGAAAAAATAATTTCTGTAACATAAGGACAATACAAATTTGGCAGAGTTCTTCAAAATCACATCTGTTCACCATGTATTATGTTTGGTGACAGAAGGAACAAACTGTAAAGCAGTATATGATAAAACAGTGAAAGCTGGCAAGTTGGTTGACTAAGGTTGCACTGGTAATTAGCAGAACTGGCTTGTTGATTGTCATCACATTCTCCTATAAGTCATACGGACCTGTGATGGCTAGCATTTAAAAGATCTTCATGCAGCAACTTATATTACATTATTTCTTTTCTATTACTAAAACTGTGAGAGTATTGTCACATGATTATACCATAATGAATGATATCTATTATTCTATTAGCAGTTGCTACTACCACCTTTAAATTTTTTTTTTTTTAATTACAAACATTACAATGTCAAACTATTTGTATTATTTGATGGAAGGCTATTCTTAGTAACTTGTGAATGCAAAGATAAATTCTTATTTATCTTTCTGTCATTCAGTGTGGTACAGCATCTACAACAGATTATTAGTATGGACAAGATTTTTCTCCAACAGTTTTCACACAGTTTTGCAATTGTCTTTGTCTTTCACATATGTATAAAAAATTTTGCAATAAATATGGATTATTAACTGAATTATTAGTTCTTTTTTTTTGTGTGTGTGTTTGTGTATGTGTGGTTTCTTTTTGAAATTACAGTTTGGGTGCTTATTTTCCTGGCTGGTTCTAGGGTACATGTCTCTACACAACGCATTACTCTTCTCCTTCTGAGGTGAGAAGCACTCTTGGCATTTCTGGTTATTGTACATTTTAGGGGTGTATCTAGTTGAGAACCAAAACCATTGAGACGACTGTAGCATAGAGCTGCTGACTATAACTTTTACTGAGTGCAAATATTTCTGTTTTCAAACGTTTATAGTACATTTTGAAATGTGAAAACAATTACTTACATTCATTTAAACATGGAACCACAGCCCTCTGTCTCCAGACAGAGGTCTCCTGTTTTGCTAAGCCACTGACCACTTGTACGAAGGGGCAGCCTGGGTCACACACAGGTCGGTGTGTTACATACATGCCATTGTCACATTACGGTTAGAGCTCACCAATTAGTGAACGCAGCTCCAGTGGTTGTGAGGCTCATCCTTTGAGTTAGAGCTCACCACACCTCCAGTGGGAGTGGGATTTAACCTTTGAAGATAACTGGGGGGAGAAAAGGGACAGGGGGGGAATAAGTTTGTATTTATTCTGGTTATCAGACAGACAAGTCAGAACAGGCTGACTTCCAGGACAGAGCACAGAAACCTTGCACCAAATTTTTTAAAGAATAAGGGAAAGAAGATCACTCAGGTACACAGTAAACTGATTTTCCCTCTCTTTATCAAAAGCCTGGGCTCCCAGTGTCCCTAACTAGCCTATTAACTGGGCCAGAAACACTCACAAAATGCACTAGCTGCATTTTTCCTTCAAAACAGCTACATTTCACTGATGGCTAAAATGATTGCTCTCTACACATGTGGTACTTTTCCTGGATGAAAGGTGCTGTAAGCCATAAAGGCAATTGGCTGTCATTATTTTCAGGTCTCTTTCAATCTGTCATGACTTTTACAACCCCAAAGTTCCTTGGTTTGCAAGAGGACCTCTCCAAACATGCCCCTCTTCGATGAACACTCTGAAAAAAAAAAAAAGGCAAGCACGTAAACATGTTCCAAGCTTTCAGTCCAGTTTTTTGCTCGAGCCAAGAGGATATTCTTGCTCAGTCAGATAATAGGTACAAGTTAGCTCAAGCTTTATAGCAAGTACAGGGTTAATTGTGTTCCTCATCCTTATTTAATGAAAACCAAGCCTTGGCATTGTAAAAAGGGAATGCGGGAGGGAAGGGAGTTACTCCTCTGAAGTGTAGGAAGAACATAGAAAAGGGAAATGTTCTCGGAGATAAAAGAGCAGGGCCTATCGCAACACATAGAGAAAATGACAGGGAAAGGAGGAAGCAGGTGGTGAGGTTTAGATTTCAATTGAAGTGCAGGACAATTCAGTGACCTGTGAGAATGTTTTAGCACTTTTCATGAGCCTGAGAATTTTTGCAGTTTATGTTTGCTACTCTTACACCTTATTGGCATGCATGGTGATCTCTGAATTGTGAGAACCTTCAGTTTTCAGAACAAACATTTTATGATGGGTTTTAAGGTAAGGAAACACTTGTTTATATACTGCTTGTACCATCTAGTCAGTTTGAGTGGTTTCTGGAACAATTAAAGTGAATGATATTATACATGTAGAAAATCAAAGAAAAAACCAAAACTTTTTAAACAGCTTGTCTGGGAATATTTTTCTTATATATATACTGCACCATAGTCCTACCATCAAAATGCTTGAAGCCCTGTGTTGCAGAGGATCCAGAAAGGCCTCCTGCAAAGGTTTTGTATCTGCAGTAAAATACATGTGTGTGTGTATTTGCATGTGTTTGTATGTTTGTGCGTGTGCATATATACAACTGAGGTTCCCAGCCCTAGAATTATTCTCATCTTAGTATGTGGCCACCAACTGCTGTATTTATTTCTTGTTCTTAAGTATTTGTCATACTTCTCTTTAATTCTATCCTTTGTACTTCCTGGGAGAATGAAGTTCTAATCCTCAGCAAGGAAAGGGACAGTGTGTCATGACATCGACATCAGCAGGAAATTTGCCCCAAGATCCCACCAGAGTAATGGAAATAACTTTAAAATCCAATAGATTTTTGAGTGCAAATAACAAGGCCATGAAGCATGGTTTTCAGAGTTTTCATGGACAACTGACAGTGTAAGTGAAGTTCAAATGGCCTTAGTTGGAAGAATTTAACAAATCTTTTCTGTTCATCTCCAACACATAATCTTTTGAGATATATGTGTTTGTTCTTACAATACAACTAATTTTTTAAAAAATATAATCATAACAAGCATCCAGGCTATAAAGCAGTCATTTTATATAGGATTCAGCATGAAAGCTCACCAACTGCAAAAGTAATTTTAGCATGCAAATCTTCAGCAGTTTATAATTCAGGTAACATCAAAGAGCAATTCAACTTGTTTACGTAAAAAAACTATCTCCAGATTGTTCACCTTTAAATGGCTTCAGAATATTGTGCATAATTTTATTTTCTTGCATAAAATATTTTGCCAATATATGAACTGTGAAAAAATGATGGGTGGGAAGTGAATTGCCAAATCTAATCTTTGTTTCAGCTCTCTCTCTCTCTCTCTAATGTATAATGTCACTGACTCTAGCTATTTCATTTTTCCTCCAGGAACCATCACTAACGTGTCACTAAGGCCAATCCCTCTTCCCTGTATTATTGTTTTTAAAATATTCTCTAAAAATAAGACCTTGTGGCTGAACTGAATTTCTTTTTATTATTTAAAAAGTCCCTTGCTTTTGTAGAAAATTAATGAATATGTAGCCTTTTACTAATCCCTTAGGTATGTCAATTTAAACTGATTCATTTATTTGTATTCAGGAAAGAAGAAAGGAATATTTTCCTTGACATGCTGAAAAATGCTTCACGAGCAACTTTGTTGTTGTTCTTTTTGAATGATGTTTGTTTGTTTACTTTGTAATATTACATGGGGAGTCATCAAGGTCAATGTGTTTCGTGCAATTTCAAAGGGGTCATCACAGCTACTAGGGGCAGTTCTTCCTCAAAACTGTAGGTGGGGCAGCATCCTGTCATTTGTTAGTGACAACGTCCTCTGTGCTGTGTGCTCCTGTGGCTCTTGTCTACCATTTTCCTGGCACATGTACACACATGCACTGTCTGAAAGCTGGTGCTGTTGGTGATGGATTCAGCTCTCAGGTAGAACTTAACGCAATAAGTCTGCTACAAGGCTTATTGATTAATCTTAAAGTAGAGTACCCTTTAAATGTCCTGCATCTTTTTTTTCTTAAAGACTTTGATAAAAGTTTAGTTCTGATATTTGAAAATATTTTATTTTTAAGCAATGAATAAAATAACCAGCTAAGTACAAATACACCAAGAAACTTGCCCATCAAAATACAATGTTTTAATCAGGCCGAAATCAAAGTCTTTTCAGAGTGTGCTGAACGTTGCTTTATTTGATATTTTTTAAAATATATTTTCCCTTCTGGTTCAAAATGAAAACTTTTAATAGATGAAAAGTGCGTGCAATTACCGTCTTTCCAACAAATTTCCTGAATCACTTACTTACTTACATTATTCCTGTTCCACTGGAACAGTTAATATTCAAGTTAAACCAGTATGCAACTGGGGTAAATCCATAAAAATAAGGATTTCCAGCAGCATTTTCCTGTTTCAGTATTAACAAGGGCAGAATTTAGTCATATGCTGGCATTTGTGAACTATTTGTTTTAGGATGATAAACACACATTTTTGTCTGAAAGCAAGGGAGGTCTGAGGATTGGAGAATGTCAAATTTCTGCAAGGAGTTACAGAGATAGTTTTGCCCTGCTCTGAACATTCTTGACTCCTGTTCTTGGGGGAGGAAAGGGAATCCAGCAACTTTCCTGTTATCAACAAATCCTTTATACATTTTAACTCCTTTGTGCTAGCTAAGGTTAGTCTCGCCAGCTATATATGGTGCAAATTATTCTCTGTTCCAGGGGGTTTTTTAAGGAAAAGCAAATATGTAATTAGTTTGAAAACCAATGCAGCAAGGGTGTGATGAGGGAGCAAATACAGAGGTCACACAGGAGTTGAAATGCATTCTTTTATATTTAAGCAGTAAATTGTGAATTTGCTCTGTAATTTAAAAACTTTTAAATTTGCTAGTCAGCAACCTGTCCTCTAAGTATTTGTGTTCCATGACTGTTCTTTAGGATTTGTAAACACTTTTCATCAGAAGTATATTCATTTCTATATGCTTCTTATAAAATGTTCAGACTTTTTTTAGGAAATCACGGTGGAGTCATGTTGTATCAGGTTGTACCACATCACACCTCTGCCTGCTTTGATGTGACCTAAAGTAGTGTCCTGTACTATGCATGTATCATAGCTATGTTAATTCAGTGTGACCAGATCTGAATATCAAAACTTGGGTTGACAAGTACTCTTACTTCACCAGTTAACAACCATTTGCAGGTAACAAAGGAATGACGTGAAGAGTCCCATTTCAGGCATGTTGTGATGCACATTTACAGTGTACATTTACTGATGGGACCCAACAGGGAAGGGCTGACATGACTTCTGTAAGGCAGGCACAGCCTTCGACTGTTGTCATTTTCTCTGATGGAGAGCAGAGGAAGGTTGAGGCAGACACCATTCTAAGATTGCCCCCAGGAGCAGTCTTGTGCCACTCTAAACCATCCTCCTAATTTCTCAATGCCTCCTGCATTCAATGCTGCATTTTACTCTTTTGGGTTCTCCTGAAAAACAAATCGTTCCACAAGCAGCAGAACGTTAGGCACTTTCCCGTGTGGCCGTTTCCCATGTGGCTGCTCAGGTTTCTGACCTCATGGCTTTTTCCTCAGTGGTCAGTCTAATCTGGATGTCTTTCCTCTATATGGTATCTAGTTTTAGGAACTAAGCAGGAATTTAGTACCTTTGAGCTTTTTGTTTTTCTATCAGAGTGTGTTGAAGTCAGACAAGAGATTTGAAGCAGGGCACAAACTGAGAGGCTGACTTGGAGAAGTGTAATCACATATGTTTTCTTTCTAAAAACAGGTTAAAATCAGTTATTAAACTTTTGTTCAAAAACAGTTTTTCAGCTCGTTTTAAATTAAGGTAGTGAAGACACTCCTGTAAATATTGTTGTGTACAATTGGGGTCCAAATGAGGCAGAAATTGAGATAACACCGGAGTTACTCCTCATGATTTAAAATTGCAAGCACCTTTGATTCAGTCTTTACCATCAGAAAAAAAAAAATTCTTTATAACAAAACATTCAAAGGAATTATTTCTTCCATTGTTGAATGTATCATGAAATATTTACTGTAAAACAAGAGACAAGCAATATTTCCAAAGAGAACAGTGAAATGTAATGTAGCATTGAAAAGACATGCCAAGCACAGACAACTGTCACCCTCAAATAAGCAGAGAGATTAATACGTGGTATCATAATTGTGACTGGTGAGATTTAGGTCTTGTGGGAACTGCTTCTATAACCATCTTCCAAAGCAGTGGAGATGGGGCTGGTGAGCAGTAGCAAAAGGAGAAAATGCAGTTCATCGAGACTGGTCCATCTAGCTTTAAATTCTGGGGAGTCAGACCAGAAAGCAGAAAGGGAGATTCACATCTGGATTTAGTGTACCACAATACGCCAGGGTGTTTTCATCCAAGTTATGGTTTATTCAAATAAATAGAAAACTTTCGTCAAATATAAGGGCTTGATGGAGATGTGGTTTTCACATTCAGAACTTTGGCTCTGACTCAACTCCATTTTACATTGCTTGAAGTTGTAACTCATTCTATTAAAGACTATGGGGGGGGTTGTGTCCTGGATGCAGTATCTCCTGTGTTCATCAGGTGTGGATAAATGCTGGAAGGGCAAAGAACCCGTAGCACTGCCAAGGTGAGTGTGCATGTTTGGTTATGCATTGTCACCACAGAAGTTTATTAGCAATGCAAAAACATTATTTCATGTACCTGTGAATACTCTTAACCACTGAATTGAGACCTGCTGTGGGAATGTTTTATTTTTGTTCCTGCTTTTGGTGCTTTCAAAGAGTAAAATTTGTCCTGGCCAGAGGGTACAGACAAAAACTTTTTAAAAATGTGTAAACCACAGAGGTGAGTCGGGGTGGAATGGGCAAACAGGGGTTCTCCATCACAGCTGGGAAGGGCTGCAAGAGAGCACGGTGCCTGTGAGTCGGTAGGAGGACAATTCGCGTTGACACAAATCCTGCAGCTCCCACGCCCAATGTTGCAGAGTGGCTGTGGCTGCTCTCTGAGCACTGTGACCCCCACCTCTTGAATAGCAAATTCAATTTGCTGTTACTGTGTTTATGCCTGTGAGCAAGTTGGATTCCCACCTCACTCCATCTGCTCACAGGCACAAGCACAGCTAAGGGGAATTCAGTTTTTCATTTAAATGAATACTGGTGGGAGCTTGAGGTATTCACTTTGCTCTGGTGAAAGCCTGGAAGCTGTTCAAACACTGGAGAAAAGTAAAAGACAGGGTCTGTCTCATTTGGATCGCTCTTCAAGGAAACAGGAGCTACAAGAAGATTAAAACTGTGATGATAGGGTAGGAGCAGATGTTCACTCTTGAGGGCAGTGATGGAACAATAATTATAGCATATGTTGGTATCCTATAGACAACAGAAGACTTGTACCGGTAACTGTAACTTGATAAATCCAGATGAATATGCCAGTACTGCTCATCTTTATGTTCTAATACACTGGGAACAAAAGAGAAAAATAGAGATAACTCCTTTCACATACATGCAAAAGACTCTGAAAACCAGTGAGATATGACTCAAGAAAGAAAGGCAGGATTATTATATTTGGGTTTTTAGTGTAACAAAGTGGAGAAAATTGATAATTAATGTTGGATGGAAGGTAGAAGGGGAGACTTTTGTGAAGGTATTACCTTTCAATTACCTGGGGAGGAGGGAACTGGGTGAATCAGAGGAGAAGAGGCTGAGTTGCATCCCAAATATATTAAGGCAAGTGTTGCCTGTAAGTAAAAAGTCTAGAACTAAAGAATTGGAGAAAAAAATTGTAAAGCAACAAGAAAGAGTCTGGAGAATGAAAGCTACACTGGTTAGCATGCAAAACCATCTTTAAAATACAAGCCAGACTTAACATACATAGCAGTGGTTTTTAGGCTTCTGCTGATAATCCCCACTTCTGGTTGTGATCCTCACTTGTACAGCTGAATTTGACCCTTATTTTCAGAACTACTGGTAGACTCATGCTTACATATGCTTGATTCAAATCATCAAATATACTCAAGTGTTTCAGCTTGCAGTTTGTCATGCCTGTTCTAAGATTTCAGCAGATGTTATTTATTTATTTAATTGAAAGCAGATTTTATCTAACATTGGTGTGAAGCTTCCAAGTATGCATATACTTTTTCTCTTCTCACTGTAAAGTAATACTGCTTTCACTGGTGAACTCTAGAAAGCTGTTCCTGCTGAATTCAGTGGTCTTGGTTAGCAAAAAGGTAATTTACAAGGTTTGATAGCAAAAGCGGTAAGCAAGAAGTATTGCCCCTGGCAACTTTTTTTAGACTTTCACCATTTATTTCAATGGAACTGAGATTCCACTCTGCCTCCTTAAAAAATGTCTCCAATTGTACTAAAGAGGAGATAATGCAAAGATTTCAAAACGCTAAAAATTATTGCCTTGATTTTCTTAATACACCTTGCTAGAAGCCTTTCACTTCCTGTCTTTTTGTATCTTTTTGGCATTTTCATCAATATGTGGGCCATTGTGACAGAGCTCAGGATTTGTCTTGGGTGTGAAAGAGAATAACGGAAGTGAGACATCCAACTTCTTGTTACAGGGAAATAATACTTCCCCTGTGTTCTTCCTGCCAGTTGGCCTACAACTCTGGCGTTAAACAGTTCAACAGTGGATAATGAGAGAGATCAGGAAGAAGTTTGAGAAGTTTTGAGTTTGAATCAAAACAATGTAGAGAATATTACAGGACGACAGATTATTTTTTAAAGATCCATTTCCTTTGGTTTCTGAACACATTATTCCATGTGCATATGAAACCTATAGAGGGAGAACAAATTATAATACAGTTTCTCTAAAGGAAAAGTATCAAGTTCTTTATTATTCTAACACAATGAATAAATAAGAAGGAAATGAACAGAAAGTGTTGAAAAAAATTATATATTTTCACTGCAGTGTTTGAAATCATATGAAAGTGTTTAAGTCTGTCCCTGCTTCTAATTCTTTATTTGCTCACAGGGTTCATTTTATCAAAGACAGCAAGGATAGCTGAAGCACCAATTACTGCAAGATGGCAAATACCCAGGGTTTGCTATAGCTATAGTGGAAACTTGATGGTTTGAATGCCTGGGTTCTATCTATGGGTGATCTTACAAAAGTTATTTTACTTCTACTGATTGTTCCACTGCCTTCTCCCTCTTGCTGATGTTTGTAACTGTGCACAGCATTTGCTCAGAACTCCCCCTGCAATACTCTCCAAAAGTGAGACACTCCCTGCACTGAAGTCCAGGAAAAACTCCCAACCAGTTGAGCACAGCAGAATTTCCCATGTAACCTTCATCTACACTTGACACAGAGGTAAATGACAATAAAAAGAAGGCTGATACCTTTGGTTCCTGTAGCTTTTGTAGAATGAAGCATTCTGTGGCTTAGTGGACAGGTAAGGTGATGACACCTATTAATTAAAAAAATAAAATATACTGATATGGCAAAAACCCATGTCAAGTACTGTACTCTTTGGGATGTGTGGTCAGGGTATGTACAGAAGTTTTACCTAGAACAGTTCAAGGCCACTGAACTGTGATTACAGCAAAGACCTGTCCTATTATGCCAAGAAGTTAGCAGTACAATGATTTTATCTACCTGTTTGAATAGAGTAGAGGTGTTTAGCCTCCTGGATTGGGATGTTGCTTACAATGGTATTCCAGATCTGCTACATATGTTACTTTAGATCTTCATTTGATATAAAGCCATGTGTAATCAATTCCTGAACAGAAAATCTGAGATGGAGAAAATATAATAAATGGTTGTTGGAGAAAGCAGCAGAAAAACCAGCCAGTGTTAATCTGGCTGGACGTACTAGCACCAATTCAGCTCCAGCCATGCAAATTCTGCTAGCTCCAACAGACCCCCTGAGGTTCCATGTACAGCACTTCTCAGTACAGTGGTTCTGCAAAGGCTGAATAGATTCAGCACAGTAGGGGACGGATGCATGGAGAAAAGTTCTCAGGATCCCACCCTGAGCCCAAATTAACAAACCTTGCAGAAACCAGGACTTCAGAGGAGTTGGTTAGGGAGACACTGCAACAATTCTGCTACTGATCAGCTGGAACTAGCCTGGGTGCATCCAGATTTAGTGTCTAAGTACATACTACTAAACAAAACAGCATTAGGTCCAGTTCTCTTCCGCAAAAGCTAGCTAATATAGCCTTTGTATGTTCACACTATGCAGCTCTCCTAAACAAGTTAGCATCTAAATTGCCTGTTTGGGGTGGCTCATGAGCATGCCTGAATATTGGCTGGGATCATCGCTTACTGAGGTCAAATTGTTCTAGAGAACAGGTCTGACAGTTTCACAGAGTAGATGACAGTTCTTTTGACCAGGTTTGTGCCCTGGCACTGTATAATTTACTAGTACAGATGTAGCCACTAACTTCAGTTTAGAACAGGATGCGAGATGCCTGCCTTGTCATCCATGCAGCTATGCCTAATTGACCACCAGAAAAGGATATTTTTGAAATATTAAGTTGGAGCTACTTATGAAGAGTTTGATGCAAGTATGTGTTGGGTTGATGCTGGCTGGATGCCAGGTGCCCACCAAAGCTGCTCTATCACTCCCCTCCTCAATGGACAGGGGAGAGAAAATATAACAAAAGGCTTGTGGGTCAAGATAAGGACAGGGAAAGATCACTCACTGATCACTGCCATAGGCAAAACAGACTCGACCTGGGGAAATTAATTTAATTTATTACCAATCAAATCGGAGTAGGGTAATGAGAAATAAAAACTAAAACACCCCTCCCTTCTTCCCAGGCTCAACTTCACTCCTGAATTCTCTACCTCCTCTGCGCCTCAGCAGCACAGGGGGATGGGGAAAGGGGGTTGCTGTCAGGTCATCGCAAGTTGTCTCTGCCGCTCCTTCCTCTTCCCCTGCTCCAGCATGGGGTCCCTCCCACATGGGACAGTCCTCCATGAACTCCTCCAGTGTAAGACCTTTCCACAGGCTGCAGTCCTTCAGTCACAGACTACTCCAGCATGGGCTTTCCCATGGAGTCATGGCCATCTTTGGGGGCATCCCCCTGCTCCGGCGTGGGGTCCTCCCCGGGCTGCAGGTGGAGATCTGCTCCCCCGTGGACCTCCCTGGGCTGCAGGGGGACAGCCTGCCTCACCATGGTCTTCCCCACGGGCTGCAGGGGAATCTCTGCTCCGGCGCCTGGAGCACCTCCTCCCCTCCTTCTGCACCGACCTGGGGGTCTGCGGGGCTGTTGCTCTCACATGTTCTCGCATTGGCTTTGTCAGACATGGGGGAAGCTTCTAGCAGCTTCTCACAGAAGCCACCCCTGTAGCCACCCCACTGCCAAAACCTTGCCATGTAAAGCCAATACAAAGTAGAATTCATACCTCTAATTGTACCTGAGTTTAGTCAGTGTGGTCAGCAATGATATTGCACTGTGTTTGCCTGCCCTCTTTATTCTGGGAACAAAGAGCTTTATGTAAAAGTAGCTTTGTGTAAAAGTAGATTGAATCAAGTAGGTTTCATCCTGTCTTGTTTCCTGCACCAGAGAACAGTACAGGTCTCAAGGCAGTATAGCTTTGCTTATGTGCTATTGCGCTTTAAGCAGAAACACTTTGCAGCCTGGGGGTCGCTCCATGACCTTGATAATCTGCATTGATGATCACACTGCAGGTAAAACAGAGAGGACTACAGTGTCATTAAATTTATGAAAATATGTTGATGTCTGCAAACATTCAGAAATATGGGTTCTCTACCCATTTTGTAAATCTGGGGTCAAACATTGACATTTAAATTGAATTTATTTGTCCTGTGCAATACTTTTGTATGTTGAAAGTGCAGATTTCTGTATCTATGAGAAAAAATAACCGGTAATAAAATATATGCAAGTGCATTAGATGTTCTTGAAAGTGTCTGCATGTCTGTTTGGGTATATAAAATATGAACTTGGCTGAGTTTGACTGTGAACTAGAGAATAAGAAGAAATGAAGAGTGCCAGATATTATTTTTAAGTATTTTTTTTTAATGTCAGACAAAATATTGAAAAGACTAAGAAGGAGGGAAGCGGAAGAGAAAAGGGGAAATGAGCAAAGTAAATTAACATGAACAGGCAGATCCCCTGAACGTGAGCCCTGGCAGGCTTCTGCAGGAGCCAATGCTGAGCCCCCCATTCCCTATGTGGGGGTGCACAAGTGGGACTTGTGTGGGTGCCATGTGCCAGACCAACCTTTGCTTCGTGTACCCACACCTAAGGCTTAGCATTTGCTGGTAACTTAAGCAAACACCTTCCCAGGACTCTCCTGGTCATGTAGTCATGCTGGGTGAGCAAAGCAGGGTCAGGCCCAGCAGCTTGAGCTGGACCAGCACCACGGCTCTGGCCAGGACCACGGCTCTGGCCAGGACCACCTCTGGCTGCCTGGTAACAGAGTGGGTCAGTGGCCTCTCCGTTTTGGGGCTGAGAAGAGCTTATCTGTGTGGAAGTGAGCTGTGCCATGCCAGCTGGCTTTGGAGCCAGAGAACAAGACTTGGCCCAGTAGAGCTACTAGCACGGACAGAGCTCGATACTCCATTTTACTGCTTAATTCCAAACTGGGCTAAGATGACACACAGACAAATGTATATCTTTTGAGGGTTTTTTCCACCTTTTTAGCATGAGAAGTGCACAAACCTATAGAAAATAATAAGCACACTTACAGACATTTCTTTATCACAGTTTCCTCTCAGCACTCACAGTTTTGGCCAAAGACAGCATCCTTTCAAGATTTCCTGACTCCTCTTTCCTATAAATGTTTTTCTTTCCACTGAATCATGTTCTTTCACTCCCTCCCTTTGCTGTGGATTACTTTTCTATGATTTTGGCTGGTCCTGCATTTACAAGAGATTATTTTGCTATGAAAACATACATTAAGCTTCCTGTCTCCCATTTAAAGCTTATTGACCTGCTCCTTGAGTCCCTCAAAATCATATGTACTATCATTCTTTTGTTCAGCCTTTGGGGATTTTCCACTGTCAACTTTTCTTTTTTAGCAGAAATTTGGAATTACTGGTTCTCCTAGCCCAGTTCAAGGTACACCTATCAAAATAGGACATTAGGAAGCTAAATATTACTCTGTTCTTCCAGATCTTGGATACAGCAATGACGGTAACTGGCTTGTTCCACGGTGAAATAATTTCATAATATCAAACCCAAAATTTATGTATTTTCTTACTCCTTGTAAAAGGAAGACTCTGTCTGTTGATATATTTGGTATATTTATGATATCCCTAAATAATCAGTTTATTTCTCAGTGGGTGAAAAATGAGGCCTGGTATTATAGGATGAAAGGATAAGCTTTTTCTGGGGAAAAAGTCAGAATAGAATATTTATAAGACACCTAAGAATAGTTTAGAATATATTCAGAGCTCTCCAAGTATCCATAAATATCTGATCCCTGCAGTCACTGAAGCCTAGAGAGCTATTCAGATGAGCCAGTACTTCAGGGTAAGCTGAATTCCCCTTTCCTCTCCATTGACTACATTGACTGTATTTTCCTTGTCTACAACTGATGCTTCTACATCTAGCTCATGTAGAAAACCATGTTATGAACAGCTAAGTTTAAGGATGTGGGTTACTTACCTATGCTAAGTTGTCTGATACCTTCTGAGATAGCATGGGAGATCCCGTCTGGCCTTTCAGGAGCTGCTTCAGAAGCCACGAGTCTCATGCAGGTCTTGTGTCACATCTGTCAGCCCCATGCAGATACCCTTAGAGATACTCTATAGCAGGTCAAATGGCTATAGACTGCTATTTTTAGGCAACCTAAACATAAGCAATCAAACTCTTGAATCTGTAAAGAAATTCCACCACTCTAACTGTCACCAAGTGCTTTCATTTCTTTGAACTTAATTTTGATGAAATGAAGGGGACCGAATTCACATCTATTTCCCATTTCTGCTTGTCCTAGAGTTAATACAGATTTCTATTTTATTGTGGGCGTGCCTGAATAACTAACTGATATTTGCTAAATTTTTCAAGATCTTTCCAGCGAAACAAGCAAAGCAAGATGGGTACTGCTGTTTGGGAGTAGCGGATGGAGCAAGGCTTTTTGTCTGTTGTTTTCCTACTCTGCCAGCTCTCTCGGGCAGAACACCATCTCATTTAGCTTCTCTCACCTTTTTGGTTAAACGTGTATAAAGTAAAGATAATGAGTCAGTTCTGCCCTCACATTGTCGTGCTTGACTCTCCAGGGCCAGCAGTATCACATTTTTCCCATTCAAGGGAGAAAAGGACTTGATAAAAGCCATCTGACGCTTTGTTACTTGAGGATTAATCATCTGAGAAGCCCCTTAAGTGCGATAGCATGGAAGTGGGGACCAATACACATGTAAGGTAGAGCAGAATGTGACATTTTACTTAGAAGAAAAGGAAACAAGACAGTGCAGGATCAGCTTTACCTATCCATTTCTTATATTTATAACTTGCTCCTTCCACTGAGAATTTGTTTTTAGTTATTTGTGCAGTGAAAGAAATGCCTTTAATTTACCAGTAGGAATACCAGTTATAATTCTGTAATGCCGTGGTTAATGTATGAGAAGTAGTTTAGTTCTGGGAAAGGTGTCAGAAAAACGGGGAAAAAAAGTGCTCAGAGATTCATCATAATCTTTCAGTCCAATCATTCCTGCACTTGTTTTTGCTTTGGTTCAATTTTTGGTCATCAAATTGGAAACTGTCAGGGCAACAATTAATGTTGTGTCTCCAAATCTTTATGTATGATGAAAGGAAATCACTCATCTGTATTGCCAACCCTGGGGGGAAGGAGAAATAAAAACCAGAGAGAATCTAAATTCTCTTAAACTGCTGTAGCAAATACTGGTGGATCAATTAGTGTGATTGGCGTGAATGTGCAGTGGGCCCTTCTGGCAAAATGCCGTTCTCAGTGTGGGTCTGAGCTGCAGCTTTGTAGTGCAGGGCTGCTCTTGGAAAGGAGGACTCTTAAACTGCCCCCTGTATCAGTATGGAATTGCTTTCACGGGAGAGAATCCTAACTCTCTAAAATTGAATGTGCTTTTTTTCCACTTTTCTCTTTACATCTATCATCATTTCTTTGACTGGAAAAGTCCCTGCTACAGTCATTGTTGCTTTCCTACTGATGCCATTAACGTTTTCTAAACATTTAACATTTCTTTAGAATGGATAGCATTTTACTTGCAGAACAATGTTTGTATAATGTATACTATTGCATCTAGTAAAATATTTGGGAATGATGATTGTTTCTTTAGAGGTACACTGTAACAGTGCCCTGAAATGTCTGGGTTTGGCCCTCAGCACTGTACTGCAATTCATTTAACTACACCTGCCTGGAGTTTCAGTCATTCTGCTTACATACCACTTGTACATTCTCAGCAATGCCCTTGCTTTCACCTACACGATTTCTATTAAAGTCAGTAGTAGAGCTGATAGAAATAAGTCACTGAAATCTTTTGTTTCTCTCGAAACTGCTGCTTTGAATAAATAATATTTTTTCATAAAATCACATTCATATCTATTTATTAAAAATAGAAGGAAACTATTTTGAAAATAAAAGGGTATAATTTTAACATTTTAAGAATGATATATTTTGAATCTTAGCTGCAATTTAAAAAGACATTTAAGCAGGCATCAGTAAGCAGCATTTGTAATTCAGCAAAATAAAATATTTAAATCTTATCCTAGGAAAGTGTTGCTATTTGCCTGAAATTTGATTTTTTTTTCTTTTTGCCTGAAGTTTGCTATTTTATCTGATATAAGTGCTAGACATATAAGTTACAAAAGTTTTCTAAGATAGAAATTTCATTTTCTGAACTGCGCAACAATAATTATCTAGGTGATTGGTATTCCCTGCAATTTCACCTCAATGTCAGAACTGTATGGGTGTTTTTGAACTGTGATATCTCTAAATTTGAAATACACATTATTTCATTAGGTGGTCTCTGCTGAAAGGAAAAGTTTAGTATTCTTATAAAAAGCTCCTTTAGCATTTGCAGAAAGTCACCTTAGTCACAATTTTTTTTCTCAAATTCACTTTATCTAGTCCTATCTTACTTTTTTGTCATATCTTTGTGTCTATGTTCTCATACACTTACTCATATATAACACTTTTTAAGTAGCCTAAAATGGAAACTATTTAAGGAGGGAAAAAAAAGAGTAAAATTTTTTTAAATACTCATCTATTCATAGGTTTTGCATGTTGTGTTTGGTAGAAATTCTCTCACTTTCTCCTCAGACATCCCTAGTAAACTTGATTCCACCAGTTTTTTATTACTAGGTTGCTCCTTCTTATTTGCTGTTTTGGGAGTTTTTTTCAGTGACAGAAGTAAATCCTTTCATTTTGCTTAAAGAAAAGAATATTTTAAAACTCTTTCTAACAAGGCAAAGAACTCCTGAACTGACTATTCTCACCTATCTGATTTCAGGCACTGGGCATACCTGGGTCCTGGTTCAAGCTCTAGACTAATCAGAAAAGGTTTTTGTATAGGGTGGAAATATGGGAAAGCTTTGAGATCCAGCTTCAACCTGGATCCAGATTTTAAAAGAAGTTAAAAAATAGATAGACCCAAAAGATTTACATCTCTGGGGTTTCAAATCTAGATTCAAGTGTTTGCATCTTGAGACATACAGAAAATTAGCATTACTACTACTTTATTTTTGAGTGGTCCTTAATTCTCCTACTGTGCATTTTGCAAAGCGGGAATCAAGCTTATTTATTATTACTATTGTCATTATTAATTTGTATTGCAGTATTGCACAGAATCCCTAGTGACTCTGAGGTCCAAATGAAGAAGGAGAAGAGGAAAGGTGTGATCAAATATATAGCATTTTTCTAGATATTGGCAATTTTTATTGTTATCAGCAAATAGTTCTCAGCACCAACTCTTCTCCTCAGTCTATTTATTAACAGTTTAGTTTCTTATAAGCATGCAGAAATATGAAATGCAAAATAAATAAAAATAATTATAATGTATATTGTGTGTGTTGCATTCTGGCATTTTATTTTTTGAATTATGCTTTAAAAATTTGTACGTGAAAGAATTTTATTAAACCTTCAGGTATCATGATAATAGATTTTTGCTTCCTATCAGTTTATACTCAAGGGGATTTTCTGTGGGGTTTTTTTGGTCTGGTTTTTGTTTGTCTGTTTTGTTTTGCTTTTTGGGGTTTTTTTTTGGTGGTTTTATTTTTAATTTCTGAGCAACATAAATTACTTAGGTAGTTTTCTGCTCATAGCACATGGCAGATTTTCTTTTCCTGGATTTAGACAAGTTGGTTTTACTCTTGAAGCTATTTAACTGCATAAACAATGCACAAGTGATGCCCAATACACAAGAATGTGAAGCATGCAGACTTGTCTAGTAGGCATCTCTGGGATAACATATGTCCTAAAAGTCAGCTTGCCATCACTGGGGAAATGGTGACATGTCTGAGGCACTGCTGCTGACATTGCATGAGGTTAATGAATGACAGTGCCAAAATGCCAGCACTTACCTTGTCACCGCCAAAGAGCTACAATTAAATTGCCCCTTAAAGAACTGACAAGTGACGAAAGGGGTTTCAGTGAAGGTCATGAGTATCTAAGATTTCTATTCCTTTGAGCACTGCTGTAATTTCTGATTTGCCACAAAGAAATCACAAGACAAATATCCTCTATAACCCAGCAGTCTTCCCACAGAATTATTAAATTACTGGGGCACAGTTAGTATTAAACCTGTAATATTAAGACATATCGTATGGCACCACAAGTTTACACACTAAAACTGTTCTGTGTCCTAAGTTATATTTCTTTCTTGGCCAGCAGTATCTATAAAAAGGGAAGAAAGCCCTCCAAAATGCATTAGAATTTTCTTTTTGAAAGAGCACAGAAGATTTTTTTCTCCTGAGAAAGACATGATTTGTATCATCACCCATAGGAAGGGAGGATGGGTACCATCTAACAAAGGTTTGACTGTGTATCCACTGACAACAGAGGATGGAATGAATGTACCTCTTGTGTTGATATTAATCTGAGCAAAATATTTCGGTCTTTTTTTCTTTCATTAGTCAGGCAAAAATCCTATCAACAGAGGTCACAGAACTTGGTTTCCAGGGTTTAAATGGACACTTCCAAATGAACCTCATTTTTTAAAGCCCTCATCTTTCCTACTGCAGGGCAAAGGTAAACCACATTCCTAGAATATGTGTCAAACTTTATTTACATGTATCTCAGATAAATGAGTGAAAGTACTTGCTCTATATTAATTTTATCATGTGTATGAGTCCTTGCCATACTAGAAATTTATTTTACTCATTTGAGGGAAAGGCAATTGTATTTATACTTTTAGAGATTAATCGTGAGAACACTTTGGACTTTAACAGTATGAACTCAAACCTGAAAGGCAGATAGAAGAAATAAACAGTATTAAGCAAGCCTGCAAGAGAAATCTTTCTGTCTGAGCTTTGAAAATAATGTATGATGTGGAGGGTCTATAAAATGGAGAAAGGTGGGGGGTTTTCCCCTCAGATGGAAGAATTTGCAGACAACAGAAGTGTCCATCCAAAAGCAGTGATGTGGAATGAGGAGATGGAGAAAAGCCACTGTTAGGTGAGTGGCAGAAACAGGCAGAGAGGAAGGCCAAATCGGTTAAACAGACAAGAGCTAGTCCATGGTGAGCTCTGAAGTGGATAGACCAGCTTTGTATCTTCTAGGGGGCCCCAAAGGAACACTGAACATTGTGATACTAATTTCTGAGTTTCCTGAAACTGAAGCACTCTGCTTCAGGAAGGGAATGTACATTTATTGACTTCGGTGCTAATGTTCTGAAATACTGGAGTTCCTTTTGCCTGGACTTGGGGTCCTCCAGTAGTGCTGCAGTTAGGGAGCATGGTGCCACTGCTACTGAGGGTCCAAATACCCATTCTGAACTATGGTGGAATCTGCATTATGATCACTTTCTAAAAAGTGGTTGCATTAGGAGAGAATGGTACCATATTCTTTTTTCAGAATGGCCTAGTGATAACAGCATTTCTACATGAATTAGAAATCCCTCCTCCCCATACCCAAAATTTTATTTTTTGTTCAGAGTCTTTAAATGCTAAACAGCTAAGAAGTTTCTCAATCAAAGGCTTCAGCTTAAGACAGCCCACTTTTGGAGGGCCGCCCCCACCATTGATTTACAAAGCCAAGCTGTCACAGAATCATGGAATAATTTAGGTTGGAAGAGACCTTGGGATGTCATCTTGTTCCACATCCTGCTGCAAACAGGGACAATTTTAGTCATGTTGCTCAGGAATTTTTTACCTGAGTTTTTAATATCTTTGAGGACAGAGATTCCACAACCTCTCTTGGTAACCTGTTCCAGTATTTAACTCAACTGTTGTGCAGTTTTCCCCCCTATATTTAATTTTAATTTCTTCTGTTACAGCTTGCGTCCATTGCCCCTTCTTCTATCAATGTGCACCTCTGAGAGGAGTCTGGATCCATCTTCTCTAAACACAGCCCTCTCTTAAGCACCTGTGCAGACATTGTCATCCACACAGTATTTGTGCTGTACCTCTCTAGGCATCTCAGCATTGGGTAGTCCTGCAAAGATACCACTATGAGTCCATTTTGTTCTTGCAGGCCACCAACATTCATTCTGAATTCTGATCATCTCCAGATTCTTTCACAGTGTCAGAGAATATCAGAACAAGTCACTTAACATCCCTGCAAATGTCGAGGTGTAGGGTGAGGCTGCTAGATGAGACACAAGATACTGCATCCCACAAGCAAGATGGGGAAATGTGTACTTTCAAAAACCTAGTGACTTGTGGCTTCCCCCGATAAGTACTAACTAAGCTGGTCCAGAACTGAGCTAAATGACTCTCTCAAAGCTAACTAATATGTGAACCGGTATCAACCATGACCTCAGCCATGCCCTCTGAACCACTCCTGCAAAGGGTAGAGATTCAGCCATAATACCAGAGTAGAATATTTTGAGTGTAAGACACAGGAATGTAAGAAATGGTCCAGCTATTAAAAATGACTGTTCTGGACAGCTGTTTATTATAACTAAAGCCAAGCAGCAGTTCTGTCTTTGCTTTCCTGTCAATCAGATTACCCCATTTACAATATACTGCCAGACTCTCAGGGCCACCCTTGGAGTAAACTAGAACTTTGCTTTAGAGCATAATTTATTTCTTATGTCTCATATGGAGGAAAAGTGATACATATCTCCAAATATGACTACCCTTAATTTCAAAATCTTACTCATTAATTTGCAATAATGAGGTGTAATGAATATTTATAGAAGATTTTATCTATACCTATTAATTTACCATGAAATGCCACTGATATCTCTGTGTTTTGCATTAATAACACAAGGCAGAATTAAATGGAAAGCTGATAAAACTTCTGTTTGCCATGTGAGCCTTGAATATTATGTTTAAAGGATAGTATGTTCTGTATAAATGGGAGTTCAGTATGCGGTCCACTGGCTACGTCATTGAGAACTGAGTGACTCCATGAATGTAATTTTACTGCTAGTATGGGTCATCATTTTTCCCTTTGTATTTTAGGCATAAGCTAAAACCCCCTGCATTTCTGCACTTAGTAGAAACTGAATGTCTTCGCTTCCAGTGGTTATTGTGAGATTCTCAAGAAATCTTTCACTTGGATTAAAGATCAAAGGAAAAGCTGTGATTATAACTCATATGGTTTTCACCATTGTCTTTGATAAAAAGTTTCAGTCTCAGTCACCAATCATTATGTATTCAGCTGCATGAGACTCTTTTTAGTTTGGCAGTGTTCTCCCCTTTTTAATTGCAACTTTATATATTATTTCTTTTGTTACATAGTTTCTATAAGGAAGAGTGGTTTATTGAAATGTTTTTATTTAATTTTGTTTTATGAAACAAAAACTGCAGCAAATTCCGTGTTGTGCTGAATTTATCTAATGAGTGAGTGTTCAAAATGTGAAAATGTGAGTAGAGATATCCAGGAGAAGAAGGGTGATAAGAAAGAATAAACATGTTCATAACATTGTATTCACTTTTTTTTTTCCTTTTGTCAAGATAGATTTCCCTAGGGATTTCTAGTAAGGAGAGATGTGGAAATAACTTCTGATCTTCAAAATTCACCAGCATTTCATATTCCGTAACTGTGCTTTTCACATGAGGGAGTAATTCTAGCTAAATCACTTAAGCTCACCAGACTAAACACTTTGTACAGTATAAAGTTATTGAGTTTGAACACATTTACAAAACAATTCTGCATCAAAAATTGGTGTCTAACATGGTTCATTCTTGCTTGTACAAATTTAATAATAATAATGGTCCATTACTGTAAATCTAATTTAAGGTTTTTGTCTGTAACTACAAAAATACTTATACTGCAACAGAAATATCCAAATATAATGCTGACACTACCCTGCTTTTGTTACACTATTAAGCTCAGCCCTAACCAGGGCTCTTTGCTCTATTTTATTAATTCTCTACCTGATTAATTCTTTACTCTATTGAATGTGCTCTAAGAAGAATTTGGGTTCCTTTAGACAGCATTCAGAGAAAAGAATCTTCTTGGGAGAGCAAATGCCTTTCTCTTGGGAGCTTTGGTTACAGAAGCCAGTCAGAAGGACCTGAAAAGGACCTCCTGGAGGTTTTTAGGCAGGGGGTTGTTGGTTGTTTTTTTTCCATGTAGTTTGAAAAAAGAAAACTAGCGTAGAAATTAGTTTTTCTGCATGGGCAGCTATACTCTGTCAGAATTTTGAAAAAACACACTGTATGTCTCTCAGAAGGTAAAAGTGAAATGTGAAAGTATATGACAGCCATATATAAACAAGGCTACTATTGGAGCATAAACAAATATACTTTTCTATCAAAAATACCTATATTAAAGCTTTGGGTCCAGCTCAGCTTCTCAAACGCTTAAAAAACATTTCTGAATACCAATTTGTTATCTAAATGGCTTCTCATGTGGTCTATATTTATGCATCTTTGCTAACTGCCAAAAGCTTTCACAAAAGTTTTTTTGTTGACACAAAATATTAGGAGCAAATCTATGCCCATCTCTACCTGCAGACTTGGGTAACGGTGTATTGAAAATGAGGACTTCACTATTCATCCCTTGTCTTTCGTTCATCTCCTGTCTTACAAGTTTCATTTGTCAGACCAGAAAGCAGAAGAAAATGGCTAATGACCAAGATAACCAATCATGCAACGAAGTGGTGAGCAGTCCACACGTAAACAGCCTACATGCTCAACACAGGGAAATTCAGCAAATGCCTAGATACCATAACTCATTTTTGTTAAAATCAAGATTGTATTATCCTTCTTTTTCCTTTCTACAGTATCCTGTAATACTGAAATCCTTATAATAAATCCTGACTTTTGCAATCTCTTCCTGCCACACTTTAGTTTTCCTACACTTGTACAACTCATGGAAATCATTATTCCCTGCTATTTTCCTGAAAGAAAACCAATTTAAAAGAGCTCCACCTTGGTTTGGGGGTAAAGATATTCAAGGTCATGTCTCATTATACAGAAAGGTAGCAGCGGATGCCCTTACTTGTCAGGGCCACACCAGTTGTTTGATTAGAGGTACGTGGCTGACACTGTGATGAACTGGAACTAGGGCAAGGACTTTGGCTTAGACCCTGATTTATTTCTAATTCTGGTGCCCAAAACGATGCACACTGGCATGCTCAAATGGCAATATTGATTTCAAATGCAGACACGAATAATTTCAAATTAATGAGAAGATTTGGGGTTTTTTTTTTGGCCATCATTTAGTGGTACCTTGTATGTTCTTATGGAAAATAGTACAGAGGTTGGGGAAGCTTCAAGGGAGTATGAAGACATGAGCACTAGATGAAAACACTGAACAGGCCTTTGCAAAATGACTGGGAAAAGCAGAAAGCTCCATGGCTGAAAAGGGGATTTGGATTCATGAACAAACACTGAACTGAATTTTGCTGCATTAAGAAAATAAAGGTTCTTACATTCCTGAATGTAAACAGTAGTGCATTCACACTATCCCACTCCATGATCAATTTCTCTTCCTAATGACACTAAACTCAATTGCTCAATATAAAACATCATAATGATATTGTTATGAAACACAAGCTGATCTTGCTCAGTTCTGAATGAAACAGCCTCTTCCCCACTCCCCGCCCCCCTCCCCCCAAAAAAAGAACAGAAAAAGAAACGCCAGTGCTGAGATGAAGCACATGTACTAAATGAAATAGCATCTCTGTAAATAATACTTTAACAAATGCTGCTGGTAGGGAAAACCATAATGACAGAGCTGTAAGAGAGTGATGTGCTTGGACCTAGCCTTCGAAATTGAATATCTTGAGCAATGCACTTCTCCAGCAATTTCATGCATTTTCTCAGCTAATCTCACATCACCAATATCAAGCTTGTCATATTGATTTTAAAGGGGAGGTAAAAAAAATGGGAAGGTGGCTTGCCTTTGTCAATCCCGAATACGGTTGCCAGGCAACTTGATGACCTGACTTGGGATGGATTGTTACAGTGACCTGACTAAATACCCCCAAATCACCCGAGAATTTGTAAAGAAAATAAAGCAAAGTTGAATTATTTCTGCAATAATAAGTATTATGTTTCCCGTTTGCCTTTATAAAGAATAATATATACAAGGTGTTCTTGTTATAAAAGGCAAAGAATGTTCTTTGTTCCAATTAAAAATGGATAATTATATAAAGAGGAAGAATGGTCTGTTTGGCATTGAAAACTCCTTTAATTTACATTGTTTCCATTTAGAGTGCTAAAATTGAAATATATAATTAATTTTTTATACCTTTCTCATTACAAATACAGACTGTTTCTTAGAAATACTATTCCAGAGGGCTGAGTAGGACAGATGTGTGCAGATTAAGCTAAGAAGTTCTAAAAAAAATTTTTGAAATGCTGGTTTATTTGACAATTTTTTATCTTCATTTTCCTGTAAGCAATGCTTTGTATTAGCAGACTGAGACTCTAATCTTAGTTACATGAGGTATATAAAAACATTGCTAATATTTTTTTACTGCAGTCAAAGCCTGCTTTCAATCACTTTTTAACTTTGCCAAATACCAACCATACTGATACTGGATGAAATCAGGTACATTTTGGTGAAATATCAGCTGAAATGATTCAACCATTGTTTCATAGATCGATCGTATCACCAGTGTTTGAATTTCTGTTTGCACCAACAAGTGCAAGCAAAAGGAAGACACTCAGCCCTATTTCTAACAACATCTTGCTCTGAAGCACTTGGTGTTTTTATAGTTTTCACTTAATTGACTCATAAAAAGGCAACTCTCAAACTGTATTACAGTCTGAAGGATACTGCACTCTCTGTAGAAATGAAACATCCGAGAGAGAGATGTTTCTTACCAAGAGGTACACAAAACAGTTGAAAATATAGAAGAGTTTGTGAATGATTTGAAGCTGAAGAGTGTACTTTGCAATTCCATTAATTTATAGAGGCCTCGATAACGTTATGGTTGGTATGTGAAACAAAGCCCTTTGAGGAAAGCACATTGGAGGATGCAAAGTTTACCAGTCCTAAACTTAGTTAGAAATTGCCATGCAAGAGCATTCCAGACCAAAGCTTTCTGTGAGTAACTTTACCATCATGAGCTTTCTACAGTGAGAAGTTCATGAAAAAAGATCTGCTACAGAAAGACATATGGAGCTCAGAGTGATAATTCATTAAATGACACAAAACCAGTGTGTGGAACTACGCCTCCTGAGGCAAAAACCCCCAGATTTTGGAATGAGGTGAAAGTACCATAATGGATTGTATCACTTTGCAGTAATGCGTATCTTAGATGTTGGCAGGCATTAGAAAACTGTGCTTGAACACAGCATGTGATTCTTCACTAGGAAAGACCAGTGGATAATGTCCTATGAACTTATAGATGAGCCATTAGTCTTAGAAGTAACAAAACTTCTATTAATGGAAAATAATGGGAGTAGGATTGTATACAAACTTGGTGCCACTAGAACTCAATAAGACAGTGTTTCTCATTTCAGATTGGATTGGCCCAGCGCAATTCAGATTAAGATGAAGACTGATCAAGCAATTCAGTCTAAGGTAAAGACAAGGTTTAATGTAAGAATCGTAAAGATGACAAAGAACTGTTTAGGGTAGGCCTCAGTGGACCGTATTGAGAAGGAATTATCAGAAAATAGAGATGTCCTACAGAGAAAGATTCTGGGGCCAATGCTTTTTAATATTGAAATTAGTGACCAACTCAATGCTGCGGGGAAGGCGCTACCCACTGGTTGAAGGAGAGATCATGACCAAAATGATAGCCTGCTCTTTGTGTTTGGTGCAATCTGACCACCCTAAAACATAGAGCTTGACCACCTTGTGGGCCAGTGCAACAGAAAGGTGGTAAAATGGTACAGAAGAAAAATGAGAATTCAAACTATTGCAGACCAAGTACAAGAAAAACTTCCATTTCTAATGTTGAGAGAAAGGAAAATAAAACAAACAAACAAAAAACCAAAGACTATAAAATTGGTTGGAAAATTGCTCCTGGAAATTACAGGAAATTTCATAACCATAACATGTCCACAATTTTTAGTAACCTTTCAAAGAGAGTGGTGGGGACCTAAATTATTTCAAGATGAAGCTTGATAAGTCTATACAAATGATTTTATGACACACTATAGGTGATTTGGTGTTCAAAATGAAAGCTTGAACATGAGACTTTCTGATATTCTTGAAACGGAGTTGAAAGGGATGTAATCAATGCTTATTCAGTCATATATTTATACTGAAAATATATTTTAGTCGTATATTTATATTGAAATAGCTATATACTTCAGGTCACATGTAAGAAAGTGAAGAAAAGTGAAGAAAAGTGAAGAAAATAATATTTTTCCTTTTCTCCATAGCCTGGTTTCCTTCCTCAGGTGCAGTGGGGATTAGCCACAAGACCTTATGCTGTGTGGAGTGCTCTGAAGCACCTCGCAATACTGAGAAACTCACATTTAGCTGGTGTGTCCTTCCAGTGCTCGACGTTGAAGTGATTGCCAGATGCTGGAACAGGTAGCTATCTTCCCAAGGTCGGAGTCTTAGGAACCATTTTTTTTCTTTGCTGGTTGTCTGGTGTGGCATGGGAGGCCAGAAAATAAAAGCTTATCATACAGTGACCTGTATAGTAAGAATCTTAACTACATGGTTCACATAGCTTTTTTTTTGGTCATATGTTTTAAGGCACTTCATATGCATTACTGGGTGGGCATGACTTGAGGTGGGTGCCATCCATTAAGAAACTAAAAAATCTGTATATGTCATAGGCAGTTCCCTAGACTAGTTATTCCTCAGCCTATTAAAAGCCTGAAAGGCTTTTAGTAGTACGTGGATCTGGAGATTTTCCTTTTCTATTTTTTTCTGTGTTAAGGAGTAGAAATCATAAAGGTCAATAAAATAAATTCAGGTTCTCTCTGGAAATTATTTCTTTTCATTATTCCTGTGGAGTGTTCAATAACAATCTGGCATCTGCTTAACAAGACAACATCCTTTCTGTTCACAGGTCTTTTTTCAGAAATTAACAGTCTACAAAAGATAATGAGCTCAGTGAATCTTATTAACACAAGTTACAGCTGACTGACAAGTAAGTACATGGCTGTCATGTAATCTAATCATGGTGTTATAATTCAATTAACTATTGATTTTAGTTACCAATACTATATTCTAACTGTTGCAGAAAAACATTCAATATCTGTAAAGTTTTATGATTAATACAAATTATATCAATCCCAGACATTATTGAACTCAGACATTATAGAAATGTATGCATTTTATGTTTAATAAAAACGTTGTTCATTTTCATATATTACTAGCTATAAGCTCTACTGAAGTTTCTTCTGGTTGATCAGACTAATTATACTTGGAAATAAAGTGGAGACTATTTGCTGTTTATTTAACACCTATGTATATCTGATGCTTTATCATTTGGCACTTGTACAGTCATTTGTACCTATGCAAAATGAATATAAAACAGGCATGAAGCCTTATTTTCCAGACTGTTGATTTATCTACCCCTTTGGACTAGCGTAGATGACTGCGCAAATGGCAAAGTGTGTTGCTCTCAGGCATGAAGAGAGAGTCGTGAGTCCAATTACAAATGTTAGGCTGAATTGATAGATGCACTACCACTTCAATGAGTCTCAGGCCACCCTAACACTACTTTTACACCAGGGGCTTGGGAAAGGGAAGGTGAGAGACAATTTCTCCCATTTTCTCAGCTATGGCTTTATTAATTTCTCTTTGATGATGGTAGTCAAGCAGTCAGGCTAGTGGAGCCATTGGTGCTTTGCTCCCCCCAGTCTTGCCATAGCTATAATAACAGGGAGAAGCACAGAAAGGTAGAAGAAGCTGTGTCTAGTTTTTTCCAGCTATGGAGATGATAAACAGTATAATAGAGTTGACTCAATCTGAGGAGGGAAATAAAGCAACAGCTAGGCCACTGCATACTACCTACACCCTTGTCCAACCTTTTAAAAAGAAACAGCAGCTGTTACTTTCTTTATGATGATTCTTGATCTCATGTTAACAATGACATATTTTCAAAAATATCTACTACAATGATCACTTTAAGGCCCCCATCAACAGCATTTCTCTACCGAGTTTCCCAGCTAAGATTAGACAGGAGTGATGAGTTGATAAACACAGTCACAAGAAGTCATAAATCTTTTGATTATTGTCACTTGATTATATGAACCTGCTCTTTTTAAAGCAGAAAAGCCTGGTGTGCAGGTAGGTCTTCATGAACCATGTCATTTTGGACTTGCATGCCAAAGGTCCAATTTTGGATTTAAGTGCTCAATTCCTACTTTTTGTATGTGGTCCATCGGTTAGTTCTGCACCAGTGAGTACAGTCCCCAGAGCTCTCCTACAGCAGTCTTCCAGACTACTGGTGTTTGAATCCTCTTTGAAGTGTGTCAGGGGCAAAAGACTTTAGACCCAGTTCTTACACAGTGAAGTGATACTTTCCTAAAACCTGCCAATGCCTTTCTTGACTTCCTTGAATTTCAGCTCATGTTGCCTTAAAATTAACTGTGTATATATTTTGCTTTAGTATGTATTTTTCTAGTAGTGTGAATGTCCACCATACACTGTTCCCCAAACCTGGTTACACCAGAAGCTTCAAAATCTCAGGGTCTTTTACCTGACAGATCTATCAATCAACTTAAATAACTGTGGCTTGCCAGTTTGCCTATATACCAGTTATACTAACAGCCTGAAAGGACCAGCAAATAATGTAAGTAATTCAAGGCAAGAGCCTTTTATGACTATCACACATAATTTACATGTACGGAATAGTATATTAAAATGACTTAGTAAAAAGAAAAGCCATTGCAGAGAATTACTTTTTTATGTCATTGTTTACCTCATTTCTTGTTCCAATATGGCCCAAGCCCAGGCAATTTGTTTTGTCACTGGCACTGCCAGAAGACACAGATGGCAAGTTAAATGTAATAAGCAGTCTACCTACTTTTGGGAAAGTAATACATTATCTCACTCTCACAAATGGGTACCTATCACCAGCCACTGTGTATAACCATTTTAATATGTGTGGCATCTTGGCTGAAGAATGCTTCTCATATGTAGTCTTAACAGTTAAGCAGTTCTTCAGTATGACTCAATTTTGCTCTTTTCTGAATTCTTTTCTAAGGGATATCTCCCCATAACAGATGAAAGTAGTACAGGTAGGGAAGCCTTCTACAGCTTTGGTTTTGCTAGCGTGACTGACACTGAAGAATTGGTGGCAGGGGCATCTGTTCTGTTCCATAAAAAAAACTAGTGGGATGCCTGCTCGCCATGTTCGCAGATTGCTAGCCCATACAGTCATTTTACTGCAAATTTGTTCCCTAAGAGAAATATATAAAAGCAGCTAGGATACGTCTGTAGCTTTTACAGTTGCACTGCATGTTGCTTGTAGAGCTTTTCATTGATATTGTCTGGGGTGGGCTGTGATTTTTCAATGGAAGAAGAGTGAGTAAGAGAGGGGACACATTTTGCCATTCACAGGCTGGCTTATGTTCTTTATGCATGTATACTCAGATTTGGGAGGAATGACGGAAAATAAACATCTTCATTCAATCTTGCTGTTCATTTTATTTAATATATGCCTCCAACCAGAACATGTAAAATAACAGGGCAGTGTGGAAATAAATATAAAAGGTGCCTTTTAGCATAGTGGGGTGCAGAAGCATCCCTCCACCTACTGTGATGGCCCTGCAACATTGTCAGCTTGCAGTCACAGCACTCAATCAAAACCAACATTATTACACAGATAGTCAAAACTTGTTGAAAACAAACTCTATTTAAGGATTTAATAGCAACACAGAATCATAATTATGATATAGGAAAAAGCCCTGATGAAATAGGGCTCTCTAATTCTTAATACACTTTGCTTTTATGTGTACCTGAGTTGATTAATAAATTAAAAATCACACTGCTGGAGGCTGAGAACTGTAGCCTCAAAGATGGCCAGGCATTGCAACAGCCCTCCCGAAATCACCCCATTGTCTGCCACTTCAGTTAATTGTCCAGGCTCTCAGTACAACCTGGCTGCTTCTGAAAGGGATCTTTATGACCCAGTTGACTGAAAAGGCACCTGAGTTAATCAGGAACGGAGAAGAAACGGAGCAAGGTTTATACTGGCAGGCAAGACGTTTATGCTTATGGCTCAGTCTGCAATATAAGCAGGCAGCCCTGTGGCTTGCCTTCAACCCTATTAACTCAACCTGTTTGCAGCCCAGCTCCAAGCCCATGAGCTTGGATTTCCTTACATTGGAAAAGCAGATGTGGACAGTTTGCAGGCTGTGTGCACCCCAGGATGTGTCTTTATGGGAACAGTCAAGGCCAGGACTGCATTGTCCAGCATGCAACACTTTTGTACACAGATCAAGCACAGGTCCTTGGAGCAGTATTGTGGGAGGCACCTGAGGCATTCCTACTCTCTTGTGTGGTTTCATCTAAATCTTACCAGGATGATGTTTAACAACCCTAACGAAGAATACAGAATGGAGGCACCACAACTCAATAAATACATAAAAACTAGCAAAAAAAAGAGGGAATGACCCGGTTTTTGTCTCTGTATTGCAGAAGTAACTACTGAAATTATATGTCTTCCTGGGCAGGGTTTACTTGCAGGAGAATCACCTCAAACCTTTTGGCAGGGAAGGCAAAATTCTGTGACACCGTGATTAAAGCTAAAACAGCTAAATCTGGTATTGCAGTAGAGCTCCCCAGGTGGCACCACCCCTCTTATGTGATGGTCCTGCAAAGCTTTTCCCTCAGCAACATGTGGCAGAGGCACACAAAGGATGTGTGCCATGTGAGGATGCCAGTTGTTAGGGATGGAGTCCCTGAAAGGGAGTTCTTTGGCTGTCAGGGGATATTGCTGCTCCCCACATCTCTCACCCTGGGAGCTGCCCACCTGTAGGTAAAGGTCTTGACTACAAAGATTCACAGTTTCTTCTAATGACAAATACTGTCAAGGTGCAATGATATCTTGTTAGTTATCAGGTTCTGCTGCCTGGGAAAGAAAGAGGTCAAGATTTGAATGCTGATATAAAAATAATTTGAGCTAACCAACTTCTTGCTTGAATATGCCGTGTTGTGGGCATAATATTCCAAAGAGCCAGGCAATACTGCAAGGGGCACATGTGTTATTGCACAGATTTAAAAAACAAAGCTGACAAGCTGACTTGCCTAAATTGGGTGGGCTGGTGCTTGCCCAGAGCTGTCACTAATTCAATGCAGATTGTCTGTGTAATATGAGTGCTTATTTTCAGAAGAAACAGGGTGGGAAAAGTGTGTGCAATTCTCAGGAGATTCTGATTGCAAAAGGCATGGTTGGAGCTGATTAGCCTGTTTACCCTGCCAGTTTTCACACACAGACAGATAGACAGTCTAATGCATTTCCCCAAGCAGATTCTGGAGAAGGCTGAGGAAGAAAATAAAATCCAGTTTCATTTCCATTTTTTACGCAGCCTGTTGTTGTAATCAGGGATAGTGCTTCAGCTGGACATCTCTTGTCATAAGTGGGAAGAAAGGGCTAATTTCTGGGACTATCTTTGTGGCAGATCAGTAGTTTCTGAACTTATTTCCTCACTTTTACCTGCCAGGACTGAGATTTATTAATCCATTAGTCATCGTGCAAAAGCCACTTGCTTTTTCTTTCAAAATTTTGGTTCTGGGCCACAAAGGGACACATTTTTTGCTGCATTTTAAGTTAGTTACAACATTTATGTTACTTACAAGGTCTTTTTTCCTCTTGCATACTTGCAGAGTATTTAATTTAATGACAGGAATAGAAGTCTTCCTTTCTAAACAGTTCCCTGTGCTCCAGTGGTTCAAAGTCACAGCCTGACTCCTTCCCTGGCCAGTCTCAGATGTTTCCATAAGCATACTTGTATTATTGCTGTTCTTTAACTGAAAGAGGAATTTTCTTTCCTTAATTTTAAATCCCTGTTCCTTTTTCTTGTAAATAGGAGCAGCTCAAATGCAAGAAAACTTGAGTTTTATATTTGGTTCAGCCTATCACATGGCCCAAGGGATCCAAAGATAGCACAAGGAGAACTGCATTACATCTGAGGGATTCCCACAATTTGGACTGATTTTCCTGAGGATACCTAGGACAGTTTTAGGAGTGCAATATTTAGGGTCCTTAGGAGAGGTGAAAATTTATGTTCATTTTCATTCTTTTTATAATTGCTAAATAGTTGTAGAGAAATTCCACGAGTGGTGCACCTCTCACCAAATTTCAGCCATCCAAAATTTAGGTGTCAGGTCTAAGTTATTTTGATGGGTTTCTGCTCTAAATTACAAAGAGAGACAGGTACCTTCAGACAGCAATTTATCCCTCCTCTTAAGATGCCTGTTTCGTTCTCTCGCTGCATCTCACTGGGCCCTAGGAAGCCAAACTTTGCCTTAAACAATAAATAAATGAAGAATTTGGAATGGTAGGAGAAGGCATCAGTAGGAAAATACACAGCACCAAAGAATCAGGCCTGTTAGCCAGGAGATCTTCAGGTATTTCACAAAAGCAAAAGAGAATCGTGTGGTAGAGCGAGCACAAAACCATTAGGCAAAAAGAACACCTGATTCTGATTACACCAGACTGTTCTGACACAGTAAAAAGGCTTGATAGAGGGTGTAAATATAGTTTACTCCCACAGAAAGGATCTTTTATCCCTGTTTGCTTCAGATTTCTTCCAACCTGAATGGAAGTGCACTAAAACTGAAAATTGAGAAAGATGTATCTTTTTAAAGACAGATTATTTTATGTGCTTGCTGCATGTTAAACAAAAGAAATAATCTTTTTTGCAAAACAAAGTAGTCCAAAGCAATTTTGGTGCCTCAAGTTGATAGCTTAAGAAAATTGGCAGCTACAAATTGCTTGTTCCCTGTCTAATGCATAAGCACGTTTTCAGAATGGTATTTAGTTAGGCATGAAAAGTATCCTTCCTAGAAATAACATGGTTATGCATATAGTGCCTTGCCCCACTTTTTGCTCTAAAATAACAATGCAATACAATTTCTAAGTTATTTATCTCAGTGGTAGTATTTGGAAAATATCTCATTTCTGACCAAAGAGATTTAGGGCAAGGTCTGTAGCACTGGGACACCCCCATAGCACAGGGGGCACCTTGGAGATACTGCAAAATTTTAATTTGTAGATTCCTGTTTGTACCAAAAAAACCACATTGCAGTTGTCTGCCTCCTAGAGATTGGATTATGGGATTATTTATGTGCCTCTGAAAATGACATAAAGCAACTTTCTGAGTAGGGAGATGCCTAGCTTTATTATAGCCAACGTGCAGCCATTGGCAGCTGGCGGGTAGGAACAACTATAGCTACAGGAGGATTATCAACTCTCTGTAGTGTCCTGGCACCAGACGGAGGGCTGCAGGGAAGACATTACTTTTCATTCTGGGTAATTTTTCTGATCTCTGCAATTACGGCTGGTGAAAACAGGATAGGGTGTAAGAGCAGTGGTTCCAACAAGCCCTCCTAGAACAGGCATTTGCATGTTCTGGTGATGGGACACTACTTAATCTGTTGCACCAGATGACGGACCATCTAACGGCATTAACCTGAAAAGAAGTAACCTGTAAAACAATAGTTTTAAAAGGTCATTTTGCAAGCCATTTTATGGGAGTAGGGGAGCAAGGTATCATTCTTAATGCTTACTTTGTAGTTATTAGGCCACAGAGGAAGAAAGGAACAAACAAAATCCAGACAGGAATGCATGTATGCATGCTGATAGTTACAGCTTAGTGTGTCATATCGGCTTGAGAGAAGTACATTTTCTGATTTCTAATGTCAGAGCTATTTTGGAATTTAATTTTAAAAAACAATGAGGAAAATACATATAAAAGTTATATATATATTTACACACAATTCACAAAAACGTATATAGTTTTGGGAATGATGACTGGATTTCATGACCATCTTTCCATTTCTACTTAAGTTCCCTGGCTGCTTTGCTGTTACATCAGGATCTTAGAGGTTGTTTTTATCTATGTGAGCCCCTCCAAGGACAGGGGGGCAGGGGGAGGAACATGTAGTTTCTGGTTCCCAGCTAGCTAGCTTAAGGATGTGCCAAATGCCTTCTCATCATCCCTTCCAGAACAAAGCAAATTCTGAGCATCTGCAAATGTGTACCTCTAGGTATTCAGGGAAATTCAAAGTAAAAGAGAAAAGCGGAATTGGTTTTGGAGTTCAGACTTCTCAGAGTTTAGAAAGATGTACCTCACATTAGGATTTTCATACATCTCCTTTTTATCTTAGATATCGAGGTTTTCTCTGATTTAAATCCTTAATCATTTTGTCCCTGCTACACTCCAGCATCTTTGCTGAAGATCTGAGACACTGCAACTAAATTATTTTAAGAAGTTATATAACTGTATTGCACAGCTAACTGTAGTAAGCAGTTTTGCTAAATAACATGTGCAGCTTGCTGTGAGTCAGATTCAGATGCCCTTTCTCATGTGGAATATTTCTGTGCTGCACAGCTAATTAGAAATGCCCAGACTAGCAGTTTGTTCAATTTTGTTCAGTATCCTTAAAAGGTACCGAAGGTGCTGACACATGATGTTCAAATACTTTCCCATAGGCAGAGGATGGCAGTCGTCTCAGTATTCCTGGTGTGACAGGCATTTACAATTCCCTTACATTGTTCCTCCTAAGGTTCCATACGGCACAACTGACAGGTAACGAGGCTCTTTGAATACAGTCTTTTGCATTTTGGTATTATCACTGGTTTCTAATAATTGAATGTGGGATAACAGGTATAGGGAATTTTTAACTACATTGCAAAACATTCAGAAAATAATCTGGTCAGAAACCTCAATCTGCCACGGCTGATGCCTTTAATTTTTCTAATCACCTGGAGTTTCAGGCATTAGTGCAGCTGACATTTTCTCAATTGGGAACAAAAATGCTAAGCAGTCTTGTGATCTTATTTTGTTACTATAATGCCATCATGTTTTTCAGCGCTGCTTTCTCTTCACTATGCTTTTGAAACAAATAAGAAGGGACCACAATTTGGATCTTTCAGAAGCCTGTAATCTTAAGAAGACAACCAAAGCAAGCCCAGTAAGCGTGAAAGAATTCACTCGAACTTTGCACTCATATATGTAAGCACAAAAGATTTGGGACCTCAGTAAATACAGTCTGAACCATCCGTGATACTGGTTTCTCTATGGTCCACGCAGCTAGCATAGCTGTCTGCTGTGTTGTTCTTCACCTGACTGTTTTTGTGGGACTAGTGAGGCTGTGCCCAATTCAGCCAATTTACTTGCACACCTGAAATGGCATAAAATGCATGAAATAAAAAGGGGAGGAAATTAGAGCTGGCTTTTCCAGCCCAATAACTCAGTCATTTGTTTATATTCTTCTCAAGGTGAGTGCAGGAAAGCTACAAAGTCTCATTTAATTTGGCCAGTACTTGAATATCATGAAGTAGAACTGCTGGTTCCAAAGTCAAGGCAGTGGCTGAGCAAGTCATGGCTGAGGAGCTCCTGCAGAAACCCCGTAGGCTGGCAGCCACTGCATTGCACTGTGATGGATTTGGTTCTCTCATCCTTATCACAGAGAGGTCCAGGCTCCCACTGAGGTCTGCACTCAAAGGGAGGGGGGAGGCTGAAACCGTTGTCTCGCAGCCAAACGAGATATTGCCATCTTGGCACTTAGTGGAAAGCGATGAGGTATATCACGCCTCTGTGTGAGACAGAGGCTTTCACCAAGTTCCTGTGGGTATTAGCAATGCAGTCCTTTCCCGAAGAATTGTTAAAGTGGGTGAGCTGTTTTTTCCTTCAAAAAAATTGCCATACCATGTTTTCACTGCATATTCTTCCTCTTCAAGTACTGAAAATAGTTGTCCTTGAATGCACATGCAGTCCATAAACTAATGAAGGTTGCAGTAGAAGCATTACAGAATTGTTGTCTCCCATCTACAGATGCAGCGAGTGTAATAAAATCTAGTATGAATCTATACTTTCTATTTATAAGATGCTACCACACTATCAACCCCAATTCAGAAAGCTTGATAGTGTCTGAAACAGGTTTAGCTAACTGGCAGGCGAGTGTCTGCAGCTATCTAGAACTGCAAGTTTCAGTCCTAGCAATCTCATTTCCTGAAAGCTTCTCTTTTATAAGGAAGAATAATTTACAATATTTTGCTAGAAAGCAGGAGAATGTAAAGGCAAACATATTATTTTCCGTGAGCAACCTAGATACTACTGTCCCCCTGACACAACAGTCCAAATGAACACTGAACTCTATTACTGAAGAGATGTGTATCTTTTAAGTGTCTAAAGAAGTTTATGTGCAGTTTAATAGGATCGGTATTAGCAGCATTAGCACTGATACTTAAATGGGAGCTCTGCTCCAGCCTTAAGCTCTATGAGTCCTGAAGACAATACTTATTACAGCAACATAAGTATCATCTTCAATGCCATTAAAATTAAATATGAGTACACATCAATTTCAGTGTCAGGAGATGTACTGTAAAGATCAACAATAATTCTAGCTGAAGATCTCTCTGGAAGCCCATAAAGCCTGAATGCCACAGTATGAGCTATACAGAAATTAGAGCTGTTTGAATAGTACTTACGGCTATAGAATGCTGTTATTTTTTGTCTTTCACTTTTATAGAGCATTCCTGCAATTTAGAAATTCATTAAAGTGAAGTGTATCTCAGCATTGTACCCAAATGAGGATATCTGTAAAGTCTTTAACACAGTTATTTGTGATCTGAATTTCAAACCTGGGTACCTCAGACATCTATGTGTCATATGAATGTCTTCAAATCAGTTTCGAAATTTTGCAGTTCTGTGAATAGTGAAACATTCAGACCTGGTATAGCTGAACTGAAATGCTAACATGACAAAGGAGTGAGATTCACTGGCAGGTCCTGACTGTTTTGTGCCACTCCAGTGGTGCAAGGAAATAGTAAATCTGCGCTGTCTGTTGTGCTGTGGCTGGTCAATAACTTCTTTATGGCTTCAGGCTAGCACAAGGTAGATGAAGAGTATTGGTGAATCTGGCTCAAATATTCACAATTATTCTTTCTTGCCTTCATCCAGCTTTAAAGAAAATATATTAACTGCGTCCAGAATATAATAAAACTACCAGAGTTTCCAGTGCTGAAAAAATAATTCTTTTAATAAAAGGTCTGGCAATAGTTCCTACCTAAAAGCAGTACCCAAAGTGAAAGCTTAGGCTCATTAAGGGCCTAATGCTCTGGGAGAATGAGCTACTGCACGTCAGCTGGTCTACAGTAACCCATCTGCATTTGGGCTTACTGTAAACACTTCTGTGAGTCTGAGCCCTGGAGTGTTTCGTCAAGACCTTACCATGGTTCAGGACCTCCCAGGCCTTGTTCCCGCAAGCCTTCCGATGTGGCCTCCAGCACAGGTCCAGTCTCAGCAGAGGCACTCCACTGCGCAACAGGATCTGTGGACCAGCCCTCTGTCCTGCCCTCCTTCCTTCCTTGTGCACAACATTCCTTCACGTGCTGGGGGATGCAAACAGACAGAGCTACCCATGCCAGCATTTCCAGCTTCATTTCCCTGGTTTTGTGTTCTTTTACATCCTAACTCTTCTGTTACCTGTTGATATTCAGATATGAGATTAATTCCTAAAAAGGTTGTGTTTGCACAAGATCACCAATTCTGCCAGAACTCAGCTTTTGCAGGTGGCACTCCTGGAAAAGCAACATCTTGGCTGAGAGAAATGGGCTTGGTCACATGTGTTCCTTAAGGGTATCTGGTAGCAAGGCTCATTAGGCTATAGGAATGAAGGAAGGTTAAACCTATGGGCTAAGAAAGGCTCTGAAAAATCTGTAGATACTGATGGAGATCCTGGTGGACTCAGGGAATATGTTACTGGAGCAAGAAGGTGGGATTGAAGGGATTTGAAGCAGGGGAGCAGTGCATTTGACGAAGATAAGTCCCTGGGGTAACAGTTGTTTTAGAGTGAACCCACAAGGTGGAGCATAAAAGGTTTGGCAGGGAAAGGTTTTGGAAGAGATGGTATTGATTAAGGAGATCTTTGAAAGAAAAAGAAAAAATTGAGTGTAGAGACTTCATAGAGTCAAAGGCAGAGACTGGGGATGCTAGGGGAGGACCAGAGAGATGACAGCTCTGGTTAAGGGACTTGATTTTTCAGGCAGCCAATGGTCAGAAGGGACAGGAAACAGAAAGGTCCTGGATTACAAGGAGCTCACCATCACCATGTGGTGAGCAACCTGTCAATTTAAAGGTGGGGACATACTCGTTGACTGGTATTGCTCTCCTCTGTTTCCAATTAAGTGATTTGATACATTCCTACCACATCTTTACTTTGCAGCTGAATCCAGTATTTTGCTCAAAAAGCAAAAAACCCACAATGTAAATGTCGTTGATATTGGTTCCAAGGCAGCGTTTAGATGAGGAGGGACTCCTAATGTGGTTCAGGGTTAACCCAGACTGGCAGATTGTCATTGCTCCGTGAGTAACTGAAAGGAGTTGGTGGCAAATTCAATAGTAATGCAGAACAGCTCTGTCCCACAAGTGCTCCTCTATACTAGCTACACATACTTGTTCTATCATAGGTGTGGGAGTTTATGTATCTTTTGTTTATTTGTCTTTTAGCTATTAGTAACCAGTACTGTTCCTAATGGTAAGACAGAAAAAACACTTCAAAGGACCTGGCTGGGCTGGAAAGTTATAGACAGAAGGGACCTCCTTCATATGTCTTACCCATTTCTCTGTGCTGTAATAGCACTTGCTTGGCTTTTTAGCATGCCCAGGACATGCCAGCACTAACACTGTGTCAGGGGGTCTCTGCAGATGGTTTCTGCAGAAAAACAGGTCACCTCCACCACCACCCCAGACTCTGAGGGAATTTGGAGTAGAGGACAAATTAACCTATGTTATCCTGCATGCTGTGAGAAAAAACCCTTGGCTACAGGGAAGGCTTTGGCAAATCCCTTCTCAAGGGGAGTCCATCAGGTTCTCAAGTTACCTGAGGGGGCTAGCTGTTTTCATGGGTGACCTTCTGTCATATTAGAGGCGGTGATTGGGGAATTAATCTTTTACACATGCGGAGATGAAAAATGTCTGCAAGGTCAGAATGTGAATAAACAGCATTTATTTTTCTCTTTTCCATCAACCCATTCATTCACACTTCTTATGTATTAATGAAGTATCAATAGATGTATTAACAAAGAGGAAAACCACACTGAAGTTTCCTATGGCAGTGGCATTCTTGTAGTAAGGAACTCTGAAACAATTTCATGAGCAACAGCCTCCAAACTACCCTGAAAAGCTGCATCCTTCTGGAGTTCTAATGAGTTAATGCTTACTCATCCATTTCTAATGTTACACACAATGTAACTCCAGTTACTATAATGTCATATCATGGGAAAAGACAAAAGCTGTTTCTAAAGACCTGGAAGCAGATTTCCCTGCACGTGTCTCACAGCTACGTAAATTAAATTTGTAATATTCGTGTTGATACTAGGTGAAACCAAATGTATTTTACTACATTCTACAGGCATAGATTTAACTTTTGCTGCAGAAGTTATCTTATTACCGAAAGTGTATGTGTCACTGATTAGAGGTTTAACAAGGCTAGTAAATGAGAAGTGCAAGTTGTATTCTGTACTGAGTTTTGCTCAGCAGAGAGGTTTGACATCTCTGCTGATGTCAGCTGCCATGGCAGACCCGTGTCATTTGTACAGAAAAACAGCACCTCATTACAAAGGGTATAATTTTTTCTATTCTCTTTTAATCTCACCAATCTCACCCCACGCTCACAGTCTAACTGAATGGCACTTTGTTCAAAACATGCCAAATTGTGCTGGTTTGGGATCATATGTCAATGCAACTAGAACAAGGTTGAAACTAACAGCTAAAATATTTTGATACATAATACAAGAAGAATCATGAAACCTAAGGAAGGTCCTTTTGAACAGTATTGTAAGGATGGCTTCTGCCTCTTTTACAGTGAGTGAAAAGGCATTGATATAATATCATATATGTGTCAAATATATGCATTTTTATACCCTTGGAATGTAGATCTCTGCAAAACAGTGGCTTATATTGCTTGCTACAAACAATACTTATTTGTCTTAGAATGTCGTACGTTGAGAACATTTCCACTGGAGATGTTCAGGAAGGAGAGAAATTAACACTAACAAAGACTATTGCAGTTCCTGAGGGAATTTTGCCAAGTCTTTTGAGTTTGCAGGGTTGTCAACCTGCAAAAGGACAATAACAAGCGACCTCTAATGGTAGTCCTTAAAATCCTGTCTGGCTCAAGAGGATTCAGGGTAAGGCCCTCTCTGTAAGACTAGTTTTCTTAGCAGAAATTCTGTCACCGCTGTTCTACATGTCCTGCATGAAGATCCTCAGTACAAGTATCAGTCGCACTGTGAAACTAGTAATTTTAGAGAGTGACTCAGGTTATTAACACTAACGGGTGGAAATAAGTATTTTTCCAGTTTGAGGGAAGTTTATCTTGTACATGACAACATTAAATGGAATGCCAGCTGTTAGAGCCCCTCAAGCAAGTTCACTCTACTTATTAGGAAAATTGCTAACTTCATTTTAACTGCATCTGATTCAATGATGAAAAGGTGGTGCAGTCTGCAAATCAGGAACTGTAGAGCTGTGGTCACCAGTCATGGAGCAGCAGAGTATGTGCTTACACATGTTCAGCTCACAACGTTGTTGAGTTGAGCTCAGAGCAAAGGAGACTGGACAGGACAGGGGACAGGACAGGGGCAGCATGATTAATGATGACGTCTAAATGAAAAGATGAGTTGTACTTCCCAAACTGTGTATGAAGAAGATAAAAAAAGGGAGTTATCTTTTCCTTGATGATGGATGGCAGTTTTTAGTGGTTCCAGTTGAAGCTTTGAACAAGGGAAACAGCTGGTCTTTGAGCTGAAAGTATCTTCAGTATCATGATGTCCTGCCTAAGTATCCCCCCACATGCATGGTCTCCTGGGCTGATCCCATTTCCTGTTCCACTCCTCTTCTCCTTAAGTAGTACTGGGGCAGCTAAAGCAATTGCACAAGCAGAATAATTTATATTGTGTCCTAAACCAAGAGCATTCACAACTGAGAGTGAGTACAAGAGTACTGGACTTCTCCTAGTTAGTGCTTGCTGTTGGCTTATAGACAAAAGAAAGCTTTCCAACACCTCACCATATGTATCTGCACACTGGGGAGCAGCAACAAAGGTTAAAGGTTATGAGAGGGATAGAAGAAAAACATATTTGAAGGAGAAGTGAGATTAGGAGAGAGAGAAAATAATGAACAGGGCTAAACTGAGGCAAGGGGTACACTGTAAATGTTTGAGGCAGAACAGAGAGATGTAAATATAGGTGGATGCTTTCCGGCTGCTCTCCCCAGATCCTGATAGCAACACAGGATGGCTTCACCCAGCCACACAAACCTCCCTTCCAGTCACTCCATTAATCACTTGCTGCTGCTGCATGTGATGTACGGAGCGAGAGGGGTCCTCTTGTTAGCATGTAACCATCCTTCATTTCCATTCCCAACACCAGTCACATGCATCAGTGTGAACAAGCAGCACGCTAAACCTCAAGGAAAAAAGCATGAGTCAGAAAAAAAAAAAGAAAAATATTTCTGAAGATGGTGGAGGAAGATAATAGGAGAGGTATTGCTTGCAGAAAGGACATAAAGCAGGGACAAACCCCAAATTTCTCCATAAGATGGGGGAATCTATTCAAACATTTTCTGCCGCAGACATGCTTAAAATTTATCAAGCTGGGAGCCTGCATTTTTTACCAAATTTGGGCTTTTCTTAAAAACTCAATAAGGACTAAGAGCGCTTTATTTGCAGGACACTGTTTTTCATATATGTTGCTGAGTCTTGCAGGTACCGACTGAGATATAGCCAGGCTGCCTGTACTAGAGGGAGAAGTCCAATTTGCATCACTAAGAGATACAAAGAGGAGAACTAGTTGTGGCAGCCAAGGAGTTACAAAGGTCTTGCACTGTTCCACAAATCAATTCTCATTGTCTTAATGCCATCTGCATTAAAATTCGTAAAACTGCTGTGTTGTATATGGCATGGATGACTGTCCTGTTGTAGTGTTCACTTAAACAAAGCATTGCAGTTGATCTCTCTGTTATGAAAGAAAAGACTGCGTCCAGAAAACTGGAACAATAGGTTTCTGTTTAGGAAAAATATTATTGTTTAAAAAAAAAATTAAATATTAAATGGCCATGTTATTCTCCTAGCAAGAATTCTAAAATATATAAAATCTGAAGTATATTTTCTGCACATAAATTTCCTGGTGTTCAGGTCACCAGGTCCATATCATTTATCCTACACTTGGCTGTTAACTAAGTGTCTGATAGAGCTGATTGACTGAGCCGAATCATGTACCTCATATAGCCCAGAAATATCTGTGCTTTTTCCCTTGATTAGTGAGATTTGTACGCTACTAACATATATGCCTGTGAGTTGAAACATGCCGAAGGAGTTTGAGTGACTACAGATAGTTAATTTTTTTTCAGTTAAAATAAAATAAAATAAAAATTTGCTTTTCCAAAGAGCATGAATTTTCTTTTCACTGAGGCCATTTTACATCATTTTGGCAGTGTAAAGTGGTTTTATGTTGAATTCAATTCAATTTATGTCTACTTGAAAGACAAGCACCACTCTGCTTGAATGTGAACAAGAATCATATCCAATACATGTGTGTATCTTGAATTTTGAACTTACAAATGAATGCGGTGAGAAGCACCATGTCTCAGATGATCACGCCTCAATGACTTCATAGGGTTTTTTAACTTTTTATTATCTCCGTTTCTGAACTACAGGCACCAGTCATCCGTCAATACCTCACCAAGCAAAGTGATGTTGAAACAGAATAAAAAATACTGGAACTGTCACAGAGACCTTCCATAATAGTTGGACTCAAAGTCTTGAAAAGAAAACTCATAATTTCCTTGTAATTTTAATGAAAAATTGTACCATACCCAAGGTCCACTTGAGTCCAAAGGAGTTTCAGGTTTTGTTGCAAGTATTTCATACATCCCATTAGGACTGTCATGTTTTGCTTATAGTTTCTTGTCCCTTGAGTTCAGTTTCATGATCTTCGTTCAGTGATGTGTTAGCAGAAGTTGAAAATTTTCATTCTTTGTATCATCTTGTTAATAAAAGACTCAGTAGTTTACCAACAGATAAATATTCTAATTGATTTCAGAGGGATTTATGGGTTCATAATTAGATAGTGAAGTTCACTTTCTAAATTCTAACAAGCTCCAAACCTGACCAAAATTAGGGTGGGTTTTTCTGCAGCAGCAGCAACTGATGATAGAGTCATGGTGTGGGATATAAAAATAGCAATAAAGCGGGGTTTGTACTTACATGACTCAGTGTGACTATATTCATGTTTACAATTCAGCAAACTTGAGAAAATACCTCTCTCCTGACCCTGACACAACACATTGGCAGCTTTAGTATGAAATGTGCATTCCTGAGCCTGCAGGTGATTCTCACTGCGGAAGATCACATATTCACAACTACCCAGTAAAACCTGAGAACTGGTAAAATGGAGGATAAAATATAACTTCAGAAGAATATTCAAAGGAAGCCACTCTAAAGTCAAAATCCTCAAACTAGATTTAAGGTTTGAAGTGAGGCAATTCACCTCAAATAGGAGCAAATAAAAGATACTTTAAAAGCATAGGATTAAAAACGAGACATAAAAGAACAGTGATACCCTCTTTTCAAGTAATAGAACAAACTATATTATGAGCAGCATTTTGAAGTGTACATCAAACTGATTTTCTCCTCTTTATCTTTTTTAATCTCCACCAGATGCACTTTCTTTAAATTCAAGTTTTACATTCCTAGCCATAACTCGTCTGAACACACGGAAAGAGCATTGAGAGACATTAGTGGCATTCTTTTCCTTTTTCTTTCTCTGTCACTCTATTTTTTACAGCTGCTGAAGGCTTATCTTCTTAAGAGTCTCAGTTTTATAGACTTGGTTTGCTTTATTTTCATCCACGTTTTAGGCTCCAAACAATTCCATGCCATTCTTCTGCGGAATGTTTGCAGTGAAAAAGATGCACACACACACATATATGTATGTATATAAATGTGTGCGTGTGTGTGTGTATATATGTATGTATGCATATAAATGACCCCAAAGGAAATCTGACATGATTGTTACTGGCATGGTAGAAAAAAGCTTTACAATGATGTTTTAAAGCTTAAATGACAGAACATATCGTGATTGAAATCTTAGAATGAAAACGCTGCAGGAGGAAAGAAGGGTTTTCATTAGAGACACACCAATACTCAGTAGCACTTTTTCTCAGTTGATCCCTCAGGGTCATAATTTTCTCAGGAATGACGAAATACAGTTTCCTTCAGTTTCCTTTCCCAGAAACATTTTAGGCTTTTTTGCTTTCTTAAGAGATTGACAGTAATGAGTTTCTCCTTTTTTCTTTCCCTCTCCTCCCTTCCACCTCATTTAATTGTGGATCAGGATAGATTTGCCATTTTCACTGTTTCTTTTAATTAGAACTACATGTATGCGAAGCAAACTGATGTGTTACTTGTTTTTTTTTTTCCTGTACAGGGAATAGCCATGACTACTACCCAGTAGTTAAGTCTCTAGAACAGTTTTTATTCATTAAGGCAGCATGATATGTTTTAATGATGTTTAATAGAAACTGCACAGTTTCAGCAAGTCTGTCTGCTGATCTTGTGCTGTAAACATGGGGCATATTCCAAGAATTACAAAAGGAAGCAAAAATTTAATCTTTATTTTATTTTTTCTATAGGTAACAAACCTGACTGCTTGTTATTTATTTTAGACCTGTTCAGCTGGGTGGACAAGAATAATTGCATTTTTAAACATTGTCAGATCCACAAAACATAAAAGGTGCAATGCATATAATGCTGGAAATAACTCTCGGTGAGGAAACTCTAGGATAAATGGTACAAAATAAACCCCTCATACATTTGATTAATCAACTCTATTCCCCTTTTCCCCTCATCTTTCAAATTCATGGGCAAATGACATTTGCCTTTCCCCAGCATGCACCTCTCCATTAAACCAGGGAGTTTGCCTGGGGCCATACCTATATATCTGATCCATGCATAATGAAGCATGAAGCTGCCAATTGTAGGGAGCGTCTGCTGTGTCAGAGACTGATAGGCATTTCATTTGCTGAACTCCCAAGGGCCCTCACACATCTCAGGTTTCATGTAGTATTTATTTTAGGCACTCACATTTCTCATCTGTGAACTTCACACCATATGTAGAATGAGTAACACAAGCTCTGCGTGAAAAAGCTCTCCAGGTAGTTTTAAATGTAACTCAGTGGAGTGGGGACATTGTGGGCTTGAAAAATAGGCTTGCATGGGAAATGAAGGAATATTAAGCTTTGTCCATACAACAGCTGTCTGAGTCTTTCACTGAATAAGAATGGCCTTATTCTAATAAGATCACTGCTCTACATTTCTACCGCATAAATTGTTTTGTAGCGTGCACTGTGCAGATCTACATTTTTCACAAATTATTGCTACTCTGCCTTACTCTTTACAAGGAAATGCTCATGTGCTGTTTCTAAAGTACAGTCTTGTTAGGTCTGAGGCTCACAGTCAGGCTGAGCTGATGGATAGCAAGCCCATATGCTGTGCATCTTTGAAATCTGAAGGCTGAATAACAATCCTGAAAGGCTTGCTTTAGTTCTCAAAATCTGACCATACAGAATTAGTGAGGCAAATATATGTCTCTTGTTTATTTTTACTGGTAGGGATCTAGAAAATATTTCATATGCAATGCTCTTTTCTAGCATTAACATGAGGGCAAATAATAAAGACAGCAAGCGATAAAAAAATGTCTATTCTCCATTGGTATCTTTTCCAAATAGGTGTTTTTAAGCATAACAAAACCTTTGACATTTGCTTCTCTGTATGTAGGTGAGGTGATTATGACAACCTTGTGAAAAATCCTCACATGTAAGCGTTCATAGGGGACATACTGCTAGGACTTGCAGCCGTATGATGTAGATTAGACAGTAAAACTGACATTCAGAAAACAGATCTGTTTGCTTGGGAATTAAGCTTGTTTCTGGGAGGAGATAAATACTATGCGTCTGATCAGAAGTATTTAAATATGTGTGCAATATGAAGCATTTCACTATTTCATTGGTTCCATTGCCAGATTACTCTTGTAGAATTAAATGCCTTTGTAGGTGCAGGCAGTGATGAGGGATCAGACCCTTTGCTAGTCTGAAGTGCCTTTAATGGAACAATGTCAATTTAAAACAGAAGCGTTGCTGCCCTGCACTTCTACCTTCATCTGTTTATAACAGTCTGCTTTCATGGATACTCAGTGTCCAAACTTCTTTTGGGGATCAACTTTCTCTATTTTGGCCCTTATTCAAGGGGATTCTGGGGTTTTTACTGTTACAAGAAAAATCTTCAAAGCCCTTTTTTGTGGGTTTTATACGTCATGTACAATTCGTAATAGGCAATGCTGTGAATGCGACAGTTCACTACTATTAAGCTAATGAAATACAAAGTGTAAGTGGTTTCATTATGCCAGCAGCAATTCTTTCTTACATTTCATTGCAATACTTACTCCATAGTATGTTGTACAGTAGGAAATTCTATTGAAAATTTTTCCTTATTATTAACTTTGAGCTGTAAAAAGACATTTCAGAATCCTACTCCATGTATATATAATCTTGAAAACATGATGAATGAATAGAGTTGTCTGCATGGAATTAGGGTATTACAATAATGAATGCAATCATGTTGTGAAAGGCTTTTTATATTGTTCAGACTCACACAAGAGTGAAGAAAGATTTGTTTGGCAAGTAGCATTTTGGCATTCTCTGGCTTTCAAATTCCTAATCACAACTTTATCTTAATGTAAAGTTTTTATTTCTAATACATTATTTGTATGCGTGTATATGCATATGCCAAATGTTTTTAAAAATGTGTACAGTTCATCAGAATGGCTGAAATCAAGTAGATGTTATTGACAGAAGACTAATTGCAATGGTGAATTCAGTTCCTTTCACTACAGCTGCTACGGCAAAGCTGTAAGCTGTTTTTAGCTGCTTTATTGGTACAAATACATACGTGTGCAGGTGCCCTCGTCTGTGTGCATACATAATATATGCATGAAGACAGGTACCACATGTATGTTTGGGCATCCTTGGCCTGTGGCCACGTACACTTATTTTCTCTAATTGCTATGTTCAAAAGGGAGCGTAACGCGTGAGAAGGAAGGACGCAGACATCTCCTGATTCATGTGTCATCTACGACGCAGCTGACTGCATTGCAGGTCTTCTCCTGCTGCCAGTGGAACTGAACCATGATGAGGAGGGACCACCCTCTAATGGAGAAAAATAGTATTTCTGTTTCAGGCCTCATTTGAATATTGGCTTTCAGCTTTGCCTTTGTAGCATGGCTGCAGCATGACGCAGTGAAGCAGAGACCACACAGTACCTTAGCACAGAAGGGACAATTTATAGACAGCTGGCCCCAAAAAGTGTCAGATGCTTTCCATTCAGATTGCTCCCATTACTTTAATCCTGTGGCGTAGAACCTCATCTCTGAGTTTAGTTTTCAGTCGGTTTGTATTTTGTACATGTCAACAAGCATTTTAGACATGTAAATCCTAGTGGCATAAATGGACATTTCCCCCCTGAATCTCACCAAGAAAAGCAGTGTTCGCAGTAGAGACAATTCATAGTCAGGCAGTGGTAGCACTCTCGGTGAGAGGTCTATTTGTTTTTGAAACTTACATGCATTTCAGATTAGTTTTGCAGATGAAAAGAAAGACAAGTTATCCTTCTTGAAAGCTGGCTTAAGCATCATGCATGTAAAAGCTCTAGCTCCACAAAGACATATCCTCAAATGCAACAAACATTTTCCTCAACAGTTCCGAAAGTTCATTTCCACTAGGAATCTGTTGGTTGGTTGGTTGTTTTTTTTTTCAGTTGACATACTAATTTAGAAATATCTGTTCGTGCTGTTCAAAGGGATATACAACAGGAAATACCCAAATTCTCTACCAGAGAAACCATACGAATAGCACACTCTATGCACATACAATCTCCTGAATTTTCTTTGCTACTAGGTGTCCCTTTAATGAGCATTGAAAATACTTCTTAGCCAATAAAAGTAATTCATTTATTTGATGCTGAAAGACTCAAACCCCTCCAAGTCTGTAAGCATAAGCTTATATGTATTGTTCTTTTTTTAGTTTAGGTTAACCTTAAGAGGTTATAAATTATGTTTTCCAGCCAGTGGGTAATTCAAAATTCACACTTGCAAAAGTCTGCAGAGATGTTGCAATAAAAGATAATATTCAAATGAAACTAATGAAAGCATTTTTATCCAGTTTGTAAGAGGTAATTACATTTCACCTCTCTAAAATCCCCCGATTGCTTCAACAGCAAGTGAAGACTCTCTTCCTAAACTGCTGTGTGTTACTGTTATACATGATTGACAGCAGACCTTGATGGAAAATTCTCCAGGTTTGTTTTTTTTTTTTAATTTTAAATCATGCTTAGAAGAAAGTACATGCATCTATATGCACATATACACATACACACGTATATATAAACAAACATATATGTGATTTTTGGGGTTTTTTTTGTGAGATGGTTACAAGGGAAATGATACCAGTATACAGCAAAGAGAATTGTTTATATGCTTCCCTCTGCAGGAAGCACTTGGTGTCAAATAAAGCATTATACAATGATATTTCCTCTTTCTGGCCACTTCTTTGTCCAGGTGGTATTTGTGTATAATATTCTTTGCAGTCAGAAGATTGCATGGATTGCAGCTGGGAGGAGGGATGCTCAGGGGGAAAGTCTGGCCCTGCATGTGTAAGAAAAGCCAGCTGCAATCTGGCTCAGAATTTCTACTTTCCATTTTTAAATTTGTGAAGTGCTCTGGGATGATGAAACATACTATGTAAATGAAAGATATTGAAATTCACATCTAAATGTCTAGAATATGTTGAAGAAATTGAGAAGAGAATCCAAAGAATAGAGAAGAAGGGAGCACAGTCTGAGCATTACATTTTCACAAATCAAGAGCTGCAATAAATAATATATGCTATTTGATTCATTCAGCTGAGACAATCTCTGAAACACCACTTACATTTTTTTTTCCTCCTTTGCATTATAAAGTTGGTAAAAATGGTCAGCTTACAGAAGTGAGATTGCAGAATTTACCAACTCAGTCCCACCTAGCTTTGCATTTCAGCTGCTACTTTTCTGTTTAATGACTTGCATGGCTTTTATCCAGAACTAATTTCATGTGGATGGAGGTGCCAGTACCTGTGCTAAAACACTAATACATATTGAGGTTGTAGCACATTGGTCTATAGTATTCTGCAGTCAGTCTTCCTACTGTCACTATTTGATCCAAAAACTACTCTGGTATTTATAAAACAGAACTCCTAGTGCTCCTGAGGCATTGGACTTTTGGATCCAGGGAAGCAGAGTTGTGCAATGTGATCACAGCATGCTGGAAATCAATGACCAAAATGCAGTATGAAGTTGAAATTTACATTATGAGACTCATTCCCAAATTTAGGAGAAAGGCATCACAAAGACATTGACCGATGAGTTTTAGGATGATGTCTGCCTCCATTATATTTATGTGCACCCCAAATCTAAACTGGCTTTCTAAGGCTCCATCTGTAGTTAAACATTTTAATCTCCTGGGGGCAATTCACCCTACAAATCTTAGATACCTGATACCTATCTTAAGATTGGAGGAACCATTCCTTTGAAAGTTTGTCTCTCTTCCTTGACCACAGGGGAAGCATGAATAATAAATTTGTCTTAAATGCCTGATTTTCAGGTGTCTAAAGTATGATGAACCCCACATTACACAACTAGAACAGCACTGAGATCCAAATTAGCCACAGAGAAGACTACATTCAAAGCAGAGCCATTGGGGAACACCATGCTGATACTTTAATGTATAGATTACAGCCTGAACTTTATGTGTCTTTATGCAGGTTTAAAACAGTGCTAATAAAATAGCTACCTCAGAGAGCTGTTGTGTCTCTTCACAGACCTGTCATAGAAAATGCCTTTGAGATGTTATGGTTAAAGACTTTGTAGAAATGCAAATGAAGGATTCATTGGGTGGTAGCTTGCTGCTCACTGTACAGCCCATGTCCCAGTTTCTTGGTCAATTTCTTTCTCCTTTAAAACAATTTTGCATTGAAATAATGGGAAGAGGCTACAAAGAGAAAATGAAAGAAAGACAGAAAAAAAAAGTGAAAAAGAAAGGAAGAAAGGAAGAAAGAAAGGAAGGAAGGAAGGGAGGAAGGGAAGAAGAAAGGAAGGGAGGAAGGAAGGAAAGAAGGAAGAAAGGAAGGAAGGAGGGGGGAGAGAGAGTGAAGAGAGAAGAGGTATTGTCTGAAGCACAACCTTCGCATATCTCCATTGAGGGTGTTATCCCAGCCTTTTCAAAGTCCAGGCATTACCCTTTCCTTCCTTTGAAATGTTGCTGCCAGCACAAGGTGTAAAACTACACACATCTCTTGGCTCCTATGGAGCTTTGTGGATTTACTCCGAGATATTTAGCCACTGTCTGAAAATTCCCATTTGATTTATATACAATGGATTAAATTTGGTAGCAGAAACATCACACAGTCCTCCTGGCTTCCAAGCAACTGCAAGAGTGTAACTGTTGGCAGAGGATACCCCATTTTGTTTTAGCAGAGCACAGCTCATTTAATCCTTTTAAGACTTGGAATCACTGTTATCCATGGTCTTACTTACTTGAACTATTGTACTAGGTGCTTTTATCACCTGATTAATCAGGAAGCAAAGCAGAAGCAAGCTGTCCAATGAATTTTGTATCCTTCTTTTTTACCTGTCAATAATGGGCTACCCAGCTCCACATTTTGAATCAGCACAGCACCGACTTCTTGCCTTCTTGCAAGAGAAAAGATACATCTGGGAGAAATATTGCACATGCTCGCTGGGATAACTTCCAAAGATAGACTATAGGTAATTCATTTACCTATTTATAAACGGTTTGGGGGCACAGAAGACTTTGCATGTGACAGGGTCTTGGACACAGTGGTCAGTTGGAACATCCCAACAATGCAGACCAAAAAGTTCAGATTTTGCTGTTCTGAAAGCACCAATCTGCCAGGAAAAAATTTTCAAGGGCTCATTAACAAAGCTGCCCCTCCTGGTTAGCCCTGGCTCCCTTGACACAGCATTTGTAATTCACCCTTTCTTATCACAGCAGAAGGAGCTTTCAAATCTCCCTCATGCCCTGAAAGCAAGGAGACAGCTGCAGCCGTGGCCCTGCTGCAGGTTCTCCTTTTCTACCACTCTGTACCACAAATCTGTTCTCACCCTCACGGCTGATGGGAGGACAGGCAGCTGGACCTCGCTGCTCACCAAAAGCTTGTGTTTGTCTCCATTCCTTTGCTCAAAGAAGGCTGTTGTTGCTCAGCCATAATGAACTTATAAAAAAACAGTTCCAGCTCTATCCAGCAGTTCACAATAGTGTGCATATACACACACATATACATAAAAACATATACACAAAAACCAATACAGTATGCAAACCATATTTTTTTTAACTCACTTTTATGTTTACAGTTTCTCCTTCCCATGTCCAGCCATGAATTGCATAATCACAGATTTATTTTTAATTACCCAGCTTTTCAACAATCTATGTGAAAGTCTGGCAAATTATTGTCAAATATTGTAGAAAACAGCCTATTTTCTGGTTTATACAAGTATTTAGATGGAGATATTAATCACACAGGCCCCAGAGCCAACAGATCTAGCTCTACACCAAAAGAAAAAATAACTTGAATGTGGCATGGTGGTCAATAATATCATGTTACTAGGCTTTTCTCCATGCAACACGCTAATACATCAAGATATGTGCAAAGCAGTGTTAGTATCGCAGAAACTCTTATATTGTTTCTAAACTACAGGCCTATTTTTTGTATGTTATCACCGGGCGTAATTGTGGGAGTAAAAGGTAAAAATGCCTGCCTTTTTTATTACTGTACTGAAATGTCACAAAGCCTCTACTCTTAAGAGTCTGTCTCAGGTATGAATGAGGGTCAGAGGAATACAACAATCCTACCCATTAGGTTAGAAAAAGTAGATCACCTAACCGTGGAAATGTGGCAGTGTCTGTGCAGTACCAGCTGGAGGAAACCACAGCCAGAGTGATGCTTATGCTGCTGTACTAAAGGCTCCTATGAGTGGTGAGGCCAAGGATCAAATTGTCAGTGGTGAAAATAAAGACCAAATTAGACAAATAATAAGTCTATCCTGAGGAAAATCATGGTGGGTGTCTTTCTGTTGACAACAGGACAGACAGCACTGTGCTGTTGAAAACAATTTTTGGTGAACAGTGGCCTTTTTAGAAACAGTTTGTCAAGAATTTTCAATTATTTATCTAAATTACCTTTATAAAACATAAAATTGGAGGATTTAAGTTCAAGGGAAAGAAGGGATTAAAAAAATGTGCAAATGTTCTTAGGAAGCTCTTTGTGCCCAGACCCCTGTTTTTCTCTCTTTTGTATCCTGAAACGAAGCAGCATTTTCCAACAACTTGTGCTTTATACAGAGATCAAATTTTGAGTTAATTCTGAAGCAATAGCTCAAAAAATTTTGCTTTTTTATGTGCAAGCCATGAATAGGCTGAAGTACTTAACTCACCAAACAGTTTTCCAGGCAAAAGTTCTGCAGGTTATGTACTATTCAAATATTTGTGCAGACATATTTCTTTCAAGATCATGCATTCACCAGCATTTATATCCAAACAATGACATAGACGCAGATGTTTTATAAAGCAAAAGTTGTGTACATAAAAATAAAAAAGCAACCTTTGGGAGCTTAAACATTTGGTTAGTTTTAGGGAAAATCTTAAAAGCAATTATTTGTTCTTTTGTCCATGTACAAGGGACTTGAATATATTAGCCACTAACATGGCAAGTTGTCACTGTATGTAGAATTCCCACTGCCCCCGAAGGTAGTGAGCAATATACCTTGAAAGTGCTTACTGAATCAGGTCACCCAGAAATCATTTTATCTGTACTGGCTGACTACTTCTAATAGTGAAAAGCTTCATTTTTCAGTAGCAGACAGAGATCCTGATGTACCAATAGAAGAGAATGGATGTTTGATGCTACTGTTTGGTCCCATGTAAGTTAATCAGACATCTATGTATGTCTAAAAAAAATATTTAAATAGTACTGATTTGGAGTGATTTAGAGTCTCCTCTCAAATAAGCAACATGACAGACAAAATGGATTGATATTCTTTCTGAAAGCAGCCATAAGGCAAAAAACCCCAGCCCCCAAAGAAACAAAAAAAACCACCTGAGTACCAGTAGTAATCATAATAAAACAAAAAACTTGTTGTAAGATTGTGAGAAGTTTGTAAGACTAAGTGTATACTGAAGGCCTATCTATTTTCAAACTTGAATAAAAAGAAAGTATTTTCATTATATTTCTGCTAAGGCTTTAACTTAAAATGAAACAGGAAAAAATACTAATGTTCACTCTTTGCTATTGCAATGTCCCTGAAGTCTTAGAAAATCCATATCACTTTAAAACATTAAAATGAGTGGTTTTTAAAAAGCAGATATACAAAGTTAGTTTAGCTTTTGGTTTCTAATTTTTTTTTTTGCAAATACTTTACACCTTATAATTGTTTTACCTGATTAATACAAATATAGTGTTCTTAGTAGTCAGAAATACGAGTTGGATTTTGTAAATCAGGGCACATTCCAAATGCCAATATTTCCTGCTAGATGCCCCAAAACTTGACTATTCTGAGCACAACACTGTTCCCACTCGTTGCCAGTCCAGTGAAGTTCATATCTGCTTTTGTCATCTTGTCCTGTTCCCTTCACAGACTGGGAGCTGTCAGTCACTCTGAAGTCTTCCAGGGCTGCTTATTCACTACTCTCTCCCTCCGTTCTGCTGTCTTCTGTGCTCTCCCGATGGCTCTCCACCTCTCTTAGACCTGTCTGGTCACGGTACATCTTGTGCCATCATTTAGGTGGCTGCTTTGTAAGCTTAAGTGCTACTCTCTCACTCAGGAGCATTTTATATCACTTACAGGAGGGCAAATAGTGATCCAAGCTGAAGATCAGCAGAACCTAATTTGCTCCAGTACACATATATAGAACACGTGAAACCAAACTGAATTCACTTGCGCTGTACAGCTCCCCAGTGACAGCACTCAGGAGTTAACAAGGTCCAGCATGTCCACTCCATTTCGTTCCTTTTACTTTGCCTCCTTCTTTTCACCTTCCTAACAATTTAATCATTTATTTTTTTGCTAAAAAAAGTACATTTTTGTGGCAATCCTTAATGAATAATTTTGTCCAAAGTTATTTGGGCATTCAGCCAATAAATAAGGAGCATGCCACAAAAATAGAATCTTAACAAACAAAAAAACCAGTAAAGATGTAACGGGGTTTTCACCTTAATATACAGCTCCCTCCTCCACTCTCTGTGGAGTCACTTGGGCAATGCAAACTGTAGTTCAGGATCTGTTTTGTTTATCAGAATAGTGGGGGTGAGAATGATGGGGTTTGTGTTCATAACTGGTAGGATTCATTACAACAGAATAACTCTGCTTATGAAGGGTATTTACATATTGGCATGATGCAGCTGTTATTTCCATATGAAAATTAAAAGGTAAATTAGACCAAAGTAAGTCAGTTTCAAAATCATTTAGCTTCAAGAAAATTTCATCCTTAGAATGAAATAAACTCGTGGGAGAGCAAGGTGAGGAATGTAACCTTCAAAACAAATGTTGGTTGTTTTATGTGTTTGGGTTTGGGGTTATTTTTGTGGAAATTGGTCTTTTTATCTGCAGGACGCTTGATGTGGTCTGTCATGATCTTCCTGGTTTCCTTTGGTACATTCCAGACACATTCCCTGCTCAGCCTTCCTTTTGTTTTGATTAAAGCACAGCTAAGCTACTTGCTACCCATTCACTTCTCCACATAAATGTTTTTGTACTGCTCTGGATAAATTATATCACTAATAAAGAACTTTAAAATAATGTTGACCTCCCTACAAATAAATTGAGTGTAATATTAACATTTAGCTATCAGTCCTTCTAGACTCGTGCTTTTGATCTCTTTTTATGACTAGCCAAAAAGGAATGTACTTGAAGTCTTATTCAGTCTAGATGTGTTGCCATAATCAACCTTACACTCTATTATTACTTGCAAAGTTTTGACTGATCTAAGCGTGTTTTCAACTATTGATTCTTGTTTAATAACAGCCATATCAGGAAAAGAGTCAAAGCTTTATTATTTTGTAGATTTTGCCCTTAAATCACTTGCATTAATCACGCTTGATGACTGAATATTCAGTACTCATGACTTTCCTTTCCTTTTTCCCCTCCACCTCCTTCATTTCACACTTCTATAACTTCTTTGATCTCTTATTGTCAAGTCTAGAGCCAGAGTAAAAATCACAGAAGTCTGCTTTTGCCTTATTCATTTAAATGTCAAAGGATCAAACTGTATCTTCTGCAGAGTCCCTAGCCCAGGCAAAATAACAGATATTTCTGGGTTTGATGATGTACAAAGACAAGGAAAAGAAGAGGAACAATTACTCCTGTGTAATTGGAATACTATATTTGTGCTTTCTATTCACATCTCAGTATTCTGTCAAAACCTAATGGGTAAAATCAAATATATAACTCAATTGCACCATAATTCTTCAGGTTTTAATTAAATCTGGGACCCAAGGTTAGAAGAAATGGGGCTCAAAAGCCCACATCTCCAAAAGTGGAATGCTCTTCTGTGTGACTATTTGTTCATTTTTCATCCCAAGACTATTGCCTGTTTGCATTTTCACAGTATACAAAAATGGACAAAAATCTTACATGAAAGTTTTTTCATTTTGCTTGCTACTGTTAGTGCTGCAAACGTTGCCTTTGGAACAGTAAGACACAAACTTTTTTAAAGTAGTGAGTTTTGTCTCCACCTTCATGTCAAAGACAGGGAACACAGGGATTAGCACTTCTGGTCATGGCAGAGTCTCGGGGAGAAATCTGCTCACTTTCAGCATTAGAAATGGAAGAAGTTACAGAAAAGGAGCTTCTATGCCTGAAATGATTCTTCTGTCTCCAGTTTCTGTTTTTTTATTAAAAGTAAAAGCTGTCTTCCCTTTAATTTGAGTGCCACTGGTTTCAGGGATCCTGCCAACCTCATAACTTCTGGTTCTCTTTCACTGTACTGGTGCTGAGCTGGAGAGTTTCACCTCTGTCATGGCATGGATGCAGCGGTGTCAAAACTCCTTGCAGGCAGCATATCCTCAGGTTACTCGTATTTTCTTGGGTAAGTGAGTCATACGTACAAAACCAATTTGCACAGCTCCCTGAACCTGTTCCACCAGGTACTGACCACTCTTCTTTTCAATGAAAGTCATTGAGATTGTCTAAAGTAATAAGCTGTCCTACAAATTCAACACATCCAATTCAAAGGAAATTGCACCTAAAAACTGAATGGGGTCTGCTAAAATATGTTTAAAAGATTTCATCCACTATACATTTTGCTTAAGGAATGCTGTAGGAAGTTCAATATTCATTCACTGGTCCTTAATGTTACTATGTTATTCAGAGCTGCAAGAACTTGAGATGGCAACTCACTTGATGGGGATCCTTTTGAAGAAATTTTTTTCCCCACTAAACCTGTTATCCCAGCTGTCTTCTCGGTAGATCTTAAATACTTGAAGACAGTTAATTATAAGAAAAATGAACCTTGCATGCAGGAATATGACTTTAGGATAATATAAAATAGTAATATTATCATTATTTGCACTCCTGAAAGTAAATATCTCAGTTCCAGCACTTGAGAGCAATGATTATTTCCATGAAATAAGGAAAGATAATATTTTATCCTCTCAATAGCTGCAGTCAGTATTTATTGTGGACTATAAACAGTGAAGACAAATGACCTCCTTTGGAAATGTGGGGTTTTTTTTTTCTCTTAGGTTGACTTCTCTAATCAGAAAGGGAAAAATACAGTCCTATCACTGAAATTATCCAAACAGTCAATGAGAGCAGAGATGGAGAGAAACACATTGTATCACAGAATCTCTCTGCAAAGGATGAACTTGTCTGTACTTAGAAATATTAGAAATAGGTGCACAGGTATACGGCCAATTCTATAAGCTGATAAGCACACCCTTGTTATAGAAGGGAAGGGTCCCCAGTGTTTTACAACCTCAGGTATGGGAACTAGTTCAGTCAGAATGAGGACACACTTGACTGTCCTTTAATCTAAAAGAAGAATCTTCTGTTGCCAAAAATCCATAAAAGTCAGATGTAAAAGAAAAAACACAATACACTATTAGAGAAGAAACTTATCAGAGATATTGAAATTATCTCGGCAAAGGGAAGCTATCAAGCTCCATTAGTCATTGGTATTATTTTACTATGTTCAAAATGAATATATTTAAACTAGATAAGTTTATAAAGTAAAACATAATGATGATAACATGGGAGCTAATACATTTTGCAAGAAATTTCTGAAAGTGTAAAAAGCATGGAAATAAGACATTTTCCTCCTTAGATTCCCCTGTAAATTTGGCATTAGCCCTGCTGGTCCTGCTGCATCAGGTGCACCTATTTGCTTAAATTTTTACTGTGGTCCCCAAGGTGCTTTTGGAATCTCTAGTCTTGCACAGAGACACCCCCACTCCTTCCAAGTGTAGCCTACCCTTTCTATTATTATCTGCACAAATTTGTGTTTGGGTATATCACCATGTACTTTGCTTGTTGCCAGGTCTCCAAGTGATTCAGATTATTCTGAACTGGTCACCTGTCCTCAATCATTACATCATTTGTAATACTAGATAACTTTCATGTTTTCTTCCAAGCCATTAAATACAGTATAGCACTACCAACAGAACCCAATTATAAATGCAACAGCTCATTGATGACTCCTTGTTTATAGTTTTACCCTGTTAATTTCTACTCCATTCAGTATATGCTACATTCCTATTAGATTACAACTGACATAAAAGGTATTTAATTTGATATGTCCACAATATCTGTTCCCTAGAGAACTTTCCTGCATTGTTAGAGTTAGAAATTCTGCCATTTTTTCACCTATTAAAGATTCTTTTTTCATTATTATTATTATAAGTAGTTGTTTGAAGTTATTACCTCTCACTCTGCTGGTGATACATATTTTCTTGTGTTCTATAACTTTATCGGTTGAATTGCATTACTTTCTCCTCCTATCAACAGTTTTCTTAGTTTTATAGCTGTTCCTTAACTAAATTTTGTTTTGTAACCAGTGAAATTGTAATTATGGGCTTATGACTTATGAGCCTTTAGTAACATGTTTTGACACATTTCCTAATTATTAAACATATTTTTCTATTAAATTGTCTCTTTCATCTGGCTTTGGCCACTTTATTCCCACTTACTTGAACTAGCTTTCGGTAGAAGGTGTCTTCAGAGTATTGATGGACACAGAGCTTCTGACTCAATGTCAAGACCCTCTAAGGTGTGATACAAAAACTCTCAAACTGAGCTGAATCCTCACCTTGTTCCTAAATGTTCTGAAGGTCCCGTCTGCCAGAACTTGTACAGGTGTGGCTCTGATGGTGTGTAACATTCCTCTCCTGAATTCAGCATACCCTCAGAACCAGTTCCCTAGAGGATTACATTTCCAATTCCTGACCTTAATTATGTCTCCTTTGTGTTTAAACCTTATAATACAAACCTGATGGGGCCATCGCCTGAAAGATGATACAATGGCAACCTTCAGGATCAGCCCTTTTCCTACCTCAAAATCCTTTACAAAAATATACCAATACACTGAGTTCCTGTGTCTTTTTATTGCCCACTCATAATAGAAACAGCAATTTTGCCTTCAAACCTTATAACATGTCAACCAACTGTAAGAGAAGATGGGATGAGTGGCTTGACAGACCCTGATCTTCTAAATCCCTGTAAGTACTCTGAGTTTCAAGAAAAAAAATACTGGTCTTTTGAAGTGACAGATGCCCTCAATACAACCCGAGACAAATGCTTGGTTCAGTAGCTGGGGTGGTTGAGAACATAGACAATATATTCCATTTCATGACTCAAGCACAGTTCCCTTAAAGCTACAAGGCACCAGCTTTCCCTGGAACCTTCGCTTCTTCCTAACTTCACAGATAAGCTTTACACAAGCAAACTGAACAGTAGTACCCTGAGCATCATGAAGTTCAACCCACTTCTTATTTCAGAATGTTTGAAGAGAATACAGTAGCTTGTATGTTTTAAGGTTAGGGAACAGAATCCTAATCCTAATCAAAGATGATCAGGATCTTCTGAAGATCTGATAAACATGAAGTGACTTGCTGACTATCCTTAAGAGGTGAACTGAGGGATCCTAACCTCTAAATCACTCTCAGAACCATCTCAAACATCAGCAAATCTGGTCTCAGGAGAGGCAGCTTTCCAAACCCTGACCCAAATCCACCTCTCAGTCTTACACGCTCGGAGGGAACCTCCACATCATATTCAAGACGAGGTGTGGCTGTAACAAGAAGTCAAATTCCTCCTTCTCAAGTTAGCATGCTACCCAACACACCCAGGAATCAACTTCCCACACCCAAACCATGCCTCTACCCCTGTCTCTGGGGCACTGGCTGGTCCATTGTATGAGAAGAAAATGTGACAGCCTTCAAGAATAGCCCCCTCCACATCTTACTGGCCTCTGCAGCTTACATGGGCCCTGACTCCAACCTCACACTGAAGAGCACACTTTCACAGTAGGTGCAGAGTGGGGAGAGGAAGGAGCACAGTCCCACCTCCTGTGATGTTCTGGGGGTTGTCCCCTGCATCATCACTTTTGCCTGCATACTGCACTTCTACCTCTTACCCTCAACTACAGATATCACCACTGCCAGCATTCCTGTCCAGCCTGAAAAGGAGACCACCATCATCACCACTACTTTCACCACCAGAATAAGCCCTGATGATGGTCACTGACAGTACTAGGGTTCTAAAAGAACTGCCACCATCAGCTTTCTCGATGTGCTTTCTCCACTACTGTGAGCACCCAGACTGAATGCTAGCACTACTCTCACCTTAACCCTAAGCCCATTGCGAAGGTATCTATCCATGGTCTTAAAGAAAGATGAGGCCATGGTGGTTATGAATACTAACCCTATTTTTCACTCTGCAAATTCTGGCAGGTATGTTTGTGAAGCAGACCAATGAAGCTTATAATTCCCAAACCCTACAAGCTTGTGCAGAGCCCTCACATCCTGTGAGTGGGAAGGTCCATAAGGAAGAGGATAGGTCTGATAAAAACCAGCTTCCTAATCCATTGAACTCTGCAGCATACACCAAAATAAAAGCTCCCAAATGAAATAGATAATCAAGCTATAATCATAAACCCCTTAACCACTCTAACAGTTCATGTAAACACCCACATCTATGAAAAGACCAACTTCCTGCATGACTGTGCAGTCCTTGCAAGTCTCAGTAGTAAGCTGGAAAATACAGATTTTTCAAGCCCTTTTTATTCCTAACCCTATCCTTACTATAATGGTAATTAGAGCCAGGAAATACATCCCTGAGCTAAATAAGATCCTATTATTTCGATCCTATTAACACCATGCCCTCTTCCTAGCCCTGCAGGCACTTTTGAATCCAGAAGTAATCACGGCTCTGAATGTGTACATTCTCAAATTCTAACCCTAACACCACCCTTGAATTCTAACCCTAATTAAACTTAACTTTAATTATTAAAGGACCAATTGTACCTTAAAAGAGAACATGACTCATTGGACCTTTCCCTAATTCTGTGGGTCCTTCAGTGACTGTTAATAAAATAGGATTTTGAAGGTTTATTCCCAAGTCCCTCCCCAGACTCACACTCTACTCCAGTCTCTACTTACAGCCTACAATGAATGAAACACGTGATACCGTCTTCTGTGGACAGCATTTCCTCTTCCTAACTTCTAACTCTGCAGTAATGAACTGAACTTTTGAAGCTTTATATTCCCAAATTCTACATGAAATCTCAGCCTTAGCTCTAAAGTTAATTGTAGCAGAGTGATTGGCTCTTAGTAAGCCCTAACCCCAAATCTAATCCAAACATTATGATGCCAAATGGATAAATGGATTGGTAACTATGCCAAAAAGGAAAAAAAAAAAAAAGATAGGGAAAGAAAAAAAAAAAAAACAACCCAGCTTTGATCCTCATCAACAGCAACCCGCTCCCTTTCTTCAGGATCTGTTAAAGTTAACAATAGATTACAGGAAACCAGAAGGTTTTAGAAATTCTGAATACCTCTTTCTAGCTAGTACATGGGCCTTGGAGAACCAGTAATGAATTAGATTAATTAGAGGCTATATTCCCAAACTCCAGCATAACCTGGGAACTTTTTATTATAAGGACTAATCTCTATACAAAAAGAGAATCCAATGAATTTTTAGCACCAACTCCCTCTCTAACTCCGTGAACCTCAAAAAGTTCAGGTATAGATTGGCTCTCAAATCAGTAGACACCAGACCCTTAATCCCCAGCTTTAGTTATCACCAAAAGACCAATCTATGCAATAAAGGATAATGAAAAGACATCGGTCTAACCCAAGCAGATGAAGAATCCAGTATTAAGGTAGCCTCCCAGTATTTCCTTAGATGTAATCTTGATTTGAAATATTCCTCCTTCTCTAAATGTAATTAGAAATATAGCTGAGACACATTCCTTTGTTAAATGCAAATACAGAAGAGTGGAGACGCTACTGACACCACTTTCTTTTCCACTTTTACTGTCTTTATAACATGAAACTACTAGTATGTGTGACATACTCCAGTTTATAGCATGAAAGCATTTGGAAATTTTTGAGAGTGGAGTGGTTCTAGAGGACTGTGTAGGGTGACGGGAGCCAAAACAGGTATGGTATTTTCCATACTGGGTAATACTGGGATCAGCTTAATGTAAAATGTTTCCAGGAATAAAAATCTGGGATTTGCTTTAGAGGGAACTAGTCTTTTCATTCCAATATTGGAGATAGGATTAAACTAACCTTTATGCAACGTGGACAAGTGGAGGACCAGAACCCGGGAGTAGATTGCACAGTTAAATTCTAACAGCATTATAAAGTTTGTTTGTATGGTACATCCAAGCAGATAGATCTCCCTCCTTTGCTTGGCACCCAGCAGAGTCTTACTGCAGCATCCATTTTCAGATGCAACCCTCTGTTTGCCAGAAGGTAGAAGGAAACTACATTTAGCTTGATTTTACACTTTTTCCCTAAGCATCTGCTCCTGACCACTACCTAAAACAAGACTGCATATTCCCTGGTGTCTGATGCAGAAAAAAACCATGCACATCGTTAGCTTAGGGGCCAGAGCCTCAGCTACTGTGAATCTGCAGAGCCACTAAAGTCAGATCATAAACTGAGGATATGGATCAGTGAACAGTGAGAATTGCAGGATAGTCTATTACTGTACAGGTTTTGAAGACTTCCTGATTATTTTAAAAATCATTCACAAATCCTTATCCCTGCACAATTATTGTACATGTCTAATTGATGTACAACCTCAGAGGATCATTTGCTTCATACTGTACCTGACACATAATTTCTCAAACAGAGATTACTATTACTCATCTCTCTTCCATGCTTTGCATAGGTCAGTAAAGTAGCATCAATCTGTGCTAAAATGAATTTTAATCTGAGTCATATTCTGATCACAGATAAGTAGTGTAAATGCTTGAGTTCAGTGGAAAATCATCTGTAAAATAAATTTACTAAGCTCTTCCTTTCCCTTTGTTCTTTTTTATTTCCAGTGAAAGCTAGAGCAAACTACTTTTGAAAATAAAAGACAACAGTCCACAAAAAATATCATATGTATTATGTACTGTAATTTGACTGCTGAAGGATTGTAATTAAAGAGGTGCAGTTAAAAAAGCAATGTCACACTTCCGAATCTTTCAAAATCTTATTTTACATACTGTAAATTAAGCCTTATGACACATTAACTGTAATATATTAAAAAAATGTGTTGTGTTTTAGCAGTGGATAATCTGTCATATACACCATTCACCCTGTAGGAAAGACTGTATTTGCAAATGTCAGAAGTACATCTGTGGGATCCAGGAAGCAGGGTTAAGTTCCCCATTCAGCTGATGATTTCTTGTAGAAATTTGGGACTGTATTATCAAAACAATTCAATTTTCACCACAACAAGGCTGTTTATTTTCAAGATTATCCAAAATCCAGGGGTTTTTTTCTTTCTATTCCTGTCTTGTGATATTTACTGACAAGCTTTGAGAAGGGCTATACATCTTGTAAGCTTAGCTCTGTAAAAATCAAGCGATTTATTTTGGTGCATCTAATTGGTTTCCAAAACATGTCAGTCATTCATCTCACAGTTCCTTATTAGTTATAAGGAGATATTACTGCTTCCTTCCCTTTTCACAACAACCTCTTTTAGAAATAACTGTTTATTGCTTTGTGTAGTATATCAGCCAGTGCACAAGCTACATCCATACTAGTAGGTGTAATATATCTGGGACTTCAATATCAGTTCACTGGTGCTGCAGCCAACTGGATGACACATAGTGCAGCCGTACTACTACCTTCTATTTATTACCCTCCAGAAGACAGTAGCATCATGCAGACTGGCATCAGGAAATGATCCCAAACTGAGCAACAGAATTGCCTGGGAGAACGTTAGGTGGCTTCAGTCCAAATACAGTGACTGCTCTACCATCTCAACACCTCCACATTACAGACCATGGACGAACAGCACCAGGAAACTTTCTTGGTACTGTTTACATATATAGAGAAATATGAGACTTGTGTAAATTAGGCTCTGTAATGCATTACTATTAATAATAATGACACCAACATGTGACCTAGAACCTCCAAGAAAGTTGTTAGATATCAAACTATGCATTAGTCCTCAGAAATGCACAAAAGGACCCAATTACAGTTCTTTAAGAGCAAGGCAGTATAATATTCCATTCTTTCCATATCAACATAGTAATTACATTGTAAAGCATTTTGTAGTTTTGGGGAGATGCCTGCATTCAAAGTATACTGGAGACAAAGCAAACTAGATTTTAGGTGTTACAAGATTAAGCAGAAAAAGAGGTTTCTAGCTCAGCTTAATTTAGTTTTTCATTTTACATTTTATAGGCATGTTTGCATATTCCTAAAGAAAACTCAATTTCACAAATTTGCTGAATTTTGTAAAATTTATGACTAATGGGCATAGGTAAACTTTGCTGGATGGAGGAGTAAAAGAGGCATGCTGTATTAAATGTGGAAAAAATAACCTGTGTTTCAAAGTTGATGATTGGCAGGAACATTTGTTTGGCCCCACGGACATTTATGAAAAAGCTTGCTAATATGAATAAACCTGCAGAAAGCACTTTCATAACCCATGAGGATGAAAATTCCTCATGGACATTTGCATCACAGATTCTCCAAGTGGTTAGTTTGATTACTTAAGAAGGAATACTTGTTAGCTGTAAATAATACAACATATATCTCAGTGGTAGCCCTGCATCCAAAATACTGTGTTCAGTCCTAGTGAAAACAGGGACAGAAGAATAAAAGATAATTTAGGGAAGGGCAGCAAGAATCGTTAAAGCTATGCAAAGAAATTCATAACATGCATAAAAAGAATGAGATGGTTTATTTTAGATGTGAATTAATAGAAGGGGGCATGATTAAATTAAACAGAATAGTTAGTGATACTAAAAAAATACATTGCGACCTGCTGTTTAGTGTATCTCATGAGACGATAATGAGACGATATGGTCTCCTTGCTAAATGATACTGAGACCCAGACACACTTCAGTTAATCAGTATGTAAGTGATCTGTATGGTAAGAATATCCAGACTTTTGGCATGAAATGTCAGGATATATGTAGGCTGTCTGGTATCAGACATGAGGAAATCTGTAGTTTTTGTGGCCCTGGAAGGAAGCTTCCTCTGACACCAGGTGATTCCTGACTGCTCGCTCTTTCTCCAAACTCTGCAGCCATAGCCCAACACTATGTCAAAGTCTTGGATACGTAAGTGGCAATTCCTGTCAGGGTATCTTCCAATATATAGACATCTATTGCCCTGGAGAAAGGGGGGAAGAAATAGGGAGAATATAGCATAGGTATGTCTGCTGTGGAATTTCTGATACCCAGTAAGCATTACAGAAGTGACTGTAACATCTGCAACTGTGGTTTTTTTCTGATATTTCCTTGAGTATAATGCCAAGTTTATCTTCTTCTGAATGAAAAATCAGAATTTTTTTTCATGTAACAGATAATATTCTTCTCCCTACTTGAACTTTTCTGCATCTTTGGAATGGATTTGCAGCCTGTCCTTTTTCTTTTCATTTCTGATGATGCTTCACTACTAGCTACCTCATTTTCTCCACATGTTTCTTTTTCCATTCCCAATTATAGTACCCTTTTTCCAGGTCTCCTCTTTTTTTCCCTGGTTTTCACCAAGCATTTCCAAATTCTTACTTATAAACACTGACTCTCTCTGGTTTCTCTTCTCTCTTGCCAGGCTATTTCACACCCTTATTTTCCCCATACCCCTCAAATGTTGTTTCCTCTGTTGCAAAGTCTCTGTCCCCCATAGTTATTATTTACAGTCTCCCTCCTAGACCTGTATCCCTTTTTGTTTTTTCTTTTCTCAATTTTCCGTTTGTTTTTTTTCCCTTGCACAGTTCTGTGGCTTTGTGTACAGCACCTACAACCTCTGTGAAGATGAGGGAAACAGTGGCAATTGACAGTTGGTCTTTTTTTCTCTGATTTCTATCTGATAATGATGCTAAGACAGCAATGAAATCCTAGAATTCTCATAAAAATTTACAAAAGCATCACTCTCCAACAGCATGAAAATTAAGTCTTAACCAGGCTTAACCAAAAAGTAAAATTATAAATCTTTCCAAATAACTCTTCAAACAAGAAAAGAAAAAAATATATATGCTAAATAACTAACTACAACTTCTGTTCTTGCCTGGGAAATGTTCAGGATAGAAAAAGAGGAGGCTGCTAAGTGGCACAGATTGTGAACTAGTGGCTGAAGCTAGAGCTTGACAGATGTCCAGTGTTTGATGGGTCTCTAGCATTCAAATTACTCTCAGATTAGCCAGCACATCTCCAGTAATAAAGGAGAATAATGATTTCAGCTCTCTTATCTATTCATTTTACACTGAGTCTGAAAGCCATAAAACACTGTGCTGATGGATGTAAATTGTCTCAGACAATTAGCTCCAATTGTACAAAAGCAAATTTGAAGTCTCTCCAGTATAATAAGCAAGATGCCTTGGATTGCATTTCAAATATTAGTGAAGTAAACAAAAAGAGAGAAAAAAAAAGGCTTATAGTGGGCAGACAGATGTGTAATGCCCAGGGTGTGACTGGAAAGCACTGTTAGGAATATAAATCAACAATGAGGACACTTCAGCACAAACTAATACTACTGCTCAAATGCAAATTTGCCCATCCTTTGTGTATTATTGAGTAATAATCTTTTCTTAAAATTAGTAACACTGTTGTCCTGCTCTTTATAGTATTTTTTGGTTTGATTGCTAGGTCTAGGCAGATTCATGATGTTTACAATTCCATCATTAAACAGTTACTTGGTCTCCTCAACAACTCAGAAAATCTCTCTGCAATCTCTGTGGCAGGTTTTTCAGCAAAAGAATCCTGAAGAAGACTTCTACCTTCAGTCAGCAAAAGGTCTAAATTAGTCAGCAAAATAATTCAAAAAAATTTAGACAATTTTCCTTTTACGGTGCCAAAGAACCACAATTCAGTTTGGACACTTTCAAGCTGTACTGTAGATATTTCCTTAAGTCTCTCTTTCTTTACAGCTTTAAGATTTCCTCAGAATGCACCATGGATTTGACCTAGCAAAGTGGACTCAACTTCTTAAGCATCATTGATTATTAATTTCATTCTTGCCTTGCTGAAATTTATTTCTCTTGTTGGTCCTGAGAGGTTTGCAGTTGGAGGAGGATTGAGCCCTGGTCATACAGAAAGGAATTTGAAGGAAGTGTAGGAAGTGATGGCTTAATCATTTTCAGATTTAAGATATCCTTTACCCTTATGGACATTAAAAAAATTGTGGTTGCATTTGTATAAATGAAAACCATGACATATGCACAGCAAATCTAAGGAATCCCACAAGCATCAGATTTATCGCCTTTTTGCTGGACTTGTGCAGCAGGTACATTGTGTTCCCAGCATGTCAGGATGATGGCAGATTTCCTGAACAATGCAGTAGAAGCCTTTAGCACAACCTCCTGTGTTACATATCTAGTCACAGCGGCTCAATAGATCCTCCTTCAGCTGGCTGAGGGCTGTCTGTCCCATTTGACTCTTTTAACTTTGAAGTTATGACAAATGGCTTCTGTGAAGTTGACATCAAAGCTGAAACAGTGGCAAAGGCTGAAACTGGATGATCTCTTTGGAAAGTATCGGCTTCCGCAAAACTGATGGGAAAGTAGTGAGGATCTACAAATGACCAATTCACAGCAGTACTGCTAGCTATTATCTAGTACTCCAACTATGAGAGCTGTCATTTCATTGAATTGGTCCCAAATCAGTGAGTAAACTTTTCAGTGTTGTGAGGGAGGAAAATATTATAAATGTAAATGAGATTAAAATAAATAATATGCTTAATATTACACAAGTAATCAATAGAAGAGAAAGAAAAACATCCCAGGGTCTCTTTCAGTGAACCTGACCTTTGATACCTAGACAACACTTCATCAGCAAAAGAGAGCTGCAAGGGATATCAATTAGTTATTACAAAGAGACAGCAGTACCTCAAGCAAAAGATCTGGTTCTCATTTAGCCTAAGGCCCTTTCCACTGCACTAAGAGTGTAAATGAACTTACACAGTGTGTGAAAATTGCATTTGCAGTTGTAGAACAGCAAAATGGGCTTTTGTATATATGTCAATTGGATCCTCTCTCTCTATTTCCTGCTTTCCAACACATCTGCTATTGAGATGAGAATGGTCCTGAAGGACATACTCTATGTATTATCAGTCCCAGTGTGCTCTGTTTTTTCCACAGTGATTGTTTCAGCTTGAAGTTGGGTCCAAAAAAATAACTGTCTAAAAGGAGGCCTCTCTTGAGTTTCATTCACGGAGGTCAAGGTAATTAAATAACATGGTTTGCTCAGCCAGTGAAAACTGAGAACTATGTATATGATTCTGTACAAACAATTACAAATTGTGTGTTTAGAAGATATACATTTAAAATACTATGCTTCCTCAAAGTCTAAACTGCTTATAAATGGACTGTAGTCCTAGTAAGCTTTTTATGGTAAACCAAGTAACAACAACATGAGTTTTTATGTATAAATTCAAGTTTTCATTAAGCAAATGTAATCTTCCTGCCTTTAGCAACATCTTATTTAAAAAGTCATTAAGACTAGTGCCAAAAGCAATAGTTGACCATCTCTGTAAAAAATTCCTTCCAAGTTGATAGCCTTACCTGTTGTCTTTTCTCCTTTCATCCATGGCTAGTCAATAACACATTCCACTTGTTCAGAAAACCAGGTTAAGGAATTATGAGTTGGTGTAGGGAAAGGCTGCACTTTTTCTGTGTTGTTTAGCCTGTATTCTTAATTACTTTGTATTTCAAAATTCATCTTAAGCTTTACATGACATTAGTAAGCTCCTTCAGAATCTTCCAGAAGAGTGAGCCAAACCATGCTTCTTTTTTTAGAGAAAGACAGAAATGCCAAATTATTTACCCAGACCTGATTGCACTAATGTCTCCTTTTCCTCTCTGTTCTGCTTTTCATAGAGCTCAGGACCTTTTTAAGATTTGTTTTAATTTCCTTTGCAAATCTAAGTCAGCTTGATCAGCTCAGTCAACATTTGGCAATCCTTACTTTATATTTCCTAGCCTTTAATGTACAACTTTCTTTGCTGATCAATCCCTTTCTTCATCCCCTGTAGGCACTCTGCTTACTCCAAATATCCTCTTTAAGGTGCTATTAATTGAGCATAAGATTACATATTTTTCATGTCTTGTGCAAAGCATTTTTGAAATCATAGAATTTAACACATTTATTTAAAGCCAATATTATAGTTTAGCAAATACGGATATCTATCAGCATATCTGCACAATCCATAGTGCATACCAGTTGGTGTCAAAGTAGTAATTAAATACAGCGCAAAAGCAAATCAGGTCCTCCAAATGTTAATCTCATTATCACCTTCTCAGCACTGCTTGCCAGAAAGTTAACAGCCGTTAAAGCTCTGCTGCTCATCCAATCAGAATATTAAATTAATCAGTATGGCCTGACACAAATATTGCCAGTGGTGTTAATCCTTTGCTTTGTACATAGCAAATGGGGAAATAAGTGGCTGTCTATGGAGCTCGATGCATTCCTATTAATATTTCAAATGTGCATCCCACTTTGGAATGTTTTATGTCATGGCGTGCAATGAAAAGTTTCTCAGAGACTGGAAAATGCATCTCATGTCTGGTTCCCAAGCTCTTTCCTTCGCCTGTGTTTCCCTTAGCACTGGTCATAGCTTGCTCTCTATTCTCTCTCTCTGTGCTGTCTTATGATTTCCTGGCAAATTTTAAAAAAATGTGCCAACAGTCTATGAAATCAGATATGATTAGATAGATGTACCCAGACAGGCTCCAGCATTCAACAGGCATCTGTTGTAGGGAGCCATCTGAATCACAATCTAACATTGTTCCTTCAAATGCTTTTCGAGAATCACAAAAGCTATATAGTAAATTTTTTTTATTTTTTTTTTGCTATAAGCAGACAAACGTGTGAAAACAGTGGCTGAAAGAATTCTCCTGTGCTGTAAATCTTGGCTAATGAAAGACGCCGTGTTCTCAGAGACTTGGATTCTGTTCGACTGAGGCCTTTGCCCTGCCTTTGTTATGATAGTTGCAGCTAAGCCATGATCCTGTCAGAATTAATCATAGATAATAAAAAAATATTAAATGTACATAACTCCACCTTTCATGTGGATGCTTCTATTTATAAATTATGCACGTCTATAAAAAGCATGTTTACAGCCTTCCAGAATTACAACTCTGTGTGTACATTGAGATGTGCATATACGTGCATATGCGTGAGAGTACACATATATAGGAGAACCTACGTGTATATCCATGTATATCCAATATTTAGAGCTACCTAAATGTTTTTGTATGTGCATATCTATATAAACACAGAATATACATACATGCATATACTCATGCTGCAAGAAGAATAAATATTCATTTCTCATTTTAATAATTCATCATAATAAATATTTATATAACATACACAATGATGTGTTGTGGTATAAATGTTTCAGTGGCATGAGTTGGGGCTGAATACATTATTTATGAGTGACAAAGCCACAAGTAAGTCATGCAGGTCAGCAATAAAATCCTTCCACTTCACTCTCATGAATTTCTCACATATTATCAACAGAAGAGAAGAACTATTTTTCAAATGTGTAGAACTGTTAAAAAAATATTATTTCTGTTATTTTTCTATATTAATGCCCCTCCTTCTGAGTAGAAGGAATGCAAAATGACTACAAACATGTACATAAATTTCATATTTTAAAACTTTTGTATTTTGGTAAAATTAAACTCAGTTGTCATTCATTAACAGGGAGTAAAGACAGCATTGAAACGAAGACGTTATTACACCCAAATTACCGATAATGTTTTGAAAGTAGACCTGTGATTCTGGTAAGAACAAGGGGATGAACAGAGCCTGATGCAGAGCAAAATAGAACACAATAATAACAACTTTTCCTGGACTCGGTGTCACACATATTGGGATTTTGTGAGATGTAAGTGCTGGAAAAGCTCCATATGGAACAACCTCTTCTTTGGTAGTAGGATTTTCTTTTTTCTTACTTAACAGACAGTTGTCTGAAGCTGTTTAGAGGTGTGGAATATTCAAGCCAGTCTTAGAGGAGATGGATTAGTGGCACGAAAAGGATGAGACAGTCAAAGGTAACTGATAAATTGGAGAAGCATGAGATTAATTTTATTTATAGCATGGTTTAGCAATTTATCATATGACTATACAATTTATCTCATTGCTATTGCCATTACTTGTATAGTAACGTGCATTTGTTTGCATGTTTTTACTTCTGTCTTTTCACTAGTTTGGGTACAAGGTGTATTTGTTTAGGTCTGTAAGATATAAAAAAATACATACAATGTATCTTTTCCTATATCGTCTAATGCCACGGCGATGACAGGAAATGTCTGGTATTAATATGGATAATTCTGGATAAAAAGGCATACTCATCAGAAAGTGCTCAACCTAGGCAAATAGGCAAGTACAATTTTAAAAAATATGACTGTGTGGATAGCTCCCATATAGATCTTTTATTGTAATGGCCTGAAAAATAAATTACTTCAGATTAGAATAGGATGGTACCAAAAACTCCTCTGTGAATAATGCTTCCGTATACTTTTATATTTATATACACACACACGTACTTTTTTCTTTTTTAATTTTTATTTTTATGACATGATCTTTTACATCAGTCATTTGGAAGAAGGAAAAGAGAAGGCACTGGACAAAGTAACATTAGCAAACAACTGCTGATACCAATACCTTTCAACCCCCTGCAACGTAATACCAGTATCTCTTCTTCCAAGCCCCTAAGCCTAACTGTGCATATTTTCATTAATTATAATTTGGAGGAGATGGAGAGTTTCTTTGAGGTGACAGACAAACAGCAGGATATCATGAATATGTATTGCATGTCTGAGAAAATAAATTAACAGGGGCCATCCACTCTGGTGACCCACTTAGGCTGTCATTGATGAGTGTGACAGGAAGGTTCTGTAAGAACTGAATTTGCATGACAGACTTTTCTCCTGATCAACTAATTTACCCTATGCATTTAGATTATTTTAAGCACTACATGGCAGTCAGATAATTAATCACTAAATCACCAATAGTGACATTAAGGTACAAGCAATACATTATTGCTGATTACCACTTAAAACTCTAGCTTGTCGGGCTTCAGCTCAAAAATTGGTGTGATCTTGCACTGAGTAATGAAATATATCATCCGATATGTTCATAAGGTTAGATGTTTAGGGAAAGAGGTTGATATGCTATAAATAAATGCATTTTGTTGTTCCTTATGACAAATATGCACAAATGATGGAAATTCTCACAGAAGTACTTGGTTGCTGCCAGTTATTAGGTTATTATGTTAAAAAGAAGTTCCATTAAGCTTAAGTGTCTAAAATTCCTAGACTGAAAATGTTTGTCTGCATGCACATACATCTGTATACATATAAGCATATAAATATATGAATGAAACAGCCTTTTCTGTGGCTCAGATACCTTCATACAAACATGTGCATTTTCAGCCAAATAGATCTACACATTACAAGAATATAAATAAATATTGAATTATAATAAAATGGATCTCTCAAAATGTAATAACATTACAATATGTGTTTATATGATGCAGCAGAAACATAAAGATAGCATTTTCCTGTGTTGTAGATTTTTACTGATTCATATTAGCTTGATTCAATGCCCATAGCAACTTGTAAGAGTCTCTCAGTCGCTTTCTTAGTGAGTTGAGTTTGGTCTTAATGTTATGCTAGAAGGCCAGATATAAACTGTCACGTATTTTAACAAATGCATCAATGAAGGCATGTAAAAAGTAAAGTAAAAAAGGCCACCTGGTCTCTTAAGAACTCAAAAATGAAGGATAGAATGTGTTGGGTTTTTTTTCCTAGCAGATAAACAAAAAACAGTCTACTCTTAAAACTCATCAGGCATCTGCAATCCTGTTAATCACATAGGGAATGCACACAAATTGCCTATAAAACTTTGTTTTGAAAATTGGCAGAAAGCTCTTAGTGTTTGCATGGTTTTGACTGACTTTAGACTACACGGTTTTGATAACAGCAGAAAGATCCAGCACAAAATTCCTTAGCCCAAGAGGCCTCTGACATTTTTGGAAACTTAAGCTTCTTAGTTGGAGGATAACACATTAGTGTTTGAGATCTGCTGTCTTTAATCATTTGTGCTTACTTGCAGTCAAAGAAACAAGTCAGGTCTAGAAGGCTTATTTATCCTGAGGTACACCTGGCAAATCACTTGTTTGCAGTTGCTTCGCCGTGACTGGGAATTCATCAGTCCGTGCATGTGTCTTGGGCACCTTTTGGAGACATCCACCTGTCGGGTGTAACGGACTGGGAAAAACATAATCCATTTGGTAGCCAAAGTAATTCTTTCTACACATAATTAATTAGTTTTCTTTCCCAAGCAACCGTGACTTCTGACTCTCTTTGGGCTTTTTGTACATTTATTGAAGAGTATTGAACAGTACCAAGAAAGTCCCAGGAAGCAAAGTTCTGCAGCTAATATTTTTTATAAATCCACCTTGACTCCTATCACTTAGCAATTTCTTGTAAGCTGAGCTGCAACTGTATCTTAAAGGCTTATTTTAGTTCCAAACAAGCAGCTGAGTTTAAGTGACTAGAGGAGCACACTAAGAGGTGAGGCTATGCAAGTCATCAACTGAAGTACCCTGGAAACTTAGAAAATTGTGTATGGTTGTTTTGTTCAGAAATGCTGGAAGGACAGCTATTCCCAACGCACTCCACAGGCAACAAAACTTTTCCCAGAAGTCTTTTAAAATCCATTTAATAAATAAAGCAGCAGCCTTTGGAAAGGCTGATGTCCAAGGAAACTGAGTTGGACACTTCAGACTCTCCACGGTATAAAGTCCATACCCTGGGCTACAGAGGTAAGCACATAAACAGTAATCATAGTAAGTTTGCTGATCTTGCAGGAAATTCTCTACCCGTACCTACTTTTAGAAAGTGGTTTACCTCAATGTGTCAGCAAGGCAAGGCTATTTCCGTGCTGCTACTGTCTGTAATGTTTACACATTTAATGGAAGACTCCCCATTTCCTAAAACTCAAATTGTACCTATTGTCCTATCATTAAAGTCCAAGGATGCCTCATCTGAAATTCAGATCAAAGCTGTTCTTCATACATAGCTATGAAGGTCAGAGATTGCGAAACAGAAGCAGGTTTTCCAGGCAGTGCTAAATTCCAAAAAGGAGATTGAAATTGTGTGATCCTTAGCCCAATCTGACCAAATATATATTTTACACCAAAAGCAACCCCAAATCCATCTCTGAATAAGCTGAAGTTTGTGACCTTGGAAAATATTTGTTCACATCACGTATGTTACTGTGGCAACAACAAAAAGTGGTTGAAACCGAGACATCTTGCAGAAAAGAATCCAAGATTTATTTCAATGGAAAAGTGAGAAAGAAAATGTGAAACCAGAAATATAATCACAGGCTCATATGTAAGTGCTCCAAGGGAGGTGATGGCTTTATCCCCTGCTCCAAGTCCTGTATATACAGTGTGCATTGAACACAGACAACGTACCGACAAATCTTTACTGAGAGGGGAGAATCCAGGATTCATGTCCCACATCTGAGTTTGTGAACATAGGTCCATGCTTATGCTCGTGGTCTCTCCCTGGACCTTCACAGCGAGTATGGAGGGTTTATTCTGCGACACCCTGCTCCCCCTTGTATCGCACACAGAGTCACGTGCAGGCTCCAGAGCAGCGATGGCAAATTTGGTCTGCCTCATACCAGCTAGAATAACACCAGCTATCGCTGAGAGCACAATATTTATCCTGGCTCTACACCTTTTCCCCAGCTATAATACCATACTAATTCCCGCTAGCTTGCCACTCCAGTATCTGCCAGTCTATTAGATGAAAGAAAGGAATTCCACATTTCCTGGAAAGCAGGAAAGCAAAAGGAATTCCCTGACAACTTTGTTTACTTAGATAAAATGCAGATATTGACATTTGTTCGAGGTTTGGAATGCTAGCATAAATCCCCCTATTTTAGTGGGATTAGTGGGCAGAGTGTTCATGTAATTCAAGAAATTTAATATGTACAATTCACTAGGTTTCAAAGTGAGGAAACGGGAAGTGAGTCATTTTTAGAGAAGAGTGGTTCGTGAGTAGAGATATAAGAAAAGAGCATGTAGCATGAGATATAAAAGCAAGGAAGTCCTTTCATCATTTTTCTTTCTTTTTTTACTCTTTATATTACATGATGCCTCAAAAAAGTAGTCTGTTCCTGGAAGGATATTAATTTTGACCAAGTAATTTTGAACAATGTCATCTTGGTAGAACATATTTTTTTATTATTCTGTTCAAATACATTTTTCTTGATTTATATATTTCCTTGAGGGTTGTCTGGATTTTCAAGACTCCTCTAGAAGGAAAAGGGCCATGGCCAGTAAACAACTTAATGAAATTCTTCCTGCAGCTAACTTGTGTGGGCACAAAGGCCCTTTGTAACTACCGTTTCTCATATTTAGGATTTAAAAAAAACACACACAGACCAAAAAAAAAAAAAGGGCTGTTGTCTGCTCATGAGTCAATATCTTTCATTTACCATCAATAGAAACAGTAGACTTTTTACACCAAAGGTTTCAGTTAGAAAAGTAACTTTTCCATTTTCCAAACATTAGTAATGTACAAACTGCAAGTGAAAAGACTTATTTGCATGCTTAACTTAATCATGTGAATAGGTCTGTTCAGTATGTGCATGCGTGTTTGCAGAATGGAAGCCCAAAAGACCAATCTTAGTCCCGGTGGAATTAGGAAAGGCTTTACCAATTATTTCAGTAGAAGCAGGATCATGACATTACATATGAATGAGAATTGATGGTTTAGAGACACGATTGTTTTCAGAGCAACTGTTTTGTACACTGCCAATTTGTCCAGCTCCCTAAGGTCTGTTACTGAGTCCCATGATTCCCTATCTTCACTGGGAAAGGTACATACTGCTTCACCCTTACAAGAAGCTGTGAAATTAGCCATTTAGTTTGGGAATTATTTCATAATTCTTAGCAGAATAATTTTGCTTAATAATTCCTTAAAATGCTTAATAATAACTCTTAATAATAAACAAGAATAGAACGAGAAACAAAGAGAGGTTAACTTATAGTTGACCACTAAAATGTCGTGAACTAGTAGATAAATATACGATCTGTGCGACAACTCCCTCCCCAAAGAACTATTTAATATTTAGTAAACAATGATATTTAAAGGACAATTTGTGGATGTAAGAAGAGGTACTATTAAATGAAATGCAGCTGTCCATTTATTTGGACTCTTAATTTTTTCAGAAGGAAGAGTTAGAAATATAATTAATTTAAAACTGAAGTAAGAAATACTCTAGTTGAACTTCCAAGTTTGCAAATACTCACCAACTCCTTTGCTTAGCTCATTCTCTACCCTCCTTTCTCATCTCCTACTGTTGGTCCCTTTTCCTTTCCCTGAAGCCAAAAGAAACCCAGAAGAGACTTCAGCAAAGAATGACCATGTAATTGTATAATCACATTAAAGTTGGGCCAAGCTTTCAGACAAAAAATATAGACTCCAAACATTCCTTTCGCTATGGTAAGTCAGACTTTTTTCAGGTGCTCATAGGTTGCTTTGCCACCTAAGATCAGATCATAGAATCGTAGAATTATAGAATGGTTTGGGTTGGAAGGGACCTTAAAGATCACATAATTCTAACCCCCCTTGCCATGGGCAGGGACACCTTCCACTAGACCAGGTTGCTCAAAGCCCCATCCAACCTGGCCTTGAACTCTTCCAGGGATGGGGCATCTACAGCCTTTCTGGGAAACCTGTTCCAGTGTCTCACCACCCTCATTGTAAAAACTTTCTCCTTATGTCCAATATAAATCTACTCTCTTTTGGTTTAAAAATGTTACGCTTTGTGCTGTCATTACAGGTGCTGGTAAAAAGTCTCTCTCAGTCTTTCTTACAAGCCCCCTTTAAGTATTAAAAGATCACAATAAGGTCTCCCCGGATCCTTCTCTTCTCCAGGCTGAACAACCCCAACTCTCTCAGCCTGTCTTCATAGGAGAGGTGCTCCAGTCCCCTGATCATCTTCGTGGCCCTCCACTGGACTCGCTCCAACAGGTCCATGTCCTTCTTATGTTGGGGGCCCCAGAGCTGAATGCAGTACTGCAGGTGGGGTCTGTGGCAGTACATCCCGCCCCCCCATCCTGCCAGCAGGAAACGAAACTTCTCCAGGATGGGAGAAGGGGAAGGAAACCCTGGAGGCTGCAGGTTGAAATTTGAACTGGCCAATAGAGATGCGCCAGGTACACCAAGGTGACCCTCCTAGCCAATAGAATTAAATGACCACAGGTCAGATTTGACAGGGGTATAAACGGGGTCCCGCCGGAGGACACGTTGGCAGTCCTCCTCGGAGCAGCGGGTCTGCAGTCGGGGACTCCCCCTCGGGCTAGGGCACAGCCTGAGGTAACTCCTCGAGGGAGAGAGCCCTCAGCTTTTAGGTGAGTGATACGCGTGTTTTGAGCCATCACTTTAAATCTTGGGAATTCTTAAGTCAGCCGTGTAGTATTAATTCTCTTTACATCATTGAGCCTGTGGTTTTATTAGATGTTACCAGACTTCTAACTAACTTTTGCTGAAGAATAAATCTGAGTTTTAACACCTGTTAGATTTGGTTAGTCGTGCATCTGTAACAGGGTCTCATGAGACTGGAGTAGAGGGGCAGAATCACCTCCCTTCTTTTGCTGCTTCTTTTGATGCAGCCCAGGATATGGTTGGCTTTCTGGGCTGCAAATGTACATTGCTCGGTCATGTTGAGCTTCTTGTCAACCAACACCCCCACGTCTTTCTCCTCAGGGCTGCTCTCCATCCACTCATCACCCAGCCTGTACTTGTGCTTGGGATTGCCCTGACCCATGCGCAGGACCTTGCACTTGGCCTTGTTGAACTTCATGAGGTTTGCACAGGCCCACCTCTCAAGCCTGTCAAGGCTCAGGACAGATCTTTGCATTTCAAGATCCATTCATTTACTCCCCTGAATCCTTTGCAATTTATGTTATCAGAGCAATAACAAAGTGATAAGCTTGCTGATCATGAATTCAGAGGAAATCACTGCTTTTGTTTGGAAAATACTAGACAGCTGAAGGCCTGTGAAGGTGCTTAGGGAAAAGACTGAGGAACAATCTGTAAGCTTTTCTTAAGATGGCCCATTAAGGCAAAATCTAACTGGGATTTCCCATCCTCATAAAATACTCAGTAGGTGTATTCTTAATGAATCATGGAGGCACAGGTGACTACTGCAGGTGCAAAACCAGCCATTAGCCTCCTGCCACCCTTTGTTTCTTTAGGGGGTCATGGCAGGGAAATACTTTGAAGTATTCCTCACCCTCATGTTTGTCTTCACTTTGTTCCCCTCCTTTTCTTTCCCTTCCTCTGCAGCTACCATAATGGAAACTTCCACTTTTTCTCCTTCTTCATCTGGATTTTCCTCTTCCGCTTTTAAAGGTATCTCCTCTGTTCCCCCACCCCTGCCATCTGTGTGTCCTCAGTCTTCTCTTCATGCTGCCAGCATCCTCCACCATCCATCCTGCTTGCTGTCCTTTGTGCGCCTGCAAGCAAATCCCCTCTCTTGGCAGCAGCCCTGGATTCCTCTCTGCTCTCTCCCACCATTTAGCAGCAAGAAACTGCCACCTGCGGAGAGCAGCTTTGACAGTGACAACTGCATGGGAAATGGGAAACAGTAAATCTGGTTGTTGAAGGAGCAGCAGCTACATAGATTTTGGAGGGTTTTAGTCTGGATTAGGAATCAGTTCTACATTTTCTTAAATCCACTCTTATTTAATACAGGGTAAAAGAAAATGTTCCTGCTTCAATGTTTAAATAGGATATGGTAGTGGAATGTCCCTTGTGATACAAACTTAAGTTTTGTTATATTAAAATTACAAAATTAAGTCAAAGTCTGACCAGGCTATGAATGGTTCACTGGATATTTAGTTTGCCATCTGATCTGAACACAGGTTTTTCACTTCCTTGTGCGGTGCTGTCTATTGCAAGTGGCAGTGCCTACATATATCTGCCTGATTTAACATCTAAGATTCTTCAGAGGCACTGAAAAAGTATCCAAACAAGTTTGCACCCTGGTTTTAGATGCTGCCTTACCAGTGAAAATCTGTGTTAAGACATACCCAGAGGTGTGCTGCTCTGTTGCTTGCAGGAGACAATAAAAAGCACTTCAGTTTGAAGAAATTTTCTTCTGCCCTTTTGGGGACCATTGGCAACTAAAGAAGCATTCAACTTTGGAGCCTGGAAATCTGTATGGATAAATTAAATGTGCTCTCTGGAACTGAAGTCAACTGCCTGGTATGTCCTATTCACACTACTAAACTTTCTTGGCCTTCAGAGTACGATGGTCGTATTCATGTCTCATATTGAGAAGATCCCTGGCCAGTGCCGACTCCTGAACTGTACCCAAGCATTGTTTCTTAAAGTGTTCATTATCCTGGGCCAAGTCTGTGCCAGAGCTGTTCTAAAACCAGAAGTTTAGACAATGGAGTTGTAGTCTTGGAAAGATCCTTTGGCAATTTTTACTTTACTTGATGCAGCCTTTTATCACTTAACTGTTCGGAGCAAAATCTGGATACCTCAGAAGTGTTTGTTTCAGACTGATTTATTTCCTCTCTGGTGATAGAAGGCTCTTCTCAAGACCAGCTTGTTCCGCTCAAATGTGCAGAGAGCTCTGCATTTCCTTCTCCACTGTGGCTCCCCTCTACCAGCACTTTGGTTTTCACTCTGAGACAGAAAGTACATGCCCTGTCAACATCTTTCAAAGAATAATAACCAGTTCCTCCCTTTCCATCCTGTACTTTTGCAGATTCAATGCATCACAGATGCCAACTACAGTAGCCGGAGAGTTTAAGTGAGTGGACAACACGTCATCTGTACTGTGTACAACTCGTTTGCCATGTCATGGCCTAGACCTGGACTTGTGACTGACTTTCCATCAATCACGTCTCTGAGAACTGATTAGGCACATCTGGATATGGAGGTGTTTGATGAGGAGGTAGGAGAGGAGATATCACCAGTGATGGACAAGTAATGGACAGGGTAAGGGTCAATGGCAGCACTGAAGAAGCAGCCAGCTGTGTCTCCTCTTTTCCAAATAGTGGATGTCATAGTATAACAGCTGTGCAGGGAAAAGAAGATGACTTGTGGGGACTTAAACCACAAGCTTCATCAACTAGGCTTACAGAAATTTCACAACAGACTTTAACCAGATGAAAATACCTTGGTATCTGACATATTTATGAAACACCAACGTTTGTCAAAATCTACAGTTTTCTTTCACTGTCTCTGGACTGCTAAGAAATATTGAAAACCATTTGCTGTAGCTGAATTATTGCTCAAACTTAATTCAGTTTAAATTCATTTTCACCTATATCTTGCTTCTGAGATCTGGAGAAGTCCCCAGGTTAAAACTATTCTTGTTTTTATTGACCTTAAGCCTGACAACCAGATTCACCAATAGAAACAGTAACATTCCTAAAACTTAAACACATGCAACTATAAAAGTTTGACTGCTTCCTTAATGAAACAGACTAAGTTACTCCAGCAGACAAACTAGTCCTGTGTGTGTCTGAGAGATGATTTCAGCTCCTGCAGAGACCTCTGCAACTTCAGGAAATGTGGAGTTACTCATGTAATTACCATTCAAGAAGGAAAGAAAATGTTTAAAAATAGGCTTTTAAAATAAAATTTTAAAAGGAGAAACCTAAAAAATTCCACTTGACTATGGAGCTGAGAGAAAGATGGGGAGGAGAATCTTTATTTCCTGTGCAGAACTGGCCTAGCAGCACAGTTATACATAGCATTTGCACTGCCCTATGGGAACTCTGCTATATGTTACATGCCCAGTATTTTTCTCTCGCTCTCATTCTCCAGATAAGCCAAGGCTGAAGCAGCTTATAAATGCATACCTGGCAGGAGGCCAGGGCAGAGTCATTAACTGTGTTCTGGAAAAAGAAGTGTCATGTAATGTCTGATCCAGAATTATGCAGCTGCTGAAGATAAGAAGATTTTCCCCTTAAAAATCATGAGAAATGACTACAGAGACCCAGAAGCTGGGTAACCTAACCTGTCCACCAGCGAAGAGATAAACCCCAGTCTGCCGTTCTTATTGCTCCTACTGTGCTACCTCATAAGTCCTCCCGCCTCTACAGCCATCGTGCTGTGGTTCAGCTCGCGCTCATTTGAGTAGCCCAGCTCATCCAAGCAGCCATTTGATGTGACGCGTTCCTTTACAGGTGCACTGCTATAAATCAGGACCAAGACCATGGAGGTTGGAGGGTTAGTATCAATATATAAGCAACATAAGCAAAAAGAGTCTCAAACGAGTAAAAACTTTGGCCAGCTTTTTAAATTTATACTGAATGATAGATTTATGGAGTAGATTATAAACTATTCAAGGCAGAGATTATCCTTTTTTTCTCCAGTATTCCACATACTGAGACTGGAGCCTCCAGAGTATGAATAATTGTATGTCTATTATAAGGAACTTTTTTATTTTTAAACATGAAAACCAACATTGTCAACAAAGTGTAAATATATCTTTTGAGAAAGACGGCTCACCCACCCAATCTTTAGTAAGGACAGAGGGGAAAAGGTCAGCTCCTAGAACGATACTGAGCACGTATCACCAAACCTACCATAACCAGTATAGTGCTGGCTTATAATGATTGTGTTTTCTTTCACTCTTTTCCCTTCATGTTCAGTGTTTTAGGGCTTTTCATCTCAGAGTTTCACTGCTATCTGTCTTTGTGTGTGGATGTTACAGGGACTTTCCATATGCTCTGAATAACTTAAATAAACTCTTCAGCCATTTGAAATGTGGGTGTTACTGTTTAAGGGGAAAAAAAGAAGATGGAGGGGAAATGACAGATGTTTTTACTCAGCAGTGTTCTCCCATGATTTTAATAAAGATTTTTGATATATAAATAGTGCTTGCAAGGCTAAATATTTTTCATGTGGTATTCAGCTGGAGCTTTGTTGTTTTTTTCAGAATGAAATTCAGCTGGAAAAAAAAATATATGACACGGTATTAATATACAAGTATATGTGTCTTTATGGTTCTATAAAAGTATATGGTTCTTTAAAATGAAAATATAACCAGAGTAGAAATTAAATAACATTAAAATATTAGAAGTTTGAACTATCTGAGTGTGTAAGCAACCATGTTTGCAAATATCCTTACAGACTCCATATGGTTCCAGCAGTCAGATCACCCCCCCAATTTAAGACAGAAAAGTTAGATTCTACATAGTACACATCTAACCATAATGTCAATCCCACTCAAGCTCCACATAATCAGATGTGCGTTTAAATGTGTTTCCTGAGAATGATTCTTTTGTACAAGACGACTGAATATAGTCACAAAAATTGGGGTAGATTCACAGTTTACAAACAGTTTACTGGCAATATGTCGTTTTCCTGAGCTCTAAATATATGATACTTAAAAATGGGTCCAAGTGCTGGAAAACTGAGCTGTTTTGAACCAAGACTCACAGAAATCAACAGTCCTTTTCTCACTTTATTAATTCCTCTAACTTTATATCAAGGCTGAAGATCTTGATTTAGCAAAGCCAACGGCCACAGACTTAAGACCATCCTTCTTCAGCACAACATTTAATTTTAAACACATATCGAAAGTGCTTTGCCTAAGTGAAACCTCATTAACTTCCAACTATATATGGAGATGTTATCATGATACTTCCCAACAAGCAGGTATGCACAAGACACATTGGAGACCACTGAGAGCAGAGGGGTGGCCTAAAATGGAGTAGACAAGGTTTCATCTCCAGGCTCCAAGTCTTGCTCTACAAGGAATCTGCTCTACCTCTGGGCAAGTTGCTAGGTATTTTGCCAGTACTACACCCCTGCTAGTATACCATGGGTGGGGTTCACGTCTGGTTTATGCATCCTTTTATGCACAGGTGCTATCAAAAGAGGTAGCCCAGCCCTCCCCACCTTGCTATGGCTGCAAGTCCCCATTACTTGCCTTGCACCAGTGCTAGGAAACATGTCATTGCATGGTGAGGCGAAGAAGGGACTTGACCTGATGGAAAACTGACCATTTTTCTTTCCTGGGCAAATGTTTAGCTGGGTAATGTCTCTGAGTTGTGTTTCCATGCAGCTGAGCTAACTTCAGGCCAGGCAAAAGGGAGTTGTTAGGAACACACAGGCAGAAAAGGGGGAGGTCTGAACTACCCTTTCAGCCACATCCTCTGCTGTGAAAGTCAGCCCCCAGACTTTCAGCACAGTATGTTAGCTCTGGTGCAGCATGTGGCTAGAACTGTGTCTGGACCAAAAATTTAGATGCAGACGCCTACATTGGTGTCTTTTCTCATCATATTTCCAATTCCAATACTAGCATGGGAAGACGGAGCTCAGTTCTGCCTGTACCTGCTAATGTACACCTACACATAGCTTCTGTGCATCTGCTCTTTGTCTGGTAACTTGGGGAAAACTGTATTACCTTATATGACAGGGAAACATATTCTGAGGGAAAATGCTTTCACAGCTTGTGAGGCACTGAAGTAAGGTATGCCAGTCAAGCATCTTGGATAACTATGCCAAAAATATGCATATAGTTCCCAATTAGAAAATTATTAAGATGCTGAGAAGGGAATACTTGTATTTTAGTACCCTGCTCTGCTCAAAGACTGTGCATGTTTTAAAGTGGTTCACTTAGGCATGGGTGTCTGTCTTATTTTCATACGGTGAACTGGTTTTAATCCTTCGTCAGAGAACACCGTACAATCATTGAATACACACATAGCCAGAATAGCTTAGGGAAATTGATCTTTCAACAGTTTTGTTTAGCAACATGATTTAACATGTGTTTATTTTAGACTTGCTGATGTGATGCATGGTGTATAATAAAGACTGCTAAGGAATCCTAGTCTAAATAAAATTCAATCACAAAATAAAGAATACACACTACTACTATTTTTGCTCAATTTGTGTACTGCTGCAACCAGCACACTCCTAATGGTTCTGATTCATGTTGAGAATATTGAATGGACCTTTATTCTCCATCTTCACTGTTTTTTTTTAATATTTATTTAAAGGAGTTTATATATCTTGCACAACTTTGTTACTAAAACGCCACATTCAATAAAGGGATCAAATGTCTTTTTTTTCATTTACAAATGTGATATTGTGTCTGTTTAGAAAGGAAAACACATTGAAGTCATTATTGGAACCAGATTTCCCAAGTGCTTTTTAAATAAACTGTATGAGAGACTTTGATCTAGTTAGCTGACTGATATCACAGTTCCATGCATATGTCCTTCCCAATTTTATTGAAAGGGTATTACCATTTCAGATCATGTGTTGTACTGCCCACGGGTTTGGTTGCTAGAAGTTAAGGCCAGTAGTAAAGGGTCTATGAGCTAAAAAAAACCAAACCAAAACTATCTAACATTAACTGAAATATTTTACACAAATTCTACTCATATACCCAAAAGGAATTATTTTCCTTCCATTTTGTTCTAGCCTCTGTATAGAACTATTGTTTAATTTGGGTGAGTGGGGTCAGCGGAATCATCATCCTTTAAAAATATCATTTTGAGTCCAAGCTTTAGGAATCTGTCCTATGTTTCCAACCTCCAAATAACTGGCTTTAGGCTGCGACTGAGAGACGATCGCCAGCTGACGCGTGTGTTACCTCTATGTGCATGGAAGGCTGGTGTAACATTTAGCTTGGTGATTTATCATTTGTGCACAGTATCATGTCATGAAACACTCACCAACCTCCTGAAGAGAGTCAGAACAATATCTACCATAATGAAGTACAGTTCCAATGGGCACCAAATTACATCTTAGATATTTTGTTACTTGTCCTTTATCAAGCAAATGTAAAATTGTAGTGGGGTTACTGACAGACTCTATAATTCAGCTGTCTGCTGCTTTATCACAGCTCTCAGTAGGTCTCTAATGAATATTTCTGTATGCATGTTTCTGACTGATAATCAAACTAAGAACAAGTCCTAATTGGGTTTTCCAGTGCACAGAAAAGTGCCTATATTACATTGGCAGATATCCCAACCAGTGCTAAATTAAAAGTACAAACATAACAGACTTCCTTTTACAATTTTTTTTTTTTCAAATCGAGTACTTTTTTTTTTTTTTTTGAGTTTTAAATGTGCGTGGAGTACAAACAGACACTTATGGCTAAAGCTACACAGTGCCCTAGAATAAAAAGACAGCAATGAGTGGGTATATTGCACCCAATGAAAGCACAGAAATCAGTGACTATGGGCCTGATTCTCCATAGATTCACACCAAAGCAAACTGAAATGTCTTCAGTAGAAGTGGTGGAAAAGGGGTGAAGGCTTACATCTTTATTAGATGTATAGTGTAATAATGACTAGTATTCCGGACCCAGATCTGCATACCATTTCTATTCAGATAAGTTTAATGCCGTTATGGATTTATATCTGACTTGCAGGCAAAACACACCTCTTTGTTAAGTGTACACAGCATTGGAGCCAAAGGAAGTTACACTAACGCACAAACATGAAGACCAGTTAATTTCCACATACATGATTTAAGTAACTCCCTTTAGCTTGCAGTGGAGAATTAGGTGAGTGACATAAGAAAAATCCACATTGTATCATCTCATAGGTTACCATGAATAAGATATCAGTATGCAAGAAGGCAAATGATGGTTATATAGCCAGACATAATATTCCTCCTCAATCAGTGCAAGAGATGTGATCAAGATATGTCGGTAGTATCCAGTGACATATATACAGCAGGTAACAGCCTTACCTATTTTATATATGTTAGTCCAGAATCTGATCTCCACTGCATAAATTGCAGCTGGACTACTGTATATAGCTTCAGTTGCTTTAACTTGATTTTCTACCAGTATTAGAATTTACAACCCAACAGGTTTCAGTTACTAGAATCATCAGTGATAGATTTTTCAATTTATTAGAATTACTCTTCAGTAGTTTGTGGAGTCTAGTTTGCTCTGAATTAAAATATATGTGGGAAAAATTGTTAATCCAAGAGAGGCTGAAGAAGAATCCAGCTGACATAAACAATTTGACAGTGTTATGGTGAAGTTATTTCATAGGTAAGGGTAAAGTGATTTTTGGCAAGAGTTCAACAGGTTATGCACACTTACAGCCCTAAATTATCTATAGCCATAGACTGAAGACAGCTAAGTATCACAGAGAACAGTGTTAGATAAAGTTATACAGAGTACAGTTATAATAAAAGAGGTAGACAAGATGCACAACACAATAGAAATCATTTAACTCTGCAATTGAATCTTTAACATGAGTTACTTCTAGCTTCCAATAATTCTGATGCATGGTCTGCATCCAGTTGCAATCATTTTATTTTGTGCAAAGAATATTCCATAATTTACAGAGCTTTATTCATCACATTCCTAAAACTCTCTGCATAACACCTAGACACCAAAGTGCGAAGAATAGATAGTTCCAAAAGGGGAAATATGCATGAGTACTAGCAGTATTAAAATAACATGAAGTATCATAGGAAAAGATAAGGTGCTGAAGCAGAATGGCTACAGACCCTTTTTACAGAGATGCAATTTCCAGCATCTTTATGGACTTTTGCCAAAGACCCTCTCCCCATCTCACCACCTTCCCCCCTATCCCACTGTCAGTGAGCCACTTTAGCTGGGGCAGCGAGAGGTAATGTCAGCTGCATGATTCGTGTGCATGCTGCTGGCCCCTGTGAGCCTTAAAATGCTTAGCTTGTTTGAGCTTAAGTGAACTCCTGACCTTCTTCAAAGAGAGAACCAGAAATTTCTCATTATATCCTCCCATTCTGAACAAGGTGGAATTAATACACTGAGACAATGAATTAAAAAAGCCGTTTTTCAAGGCTAAATCATGCCTCCAGCTAAATGCAACAAGAAATAGATACAGAACGAAGAACAGGTACTGTCTTTCATTCAGAGCAGAACTGAAAGTTTCATTTAGTTCTCAAGATATTTTTCCTCTTCCTGTGAATTATCTTTACCGGCCATGGCTTGAGGCAAGTTACTGGATAAGGTGGAGTATTCATCTGGTAAATTTAAGCATTCTTGATTTCATATGCCTGAGTTCAGATGAAAGTGTTTCTTTAGAAAGATTGTTTTCTAGACTTCCAAGACATGGTGTAGGTTTCAAACATAGTAAAAGTCAGAATGCTGATGAAAAGGAGCAGGAACTAAAAAATGTATTGAAGTTGTGGATGGTGGAAATCTTGAATGTCCTTTCTGCTTACATATCCGTAAATATATTTTTGATCCTAATACTGAGTGTTATTTTGATCCTAATACTGAGAGTTAGGGAAAGATCTGGCAGCTTTAGACTGTTACACATGCTAAGACAACCAATATCTTGGTGTTCAAAATGTGCCTTACCAGCCTCGATGAGATGTATAACTTTGATTGGCAGAGGCCAGAACTCCTCACATCTGCTTCATAAAAGTAGTTCTTGAAGAGCAGATATCTAATTATTGTCAAATCCACTATGCAAGTTTACATTATCTGATCTTATGATTACAGACAGGTGCACTTAGAATACAGAAAATGTTTCTGATTCAATTTCACTGATGAGATAATCAGGACTGACTTTCTACTAAGGCCATGTACTCTGCAGCCTTGAACTTTTTTGTCTGTGCCATTAATGGCTGTTTCTACTTTTTTTGTAAAGCAAGCCAGGAGGTCAGTACTGGAATTGAAAGCATGTTAACATTATCTTCAGAAAAAGCACACTGGGTGGAGAAAGTAAATAAGTAATTACACATAACTGGTGAAAGTATGTCCTGGTAAGAAGCCGAAGAACTTCAAAGCTAGTTTATCCTAATAAAATTAAAACCAGGCTTGATATCTAAGGTCCAGCCACACACTTCTAAGGGCCAGAAGGGAATTATTAATTTTACAACTTTGTAGAGCAAATACAGTTTGATTGACACAGTTTTGTTCTCCTCCAAACATTTTTCAAGGAAGAGTCAACCATAGATAATCTCATGGGACAATGACTTAAGGAAACTTTAATCTGTATTGCCCTCTAATATTATCCACTTATTTGAAATAATGCTGTCGCTATTTAAAACAGATGTAAAGAATCCAGGGTGGACCTGGGATTTTAATCAAAAAGCTCCAAGTAAGATTAGTCTCCCAAACAGTGAAATCACTGGAGCAGTTATTAATTATAAAGATAATACAATTTTCTTATGTCTTGAACAGCTCCACTGAAATTTGGTACGAACTAATTCATTTGTATAAAATGCACCTGAAAACTCCTCATCCGATTGATGAATTTGTTCATTGTTGTGGATCTAGGGACCACAACACACAGAAAAAAACCCTTTATTATGAATGAAATATCTCTTACTGGTGCTATTTATTTGACAGTAGCTCTAAGACGATCCAGCTGGGAGAAGGTTGTTGTTCTTGATATGGTATACGTTTGAAACAAGTCTTTTCACCTGCTATCTCCATAATATGTAACCATTGCTACTCTGCCAAAAGAATCTGTACATGTAAGTACATCTCTAATATAAAATAAATGAATAGTTTATAAAGTGTATGGCTATCCTTTTCTTACGCAGCACATTGCACTCTGTGCGTGAAGCAAGCATAGCTAGCAAAACCTTACTTGAGAATAGTCTGAATTTTAAGCCACAAAGACAGCCAGGTTTTCATTTATTCATCCAAAGCATTCCCAACACCTGAAGGCCATCACCCAGTCACACAGTGCAGGTTACTACAATCACAGTGATCTCCCTATCCCTATGGTATGCTACTAACCCAGACGCTTCCACTCCCATCGCTGATGTTTTTCTTTCCTGCCTGGGATAAGCATATGGCTGACAATTTAACTTTGCTGTTGTTAGGGCAGGATTTTACAGCAAGCTGAGCCACCTCTCCCTGAGGGTATTCTGGGAACAACAGATTGATTCATATCCCTATGTTTCTTTCAGGGAAAACAGGAATAGGTAAGTAGTAGGTTCAGTCCAAGGTATTGTAAATTCTCTCCAACAAGTTTGGCAATTTTTCTCTCTCTTTAATAGGGCCATTTCTGTCAAGCGTGCAAGCAGGGAAGGGACATTGGGGCTCATGAGAACTGAGGAAAGGGATAAAAAACAGGGAAGACACAAAATGAGCATGCAGCAGGGTCTTGAGGCGTTTTTTGCTTTAAGGTTTATGCCATCCAGTGCTGCCACTGCTCTTTTACGCTGTTCCTTGCCTGTAGGATCAAAAAGCACCCCAAAACCCTGCTGCTTTTGTTGAAGTGAAATTTTAGCAAAGTTAAGATTCATCTTGACCTGGAGAAGGAAATAGGGAGCCTTGCTCCCCTCAAGTCCCTTATGCAATACCTTGACCTTTTAGTGGAGTGCTTGTGACTCAGTGAAACTGAACTGAAGAATAACACCAGTTGAAGAATGTACCAAGACCCTTGAAGCACTCACTCCTTGCCTTCATAATTCTCTTCTAATTGTTTACTGTGTTACTGTTACAGGAACAGTGGATTTGGTTTGGTAAGACCAGAACAGTTTCTTGCTGCCCTTAGGAACAGAGCAATTTGTTTTATTGCAGGCTACACAATCTCAGCCTCAAGGCTTTGGTTCACCAGTGAACTCAGCTTATCTGTGAGATTTTTCTAGGGGTTTCACAATTTGTTACCAGTCTGTGGCACCTTTGCTATAGCTGGTTCTTCCTACTCAAGCTGACTTTGATAAACATGTGCCTTTTGCTAACACAGCTGTAAAATTATCACATCACATCACACAAGATGTTTTCTTGACTTCTGAGAGGTGGCAGCTTCTTATCCAAAAAAAATGGTGTTCTGGCATAAATGGTAGGTTATAAAGCAAAAATAATTTCAGCTAGTAATGAAGAAATAATAAAAATATCTCAGCCAGGAGCACAGCTCTATATGTTTTATATGATTTTAAAAACTGATTCCTAGCAAGGAAATCTGACCCTGCATGGATTCCGGGCAGTTCCTTTTCAATTTGGGTTGTCACTACTGTTGAAAGTACTTCAAAGTTTAACAAAACAAACTGAGCTCAAATGCCCCCTGACACATCTTTGAAGCAATAATCAGAGATGGTTAAGTATCTATACCAAGTTAAAACTTAATACAGGTGATGTATTATGCCATGTCTTTGTATAGGTGATAGATAATATTAAGAGAACTGCTTATTTTTATGAATAATACTTTAATTTACAGGCAAAACTGGCTCTTGTGGGGACTTTCCACTAAAATGCATTCATAGTTTCTTTGTGAAATTAGAATAAGTTTATGTAGTCACCATGACAGAGCATATATTATGTAAGGACAACTTCCATTTATAGGCAGATTATGCCACCTTTACCTTTATTGATTTGAACAAGAATACTCAAGCAGCAAGAACAACACTTGGTGTGGATGAGGCCGGTCAATAGGTCAAAGATAACTATATTAGATGTCTCAGAGAAGCAAGGGAAAATGTTTTAAATATTAACAAGGGATTGAGGTCCATCTGTATACCTTCAGCTGAGATGGAGAGGGGAAGTTGCACTTACTCTTTCCCTCAGTTTGATATAACTTTAATCCTAAATCTGAAGAAGAGCTGTGAGAAGTATGGAAGTGTTTTTCTAGCAAACAAAGGGATCTTCATCCATCAGCACACCAGGGACTATAGTGGTTTTCATGTTACGCAGTTTTAGACATGAGCTAAATTAGTGTTTTAATCTCCCTTAATTCCTCCTGCAGTCAGTGGAGAGAAAGAGATGATTTTGGTCTCTGCTCCAGATTACTCCACAGAAGTATCTAGCTTTCTCCTTTGGCTAAGGAGGAAAACCAAAATTAAAATAAATTAATATATATATATGTATACTTTATAATAATTCTATGAAAACATCAGATCAATGCTTAGCAATGGCCAAATAAACTCTAACCAAATGTTAGAAATTATTAGGAGAGAAATAGCAAAACAGAGAATAAATCTATAGTATGGCTACAGCTACGAGTACTTTTTGAATGACTGGTTCCTTTGACTCAAAAGCATATTTAACTGGAAAAGGCTCAGAAAAGGACCAAAAAAAGTCAAAATTATGTACTGCTTTTGTATAAGGAAAGACTAAGTGGACTAAGACCTATGAGGAAAAGAAAGAAATGGCTAAAGGAGGAATAGGACAGAAGAAATATCAAATCATGAGTGGCCTGGAGACATTCAGTATAGAATAGTTGCTTTCCATCTTTCTCAAAGAAAAAAAAAAGCAAGCTAGAAAGCATCAAATAAAACTTGTAGATTGTGTACTCAAAACCAACAAACAAAAAAGGTTGTTCATCTCACATTGTATAAGCTTCTTTGTTACAGTACTCTGTGGCTGCTAAAAGGCTAAAAAAGGGGGGATCAAAAAATATCTGCATAAATTAAAGGAAGCAATGGCTATTGGAAATTGTTAAATGCAAAGACAATACTTTTTCCTCAGGAGGTCCCTTAGCCCTAAATCACTGCAGAAGCATTGCTACAGGTTTGCCCGGTTCTTAATCTCTTCCCTTGCTTTTGGCTCTCCAAGGCAGGATTTAAGGACATTTACTCTGACCTAACGGGGCTTTTCTAAGTCTAATACCTCAGAATTGCTTAGAGGGAAAGGAATAACTGATCTTAAATTGTTACACATGGATTTCTCTTGAAATGATATCAGGGCATACTTAAAATCTAGGCTGGTGCTTTTGTACCATTTCTCTAAATATTATCAGATAGAAAATATTAGGAGGCTTGATTCTCCTGAAGATGTCAATAGCTCCTGTTAAATTCAGTCTTGCTGGAGCAAGCCCATTGTGAATTATATCGCTATTCTTTTTCATTTCATGGCATCACATGCTCAGAGCTGTTTGGGTTTCCTGCCAGTTTAACAACATGATTTTCAGTGATTTTCTTTTTCCTTCTTTGTTTTGCAACCTTGCTTAACTGTGAGACTAATGGGTATGTTTAACATTGGAATAAATTAGAATTTATGATCCTAGCTGGCAAGAAAACAACAAGTTTGCATGAGGTGAAGACATTTGAAATCAGAGATTAGGTGCTTTGCTGAAGTTCAAGAGACATGGAGTTCCAGTTGCAACCTGAAGTACTGCTTGGCTTAAGTGATGGTGGGGACAGGAAATCTATGTAGTTGGGAGTTTCTATAGGAAGGAACTAGTGCTCAAGCAGCAAGACAGGCTGTTTTCAATGGGTTTCTGCTTCTAACACTAAAGCTGTAAAAAAAATGGAGTTATTTTTCTTCGTGTGTGGAGGCAATTCAAAGTACTCACTTTTAATGGCAAATTTACCAATGATTTAAACAGAACTATGAGTACGGACAGTAGTGGTGAGATTCATATTGCTAACCGTGGTTGCTCACAACGCAGCCAATAAAATATGAGTCAGTCACCTGAGGCTGCTGAAACAGTAACTGGAGATTGAGTCAATACAACACATGGATCCAAAGACATGGTACGTCTTACCCTAAAATAGACACCTATACCTGATTAATTGAATGCTGTCCCAAACCCATTGCCTGTAAAAGAATCCTTGGGTGACTGACTACCTAATGTATACTCCCACATTATAAACATAAAATAAGGTGACCATAAATCCTGCCTCAGGTTTCCAAGTTTACACATTGCAATTACTGCATCAATTACTTGTATAAGGATATTTTCATTGATGTCAGATGTGCCATTTACACTGTCAAACCCATGAGGTTTTAACGATGCTTAAAATCCTGTGATACCTTCCAGGGTGTGACTGTTTAATTTATTTACATTTCTTAGAAATAATTCTGAGTTACTTCTTTCTTTACAGCAATTAGCTATATGTTTTAGACCATAGTAAAATTGTTTTAAAATTCTACTGTAAACATACTTCAGTTTCATTAAAAATATTAAAAGTTATCAGCCAAATTCCCAGCTAGCACAACTAGCAATTCTTTATCAATTTCAAGAAGATATACTCAAGTGACACCAGTGTCTGTGAAGGAAAGCATCTGAGGATGGCATAGTCTTAAATAGGTAGATGTTGTTAAACTAATCTGCAAATTCTTTGACCACATTACACCTTTTCTGCCTTTTCTGTTTGTACTTAGCTTAAGGCAACGCAATACTTCAAAATCTTTCCAGTGACTGAGTTACAACAATATCTTACTTATAGATAGTTAAAAATAATATATCCTTTGACCTCAGATTTGTTCAGAACTGGCACACAGACTCTTTCTGCACAAAAGTCTGTAAAAAAAAATTTCTTATTAGCACCCTGTAAACTTAACTAGGCATGACTGAATATTTCATTTTGTAAGCTCCTACCTATGCTTTCTGCATCCTTATGGCAATGTTACAAATTTGCAATGGGAAAATTAATCATTTTCAAATTGGTTGAGTTCATTTTCATCATCTCACTGGCAGAAATAAGTGGTCTAGAGAAAGAAGGGTTGAAACATGATTGTCCCTTGAGTGATTGTAGGACCACTGCTTTCTAAAACCTATAGGTGTGGATGCATTTCAGTCAGGATCTCGGAAGAAATTATACAGCATTTCTGTACTGTTTTTTCTTTTTGAATTTCATAACCATTTTACCAGTTCAAGGCAAAATGAAGGTAGACTGGGTTTTTTTGGCAAATCATTCATTTTGTATCAGTTCTTTTTTTTTTTTTCCCCCAAAGCAGTGGTTTAAGTGCTGCCTGAAATGTGACAGATGTATGTTTATTATCTTATGTTCAATTATTCTCTTTATAAAAGTCAAGGCAGGCAGAATTATAACTTCACAGCCTCATGTGCCATCGTCTCCCCAGTAGAATCCCCCACTGCAGTAAAGTGACAATTATTTTGATGACTTTATGGTATGATTCAGTGAAATTGCAATACTAAAAGATTTATCTATTCATTTAGTGAAATACCCACTTGTGATGAATTCGTGTCTATAATCTATTTTCTAATGTTTTGTCCACTTATTTTAAAATTAAAAAGCCCTTGTTTTAACAGTCTTTAAAACTATGAATTTCAATACTTTCTTGGAAAATTATTAGAATGAATGGTAGAAAAGGGGGAGTACGTTCAGCATTCAGAAGCTGCTACCTTACAGCTTTTCTCCATGCATGTCCTGCAGCATTTAGACCTTTTTAATTCTCCACTTTTATTCACTCAGTAGTAAACCTGTTCTCAGCATCCCCTAATGGTGCAGCAAGATGTACTAAAAGGGCTTTAAACAAAAGGTTCAACCAGGAAACAGATGAGGACAAGCCTTTAAACCATGAATTAGGGCTTTTACGTATCTTCACTAGCTGTAGCATGCACCCTTGAACCACCTGAGAACCAGCATGAGAAAGGAGAATTCACCAATGACTTTAGAGAGGATGCTACCAATTGTTCATTTTTTTAGTTCAAAGTAACTTTTAACTTATCATTTGACCCAAAGCTTAAAGGTGAAATTTTATTTTCTCCAGCACTGACACCTAAACAGCATCTGTACTACATGTGGGTATGATATGTAAAAGGTTTTTGTAAGTAAATATCTTACCTGTCCATTAACTTTCTTCTAGTAATGAGTAGTTATGACAGTTACTTCCCCTGGCCAATAGAAAGTAGCTTGTGTTGGAGAATAATTATTATGTACTTTTTAAAAAAATTGAGAACTTTTTCTTGGCTCTGGCTGCGGTGAATTCCAATTAAATTGGAATTGGGGTGTCCTCATTTATGTTAAGCAGAAATAATCTGTTAGTGGTGGAAGAGACTAGAACTGCAGCAGTCAGATGACAGACTTCAGGTCAACCTAAATCTCAGTTCAACCCTGGGAATAAATTTTGCCCAAATTAACCATTGCATCCATGAAAAAGACAGTGAACTGTCAAAATATTTCCCATGTGTGACTATACACAAACACTTCCAGCACCACCATGTTTCTACAGCAGGAAACCCAGGCACTTAGGAATAAGAGTGTTTTGCATTTAAGTGCAGACTGCAATAGGTTACAGATAGTGACATCCCTTCCTTCCACTGAGTTCTCCATGTAGATCAGGACTTCAGTGCAGAAAGATAAATACAGTGCATTTCATTTGCCATAACCAAATACAGATAGTTGAATTGCTTGTAAAAAGTTGGTATAAATTATTAAATAACTGTGATTAATAATCTTATTTCCTTAAAAGGTTCCCCATGGTTTCTGGTACAATCTTGCAATGTAGAACCTTCGAAAGTTTTATCTCCCAAAGGTACTGGGATACTCCTATATGATTTGAACATTCAGGGTGGTGACGATTTAATATGCGTGATCACTTCCGATACAAGAGGAAGAAACTTTGTCTCTCAGACCATCTGGTACAGTTGAGAGAAGAACCAAGTACTGTCTGGTGTGGGGTTTCTGTTGATGTACTTCTATCCCAACCTATTTGATGAAGTGAAACTGAAACAATACCATGATAGCATCAAACGTAAGAATTATGCAAGATGTAGGGCTTCCTACTATTCCTGTGACTTCCTAACTATTCCTTTAGTGTTTGTGAAGTACAAAAAGGGAGGGAAACATCTTTACTGAGTCCACCTTGAAAGCTAATATTTCTAACACCACAGTTAAATGGACTGCAAATATGCACAGGTGTGTAACACATGAATAGGGTTGACTGAGCTAGTGAAGGGTGTGACAGGAGTATTGTATGCATGTTACTGTTAGCCCAAGCTAAGGAATGTCAACAATATACAAGATATTGCAGAGGCTTCAAGTTAATAAAAAGCTACAAGGTGGCCTTGTATGAAAAATCTGCCTTATCATTTTTTTTCCTTGCTGCAGAGTGTGGTTATTCATTTGCATATCATCTGTATCAATTAACTACTAAATTCTCTTTATCTATTGATAGTGGAAACAATAACTTCAGTGTCAAAAAGAGGGGCTACTTCTCAGAGATATTTTTCTTGAGAATATTTTTAAATGAAAGAGCTCTTTTGCATCGTAACCAGAAATATGCACTGAAACGGATGAACAGGCTTTTAAAAATTAGCAGTGTGACCCAGCCCAAAATAAGGATTAGCAGAATTAAACTCCAGTGTAATGATATGTGAGTATACACATGAATAGTGTCAAATGGAATCATTCTCATGTAGTTATTCACCTGTTTAATGTTGAAAGTATCATTTCATTTTAAATCTGACTTTAACCTTTGCAGAGATCTCAACTTCTGTTCTGCGTGAAACTGCAGATGTGATATAATTAGTGAATAGAGAACTTCCCTGATACATCTAAAATTATTGCAAAGCACAATTTCAAAAGTTTGATTTCAGAGTAGATTGAATAATTATTAAACAATGTGTTGCCATTTTTAACAATACTTTTCAAAATAATTTATTCAAGAGTCTTTCAACATTTCACTGAAATACACAGCAGAGGTTATTATTTGGAGGTAAAGAAGGGATTTCTGATTCAGTTTTTATCTGATTTAGATAAGTGCATCCAAAGCTACTCAGTAAGCTTCGCACTTTAGAATTATTTATTTTCATCAGTAAGTTATTTTTGTTAAAATAATTTTATTCATCTCTTGATGAGATATGGGCCAAAGTCCATACAAATAAATGCAAATACTCACTTCTCTTTAAAGGCCTTGCATCTCTCTCTCCCTATTTTGACCTGCTTGTCCTTCAAAATATGAGAGCTGATTATATGATTAGGATGCCTGAAAGGAACCTGGAAGAACTGCATTTCTTCTCCTGTTTTGCCCATGTTGTTTGTGTGACTACGGACACTTCCTTTATTCTCTTTGTGTATCAGGTCTCCACCTGAAAAACCCAAAGAGCAGGCACTCTCTCACCCCCTCATCTCTCTGGTTTTTTTCTGCCTACCTGGGGTGTAAACACTTTTTGGAGTTTTTGAGAAAAGGAACAGTGGCTTGTCACAGTTTGCACAGTTGAGTAGAATAGTCCATAGAAAGACAAAAATAAAGCTAGAAGGGATCATCTACTCTGCATACATCACTCATTTCAGATTGCTAAACATTTACCAGCTGTAGTTATGGTTTTGACACATTGAGATGAATTCTAAACATACTTAAGAAGAGAAGATGCTCTCTTGTCCTGCTATCCTCCAAAAACCAAACTCTGTACCAAAGGTTGAGCAAAGGAAAAGCTTTTTCTTTCCCCATAGACAAGTAACAAAAGTCCTAATATAGTAGGGTAACAACCTCATTTGATTTCATTTATTTATTTAATGAATAAAAAGAACGTTAAGTAAGTCAATCAAACCTTTGCAGCACAAACACTAAGCAGTAACAGCTCATTAAGCCCCCTTTCCACTGTTGAATTCAGCTTGAGGAAATTTTTTATTATTATTAAAAAAAATTATCACAAAGCTCAAATTAATAGTAACCAAAAAAAAAAAATTGCCTTTGTGCTGTCCTAAGACTGTACTCAATTGCCAACACTATTAACAATCAGAGATTAAGTTTTCTTTCAATTCTCCCACCCCCTTGGGGGCATTAACCAACCAGATACACAACAGCTCATATCTCAAGCTTAAATTTTAACTCTAGATAGGGGCCTCAAGACACCATTATAATATAAGTAACAAAATATATAGTAATTAATAATGCTGCTGGGGCTTTCTCTGATTCGATTTTTCCTTTCCTTCTCTTTTTCAGTATTTGGTGAAAGTCTGTTTTGTAGTCTTTCTTTTGTGACAGATTGCTCTGATTTTGTGTGCCCGGATGCTGTTAGCTTTGTTTATATTTAGGCTACCCAAACTTTTCTCTTTTATCAAAAGAGATTTCCTTTGTTCTGGATAGTTGAAAATGCTTTACCTTTTGGATGGAAATCTCTGGTGGGCTACTTGGATCTTGAGGAAAAAAGCTTTTTGTCTAGCACTTGCAGAAAGACTAGTTTAAAGTCAGCATGAAAGTAATCCACTCCCTTCTTTGCTTTCTTCTTGCTGCTTCTTTCCCAAAGAATCACTGATGTAGTTGACAAAGAATCTAAATGTGTTTCCTTCTTTGATTTATACCTACTACCTGTCAACACCTTTTATTCAACATCAAAAAATCTCCATTCACTCAATTTCTAGACTACTCTGCACTTGTGTTTTCAAATTGGCTGCTGATGAAACAGGAGGAGAACTTCCTCTGATGGGATCCCACCATCCTTGTTTGGGTATTCCCTCTCACCTCCTTACAGTCCATTAATATTACACCTCAGAGGTCTACGCTTCTGCTACTGCTGTGGCCCACGTGGTATCAATAAACCTCAAGTACACATCTGACGAGATTATCAGTGTTGTACTCTGTGATCAAAGGTTTGAATTGTTCAGGAAGCCTAATTTGGTGCAGAATGCTGTCAAGATGTGGCCCGTGTTGGCTGCATTTGTGTTGATTGCTCCACACTGGGTACTTAGAGTTTGACGCATTTCCTTGGTGCCTGCAAGAGCAGGTTTAGGCTGACAGTGGGTCAACCTAGAGGAGAACAAAGAGGTGCCCAACACTCCAAATCACCTGGAAATGAAAGTAATGAAAACCCTTCAGACAGCACCTTGAGTCCTGTTTATATGAGATTGGGAAGTGTGCTATGACTCCAGTTTTTAACACGGTGTAAGTATAATCTAAAGGTAATAAATGGAATCAGATTTCACCAGAGCCAATAGGTTCAGTCTTGGATTTATTTTAATGTGCTTTGTTCAGAAATGGAGCCTGTACAGTTCTGGGTGAAAGATTTCTCCAATTAAGAAACTAACAACTGGGTTAAATTGGTTCAGTTATGAGTAAAGCATCTTTTAAGTTCCCCTCAGAATAAAGGTTTAATGTAAACTGTTTTCTGCATTGAACATCCTGCTAAAACATGCTTGAAGTAAGTAATAAATAAACAAAATCTTGACTTCAAAAAGCTGAAAGTAAGGGTTAATAGAGAACAGATAAATGATGCCTTTGTAGATATGATACATCCCCCTTATATATTGCAACTAAGTGACAACTATGTGTTGGGATTTGGGGGTCTTTTTCTTCTTCCTTTTTTTGGGGGGGGGGGGGCTTTTTTTTTTTTTTTCTTTTTTTAAGAGGGAATAAGAGATTTGAGTTGGCTCTGATCCCATTGCCATGAGGTGGCTGGAGCCCAGCCATCTGTCACAGCTGCTGCTCGCCGTTGCTGCCACTCTAATTGACAATGAACCAAGCGCCCCGCAATAATTGGGGTTGCGCTGCAACTTGGGCAGGTAATGCACCCTTTTAGCATCCAGCAGTCCCCATCTGCGCACCAGCCCTGCCTCCCTCCCCGGGCACGGGTACAGGGTAGCCTAGCAGCCAGCTTCCCAGGTGGGCAGGGATGGCCTCACCCAGGAAGCATTAGGAAGACCTAAGGGAAGCCATGCCCACGTTGAAATTGAAAACCTCCCCGAGCTCAGTGGAAGATTTTAATCCTGCTGCCAAGGCACACACACAACATCTGCCATTCAGCCCTTGTTTTTATATTAAAAGAAAAAGGAAAAAAAAAAAAAAACTACACCTTCCAATATTGAGCAGTTTATGGACTGCTCCAGTCAGGTTTCTTTGTTAAATTACCTCTCAACAATATATTAAATTGAATGGTCTGGGTTTTTTCCCCATCACAAGCACTACAGACACCAAAAGCTTTGGCACGCAGGGCACATAATTCAGTCATTTAGAAGACATCTTTGCAGCAAGGCTTTCTTCAAGGGTTAGGCATTTTGGGGGAGAAAAGCCAAATCTTCATCGTTTTTCTTGACTACAAGGCATTGGAAAGCTCAGCCCTTCCCTTAAGACATATGCATAACCTTGGTCCCAGAATATTTCATTCAGGCATTTCTCCGTCCCCTACAGGCGCTAGTCTGCACAGTATGAATGGCTGATTTGCAAGTTTTCTGTTATTTGATAACATTTTGGGAACTGCTGCCTTCTTAAGTGGAAGTAACTCAGGTTTCCACAGCAGGTGCACGCATGCTGTAAAATAAAGGTCTACTCTTATATTTAAATTTTACAGCCCCTTGAGCCTCATGTAGAACATAATGAAGTAAATAGAAATAAGTCAGTTTACTCCAGAGAGATTCAGTCTAATATCATTGGGTAGTTTAGGGCTTAAGGCAACATTTGGGGGCTAAATGTCTTTTCTTTCTGCAGTTCCTTCACAATCCTGTATGAATTAAGATACATATGGATGTCAGGTCTAGGCCCAGTGATTCTGACTAGCCTAGAAGGATTGATGACATCATTTACTTCATAGAAAGTAACTTGTCTTTTAAAAAGTACTATTTAAAGTTGTAGTGATTTCTAATTCCAGGTAAGTGCTTCCAGGCTAGAGCAACTGGCCAGCCAGCCTGGCAGCCTGTCTCCGATGGGAGCACTACCCTATGCTGCAAGGCAGCTCTCACTGTCTGCATGACTTCGGATTTTGCCATACGTTGCTTTAGCATGATTTGGGTACTACAAAGTCCTTTATTACTTTTTTCATCATTATTAATTAAAAAATAACATTTCCAGTTTTATTATCTTACTTTTTGCCCTTTTCTCCCAAAAGAGAAGCTCAATATGTGTTCAGTTCTCTTTGCAAAAATAATCTTTGCAGAGAATTTAACGCATGTAATTTTTAATATTATTGGTAGGTTTATTATTGGGAAAATCTGTCTGAGCTAGTGCGAAACTGATTTACCAGGTCTTGTCTTCAGAAGTGTGATTTTTTTTCTTCAGTTTTTGACAGAGCGGTGTGGAGTGATGTTGTACTAACACTAAGTAAATTACTCCAAGGGCAGCTTGTAGCAGAGAAATACAGTGTAATGGATTTCAATGTTTTCAATCTCTTAACCACATATCAGCAAAACTTCACCTGAAAAATTAATGAAACTGTGAGCTGAGTGGTGGGAATTGTTGAAATGAGAAACACATTACACATGAGTTGTTAAGTAGCTGGAGATGCAGTTACTGTACACTTGTCTCTTAAATGCAAGAAAAGAAGTTTGAGACATGGCATACAAGACAGGAAGTATTCCTAACAAAATATGAAATTAGTCAAAATTCATGTGGTTTGAAAATATTGCTGATGTGTGAAATTTTCCTACAAAAAATAAATGATCATGGAGAGAAACTGAGCACGCATACTCATCCACGCCCATGCCCAAGAAAGACCAGAAGCATGGTTCTGATCCTGACATGAAGACCTTAAAACATTTTGTTGCATCTCTGCCTAGTCAGTTTTCTACACCACAATTATATCAGCGGGTTTATACACCATGGATATTTCTCAAAGAATTAGTTGCAAAGAAGCAGATTATGCAGTAATTTAAGCAAATTTATTGCGGGTTACAAAATAATTTGGCAGGAAAATTACAACTCCAAAACTTTTGTTTCTAGTACTTTGGTCAGCTTCATTTATTTTATTAACCTGGTTTACAGCGTGGTTTCAAAAGCAATGAACCTAAGCAATTTGTGAAAACTGTGGCAGTGTCACTTCTCAGCAGAATGAATGAATGTATGAATGTAATGTGTAATCGCCTGCTGTGACTTGCAAGGCCACCTAAAGCTCTAAATGCTTGTGAAAATGGGGTTGAGATACATTTCTTAATTTTACTTAAGGAAGTGCATTAAAACCAGAAAAATGGAGGATACGTGAAGAGGGAAGAGCAGAGGGCTCCTGCATCCCTTTGCAAACCAGGAGCAGCCTCGCATTCCAGGCAGCCTGCAAGCTGCAGAGCCTGTGCAGGCACGTCTGCTCTTCAGCTGTGTGCATGGGACACACAGTTAGATACATTTCCTGAAACGTACGGGCTAGACTTTAGATTTATGTGGTATAGACTTTAATTGCCCAGCGTTTCCCTAAGTTTAGAGCTGTGTTTTTGAATGCACCTCCTATGGATTACTTGTGAATAGAATCCCAGCATTGGAGACAGTTATTCAAAGTAAAAAGCTTGGCCATGGTCCAGCATCTAAAAAGAGAAAGATTGAGGCAGAACTCATCTTGGATTCCAAAGGTGTTACTCCAGATTTATATGAGTGTAACTGAAAGCAGAAGGAAGTTCGTTGTCTATTATGTCAAAGACATAAGATCTTTCAGACAATGGGCTATAGATACCAGGCAAAATACACTCATATGTTTTGCATCCTATTCATTTAATTTCTTCCCTCAGAAAACTTCATAACTTTAAGTACAATGCTTACATATTGTAAGGGGAACTTGGAACATATAAAAAAGAATCTGTGGGAAAGCTTTGTATGAATTTTCACACAAAAATCAGTCCAGAGATTGGGATAAGCAATCCACAGATACACACAGGACTTCAATGCTATTTCTAGACCAACTTTAATTGTCAAACAAAGCAGTCTCACTGTTCTCTTTTTATATATATTCTATATTCAAAATGAAACATTTCTCTTACTTCTAGCTGGAGTGACAACTACATGCATCTTAAGTTGTCCCACAATAAAGGATGAACACCTCTGTATTTATGGTAAGAAACTTTACTGTTAGGTTTGAGGTATATGACACTTTATAGCTGACAATATGCATTCTCTGAGGGTGAAGCACAGCTTCTGCAAAGTCTTTACGTCTTGATATACGGTATCTCTTGAATATCAGCATTTTCAAGGTAGACTGTTGGGGTTTTGTGCTCCTTTCAATATTTCTTTGCTTTTAACATGCTTTTCAGCTTAGGAGTTGAAGCTTTGGCTTTCTAAGAAAGGGGGGGTGCACTGAGACACTTGAGTTACTGTCTCTTTCTATCCTTGCTGACCGCTACAGGAGCAGCTATTCAGCTCACACGATTTACAGGGGAACATCTTTCACAATGAAACCTGAAGTTTGATTAGCATATTGTTGCTTCTTCTAGATCATTACTAAAGATAAACAATATCATTGTATCTAACACAGAGTCTTGCCTTATCCTCATAGCAAATACCTCTTGGTTGATTACCAAGCATAGTTACTTTTCCCTTTTGTATATCTTCCCAACCTATGCAGCTCGTTCCCACGTCAGTTACACAGATTTCTCTGGAGCTCTCAGAAGAAACAAAAAGGAACCAAGACACCAAACTGGCTCAGGTTTTTGCCATGCACAGGCAGTCCTGCCTGTCAGGGGTTTGTACATCTTCTGGACAGTGGCTGAAGACAATGGTTAGGAGCAGGACCAGGCAACTGTGTTGGATTAACCATGAGTGCCAGTCTCCAGAAGCAATTTCTCATGAGGACTATCCTCAAGAATCGCTGGCGTGAAATTTCCAAGAGCTACTCAGGTATTTAGCAATGCAAGTCTTACTAAAGTCTGAAGAACCTTTACTCTTGATAAAAAAGGGAACATTTGTAAAATCTTTGTCATTTTAATGCTGAGCGGATTGAACTCTGTCACAATATTTTCCTCCCCGAGACATACTTTTTGCTACTGATAAATGTCAAAATGGCAATATTCTTTCTTTGTAAAGCAATTGTAAAGTTCTCCTTCTGCTGTGGTCAGAGAGCTTTGAAGAACTGTCTGCAAAGCATCTTTAAGGTACTCAGCTACTGTGACTTGCAAACCTGTTCTGCCTGAAGTAAAAACCCACACATCCTGGTCTAGAAAATACAGGTGCTAAAAAATGTAAAAGTTGCCTTCAGAACTAACCAAAACCTCCTTATAATTTTTCTATCCAGCAGTAAAAAGGGCAAAGCTGCTCCTGACCTGAGAGTGGGGGAGGGATAGAGGGAAAGGGCTATATTAAGTGAGGCCCCAGGCACAGGTAATAAATCCTTCAGTCAGGTTTATTGTTCTGGTTGAAGAGGTGACCATAGTGTGGGGTGGGAGACTTTCAACCCTGGGATTCAGCAGCGCTCTGGCTTGCTAACAGTATCCCCCACCTGCCACACTTTGACTTTCCACTCAGTGGCAGCTGCAGAAGCCAACCCAGTCAAGAAAAGTGAGGGAAAGCACACTTTTGTGCTGTTGAAAGGTAGCTAAAAGGCAACCAAAGGCATACACCAATATTAGAGAGAAAAAATTGTCCCTATGTCATAAAGTGATATAATGATATGGCTCTGACTGATACAGACTCCTGCTCTTGGGCTCCCACTGCACCCTGCAAACATGTTTGAGCAGTCATGGTTTGGCCCCCAGCACTTAATATGGCTACAGATACTTATCCAACTGAACAAGAAACCTGTCTGGGCAATGCCCATTAAGGGATTTTAGCATAAAAGTTAATTTTTGGTTGATAGGCACCTGTACCTAAGCTCCCTGTACGATTAGTGATATGTACTATGTTTCTGAAGGGAGAGCTCAGCTAGTCCACTGAAGAAATGCTGGGAAAAATTTGATGTCTGGGCCCCACCTCACTAGGATTAGGTGATGGTTAAGTGGAGGTATGATGTTTGCAGTTCTAAATTTTGAACTCAGGAGGGAAATGTAATGGTTAGGTAGTTAAATCTCTTTGTTCTTCCAGCTCTTTTTTCAGTCTTCAGACTGACTCCTGAAGTCTGTCTGTGTTTTGTCATGTAAGTATTTGCACTGTAAAATAAATGGGAACTGTTTAACATTCCCTTCTAAAAATGTGTGTGTGCATGTTCAGCTCCATTAACAATAGGGGTGTATGCTGGGCAGGAGAGACCCTGACCCCAGGAAATTATTGCCTAGCTGCTGTAATGGCAATTGCTTATCTCTTATTTAAATAATCAAGTTAAACACCAAACAAACCTTCTAAACTCTGTTTTTTGTTAAGCTCAAAGAAATCGTAGGGAGAATGAAACACAAATCCTGCACAGGAACGACTACAAAAAATTCCCCCAACCCTCCTTCAATATCCTGCTGGCAAGCTCTACAGTCCTTCCAAAAAAGATTAATATTTTAAAAAACAGCAAACCAATTATAAACATGAGATGTCCCTATCCTCCAAATGCCAACTGAAAGGCTAGATTGCTATCTATGTCAGATTAGCAGGAAATTTAAATCATTATTTATTGTCCGAAAGAAATTAGTTTAGGATAAAAGCACTTCCATTTTGAAACAGCAGGGTGAAATAGGAATTTGTCTGTTAATTAAGCCACCAGAGTTTCATAACAAAGATTTTACTATCTTCATAGTTTTGACCTTCTAGTAACTAAACTGGTTTTATCTGCATCTGGGTGACCATGTAATACACCATAGCACTGGTGTACCACTAGATCTCATTCAGTAGTGAATACAGCACATTCCCTATCATATAATAGCCTAAGACCCCACAAATTGTATCATAAAAATATTTCATGTTATTGGGCTTCTAAGACCAATAAAACAGTTAAGCAGCACTAAGAGTATCAATAAAGTCAGCTGTTAGTACAGGTTTCCTTTTTATTAAAATAGTCATAGGATAAAATCAGTATATACAGTAACCATGTGCTGTGATCAGTATCTCAAATGACTATAAAGTTCTTACAGCAGGGTAATTAGGGCTTTGAATGTGATCTGAATAGGGTAAATTGACACCAACTTACATTCTGATGGTCAAAGAGATGTGATGGTATCTCCTTTACAAAGAATTAAGTGACACTCCAATGTTTATGTCCCCATCTGAAAGAAGCCCCATAAAGGGGAATAAACACTTTTAAATTCTTGACAGGCTTGAGAATCTTTTTTCACTCAATGAAATAAAGCCTAATTGTTCCCTCAGTATTGTTATTTTATAATGATATTGTTAATACATTTTGAAAATATAAAATCAATTTTGCAATCAAAACTGGAGAAACACAGTATGTTAGTGGAAGGCTTTTTAGTAGCTGCCATACCATCTTTGATCTCAAAAGGTCCTGGACCATTTCTTAATCTGTTATAGATTTCTTCGGGTGTACAGCCAAAATCAGAAAGTTTTTTAGCTGTCTAATTGCTATTTGTCTAGTGCTCAGGAGAACCAGTGGGAAGAAGCAGCCTGTAGGATCCTGGCTTTAGCGTTTGGCTTTGGCATTAAGACATCCACCTGCAGAATAGGAATGCTACTGTAATTTTTCCTAATGGTCAGGATCTGAGACATAACATTGCTGCAGCAGACAGCTAACTTAGAAGAGGAGAAACAAATGGAGACTTAGAAGTAAGATGAGTATTTAAACAAAGCAGCAAAAGTTAGGATGAAAGACCCACATAGGTCAATCTACTGTCCCTAGCTTTCACTTACAGCGGGACCGAAACAACTCACCAAAGTCCCAGACAATAATGCATGCAGCCTGGCGTCCATAGCTACTCAATACTGTACAACTCTAAACTCGCTGTGTGCCTCATGGTGTTGCCTACATTCTCCTAAGTGTCCATTTTTATGCATTCACACCTACGTGGCAACCCTCAGAGCATTAAGCAGATCAAGAGTAGGAATAGGTGGTGCCTGCGGAGATAAGAAAGAGAGCAGGGCAATGAATAGTAAGGTGGATCAAAAGGCCCATATGGTCAGGTGAAGACTGGGGAAGAGCTCTGGGCAGTAGAACCTCAGGAGCTAGAGTATCGGCTGGGCAGGAGTTAAGTTTAGAACAGGTTAAAGTCAGAATCATTGACAGACTGAAAAACAAGTTTAGTAAGTGAATAGAGAGGCAGAGAATGAGAGCACCAGGATTAGGACTGGGCAAGGGAAATTCTACAATGGAAAAACCAGAGCAAATCAGAGACAAGGTCTTCATACAGAGTAGGAGGTGGGCAGGCTAAAAAGCATATGTACTTGCCGACAAAGTTTGTAAAATATGGTTTAATTTTGAGAATCCCATTTAAACTGAGCAGTTCTGCAGCATACGGATTTCCTCACCTGCCTTTGTGTTTCTCAGACTTTCCAGAAATCTTTTTTACCTTTTTGGAGAGCTATGATGACTGCCTCCCCAGATACCCTTAATGTATGTAATCACCCTGTAGTGCCTTTCATCTAACTTGGCATAATGTACATTTGAAAACCTGTCACAAATGGGCCAGTTTGAAATGATGCTGTAGTGCACAAAAATTAGTTCTCTTGCCCTTTGGCTGCTGAACAACAAAAATTGATTTTTGTGCTTTATGCAATGAATTTAAATGGTATATTTGAGACAGCTTTGTAAACATAGGACTTTGTAAACAGAGAGACTGGAGGGAATCAAACACAACCAAAAGCAATAGAAACTATTCTGCCAACCTATTAAATCATTTTTTACTGTGTGTTGCCCATCATGCTGTTGGACTAATGTGCAGGCTTGTGTTTGTGTTTTATGTGTTCTTTAGAAACTCTGGTTCAAAATACAACCGGTCACTGCTACAGCTTCCATTCTGTGCGATGGCTTTTAAAGGTGCTTCTGGTTACAGTACTTAGGTCGTATATATAGAGCGAGTGCTTTTGAAAAGGCAAATTCCTGTGCTGTCATCCAAGCAATCAAAACACTCTTTGTTTGCGGAGCGGTGGAGGATGGAGGTGAGGGGAGAGGGGGAGATGTTTGGAGAACCAGCGGTTGCCACTCATTGGCGTGGCCGCTGCCTTCCCGTCCCTTCCCGGCTGCCCCTCAAGCCGTGTGTAAAAATCCAATGTTCAAGGCAAGGCAACAAACTCAAAGAATGTGGACCCAGCCCTGGCGCTAATGCGTTTCCTGGCCGGCACATCTCCTCCCCGCTCCGCTGCCTGCACAAAGCCCCCACCGACCGCTTGTAGGGAGTGGTGGGACAACAGGCACCGGTGCCTCACCATCAGGGATGACAAATTAAACGCTAATGTGTTTGCTAGAGGCTTAGTTGCTGAGCTGGGGTGGCAGATAGGGTAACCCCTCTGCTCTGTGACCTTTGCTTCTTTTACTGGGGATGGGTGCAGAGAGGTTAAAGAACAAATGCTCTACTTTTGATCAGCAGTGCGACACTGTGCTCCAGCCCAGCCACCTGAGGGGGAAAGAAAACTGTTCGAGCTTTCTACCCTCTCCATGGCAATATGTTGAATGCTTCTGCAACACAAGCATTATTTTTTAAATGGGATTAAGATCCTCTGCCACCAGGAGCAGCCTCTTTGCACTGCATGGTTTTAAGTCAGGCAAAGATCAGTCTAGCTGAAGTCAGAGTAGATTTTTTTCCTCTGGAAATAAGCAAGAAATTATGTATTTATTAGCAATTTCTCTGACTGAATTATTCTCCTACAAGCACCAGCTTCTCCCTCACTAAGCAAAGCAAATAAGCTATTAATTCTCTGTTTTTCCTCAGGGTATGTGCACGAACAGCAGTTGTAGAAGCTCATCAAGCTGCTGTTTGTTCCTGACAGAACCCGAATCTCTGACGAATGTTTCATTATTATTTTCATGCAAAAAGGGGAAAAAAAGGGTCATTTCTGGGAGAGTTTACTCTCCTTTAAATGACACTGTTAGAACCCTCCTGTTGCGGGTTTGTCTAGGTCTCAGTTCCTCCCTTCTCCAGTATAACCTTCCTGAAGACTGGTACCAACCGCTGCAGAGAAGACCAGGTTACTGGCGTGGAGCCCGACGTCCCCACTTTAGGTACTCTTTTAGAGCACTACAGTGAAGTGTGCCAAAGGCCTCAGCTAGAACAACAAATCGCCTCCCACACAAAGACAGGTCTCCATTACCCAGAACAGATCAATTGCTCTCAGTGTGACTGATGAAGCTGAGGTGAAAGTACAAAACACAGAATGATGCTAGCTCAATATTTTATTTTTGGTAATGAAAGTGATCTATTGCTGTTTAACTAGTAATTCCAAGAACATCAACACAGAAGACAGGGTAAAAAATGTTGGTTACAACATTGTTTATGTAGCCAGATTTCGAGATGAAACTAACTGCATGTAGTTCGCAAAACATTGGCATTTCATCATTTTTTATTTATGGAATTCATTAAAATGTGAGACGCTAATATACCACGCACTAAAAAGAAACCCTATAAACTATTCTCATCAAACCCATCAACCATACGGTAGTAGATGGCTTGGAGGAACACCTCATATTCCAGTGATGAGCCCCTTCATCCCTTGCGGATGGTGCATGTGCCTTGGCAATTGTTTTTCAGAGAAGGCCCATTTGTTTCAGTGGCACATCAGGACAAGCCAAGTAGAGCTGCAAGTAAGCGGCGGAGAGAGAATTCACCACCTGCATTTTGGCTGTTACATTTTAGATGTAGTATTTATTTTTATAAGCCCCTGGGGGAACAACTCTCCCAGATGCACAGTATCTGCATAATCATCCAATTTTAGAGAGATTAAATATTCATATCAGGCTTCTTGAGTTGTGATAATGTCCCTCTGGGGTTCTGAGGATCCAGGAAGAGTTTTGCCACAGCATAATGATCGGTGTCTGTTGTTCAGACTGTCAGGGTTAGTCTCTCCCCATCACAGCCTGTTTAAAGGCAAGTTCTTCTTATGAACTCTTGAGAATGGTGTTTTTTTCCCCCATGTAATGAGGCAAGATATTACGGATTTGGTGTTTCTTTCCCCCATATAATGAGGCAAGATATTACGGATTCCATAACAAAAGGTAGGTTAAGGATGACCAGACCTGCAGGAAGGCTTTTGGTACACCTGTACACTGAGATTTATTATCTGTCTATTTAGTTTAGACCCATCTAGCAACATAACTAGCTCAGATGAGGCTGAGGTGAATAACAGGTCAAGATCATGGACATAATTAAATTAAATAGAAATATTTGTGAAAGGAGTGGGAAGAATTTACTAAGAGGTATGGATGGGTATGGTAGCATCGTTCCAAAATGTCTTCTAGGACTTTTTTATTCCTTTTTTCATTTGCTTGCCTGTTTGTTATGACATTATAGTAGTGAATGTAATTTAATTTCTGGCAATTAAATTGGTGATTGGTATCTTTTTAGTGAAAAGAAAAAAAAATGCTCTATCCTACTTTTAAGTCCTGAAAGTTCTTTGGATCAGTTAATTGATTTCATTATGTAATATGCCTAAACATTGTCCTTGCCTTCCTGTGGTTGACAACTTCCTTTAAAGCTCTCAGCGCCCAGCCAGCAGCATGCTTTCATGAAACTGTGAAAGCAAAGCTTGCTGAAAAACTACCACCATCTTTCTTTGCAGTTGTGACTATGACCCATTTACTATGCTGGCTTCTCAAAATTGAAACATTTTAAAGGGGACACATGATTGTTTTTCCTTTTGTCATCACTATTGGCAATGACAGATTTAACAGGTGTCACCTTGCTTTCAGATGGGATGTGCCTCTCCAAATTCAGATGTTTGAAAGATAGGTGTGTACATCAGAGCTAGTTGTCTGCAACCTTTCTACAGAAAATAAAGAGGAGGTGGCATTATTTAGAAAAATTCCTTTTGCCTTAAAACAAGTATCTAAAATAGGTAAGATGAATTCTCCTCCAAAAGTGTTTTCCTCCCATTACATGTGAAGGGATATAAGGTGACTATCTCAGATGTAGTCATCTGCATTATAAACATTTATAGTTAGATCAAATGAATTGCATCTTATATGTAACAGACTATTTTTCAAAAAAATGTGGATGATTTAGAATCTACTTTTATTCTTTATGAAATTAATGCAGAAAGGGAGGGGGAGAGAGGCATCCCAGAGTGGCCAATTTATAGAGTAACTAATCTTGGCTGTATATGGATAGGCATCACATCAAATTGATATTCAGACATTCAAGCTTTATAAGCTTCATCTAAAGAGAATACCACTATCACTCAAATGTCTGCATACTGAGGATATTGCGTAGTCTCAAAAGAGTGGATTTTTTAGCACTAAAGAATAAGTTTGCAAACGTCTAAAAAATAATATTTGAAATTGGTTAATCATATACATTGCAATGCAAAAGAAAATGGTTCACAGGGAAATGGTTCTGGACAGTCAACAAATTGTTTAAATAAATAGTGGGATTTCACTGAAATGTTGGTATGTTTGCACATTCAGTAAAATACTGCGTGCAACTGTTAGAAAATGCTGCAGAGCCTCAGACTTGGATGCCTAAAGCTAATCAACTAATTCATGTCTTAAAATAGTTAAAAAAAAAAAAATGCTGACTATACTCAAATAGTACAAAAGCTTTTAAGCACACTTTTGAAAACCAAGCCAATTCATTAGGGTCCTGTGTAGGGATCCTTAGCTAACACATTTGGGGAAATTGTGAAAAAAATGTCATGCTAAATTTTAGTAAACTTACATTCTAGCAGCTTAGAAAGTTGTGTAATTGTCTTTGCATTTTGCTATATATTAACTTCATAGAGTGACAAAATACAGCAGGTTATGATGCAAAATATGAAACTGCTGTTTTCTTGTTAGATAGATAGACTTTCACCAATTCTACATGATAAGATGCTGCTCATCTTGCCAGTTCAACACAAAAGGAAACCAGCAGATGGAAGCAATGAAAAGCAGACTCTTTTCTGCACTCGTTGGCAGCTAGTGCAATTTACTGACTTTCCAAATGTATAATATACATTACCACATCTTCCATTCCTCCCGTGCCAATGGATGTTGGATGGAGTGTCCTTCATTTCAGAACAAGGAGGAAAGAAGTAAAAACCTTAAGTGGACAACTGAAAATAGGACACGCTGATTCTATTTCTACAAGTCAAAATCAGATGTTTCAGCTCCCATACTTTATATGTAATTAAACTTAGTATAATTACAAACTACTAAGATAGTTACTTTGCTCTGATTCCACTGAAGTGAAAGGACTTGAGTTCCTGACCCGCTCTTAAAAACTGAGGTGGCATGGCAGGGCCTTTTCTGCTAAACTGTTCCTGTTGTTTGAACCTCATATGTTTATTTAAACTTTTTATTAACATAAGTCAGTAAGACAGCCAAATACAGTGTATAAATCTATGAAAATAGATTTGGTGAATTCTGTTTTTCAAAGAAATCTACTTAGAAATTTCTAAAACAAAAACAAAGGAGTTTTTATAATATATAAGTTAAGTCTTTAAGCTTTGAGACAGGTCATCAGATATAAATCAGCATGGTTTCAATGACCCCTGTGAAACTGTAGATTTTAATAGTAAATTAAGTGAGAAATAGAGAAAGAAGAGAAACAGAAAGTTTACTCTGAAATTTTTAAGGGCAGCAGGCTAGTGGAACAGAAGACAGACTATTTCAATATTATACTCTATTTTCAGTCTAAGCATAATTAAAATCTTCAGCGTAAGTGCTCAGTTATGGCATCTATATTTTACTGGTAGCAAGTAAAACTGTTCAGGAGGAGTTTAACAAATGTTTGAAAATTATTTGAAATTCATTACCACATTTCCACCAGCTGGGACGTTGCCATGTCTGCTTTCAGTCTCACACCAAAAGCATGTTACATTGCTCCGACTTTTATATGGGAAGCTGAATTTATAATAATTTGGAACATATCAAAGTTTGGAAAGTATTCAAGCCACAATGGCAGTGAGATGAGACTTCATGCACTGGTTGCATTTAGAGGGGAATGGGAGAAGTCGAGCAATGGGTTTATTATGCTCTGGATCTCTTCTTTCTAACATGCTCCGGTGTACCTCATTTCCACAAAAGCCTTGTGATCACTCTCCCTAACCACTAGCCTGTCTTCCTTCACCCCAAGCTAAAACAAGCTGTATATTACAGCCCTGTTTATTTTTAGAAAGACTCAGAGTCCTGTCTATTCTGGTTTTGTTTTCTTTTTACTTTCACACTCCAATAAACCTAATTCACTTTCAACACACTAAGACAATTTAATCTGTCCATACAGAGACTTAGTGTATTTTTATATAATGTACATTTGTACTCATATTTTCTACTACTATATGTAGTCAAGTCTTGAGAAAAGTAAACCAACTTTGTCTTCTTGATCTATACCAAATTCCACAAACACAACAGAACCCAGAACAATAGCAAAACCTCAAACAAATTTTTTTTTTCTGAAAATGGATATTAACGTCCAATATATTTTTTTAATTTACGAAATGTGTGGAGACTTTTTCCGATTGTATTCTGGAGAGTAACACATTTCAAAAGTCTTCTGAAGAAGTCTACATCCTGATAAATTCCTTGAGGGAAGCTTTGGTTTTGTTGTTGTTGTAACCAGGTTGCTATACCTTTTAGGGAAAAAAAAAAAAATCTTAAATAAAGTTTACAAAAGCCTACTGAAACAGAACTGCCCTCTTAGCAAATCCACAGGATTGTGCATATATACAGTGTTATGTTTGCATGGAGTGTAAAGACAGTGGATGTGGGAATAGATCTGGCAGTAGGAGGGAACTGTCAACATGGAAAACATGCACTTCACAGAGGGAAAACGTTCATGATGATCCAGACTTGTCTTTCCCAAATCCTTCTATTTCTCTTTCAATACCTGTGTCTTCCAACTACCTCTGTGTGATCTCAGCTTGTGTCCTTCCCAGCCGCTTCTCAAGGTCATTCAAATCCCCTGTGTTCCCTCTCCATCTCAGTCTTATTTTCATCTCACTGTCCCTGTCCTGTTGGCCCACGGCTGCTAACCCTGTAAGACACTCACGGCAGATTCTTCAGCATTGCCCGATTTTGAGAATGAGAAAATGGTCCCTCTATATATATTTCTACAACACTTTTTTCTCTCCCTGCCTCTTTACCTAACAGTCCTCTAGGGAATGCTTTTAATGTCAAGTAGCACCTAAAAACATTTCTCAGCAAATTAATCAAATCATTGATAGTTTGTACTTGCAAAGAGTTAAAAAAAGGTGTTTCCCCAGCGTTTAATGACAAGGAATTTGTGAAACCTTTAAAAATTCTTTTCCAATTTGGAACAAAATTTTCCCAGAAAATTGATTTGCAGTGATTAATAGTGAAGCAATATAAATAATTTATGGGGACTCTGTTTTGTTCTGGGGCAGCTGGCAAGTACGGCAGGCATGAACAGCTGAAAAGTTTCTGAGTCTCAAACCCTGTCCCAGATATTCTCTATAACAGCATCAAGGATGTATTGACATTCAAATGTACATGTTCGGGATACTTTTAAAAAGGGAAAGTAAAAGAAAATAACCCTATAGCAAAGCATGTCATGCACCAACAAGAATAAGGTGGCATGACCACATGGTATATCCCAGAGGTGGCTGTTGGGAGAACTACGACTGGCTTTACAAGCACTGGGCCTATAAGAAAACAATGGTGGTGTTTTATTTTAATTATGGGTATGAATGTGTTTCATTTAGTTTTTCAGTGGCTTCAGTCTCATATTGGTCACTAGGGCCATAAGATATGTAGTATGGCTTATAATACACAGTGTTCTTTTTGCTTTTGGAGTAATCAGAAGGTTGCTCGTACAATGTATTGTGCAAATAGGTATGGTAATCCTACTGTTGCATTACCAGCTGTGGCGAGTGTTGTTTAAAATACATCGTGTTTTGTACTGCTGTGTTACTATGACTCCCCAAGCAGACAAGATTAAATTCCAAAACAAATGCCTCAACAGGAGCAGTATGCCGTGTGTGCTCTCTGTCATTTCAGCTGATACACCACTGTCCCTCTTGGCACCAAGAGAGCACAACACGCAGAAAACAATCCAGACCATTTGCTTTAGAGACCTAAGTCAGATGTAGCAACACTTGAAATGTAGTTCCTTCACATCAGCAGGGCTGCCAAAGTTGTCTAAATTTTATGATTAGGTTCCAAACCCCCAGAACTTTATAGTAATAGTTGTAAAGGCAATTTGGTCTGTTCCTGAAGTGGTTATTAAAAATCAGCTCCAAGAAACTGGATTGTTGCTCTTCTCTTGGGATCAAGCAATTCTCCATTGGAAAGGCTTTCCTCTAGATCTGCTTGTTACTGGTTTTACAGCATGTCCCTAATGCGGATTTCACAATATGGTACTCTGGGGTATGTTTCTGGTTATGAGTCCTTGGAGTATTTATACTTTTTCCTTGCAAAGAAAACAGAAACACTTAAGTGAAACCAAGGCATGCCTTGCACTGGCTGAAGACCTAACCACCGGGCACCAGACCCATGCTCCTTCTCGCTTATTCATAGAATCATTTAGGTTGGAAAAGACTTTTAAGATCATCAAGTCCAAGTGGCTTTCTGCTGCTGTTTCTAGCTGTGTGCTGCAGACAGTGCAATAGTCACTAGCTATCTTTAATTGGCAGCAAGGGTACATTTCATCTAAAACAAGAGGCTAAGAGTAACTATTTCCCTACAGTAATTATAGCTGGGGTTTGCGCCCCTTAAGGAACTGAACTTTAAGAATAACAGAAAAGTCCAGGGGAAAGTTTCCTTCTCAAAAAGCTTCACAAACACTGCACCAGACCACCACGCAAAAGGAGAACTCGTGCCTGCTGATCTCCTAAAACCATGAGTGGATGGTGGTGTTTAAGGTGGAGACTGAATCCTGCTTGGGCATAGCCCTCCTCCTTGAGATCCCTGTTGGCTGGATCCTGAATGGGCTGAATCATCCCACAGGATTTCTTAGAATTCCTGAATGGCCAAGGGAAAGAGGTTGATCCTTCAAAGCCACGCTTTTGTGCATGAAAGTTGTGCAAGAAAATTTAGTGCTTTCCATAGCTGTTCTGCATCACTGCTGTTTCCTTGCTGTGGTTTTGCAGCTCTGTCCTCAAGCCCATAGTCTAAATGGTCTAAATGCTGCAAAAATAATACCTTTGTTTGTACATGTAAGGGACTTGCTAAATATCTGTTTCTTTAATTTGAAGAAACAATTACTGTTGGATAGATTGGGAAGGTTTTGCTGCTCATTGTTGGTTTTGAAGAGTCCTATCTGAGTCACAAAGTTCAAGGAAGTTACACCTCAGAGTGACAGATCCATGAAAAAGTTAGTAAATCTTGATAGTCTGCTCAGTACTGATTCAGATTCTGTGTGTCTGCTCCTGTATATTACCATTTTAATTGCTGTACATGAGACTATATAATATATTCAGTAAGACATGATGCAGAATAATGAAACATTTCATTACAGAAGCATAAGCCTCTTCATTATATTGTCATGGGAATAGATTTGTTCTATTATAATTGTTTTTATATTTACAAAAAAAATCTCAAATACATTAAGCTTTAGTACACTAATTAGATTGTACTTTACAGTACCTGTATGTGTGATTTTCTTTCTGTTCACAGCTGGCAGATGGTGTGGAGCATATAGTTCTGCTATTAAGAGCTGAGGAATTTTAAAGAGGTGAGCACAATGCATATTGCTCTTTGTTGCCTTTTCATTATGTCTGCAACATTGGCCTGTCATCTGTTCTTTCTCCTTTTTTCTTCTTTTTTAACTTTGTTTAACTTTCCCTTTTTTATTTAGCTGCTTTTGCACTTTAGGTCAGCTGTACTACATCCAGTAAGTCAGCAATAACTTCCTTAACCATTGCATTAAGTTTTCTATGCTTGAACACAGTGAATTTCCATCCATATTTGATTTCATTAACTGCACTGGATTGCAGGCACATATAAAGTTAATCATGCTGTTAAATGTTCCTTTGAATAAGTCTATGGACACATAAAAAGTCACAAGAGGGCAGACAACATTATGCATTCATAGGCTGTCAGTCAGTTACTCAATAGTGTCTGATCATATGCATATTCTCTTTATATAATAAACTTACAGCCTCAGTATTCAACCATTTAATAAACAGCAACTGATCCACTGGTAATTTTTACTCTAGGGTACCACAAAGTAACTTCTATTCCAAAAGTAACTCTTAAACTTATATGAAAGTAGTGGTTTTGGTGAGTCTTAAATTTGAATAAAATATAAGGGATATATGTTCCAAGACATGATTTTCTGTGTGAGAGATAATTATCAGATAACTACAATATACTGCTTTCCCACAAATGAAGTAAAATAATAATGCAATAGAAAATATAAGACCTCTGAAGTTTCATAGATACTCATTACAAAATGTGTACCAATATAAGTGTGTAATTACAATACTCCCAGTATTTCCTGGGAATTCTAACTTGAAAAATATGATCATATTCATAATCAAAATTATGTTCTATTATTAATTATTACTGGTAAACATGTTACCCAACAAAATCCCTTACAATTATTAACAAAACTGAATACATATACAGTACCTCATACTTTGAAAAGCGGGGATAATAAAAGGCAGATTTTACATTTTTAGCCTGAAGAGTTTTGTGTGTGTCTTGATTAGATTATTATCATGAAGGATTACCTCCTGAAGCTGATAGCTCTGCCTACTGAGGATCTTAATGAAGACCAGAATGAAGAAAAACAACATGCTTGTAGTCTACTAAGTACTAGTTCCTAAATTCTTCAAGAATGATCCAACTCCAGAATAGTTTAAGACTAGGAGATTCAAGGCCATATTTTTAATAGTAGGAGCTTAAGTTAAATACCCCAATGAATGAGTAATCTCGACAAGGCAGTTCAGGGCACCTATTTTAGATACTTGGGCGTTCAGTCAACATAGAGAAAAAGATATCTCCAGAAGTGAGTCCGAAGGCCCTTACTTCATCTTCCTCCCGCAGCCATGCAGAGAGCCTAAGTACCTCTGTGGGGTGAGAGCTGCAGGGGGTGAGCTCGTGCATTTAAGCACCTTGGAAATGTTGAAGTTTAAAATGGAAACCCCACCTTGACTTGGGTGCCTGCTGTTTCTGAGTATCATGCCCTGGCTAGTAGGAATGAGTGAATGATCCTTGTCCACAGAAGCATTCATTGTGAAGGGTAAGTGTGTTCCCGATGCAATGCTAAGTGATCCGATGCACAAGGCTTACATGCAAAATCGTCAGATCCAGCTGGCCACCTTCCCCCCACAATACAGTCTGCAAACTACCTGAGATTTGCAGAAGACTGTGGTCATTCGTAGGAAACTCCTGTCTCCAGCAGCTGCTGGAAATCCCATCAAGTCCCAGGAAAAAAGATACTATTGACCATTTTAAGGGGGACGGTGAGAGGAGGAAGGATGCGTAGGAAAATAACTGTCTATTTTTTCTGTTGAGGTTGGGTAAATGACGAATGTCCAGCACCTCTTCCCCATTTATATTTCTCTTAACTAGCCATAAATTCTTATGCCCAGAAGGAACTGTCAGCCATAACCTACTACTGCAACCCTCGCAATGCACTTAAAGATCTTCAATGCTTGAAAGTACAGAAAAGAAATCAATTGAGAGCACTGTTTACTTGATTTCTTTTAATATTTTCTTAATAATTAGCTAGTGGATAAAACATTCCCAGTATTGTTTGCTTTTCTGCTCTGTGCCTCTCTCAGCTTCAAATTCATAAGACCCTGTCATAAGCTTAGTACTTTCCCAGGCAAAAATGAAATCAATTTTTTCAAAAGTCTCAAATAAAGGAATACAGCATTTCCAGATAGCAGGAAATATAACACAAAGAGAAGACAAAAAGAGGCATAGAACAATTTTCACATAACAACAAAATCTCACTCTACAAAACTACAAAATCAGCCTCCATTGAAAATATCCCAAATAACAGCATCAACAACAACAAACATTTTCTGTAAAGAACTCTGATTAGAGTACATATTATTCCCTCTGTTGATTAATTGAGCTGGCATTTTGATTACATTTAATTGTACACATTAAATAAGTTAATGCTGTGCAGTGATACACCAATGCATATAGAGGGCTTTTTAATTTAGTGTAAACAATTATATCCTAAATCACACAAAGCATTGAAACATTCACCTTTCTTTTTATCTCAGTAAACATTATTTCCCTTCATATATTTTGAGAATCATGGTTCTGACTGAGGTTATAGATGCACCCTTGCAAAGTAACTTTTGAGGCTTCTGATTGCATTGCAAGACAGGCTTCTCAGCACTCCAGCTGTAGATTCTGACTTTGCCACAGAACAACCTTTCTCCTCAAACAGAGGAGATTAATCCTCTTGCCAATGCTTATCTGCTTCAAGGGGTTTTACAGTCAGGAATGAGGAAAGGAGGAGGTTGCAATAGTAAAAAGAATGATAACGAAGAGTATCTTGCAAGTCTATTTTGAAACTTTCAGTTTTACTTACCTGGGAAAGTGGGAAAGAGTTTAAACATGAAGGGTATTTTACAATAAACAATGCTGGTTTTAAATCTATTGGCTATTTTTATTATTTTCTAGGTTTGATCAACCAGCATAAACACACATGCTAAGTTTTAAAAGTGCAAGCAGATCCAACTTTGAAAACCACATTTTGCTTCAGTTGTGTCAGATTAGGGCCTTACTTTGCACACTGTTACAAATATTCTAGTTTCTACTATAATGCTGGTCAAGGTAAAAAAACATTTCTCACCTAGACCACAAAAGCTTTTTGCAAATATGTATTTATCTTAATGAAATGAAAAGTTAAAGGCTGGAAGAGAAGCCTAATGTACAAATGTAATTGCAACATGAGAAAGATATGGAAGTTTAAGGCCTCGAGCAAACTGGAAAATGCTTTTGTTACAATCTGGAGGTGAATCAGTAATATTCTGCAATATTCTGAAAGCCGTTCTACTATACATGTAAACAGAGCTGATTCTATGGTACATTTAAAACTCAAGGAAGGAAACCTCTCAAATATTATGACTGATTCAGAAATAAATGTTAATTTGTAATTAATAAATAGATAAATAAATAAATAAATCATTTTAAAAAAAGACTTTATATGCTGTCTTAAGCAGAAGTGGAACAAAGAAAAAAACATCATGAACTAAAATCTGCTTATTAAAAAGTAACTCATTTTTTTAACAAGATGAAAAAAGATAAAGGAATACAGAACAGCAGTCACAGCAGCTACATATGGGCAAGTGCAAGAATGAACACGACATGATCGGAAAATATCATAATAACATATTGCTAGGGCCAACTTTTTTTACAAAACTGATAGCAATCAGTTAATCACTCATAAGGTAACTGATTATTTAAAAACAAACAAGCAAACAAACAACAAGGATAATATTTTAAATACTCTTCAATGAGCAGACATGTAGTACATTGCTAAAATTAACCTTGTCAGACTAGCTTGGTGTGCCTTCCTAGACTTGATAAGAAGGTTTTTCCATATCTAATGAGATGTGGTGCAAAAAAGCAAGAGGTGGAAGGAAGGGCATAGTGCCTAGGAGGAAATCAGAAACATTGCCTGGACGTGTAGGGAGATGTCAGGCAAGCCAAAGCTCAACTGGACTTGAGACTTGATAGGTACACAAGAAGAGCTTGTACATTAGTAGTAAAAGACTGAACAAGGAAAATGTGGAACTGTTGCTGAATGGGAAGGATGATTCAGTGCCAAGGGGGACAGATAAGGCCAAGGAACTCAGTGTCCACTTTGCCTCAGTCTTCTTCAGCTACTGAAGAGGACTTCAGTAATTTTTTTTCATGTCCATGGGAACAAAGACCATATTTGTATTTTCATTAGTAAAATTACAGTTTGGAATTTCTTGTGATGACAGGAAACTCTATTCCAAAGTGTTAACCCCCTAAATAATCACCCTTTCCTTATGGACTTCACTACAATTCTTTCACCCCAAATTCCTGTCTGAATAGTTATTTATGTTTGTGATGCATACAGTTAGGAGCTGCTTGGCAAAGTTAATACAGAGAGTTGGGTTCCCTGTCAGTTCCTCTTCTCTGAAACAGGAAATCAGCGAATTCATCATTATATATTTGATGGGCAAAATCATTCATACCCGAAGCTGTCAGCCATCAACCAGGGATGTCAGAACAAGAGGTCATGAGAACACCCAGGGCTGATTTTAAGAGGGCCTTGTCCCAAGAGCAGATGAAGAACCCCAGTGAGGAAACTGCAGGGCTTAAGAAAGTCAGTGAGGAAGCACTTTCCCAGTGGATGGGCATTTCATTAACACCATTTTTTGAAGGGCAAAATGACATCCTGGCTACAGAATGCTGAGGTCTTGACCCTCCTCAAGAAACCGTCTAATTACTATCCCCTGTCAAACCTCCCTTTTTGGAGAAGGTGATTAAGGAGGCAGTTGCTAAGCAACTTCAGGAGCACCTGGACAAAGTGGGATTTTTAGACTTCTTCCAATCTTCAAGTAATGGTTTCCAGACAAGTTTTTATAACAGTGTTAGCTTCATATTTCATAATACTGCTCTTGGGACACTAATGAAATATTGCTTTATATCAACTCTGTTAATGTCTTTCACATATATTTCAGTTATTGATGATTCAAGTCATCTTATGCTGAGTAACAGAAGGATCATGTTATTACCAGAATTTTATAAAGAACATATGCATATAAAATCAAATGTATTTTACTTATATTCATGAGAAGCAAAGCTCACCTTGAAGAACAGATAATGATTTTATTCATATTCATCTCCATGTTTCTCCCTAAATCCCAGATATCAAATATGCAAATCCCCCAGCTTCAGTCAAGAAAAAAGGAAAACTGAAATTGTATCACCATCAGGACTTCAAATAATGAAGCCATGAATATAAAGATCTGTGATAAATGAGTTTCTAATAACAACGGGGTTTCTACTAACAGCAGGAATCAGATTATGAGAACATAAAGTGGAAGTTTCATGTATGAATGGTTTCAAGAACTACAACCTTAAGTTTTCTTTATTGCTTAAAATGAAGAATGATGCAGACTGTAGCTGTCAGAAGTTCTTCTGTGGACCTGCCAAACCTCCTGCTTTCACAGAGCCTGAGGCTCAGCTGTGAAATTGTGGCTAAGAAATAAACCAAGTGTCACAAAAATCAAACAAGCAAACAAACAGACTGACAAAGAAGCTTTCCCTCGGAAAACCTGTCCAAGTTGGGAACACTGTGATGATACAAAATATCTAGGTTTGTTTAAATAATTTAATATATTTATATAGGTATTCTGCCTGATGTGAAAGAATCAATTGTTTTTCATAATATAATTAACTGAAGCAAAGATATAAAGAGCTTTTTGTTGCAAAAGGATGGTGTTTCTAGAAGATTATTCTGCTTGGCTCCAGCAAGACAGAGGGAAGAGTGGTCAATCTGGTGCTGCTACAAGTAGTGAGAAAATACTCTCCTTAAATTCAGACAACTTTTCTGTGAGAAGCAGCTGAGCTAAACTGTGAAAGGGTTAATAAAAAGTAGTGCCAGTGTGTAATTTCAGCTCTCTTGCCCTCCTGTATTGACTTTCTCTGTTATCAAGTTTCTATTACATAACGAGATTTATGCCGCAGCTCCGAGCATCACGAGCATAAATCAACGAGCGGGAGCAGCCGGCAGAGGCAGACGGGGAAATTGTTTTTAAGTCTCACAGACGTTCGGTTCTGAGTCTGAAACTCTAGCAATGCTCATGAACTTGTGACCGTGGAAAGTGGTGTCGGTGGGGGAGTTCAGCCCCTTTCCTGAAGCATGCCAAGCTCTCCACCGTTTCAGTTGCTGATGAAGTCGCAGCGAACACACGGGAGGATGGAGCAGGGCGGAGGGAAACAGGAGGCAGCCAAGGCACAAAAGCACCACGGCACAATTCCTTCTTCTATCAGCTCCCAGTGTGGAAGGTGGAAGTACTTGAACATTCATTACCCCTTGAGGAGCCTGGCAAAGTGATCCTTTTTACTGTTTTCAGCCATTTTTATCAATGAATTAGAGACTGAGAAGGAAACTTAAGCTGCAAAAAAGCAATTTTTTATTTTTTTTTTGTCCTGATTGAACATAGAAAATAAGGCTATTTAGACAGTTTCTTCAATACCAAGACGAAGATCAGTACAAAATTTCTTCTGCTTGTCTTTCAGTTTGGCTTCAGAGGAGCTTGTTTCAGGCAACAGGACACCTGAAAAATATCCGGTGTTTTCCGGGTGAAGATGAACAATGAGGAAGAGCTATATGTTTCTCTGACTTAAATGTGCAATTCCTATATACATGTTTGTTAATGGTACAGCATTACGCATTCCTGATTATCATACCTTCAGCAATTTTCAGAATAACTCACAGCCAGGAGGGTGTTAGGCAGATCAATCGTCCTTCCATTCTGAGAAGCTAAAGAACATGGTTTGTTGTAGAGCATTCATGTCTATCGAGCAGGAAAGGTCCTCCCTCCAGCATGTCCCACTGACCTGGTACCTCAGCTGTAGCAATACAGAGATCCACTAGAATGCAGCATGGCTGCATGTTGGCACATAAATGTGGATTTCTTTTGCATCAGACTCAGGATAGCCTAGGGTACAAGCACATACCTCAGTCTTTTCCTACCATGGACTCTAGCCCCAGCCATGGTAAGAAGTCTTGGCTTCCACAGCAAAAATGTAAGCACAAATGTAAGCTCAGAAGGAATCTTCCCTGTCTTGGAAGGAATGAGAGCAAGAGAGTGATACTGACAGAAAGGTATTTTCACAGACTTCACTAAAGATAGAGTTTCCTTGGATCTCTGCAACTCCCTCTGCTCTTAGGTGTTTTGAACTCTTCCTGGTGTTGTGCATGACCAATTTCCTAACACGTTATATCTCTTATCCACCGTTATCATGAGGATACTTTCTGGCTGCCTATGAATTAATTCCAATTTGACAGCATGGATTTCTTCTTGGAAGTGAAACACTGCCTGGGGGATGTTGCAATTTGATGTTACCTTATCCAATCAGTTCAGTTGGGTAAGTTGAAATTAACCCGCATTTCCTTCCTGGGCTCACACACCTGACAGTCCCCAAATGCACCTGCAAAGTGGGCGGTTTGTTTGTTTCTTTGTTTTTCCAGAGAGGAGCTGTGGCGTTTTCCGCAAGCACGCAATTGCCTGCTCTGTATCTACTACTAACCCTAATGGTAGCTGGTTAAAGAAGGCAAAGAGGCAAGGTTACCTTCAGTTCCCCAGAGAACTTTAAAGAGAATAGCTCTAGACAGTACCTGTGGTGAACAATCCAGCGGCCTTTTGCCCATGGAAATCTAGGCAGGAAAACACTTTCAAGTTCAACTTGTCCTTATGCTCTTTTCCCACTTTCCAGGTAGATATTCCAGCTGGTCGCTATTGTACAGTCCCATCACCTTTAAACAGTCTTTCCAAATAGTAAGACTATCAAAACCTGTCAAATTCCTAGAGGAAGTTTGTCTTCAATTAATTAACATTTTTCTACCCAAGGAATTTTTGCAAATAGCACTTATCTGTTGTACCTCTCTGATTTACTCAGGCAAGCACTTTAGAGTCATCGTGCTTCAATTTTCTTGAATGAAAAAGCAGCAATACAGCATCTTGTTTTCTGGGACCATTGCAGAGTTTATATAACATTTACACCCAGAAGACATAAAACTCTGTAAGTATTAAATATATGGCCTTACATTTGTAATACTTGTTCTGGAATTGACATTTTTTTCTTATTGCCATCCAACGTCAAGCTGAAAACAGTTCTTAAAAATTAATGGCCTATGCTAAATAGATACTGAAGGATCAGTGTCTAATTTTAGTTAGACTATATTATAATAAGTAATTACTTTCTCTCATATCATGTTTATATAGCATGACCGAGTTTAAATACCTGATTTAGTAAGGCCCTGAAATGAATAATATAGCTTCTTGAAGGAAGAGTAAAAAACCTTGCATTACTCATTGAAAACTTGCACAGAAGTTTCCTTCAGTTCATTCAAGCTCCGTGTGGATGAACTGATAACTGTGCTAATACACTGGGGAAGTATATAAAGAAAACTGTGACTTTTAACAGATATTGTACCTTTATGTTTTAAAGCAAATCACACCTTTCCCTAGAACATTTCTCTGGATTTTCTGTATGGTCAGTAAGACAGTCTTAGCAGGTTACAGTGTTTTCTAGTATCTCGGTGGGGAATGGATGTACATGATAGTACTGACAGTCCGTCCAGCTCAGGACCCAGTTCTGCTCTTCTTTCTAGATGAGTTCACTCAACACAGTCCGCTGCCAGCAGTGAGATCTCGTTTCTAGCAGAAGAAATGAGATCAGATGTAAAATCCAGTACTATGTAATGGGAGTGAAGTCTTCAGTATCTGTCCCTCAGACTTTTTTAAAGGTCTCTTGGCATCAGATTCTCCTTTCCTCTAGAGATGGTTCTTGAAAGCTGCTCTTGTTGTGGTAATTCCTAGATAAAATGCTAAAGAGCCAGTGCATGGCTGTCTGAACCTGTATCAATAACCATTCATTGCCAAGAATTCTAGAGCATTCATATTGCCATTTTTTATCTTCTTAGCTTCAAAATGCCTTGTAATGATACTATTTTTATGTATCAGTGCACAGAGATCTTACCACAGAGCACAGCTCCAATATAAAATGCTCTATTCAAATATAGAGCAAAAAGATGGTTTCTGCCCCAAAGAGATCACATCTGAATATGACAGATAAGTGACTTACAGACATAGATAGAGATGAAATAACATATTGGTTACCCTAGAAGGTTGTATTCTTACAGCATTAGCAGCTTGATCACTGTTTTGGGAGGAGGGAGGGGGTGTAGTGAATATAAGTACTGTTTACATATACTTTCTGCATTTTCCATGTGCATGCAACCCCATTTATAAGAAACGTATACCTCATACAATAAATTTTCTCACCTGCATGGTTACATTTTCATATTTCACTTTGAGTCTTTAGCAGGAAAAGAAATCATGGATGGTAGCAGAACTGATGCAAAACTCAATAAAGGTAAACATATCTCTGTATGCATGTGTATACATATTCAATATGTATGGTGTTTTATACAGACTGCCAGTGCAGTTTTCTCTTCCTGAACAGCTTCCACAAATAGTTTCATTGGATTTCTACTACAGTACCAGCCAGCCCAGGCAAGTGACATTATCAGTCTCACAGTAATGTGAATGAGATTACATGTGATAATGTCAAACAGCAAATGTTGAGGTACCCAATTCAATCGGGTGTAACTTGATTTTGAGAAAAACTACACTTGAATCAAAACCTATGTCTAGACATTATAGCCAAAAGTCTTTTTTCTTTGATTGTTTTTTTTTAGTCTTTTAAATTGTTTCAGAATAGATTGAAGGTACAACAATCATAGTGTCTATGTGAAATCCAGATTTGAAACTGAGTGATATTGATGACCACATCCAGTTCTTAACATTCTGACTGACACAAATGCATTGACTGTGTAACATTGTCATATGAATTCTGACAACGTATTGTTATATTAGAATTTTTTTGATTAATTGAAAAATTGGCAATAATAGCAGCACTTTTGAAAAATTCTCATTTTCAGAGAAATTGTGAAGCTCTAATACTTTTGATAGCCAAAACTCCAAGATGTTGGCAAAACTGGTAATTGAAGTGAAAGAATATGAAGAAAAATGTTGATTGGAAGAAACAAAATCTCATCAAAATGCTTCAAGGGGAAAATTGGTTCTCGTTGTCTTGATCAATGTGAGAGAATAATTTAGAGCTATTCATACAGTTCACATTGGCACGAGCTTTTAGAGCTCAAGTGAAGAATAACATACATTTCCTTTCCTGGGCTCATCCGCAGTGACCAGTAATGATGAATTCAAATGTGGGCATAAAATTTGTTTCAACCTATGATTCACAAAGAAAGCCTTTCTATATGCGATATGATATTTATCCCAGAAGAATGTACAAAATATTTTTTTTTCATGCTCTTGGATGCTGGGACAAGTGGAAAGGACAATAAAAGCCATGGGATTTTCAAAGGAGACCTATAATACTGAAAGGTTACCACCTTTTTTTCCCTCCAGAAAAAACATATAAAATAATATGGACTTAAAATTCTACCCAGACAAATAAAACAAAATGTAATTTGTAGTTGAAATTACATTATATTAATTTGCAGTTACCCTAAATAAAATATTATAAACTGAACAATTTGTGTTAAACACAACAAAAAATTAAATTCCTGTTTCAGTACAAACTCCAGCATAGATTTAAGTAGAATTATTAGTGGGACTCCCATAACATATCAGATGTTACTATCCTTCTGCTGTCCTGTCTTGCCTTTTAGTAAGCTACTATTCACAGAAGGCACATCCTGCATGTTCAGACATCAGACATAGGTAAATCAATCTATCTGAGCAATTTTGATAAGAAAGGACCAGAGGGGGAAAAAAAAAATATATATATATATATATTCCAGACTTCCCTCTGCACAGAGAATTTTGAAGAATTTCTGGTAGAAAAAACAGCAGTGTACACCAAAAATCTCTGTCCATCCACTGCCTCATCACCAGTTTTACTCTCAACTGTTAAATATCCTAAGTGAAAGGAAAAGCAGAACAAGGACAGAAATGTCATAAACCCTGAATAAAAAGAGAATTGCTATTAGCAGTGTTTTTCCCCCCATTCTCAGAATGGGGAACATTTTTTAATCCTTTTGAAGGATGAACTCATGCAGATGTAATGATGCTGATTCACAGACACACTGAGGTAATGCACTTCAGATAAGAAGGACATTGCATCATTTCAACAGGTCTCACAATGTAAATATTAAAGGGAATTTCACCATGGCATCAGCTTTTACTGTAATCAAAGACTCCAAGGTATGATTACAGTTAAACAGGTCACACAGTGAGATAGACTCACTGAGGCAGTAAGATGGTCCTGATCTAAAGAACATAAGGCAGGAGACACAAACCAATTCTTTTACTGTATAATAGCACATAATGTTATATTATGTCTTTAAAAAAATCAATTTAAGTTATGCTCCAGCCAACTGTTTCTGGTTAAGGGAAAAAAAACCCCTAACACGAGGACTGCACATATTTATATCAAAGTTAAACACTGTGGAAAGAGGCTGTAAAATGAGATTTTTCCTCACAGGACAGGATAAGTAGCAATTAACTGAAGTGTGCAAACAAAGTGCATTGTTTAAAGACCTGTGGTTTTTTATGTGCTACATTTCATATTTGGAAGGAAACAAGAAATCCCATGGTTCTGATGCTTATTTTTAAAAAATGAACTCAGGAAGAGAATATGGCATGTAAACACGTGCCTTTTTCCTTGGGAGAGCAAAGATAGCTCCTGGAGGTATTGTCTACTTATCTTTTTTATAGACTCCTGACCTGAACCTGCCACGAGCTGCTTCCACGAAGGCCTGTGGTTCCTCCCCTCTCCCAGGGGACAACCGGGTGTGACGTGGAGAGTCTTATTTATGTAGGGTATGCAGCTGTTGTGAAATACAAATACTACTCCACCTAGAAGTTAGGGAAAGCGGCTTAAAACTTAAGATAGTGAGGTCTGGGTCAGCCCTTCCTCCCTGTGGGCATCCCTCTAGGCCAGGCTTACACACGCTGTGCTCCAGCATCCCTGCACTTGAGCTAGTGCTGCTGATGAAGGAGACCTGTACCCACCACCCAGGGACAAGCACCACTGGTGGGCCAAGTCACAGGCAACTTGTTTGCAAGAAAGGTTAGCATAATATTTCTCAAACTTCACTCTTTCCTTTTTTGGATTCTTTATCACATTTATTATATAAACACATAAAATGTTCAAAAACTTGGTGCTGCTTCACTTAAGGAAAACCCCATAAAATGTGACTGACTTACTGGCTAAAGAAATAAGGTTATTGCTTGGCTGCTTTTTTTTTTCTGGACAAGTGCCTGTTTTCCCCCCAGAGATGGATGCTGGGTAAATCTTGAGGAATTACGACCAGGATTTCCTCATGTGTAGTATTCTTATTCTTATTGAAAAGTCCTAAAATTTCTGTGGATTTTCAATGTGATGGCTGTGCGCATGTTCTTTAATACCCACTTTGCATCTGGTAGCCCACATGCTCATGGTACTCAGGTACTGTGGTCCTGCAGCAAGTCTGAGGCATTTTCAGCAGTGTTGGGCTTGCTCTGTAGGCTTATACAATGCCAAGCTGCATTTCATAGCCCTGTTGAGGAGACTATATGTTCCTATGGATTACCATGCCTTCAAAAACAGCGTGCCTAAAGGGTTTAAGCAGGACATTGATGTAGATTCCAACTAGTTCAAATATTTCTAACATGAGGGGGTGCTCTGAACAGACTTTCTGCACATTATTCATATAAAGGAGAGTAAAATCTGAATCCAGATTTTTAACTTGCTGGTTTCACTGCCGTGAATCCTATATATGCAACGCCACCATTTTGCTCGGCCAACCCTTGCACGAGCTTATATGTCGGGGGTGAAGACTGTGGTTTTCTTTCTCTCTTGTTTTTTGTGAATGGTTGGATGTTGTGTATCCTCTTCACTAAGTATTCCACATACTTCATAGTGCTGCCAGCACACTGAGTAAGAGGTTTTAGCTACATCCTCTTTTAGTACTCAGGAGACCTTTCCCAGATTATCTAGAGCTGTGTTTTGTGGTGTAAGTAGCTGGAATACAAGAACCATTGACTCCTTGTTCTCTTATTCTCCCACTGTCTGCAAATAGAGGATTGCCCATCGTCCAGCTCTTCAGGGTGACTCCTGCCTCAGAAAAGAGTTCAGCCAGTTTCTGAGCACTGCAACACCAGGAATTCCTCCTTCTCACTACAAAGGCTCATCTCTACTAATTTTCTGAAACATTTAATTGTGTAACTAGGCCGGTGTTTGGGTTATTTCTTTTTGCCTGTTCCTAGAGGGAATCCATATCTATGAAAAGAAGAGACACTTAATATGTTTACATCTGAGAGAAATTTTCATTTATTTTACTCCAAAAATGAAAAATCGTCTCTCACAGATCTTCCCCCAAACCTTCCTTGTTTTACTTCCCCAAGAAAAGCTCTGTGTATCTGTTTCCAAACTTTATCTTGGTGATAGTTGTCCATAAGAAAAAACTGGCCTGATTATTTAAGCTCTGTCATTGTATACGAAATGAAAGCTTTTATTGTATCACATTACATATATGGTGAGATAGGAGTGAGAGTGTATAAAAGAAGTCCAGTATCTACATTTGTTCATTCATTGCATCACCGTATTTAGTTGCCTATTCACAGGAAACAATAATGCTTTTGTATAAATCTGATGTTTAAAATCTAGTCTACCATTTAATTCTTATTCTACAGTCTATGTTGTTTTCATTTTCTTAATGCTTGCTTTACACTTTGCAGAGATATGAAAGTATCTTACCGTTTGACTTAACATCTGTTTCAGAGAGGCCTTGCCAGGGAAGAAGGGATAATAATGTAGTGTGAAAAGAACTGTGTACGGGTGTCACACGCCGAGCTCTGGTAGCAGTGACATGTTTAATGCCACGCAGCTTTATTTGTTATTAGTGTGCCAAGGGGTCTCTTTTGTGCACACTGAATCTTAGCAGTGTCAATGTATTTATCTAAGTGCGCTTGTATGCCAGTGAATTACACAGTGGTATGTACTGCTGCTAAAACTGGCTAGACTCTGTGTCTGTGCCTAGTTGATCTAACTCTTTACAGGATTAAAACTGGAAAAATTAGTAGTCATAACCAGCTGAGGGCATGGGGGACGTTTTCAGATCTGTGGAGCTACTGGTAGGCATGTAAACAAGTGGCTTGGCTCTCAGCAACACTGAGTGCTGCCACTCCGGGGTGTGTCTGCAGAAGTGATTTTGAAAGTTTCTCCTTTTTTCATTGGGAGAAAATTTACCTAAGAACGAAAGTTTTAACGATAACAGGTGTTTCCTATCAAATTACTCCTTAACCTAAGGACAGTTGCTAAATAAAGAACCACAGTCAAATAATTGTGTGTCTAATTCTCCTAATTTTAAATGAGGAAATTAATGTAAAAAGTAGAGTTGTTTTCTCCTGATTTCACTATACCTTTCATTGTAAAGCATTTGCCTCAGACTCTCCTCAGGCTTGTCCTGCCTGCCTTCCTCTTACAAGTTTTAAAGTAAACGAATAACACTGCCTCGAGAGGGCTGCAGAGCCCAGGCGGTTAATCTGGCGGACACTGTCCTCAGGGACATGTCTTCCAGTTTTTAAAGCTATTTCCAAGATTAAATGACCATCCCAAGCTGCCTCTTTTCTGCAGCATCATTGAGGACTTTCAGCTACCCCAATTAGCATCATTAAATCTGCAGCAGTTTGTCTGGATATACTGTCTGTTCAGCGCACATTCTGGTGTTGAAGTTGTTACTCGTACTCTAGTAGCAGAAAACTCGTGTGCCACAAATTGACTTCCAAAGAATCACTTTTTACTTTTTGCTTTTTACAAAGAGCAGCCTCTTGTCTCTGCAGGTTGCCTGCTAAGCTGCAAACACTCTAGCTCCTATCTGATACCTTTTCTCTGAAAAATCAGGTTTTGGCCTTCTGGATCAAAAGCAGAGCAGGTGTAAACCAGTGGCGGTGGCTGGAGCGGAGTCAGCGGCCTTGGCCAGAACCCCCTCGCGAGGGCAGAGCCATTCACCCACCAGACGCACCCAGCGCTCAGGCAGGGGTACACCATGGAACAACATCTTCTTTATGTTTTTTCCCTGTCTGCTTGCTTTTATGGGAGCATCTTACTGTGTATGTAACTACATAGATGTATTTGTACCTTATGCACACCACTGCCTTAAAAGAAGAACAGAACTCCCAAATATTTATATAAAACTCAAGTTTGAATATTCAGGGAGGAAAAAAAGTGTCCAAAGAGCAGTCATGTGTATTAGTGAGATGTGCATACACACGCATTCATGCACAGGATACCCAAATGGGTAAATGTTGTCTATGCACAATTTGATGTGTCTCAATTTGCTATACCACCATATAAACTAACAGCGAGTAAATTTGTGACATAGAACTTTATACAGATATTAAAGGATTCTGTTAAGCTAAAAAAAAAAAGGTTTTACCTTTCTGTACTGCTGTAAATGCTGAGCTGAGGGGAGCAGCAGGGCTGAGGAACAGATGCTGCTGGGGCAGGGACTGACGGCCCCCAGGTTAGCTGAAACAGGATCCTGGGCCTGTGGGCAGGGTGGGGGGAGGCTGGTCAGGGCAAGTTAGACTTCTTGGTGCCTTCAGGACCCTGAGTGTATGCGGCTTTGAGCAAATATACAAGCAAAATGCAATAGGAGAGACTTTTAGCAGCAGTTTGAATGATACCAGTAAATACTTAGCTTTTAAATTACCCTTCAAAAGGCACGGGGAGGGTGGGCTTTTGAGGTGACCATCCTAAATGTCTTGCACACATGCATGCATAAAAGAAGACAATTTTAATTATATTTTTGCGGGAGTCCTGCTGTCAGGGTAATCATAAACTCTGATGTTTCTCATCAGCTGAGCTCCAGTTAGAAATGAAATATCTCAGTGTGACAGCAAAAAGATTTCATGAGCGCACCAGTCAGATCCTGGAAGTGAGCAAGCTGGTACAGTGGATTATAAAAATGTTCTCACTACACAGGCATTCGATTCTTGTGATTAAATGCATTTCACAGTGAAGGGAAACATATCATCTGGCTCCACTGGTTGTGACAAGGTGAATTTAAGGAAAATGGGAGGGCTTACATACTAAGAGTGAGGTAGTGTCTTTAAGAAAACCTGCAATTACTAGTACACTAACTGTCATGGCCTCTCAGAAATGGAAACAGTATTTTGCTCAAACCCTGAAATTCCGAGACTACCCGTATCCTGTACTACTCTACACAGCTCTTCAGCTTTGATCTCCTTGTTCCAAAATGACTAAAATGCAGCTTATCCCTTGTATTTCTTCAAAAAGCCTGCAAAGTTTAAGAATTTAATAAGTTATATTTTGAGTCCCTAAAATGTTACCAATTTGACTGTCGCCGCATTAAAGTGGGCAGGAGCCAGATGAGGAGTGTGTCCTCTTTTCTGCCTCCTCATGCTGAGTGAAGACCCACAGCCGAGGAGGTCAGACAGCGCAGAGGTGAACTGCAACCACCACGCTCGCACACCAGCGAGATCTCCCAGCCTGCAGCCATGCCACTACTGGTGGTCCATACAACGGCGGAAGACTGTGAAATGGTTGTAAAATCCTCCCCAATATACATTTATACAGACTTCTTACCCCCGCAAGAAAGTGCGTGAATAACGTGGGAAAAAATATAAAAGTAGTAAACTAAAATTTACAGTTCTCCTTTTTGCAAATTACAAGAGAATAATTACGCAGCCTGCAAGCCACAAAAATGGTCATTTTAAGGTTGTTTTATCAAAGAAATAGTTAATCCTTGATTACTGGGGGGGGTGGGAGGAAGGCTGGATGATTCTTTGATTACAAAGGTCAAGAGACAGTATTTTAAATCTGACGGGGCTAAAGTTTCCAGGGAAATACTTATAGCTTATTTCCAGCTACAGAGTTTGTTATAATGCTTTCCACAAGTTAGCATAAAAATAAAGCGACAATAACTAGGAAGTGTCTTCAGCTTTTCCTGCCAATGACAATGTTATGTCTCAGGAACTTTAAATACTTTTTGATATTCAGATTCTTCTCTGGGAGCACAAGTTACGTTAAGGAAAAATTTACTCCTGATAATAATTTTACTGAGATCAACAGAAGAATTTCCTTGAAAACCTTCCACTTAGCCTAAATAAAGATTGCAAAAATAGGCTCTAAATTTAGTTCTTTCCTTGCTGTTAATATCAGGAACAGTATTGCACACTTCTTTATTCCCCGAGGTATACAATTTGATCATAAATCAAGTTCTGGGCCCAAGTATTTATTTTAGCCTAATGTCATTTTGCTTTCCATCCTGTTACACTGGTTTTGGAGTTAGCCTACCCTATTAAAAATTGTTTCTTTAAAACACTTAATGAAAAAGAGTTTTGAAAATCTTCTCTTCTTTCTTGCGGGATGTTTTTAAACAGAAGAAGGCACTTAGTTCCCTGTGCCCATGTTAGTACTCTTTTATTTCTTATTTTTCTCTATAGGTTTTAATATAAAGCATGCACTATTATTTTTGTTGGCTCACTCTGCTGGACCCAACTGTAACATCCTTTTCCAAAATGCCCACACAATAAAAGCTACTCAACCATAAAAAATTTAATTTAAGTAATGTAAAGTTGATATTAACATCAGATTTAAGGGTTTGGCTTAAATTTATAAACACAAGGAAATTCCAGGCACTGTAAATTAAAGTTGAAAAAGGTTCATTCATTCTTTCATTGAGAAAGATTACAATGATATCAGTCTATTTATTTATCCCATCAATCCCTAGATCTGAATTTTCTTCCTTACTTTAAGTCAAACAGTCAGTGTTGTCAAAGACAGTTTTGCGTGAATGAATCATTTTGGGGAAGTATCTTTAAAAAAAAAAAAAGTATTTGAATTTGAGAAATTCTGAAAGACCCCTGATATACTTTAGTAACCAAACAGTAATTGAAATCTGCTACACTGTCACGTTTGGGGTGTGCTTAAAAGACAGATTTATTGACATGACAGGATCTTTACTTGAGAGAATAAATCCCCAAGGGAAGGCATGAGCAACTTGGCTCCAGCTGGAAGAGGGCTTGCAGAATCAGGCCCCCAAGTGGGTGCAGCCTCTCCTGCCCAGGCTTTCCTGGGGTGTTTCAGTTCACAAATCATTTCTGGATAGACCGCAAAGCCTTCTAGGGAGCTACTGCAATCTTGTGGGTCAGTACAGGACAGCAGTGGCTCTTTTTGAAGTAAAAAGCTGCACAGAAGGTGAGGGACTCTTTTTACTTATACAGATAGATGAATTGATAGATAGATAGATAGATAGATAGATAGATACATAGATACATAGATAGATAAAAGGTGATTACTCAAGACTCCTGGATAACCTGTATATTGATTTGTTTTAAAAGCCTGCTGAAATACTCACTTCCTGCACATGCGTTGAAAATTAAATCTCATAACATATGCATGCTATACACTTTATACATCAAAACACAAACACAGACAGTTTGGCAGAAAGAAAAGTGGTGTTAATGAAGCAGTTAGATCTAAAATGAAGTATTTCTTTGAAATGTTATTGTCATATCAGGTTTTATTCTGGGAGAACGTTGCATGCTTTGAAATCACAGGTCTGGTGAATCTGTAATGGCAAGGCTGACAGACACATAGTACTCCCTGCGCAGAAACCATGGTGATGGTCACCTTATACATATGAATAAATAAATAAACTATATTACGGTACCAACATCTAGACTTCCAAAATATAAGGGTGACACAGAATAGCTGGCTAATCGAGATTTTGGAAAAGTAAGGATTTTTTAATAGATGTGTGTTTATGAGAAATCAGAAGCTTTGAAGCTTTAAAGCTTTTCAAGCTTTGAGGGATGGAGAACTAAGTGGAGAAAAATAATGCTGTTACAGCTATAATAATTAAAAATAATCGTGAGAACAAATGAGTAAGACTACTCATGAGTAAGACAGCTTCCTTTTGTTGTAAAACAAAATACACAGGTACTTACACTAAAGACATTTAAGCTTTATAAATGTTTATTATGGCCCAATTCTTCTAGAAATGGCTACAGTTTTAGTACTATTTTATTAAAAAAAGGAAGTAAATGAGTTCCCAGCAGTTCCTGTAGGTTCCTACAGTATCTCAGACTAGAGAGAGAAATTTCAGTGGTAAGGCAGAAAAGGAGTCCGGCAGCTAAGAAGTATGTAACGGTTGTTGATTTTTCATATCCGTTCGGTTTGATTTTTGTTCTGGCATTGAACCTTCTTCAGCCCTGACCTCAGCGAAGCTGGTGTTCTCTCTCAGACCCAAGCAAAACAGGGTACGGCAACCTGAAACCTGGGTGCCTTTGCTGATGCCTGAGCCGCGTACGAACAGCGCGTCGCACCACGATTTCAAGGCAGCGGAGGAGACGCGAACTAGATTAAATCCCCAGGAAGGACTCCCCACGGCAACCTTGCCTGTCCCTTGCAGCGCAGGCAGGGTGGCAGAGGGGCTGGAGGGTGCCCGAGCACCCTGCTTCGGCCGGCGGGAGCGCTCCCCCCTCGGCCCTGCCGCCCTCCCGGCCCTGCCGCCCCGGGATGAAAGAGGGGTGCCACGCCGCGTAAATTTGGTCAGCTCGCCAATGTACCCGTCCGCATTCTCCGTCTCGGTGCAATGCTCCATGACAACAAGGTGAGACGGCAGAGGTTACCCGAACAGCTGCTTCCTAAGCCAGAAATTCCAGGCATTGAAAACCATCTGTCTATACATTCACAAATGTATATAAGGGCAATCTATCAGGCTGCGGCACTGCAGCTGCCACTCCATCAGGCCTGCTTCCTTTCTCCAGGCTGAACAATAAGAGCTAGTTCTTCACTTTGTGTCACACAGAATGGCTGATTTGATTAAGTCCCCAACTCTCATTATGCTAGGTAGGGGTGTAGAATTTCAATGATAATCCATAATGCATGACCAGTTTGTCGCCATGGCAACATAAATTCAAGGTTACTAGCTCAGACGCATAATTGGGTGTGCATTGAGTGCTGAAGAAGGGCTGTTAAAATTCTTGTCATAGAAGAGTAGCATCCATCATACTGTCTGAAATTGCAAAGTACTCATAATCAGAAAGAAAAATCCTTGGAGAAAAATGTTAATAAAATAACGATTACATCTAATATAATTGTTTAAGTTTAAAAACCCGAAGTGGTTAAAGTATTTTAGTTAATAAGAATGGAAAAGGCAACTCATTACCCACAGAAGACTTTAGTTGAACATTCCCCACCCCCCAATATTTGCATTGTAAGATGGACCCAAAGCAGTTCAGCTCTGAATCTGACTGATTAGCTCAGGATCTAATCCATATGATACAGTAAAAGATGACGCTTCGCGTGCAGACGGCACAGCCTTATAGGCATCGTTTGTCCAGTTTGATCTTTTGTGGGTAAACATTATCTTCAAAATTAGCTGCACTAAGGATAAGAGGACTTTTGCATGCTGATTTTTTAATTTTTTAGATGTTGCCCTGAATTATTGCACTATACAGCAGCCATTTTAACTACCCAAGATGAAATAGGTAAGGTCAAATTGAACAGATGGAAACAAGACTTTTAAAATCAGACTGAAAAAAGCTCTAGCATGTATATTGTAGGGAGTGATCTTACTCCAGCAGATGGATGGAATAGATGACCTAGAAAGGCTTCTCTTTTTTTCTCTCTCTCATTTCTATGCATTTGTGACTGCAACATACCTGAAACCTGGCATTCAGTGTATTATTTTAGTGTGGGGAGGGGATTGGTTTTTCCTTCTTTAAAAATACTCTGGTATACATCTCTTCTGTATTCCTCTAATATTAGGAAGATAGATGTGATGTTTGCATTACTTATTCCCAGACAAGTCTTGTTTTGATGACCATCTTTGCTAGCAAGGAAGAATAGGCAAATCAGATTTTACATGAGCACTTCCAAGATGTCAGGGCTTAAACCTAGTATGTCATTACATGAAGAAAGATCATTACTAAATGAATATTTTCCTCAGTTCCAACCCCATTTTCCTTGATATTGTCTAACTTGTATGTATCTGTTTTATAGCCTTGGCGAATTCTAGCTGAGATGCTTCAGCATATGGTTTTATTTATTAGGATTTCTAGTAGAATTTGACATTACTTCAATGTATGTTTCTGTAACAATATTAGGAGAGTTTCTTCAAAGGAATGAAACCTCAATTTATGCCTTTCGAGTCAAATTTGCCCCTTGCTTCTGGGACTGAGCTTTTATCTAATACTGTTGGAGATGCTTATGATTTGTTGGGGGAATTGCTTAAAAATAACAAGAGAAAATTCCCATTACATCAAAGTGGAAGGGCTCAGTAAAAAAAACATTATTCCAGCATGAATTTTCTGCAAAGATTAAACTAATCTGTTTGGGCTTTCCAGATTTCAGATTGCACTGTTTTCTAATCTACTCTGCATTTACATTTTGCAAACAGAAATTGTAAGGAACTTACTGTAAACATAATTAAAACTGTAAAATCATAATGAATTTAAAAAGAATGTTTCAAAATGCATTTAGTGTTGGCCTTTTTTTATACTTTTGCAAGTTTATTTCTGAGAGGATTATATTTTGAGAACTGATGATTTTTTATTAACAAAGTTGCATTATTTTTATGAGGTTAGGAAATATGGGCACTAAATCTGTAATTTTTAAAAATTAATTTTTGCGCTGAACCGAACAGCCTCTTTTCCGAACAAGTGATTCTAAGTCATGCTCTTTTGTCACCATTTTTAAATTGTTCAGATCTGCAACTAATTTCCATTACAGAAAAATGTGCTGGATCATAAGCCTATACGTACCTCGTAGGCAGTAGGATTTTTCACATGAGTGAGAAACAGCAAGATCAGAGCCTACAGTCATGGAGGCTATGGTTGTATCATACTGAATTCATTTTTGTCTGTGTGTAAGACCTGGTTTTGTACATAAAAACATATATTACTGTTCAATATCAAGATAGGACTGTATGTTCAATGATGTGTTTTATTTCAACACAGCCTGGCTTAATATGAAGCTTGCAAATATCGCATCTGGAGGTGTATTCTCCTCTTGATGTGCACATGTAATTCCAATTAACATTAAGAATGTTAATGAGAATATGCCCCTCTAGGGGCTGGAGAGGGGGAGGTGAGGGAGCAGGTTTGTAGTTCTGATTTAAATAACAAGTGACTTTTGTGGAGAATACCAGCATGTGGTCTCATGCACTTATATTGTGGAAATGCAGTGGCTCTGAATGAGAGCGCACGATTTATACATTGATGCTCAGTGATGCTTAGCCAAGTGAACCCGTTGTTGGGGGCAAATATTAAATCCCAATGTGCCTTCTCCAGGAAGGAGTATTTTTAAAAATGTTTAGTTCTGTATTTGTATTTGTGCACAGGCATAAAAGACTCTACTGCGAGAGAGGGGGCTGTGGTTTTGTGATTTTTTTTTTTTAAAGACTAGCTTAGTTTGAAGGAGCAAACCATTTAATTACTTGTTTCTCAAGCATGCAGAATGTATAGAATAGCTTTCAAGGCCTTAAGCAGCAATGTGCTCCTATGCTTTGATTAATTTACATGATGTTCTTTTAGTGTTCCAAGGAAGAAATACATTTAATATCAGATTTCAAAACAACAACAATATCCAGCTAAAAATGGCTATTAAATCATTATCTTTTCTTTGAAAGTGTGATGTCACTAGTGATATTTTGAGGAAACCTGTGTAAGCAGAGAGTAAGAATAACTATAGCACTTCCATTTCTGAAAACGGAAGGTAACAGATTGTGAAGTGGTGTTAAGGCAAGAAAGTATGCAATATATATCTTATAATTGCAAGCAAATGTGGTTAATAGATTAAATGGAATTACCATTTCATTTTAACAGATGAAAACAGAGCCAGTGTTTATGTGTGAAATATATTTTCCCACGTTATTCAGCCAGAGAATAAAACCATAATGCAGCAAACAAGGACAACATGAAAAATGGCTATGAAAAAAAATAGAAAAAAAGAAAAACAAAATTCTTTACTGTCCTAAGAAATTATTTATCTTTTCTAATTTTTTTCTTTTAATGATTATTGTCAGATGTAAAAATGACCAAGAAATAAAAAGACATTACTGTTTGATGTCCCATCCAACTCTTTTGTTATCAGTGATAGAAAAGATACCCCAAACAATATAATTTATCTGTTTTGTCAATTCTTTCTGCATAAACTTTCTGCATGCCTTTTCAATTTTCACATGGTGAAGTGCTGTTCATTTCATTGATCTCACACGTCACATTTCATTGTGTTGATTTCAATGCAAGTGCTATTGCAGGATGTGCATCATGCAGCCAGCAGGATACATTTAAAATATAAAGTTAAAATGTGGGGTTTGTAGATGTCTTTTGCCGTGACATTTTTTAGGTCAAAGAGTCAAAAATCTGTTATTTGAACAGCTATCTTGTACATTTTATCTGTTGGGCTTGGTATTTACAAAACGTATATTTTGTAAGTACATAGTGGTTTATTTGAAATTATAAAATACCATGTACCCTGATGTTTTAACTTATTCAGGGTCTGATCATATAATCTTGGTTAGATGGGTAACTAACTCAAGGCTTTTAATAAGACTATTATAGACAATAAGAAATGTCCCTGTGTTTAGGGAGTATAATCCAAGGCTTAGATTTGTCCTTCTCCCACCTCCTCAAGTAGTTCTGTATGAAATCTGGGGGGTTTTATGAAAAAATAATTTTGCACAGACTGGTGTCAATGCTCATTCAGTCCCATCTCTCAGCATGAAAATCCTACACGCATGCAAGATAAGAAGAGGTGGAAATAGTAAGAAGGCATGATGGGACTATTATTAGCAGATGCAGGTGAGTGAATCTGTTTAAGAAAAGGAAGGCTAGAGCAATTTTTTTAATCAGAGTTTTCACCCCATTAATTTATTTCTTCAGGTTTGAAAAAGAGGAAAGTGTTCAACTGCAATACCTCCATGCATTTATTTCATAGCAGCTGGGAAAGAAGCTTTGAAGAAAAGATCGGTCATTAAATCAGATGAACAGAATAAAGAAAACAAAAGCAAATTAAACAGATTAAGGGGGGAGGACAGATGACACGATGACCAAAACACCAAGTATAATGGCTGATTAAATCTTTGTCCACCCCATATTGAGAGGGCACACACTTGAGCAGTAAGAACCAGGAAACAGGCTGCTCCCAGTTCTCACAGTGCAAATCCAAGGAAATTTCATTAGAGTCTATAGAGTCATTACAGAAAAGATCAGAATTTGTCTGTCTGGTTCTGTCAGCCACATTAACTTGATTTCATTAGACATAAAAATTATTAATAACATATCTCCATAGAAAAATAGGAACAGAAACATCCTCAGAAAAGCAGTGCTTGTGAAACAAGCGTTTAAAAAAATCAAGGCAAATAACAAGTTTTCCATTAAAATTTGATCAGCTCTTTCTTCCAGTGCCAATTTCTGATAATAAACACAAACATAAGTTAGTCTTTCACCACATTTCAAAGGCTACAAAAAAAGATGAAGTAAAATATTAGGGAAATAAATATGGAAACGTACAAACTAGTCCACTAGAATTTCCTTTAATTCAAAATCACAACCCTGACGACAACATTTTTTAATTGAATCAGTTGCAGTCAGAATTTGCAAAAATAACAAGAAGAAGATGTTGTGGCACTTCTACAAACTACATGGCCTCTTGGGCTGAATATAGGAGAACAGACCTGTAGATCTGATGATGCTTCTGCTGTTGGCTTGCCTCAGACTTGCCTGTTAGTATATCACTTTTCTGGAACTATTTCACTGTTTCACAAGGCTGTCTAATGAAGAAGAAACTGCTGAATTAAAAAAAGGCATGACAAAGATGAAATTTTCTGACCTGTGGTCTGCAGAAGGTCATGTTGGCTGGTCATAATCTATCAAAACAGTAAATGTAATACACATTCTTTAGGTGTTTCAAGGATCAGTGGCAACGTGATTTCCAAAAATTTACAGCGGTACCTTGTGTGCTGAGAAATGATCACAACTCCTCATAATATTGAACATGTCTTGAGGTGACTGAAATGGGTCAGTAAGTTAAATACTACGTCTACAGCAGCTCTGAGAAAAATCAGAATAATGGTTCCTGCTCTTAAACGGAGCACTAGTAGCCTATCTTTACTGTTTGGAGGGTCAGGAAAGGAGGGAAGTATCTTGTTACTTTGTTTAAACCTTTTCAAAGCATTTTCTAAGTTTAAAATTGGTGGTATGTTCACCAGAAGTATCAATGGTATTGCAATAGTCCCGTATTTGATCCCCTCCACGGTCCTTTGCTGCTGCTAGTGGTGGTGTTCAGGGAAAGAAAGCTGAGCCTAAAATAGATTTCCTATCAAAACTGCTTTCCTATCAGTTCAATTGCTTCAGTTAAGAATGTGATTTATTTTTAAATGTTATGCACACACCATTTGAACCTTCGGTGTAGGTAGAATCATACCATTATAGGTATGATAATACCAGTATAGCTTGTTCATTTCCCTTTCTGCACTGGAATCAACTATCCTGATATAATCATTTTATATCATTACCGCTGGGTTTGAAAAGGGGAAGATGGGATGTGACTTGCAGTTTTACTACTTTAAATGAACCTGCATATTTAAAGCAATACAAACTCTATGTTTAGACAGGGCTTCAGGCCTTGGAGAATTATGAATATGAGTCATTTAGTGTGTCTTTTGCACAAATTGTTCCAAGAACAAACCCCAGTCCTTGCCCAAACCCCTAATTAATGAAAACGAGCTAACCCTGATTATCATGTAGGGCACAGCAAGTGTGTTGAAGGGATTCTACTCGGATTTTAGCTGATGCGATTGAGCACCTATAACCTTGTTTTCCCCTTGCCAAGCTCAAGCAAAGGTGTTTCATCATAATGGGAATTATTCCCAAGTCAATTTTCACAAGTTTTTGCTCTGTCTCCTTTCAATCCATATGATCACAGTTAGCTTTAACAATGAGCAAAAAAAGAGACTTTGGTTTACTGGAGTACGTTTTATTATCTTCTGACTCAGAAGTAACTGAAAATATTTTGCTCTGCCTTTACAAAAATCAAGTGTTCTGCAGAGAACAAGTGGGGAGATGTTTTGCTGAGGAGATATACGTTTTAAAAGTTTTGTACATGACAGAATGCAATTAAAATGAAATAATGTAATAACAAGACAGCATTTGAATAACAATACATATCCCAAAGCACTTCACAAGTAGGTCAATATCATTATAAGCATTTGATTGTTGCTTACTTTAGCGGGAATGGGTTACGAATGAAAAATAGTTTAACACGGTCTCCCTCTCTTTGTGGCAGTTCCACAAAAGTGACAGTTTCTATGGAGCATCCTGGTGCTGAATACCCAGACACGCAAAGCCTGGCCAATGTTAAATTTCATCTCCAGCTCACAGAAATATCAGTGTTATTTTCAGTGGGGGGTTTTAGTAACGTAAACATTGGAAACCAGAATAAAATGCAGATTGGTTACCAGCATTTGGCTTATTTTTATCATTAAGCCATTTCAAGATGTAGATGCAATGTTCAAGACTCCTTGAAGCTTCGAGATGTGGGGATGGAATGGGTGGGTGTGGGTATGTACACTCTGCAAGACTGAAGCACTAATGAACGTAACATAAGAAATCATACAGGGAAAAGGAAGGCAGCTCTTCATACCACCATCAGTATTCCTACCCTACCAAGAGCTTTCATTAGATGATATTTAACTCAGATAATTACCATTCTAGCTGACATTATCCATAGGAAATCACAATTTCACTATGCCAAAAAGAAGCTAAATGGCTAACTCTATTTCACTCCATACCCTTCAACTGATTTTTCAACTGATAATTTAAGGCAGAATATTCTCCCCAGTCTCCATACAAGTGTGTATTTCTGTGTGGATGGAATCCTTCCTTTGTCTTCACTTGATTCTCCTGGAAACAGATAAAATTACATCCTAGAAGAAGCTGTTTAACAACAAATCCTTTGCTTTCATGCATTCCCTGGGTCTCAAATTCATTAAATTCAGAGATCTCACCTCTCCCCCTTGGAGTCACACGCTATGAAGTATTGGTTTCACTCACATCCCTCGGAAGAGAAAGGTCCTTGCCTGGAACCAAGTCTCCCTGCCCTGCGGGAGGACCAGCACACTTTGGGGGTGCAGGTACCCCACTCTGACATGCAGCGACTGCACTGTATTGCCCCGGTCCGTGGGCACAACTGTCCCTCTCCGCTGCCAGCTGCCCTTCCTCAGGCTTTGGGCTCCACAGCCTCCTCTTTGTCTGCATCCCTGGTTTGTTTCCAGTTTGGCTCTGGGTGTGCTCCCCTCCAGCATTTCAGCTCCAAGGTTCTCGAGCACAGAATATAATTCCTAGGCTTTCTCAGAATATAAATGTAAACACGCTTTGTCTTTAGGAAGGCTTGACATTAGCACGATGTTGTGGCTGCTCTGTCCCTTGTAAGCTCTTTGGGGCAGGAACCAAGACTTTGGCATTGCAGTTACCCAACGTGGAACTGTTATCCGTTTCAGAACCTCAAAGTCTTATTAAAAAGTAAGAATATATTTATGACATTGTTTATGCTTGTGTGCTCCTGTGACTAAGCTTAGAGCACCTTGCCGCTGGATTTGCAAAAAATTTTTCTTGCCAGCTCTGATGTTTGCTATCGCAGAAAGACCATCCCAAATCCTTCATGACTGTAACCAGGCTGATGACATGTATGGACCAGATTAAGTGCCTCTCTCTTTTTTTCTGGCTGCCTGAGGCTTGGACATGTTTTAGTTTCACCAGCAAATATTAGGCTTTATTCAGGTTTAAGCAGAAGATCTCCAAGGGAAATGGTGGTCTGATATGTAATGAACATATGTGGGTTAGTTTGGTGCATGTCTGATGTCCTTGTTGCTACAGCAGTGTTCACATTCACAGCAACTGGAATAATCCAGTGTTAAGAGCTTGAGGTGTAAACTTTCCTTAGTTTGTCCTTTTCCCTTTACATCATCAGCTGCCTATCTCATCCTGTTCAACAGACTAAGTACAGTATAAAGCATGAAACCTGACTTATATCTGCTTCTAGCCATAAAAAAAGCACAAGAAATTTTTGAAACCATAAAAGAAATGAGGATGTGTCCCAACAAACCTAAAATTGGATAATCACATATATTTGATTAAAGGACAGTATACCAGCTACTTACCAGATTAAAAACAGGATACCAGGTACTTTCAATTGCAAATTTTATTCTTTTTCTTGTTCTTTCTACAGCTCCTGAATATTCTGAAGTGCAGATCTTTCCTGTTCATTCACAGCTGAAAGTATTATACAATATTGTGCATTATATAGCCTTCCTTTTTCATCATGGCACTCCTCTTTCTGAATTTCTCCAGCACCTTCTTGTTTATTGCCTCAAGCATAAAGGAGGCTTAATTCCTTGTGCATTTCCTGCTGCATCCCAAACTAATCTTGAAGCTTATTCGCATTTAGGACTCTTTCCACTTGGCCTGTGATACCAACCTCACCTTTTGTTATATTTTGAAAAAAACTTTTGTCCTTTTTTTAATGTTTCCTCTCATGTTTGAGATTTGTATTCTTAAACTTCATTTCTTTTCCTTTTTTTCCTTGTTTTCCTAATGCCTTAAAAAATCGAACAAGCTCAGGCAACTGATAGCTTTCTGGCATATTGAGACCACTGCCTAATAAAATTACTATAATTGTTTTTATTTTTTCCTTGTAATTCCCTCCACACAGTTGTTTTGTCTCTTGTATTACACTTACCTTGTGAGCTTACCAGGAGAGGAACCTTTATTAACTTCGTATCTGTACAGCAACTAGGACAACAAGGCAACGATTCAAGTCTGAGACTTTTCAGGTCTGTAATAACAACAGTAGCAAAACCTGAACCATTGTAGCTGTATATTGCTCAGAGAAAATCTTTCTCATGAAAAGTCCAAATTTTTTGCCATATTGTGCACAGGGTTCTGACTGAAAGTATATATGTTCTCTGTGCACTGTGATTGCACTCTCTCCCTTTCCTCCCCTCTTGAAATGATGAGTTCTTTCTCTTCATCATCTCTGCTCCTGGCCAGTTTGGGGTTTTTATTCTATCAATAGTGCTGGTCACACTTGCATCCAGCCACTTCTCCTGTAGACAGGCAGGTTTGTGCCTCCCTCCTAGCTCTCCCTTTCCTACTTCTTATTCTCTAGATTGAAAGACTATTTTCTTCTTTATAACTTCCTTCTTTGAAAACAAGCTTGTACTGCGATAGTCTGAACAGAATTAACCAAAGCATCCTATAGGGAAGGGAAGGGAAGGGAAGGGAAGGGAAGGGAAGGGAAGGGAAGGGAAGGGAAGGGAAGGGAAGGGAAGGGAAGGGAAGGGAAGGGAAGGGAAGGGAAGGGAAGGGAAGGGAAGGGAAGGGAAGGGAAGGGAAGGGAAGGGAAGGGAAGGGAAGGGAAGGGAAGGGAAGGGAAGGGAAGGGAAGGGAAGGGAAGGGAAGGGAAGGGAAGGGAAGGGAAGGGAAGGGAAGGGAAGGGAAGGGAAGGGAATCCCTGTTAGTACCTATGTTATCTTGTTTATCTTAATAACACACCTCTTGGTCTTCATACAAAACCTGATTTAACTTTGGTGTTGGCCTTGCTGTCAGAAGAGGGTTGAACCAGATGACATCCACAGGCCCCTTCGAGTTTAAATTTTTCTGCGATTCTATAATTGGGCTAAAAATCATGGAAAGGTGGGTCTTGTTTTGGTATGAAATTCTGAGAAGGCTGAAAATCATTGTTTTAGTTTCTAAGGGTGTGTTTTACCTCATTCAACTGGACACACTTAAGAATAGTTTCCATACCTAAGCCAGTCATTCTTTTAGTCACTGGAGAGGAGGAATCATCTCCAGAATGACTTTTTGTTACCTGTCTTAGATGCCTAACATGAGTTGAAATGGGCATCTGTTTCTCTCCAGTAGCAATATGAGAACGACATGCAACCAACTTTCTGATGCTTGAGCTGAGAAAGATGAATCTCACCTTATTAGAGTTACCTGTTTTGCAGAAACATACACCCCTTGATGTGTTATATTTTCCTGGCGATAACTTTTTACCTTCAAGCTGACTGCATCTTCACCCAAAATTTGAAAGGAACAAATCAGACATTTGAGTTGAGATGTAACAGAGACATTATACCAAGAAATAAAACCTAGTATCAAAAATGACAACCCATATTCTTTTGTGATAACTTTTTTCACTGACAAAACTGGAGGGGAAAAAAAAAAAAAGCTTGTTAGTAACAAGCCCCAAAACCTCTCCAAGGAAATGGAAATGTTATTTGATGTTACAAGTCAACGCTGCATTGTTGACAGAGCTCTCCCTGCCAAGCATCCACTTGCATTTATTATGTTTTTACAAATGCTGAACAAACCATCCAAGAACATATTGGGACTTAGAGCACAAGGTTATCATTAATAGCAGGGAATTAACAATGTGATAAAACATTACAAAACTACTGAAACCAACTCCTGACCTGAGTGTGCTCTGAGTTCAATGAGAACATTAAATTTTTCACGTGGTCAGGCTCTTAACAGCCACATGCCATTAATAACAACAAGAAACCATGTCTGAAGAAACTGTTCGATAAAGAGGTTTATTTGGCAGTAAGATGTAGGGAAATCATCACTGAAGCCTTCAGCATATACTGGCAGAGCACAGGTTAGCTCTGACTCAGGTAATAGCTATCTGTTCTATATTTGGAATATTAAATATTACAAAGTCTGGCCTGCCAACTACTTTCTTGCTCCAGTAATTGTCATATCAAAAATGCACTTCGGATTTTTAGTTTCATTATTTTAAACCACTGTAATTTCATTTTTTCTCAAGCAGTGTTGGGAAATCACTGAATCATAGAATAGTTGAGACTGGAAAGGACCTCTGGAGATTGTCTAGCAGGGTCAGCTAGGGCAGGTTGCTTAGGACCATGTCGAATCTTGTTTTGAATAACTCCAAAGATGGAGCCAGCACAACATCTCTGGGAAACCTGTTCTTGTGTTCAGAAATACTATAAACAAGTAAAAAGATGAAATGCTTATCTCTGCTTCAAAAAGAAATGCATACACCACAACTAGAGTTTCATTTTGAATTCTGAAGTGTAAGAGGCAGCTAACATGTCCTCCCTGAAGCTGCAATTCACTTTGCAACTCATTTACCCCTGCTAATCAGTCAATAGATTTGCAGAAACGATGTGTTGATTTCTCCTCTTTTTAATTTAGTCATTTCTGTTAGCTGCCAAAATTAATTAAATAAAGCACAGCTCTGAGAGCTGACATACTAACAAAAAATAGCAGGTGCTTTCTCTCAAAATGCTGTCAGGAGCCCAGTTTCTGGGCCCCCTGTGGTCTGAGGAAGTGACTGCGCAACTTTCGCTCCCAGAGACTAGTCTTGCTCGGGAAATATCTAAGTGTTGCCTGGGAAGCAAGACAATGCCAGCGGTAGAGAGTGAAGAAACCCTCACCGTATCTTGGAAGTTGCATCATGCCCTGAGAGGCACCTGGCAGGTCAATGGGACCCTGAGCTGGCAGATACCTACCTCAACACCATGGAGCAGCGTCAGCTGCAAACACCTCCCTTTGGGCCACCCGGCAAGGCAGAAGGGTGTGCCTCTCCTCCAATGCCACAGGAACTCTGTGGGTCCCCAAGCTACTTGTCAATTAGATAAAAACACAGGGATTCGCAAGGTTTGTGAATTATGTCCCGGTATTTTTTTTCCAGCTGAAGCTATTTAAATGAATTCAAGTCAAATGACAACTGAGGGAACCCATTTCCAGCTGAAGTTTCAAAGAAATTGCTGTTTCCTAAAAAAAAAAAAGAGGTAAAAAACCAAACCAAAATCCACCAATAAATGTCTGGCTCTAATTAAAGTTTTAGTGATAAGCAGAGCTCATTAAGATTATTTTTATTTTTTCTATTGTTTTCCAAAGACTTTGTTGAAACTCTCAAAATTTTGAAAACAAGAGAGCAGGTTTATTCAGAATACTGAAAAATAGAATTAACTTCAAAATTGTCTGCATTAACAACAATGTTTGGACTCCACATAATATTCATATTATCTCAAAACTTGCTGAGTTTTTTATTTTTTCAGTTTTGTTTTGGTTTTGTCAGAATTTACAGATCTATCTGTAATGCATGTAATTTAATAATAATCAGTGACGATGTACTAGAGCCGTAATTTAAGGATTGGCGTGTGAGTGTTAAACTGGTGAATTGTTGAGTTTATTCTCCTTGAATGATGCCAATATAACGAGGAAAGTGAATTTAGCGTGTACAACTCTTAGGGGTCTTTATATGTATTTTTTAAGGTAAACATCTTTCTTCCTGAAGTGAATCCTCTAAAAATAAAAGTAATGGATCACTTAACAGACTAAAAAATAAGTAATAGGTGAAACAGTATGAAAGAAATAAAGAACTATCGAGACCAGTAATACTGGATATTTAAAATGACATGAAGCATCAAGGTAATACACATAGCATTCTTCATTCCTTCTCCCAATCATTTTTTAAAGGTGTTTGATGCACAAATCCAGTTGTACAAGCTGACTTCCATGGAAGTTGCCTCCAATAATAATCTTGCCTCCTGACAAGATGTGTCTGGGAGGGAAAACACAAATCTTGGCATTTCAGAAGTTCCCAATCATAGCACTAACCCTGGAGGCTGCTAGCTCCCTTAAGCTCTTCACATGCCTCGCTCAATGGAGCACCAATTATTGGCCAAATTATGTTCTCATCCTCAACCATCAAAGCAACAAAGGCGGTAAGTTTTAGCCCCACAAACTCAATGCCAAACTTCCCACCGGTTTCAGTAAAACCAGAATTTTACTGAAGTTTACTCCTTACGCTTTTATTCTTGTTCAGACAAGAGTTCCATTTGTGGATCTGAAAGCATTTTAAAGCAGTGACTATGTTTCACAGTATTTTTGAGATGCAGGTAGATACTATTTAAGTCTTTCAGAGCTTGTGAAAACTTGTCCCGGGTCACGAGTCCACAGCAGAACCAGAACCAGAGCTCTAAACAACTGAATTCCAGATTCTCTCATTAAAAAGGAATATGAACTATTAGATGTCAACACTATTGCCTTTGATTTATTAAGGCCTAGCTGCTGACTGGTTTTTTTTTTCTTTCTTTCTTTTTCTTTCTACACAGATACTTTTCCACCTAGTTTTGCAGAACTGTTCCCTACCAGGTATCACATTGTGGTGGGTTGGAATTGATGAGATTAACAGTCGTCTCTGATTTAGGTTTCTCCTGAGAAGCCACAGTAATTTTTGAGACAAAAATACAAGTGTACTTCAGCACCAGAATTTAAAAGCATAGATGAATATACTTAGAAATTTGACCTATTTGGAGAGACAGCTTCACTAAGTATGATCGAGTAGGTGTACTTAGGTGTTAGAGTGAGAAGCACAGTAAAGATATGAGAAAGGAAGATTCAGGCAAAACCTGGACAAGGCTAGAATATGACTGAAAGAAACAGAGAAGGGAAGAGGAGAGAGAGTTTCTTCATCAGATGGTAGAAGGAATGTCCTGTGCTGCACCGAAGGCTCATGTCCTCCCAGAGAGACTGTATCCTGCACTTCTTGTGAGCAGAAAATACTAGGACCTGACTCTATCAACATTTTTTTCTTCTTGCAGCAGCGTAAAGGATCCTAGATTTTGGCTAACACCACAATATGACTCTGGAAGATTTAAAGCATATAGCTGTCCTCAGAATCCAGACTGAAGTTCCTACACACAAAATAAATTAAAAAATCACATTTAACATCAAACTTTTCAATAGGAGTGTTTGAAACATTCAAATATACTATTTTTACACTCAAGCTATAGTGAAAAACTTACTGGAAGTCAATTCGGTTTTGTTTAGTCTTTCAAGATGTCATCACTGCTGTATTCAAAATACCTTTAAAAATATCCATATTAACCACCAGACCATCTGATAAATGCCCTAATAAAACAGGCTTTACTAAACATGAAGCAAATACTCATAAGTCTAAACCGATGTTTATTTTGTTTCTACAGCTGAGATGTAAAATTGCATTTTTTCACATTTATCTGCTGGAGTCTCAGATTGTGCTTCACATCAGCAGTAATTGCCACAGCTTTTGCTGTAACTGTGGAAGACAAGAGGATTTTTTGCATGTCTCTTTTATTACATTGTTGATATATTAATACAAGTTATATGAACAAACCTAAAGAGACAAAGAGCTAGTTGTTATATTATTCCAGGGGTGAAAGCACAAATCTTAGGAAAAAAAATCCAGTAGGGACCACAGCTGAACAAAAGGTCTAAGTAAGGCAGGCTTCGACACCTGATTATATGCAAACCCAGCAGTGTAGCCGTGCAGGGATTCCCTTCTTCTGGTTGCAGGCAAGGATTGAATGAGAAGTAGTGAGATAACAAGGGAACGTGTAAGCTTAATGATATGCCTATTTTTTCTATCAGTTGCTAATCTGTAGCTCTGGTGATGATTACTATTTCATCTCCAGAGAGCTACTATTCAGAAACATCAAAATGACATACAACTGAATGCCTTGTGTTTCTTTAAGTCTAGGGCCAGGTTGTCAGGGCTGTCAGCCACAGGAGGGAGAAAGTCCTCCCATTTTATTCTGCTCTTTGCCCCTCCCTGGGCGATGCCAGCCAGCAAATAGCAAGAGGAGGCAGGATCCAGCCTGCTCACCTGATATGCCATAAGAAGAGGACCCGTCGGCAGGACGAGCTGGGATCTCAAACCTCGGTTCATCAACACCAGCGTGTATGGCGGCACACAGGAAAACAGTGAGCCGGTGCGTGAAGGGAGTATTGGCGATTCGATTCAGAAGGACAGAAAGAGAAGTGAAAAACTGCAAATTAGGCCTGGTCTTATTTTCTAGTTTGCTGTCGCAATAAAGCAACAAGGAGATGCCACCCACCCATGTCAACCTACAGGTATGTGAGGGCACTTCCCACCCTCACTTGCTACAAGCCGGACTGTTACTCTACATAGCCCTGCTGAAATCAGTTCACAGTCTACTGTGTGCAGGTGCTGCTGACTGTACAAACTGCAGAATCCACCGATAATCACAGCTTTATCGACGTGGCTGCAACAGTTTTAAACTAGCAACTTCAAGAACTAGTCTCAACATAGCCTTCTCTCTAGCCTACTAAACACGCAACCAGTGTCCTGGAGGAGCATGATGCTTTTTCTGCCATCACTACCCTATGACTGGTCCTGGATGTAGCTAGTTTAAATCCAGCTTGTGAATGTTTCCGTGAGCAGCAATTGCATCTCTGGACTGCAGTGCAAACAGCCCAGTGTCCCTTCCAGTTGTCTTGTCAGGCACTCCAGGTGCAGAAGCTCAGATCTCTGACTTGGGTGCCAGTCACTGGAATTGCCAAAACGTCCAGAAAGAAAGTTCCCTAAAGATTTAAGCATCTGCTTTGAGGAAAATCTAGAATCATTTAATTCTGGTGTGGAACAATTCATATATATGATCCAATAAGGTCTGCAAGTTTAAAATCCCTTTCTTCGAGCAGAAGAGAGAAATGAACCCAAATCTGTACATCTTGGGTGGGTTCCTGATGAAAGCCATGGATTCTTCCTGCTGATAAACAAAGGTTTGTGCCAAAGACACTTTGGAAATCAAGTCTGGTGTCCGTTCCTTCTTTGTGAAAGTGCTTATAACTTGGGCTTGTTAATACTTGTCTAGATGGCACTTCCTAGGGGCAGGAACTCTCCCCAGTTCTGAAGAGCAACACATCCCCTATACAAGTGCACCTTCGCACAAGATGTCCTAAATTCTTTCCAGTACCCATTCATTGCGTGACTCAGGGTACACAGTTACTGCCAGACTCAATCCAAAAGGTTTGTACCTACACAAGGACATTTTGCACAGCCATTGCACGTGTAGGCAGAGTGTGCAGACAAACTTTAACAGTGAGGCTGAAACAGGCTGTGCCTTAGTAGCTTATACAGAAAAAACATTTATTCTCTGTATTAAGAGAGAGAAAAGTCATCAAGACGTACAGAAATCACCACTAATCTTCCTGGGCTGAAGCTTGGTAACCTGCATGAAGACCTCACACCTCCCTCTGAGACTGAACATTTCCTGAGGTGCAGTGGTCTGTATCACTCCTGCTGAGCAAACCAAAAGTGCCTTAAAGCTCAGTGGTGAATTAATCGTGCTTTGGTCACCTGCCAGTGTAAAATCAGAATGGTGTGTGACCATTGCACATGAAGCATAGATGCTATTTGTATGTTAATAACTGTGTGGCCTTTTGCTTTTCTTATTTATTCCTCGTGCTTTGTCCAGATGCGAGCAGGTAAAACGACCCACATTCTGCTCTCTGACACATCGCACATGGCATTGCCCAAGCACAAAGTGTGCAATCAATTTTTTTCCCCACCGCATACAAACACAAACACATAGACAACCTTAATCACGCCGACTGGTGAAGGAGCAGCCTCCCCTCCTCCTGGACTGTCGGGCAGATGGCACAACAGCAGCACAGTTTCACAGCTCCAGGACCAAAGTAACAGATGTTGGATTACCATACGCTTTCTAGAGCTTTAATCTTCGAAGAAATTCTGGATCTTACCTGGCTTCCCCTTTCCTCCTGTCATTCACAGAGAAGGCAGGAGCCTCAGAAAACAAGATTATGCAGGCCCTTAGCACAGCCTGAAGCCATAATGTCAGCAGCGATAAAGACGGTATTGTTAATGGCTAAAATGTGTGTAAGTGTGCAATCCTTCAGAACGAGGATTTTTGAAGATAATTACAGGGGGTGGAAAATTGGGTTGAGAAAGATTTTAACAGGGAAAAGATTTTCGTTTCTTAAAATGCTACTCTGAAAAACATTACAGGAATAGTTGGTGATATCTTATGTGCAATCTGAAAACGTGAAGAGTTGTTTGAAAGATTATTAAATAACTGTAGAGAAGGAAGCACGTTAAAACCAAACAATCATCTCTTCTCCTTCTTCTTTCCTATAGGTTACTGCCACTTTTGGAGCTGATTTACCATTAAACTAAATGGTTGTAGACAAGGAGCATCTTTTAACAAGCCCCAGATCCAGAATGTAATTCTAGTGGGCAGATACAGTAGAGCAGCATCTACTTTCAAATCCGTGTCTGGGCCATGCTTTATTTTGTTTGTAAATCAATTTTTAGTTATTTCAAAGGCTAAACTGTCATGAGTGGTGTAATCATAGCATTATATTATCAATGGAATTTACGTTGTCAATGGACTTTAATTATTATTAGAGATCTTGGTCTCATTTGATCTGAAGTAAATTCACAGTAACTACAAGGAGTTTGAATGAAATATTCCAGCATTGTATTTCTGCAGATGTATTCAGGGTCATCACCCAACTTTAAACTGGGCTGTTTTAACCCAGGAGAGATTAAATAGATAGGATAGGAAGGAAATAATTTGTTTGGAAGCTGGTAGTATTTTCCTCAGTGAGATCCAAACAAGACCTGGTTGGATAAATATTTCTAATTTTATTATTAATTATCCAAGTCCTAAAAAAAAAGCACTACACTTTATTTGATTTACATTTCATTTCTCTCTTACGCACTTCTTAATTTAAATGGCAATGTTAAACTTTCCTTTTTGTTACAAATGATTTTGAACTATCACTGAGTTGTAGTTTAATTGAATTATTCAAAGTTTATTATCAAAGGTCTCATCCTAGTATTGAGAGATTGATTATTTGTTTCTGAAATGTACAAGTATACTCCAAAAACATGCTGCTTTTGATCACTTGGTCTTATAGATTATTTCTGTAGTGGCTGAACATCAGCAAATGTATCCTTCTCCTGTCACTTTACAACTAGCAATAGAGACCTGAATATCAGGAAACGGCTAAAGCAGTCAAACAGAATATATTAAAGGCCCAGCCACACAGCCTGAATTATGGTTTCACCTGTCTACTAAAAGCCACATTTAACCACTCTCTCTAAGAAGTACTTTTAACATATGAGAAGCCCTGAGAGTACTGCAGACAGATTCGCTGCCTGTCCCTGGTTCTCTGAATTGGAGGAGGCTGCTAACAGGAAAATTTCATTTCCTTTTTGTTACGCAGCTGCCGGCTGTCTAAGTTGGCTGATACAGGGAAGATATGGGCAGGGATGTCTTCGTGAGTCCTGGGGGAACTGCGAACAGGATTTATACATTATCAGAAGGTCACTGAAATTCAAGAGTAAGGGGGAACACTTACATGTTTGCTAATATAGGAGTTATCATTGGCATCACAGTTGGCTAGGTCTGTAGTTAGTTTTCTTGTTATTTCACCTAGTTTTCTTATTTAAAAATAGACACATAATGATTGTTAGAGATAGCTGAAGGCTGGAGACATTTTCATGAAAAGCATGCCCCCATTTAAAATAATAAAAACCTTGAACTTCTTGTAGGATGCTCTAATTTTGATGTGCATTTTCCCTCTTCTGGAAAGTTCAATATCTTGTTGTCACCTACAGTTATGATATTCTGTCACACAGCTTTGTGTTCGTCCTGGAGGAGATGGCTACGCAGTATATTTAAAGACTCACCTGCATTTGGTACTTGTTGAAAGGTTTACTGGAGATGCTTCGCATTAAGATGCCTTGCTTCCCCAACCAATGTCTGCCGTGACTCGTGTGGCACTCGAATCCTCTTTGGAACAAGGTTTCTGAGGTGCTGAACATGTTTACCCATGGCATAACTGATACATACAGATATGCATCCCTTCCCCTTAGGAACAAGAATGCATCTGTCAAGCCCTTCTGCTGGCACCTCACGCTCCTATGCCAGATAACTGGGTTGTCTGTTTGCTCCTGCTTCGGAGTCATCCTGACTGGGCGCAAGAGCCTCATGCAGATGCTGGCACGCTGCCACGCGCTGTCCTGTGTGACTCCGGTGCACACAAAGTTCGTGCAGCCCGTCGTGCTCTTGGCTGTTGATTGATCACTCATGCGTCGTGCATCAGCATGGTCTCACACTGAGGTCCCTGACATCCCGGCCCGCTGGGAAGAGCTGCGCTCGCCGGCACGGCTGAGCTCCGGCCAGCAGGACGCGGATGCATGTCTGTCAGCTCGGTGAAGGAGCGGAGGGAAAAACAGACAGAGGGGAGCCCCTCTCTAGTGGAAAAGAGTGGTGGCTGAGCAATGCGGGGATGTTTGTGAGATCGACCGCGTAATTCTGAGAAATCCCACTACTGCACTCAACGAATACTGTGGTACAGCAACGTCCGGGACAACAGCAACACTGAGCTATGTGACCTCTTTGTCCTAGCAGACACAGAGGAAGACAAGCCCAAGGAAGATAATGAAACTGCACACTAATCTACATTTATTAAAAATATTAAATTTCATTTTCAAAAAGATACTGCTTCTTTTGTGCAAAGTTTACAGAACAATGCATGTTTTTCTCATGTGTTTAGCGTTCTCCATGGCTCCTTCCTTCTGTCAGAAGGGGGATTGCCCCTGCATATTAGCATTTTAGCTTTCCTAATGCATTTTTCAGCAGAATTCTTCCCCATTTGAAACTATGGCTCAGGTATCTTCTCCAAAGGCAAAAAAAACAGTCAATAGAAACATAGATCTGGAGGGGATAGCTTAAATCATTGATCTAGCTGCTTGCAGACAGAGAAAGCCATGCAATAAATGTTTAATACAAAAAGCACAGTTCACTCACAACATCCACAGAACACTTCCCAGCCCTCCAGAAACAGATTAAAGGCTGTATAAAGTTCCAAAGTTAGAGGTAATGCTCAAATATCAGCCCACAACTTCTGCCCCCTGCTTTACCCCATCTTCTAAATGTCAGTTCTACAACAAGCCTTTGAAGCAAATGTTAGATAAGTAGCCTCTATTTCACCTTTCATTTACAAGGTCTTTCCCAAAGTTAAATCCCTGCCTTTCCTTTGCATTGTTTGTCAAGGATACATAGAGAGAAGAATAATATAAAATCATCTTAGCTTGGAGCTCACTGAGAGGTCGCTGGGAACTATGGACATATTATTGTTGGCCTGATGCCAATGCTGCTGAAATAATGCTTGTCACATTTCTTTTCCCTGTAGAAGCTGAGACCTTCCAGCATCCATGGGGTCGTTGCTTTCATTAAAGGAACTAACTCATCTGCATGGGAGGAAAAAGAGCTCACAAGTTTTTATCTTCAAAGAACTTATCCAGAGAGAAGGAGAGAAATACATAAATGAGGAAGGATGAGATTTAGACAGTTGTCAGAAAGAGACAAAAATGGCCTCACAGTTATACATCATAGCTATTGCATTAATACATGTACAGCCAATATGATGCAAATGCCTTTAGGTGACCACCAACTCAGAATTGCTGTTAGAAGAGCAGAGGAGCAGAACGCCACAGGATATCTGACCTCCTGTTTTCAAACATGTGGAAATACTTTGCGGGCTGCAAAACTGTGAGGCAAGAATATTTTGATCATGGAAGGACAATGCAGTGAACATGTACGCCTCATGCAGCAGCTGTAAATCATTTGCTGTGACACACAAAGCCCATACAATATAAAGGAGCTCTACCAGCCTTCCAGCTACAGTTACCCTCCAGCTACATTTAGGTCCTTACCTTCAGTATACTGTAAAAGAGCACTGTTAGTATTCCTCCGAGTCTGAAGCAGTTTCTCAGAATAAGTTGCAGCCTCAGAAGTACCTACTACCTTGATGAGGAATTCCAACTGCTCGGATTTAATTGAGTCTGCAAATGCCATGCTTCCTTTTCCTGAAAACTTGACATTGTTGACTGGGGAGGGGAAACCCCAGGAGAGTTGATTTACTTTTTTTTGCTTTTTCTTTTCCTTTAAACATGCTGAGAACTACAATGTTTGAGTCCTCAGCAATTAAAGTTACCAATTTACAGTTATTTAATAGTGGCTGGATTCTGAGGGTGTGTGTATCAAGAGAAATTAGCACTCAGTAGTGTAGAGAGGGATCTGCATTAAGTGCCGGATAAACATTCCTCCTGTGCAGGAGGAGGAAGGCACTGTGCTCACTGCAAAAGCATGGCTTTAAGAGTGGAGTTAGTCATCTTTCCTCTGCTACGTAGCACAAGCTCACCTAGGAGTTGGTGGGTAGTTTCTAGGACACCATAAACCCACACGCGTGGTTAGGCTGCTTTTTTGGGACACGGTGCCTTCCAGTATCTCCAGCCACTGGTCATTTATTCTTGACTCCAAACTGCATTTTACCACAATCCTCCCTTTTCTGGTGATGTAAGTTATGAGATGTTTTTCATCTGTAAATCACATAAATAAAGTGAGTCAACTCAAAAATGAATCTTCAAGAAGGGTGTAGTGCTTTCTTGAGTGGGCTTTGCTGAAAAATAGTTTTTTCTTGGAAACAACGGTGTAAGCCCTGGAAAGGTACCATTCAGCATAAGGCAAGGATAACACCATGGCCTTAATATGCCGTACTAGTTAATAAATAAATAAATCAAAAATATCATGAAAAACAGGTCTAATCCTAAGTAAATAAAATACTTGGCTAATTTGATCTGTCCTTAGTATATTCTGACTTTCTTACCTTGGTCTTTGTTTTTAATTGTCTAGAACCCCCCTACAATTACCTAGAAACCATAGGTGCAGTGGGGAGAATAGCCAGGCATCCACAGTAAAGATCAGATTAGCCCAACATCTTTCAAGAATGGTTTAGAAATAATTGATTCTCCTTTGGGACCAGGGAGTGGAAAATAGGCCCTCTCAAGCTCTCTTTCATCTTGTTATCTTGTTTATTGTATTATCTTGTAGTCGGTTCAGATGTAGCACAAAAGAAAGCAGACTCTGTCACATTTTACTTCTCTTTTGCTACTCTCTCAACTTAAACTCAGATAAAAGCAGCTAAGACTACAGTTCTTTGATTTGACTCTAGAAGAGAGATTCTTTAGGGGCAACTAAGCACCAGTGATTCTTGTTGTTAAAGTATTAAATTTGGGGTTCATACCCCACATCTCACAGCCATAGCCTGCTGGTGGCCAGAATGGTTGGGTGCCTCAATATGAGAGCTTGGTCTCTCTTGCCTGCAGCTGGGCTCAAACAGGCATAGCTCAATATGGGAATTTCTCTTTTTCCCGTCCAGCATTTTTCTCCAGATCAGCTCAACCCATAAGGGTTGAAAGGTCCTGAGTTATGCTGCGTTTAAAGAGGAGTCCGAAGAAGAGGGCTGCTGGGTGAGAGAAATAGTTAAATTATGGGAATGAATAGAGATATGGAGGGATGTTGACGGATTTCTCTTCTTGCTCTAAAAATGAGTAAGAGGAACAGCATGAGGAGGGGATATAGCAGAAACTGTGCAGAGACCATTCTGTTGCTGATGAAATCTGGAGGGCTGAAGTGGGAGGGTTGGGTTGGATGTTCTGGAAGAAAAGATAAAAATACTATCATTACGCTTTTGGGAAGGTTTTATACTACTTTTGTTGCTGTTGGTCTCTTTACTAATATATTGCTCATGGAAGCAAACATGAGTGAGTTTTCAGCCTGTCCTCCTGGGGACAGATATGGCAGTAGAAAAAGAGGGAAGTTCAAAAGATGCCTGTATGTCTGTAGAGAAACCCAAACCCCAAAACTGCTAGCTGCTGCCATGGTAACTACATTTATAATAGAATGAAAATATGAGATACAGACAACATTTCCTCTGCTTTTGACCTATTTGCTTTTCCTATAGCACCTCTCATCTCATCAAGGTCAGACTTGCCTGTGAGCACCTCAGCCCAGATGCTTTACTCTCTCTGCATCTTCCTGAGACCCTGCCCTCCAGCCTAGATATCTGCTCAGGGGGGCTTCTCAGCTACCCTGAAGCATTTCCACCTATGTACCTTTAATTCTGCTGCAATGAAATCAGCATACTATGACGTGCCCCTTCTTGGCACGGCTATTTCTTGGCTGTGCTTCTGTCAACACTGTCCTTTCCTTTTGAACAGCCCAGGTTTGGGGTTTTCAAAAGCTGGAAGGAGGAAGGGAGGGGATTTTGAGACCTTGGAGTTTTGCGGGTTTTTTTCTGAATGTTTATGTGTAGGTAGTTAGCTGAACCCAAAGACACCAAGAGTTCACTTTTGCTTAAGGACATTGAATTGAGGTACCTCTGCACCTCTGCCTTGAAATGCTTCTGCCTGTGTTGAGCCCAGAAACAGGAGGCTTTAGCTGAGAGCCAGTTAGGCAGAGAGTAGCAGCGTAACTGTCCAGAGGCCAGGGGGAGCATAAGCCTAAGTAGCCTTTTCTTTGCAGCTTAAAAATTGGGTCCTGAATGGGAAATGGAGAGTCATCGTGTGACGCGGCATGGGGATGTGACCCACAGTGAGGGAAGGAAACAGCATCACTCCTTACCGCCAGGGCTGTGTCGACTGCATGCCAGCAACAGCAGCACGGCATCCCGGCAGCGCTGACTTGTCCTGGCAAAGGCAAAGGCCACCAGGAGTGAAGGACGAGCGGCGGGACGGGCCTTCCCGTCTCTGAGCCTTGCCACGGGGAGCTCCGGGGCTACGCTCAAACCTGCCTGCCCTTCCTGCACTGTTCTCCAAGCTGCAACACTAGCTGGAATTAATCTTCTTTTACGCACCGCTCTGATCTAGTGATTGATCTTGCAGGCTACAGAAGACTTAGGCAACTGTTTTACAGTGAAAATATCACTGAAAATCAGCATGATTACTGTCTATAGGCTGGCCTCCCATCTCATTCGAACCTCACGTTCTAAGTTTTTCTCTCGCAGGCTATTTTCTTTTTAAGCTTTTTTTCCTAGTATTTTTTTGTAATCTACATGTGGAGCTCACTTTCCATTTCCCAGCTGCTGCAAGGAGTTATTTGGGCATAGCAGGCAGGGCATCCCCATTTCCTTAATCTAGGTCTTTTCTTAGTCAGTCCAACAATTAAACCAGATCAAATAAAGGTAGCTAGTTAACTTGCACTATGATAAATTTTATTCCACAATATAAAGGTCTCAGAAAAAATTGTCCCTCGATTTACCTACCTTATAAATTTCATGTTGTCAGAAACATGTCTAAAAGATATAATGAGAAAACCTATACCGAGACTCAGTAAATGAAGAGTTTGTCAAAATTGGAGTAAAATGAATTTATTGCATAGTTTTAAATAAAAGAAATTGAGCATAACTCCTGAAAAGCTGAAACTTCATTTTGATATATTTTAAAAAAAAATGTTTCACTTTTTTTAGGCTTCCTGATAACTTTTATTGGGAAGGCAGGGATGATTTTTCCTTTTTTTCCTTTGAGTGTGAAAATAATAAAAGAAGTAATAATTTCCAATCAACTTGACATGGTTTCTCTTAGTTGTTTTTACTTTAGTCTTTAAGATGAAAAATTAATTTGTCTCCTAGCTATAAGTAAACATCGAAAGAAAGCACAAAGTTCTCAGGCAAAATTTTAAACTAGGCAATGCTATCGGAGAACTCAAATACTTGCAAGTGCAAAATTTCAAGCTACAAATAAAAAAAATTTAAAAAAACAGCCCATGTGTTTGTAGTCCTGACATTAATGCACCGTTTAACTGTTATTTTAGGAAAATAATATGAACACATGGGGTGCAAATTCTGGGGGACAGAGTGACAGGTAAGAGCAACTAGTACAGAGAAATAGAGCTCGTGAGTGCTAAGGCAGGAACCCGCCTCCTACTTCTGCTTGGAGACGTGCTGCTGCGTTAGCATCTGTTCCTGCCGCGCTCACACAGATCTTGTTTGCATGCCCTTTGCGGGGTGATATCAGGTGCTGCGGTGTTACGTATCTGCAAACACACGGCGTTTCTTTGGGTTTTGAGGATGAAGGGCAGTCCCTGACCTGCAAGAGTCTGACGGCAGTGCTTTTCCTCAGACTTCCCAGCTGCGGGTTGCCCCATCCCTGTTTCAGCTGTTTTCTCACCCGTCTCCACAGGCTGCCCACTCGGGTCTGCAACACTTCCCGACACACACCACAGCCTCCACAAGGCTTCACTGGTTCCCTCTCAGGCTTAGGACGCTTCCCCCACAGACGTCACATCAGCTGTGTCTGTCTTTTCCAAACGTTGAGTCTCTTCTTACTGCTTTCCTGCAGTTTCTTGCGCGAGAGAAGAGAGTTTCCCAAAACGTTACTGGCACCTCTCAGGAGCAAACAGATGTTGTGCTGAAATCCCACCCTCGTCCAGCCTGCGCGGCTGGGTGTGCGCAACCCAGACGTCTTTCCTCCAGCTCGTGGATCACCTGCCTTCTTTGCACAGGCATTTCTCCTTCTCATTGACTTTGTACACTGTTACCAGGTTTCTTAACTTTGTTTTATTAACAACAAAGTTTAGGCTTTTTCCATCCTGTGGGAATAAGCTATTTCAGTAGCTATATGGTACAACTATTTTTATATGAGGTTTTTTCCTCCACAACAGGGCAGCATGCAGGAGACAGCTTTAAAGAGGCTTTACTGCCTACAAAACACGCTGCAGTGAGTTTCTGTGTCTGTGCTCTTAGTCTGGCCAAATGAACACTAATGCAATTTAGCTTCTTTCTCTGAAGTTTAGATTAAGGCCCGTTATATCACAAATAAAACTGACTGATACAGACATTTATGAGCAGTTATGGTTATCATCCACCAGCTGACAACTTGTTTTACTCCCTTAACTCAATTTTGTGTCCAAACTTTGAAGGAGGGGGAAGAGTAACATTTTACTTGTAGCACTATGGATAGTTTAATACAGTTACTGTCAGTAGAGTAGATCTGAGAGACTATTTAGTTCACCTCAGCTGGGAATATACAAATTGTCAGGGGGTCCAGTACCCTCTGATATAAGTCATTTGCAGTTAAACATACATTTTTCCCATTAAAGCAGCTTTCTGGCTTTGCTGTTATTTGAGGGGTTATCTGGTTTTGGAAGATGTTCCATTCATTTTGTTGACTTTGGCAAATCTTAACCTAATTGCTTGTCCATGTTCTGAGGTATTTCCATGAACTGGTCCTCCTCTTTTAAAATTTGAGCTGGGTGCTCTCATTCAGAGGTGCAGGATTTAAAAACACTTGCCGAATATTGATTATGGCTTTCTATAGCCCGCTCTGTTCAGTTTTGTTGTTGGAACCTTTTACGTCTGAAAAACAGACAGACAATGTAACACAAAAAAAGTAAAGAGATCATGCCAGCTTTTTCACTTTTTTCTTATGATTTTATTCCGAACGATGTTTGGGATCATACCTAAAAAATTGTCAGTCATTAAGCTCTATACTCTAACCCAATTATACTAACGCAAACCTGAACAAGAGGCTCAGGCATTAGGCAACTTGGCAACCTGTTTCTTTTTCCTCTATTCTCGAAGTCTCTTTTACAGACTCATGCTGCTGAATACTGGTCTTAAAGCTCATCGCTTCCATCACTTTCCCTCCACTTCAGGAGTGTGTTTTCAAAGCAAATTACCTGCACTTACTGTGCTTTGGCTTATATTGTGGGAAAATCTCTGAGCAGAAAACCGGCCTCCCTTTTACATAAAATAAAACGAACCTGGAAGATGTGGTGAAGAAGCATACCTCAGGTGCTGTGAGAGCCAGGAAGTATTCATTCAACCTGATTAGAGCTAGTCCAAAGTAACCACCCCCAAAATGTATACGGGACAGATGCGGGGTCCTCTGCACCATCTGTTTTGCTCTGCAAATACTGTCCTGCTTGGCTGCAACACTTGGTAATGACTGAAGAAGTCAACATTTTATGTGCTTTGGTGTCCAGCTGTAGATGCCAAAATGAGATATTAAAAAAAAAAAAAAATCACCCTGGCTTTGCAGATGTGGCTACTAAAGATGTGAAAAAAATAAAGTATGAAAAATATGCTTTGTCCACACAAAAGTGACTAAGCTCAACAAAGGGAATCTTATGGGAAAAACATTATGGCTTCTAATGCATAAGAAATCAGACCCTATAATGTTACAATCCCTCTGGTCTTAAAAGTTATGAATCTATTTAAAATACCACTTCTCATTATACTACTGTTGTTAACACACATGTGCCTGGGGTTCTACAGGTGGGCCAAAAATATCCAGGGTGAATAATAACCATTTCCAGAGACCAGTCAAAACTGTCCTGATATCAACAGAAATGTATTGGCGGGTAGTGCTTGCAGCATTGACTCTGGCTGGGTACTTTGAAAGCATTATGATATTTTCTATTGCTGTCGAAGATACTACTTACAGGGATACACTAATACCTTGGCCAGAGCCTTGTTATGGCAGAGACTCCCAAATGCATAGTCCCTGCCTCAAAGATCCTCCAATTCAAGAAAGAAGATGTGGTCAGACCGGACAAATAGATATTTCAGACGGTAGATATTTCAGCAGCTGTCCAAAATGCCACAAGTCTTTGGAGAAAAAGCTTCCAGGACTTTTTTTAGGCTGTACTTCATGCCTTCTCTGTAACCTGCTAATCCTTCCTTCTTGAAGGATTTGAGGCATGCTGGGATATCAAGAAGAAAATGAAAATACATTGCATTTATCTACACACCAGTATCCTTAATTATGTAGCATTTGGTATTCATCTTTCCTTGCTGTCTTGCTAAAAATAGTTCTAGTTATCCTCTCAAAACCCAGAAGCAGGGTCATGAATCTTGGGGACCTAAGCACACAAAAAGATTAACCAATATGAACAAATTCTAATACACTACTCGCTAATTTGAGTAGTATTTTATCCAACAAATAATTTCTCAGATCAATAAGGCTTTTTTTTTTTTTAATGAATAATGAACCAGCATGAAAAGTGAAAGGACTAAAGACCCCAGACTCTACCAGTGACACTATTTATGGAATAGATATTATTAATCAGGACTAACAGCGATGGAATGGATCTTGGAGTGAATACTTGAAATAATTACTCTGTTACCCAGAAAATTATTCCCCAAAGCGTAGGAAGGACAAAAGATATTGTTGATTTTTATTTTAAATTTTAATTATGTGTATTTTAGCTGTCTTTTCTCTGCCAGGTGAATCTCTGTCTTCTTCCTATGAAAGCTATGATATCATGTAGCAGCTATTACACAGTAGTTGCTATTTTTCACAAAATCCCAGCTGTTTCATTGTAAGAATAAAAAGATATTGGGTACCTACCAATTAAATAAATGGAATTGCCATTTTCATTTATTGCAATAGCCAGTTTGACTTGTATTCATAATGTTTTTTGTTAATGTAGATAAAATTACAGTACTGGCAAGCAAGAGTAGAGTGTTTTTATGAGCAGAATATGTGTGTTAAAATATTCAGTCTTTTCAGCAGATTTACAGCTGTTTTGGTTTCAAAATGCAAGTTTTGAATAATTGGTAATGTGCTGGTGTCTCCTACCTGTCCACAGACATAAGATCCCCTACCCCTCTGCTTATCTTCTGGGTTTTGGTGCATAATGATCAATAAGAGGGAGGGTTCCATGGGCATATTTTCCCACCTACTTCCTATTCCTGCTTTCCAGTTAAAATGCTGAATACAATTATAAACCCATTGAGCAGTGTTAAAATGCACTAATATCAGAGTGCTCGTTTTCAAAACTATATCACTTTACAGCAGAGCCACATCTTTCTTTAGTGTACGTCAGGAAGGCTTACAGAAAGCAGATATAATCAGCTACAGCATTTTAAAAAAAATACTTCCTGCAGAGAATGAAATGCATCACAGTTTCTGTTACCTACACAAATTCTACCATAAGAAAAAGAAAGATTTAAAATAGTTTTCAATTTGTTGCATTTATTATCAAAATGTGATGCTATCTCAAAGAGGCCATAAATGTCTTAATGTCAAGCTCAGAGACTCCACGCACGGAGGTTTGGGACAGATGCATAGGTTCCTGGCAGAGGACATGTTTGGAGAGTAAGTCAAGCAAGTCTGTGAATGGGTCAGCGGGTCTTGAAGCAGAAAGGAAGGTGCAAACACGGCCTTGTGCGGTGCTCAGTCATGCGCTTAATGTCCAGTCTGGGAGCCTTGACAACTTAAGGATGGCTTTTAAGGAAAGGACAATATTCAAAAACCGAAGGCCCTTTCAACAGAGCATCCCAAAACTGAGTCTCCTGTACCTTTGAATATATATGCCCTTGAGGAAGGTAAGTGCGAATAGCAACGAGGAGTGGGGGAGAGAGACTGTTGTGAGAACATCCTCCTCCCCAGGGCGATGCTGACCCAGTGAGAGAGTGCTCCACGCACCCGGCGGTGTTACCTGGGCACTGGGGTGCTTTCCTTGCTACATGCCAAGCCCTTCTCATGAAGAAATGACCAAAATGCGTTAAGCTAAAATGAACTCTATCTGAACTGACTATTTAAAGTCTGAATTAGACTTTCCCCAAGGGGCTGTAGTGTGCTTCTGAACAACAATAGTAAGAGCAACAGTTAGGCTTACAATGCTGAGCCACAACCAGAAAACTCAGCTTTTCATTAATTAGAAACATACCCCTTCAGCAAAATTACAGACAGAGGCAAGAAGCAAACACAAAGAAAGTAAAACTATAAAGCAAAGAAGCAAGTAATAATTTAATGCACTTTAGCTTTGTGTTGTCTGTTTGCCCCCCTCTGAAATGTTTATACAGATTCATTGCACTAATACCCAAATATCCTTGAATGCACATTTCCTCAGAGTACCTCATGTCAGGCAAAGAAAAGACGGTTATCTCCATTTCACAGGTGGAGAACTGAGGCGGGAGAAGCCCATGATCCAAACAAGAATGAGTGCCCCAGAAAGGCAAAATCTCCAAAAAGTGCCCTAGACACTGACTGGCTTTGTTATGCTTCATGACTATCACTGGTAGAGATACAATAAATCCTACTTGGGTACTGAATTGGTTTAAGGTCACAGAATTTGGGTGAATTCTGTAAATAATAAATAATGTATTTTTATTTGCCCTCTCACTTTTACAGCCCTTAAAATGCATTCACTTTCCATTTTCAATATTTTCTATGCAATTCTGAAAACCAGGAGAGAGAGACATATAATGCATATAATATATATTATACATAATATATATCATACGTATTTAATGAAAGATTATATTCTTATGCAAGAATGCAATGCAAGCAACTGGAAATTAAAATAATATAATTGTACATCTACATATATAAATAGTATAAGTAGAAATGAATTAATTTTTATCTATTCCTCTGTGTGTTTATATATGCATGCATATGTATATTCTGACCTTGTAAAAAAGAAATCTATAAAAGTTGGCAGCAGTCTTTTGGATATAGGTGAACGAAATGACATGTGAGGTAATTAGAGAAATAAACGCCAACTAATCAGCAACTCATCATAAAAATGAGTTTGCATTAATGTAAAGATAATGGAAAAAATGGAAAAAAAATAAAGCCAATGCACAAAACAAAAAAAAAATCCCGCCTCCCTTTCTGTCCCTCCACCTCTCTCTCTGCAAATGCCCCATTCCCACCCCTCCTGCCATGCCCTTGGCGGGCAGGCAGGGCAGCAGAGCTCCCTGCCCAGGACCTCCTGCCCTCCCGGCTGTCTCCGGCCCCTCTCCCGGGACCGTGGGGCTCTGGAAGTTGCCCCTCGCAGGCTGAGGGAGGCAGGAGGCACTAGGAGGAGCAGAAGGGGCTTCAGATCTCCTTCCTCTGCTCTCCAGACTCTCTGGCCAATCCCTTGACAAGAGACCCTTACTTCAAACAGATTTAAATAGCTGCTTTCCAGGTGTCTCCCAGCTGGCTGGTAACCCAATATCCTAAGGGTTCATGTACCTATTTTTCTTAAATTTCCTCAACTTCCCTTTCCTCTGCATCAACATCTGGCATCAAACTAACCACAAGCTTGAATACCTCTTCAACTCTGTTTAGGCCTATTTTTCATTAGCAGTCAGGCTGTTTTTTAAAATCACAGTCATTGTAAGCATATTTTCATAGCAGTCAAATCTCATAGGCCTTGCTGAAGGCAGGATTTTATTACTCTTTCTACATGATTAAGATTGCTTATGTCATTCATGGATCACCAAAGAAAAAAAATCAAAACTTTGCTTCTGCATTAATTTCAGTAGACTTAAACTTAAACTGGGATAAACATAGCTTGTTATGTCATGACATCTCAGAGAAGTGCACTAATTTCAAAGTACTGAGAGTAGTGAATAGGCACAAATGCCAACCAGAAGCAGTAACCTAACTGCAGTTTCTATTCTTCCATTTCAGCATAACTTTGACGGTGCAGATTTCTGTAACTAATGCAATCACTTCCGATGGCAGATGATAGCAAAATATCCTAGCAAATACTTAGCTTATTTTTATTTTTTGTCTAAGAGAGCTTTGACAGGTTGCAGACTACAGACAGTTAGTTTAACAACACTATTGGAAAGGCTGGGGTCATGCACACAGCTTCTATGGGAGGAAGATATAAAGGAGAAAAACATCCTGATAGTTGATGGTAACAAATCTGGACTCGATTCTAATAGTACGAGCTAGGGGCAAAGCAGCTCTGTTAATTGTACCTCAGTTACCCAGATGTTAAAACATATTACTCCTCTTCGGGTAAGATACAACCACTTACCATGGGAAGCATACAGTGACTGTCTCAGAATTAAATAGAAGTGTATTAACATAGACACAGCATGACATCATTAGTGTAAATTGGTAAAACAAATGCTTTTGCCAAGATTTTTAGAAGTGATTAATGGTTCTGGATGACTTCTAAGCGCTTTGCTTTAAATCCTTTTAAAAGGACTCATTTTCTAAAGGTGAGAGCTCAGTGTGAGAGTAAGTCCCTTTTAACATATCTGAAGCTGAGCACTGTGCTTGAGCTGAGTTTTCCAGAGCCACTATCTGTGAAAATGCTGATGTTACTCCTGGTTGTTCCTGAAAAGTATTATACCAATGTTTGCTGTTATTTAGTTACACAGATTCAAACTTACCATATTCAAACAAGAAGTCAAGTTTTCCAATTTGTTTGAAGATCTCAAAAACAATTAATATGAGGTTATCATCAATAAAATTCAGTGATGCTTTCAAGACATATTTTAGGGCCGCTGATGTTACGTGTTCAAGTTAGACATTTATTTCTTTCCCACGAATTGAAGAGTCTGTTATTGCTCTTCTTTGAAGTCAACAGGAGTTTTATCACCGTCTTCAAGGATGGGCAAATTAGAGCCCAAATTTGTATCTGGAACTGCGTACAGCAGGGTGTTCAAGTGGCATACAACTTGTCACCACAATTATAGTAATTTTAATCAACCTCATTTACTGTTTGCTTCTCTGAGACTTCCAGGAGAATTTGCTCAACTGCACTTCAGTGTTAATATCTCTCTACCCTTTCTGTTTTACAAGTCATGTTTTTATTCTGTCATTCCTGCTGCAGCTGAACCAGAGCATTTTAATAAACCTCTTGTTACCCACATCTTCTATCCATATGTCATTGACTTAAGCAGAGCAGTTTGTCAGGTTAATATTTTATACATTTTGTATTTAGAGTATTACTTAGCTGATCCATAACAGGGGATTATAGTCAGGGATAGGAATATTGAGTGGTTTTTTTTTTCCCACGTGCCTGTCTCCAAGACAACTAGATGGCTGTATTTAAAAGAGCACAAAGACCAGAACAAGTAGCTCATCCAAGTCTTTTAGCAAGTGAATGCTCTGTGGTTTTGCATTTTCAGGCAGGCCTTTCACTCTATCCCCCTGACATCTTTTAGCTCGGGCTCCAATGGGTGGGAACTCCAACTGGTAGCCCAGCTGATAATTGCAGATATTAAGCTGCTGCTAGTGTAACTCCAGTTCCCTTTTGTTTCTGGTTTTATCTAGTCTAACTGGAGAGTTTCACTACTGACAGTCATATTTAAAAGCCACTTTTCCTTTTTGCCCTTTCAGTCGGGGATGGTGATTATTAGGTACATGCTCCCTCCAGCCTGCTTTCAGTGATTTTGCAAAGTACACACTAGCTTATGCTTTCCTCCTGGATTTTACAAAAAAATAAAATAAGGATAAATAAATAACATGTGGCCATAACAAAAGATCCCTGGCAAGCATAAATTAGCAATAGAAAATGCCCGCCAGCCCTGCAGGCAGTCCTCATGCTGTAGTCTCAGACAGACCACTAGCAGCTAAGCAGAGGTTGCAGCTCACTTTTAACCAACCATGATCCAGCATTAACCTGAATCTGCTTCTGAAATTCAGCTCAGCACTCCCTAGATTTCCTCTCCCTCCTTGGCTCTGTCGGGAATAACACCGTGCACTGGAAATGCAATGTCTGAGTGGTCAAGCTTCATTGCTTCCGTGTATATTTTTTGGCCTGATAATTACATTAAGGATGTAAAATATGTAACGTAAGGTTCCTGTGAGAATTTGCCCCCGAGCAAAGTGCTATCATGTGTCGGGGGGGGGGGGGGTTCAAAGTGTGTTCAATGTAAAACCCCAAACCTGTCCAAACAACATTTTTAGATGGGCACTCTAAGAAAGATTGTGCTGTTCAGCTTTAGGCGAAGCTTGCTGCAGCTCCTGCAGATAGCTGGTTGCAATGCATGTGCGGGTGCAAATTAAGACTGTTTCATTCCTTTGAACATGAGAGGCACAAACTTTTATGATTCAGATAACCTTTCAGGGGTTTCATATTCCAGAAGGATAATAACTTTGTATAGACTCAAAAAAACCAGCAAGCCATTTCCATCCTCTCCCTAAAATGATTTATCTTGCTTCATTTCAGACAACTCCTTCTGTACTTAACCTCTTTGTGAGCTCCACATTACCAAATTCCTCGAAGGGGAGAGCAGAGTACTCCAGTCAAAATTCAAACAAGATTTCATGTCCTGGCACTTCTGAAATTACACATCCACTTCATATCAGTTAATCTAGCTGTGAAGGTAAACTCCTGCTGTTGGATCCAGATTGCAGACACCTTACCGGTATGAATCTTGACTGTAAATATTCCTATAAAAGGAATTGTTGTCTTAATGTGATTTGCAGGGAAAGTGAAGCAGGCAAGCCTCAGTCCAGTATTTTGGTGCAGCAAACTGAGAGACTGAGTCCATTTTAAGGCTCAGATGGTGTTCTTCAGAAAGTCTTAGAAAGCTAAAGCACATTAATTAAATTGCCAATAAATTAATTAATAAATGTAAATGTATGAAAAATGTGTCCTACCAGCCATTCTCCCAAGCTTTTCTTTCTTTTCACAGCTAACATTAGCAGATATAAATCAGCACCATTTAAGTGCACCAGCAGCAATAAAATGTTTTTGGGTGGTTAAGATGAAACAATGAAATTGGCCCATCAGAATCTGGTTTTGACAGAAAATGCATTTTGTAAATAGGTATCTTCCATCCTGTTTTCCATAGAAGTATTGTTTTTTCTCACATATATGCAGTAAAATCTGCATATCAAAAAGATGTTCCTTCAAACAAAACCTTTCAACCTCACTTTAAAGGGGAACAAAGATTTTAAGGAAATCCTGGGAATAATAAACAAACATAAAAAAAATACAAAATTCCTCCCATTTCTCTGACATCATTCAGTTTGGGAATAAACATATCCCCAACCTTTAGGCTGGTTCATTAAAAAATAAGCATATGAAAGCAGGCCAATTTTTCCCATTTCCACCAACTTCTGTTTCAGACTCTTATCCAAAGGAATGCAGTTCTCTCCTGGTTCAGCAGAAAATAGGAAAGCTGAAACCAAACCAGAAAATAACCTGAGGCAGGGAAAAAGGAGATAAAACTGATGCAGAAAATAAATTAAAAAAAAAAAACTAAAAAGACAGGAAAAGATTGTGCCTGCCTTTTTCATCTTCACTCAAGATATAAAATAGGAGAAGTGAGTAAAATAAAGGAGATGAAGGGAAATAATGGGGGAGGCTTTAGTTAAGTTGTTGCAATGATCCCCAGTGCACACAATGGACAGGGCTGAGCTCAGCAATTCAGAATCAGGATGGGGCAGGAGATGGGCTGTTCCTCAGAGAGTTACGGTCCTTCAGGGGTGTTCTTGGACATGGACAGAAAACAAAAATTTTGAGGTGCAGCCTCATGCAGCCTCATCTACTTTCTCATCCAGTGGAGGCTGGGACATCTTTTCTCCCCACCGCTGTTGCTCACCATTTGTCCATGGTGATGACCTATGGAGCTGCCTGAAATTGCCATGGACCACAAGGATTACAAGCATGACAGACTTCCAGATGAATCTTGCAGTAAAGGAGATCTTCTCTGCACTGCTTATTATTTTTCCAAATTCTAAGCATCTCTAGGGACATGGCCTTCATCATCTACACAAGAAAACATTTTGAATCCCTTTCCCTCTTTTACGTGGAGCTCTGAATATATATGTCATTAAACTTGGCCCAATTTAAGTCAATGGACAAAATCCCTTGTTTTTCAGAAAAGTTGGGTTATAAAGATATATGCATACGCACACATCTTTTTTCTTCCAGATCAGCAGTAAGAAAATATTTTTGGTATCAAGCACCACCATTTTTATTACCCTGTTTTCCTTTTTCTCACTTTTACAAAGAGGTGGAAGGATTGTTTTTTTCGTTACAAGATTTTACAGCTGGGATCAAGCTGAGTAAGGGAAAATTCAGACTGAATACTAAGTAAAACTTCCTGAAAGCAGAAGCTATTAGGCTGTGTAATAATATCCCAAGGGAAATGGAACAGCTCCATCAGTTGTGACACTTAAAACTAGACTGGGCAATGCACTAATAAATATTCTGTGGGGACGAGTCTGCATTGTCATAGGAGTGGATGAGGGGACCTACAAGGTCTTTTCCACATCTAATTTCTCCAATTCTGTGAAGCAGAAAAATGTCATGCAGTTGAAGAAGCTCAGAACTGGAACAGCGCTGAGAAACACAAAACATCAATTTATTCTAGGACGAGCCTTTGCTGGTATAAACTGTTTTATAGTTCTGGAGCCCTGATCTCCAAATTCATTGTAGACAAAATTAAGGTTTCTGGTTTCACAAACTTGCATCACTGATATAGTCAATTCAGGCCAAAAAGGTCTTTGGTGACATTTGCACTGCTCCCTTTTTTCTAGCTAGAATCTGCTCACTGTGATCAATGGAGCTGAACTTCTGCTATTCATATATACAGTGATTCACTGTATTATTTTAAATTAATTTATAGTTTATGTGTAGAATTTTCCAATTGTGATATTAAATAACCATTACAGGGAGGAACACACTAAACACTGGTGGTTTAAGTGCTAAGAGTCCCTTAAATATGGTAATTCTCGTTGTTTATCATATGACACATTCAATTGTTACTGTTCAAATTCAGCCTGAAAAAACTGTTTTGCTCCATGACCACTTTATGCAGCAACTTCTGCAGCTGTGACAGTTGTAAGCCTGGGAAGGATGCGACCAATGCACTGCCTTCTTTAGAGCTACCAGCCCTAACTATTTGTCAGCAAATTCATTCTACCCCAGTGACCCGCTGGTCAGAGTGGTGCTGAAGCACATCGCTCTGAATGACAAATGAGGAGAAACAAGGGTAGAGATGTAGCCAGTGGGTACACACCGAAAAAAGCTGCTCATTTATCATGAGATCTGCTAGTCAACTCTTCTGCAAAGTATTTGAAGAAATGTGGCTGTAAGCTTGTTTCAATGATCAAAATTAAATAACATCTTGAAATCGGAATGAAGTTTCCTCTAAAATAATAAATTATTCAAGATGATCTGCAATTCCTGCGTTCTGTGCATTCACACCTATTGAAAACATGAATGCAAAGAAATGTCTGTTTCTGTAGAGAAAATTAAGTATCATCTTACCTACCGTTAGAAGACATGGAAATGAAAAAGATCCCAGTAGTTTTTCTGTAAATTAGTTTCTGTCTTAAATCCTCCAGCTTTAAGATCTTCAGGTAGGCCTCTTTTAATCATTCATTATTACAGAAAAGTGTTTTATTCTAGTTCCTATTTAGGTGTAATAAATCTAAACTGTAACAGAGAGAGATTGAGAGATTGATTGATTTTGCTGTATTTATCAAAACAGTCAATCTAGTGCTGCAAGCACAGAGCATTAATCATCTAAGGGAACATAACCACAGCTTTGCCAGATCTGAACAGGCTGAAGCAGGGACAGCACTATTCCCAGTCCTTCCAGTGTAACAAATGTCACTCTGGAAAACTTGCTTCTTGCTAACTCTTTGCTAGGGATAAGTTCCTTCTGTGCCTTGAAACTAATCGCTCACCAGTTTTAAGAAGTGTCCCAAAATACAGGATGACCTTACAAGCTCGATGGCAGAGTATCTTTCCTTTCTATGCCATTTTTTACAGAGGTCTACCTGCACTTGAAATGTGCATGTTAACTGCAACGGATGCTGCTCAGGTCAAACTCAGACTTCCGGAAAGTCAAGTTCTCCAACAGCAGGTCCAAATATCTGTGAAGGACCTGATCCCACCACCACGTAAGCTTCCCTTCTTCCTTTTGTCACAAAGACTATTCAACATTCTCCCCATAAGAATACATAAAAGCTTCTGATCACCCACAAAGTGCTCTATTGGAATGCAGCAAAGAAAGCACCCCAGCCTTCAGGACCCTGACTGAAGAATATTTCTCATTTAAACTAAGGGATGTAACTGCAGGTATGTTGGTGACTATACTAGCAATGGAAGTATTGCACAGGAATAAATTAATCTTTCAGATAGTCAGGACTGCATGCAACAGACAAAAACTGTCATCTTAAACTGTACCCAAAAATCATCTTGATGGCAGTACATATCATGGAGCAGAGATAAAACATGTTGTCCCTGTACAGGAGCCTTATCCAACAAGAAATGCCATTTTCAAATGTTCTTGCACTAAGCACCAGGGCAGCATATTATAGTAATCCATATCTGAGGTAATAAAAACATGTCACAAGCTCCACATCTTACAAGAAAAGCTCCAGTTTTCATGAAGTAACACATAATTAAAAGAAAAAAACTTGTCAACACTTACTACCTGAATATCCATGAAGCCGATAAAGGAGGTGGACAGACTGTATTTTTCCTTCAAGGAAACTTAACTGTAGTTGCACTTTTACCTATTTGGAAAAAATATGTCACTTCATATTTGAGTTCAGCTGTTCAGTGTAACTGGTGGCAGTAGTAGTAATATAGTAGGAACCGAATAATAATAATGCACAGGAAAAAAGAAATTAATCTTATCCAGAACTAGGGGAGAGAGAGAAATGGAAATAGATGGAGAGATTTTTGAAAGAATATGTAATTAATTATCCATAATTTTTCTCACTATTTTACAGTACAAATAGCCAAAAAGATTTATATAACCATACTATCAATGCTAATAAGCTTGTAAACTTGAGCACTGTAAAACATGGATTTGAATACATTAAATTCTACTTACATGTTTGACAGGATGCTAAAGTCTGGCTGTACTACATCTTGTTATGAATTCACACATTACTGTCGGTCAGAAAACCCTGACACTAACCTCCATTGCTAATTGTAATGGGTATGGGTTATTTTAATAATAAAATGTGCATGCTCGTTATTTTTCAGAGACAGACTGTGGAAAACAATTCCAAATCTAAAAATATGGCATCAAATGAATACATTTGCATTAGGAAAATATAACATCTAGGAAGGTTGAAGGAAACAGTTTCCAAAGCATTTGAAAGAAATTACAACTTCCACAACCGTAAATGTGAACTGACATACAAAAGATCAAAGATTTCAATGCTGTGTATTACCCACAGCTACACTGAACTTTTCACCTAGTAGCTGAATGACAATAAACCTGTTCTGAAGTCAGGTGTTCTTCCCAAAGCTTTCAAGCCAAAAGTTGCACAGAGCCAAAGACTCACCTGAAAGCTGCAGTATCAAGTTAAGCTTTCAAGGCTCCTTTCCCGAAGAGGGAAGTGAAGCAGGGAATGTTGGTTTAGCCCTGTTTGTTTACAAGATACAGAAGTTAAAAGATCAGGACTTAAAACCAAACCCAAAACCTCACACTTTTCAGGTCACATGATAAAAACAACCTGGAAAATGTTACATGTGTGCCAGAGCATTTTCATTCTACAGCATTTGTGGCTTATGTTGTAAATGCTGCTACACTAATGCTGTCACCTTTCTGGTGATTATATTTTGGACTGCAGCTAGTGCAAAAGACATTAGCACTTGACAGAGGAAATAGCAAACATTGATTACAGCAGGCTTAAGGAAAAGAATCAAGGAAAGATACAATAGTAGACAGTGATTCTGCAGACGGTCTTGAGAAATCATCTAGCCAATTCACCTGTCCCAAGGCAGAAGGTCATTCTCTTGTCACTCCTAGCCTACGCTTGCCTAATACGTTCTTAAAAACCTCTGCTGGGTGCATGTGCTTCAATCTTTCCAGCCTATTGCTTTTAATGCTGCACTGTTCCTAGAAAGTTTTTCCAAATGCTTAACCTTATATCCCTTTTACTGTGTTTGCCAAAGACACAAAAAAATTGTTTTTTTCTCTTTCTTTTCACAGCAACCTATTACACAGCCGAAAATTGTTAGCAGGCCTTTTTCAGATTAAGCACTCCCATTTATTACAGGAAACTGCTGTATATCATGCAACATAGTCATAACTCTCATCATTTCTGCTGCTCCCACCTGAACTCTCTGTGATGGGTACCTGTCTTTCTTGCGGTCCTGCTGCCAAAACTGAATAGTTCCTTGGCTGAAGTCTTAGCAGTTCTACAGAGAGTACCAAGAGGATTTCATCGGTTTTACAGACTATGCATGCTTCTGTGTACACACTCCAGTGTAACACTAGTTTTGTTCACAACATCATGATGTTAAAAGTTTCCTGGCTAATTACCCTTGTCTTTCCCTGGAATATAATAGCTGAAAGTATTTGTTTTCCCATGTTTTAATTCAGTTAAGAAAGATTTATTATGTTTTGCATGGTCTTCTGCTGGAAAGCTTTCCAAGTTGCCTTGAGTTCAGAGACCAAATCACATTACTAACATGTTAGCTGACCCTGTCCATGTTATATTTGTTTGCAGTTATTCCTACACTGCAAAACTATGACCACTGTATATGCCTACATACTGCTTTAATGATAAACTCAGCTGACGAGAGTAGCTGTTGCAGTAATATTCTTTAATAACACGGATAATTTCTGGGTAGTGTGAATAACTTCTGAGAGTTCTGAATCTTTTCAAAAATATTTGCCATTCGGAAATATGTAGTGATGACTGAACAAACAATTTGCAAATTATGAATTATCTTAAATTTTTTTTTTACTCATTCACAACTCAGGTAAGTAAGTGGCTCATTTGCTTGCCAGTTTCCTCAAGGCAGCACTTACTTAAACATTTTTCCTCATATCCCACGGATCTGAGAATGACCTGGCACACTCAATGTAAACCTTGGAGGATGGGTGTGAGGGAACAACAGCCTGGGGAGGTCCCACAGTCCCTATTCCCACTGCCTCCATCAGAGGATAGAGATCCCCTCAGTGGCCTCGAAAATAGCTGGAAGCAGTGGTCACACAGAACATCAGAGGCACACCAGCCCCCACGGAGGAGAATGGGGCTATAGCCATGCTGTACTGACACACTAGATTTGCCTCCGGCCGTGGCTCTTGCCTCCTGCCATGAGTCAGAGGACCTGGGAGGAGACACAGCACTTTCCCAGCACGCAGTCGCAGGAAGCATGTGTCCTCAGCTATTGCAATCCCTGTCTCGGTCGTCTCTCTAGAGAGTGGGATGACCAAGTATCTGGGCTACACAAACCATCCTGGGTGAGAAGGAAGGATGCAGGAAAGTCAGTACCTCATGGCATGTGTCTAGCAAATCTATCAGCCACCACCACTCCCCCAAACTTGAGCGGGCACTGAAGTGTTGTGGGGCTTGGTACTTGCATTTTCCTTCTTCTTTATTTCTTTAATTTAATCCTTCAAAGGTGTACAGTCTCCAGTTTGAGTCACGTGCATTTGTTTATACTTCTTAAATGGATGACGAAGCACTTAAAATAGAGGGATTGTAAATAAAGAGTAACAAGTACAGTTCATGAACAACATGATTCCGCAAAAGCTAATAAACAAAACTCATTTTGCCAATATAATTCATTACAAATATAGGAAATCAGGCATTTCACGAAGGGATTTTCACGCCGAACAGTTTCTACTAAGAAATGTGTACTTTTACCCAAGATGATAGGTGAGCAGTTTAATCTAAATTGAAATTAAAAAACGAAGCTGAAAGTTTTCTATCTGAAGTTAGAATCTGGATCTGATTTATCTCAGTGGATAACACTATTGCTAAGAGAATGACCCTTTTTATTCATCTGACATACAGAAAAAAATAAATGACACCATGGGTTATAAAAATCACATTATTTTTTTTTTCCAAGAGGTGAACTCTCTGCTACTCTTCATGAATGAGCTTTGAAAGACTGATGGATTACAACTGATCAGATTTGCCAGACCTGGTGATTTTCAGCACAGGCTAAGTTTTAATACTCTAAGGTTTTATCTGTATTTGTATGCATTTCAGCACAATAAAAGCAGATCAGTGGATCAAAGCCCTTGCTGCTGAGGCCTCTACATCTGCACCACATGTGGTCCAGGGCCTTTACTTTGGACTAAATTTAGTCTAGACTGAATATCACCACTACACATATGGTTTGAAGCTGTCCAAAGGCCCAGTCACTACTTTGGACCTTTATGACCCATCAGAGGTTGGAGCAGGCTTGGTGCATACCTTCAGCAGAGCTTCTTGTGTCCTTTCCTCCTAAAGGAATCTCATGAGCTTGCCCTGGAAACAGAACCAGTGTGCACTATGTGGAGCTGATCCGGGGTTTCACTTCAAAACCTCACTGCTCCACACCAGCTTGTTACTGGGGATGCAGCCCAGTCAGCTGAATCTGCAGTTAGGCAATTTCAATGTGTTTATTTCCAGAAATCTGAAAAAAGACACAGTAACAGCCAAATTTTCAAAGTACCTGTTTGTTCAGAAGGACTGCATGCCACTGAAAACTTGCTGCAAATTGCGTTTCTAATTTTGCTGCTGCTTAAGGCGAGGTAGCAGTTGAGGGGGAATCTTCCTGCCAGAGTTACCCTGGAATTGTAAACTTTGGAAGACTGACCCAAGATTTCCAAATGCGGGAAGGAGTCTGAAAATCATGAAAAAAGCAGAGCTTACAAGCTCCTGACTCTGTGTGTGAGACTATAAGCTCCCAACAGCCCTAATTCAGCCTGGGGGTTCCTGGGGGTCTAACCTTCTTGCTAAAGATCCAGGAGCTACAGTCAAGTCAGATCTGGGGCTCATAAATTATCGAGTTTGCATCACATGCTGCCTCAAGGTCCTGGGTGTAGAGAGGAATTACCAGTGACCCAGTTGCAAGTCCTTGTCACAACACTGCAGATTTTAGAGCGAAGGAGTCCTTTGTGGGAAGGAAAAGTGAAAAAGCCCTTGCTCTACAGGCTCTGCAGCTTCGGAAAAATCACATTGAATGTAGGAGGTCTCAATGAAGAGTATCAGGTCGTCCTTTTCTAACAAAACATACCTTTCCAATTTTTTTTTTTTTAATTTGTGATTCTTTATGGGCTTCTAGAAGTATAGTAATAGTGGAAAAAAAATTAAACAAAAATCACAGTCAGGCTCTGCATTTAAAACTGTTACTCTGGAATATTCCTAAAAGGACCTGAATTGTATATTCATACCATCCCTTTGCTACTTTAACTCCCCACCCGCATACAGTATGCCAAGCTGTTCCTGTGTAGTGATGTGTGCCTGCCTGTGTGCTGTATGTCTATATTAATACACAGGCACATATATATAAGAAACGGCTGTGACGGTTGCAGCCAGGGAAGGGAAGTTTTGTGCCTCCACAGAGCTCTGTGGGGAGGGACTGCTGAGAAATGGTCCAGAAGGTTCCTTATGACAGTCAAGTTCAGGAACTGAAATTAGCAAACTGCCATTTATGTAGTAGCAAAATGAATTATTCAATCTGCTGTGTGGACTGAAAGTCTAATTTTAAAAGTCTAGCTTGCCTAAAAAGCCCCATGTAAAACGTTCATTAAATGTAAGGCACTACTAAGTGTTAATGCATGGCTGGATATCTTGGGAAGGGTTGTCTGATACTAACTGCAGTGGCTAATCTTTCCCATAAATTATGGGTAACAGCTGAACGAGAATCCATCTCCTTGTTTTATAAATATCGTGGAAAACTTGAGGGTTTCCTCCTTATGCCTCATCCAGGACATTTTTGCATGGACACTGCCGGGCTTCCCAGCCAGGTCAGTGCCTGGGGTGAAGGAGGCTGCCACAGCCCTGGGGCCACATCCAGCTGCCCTGCAAGGAGGAAGAAATGCCCTGGAAATGCCCTCGACTGGAGCCTGCGGACCGAAGGAGGAGGTATATAGACCTGCTTCGTCCTGGGGCCCTGCTCCATCCCTGTTCCCAGTGGCCAGGGCAGGCACAGGGGCTCGCAGGTGTGAACCCATGGCCTGAGGGGGAGGGAGGGTGAGGGGACAAAGCTTCTCCCTCCCTCTTTAGGTTTGACTTTGACAAGACATTACTGAGTGCACCTCAGCATCCCTTCTCACCGAAACCTCTCTAGCTCAGCATTTCCCCCTAAGAGGCTCCACATCGGTGCATCAGCATTTTTCTGACACAAAAATATTTCCCTGAAAAATTTCTGACTGGCCAGTTACTAGCATGAGCATCAGTAACAAGCCTCTCCAAGCCAGCGGTGATTATCTTCGTGCTTATCGGCTAGAGAAAGGGCTAATTTGTACATTGCATGGCAGTTTGTCCTCCAGACACTGAATATATGAAGCAGGACTTCAGTGGTTAGCAAAGCACCCTAGCTTGAAATTAAGGAAAGGTGACTTGTTTTAATGCACCTCTGTGACATAGGGGCCTTTTCGGCCACCTTCATGTCGTACTGTTGTCCTGTGGGAAATGCTGCGCAGGTCACCCACGAGCTCCTTCCCAGGCTAAAATCAGATTCAGCACTGTAAGAAAAAAGTGAAAGAAAAGAATAAAATACTGTACAGTACCTTCTGTTCTGGTTGGCTCTTTTTCAGTATGTAATGCCAATCTGAAATTACTAAAACCAAAATACTGTCATATGTCCACAGAATACAACTGATTCAGGCAATCAATTATTTTTCAAGTACATATATGTACATGTAAATAAACATTTAGATTATCCAGATAAGTAGCAGGCTCTGAAAGAATTTTGAAGACCTTAACTAAGAAACGTCTGCTGCAGTAAAAGCCACCAGATGTATGTGTGAGGTGCCCCGGTGAGATCAGGTTCAACCATCTTTAGTCTATTTGCTCATGAATAGCAAGGGAAGGAGATTTAAATCTTCATTGTTACTTCAGTAGAGTCTAATTAACTTCCCTGCTTCCTCCGAGAAAAACAACCACCCTCAGACAAACACACATGGATAACATCACCCAATATCCTGAAGGGCTTTGGGGATTTTCAATGATTTCAAAAGTGGGGTCGTCTCTCTCTTTCCCTGCTCTCATCCTGCATCATACATCTTAGGCAAACACCACAGGAAAAAAACAAGCAGGATGACATTCAGAGATGTTTGCAATGCTCGCAATTGCGAGGCGCAGAAGATAACTGTCAGAGATACACAGTACTGCAGTGTGTGGTGGGTCATTAATTCTCTGGTCCTTAAGGTGAACGCTTTTCTTCCGTGATGCGCTGCTGGCTCTGCTAACAAATTCCTGACTTCATTGCTGGCTGCCACTTACCACCGCCTTGTGCCAGCATCTGCTGTGCCAATTGAAAATGCATCTCCATTTGAAGAGAACCAAACTGGGAGCTGAAAATACTTGCCTGAAAGCACAGTTTGGCACATTTAACTGTGCAGCTCAACACACGGGCCATGCTCCTTAAATCTGTTTTCTTTCTAATCTACTTTTGTGCCAGAAAGTATTCACCTGGAAGTCAGTGGTGCGTGAAAACATTCAAATCTGTCTGCTGCAAGGGATTTATAGACTGTTTAGCGTAGGGCAACTCACCAGAGAACTTGACCTCAGGCACTGGCACTGCAACTCCTCTTTCTTGCTCTCCGTTGCTTCTTGTGCCCCAATAAGATCAGAAATTTTTGAGTTTTCAGTAAGGAAGTCCTCATATGTGGTCTTATATTTTACTGCTGTTAAGATCCTTGGCTGCCATAGAAAGAGCAGAACTACATTAATGAACCTAATTTTTAAAATATGATGAATTTCATATTCCAGACCTAAAAAATAGCAATTCTGCTCATAGTGCTGGCTTAAACTTTACCATAGAAGTAGTTCTACAAGAATAAAATAGCTCAGAAAGCAGAGTTTGTTGTATGATGATTCACAGAGGTGAATCTTAGGTTTTGGGTTTTTTTAAAATTCCACCCAGCTAAATTATCTTGACCCCAATATTCAAGCCTTTGCAGTTCCAGCAGGCTTTGACTATATGACTGATGTTTCATTGTTACTCCCTTTTTATACTGCACAGCCACTACTAAAAACCAGAAGCAATCAAATGTCCAGTTCAGTAAAGCCTTGCTTCAACAAATTGGACATGCCCTTGTACCTGGTTATTCTGGTATTCTTCAAAATATATCTGCCTTAAGTCCCATCATGTTAGGCAGGGCCCAAAAGCCATACATGGGTACATCTTGGCTGCAAAATCAATCCACATAACTATTGCACAAAAAGTGGGCCTGGGTCGAAATGACCACAGGGCTGTCAGCAGGAATGCGGCATGCTGAGAGCACAGCTGGTGGGCTGCGTCCCTCGGGGAACCTGTGCTGCGATTGCCTCCCGTGGCAAAGCCTGTTCACTATGTTTACATCGCTCCCGCCATCTCGTTCCTGCTTTAGCATCACAGATTTTTGCCTCCTCGGTTTTTCTGATGTAATTGCACATGGAGAAAAGCTGTAAGCTGGACCGCGAGAGTGAGCTGCATTGAAACACAGTTATTTTCTAAAGTTTTTTTCCAAAGAGGGGTAATTTTAAAAGTCCCATTTCCAGCAAAGCCCCACAGACAGTTGCAAGAGCACAAATTGCAATGTGGGGGTGGGAACGACAGATGGGGGAGGAATCTCGTCAGCCAGCTGCACCACCAAATTAAACAAAAAACTATACAAAGCTGCAGCCCCAGGCACTTCTCTACCTGAACTTTTCATCACAGTGGCCCTGGAGCAGGAGTCAGTGCCAACTCCCCAGCCAGGTGCTCCTAACAACATGTAGGAACACAAGCTGAGGCACTTTGGGAATTTTCGGGCTGATCAGGAAGGTCCTAATAAGTTTCAGGCATCTCCAGGGTTAGGCAATACCAGAGAGAAGCTTTTGGCTTTCTGTTACATTAACTGGAGACAGGTGCCTACATTACGTGGGTGGAATGGGGAGATCTGGACCTTGATTTTTACCAGACTGCCACTGAAATCAGTATTGAAACTTTTCATGATATCTCTCGAGCAGGATTACACCCTCATTTTCCTGGAAGGCCACATACCAGATGCCATGTAACACCCTTCTGATACATCAAGCACCCTCTTGACTGTTTTAAAAATTCCAGCTGTAACTCCTAAAATTTCCTGGCAGCATGGTCCATTTCTTCTTTCATTTTTTAATGGGTTTTTCGTTTGGTTTGGTATGTTTAGTTGGTTTGCTTGGGTTTTTTTCCTGAGAGAGGTCATTCTATACTTTTCTAGCAGAAACAGAAGGTTTTGTGATGTGGACTGATATTTAAAAAAAAATAAAATTATCATATTGGACTCTTTTTTTGCTGCATTTTCCAGGAGGTCCTTTGTGCAGGTGTTTCTATTTGGCTTCAGATATTTTCTAATACGATATCTTTTGGAAGGGGTTATTTCTGTTGAAGTACATATTGAAATATTGTGAGCACTGACATCCTTCCTTCCTACTACCTAAATCTACCTAAACTTTGCCAATGACTTTAAGGGAAACCATTGATTGCCACTTCTGACAGTGAGAGTTGACCAGCCTTTCTCTGTAACTTAGTTTTTCACCTGTAATAGCAATGCCAAGTGTGGCTTTGACATATCAGAAAAGTGTGGAGAATGCCTCTGAAGTGCTGCTTACTTTCTTTCTAGAAAAACAAGCCCCCAAACAAGCCTGTGTGCCCACAGCAGCCTCCGCAAGGCTTAGTGGAGTGCTCTGCTTGTGCTTTTCATACCTCCCAGTTTCTGCATTTCAGTCTGCTGATGGGGTGGTCTCCCTGCAGAACTTTCCTCCTCCCCTACCTTGAAACAATCATTATTTCTTGTTAGTGGCATTTCATCTGCGTTTTGAATTCCTGTCTTTCTAATCCTTACCCTCATTGGAGTTAAAGCACAGACGTGTCTATAAAGATAAGAATTTCAAAACTTGAATTACGCAAAGAGAACATTTTTGAAAGTCTAACTCTTATGTTTCATGATTAAATGAGCTCTGAACTCTTTTGAGGACGTGGGTAATTACATTGGTGGGTAAACACTGAGTGCCTTTAAGAACTTGGACGAAGACTGATGTAGAGGAAAAGAAACAATAATTTCTACATGAACAAATTTCTGTTAGTTGATTCTGGTCTCTACTTAGCAGTAGCCAGGAAAAAAAAAAAAGGGTTAAAAACTGAAAAAGACAAGACAGGCAGAAAATTGTCAACCAGCTCATGAATGTGAATCCTGTGCAACACATTGACTCACACTTTTCTTGATATCCTCAATTCCTCTAAGATCATACCTTTATGAAGGAGTAACTGATAGGTATAGACTAGCAGCTGCACATGTAATGAAAATCAGAGATAATTAATCATATCATTATTGCGTACCATGTATAATGCTTGATGCATTATTTAGGCAGGTAGAGATAGATTTTTAAGGCCAGAGGTGTCATTATAATTATGTAGTTTGACCTCCTGCTTCACTCAGTCAATACGATTTCACCCAGTAACTCCTTCTTTAGCACCAATGCCTGCTTGAACTGCAGTCTGTCTTTCAGCGAAGTCTCCGATCTGGTTGCAAAATCTCCATGTGATGAGCAGTCTACCTCATCCCAGCAAAAATCTCTTCCGTTTTCAGAGAGTAGCAAAAAAGTGTAAGACAAATCAAAAAGAAATGTGTTGAAAAAATGCAATGGCAATTGATTTTTTTTAAACAATGCTGAACACTACAGTTTTACCTGGAAAAACTTTTAAAGATAGTTTCATCTCATTGGATTTTGTTAAGCAACCCTAAATTATTTCCTACATATCATTTAGCAAAAAAAAAAAATAAATAAATTCTTTCTTTTGACTGTTTGTCCATTTTGTCACAGCTTTTGTGACTAAGTTTTTTTCTTTTGAATTTATTTTTTCCCTCACAAGACAGAAAACAATTTTTTGAGAACCTAGTTCTAGTGATTATTATAGAATAATTAATCACAGAATAATTTCTTTTGGTAGGGACCTCAGGAAGTCATGAACAACCCACTGCTGTGATTAAAGAAAAAAAGTAACAAACAAACCCTTTGTCCTTTTGGAATACAAATATATTTCATGACTGAAGAAGTATTTCTTTTCATGTCTGTCTGCTACCATGCCTCCAAATTCAGGTCAGAGTGGTTGTGGGACTACCTATGGAAATATAGGTCTGGAATCATTACATTAAAACTTGTGCCCTTCCATGGGGTGGATTATGGGAAATAATGGGAAATGGTCAGCTTGGTCTCTCTGTCTCATACTTGAAGAAACAGGTTCTGCCAGAAGGCCATGCAGAACCACAGCTGACCTATGGTTTCCAGAAAGCCATGGTTGACTGTCACAGTAACACAAGTGCCTGAGCCTTTATCCTCAGTTTTGATGGGATGAATCTAATCTATGTCCATAGCCTTTCTCCTGGAGCTGCAAGCATCTTGCCAGCTTGTGTTCCAAGTGAGGTACAAATGAATGAGACCCATGAGATTTTCCCCATGAGGGAAATTTTCCTGATGGTCAGGAAAATTCAGGTTTTAAATTTTAAATTTCAAAGTCCATTTTTTAAATTTCCTTCAAATTTCTCACCAGGCATCAGCTGAAATGTCTCTCAAATCATCTTAGGTTTGAATGATCAGTTTAAAGGCAAAAGTTTCCCCAAAAGTGTTATGTTTCTACATGCATAGTATTTAAGTCGGTAAGGTCAAATAATTAATGTTTTTCATGTGTGCAATGCAAGAAAGCTATCAGAGACATCTATCTTCAATTCAGTAAAGTTATTACAAAGGATTATGTCACTGAATATATGAACATTCGTATGGCTTTCCAGCTGCATTGTGGGTAGCTTCTTTTGGTTAGCAGTGACTATTATAACATTGCCTTGATTATTAAAAATGGTGTTAACTCTATATTCACAGAACTGTATATAAATGCACTACCTCCTATCCAAGTATTCCTTAAAAACAAATGGTTAAGCTTTGTTTTTCTCCTCGAGACAGATATCCCTACTTCAGCAAGGGATAAATGAAGCATGTTAGGGTTAACTGCAAAAGGTTAGCAGTGTCTCAAGACAGAGGCAGGATTCTTCTGACCAAATATCAGAGATACGGTCACCTCTTGGTGGTGAGTCATTGCCTCCCAACACACATATCTGAGTTAAATCATATTAATCACAATCAAAAAATACCTATTTCTTTCCATTGCTAAGATAACAAACTCAGATGCCTCCATTGTAGATAACAATGCTCAGTCAGATAAACCCCTCAGAAAAGACAGAATTTAATTTTTCTGGATCCTTGAAAAATACAATACCCACTGTGTCATTCTGCATTTTACAGTCAAACATTTCCCGATGGTTACTTACACGTTTTTAAAAATTCAGTCAGATCAATTCCAATCCCCCTGGCACACCTCCCCTCTGTGCTTCCTATGCATACCATGTAGAAGGCTTTAAGGTTTTCATCTGGTTTTTACATTTCAGCCGGCACTGCTTGAAATACCGTGTTTGCATTTTTTTTTTCATTCGTATTCCTTTAATGTGCTGTCTTCATGTATGAGCTAGATGAGGAGCTGGGAGGCAGCATGCTTACTTTCCTCTGCAGCTGCTCTTTGACTGGCTCCACAATGAGATGCCAGTCATGTGCGAGAGCACTGTAAACCCCATGCTTCTCCTCTCTTGCTGATGCTTCTGTCCTGCTGCTGAGGTGACTCAAGGAACAAAAATGCCTGGCAAAAGCCTCAACCTCCAATATTATGCCTGTGCATTAGTATAGAGAAAAAAATATCTCTAGAATGCTGCTTACACATTTCAAAACTGATTTCATTTACTATTGCCTTTTTCCATCCTTTGGTTTCTGATCTACTGAATTTCATGATAAGATTGAAGCTTGCTTTTCAGAAACAGTGTGTATATGTTATTTGCTGCATTTGAAAAGCAGGTGTTCTCAAGCCAATCTGAATATTTTGAGCAAATCCCTGCTTTGAAATGCAAATGAATTTGCAATGTCTGCATAGTTTGAGATAAAGCAGTTAACAATGAAATAATCCTTGTTTTATGCAGTTCATTATTAAGAGACTACGACCAGGCCAACAATGTATTTGGAACATAATAGGGTCTTGCCAAACAGGTAGAGACTCATTATTCAAATTGAACACTTACAGTTACAGTGAGTCTGTTTTTTGAGGACTGCATAAAGTGGCACAATAAGCTGGGTATAATTTTTTGTGTTTGCCCCAAAACCTGGTGCGTAGGTACAGTCTAGCCTTATTCTAGAACCGAAGTCTCCCAGAAGGTGCTAAAATATTGTCGTGTGGAGAGTTTCTAGTAAATTTAGTTTTAAATGGGAAAAGGCTGCATTTCAGGGGAAGGTGACGTTTTTAAATGAAAAGGAAGTTCCAAAACCATGCTATTTTCATGAGAAATTCTCTTGCTCTGAAAATTTGAGTCATTGACAATAAACACATAAGAAATACTCTCTAAATCTGCTAAGGTTTGCTTCTTTCATTCCGCCAGGCAATGTTTTTGGTTCGGGTTTAGCCTCCTGTGCTTAATGGGACCACACTGATGTAGTAACTGCACACAGGTTCCCATGGCAGTTGGCATGGATGATGGGAGAAACAGGCCTGGAGTACAAAATTAGTAGTTCACCAGTATAACAATACTTTGTAGTCCTTCACCTAAACAAAAATTGTGGCTAATGATCTTCTGCCATGCTGCTCTGTCTCTGCTGGGACTCCAGTGAAAGGGATAGCACTGAGCACCTTTAACACCCCTGTGCGCAGAGGAGACTGCCCCGCTGTGGGGTGAAGCCTTGTTCTGCAGGCATGGGAATGACTTGGTGAGCTTCAGTCTGTGGGATGAGCTGTGATGTGGAAAAAGAGGAGGCGTGTATTCCTAGAAAACAGACTGCAGGTGACCCTTTTGCAGCCCCACTCCCACTGGGGCTCTAGAGTTGATCTCCCTCCTAGTGCTAAGCCTAGCCCAAAGCCTACCCCAGGCTGGGCTGAGCCTTAGCCAGAGAACCCCACCTTTAGTAGCGCAACTGAAAAATAACTGAGGGGAGAAACCTGACTGCGGGCTACCCCTTCCCTTGTCTGGAATTTAAATTAGAAATGCACCCATTCTCCCATTCAGATATATCACATGTTAATTAACAGAGAACTAAGTCTAGATGAATAGGTGAGGGGAAAACTTTCTGAGCAGTTTGCAGGAAATGAAACTTTTCAACTTTTTTTTTTTTTTTAACAATAGATTGCTGTTATACCTCCTCATAACTCTACCGTAACTCTGTATGGCACTGTCGTAAGTGAAGGGTTTGTTCATTAGATTCTCTTTTATATTCTGGAGCTGTTTAGTCTTAGCTACTCAGTGTTGAGATGCTATACAATTATTTACTTGAACATAGCAGTTTTCTTCCCATTAATGCATTTTTTTTTGCTCAGTATGTTTTGATAACTTATATTCATGATCTCCAGACTGCTGAAAAGGAGGACTTCAGTTTTGCCTGTCTCTAATCACTGTAGTACATAATAACAGATGGCAGTATTCCTAAACTGCCTTGTTGAACAAATGGTATGAGATCAGACATCTCAATGATTTCATTATCCCAAATAATAATAATTATTATTATCAGGCACTAAGAATGAATCTTCAACTTCATATGCTATAAACATCTTGACCTACATTTTCGGGATTGCTAGCAATTCTGGTTGCCTCCATTTATGAGTCTACAAAGAACAGACTGTAAAGACACCTGAGTTTCAGACCAGACTTAGCAACATATATTTGAAGATTAGATTGCTTTAAGGGATATTATGTTAGACTAGCAAAATTACTAGTTGCTTTTTAACATGTAGGCTCTCATCACTTAGCCTGGATTTTGTTCAGTTCAGGTATTGGTGTTTTTTTTCCTTACAGCTGCTAGAGATAGAAATATAAAATGAAAAATTTGCATAATGTTTCAGAAGAGCAAACAATCATTTTGTTCATGCTTTTATCATGATATATCTGAACTAGTTATGCTTAAAATGGAGGGGCTCATTTCTGTGCTCTCTCAAGACACAACCGAGTAGAGCAGCGGTGACAGAAGGAGAGGGAACACTTCCTCTCTGTGCTGACTCTTTTATTCTACTCCAGTAATATACTGTATTGCTGACCTGAGGAGACTTTGGGAGTCCAAAGGTTATTGGACTGCAATCAATATTGGATTTGAGGTCTCCTTCCCAGCTAAGAAACCAGGATTCAATAAAAGTTGAGCTCAGACCAGGTCTCTACTACAGCCTCTTGGGCTGGCAGACCAATTATTCTAGTTTAAATTGCAAAGCAGTCTCCTATTCTAATATTGATACATTTTGTGAGAGACAGAGTTTGCACATTTTCTTTGTTCAGAATAACCTTTAAAATATGAAACAAAGGAATTACTTTAAAAAGATTCCCATTCATGAGCCACTTCTCAAATCATTATCTTGCTTCCTGACAGTACTAATGAGACCTAACATTCAATTTTTTTCAAGGTCTTGAAGACAGTGTCCTCATGTATTGCAGAAGGAAATAATCCCTTTTTAAAAAATTAATAAAGAAAAATTAACTTAACTTCTACAGGTGCTGTGTCAAAGTCCTTATCTAGCTTTCAAGAATTTCAAAGCCAATCTTTTTAAATTTTATCTTAACATATTTTCATCACTGATAGCAGAAGGAAAATAATTACATAGATATAGGAAAAAAGAGTGCTCAACAATGCTTCAAAAACATTTAAACCCAAGGTTTCTATCAATATTTCTTAAAGATGCTGCATATCCATGGAGCAGGCTGAGACAAGTAATATCAGGTGAAAGGGTAGCATAACTGTCTGTAAACAGCACTCTGATTAAAAAATCTTGAAGTCCATTCACTGTGCTGAATGTGAAGATGGCTGTAAGGTGCTGGAAAAAAGCTTCAGGCATAATTCAGTTCCTGAAGGTTTATAATTAAGGCAGACTACCAAACAAAGTCATGGTGCTGCCACGAATGCTGCATTGCATGCTAGGAATCATTCATGTTGGTCTTCTTATACATTATACATATAACAAAAAGGAACAGGACTACCTAAGTCATCAAATTTCAAATGAGTCATGCATGAGTAGTTTCAGATACTGTCAGTTGTGAGTGGTTTCTTTCTCCCTTCATTTAAGGAAGCCCTGGTGTCAGCTCTTTGCTCCACAGGTAGCAGACCCACGGCACTCCTCACTGAGGAGTGCTGTGGATGCAGGTAGCTCACAGGCTTTCAAGAGGAAACTGAGCAACTACTTGGAAGAGAGATCCACTGAGGGTAAGAAAACAGACAAACTATAATGGGCTCAAGATACTCCCCAAATTTAAGAGTAGTCAGAAACTAGGAGAATATTAACAGACAGATTTATGTAGGCTCAGTCTTTCTTATTCTTATTCTTATTCTTATTCTTATTCTTATTCTTATTCTTATTCTTATTCTTTTCTTGTTCTTGTTCTTACTCTTCCTCAGGTATGTTTGTAGTCATTATTATTTTGTTATAATTATTCTAGTTTACAAACTGTAACTGATCACTTTTGTTATGTTGTCTACAAGCCTAGGAATACAATACATGGGTACCCATAAATAAAGACCATATTTTTTTGATCTTTGGATTAAGCTCTTCATTCTCTGAAAATCAGACACCCACTCCCTCTAGTGCAGTTGATGCTAAGGAAAGTATTAGTATAAGTAGGGATACCTGGTCTTGTAAAATCTAAGCCAATGGGCAACTTCACAGTCTTAGTTGTCCAAACTTGAGACGGTTGGTTGTGTCCTCTCTATGTCATGACAAGTTCCTACGTAGCCCACCCCCACTTTGAGACAAGCAGGTTCATATCAACTCATAGTGCCAAGACTAGAGTCTACTCTGCTTTCCAAGCAGCCGTGCTCTGAGATGCTTTGAACACATGCTACCAACCTGGCACCTCAGAGGCTTCACATGCAAGATGATTCCAGCACTGCCTTCTTAGGGACAACCCCTTTGGCCACACAACAACTAAGCCTGTAACACTTTCTGCGTTCTGCAGGATACTCTTGACCAACATTCTTCTGCCCCTGCATTCAACAGCCTCTTCAAGTACAGGCAAGGTTCAAGTGCTACATCCTGAACTTGTTCACTCTGTATATTTGAGTGGCCAGGCCCTGGAGACACTCCTGAAGCTCCCCATGGCTCCCCCAACAACACAGCCCCAGGAGCTCAGCTGTTGCACAGAGGGTTGTAGCAACTAGAGCAGCTCCCCTGCAAAAAGGCTGCATGCCCCAGACGTGGGGGTGCCTGCAGTCAATAGCCACGATGGCACTGTTGTCTTCTGAGATTCAGACAGGACATGGGATTAAGCGAGCCCTTGGTCTGTAGCAGTACAACCATCCTAATATTTTTGTGGTTTTAGCTTCTGTTAGGCTTTGGCAATGCTTGACTCTGTTTTACCTTTCTTCTAACTCAGATAGAGTGTAAGACCATCCATTAGGAATCATGCCACCCTACCAGTTCTCCAAATTTGCATCTGTCCCTGGCTTTTTAAAAGTCCCTTATGCTCTTCCGCACCTTACTATCAGCATGTGTTGGCACAGGAATTTAGGAGGGAACCCTTGGAGACAGTTTTTTGCAGTGTTGTGCCACAGAGGTTCCAACTGTAAACTGCTAGGGCCTCTACGGCTATCAGGCTTTCCTAAAAGGCATGGAAAGACCAAAGATGAAGATTACATCCTTCAGTGTTTTTATGAATACAGTAGCTTCTTTAAATGACAGAAGTTGTAATAAACATCCAGACAATAGATCTGTATTCCTTAATTGCCAGAGATCTTATGAAAATCAGAAACAACACAAAATACAATTTAAAAGTAAAAGAATTGTGTAACATAATCAATCTTTGAAAAACCCTGCAGGGTAGCTGCTTACCAGAATTTGGTGTGTTCCTGATAAAAATGATAATTTTGGCATCTACCGCGTTAGCTATGTTTCTAATGTCACAGTAAAGAATGGAGTTTTCTAATTTGATGCTCTCTAGAACAATGGAGTGTTCATCTTAATTTTAAATATGTATCATATTCCAATGCTCCATAAAAGTCTACAGGCATCTCATCAGGTTAACTTATTACTATGTGTGCTGGTTTTGGCTGGGATAGAGTTAATTTTCTTCATAGTAGGTAGTATGGGGCCATGTTTTCATTTTGTGCTGGAAACAGTGCTGATTGATTGATAACGCAGGGATGTTTTAGTTATTGCTGAGCAGTGCTCACACAGAGCCAAGGCCTTTTCTGTTTCTCACCCCACCCCACCAGCGAGGAGGCTGGGGGGGCACAAGGAGTTGGGAGGGGACACAGCCGGGACAGCTGACCCCGACTGACCCAAGGGATATTCCACACCATAGGACGTCATGCTCAGCATATAAAGCTGGGGGGAGAAGAAGGAAGGGGGGAACATTCAGAGTGATGGCGTTTGTCTTCCCAAGCCACTGTTACGTGGGATGGAGCCCTGCTTTCCTGGAGATGGCTGAACACCTGCCTGCCTATGGGAAGTGGTGAATGAATTCCTGGTTTTGCTACACTTGCATGTGTGGCTTTTGCTTTACCTATTAAACTGGTTTTATCTCAACCCATGAGTTTTCTCACCTTTACTCTTCTGATTCTCTCCCCCATCCCGCTGTGGGGGACTGAGTGAGCAGCCATGTGGGGCTTAGTTGCCGGCTGGGGTTAAACTATGACACTATGCTGTTATTGATTTGGATATTTTTACCTGGTCCCACTGTGGATCTTGATACTCCCTGAGATTTTAATGATGGAATTTATGATCACACTTAGATTTATGCAATTTTATAATTGTTGAAAGGCCTGGAAATGCTTACAGTATGTGAAGGTAAGCTCATGCGTAAGTATTTGTAAACTGATGATATTTTGGAGTCAAAATATATCAGATTAGTTACATATTGCTTTGGTAACTTAGCCGAGATTCTGATCTAAAGATCATAAACTCCTGTTGACTGCCCTGAGCTGTGGCTCAGGTAAGGAGCTTGCAGACTTTTGCCAATAAAAATCACCTGCATAAACAAGCACAGAAAAACATAATGTAAGTCCAATTTAGGATAGTACAGAATGTCTGTGAACAGTTTTAGGCTATGTTTCCATTCTTTTGGCAGAAGATTTGACTAAAAGGGTTTTGGTCTACCCGTCCCAGCTGTTCATTCTCATCTCCAAGGATGGCCACTTCTGTCCATGGAAAAGGTTGCCAAGGGAGAGGAAAATACGGACCCTTTAGACTTGATCTGCCATCTACAAAGTGGAGTTTCAGAACACATCTGAAATTGTTTAGACAGATACAATTTTAGGTATGATTGATCAACCTTCTGAGATTTATTGTGTTTATGGAAACATTAGAACATCTTTTCTGATTTCCTATATATTATAAGCTGCTATGGGTTACTTCTACACTTAATCCAGGAAGAGGTATTTGACTAACATACTTCTCTTGGCCATTTATTTCAATGGTAATCAACCTGACTACTGAAAGTCTCTGCCTAATTTTTCTAATTTGAATTTGCTTGACTTAAAATGTTCTATCATTGATTTTTGCTTTACCCTCCTTTCCCAGATTAAACTGTCTTTTAGGATTTATCATCTTCCCATGAAGATTTGTTTGCAATGAAATCAACCCACCTTGAGTCTTCCTTTCAATAAGCTAATCAGAATCATGGGTCTTGCAGAGCAGATGTCTCTGTTTGAATGCCTTGTTCTCATTGTTATTTATTGTTCCACTAATCTTTGTGGAAAACTTTATCATTAGTAACTATATTTAGAATCACTGGCAAAGTTGTTCCATAGAACCAGCTTTGACACTGATCCTGGCAGAACTCTACCAGTAAGGTCTCTCTTTGATGATGGTTTGCCATAAACAGCTACTTTTTCAAATGTCAACCAATTATTAATTCATTTACTGTGTGCCTTCTTGACATAATTTAATGCTATATTTCTTTTACCCAAGAAGTAAAAAATCCTGGCATAACTCTAAGCACATTATGTCTACATAGGTTCTTTGTCAACCAAACTTGTAATCTCATCAAAGAATGAATTCAGGTTTTTGTGACAAGACCTATTTTCCATTAGATCATGTTGGCTGGCATTAAATATATTCTGATCCTTTGATTCTTTATTAATTGAATTCCATACAACCCTTTCCATTATTCTGCTCTCATTGGTATCAGCGAACAGACTAGTAGTCACCTGAGCTATCCTGCTCACTGTCTTTGATAAAATACTGACTGCTTTTCGTACTTTTCATGAGAAACATTCTGATATTTCTTCACTGAGACTCTTGCCAATTTTTCCTTCAATTTCAAGCTACTTAAACTCACTTTCTCTCTCCTAAGCGCTTGGTTGAAATCTGTTCAGCAATGTAAAGCAAAATGTAGTAAAAACACATTATATCTGACATTGCGTAAAAGCCACAAGAAATTGCAAACACTGCTTGACTTGCAAGGCAAAACAGAAGGCGGCAAGGTTGACCCGTAATGCCACCAACACTAGGAAAACTGTTGGCAGCACAGGCCTATTTTTTTGACTTCATAATGAAATCCCGAAAGAGGTCAATTTTGTGCTGTCTGGCTTCATTGCAAATGCTTCACACAACTCTATTGCTAATTCTCTACATGTGATTTCCATATTGCAAAGGATTTTCCAGGTTATGGACAGTGACCTCCATCAAATCTCCAATCCTAAAAGTAGGAAATCCATTTAGGTCTGGTCTACGTGAAGAAATTGGCCATCACAGTGATTTTATTCCAGAACAATTATTTATTCTGTTCACAATGCAGAGCAGAACAAAAATGATTTTTAGTCCAGAAGACAGCACTGTCCAAGAGCTGTAAGAGTGGGGCTTCCCTGCAAGAGCAGAGGCACCAGGAGCCTGGGAGGACAGTGAGGCCGGTGGGGTAGGGTATTCCCTGACCCTGGCCCCATCTCACAGCTCTCAGACAAGGTGAGCAGAACAGGGCTGTCACAGTAACCCTGGTCACCTGAGAGCCCGGTGACATCCAGGCAAATCTGTAGTGGCAGGACTGGTCCAAGACCAAGCCAGGAAGCCAAGTGAGCAAGGCCAGGTCTAAATGAACAAGGTACCCACCGAGGCACAACACGCCTCCACCATTCCTCAGGCAAGGACCAAGGTAAAGCCTGGGCAGCTCCTGAGCCAACGTGGAGTGGCTCCAGACAAAGCTCCTCATAACCCTTTCTCTCACTTAGCTTTTTTTTTTTTCCAGTATTACGCAGCTGCAAGGTATCGGAGCTGACCGTGCCAGAGGGTGTGAGGACGTGGGGCCTCCTGGTGAGCTCAGTGCTCTGGCGAATATTTGTACACCAGGCTATGCTATAACAGCCGTTGTGGAATATCTTGTTGTATGACAGACAGTTTCAATATCAAGGCAAAGTCTTACTTATTAGCTAGCTGACATTCTTCTAATACTTTACTTCTGCCACTCTTTCAAAGCAGATGTCTCAGTGAAGAAGAAGATTCTTTAGGTCAGTGCCCGTAGTTGTCTAATACTAGAAGAATTTAATGTGCCATGTCTAACTCTTGCTTGTGTAACATGTGGCTGTGTCACTGGATTTCAGCCGAAAACAAGGAACTATGTACTAGGGTACAGAGCATCTCACCTAATAGTTTGTTGTAATATATGTTACGAAGGGAAGTTTTGATTAGGATTGTGAAATTTCACTACATTTTCTAAATCTGTTTTCTTGAGCATTCTGAGAAGCTCTGTTTTCATGTGAAACAGAAAAAGCAGTACTTAGCATGCTTCCATCAACAGGTTAAAAATCCTTCTTTCTTTCTCACTGGAAGATTACAACTTCAGGAAATTAGTTCTCTACTAAAAAAAAAAAAGTAAATATAATTCTGTAGCATAAAAGGATTTGTTAGAGATGTATCTGGGATGTGTTCAAACCATTGTGAGTGATCCAGTTGTCAGAACTTAACAAGTTACCACTTGTCGTCTGAGCTACAATAATGGCTCATCTGCCTGCTTCTTGTCCTTGCAAAAACCAAAGTGAAACCAAAGAGAAGTTTATGCTAATAGGTTTCATTTCACAAGTGCAGCAGGCACAAGGCAAGCAGCTCACATAGACTCATGTACTGTGGATGTCTGATAAGCAATAATTTGCTAACCTGTGGTAACTGAATTACTTGTAATTGTAAGAACATATGATATTATGTACATTTGATTTTATCAGTATATTGGAGTGTTATACTTATTCCAAACTCAGTAAGGTGACTTTAAGACAACCTAATTATTCAAAAGCTTCTGAACATGAGAGTTCAAAAGTGCTTTGGCATATTTCAAATTTTACTGTGGTGAAAATTCTCATAAGCAGATGGTTCACTAACTTAAGATTCAGGGATATGTAGTAAAGCTTAGTGATCCCAAACTCAAGTGACTGCATGAAGAAGTAGTGTTCTCTTGTGTCAATAGTAAATATTTTTCAGCAGCAGATTAGTTTTAACTCCATCAATTTTGGATTATCTGATTTGCTGGCAGTGACTTTCTAAATGTTTTTAGTGAGAAAATACACAAACACCTACTGAAGTCCTTCAAAAAGGCTCTAAATGCATATGAATTGTCCATTTGCCTTTCCTAAGGTCCTGTGTTTTCACTCAAATCGACTAGATACAGGCTTGTTTGTTTACCTAGATATGTGCCAAAACCTTGAAATTTGAGTCTATCAAGGTGAGAGCTTCTAAATACCAAAGAATCAACATTGCAGCAGGCTGCTTTCACAGTTCATGTATCTCCATGCAAGAGGAACAGGACACTTTAACAGCAGGCTATTCATTGAAGACCAAAAATATTTTCCCGAAAACCAATATTTTATAGATGTTTATACTGGGATGCTGAAGGGTCAATATCTTTGCCTCCTCATTCCATTGAAAATTCAAGTTCAGTCTGTCATGTTTAAAAGTCGTAATACAATTTGTCATTCCTAAACAGTACCCACCTGCATCTGCCTTTTTTCCTTTTTTTTTTTTTTCTTACTTGGAAACTCTAGAGCTAGTATAATACAATAATAATGTTCCTAATGATATTGTTTCTGGCTGTAATTGATAAGTGGTGAGCTAACCACTTTAGAACAGCTGTGTTGTATCACTGACACTGTCAAATCTGATTCTAACGGCTTAAATATACATGTCTTTTTCTTGCTGCATGTACATATATATATGCATATGTATATGTACATATATATACATACTCACATATATAAGTCAACATATATTAACTGAGATACCATACTCTGTACATCTTTATCTACATATACATTACACGGGCACAAAAAGTGAAACATATGCGTGATGAACAGATATACTCCTTCTACACACACAGCTTTGTTAATACTGAGATAATGTTGATAAGATCATACCTCATCACCAATACAAACTCACAAATAAGTAATCACTTAAAACATTCAACACCTCGTCAGTTTTCTGCTTATCCCTTTTTTCTTTTTCCTTTCCACTGCCAACAGCTCACATATCTATATTAGGCTTGACCACACCTCAAAAGTTTTGCCTTCACAACTGTGGAAGACAGAAGGATGATTTTTAATTTTTTTAATTTTTTACTAATATAAGCCATAGGCAATTCTCATTTTTCAAAGATCTGTGCCTCTTTTCCAGGCTTGAGGAGAGTAGGAGCTAAATGGTCTTTAGGAGTTAAATGGTCTGACTTTGTTTGGTGTGATTCTTTCACTAGGAAGAGTCTATTAACAGCACCATCTTCAACTGTACAGCTAGGTATAAAAGAGGACAGCTCTCCATAGCCACAGCTACACCAATAAAAACAGTAACAAAAGTGTGATTGTAACTGCATAAGTCACATCACACTAGTTTTCTTGTTTGGAGGTTGTTTTGGGGGTTTTGTCTGCTTTTTTTTTAAAACTGTATAAGAACTTATAGCTGCATAAATATGTCTATGTCAAAGGAGTAAAGCAAAAAGAAGTGTCAGTAAAATATTAAGACTTCATACAGCTGCCTAATATATTGTTCACATAATACCAATCACAGTATCAGAATCTCTGGCTATTTTCTTTAGGAGGGGAACACCACATTTAAATGAATATGGGGTTTAGACTTGTATGACACTTCCTGGAGTCTAACACAGCCTTAAAAGTATACTGGTATCAGAAGCCATTGGGTTCTTTAAGAAAGAAAATAATATAGTTTCTTCTCTCTCAGTAACCAGCATATAACACTAATTCAGCTAATAAACAAAACTGATGCCTAAGCTTTGATGAAGCTTATTTCTATGATTTCTTCATAGAAGAAGAATGCAATTTTTACATCCCTGACATAGATCATGTATTCACTTTTTTTTTCTTCTACAACACATCAATACACTGATTTAGAGCAGTGTGCACTACTCCAAACAGTAATTTGTTTGGAGCAACTACATCCTATATTATTATCAAGTCCCATGATTTCTAATCATTATGCATATGCAGTGATTAAGCGTGCCTGTTGGGAGGAAGGCATAACATAAGTTAGTATCTGTGGAAAAGAAGTTGATAGGGCTAAGTGACATAGCCTGGGTGTGCAATAGGGTTCAGGATAAGCAGACCGACCTGCTTATTTCCTTGCTGTTTACATCTTGCTCTGATGAACAGAAACTGTAAGTTAGCTGAGTTTTCTTATAAGTACTGTATTAGGTGACCCACATATATACAAGCTAATAGAAAGCAGAATAGACCTACTGAATTCAAGGAAGACGAGGAAGTTATATCAGCCAACAGTTTTCATGTACAAAACATTACATACACACAGACTTTGTAGGTTACTCAGAACTCCAATGAACCATCCACTTGGGAGTCTGTACTATACCACTCTGAGGGAATAAAAGCCTTAAACAGGGATGTAGAACTTTTCTTTATTATTATATATATAAGCAAAACATTTCCTAAGCAAGTGACTTCTTGAGTTAATACTTTACCATATATATTGTGTCCCTGAAATCTTCATTTTTCTCCTTGCATCAGCTCCTTCTCCCTGCCCCCCTCCCGAAACAGAGTCAGCAGCACAGGCTACAGCACATACCCAGCTGAACTTCTGCACTTCCTTTTAATAAGGACAGATATGCAGGGAACCAGAAACTGAGTAATCAGTTTACCCAGCTAGAGACAGGCACTCTTCTTGTCTGAGAAAAGCATGTTATTTGCTGAGGTAGGTATGGTATATCATCATTACTAGCATTATTTTAGACACAAATTTTTTACTTCCCTGGTGTTCCCATTTCTCATATATTTCACATAGCAAAGTCTCATATTTACAACGGTAAGCATTACACCCTACTTTAGAATACTTCTTACACTTTGTGCTTATCGATATTTTAAAATTATGTAGTCTGACTTTAGTGTAAAGATCACCAATGGTGAGTCACCTTGACTTGGAAGCAGCATTTTAAACAATATTCCAAGTGCAATAATGGCATCAGTGGGATAAATATACAAATATTTCACCATTTCCAGTAAGGATTTCATAAGGGCCTCTCTATGAATAAGTAATTAAGTCAATTTAAATTCATTAGCTGTATTTACGCTGTCTGTTTCCTTAATATTGAAAGGAAAATGCGTGGTGTAGAAGTCTATCTTTACACCGAGAGTCAAGCCCCAGGCATTCCTTAGAGAGTTTTTCTGGTATCTTGAGAAGACAGCACAGAAGGGTGTATCCGTGGCAGCAATTTGAAATTTGCACCCCCTGGCAGATCTCTTTCCATCCACCCACACTGGAATCATCATTTCCCAAAGTAGACATGCCATCGTACAAAGTATGATAAAGACACAGCAGCAAGACCAACAGCAGGGGTGGGGGGTGGGGGAAGACAAGAGAGCAAAAAACCCCACACAACATCCTCTGCCATTCACCATCAGAAATGTCGTCTGGGAAATTAATTGCTCAAATGCCACAAATGTTCATTGCTTGGTATTTAGGTGTGGCCTGAGCTATTTCTTATAAAAAGAATAGCAGCATAGTCTGCTCTCAGATAAGCTCATGCATATTCCTTAGTGGGAGGAAATTTGGGCTTGGTTTTCTCTTGATTTATATTGAGAAAGGCCAAGCTATAGAAGCAGGAAATTACACATAAGGGCACTGTATTTCGGTTTCCACATCCTGCCACAGGCTGAAAAGTCAAACTGTGTTTGAGTTTCTGGACCTTGGCTTACCACCCCTTGAAATGATGACATTATTATCTTCCTATACCATAAAATGGACAAAGTTTGAGATGCCCAGATGGTGAATGTTGGAGAACTGAGAAGTTGTTTTATGAAATTCCAGTGGCAGCTTACCTCTGTAAGAACAGAAAGGGCTCAGATTTTCCAAACTGAAAGCTGTCTACCATTCTATCTTAATTTCCATTTACTTTCCTTTATTTACACTTTAAGTGTGGTCAAAGATTGTCTCAAGTAATCTATTTTCTATACATCATCCAAAGGTGGCAGTTTTCCCCCATCAGCTGAAAAACCCTTATTTATGTGGCTAGAGACATCTCCCCCAGAGCTGGTTATTGAGCAGGTATAGAAGAGTGATACTGACATTTTATTTGCAAAACTGTAGCTCCAGTATCTACTCAGATGCAAATGCCTGTGTTCGTGGTATTTTCCCCATGGTGCTAACCACCCAGCTGTGGAAGCAGTAGTGTTTGCCAGTTTGGATGCTGGTTTGCTCTGGCATGAAGAGCAGAGCCTGCACTCCTCTAGCTAATTTTAAACCCACAAGTTCCACTGAGATTGTAGTATTGATTCTTGGGTGTTAAAATAGAGTAGGATTAGAAGACTTTTTCTTTTGTCAGAATCTGAAAAAATCAAAGTTTGAAATTACTTTCATGCTGAATTCTCATTACCTACATCTATTTTCACTTGTTGCATTTAACACAATTTATTTCCATCACATATATGAAAAAAAAAATTGCTCTCTTAGGCATGTTTATGTGCTTATTCACGACTGAGGAATGACTTTATTCAGAATCTTTAGAATATTTTACACTGTTCTATCTAATCTCCTACTGAGATCAGTCAGGTTTTTAGACCACATCCTTAAAAAGCAGCACAGAAATAATCCCAGTTTCAAATGTCTGATAACTCATTACTGTGGTTGTCCATGCTTATAAATTCAAGGAAAGAAATAATGATTTGTCATGGGCATAGAGGCCACATTTCTTTTCAAGAGGCTTTCAGTGACTGAAACTTGCAACTCTTGCTGTAAATATAGCACACTAATTTAAGCAGTATGTATGCTCTCCTGTCGACCCTTACTCCGAGATAGCCTATTAATACCTTTTCCGGAGTTCCCGTCAGGCCCTTGCAATGCAGTGGGCAGACAGCAGGTGGGCAGGGGTCGGGCGTGCAGGAATGCAGCGTCCTTCCCCAAAGTCCCCATCAGCCCAGCCTAGTGCAGCCCAGCTCAGCCCACTGGGGCGAAGCAAAGCAGGAGCGACCCGGGCGGCAGCAGGCAGCAACACAGAGATGCTGGGCTCCCCTTCCCATGCTGCTGCTGCAGCTGCCCTCGTTGCTTCTAGGAAGCAGAGCTCGTTTCTCTAGGTGCATCCGGGATGCTGTGGTACTAAATTAGTGAGACCATAGGAGCCGAGAAGCTATAGATCAATATTTCAATATAGGCTGAAAAGTTTACTTCCTTAAACTTCCCTCTTCTTTCTCCTGTCTCAGAGAAAGGTGGTGATATGGATCAAACCCTAGCTGGGTTTTGTGTGGTTATGAAGGCTCCTCACTCAAGCTGAATAGTAGAGTTAAAATGTACCTCTGAAAAGCTAAGGAACTGACTGTCCTTTAGGCTTGGGTGCTGACCAGGCCGGTATAGCAGAAAGTTCACAGTTTAGGCTAAAGAAGTCTTTCTGGCTCTCTAAAATGGGGTTTCTAAAAATAATGAGAAAAGAGACAGTGAGACAGTGTCATGTTGCTTGTTACTCTAGCCAGCTTACCAAGCTTTTCTACTTAAAAGTAATATTTTCACAATACCTTGAGTTAGTGTGTTACCATGCCAAAGCAGAGGAGTTCAGAGTGGCTGACAGCATTTCTGATTCCAGCTCTCGCTTTGGCTCAGCATAGCTGTGAAGATGAAATCTCACTTTTCCAGAGAGCTGTAGCCCATTACGGCACATTGGGAATGCCTGCCAGTCGCTACCCTTGGCTAGGGGCATGTGTTACAAATGTTCTTGTATGTGACTTGCAGTAGGGATGTACAGAGGAGGAGTGTACGGTAGGGGTGTACAGAAGATCACCGAACACACTCTCTCTGCTGGATTCTTCTTTTGTTGGTATTGCCTTTTTTTCAATGTTTTCACTAACGAGGCAGGGAGAAGGACAAGGAGGTCCTGATCTGACATCTGGAGCCTTGCTTTATACTCCTACCCAATAAACAGGGTATATGCTTTAGACAACAGAACCAATTATTTACACTAAAAGCCAAACAAAAGAAGCCAGAGAGAGGGAGGAGGGAGAGCAAAATTTTAATATGAACAAATACTATCAATTATTTCCCTGTATTTAAGTCATCACTGTATCATTACTGCAAATTAATAATGATCAGGATATCTTTCCTGAGGCCTCTAATGATTGTTTTATGCAGGTATGGAAGCTAGCTGAGGCAAACGATGAAATTTTCTCCTTGACTACTTCTGTTTGCAAGAATCATAACTATAAATATATTTCAACTCAGTGTTTTGCGCCAGAGATGCTGGAGAATGGCTAGGCTCCGGACTAGGAGGGAGAGCCCCAGCTGGTCAGCCGCGCTCCCAGCTGGCCGGCTGTGTGATCTTGGGAAAGGCACTTCACATCTGTTTTCTTCCCCCATTTCCTTTGCTTATCTAAGCACTAGTCTCACTGTATGTAACAGGGTGCCTCCTGTTTGGCCTCCCGTCGTTACAACAGAACAAACTTCAGCTTCCTCTCTCCAACCCCTTGCTTTCATTTTTATCTCTGTTTTCATGTTTAGGAAAATGTGCCCCCCTGATCGCCAAGGGTGCGTGCTTCTGGCTGGGCGCCCATGAGATGCCCGTCGGTGGGCAGGGTAAAGAAGAACGGTAGGTCTCCTATTTACATGTAAACCTGGTACAAACGTAGGCACCCCGGAATGCCGTTCTGCCTGGAAGGTACAGGTGACATCTGGCAACACCAGCAGTGGTGGGGCTGCTGGAGGAGCAGTGTACCCTGCGGCTTGTGCAGAGGCTCAGGCATAAAGGGATTCCCTGTAAAACTGCTGCAGGCCTCTCACATCTGTCATTTCACTGCGTGCGAGCCCAGAGGGATGCACTCTAACCTCAGTACTCTGAAGCCACTGAGTTTCATCCTCTTATCCCTATCTGCTCAGGCCTGAGAACTTGAGTAAGATGAAAGCATTTCAGAGGAACAAGACAGACTAAAGTTTCCATTAATGCCTCGTATCCTTGCAATAACAAGGAATCCATTAGAGAGCCTGTAGCAAATACATATACCAGTCCTCTCTCTTCAACATTTCCCACAGGCTGCGCAATTTCTTTCAGAAGCTGGATTAATGTGTGCCTGGTTTACAACAGTGTTTAAACTAATGGTGAATTCACCATCTTCATGGGAAGCAACAGCATGTTCTAATCTTTAATTACTTTCTCTGTTAAGAAATTGCTTCTTATTTCAAGATTGAATTTATTTACCTTCAGCTTCCAATCACTGGAAAGCTTCTGACTTACAAAAGGAAAGGCTTCCAGATACTGGCTGAAAGTTGAGGTTAGATAAATATACATTTGTCAGTAAGGCTGAAAGGCCCTTGCCTAATTATTTTCAGTTTCCAAGCATAAGTACGTATACACTGTGATCAAGTTACTTTTCATCCTTCTCTTCATCTAGCTGAACAGGTTGAGTTTATTTACCTCCTTATTTTCCAGTCTCTAATTTATTTGCCCATCCGTTGCCGAATTCATTATAGTATTTCCAGTAGACATCATATTTTGGTACTGGTGTGATGCAGTAGCTACAACTTAAGTGTAATGACCTATTTACACAAAATAATGATGCATTATTGTAACTGCTGATACCTAGACAACATCAACTTTTAGGTCAGTGATTAGCTTTTCAATGTTTGTAAACACCTAGATGTTTTAAAAATATACTCCCTACTCCTTAACTTCTGCTTCCTTGTTCTCTCAACAAGAGACAGGACTGAGTTTGGAGGAAGACTTTTGGTTCTTGAGCTTTGAAAGTCTTCTACCAAGGGATGACTGCTATTTTACTTTCTGTTAAAGAAATTTTTTTAAGGCTATATACTGCTTGTATTGAGACTGATGTTATGAAGAATCTTATTCCTGAAGTGAATGTGTGCCACATAGTTTGGAAAATAAAATAGCCTTTTCATGGCTGTTGGAATCACGTGCCCAAATGCAACTCTGATAAACTGCTGAAAATGGTTCCTTTATGTGGTACACTCTTATAAACAACTTCAATTTCTCATTCTTCTTTTTTTTTTTGCAATGGAGGATTAAGTCAGTTACAGGTAGGCATCACCAAAAGATTCACAGAAGTGACATTAGTTATGCAGTGAGTTTGTGTACCAGCTTTTGGTTTCTAAAGTATTTGCCTTTTTTCTAATTTACAGTAGAAATGTTGTAAATTAAGACTTTTACCAGTTAAAATATTAATATTGGTACCCTCAATTCATTAGAGGTGAAAGCAAATGCAGACATTAATGGAAAAGTGGAAATACAGTCCCAAATGTATTATAAATTCTAAAAACTGGGCATAAGAGATTAATTTGGCAAAGCTCAGTGAATATTTTCCATGAACACTGTGCATTAGTTAGTGCATGCAACAATTCTGCTAAAAAAATGTAAGAGAAACAATACCGGTCACTCTATAGGAAAGAAAATATCCACGTGGCCTTTTTTACCTTAATTCCACACTGTTGCTGTACCTCACACCATGGAATATTTAAGTATATGATCCCACCCCTGGAAGATTTCAAAACCTTTAGGGGCTCTGGACTAAAAGTAGAACTGGACCCTACTTCAGAGCTACACCTACAGAATTGAGCTACTTTTCTTATCTCCTAAGTAATTTACTCTTTATTAGTAGCATAAATTTTTTATGAAATAAAGGCTGTGTTCTGCTCAGCGCAGACCATACTGAGTGGAAATTAGGCAGAAGACTCAATTTATGTTTAGGGATTTTTTGTGAATTCTCTCTGCGTTCTTTTTCCAATATAATTTCTCCTCTTTTAAATAAGTGACAGTCTTTTGGGTTGGATTCACTACGCCTATCTTTAGCTGTCTAAAAATTAGTCCCCTAGTCTAAGTTTGATGTCTAAACTTCTTCTTACAACATTATTGTTAGATGATTAAAATTAGTTTTCAGCTAAGTGATCAAACACCCATCCTTCAAAGCCACCAGCAGAATCTTTTGGAATTGAGGAGTATCTTCAAGGGGGTCTTCTGTCTTCTCTTGCTCTCCAATACTGAGATGATCCTCTAAGAAGCAGCCAGATCCCTGCACAAGAAATCCAGTGACTTGAAGACTTGAAACACCAAAATCTATTCAGAAATAACAAAGGAAAAATGCAGTAGCAGTTTGGCTTAACAGTGCTGCAAAACACAAAATATCAAGTTTCTGATGCAATGTGAGCATGTCTATGAACAGCCAACTCTCCAGTATGTGCTCTGTAGACTATTTGCAGTAGTATTTGCTGTGTGAAATGAAGATGAATCATGGCAGCGAGTGAATTTATGTATGTTGCTGCTTAAAGGATAGGGCACCTTGAATGTGTTGCTACGTAAAAAGTTAGTCCATCAAGTAGTTAAATCATTTTCTTGCCCTTATTTAGTGCCTCTTACACACAAGAGAGCTCTTGCTCCTTCACCTTATCCTCATACAGAACTTATTATGCACACATAGGCCCCTCATTCACTCCATATGCTCCATAGTGCTTTCCAAGAGAATTATAATTATGTGGTTCCAACTGTCATGCCAGTATAATTAACCCCTGGTCTTTTTACTGTATTTTGATACACTTGAAATATTACCTACACTTTAAAATCTCTGCGCATTAAACAGGCCCTTCCTACAAGCATTTTTCCTTTCACTTTCTCTCGTTCATTTCAAAATAATCACCAACTTATCAATATGCTCAATTTGCAGAGTTAATGGAATCTCCAAGGACTCTTGAGGATCATCCCTTTCATTATTTTTCATCAAACAAATAAATCAAGGCGAGACATCAGAACGTCCTAGCACCTGCCCAGCGTGCCCATGCTGCGGAAGAGGGAGGGAATAAGCTTCTCCTAACACAGCTCCACAGTTCAAGAGGCTCCTTACTGGGTTTCTGGACACTGCTGCTCATAAATCTCCTGAAGCTGAATTTCCTGCTGCTGCTTGCAGTCTGCTCTTTTCTCTGATAATTCACTTCCAGTGTGCCATGCTCCCTGCCCTCTTCGCAGGTGGATCTGGGGGTCCTTCCCACCTTTCACTGCCAAGGACTTTAGCAATGCAAAAGGTGAATGCCAATTTCTCTTGGTCTGCTCAGTTTTTGCTTCTATTTTCATCTCATCCAGTCCTGTACTTTGGTAAATAGCGCATCTGCTGGAAGGGTAGTCAATGGTGCATGCTATTGGCATGTCTCCAAGTGGCAGCTTGGTGCCCACCACCAAGCAGCGGTAAGAAAAACGATGGCTCTTTTAATTGCACTGAATAAAGGAGCTCTGCTAAGTGTGGATTTGCTGTGTTAGGACCTCATTTCTTGTTACCACTTTTTCAGCTAGGCTTCTGTGCTGATAAAATTGTGTAGTGTAACACGAGGGTTCCCATATAGTGATTAGCGAAAATAGAAAAATAAAATACTTTTAAAACAGCTAAAGAAGAAATAAACATATTTCACTAGAGAAAAAAAAGGTGAAAAATAAGGAAAATCTAGTATAATAACTCCATTTGTTAAAGTAATAAATATTTCATTTCTTTAAGTGAACAAAAATTATGCCAGATTACTTTATTCCAGTTGAGACAGCATTTAAAAGCACTAGTGAAAATGAGAATTTTAATAAACTGATGTACAAGTAACACACTTCCTGCCATCAATTCCTCCTTTTAATTTGAAACATTACACAATGGGTGTATGTGACAAATAGTGAGAGGGGCAGGGGAAAGAGGAAATACATGCAACTTATTGAATGAGTTACAACTTGATGGCTCTAAGCCATTAAATAATTTTCACTGGAATAAATGGCATTGATTATTGACTTAGAATAATTCTGAGTAATTATGAAGTATGGATAGAAAAGAGAGCAAGCGTTTTGCTGTTGCTTTTCTAAGATTGGCTCTTGGATGTTATCTCACTGCTTTTAGATGCCATCAAAGAAAATTAAAGCATCCTTGTCCTTAGAGCTCTGGAAGAAGGATGAGGTTGCCCTTTTGGTCTGACGACACTTAAAGAAGGAGATAAAAGGTTCCCCTATACCATCCATTATTTTGTTTTGTAAAGCTGGTTTGCTGGCTTCTATATAATAACACATTGAAAACAGCCTTTTGAATATAGAATCTTTTCTGGGAAAAGTTTAATTTTATTTTATTTCTTTTAAGGCAAAACTGTAAACCAAAATACTTTGCTTTTGGAGGCTTTCATTTTTATAAGTTGCCTGCTTTTCTCCTTTCGTGGTGTGCCATTTGCATTTGTCTTCTGCACTTTATTTTTGAGGCCAAGATGAAAGAGCAGAGAGAGAATTAATGAGAAAAAAACCTTTAGAAAGGGAAATTTTGAAAGCCAAACATGTAAACAGAAGCATGTTTACAGTTATTAGGTGGAAGATCTTTCCCTTGTTGCTCCTTGTATTGGGTGTTGGTGCCCAGGAGGAGGAGGAGTTCCGTGGCAGGTATTTCCCTGCAGCCCATGGACGACCATGGTGGAACAGATATCCACACTATGGACCACAGAGGACCTCATGCCACAGCAGGTGGATGTGCCCCAAAGGAAGCTGCAGCCCATGGAGAGTCCACACAGGAGCAGGTTTTTCCTGAAGGACTGCAGCCCACAGGGAACACCTGCACAGAAGCAGAGGAAAGGTGCGAGAGGGAAGGAGCAGCAGAGTGGAAGTGCTGTATACTGACTGTAACTCCTTGCACTCACCCTGTGCCCTTGGGGAAGGGAGAGGAGTCTGGACTTGAACCTGAGAAAGGAGGAAGAAAAGGTGTTGGTTTAATGCTTGCCTTTGTTTCTCACTACTGGCATTTATTTTAATTAACAATAAATTAACTTATTTTTCCCCAAGTTGAGTCTGTTTTGCCCATGATGGCAATTGTTAAGTGATCCCCCTGTCTTTATCTGGATCGAAGGACTTTCTCATCTTGTTTTCTCCTCCTGTCCTGTTGAGGAGGGGGAGTGCCAGAGTGGCTGGATGGTTGTCTGGCCCTTGGCCAAGGTTAACCCACCACACCCTGTTTTTTTTAAACAGTTTTGTTACTAAGTTTATATGTAAGACCATCCTGTGTGACACGGAGGTGCCTGGCGCATCAGCATGGACACCCGTTTTTATGTCTCCCTTTTCATCCAGTCTTTTAATTTGCTCTAAGACTTCCTAGGCCCTGTTTGTTTAGTATTTAGAGATAAAACCACCAAAGGGCATAGATCTCTCAGGGCTCAGAACTGCCACTAGATTCTCAGTCCTAAGTAAGATGCTGGTTTTCCTACAATGCAAGGAAAGACTTAGCTATTGGCAAACAGAAGTCACCACAATGATGTGATGAATGGGGACACACCTAACCTAGATAACAAATCATGCCAAGAGGGATATGTCTTAAAATCTCAGACACAGTAGGATTGACCTGCCCAGACTTTAACTAAACAAATCCTGACAACATCTGCTCTGAGAAGGCCATTTATACTCTCTTTGTATTCCCAAAGGAGGGCAATTGGCATCTGTCAATGACAATTCATACCACCTATCCCAATCCCATTTTACTCTCTCCACTAACTATTGAGAAAGTCCAGATGACAAGCTTAGATTTGATGCCTAACATTTAGACTGCATAAATAAGGTCGGAAGAATCCCAGCCCCACAGCTGTAAATATGCAATATGCTTAAATAGGCAAGAGGCTGCTTAGGGAAGACAGACAGTCTTTGAAGATATGTCCAAAATCAGAAATATTGGCACTGGGGTGGGGACCTCTAAGTGTGAAGTACCCAGAAACTACTGACATAGAACGGCAAAGAAAGTAAGCCAAGGGTACTCTGGATTCCTCCCTAAGTGCTGATGGCCAGGGCAGAGTGGCAGTCAAATGTGAGGTTGTCTTTCCACCTATGCCTAGCCAAGAGACTTTTTTTTCAAAGATGTCTTTTGTGTCACAGACATATCTAAGTTTCATTACCCACAACGTAGTTTATTCAGGTCTACATCTGATGGAGGCCCAAACTTCAGCTGCCACAAAATGCAGCTGCATCCCCATGCGGAGGAGTCCCTTTGTGATACGGCTCCCTGCTCTTCTGGTCAATCTTTAGGTGCAGTCAGAAATGTTGGCCTTTAATTTGTAAATCCTTATAAAGTTTGAATCCTGACTTTTCGTCCCTTCAGCACTACAACTGAAAGCAAGTAAGGGATCATTGCCAAAATAGTGTAATGCAATTGAATCCAGCGTTTAGCAAACGAGCTAATGGCCTCAAGTCTAGGCTTGTTTTTGGAACCTGCCAGTGGTTCCTCTGAACAAGAAATCATACTAAGTTCCTACTATTTGGTAGTGTAAACAGGCCTTTAGAAACTTCAGGCCAAGTCCTCAGCTGGCAACATCAGCAAAGCATGGCTGAGCTCTCCTTTCAATGCAGACGAGATCCTCTACTAATGTCTCTCAAATTTAATTTTTTTTTTCCTCCCTTGAAATTTCTGTCATGACTCCAATAGCAACACGTTCACTGAAACTTGCAGTTCTCCAGCATCTGATACCAGCTGTCAGGCTGTGTTTCATCAGACTGAACTCTTTGTCCAAGTGCTACCAGCTGGCGTTGCTTCAGCCATCTGGGATCGCAGTACTCTAACCTACGGACTAATGCAGCTCCAGCCGAGTCAGGGCTCTCTATCCTTTCCACCAAGAGAATTTATTAGGAAAGTGAAGCGAAGCAAAAGCCGCTGCCCCTAATCAAAGCTTAAATCTTTCTAGTGTTCACAACCTTGGAACGTCCACTCCTATCAGAGGGAATTCAGTGCTTTGCCGTTCTCAGATGTTGGCTCCTAACTGTTGGCATCTTTTTGATTCCCAGACTCTGTTGTTGGGAAACACACTGTGTAATGTACTCTGAGGACAGTGCAGCAAGGTTTCCTCTTTTTCCTGCCTCCCCATTTGTGGCTTCTTATGTAATTCAGTGTTACCCGTCACTTCCCAATCTGCACACTTCCACCCTGCAAACTTTCACAAACTCTCTACTCCTTCCTCCCACTTCTCCCTCACTTCCATTAATTATATGTCACACTCCTTCTCGGGCTTTATTTTATGCAACCACCGATCTCACTAAAATTATGTTAGAAGGCTCCAAAAGTAGAAACTTTGAAAAGCTGTATTTAAAGTTACCACTGGGGGCGGGGGCGGGGGGGGGATAATCCTTTGATTCAGTATGTTTTGGACATCTGGCAATACGACGGACCTTCCCTTCCCCACCAAATTTTGATTCTTTATTTGATCTCATTAGTTAAATTCCTCTCGGTAATCTTACTATTGTTATTGACTGCCAGTAATATAATTGGCACTGTAGAAGAGCCTGGGAATTGCCATACTGGATCAAACCAGTGATCCATCTCTCCTAGTAGCCTATCTCCAAGAGTGGTCAGTACCAGCTGCTTCAGACAAAGAAACACTACAGCTGGCAGTTTGGAGATAATCTGCCTGGAAGCTAAGTTTCCCTTGTTTAGCATTACAGGCTGGCTTATGCCCTGAAGCCTAGAGATTTATATCCCTCCCAGAATACTTGCTTATGAAGTCAGGTACTGTCCTTGCCTCGTAAACTTATGGATTGGGATAAAAACTGAAAAGGCAAGAAAGGAATACAAATGCTTAGGTCAATGAGGCAACAGCTCAGTAATCATTATACCCCATGCTGTAAACTTTCTCAAGGCTACACAGTGGGCTGGTAGTGGGGGCTGGAATAAAACTTGGGAACTCCTGGCTTCTCGCCCTGAGCTCGTCTTAGTAGATGATGTTACGTCTCAAGGCATTTAAGATGTGGTAAATGTTAACTTTGTAGGACTGACCACTTACCCAATCTTTTTTTTTTTCTTTCCAGAGTACTTTGCAGAGGTCAGTACATTCCTGAATAAGTACCTATGCTTTCATCCAACAACACTAAACTTCCAAACAATGATAGATGTTAATTTTGGTAGTAATAAATCCAAACTGTAGGACTTCTCAGTTAAAATCTGTGTTAACTTTGGGCTAAGACAGTATGGAAGACCAGCTCTTCCTGTAGAAATTGCTTTGGATATATAGGGAAACTCCTGATTTCCACACAACTATCATAAGGCTATAAATAATAGACTTCCTATACATCTTGTACGACCTGAGAAAAGATTTTTGTTACACGTATTTTAATTAAAAACTCAAGACATTTTTGGTTGTAATTTTTGCCTGAAAAAAATCCATTAAAACAGAGTTAGCAAAATTACCTTTCTCCTGCTAGCACAATGAAAATACACGTATTTGAACTTCAGCAGATCAACTTGAAAACTAGCGATCTTATTGTCAAAACAATTTCCAGTGTCATTGGTGTCTGATCATGGGAAGAACAGGGCCTTATTCTTATTCACTGTACACTTACAGCACATCCCTATTCACTAGATTCTGCCCCCCCCACTAGATTCTATTTATTTTTCAGAATTAAATGCTACTGCATTTATGCTTCTGTTACATACATTTAATGGTATATACATTGCCTTTTGGTAAAGAACACATATTAAATAACCATTCATTTCCAATATATAAAAGACCTCATCATCGTTATGGTATATAAATACAGGATGCATTTTTTGCCTTTCTCAGCCTTTTCTCTTCTGCACCAGCATGTCCTCTAAATTAAGGACATGTTCAATTAAAAACATTTTCTAGCTTTCATGAGGTGGAAGATGTAGAAATCAATTCAATACAAGCTGGCTGATTCAGCAAGAAATCAGCCAGCCTGCAGGAGTCCCTTTTTAAATGTTTTCCTCTCTAATAAGGTAAGAAGCCAGAGAAAGGTACAAAATGGACAGGGAGGTAGGGAGAGCTTATGCAGATTAGTTGCTCCGCTCCTGCAGGCTGCAACCCTTGATTTGATGCAATTTTTATCTTGCACCCATGGTTGCCCAGCTAATTTGTCGTTAACATATTCTATGTGCTCAGTACTATTCATACGATGCAGCAAGGCCTTTAAATTTTCTGTCTTCCGCAATGGAAAGTGCATTCAATTTTATTCAATTCTTTTCAGTTTACAGTTCCATTTGTGTGAGTCTTCATTTTCTACAGTTCATTCACCACTTTGAAAAACAGGCACTGCTAATTTTTAAGAACTGATTAAAAAAAAAAATTGTGGATATGAGAGTACAGAAAAATTATTTCTGGAGATCATTCTGACAGTTGAAGAATACAGTGTATTTTCTCTGTTTTCTTCTTTTCATCTCCTCCATGCATGTTATATCCAGAAAAGAAAGAATACTAAAAGCAATAAAAATTATGTAATATTAAAATACTTACACTAAAAGAGAATAAATACAGGACTATATCACTGAAATTATGACAACTGGAGGGTTTTATTTAGTACAGTCTTGTTTACACCAGTATGTTTTACTAGTTAAAAGGAATTATTTATTCCTCTTTTGCAACATTTGTTTCCCTACTCAGTAAGGTGAGCTCCTAGCATCCATCTCGTTAGCCTGCTTTTCATTAGAGACTTCTCTTCTTATTTTATTTAATATAAAAATCCCACAACACTTAAAGATATAAGATAAAATTTAGTGAATTTTGTGTTTTCCTTTTGATTTAGAGAAGCAGGGGTGTCTGTATTACATCTAGCACTGCCATTAAAATTTAACAGAGCCTCAAATGAGAGAGATCCATTTTCTGGCTTTTGATTCATTTCTCATTTGCCTAAAAAGTTACAAGCCTTCGTAGAAGCTGTAAATCTGGCTAGAAGTGGTACTACATTTTTTTCTCTTTTAGTCCATGCAATAGCTGTGCCTCCTTTCACCTAAGTGTGTGCTTCAGCCATTGTGTTTTCCTGAATTTGGAGCCATTTGGTACAGTGCTAATTTATTTTACTGTCTGAGCACATGAATCCCTGCTTCAGAGGAGCACGGATGGTGCTTTGGCTCAGAGGGGAGCTTGCATAGCAAGTGGAAAAGGGGTATCACTCTGAATGATTAATTGTAGTCCTCCGAAGGGTCTCAGAACATGATCATTCTTTATAGAAAATTGGATTAAAATTTGACACTTCTACAATTTTTTTTCTTTGTAGTGAAATTTTCATTTTTCATCTGTTGGCCAAATAATTCCATGTGCAGTCATCCCTAAATTAATCTTGAATTAATTTTTAAATCCACTGTCCTCTAATATATAATTCACCATAAGAAAACCCAGAGCAGTCAATCTTTCATTAGACATGGGGTGAGAAAGGGTCAGCAGACACTCCTGCAGTACTAAAAATAAAGGCACCACATCTGGTACGGAATGATGTCTGGAATTGTAATGCATATGCATCCACTTACTTGTTCTGCTGAAAACACAAACTACAGAGTGGCTGCATGTTGAAACATGAACCAGTGTAATAGGAGCTTAAACCCTGGAACAGACTGTTTGTATATGTAGTCAGTTTATTAGCAAATGTGCAGGCCTGTAGAGTACAAGAACCATCGTTTCAAGCTGATCTGTCACACATTTAACAAGCTGTTTGTAATACAGTCCATTTCATGTATAAGAGAAAAATCTTTCCCACAGGTATAAGAAATACATGATACTTTTAGCATATGGTGAGCTCTAGTTTTGCAGGTATCCTACATTAGAAACTGATGTAACATGTTGGGTTTATTTTTTGTTTGTTTCCAAAAATCCTCCTTTCCTTTATTGAATGCGCTGCAATAAAGCATGTTATAGCGGATGTTAAAAATGAGATTCTGCGCAAGATGTGTTTCTAATGTCAGGCACAACTGGGCTCACCGAGAATAAATCTAGCTCTGGTGCAAACAGCTCACGCTAAGCCTACTTTATATACCACAGCAGGGCTGAATGGGTAGAAATCAATAGCAGAGGGGCCTCTACTACTCGAGAACAGCTGTGCCTCTGTGCCTTTCCATCGAGGAGCGGCAAGATGCTGGGGTACCTCCCCAAAATGGTACCCGCTGGCAGCAGCCAGCGGGGCGGTGGCGGGGAATAAACATCCTGCAGTGCCTGTGCTGAGCCTCAGCTTCTGGCAGGATTTGCAAATGCTGCGTGAGATTCAGGGATTTCGTTTAAAGAAAGCTGCCGATGCGCCGGTGCTTCCTGATCTCGCCTCCCCACTGGAGGGTCTGCCGTGGCCCTGGGGCCGGGGGGGCCGGGGGCCACGGCCGCTTGCCCCGCAGGTTGCTGCCACGCTCTGCCAGCACCCGACATGCCCCGGAGAGGAAAAGCGCAGAGTCCCAACAGTGAGGAAGAGGAGGGGAGGCTGCTTCTCCCACGCCGCCCAGCCTCGCCGTGGTGCCCAGCGGAGCCAGCCCCGAAGCCTCCCTCGTGGCTGGGTCTCTGCGCCGGGGGGGCAGGAGCGGCAGCGGGCAGGCTCTGTGCTGCGGTTGCGTGCGCCCGTGCGTGCCTGCTTCCCGTGGGCAGGATTCCATGTGCTGCCCCGCGGAAAGCAGGGTGGGAAGGACACTTCCCCCAGCCAAGTCTCCAGCTGACCGCTGCCCCGCTGCGTGGTTTTTTGGGAGGAGGCAATAGCCGGGCTCTACACTGTCCTTATTCCAGCATTTTCCCAGGCAGCTGCAGGGCTCGCTTCAGTGCAGCGACTTTAAGCCTTTCTAGCTGTCACGGACAAACGCCTAGCAAAGAGGACTGTAGTTTGCAGGCTGTACCCAAACTGGGTTATAATTCAAACCAGACTCGGTAATTGCGTTGCATTTCACCTCCAAGTCAGAAATTAAATCTAGTGCATGTCAGGTGCTAGTGATTATGGGCTGGCTTCCCCAGCCGGTGCCAGCCCCTCGGTGGGGTGCGAGGGGACCACAGCTGCCGCACATCACCCGGAGGACTTCGCTCCCCCAGGAGCAAAGGGAAACTCCTTATCCAAACTGGCAGGGCCCAAAGCCACTTCCAGCACCAGCTGTACCCTGTTCCCTGCATCTCTCCTCAGCGAAATCAGTGAAATTATTTCAGCTTTAACTGCAAATTCCAGAGTAACTACTGGCCCTTTTCAACAGTCTTAGAGGAGTAGCCAAAGGCTACTCAGCATGACTGGGTTAGTGGGACTATTTCCATGTATTTGAATGGGTATTGTCTCGGACCAGGAATGAGCAAGACTGTTCTGCTCCAAGTCTGTCCGTACGAAGACAGTGGGGCAGCACCAGAAAGCTCCCGCTCCTGACACTGCAGAGCTGCTCCTCTTCTCCAGAGTTATTCAATTTGTTGGCAGACGTCCTCCTCCAGGTCCAGCCATGCAAGGGAAAGAGATTTCTTCTCCCCGTACCTCCTAGTTACTCTTGTCTTTCAGCCTGCCAAAGTTATTACCCCAATAGTTCAGAGCAGTTGGGTTTAGTGTTCCTTAATCTATTTCAGGCAAAATCGAAGGGTTTAGCTCCCACAGCTTCTACGGGTGATCTGAGCGAGCCCAGCTGATCTTACCTCACACAAAGGGTAATCTCTACCACTTGTGTGGCTGGATCCAGAAGAGGACTTCTGCTCCCACCACAGATTCCAGATGATGCAAGTTTTGCTCCTTTGCTATCGTAATTCCAACCAGGTGAAAACAGGCAGGTATCCCAGTGAAAATTGCCAAGCAGTGGAAATATTTAGAAAAACATGTTTGCACGATATCATGCTGAGTAATATCAACACAGATCATGCGAATTGACCCAGTAATCTGTTGCCATCTGCGTGTCACAGAACTTGAAGGCTTCATACAGCTTTGATTACAAAAATGTGCATTTTCTCTCATCATGGTGATTGAATGCAGAGGGAATGGTTTTGTCTCTAGGTTTGTTTATTTTTCTTTTTCAGGCATAATGGAGTTTTGAACAGTAAAATTGCTTTCTGCCTTTTCATAGCTGTTTGGCTATTTGAGAGAAAAAAAGACACACCAGACAGTGCGGCACTGCTAAAGGGAGAGGTATAAACACAGTAAAGAGCAAGTTTAATGAGCATGTTTTAATATTTAAGGAAAAATGTGTTTTCACTTAAACTACCTGAAAATCCACAATGAATCCATTCAAGTTAGTGGCATTATTTACCATATGTTAAAGGTGGAGAACCTACTCCTGAAATGTCATTCGAACTTTGTACTTTAAAAATAAGTAAATAACAACATTGTTCTGTGTCTCTCTCAATTCTTCAATACATCTTTCATTGCTTGAAGATGCCTAATCATGAAAATTATACTTTCCCTTAATACTGAAATCACACAATGAGTGAGAGACCTGAGGAACCCTCAGAGCAATTTTTGGTCTTGATAAATTTTTTTCTTATATATTTGCTTTGGGTACACAACCTCAACAAAATGAATTGAAGCAAACATGAAAGGAGAACAACTGAGGCAGAGGAGATTATAAATAAAGCTGTTTTTTAGGAGGGTTGCCAAGGCATGGGGAAGAGTCTGTATTCTTCAATTTGTTTATTTATATTAGTAGCCACAATTTGATACTTGGGAATTTTTCTGTGCAAGCTGGCAGCTATGACAATAACGAACTATCATTCATAGTGGGGTCTTACTGATGGCAAAGTAAAAGCATCCATATGTTTCTGAGTCCCAAATACAGAAAAGAGAAAAAGTATTGGTGCTAGCAATTGAAAAGGGCAGCTCATGAGAGGTCCTGATCTTGCACTGAGAGCTCCGTAAACTTTGAGGGCCCATGAGAGTGGATAGGCAGAAGGCTGGAGCCATAACAAAAACTAGAGTTTTTCGTGGTGTCATCACAAGTTCTCTCCTTCTTTTATTCACATAAGTAAACAATGTTGGGGTTTTGTTTTTTTAATTGCAGAGCTGTTTGGGGATGATGAAGAGGAACACTCTGACAGGGCAATTCATCTTATCTGCCCATATGTTTAACTTGCCCATGTCATCTTTCATTTTAGCTCTAAGTGTCAAGCAACCATTATGTAGAAGTCATAAAAAGGTCCTAGAAGGCATAACACTGCCTTTTCCTAGTCTTGCTTTTATTATTTGTGCTGAAAATGTTTAAAAATATATTACGCTCCAAAAATACCTGCAGGTTCTGGCTCTTAAAACAACTGTGATTTCTATGGCATTTACCTTTTTCAGTGAGGGTGCCATTTGTTATGTGACTTTCTCCCAAAACTGCCACAACAAGACTGAAACCTTTTACATCACAGTCAAGTCAATCAGGGATCCGAGAGTGAGGGAAAATAAAGCAGCAGCCAAATAGCACGTTACTTCTTGCTTTTGCTAGTCTGACCAGAAAGCTAGAACAGACAGCAGGGGCTAAGCTAAAGGCTCTAGGTCTGGTTGAAACAATGATCATCTTGTTTTGCTTTGCCATGGCCCCATAACTGCATGGCAAATAAACAACAATGTAAGTACAGCCAATTCATTTGCTGTCTAGTTTTGATTTATGAAGGCAATAACCAAGTGAACAAGGGGATTCAAACCTTTTGGTTGCTTTTTAATTTTAGTTCCTTTCAGTTCTATTTTAAGTTTAATTTGAAATAGTTTTGAGGGGGAAAGCAGTGGGGGGCCCTTTTACATCTTCATAAGGGGTATAATACCTAGCTTTTACTTTTTGCCTCGTGTGAGGAAATATTTCTGCTTCTCCCTATTGCTTTATTAATACATTCTCCTAACCATTATGTTAATACTTTAATTTGGATCTTTACCTTTTAGATATTTAAAACATAGAAGTTGAGGGACTGACTTTTCAGACTAAGAGCCCATGGCTCCAATTATAACTTACAGGAGCTATCTGTACTCAATGCTTGTGTAAATCAGCCTTATGACTGATCTGTGAAGCTAATTGAAGCTCTAAAATTCAAGACTACTTTGCCATTTTTCAAAGGAGCTTTGGTAAACCCTGAATTCCTCAAGGAACTGCTTATGCTATTTTACTGTTAATGAAAGGGCTTACCAAAAAGAAAGAAAAAGTATTAATATTGTCCAGTCAAACTAATATCTGTGAATGTAGCAGGCGTGCATTGAAAGAGTACAGACTGGATTTGTCATTGCCCTCAATCTTGTGTGCTCATTTATATTACTGCAGAATTTAAAATGCTATTGAAAGATAAAGAGGAGCATTCCTCATCCACCCTGCACTGGTGTAAGCAAGCACACGAGATGTAAAGCAGCAGAAAACCTGGCTCCCTACATGTACATGCAGTGCTCCGAACAACGTGGCATGACGCCGATCTCAGCAAGAAGCAGGCTACCGAAGAGCTCAGAGGAACGGAGGAGGTAGGCATAGCCCCTCAGAAAAGCTCTAGTGTCTGTAGTTGGTACAAGGCTCTAATAACTCCCTGAGTAGCCACAATTCCAGTTTTATGTCAGACTGAGCTATTGGAGATCAGTATCTGCTGCCTCGCCGAGATGCCTCCAAGTCAGCTGAGCAGCTTTATCTTCAGCTGTGGGGGCAACAACCAGTGGGGATCAGATCCCTCCTGGTCCAGTAGTTAGTTAGAGCTAAACGGGGGCCTGGTTTACCCCCCAGTACAAGGGGGTCTCACAGCTCCTGCTGGTTTGGGAACCCTGACTTTTATAGAAACAAAATGCAACCAGCCAGCAACGTGTTTCAGCTCTGAGAAGCCACATGTAAGGCAGGCCTGCCTGCTCCCAAGAACTAGAGGAACTGGGCAGCAATTGTGATGGGCTGGTAGTGTGCCCACCTTGTAAAAAAAAAATGACCCCCAAACCATGTCTTTTTGTGCCCTATCATGATAGTGAATCCTGTTGTACTAGCTACAGCAGGCAATTTGCAAACAAGCTCATTGCAAATATTTGCTGGATAATTTCAACAGCTTTAAAATTGTTTTTCTCAGATTGCAACTATGGAATGGGTAAAAATATATGTGAGAAAGACCTAGGTTTTAGTTACAAAGGAAAATATGCCAAACTGCAAGGACTGTGCAACAGTAAGTGAACCTAAAATCAATAGGGTTAAATAAAGGTAGAATGTGGCAAATCATTGCACAACAAATCCATTTCCACAGAGGCAACTGATACAAACCTCATTGTATAAGAAAGGATGTAAATCAGCTCTTTGTGGACTCCTAGCTCTTATGTGAAACTGAATGTACAGTTCAAACTCTGTATTTATTTAATGTATGTAGAAATAAAAAATCAAAATATTAAGATACATACACAACCAGCAGTTTTTTAATGATAACATTATGTATCAGTATTGTAATTTCAAACATTCAAAAATTATTAATTAGGTCTCCAAAATTTCTGGTGGCTTTAAATTGTTTCTCTTCTCTTTCAAGTTTTATCACCTTGTAACATTTGATCACCTAGAGCATGCTTTTTCCAGCTTTTCTCTTCGACTTTGATAAACACAACTTATTTTTTTATAAATATGCAGTGTAAGATTCTTATATAGATCCCAAGTGGATCCCACCTCCAAACATCACAAGACAGGATAAAATAATGAAATTTGGCAATATTATTTTATGTACAAGATACAGGTAGGCAAATGTACTTAAGGTGTACTCATTTGCGGCTGTGGACAGTACAATACAATCAGTTTTGTGCATGGCCACAGGAGCCAGATTTTCATGAGGCCCCTGCTGATGCCCCATCAAGTCAGGCTGCACAGATGATTTCTGAAAAGTGTCTCATTTAGGGCAGCCTGTGACTTAACACAGGCTCCCTCCTAATCTGTTTCAGGGGCTCAGTTCCTTGCTCAACACAGACCATTAATTTACAAACTAGCCTATCATTGCTATTAAAGTCAACATTTATCAACAGTTATTGCTTGTATCACCCCATCGCAGTAACAGTTATTTTCTGTTCTCAGCTGAATGACATATCAGGACACCCAAAATACCTTAGTGTGAATGATTAAATGGAAATTGCTGTATCAATTAGTAAATTCAGGTTTCATGAATATAAGACTCAGACTAAGACCCAGATCAAAAAGGGTTCTAAGGAGCTGTGGCACTCCACTGATAAATAGCAACCCCAATGGCAGCATCTGCAGCCCTGGGTGAAAGCCTTGGCTCCTAGGCAATGCCTGAGAAAAATCAAGCACCTCAAAGCAAAATTCGTAAAGCCAAAACTTAAGCATTACAGTTTGTCTTACCCCCTCAGCTTTCAAGCAGAAAATACCCCCTTCCTCTTAGGCTTCATTCCACCTTTAGTACTGCTGACCATTTATTTCAAATGAATTGTGGGGCTCTCATTTTTCTTTCAGAGGGGGATCCACCATCTTATGCAGTAGTGAGCGCACTCTCAAAATGTAGGAAACCTCCATTCTGTTCTGCCCTCTGCCTGAGGAGTGTCGAACCCCTACCTTCCAAGTTAGGGCCAAATCCATCAAAATCCGGGATCTTCTGCTGGAGACAAAACCTCTGCTCCTCACACTGAAGCTGTCTACTTTGAATGGTGGATTTAAAGCCTTTGTGCACACAAGGGAATGTGTGAGTATCCCTAACCACAAAACTCATGGAAGCAGAGAAAATGTGGGTCCCAGCCCAATGCTTATGAAGCAGTTTATGTATTTCAACTGATGATTAAGTAGCTCAACCAGAGGGAGCCCCTGAGGGGAGCTAGGACAAAAGACACCTAGCTGCTGGATCCAGAGGTGGCTTAGTGTTGACAGAGGTGTCAAACCAGTCAGTCCTGTCAAAAATGAACAGCTTTCAAGGATATTTAGAAAAAGTAAATGTCAGTGGAACCTTACTGCTAACAGCATAAAGGCCACTTCCACACTGATCCATTTGCCTGCTCCCAAAGACTACCCTGGCCATACCCACAGTGTGTACTGAATAGGGGTCCTGTGGCAATAACGGGCAGCCTGCAAGCCCTTGCAGTGGCACCGCGAGGCCCTGCCTGTACCCCTTACCTATCCTGTGACCTGCCACCACAGTGCCTTTCAGCATCCACCTTGGTTTTTCTGCAGCATTTCTGCCAGGTTGTGGAATCAGTGGTCTGGAAAAGGCTAGACAGCAGTAGCTGGCTCTACTGGTACCAACTGGTATCATCACCAGCCACCTCTGAGAACAAAAATGGGTTCCCACAGGCCATCTCCATTCATCTTAGACCTGTTCTGGTTTGGTGCATACTGCAGGTGACCATTGGTGAGCTCAGATCATCCTCAGCATCAGGTCACTAGTTTTGGGATGACAGAAGATAACACTGTGACAGTCTTGGGCATTGCTTCTTCACGGGTAGCATACACGTCTTTAGAGGTCACCTGAGCTGTCCTCCTGCCAGCACTGACATTGGCGGTATGAGAGTGCATGTACGCTGTCCGTGATGTCTTTACTACTGCTGCCACAGCACATGTGGCCTCATGCAACCATGACGGCCTCCACGGAGAGTTCAGCCACATCCTCAGCTACAGCCCAGTGCCTGCCAGGAGTGTGTGTGGCAACTTCAGGGTCCATCGTCGCTGTCTGCAAGATCAGCTAAACACTATATGAGAAATGTAATTAAGAGCACTTGTTGTGCTTCCTGCTGCTAATGAGAGAAGCAGCAGCCTGTCCGGTCCGTTTAGCTGAGTCCCCTGAGGACATGGCTCCCACAGGGAGCAGGCCATGCCCAATGCTGTCTGAGCAAAGCAGTCATCTCTCCACCATCACGGCCATTTTGACTTCCCAATTTTCTACCCCATTCTCTTTTTGCTCTCTTTGAACCCCTATTGTGCTTCTTTCCCCTATCCATCAGAAATATCTTCATATTGGGGAAAATAAAAAACCTACTTCATTAGGAAACAGGAGGCTGGCCTCTCCCACTACACATTCTGACTTACTTCCACATTAGTTTTAGTTGTCATATCTAAATGTGGTAATTATTTGAGTATTTTGATGTAAATCGTGAGAGATATTTCTTGTACTTCAGCAGCCAAACATAGGGAGCTAGTACTAATCTGGCAGAGCTCATTATCTGCAACATCATATTAATAAAGTCTAAGACAGATCTGAAAGCTGAATATCCTTTTTTAATTTGCAGTTACAGCTACCATAGAACTAAAAGTATCAAATTACAAATGCCAAGGCTTCATTTTTCAAAGTGGGAATCTGTGTTCAGAATAACCAAATCATGTTGTAAGATCATATTTTAAACTTTAGAGATAATTTTCAATACTATTCACAGTGAGCCTACAGTTCAAAGTTAAATATGACTCTGAAATCATATATTTAGTCAGGATGCCTAAAACAGGCCCCTGGCTTACACCTCAGGTTCAGGTGTTGAGTGAAGCAATCCTTCTGAAGTGTCTACTTTAGTGTCTGGTATTATCAATAGAAAGAGGTGTAGGCCCTGGAAGGCCTCCGGAAAAATAAAAATTTTTTAAAAATCATATTCGTTCAGCTTTGCTTAAACTTTGGCACATTATAAATCTTCAAAGACATGTAACAAGCCTCATTAACTACATAAGAATAATGGACATTAATTTAAAAGGATTACTTTAATAGATGCTCAGGTTTAGGTGCCAGTGAGGTGTCTCCAGCCTTACAATATAAAGAAAAGGCATCTTTCCTTCGTTATATAGTATAAAACTATTCATGCTATGGTTGGACCTGGGCTATAACCACTTCTGCTGAGGCTACATGATGGACGAACTAGCTTTTCCTTTATTTAGTGACCGCTGAAATAATGGAAAACTACTTTCCAAGGACCAAATGCAGGCAAGAACAGGCTATGCTATCCAAGTGATCTAACACTGAATGGACAAACGGTGAGACTGAGTTGACTCCAGCTATGTATCTGTGTACCAGAACAACCAGAGGAAGTCAAAGAAGACCAGAGAGCATCTAGGAGATGCCTGTGATATGATGCTGAAGAGCAGCTGTGTTGGGATTTGGGGGCAAACTGCCAGTTAGAAGAGGTTTAGAAATTTGATTACAGAAAATGCTATCTGCTGTTTGATTCTTGCCATGTCTGAGGGCAGAGAGTCATTCTCAATATTACTGATAAATAAAAAAGAGGCCTTTTAAACAAAAGAAACGAGGGATTATTCAACTCCATCACCAGCTTCTGATCTTGATTGATACAACTAGGTCAAAATGGAATATTATCGTGAACTGGAAAATGACATATTTTCATTAAAAAGAAGAAATGGAAATGTTTCAAGATGACCCCATCTTTCAGATGTCTTAGTTTTCTATAAATAAATCAGATTTTTTTTCTCCTTATAGAAATTTCTTCCACGTAGCCATATCTAGAATACAGTTAATTTTCATTTAACTTACTCCTTTCTCTGGCAAAATGCATGTCTTACGAAACTACATGAAATCATGACCTGGTGAATTTCTTCCTGGCATTCCTTTTCTCTTCCCTTTTTGCTCCAAATCTTCTGAATATCTTTCTTTTATAGCTATATATAAGCTACAATAAAAAGTATAAAGAGGACCACAAAGAGGACATCATTATCTTTTTTTCCATGTTCACAATAATCTGTTCTTATTGCCAGCCTAATTGCCAGGCTTGTACTGCTAGTTCATTCCTACTTACAGAGAGAAGCTGAGCAGATAAGGCAAAGAAAGATACATTAACATGATCCTGGTACATAAATATTATAATAACAGTAATAATGTATTACACATCTACTGTGTTTTTCATTCAAGGATCAATTGTGAAAAAAAAGAGAGAACCTGGGTAGTGTACTTTGCCTATGAGGACGCAATTTTTATGTCACAGATTCAGGACGTGCTTGCTAAATAACATAAACTAATGCAGGATTACACCATATTCTGCACCGGTTCCACTCCAACCCTGGATCTGTGTCAGGGTCACTAACCCTCTGTGTTGTGTAAATAATTGATTTTTCACTATGGCTGTTGAATGAAAAAAAAAACCCCACCAAAAAAACAGATCAAAACAATTGTTGTCTTCTTAACTCCCCCCTCCCCCTAAAAGCGCATTCAAGAAAAATGTTCCAGACTACCTAAAACAGAAAGGATCAAGTATGGTTCAGAAAAGCAAAAGAAATAATAGTTCAAAATCATAAAACTAAACAGAAAACAGAGAGAAGACAGAGAGTGCTTCCCTGTGTTAACTTCATGACACAAAAGACTAAACTTTTCCATTGGCTCCTAGTGAAATTTGAATATCCATCTCCCACCACTGCAACTGTGCTCTATTCCCTGGGCTAGGGAGGGCTGTGCAGTAGCAGGACATTCTCGGCCTCCTTCCCTGATGCTGTTACGCTTAGAGTAAGCTCACGAATGCATGGACTGGCACCCAAACAGCCCACGTGGAGGTGACAGGCCTTCTCGTGGTATTTTTAATTTGTCTCGGAGACCCTTTCAGTGTATTATAAGCAGCAGAAAAGTGCCAGGGGAAGAATTATTGTTGTAGCATGCAGTGGTTTAGAAGATGCTCCAAGCCGCAGCCAGGGAAGGAGATGACCCGAGCTCCTACCTCCTCCATGAGCTGACACTTCCACTTCTGTGAGTCAGCCGGCCAAGCTCGGCCAGCTGGAGCCGTGCTGAGAGCTTGACTCACATTCATAGGGGACAATAAATTTTTGGCTGAATTTGCTATTTTCTAAAAATGTTACACGGTTCTATTAATATGCCAAAATCATACTTGTTTTGTTCACCACACAGACTAGTTCTTGCTTCATGCTCCACTGTGAGAGGTCTGGCTGCTACAGACTGAAAGCCGTGCGGTTAAGGAGCCTCAGCAGGAGAATACTGCAGTGACAAAACTTTGAAAGAGTCCAGCAGACAGTTTTAATGTAGCTATTAAACCTGCAACAGTTCAGCTTAGTAACACTGACTTTTGGGGGGAATAATATGACAATTCTCCCCCTTTTCTAAATCTTTATTCAGTTTTGAAATGCACACAATAACTTGCACTTATTGAAAATGATTAAATTAAATTAACTGCTGGTATAACTCTAATACAACCATAGTATTTACACGAGTGATTAATTTGGTTCACTAAGAATGGACATTGGCTGACCTGTAAGCTCAATCTAAGAATTATATTTAACAATATATATCTTCAAAGCTGCTTTGCCAATATTGAGAAAAACTTAAATATGATGGCTATGCCACTGAATCCTGAATGAATTGCATTGAATTTCATCAGCTTGGACCTATTTGCATGCAGCCTGGATCTGATTCCTTAATACCTATAATGCATGGATGTTCAGAACATGTGGATGCAATCCACTGTATTATAAAAAAAGTTTATGAACAAAGAGGAGAAACAACCTGGTCACAGTTCCAGGGAAAGTCAGCACAAGAAAAAAAAGCCCTCAAGAATTAGTGACTCCTGATGCTGAACCATGTCTTGGTTCAATTTCTCAGCAGGAAATCAGAGATTTTCTAAATTATTCTGTAGTTGAATGTGAAAAAAATAATTTGTTACTGATATTGCTTTTTTTAGTATTAAAACTTTTCTTCCTGTTAAATATACTGTGCTGTTATTAGTTGATACCTAAAATTAAAATAAAACAGAGAAGAAAAATATGGTTAAAAATGTGTTTTCTTGGTATGAAGACAAATTATCACACACAGTTTTTGTAAACAGAGTAACATGTGTGCATGGCTTTCTGTATGTGTTGCGCATTAGCCTGGAGCCCTTCACTCTGCAGCCATTATGCTGACAAAGCTCCCCTCATCTATAACAGAAGTTTTACCTTTCCACATGTGTGCTTAGTGTGTGCACATCTGCATCCAGTGTGAATGATTCAATGTGCTTTGGGATTCGTGTTGTAAGTAGTAAATTAGATTGAAATAAGAACCTACCCAGAAAAGAATTCAGTGTAAGTGTGTATATTCACAATATGGAACAGCAGCTTTTCTTTTCAGTGCTAGGCTTATCTTCTATCTGCGACTAGTTACATTAAGGCATGAACATTCATTCACATGAGATGTCTGACGCCATAAATCTCAAATTCTCTCCTTGCTTCCACTCTTGCCTCCATTGTGTTGGCTATGCTAATGAAAAGCAGGTTTTCGGTTTCATATGTACGTGCATGTGTGCAAAAGAAGGAGGGGTTTTGTCATATAGGCACTCACACTGCTCAGCACAGAGATAGAAGCCCATTGAATTAGAAAAAGTATAATATATGCAATAAATCTGGAGAAAATCACCAGCATGTAGATGCTTTTTTCTGGCCTCATAACTATTTTTATAAACACATAGAAACCAATATATCATTGAAAATAAAGCAGTGCATTGTGTTGTATTTCATGGTGTTTACAGAGAAAAGCAAGCTTTTTAACCACCTGGCAAGTATTTCAGAAGAAAAAAAAAAAAAGATTTGAAAAAGCAAGGACAAGCATTATAAAGAGAGGGGGAGGGGAAGCTGAGGACATCTCATTTGCACATGTAAAAATGCAAATTTGGTCCATGTCTTTCTTATCTAGTGGTAACAGACTTGGCTCATGGAGCACAATGGCACCTACAGTTCTGTGGCCAAAAATAATGAAGTTTAAAAAGAATTGATTGGATTATGGAAACACTTCTATAACGCCACGTGTTCATTAGCAGATGCCCGCCACCTACCTAGGAACTGATGGCATGAAAAGCCTGATAGTAGGATGTAACCCCTTGATACTGGGACACAGACACATTTAGGGGCAATAAGACTCCTTGTTGTGCAACTGCTAGCTAACACAGAAAAGCATGGGGACTTTGACGGTAGCTACCAATTTCCTGCTTCTCCTATTATCATGTAGGTCCACAGTCTCCTTTAAAGCAAAGCTCATTCCTTCGGCTTGTGCCAGATTAGTTTACCTCTGTGATAGCCGGGACTTAAATAATGTTGACAGAGCTGCAGAGCTGGACCTGGTAGATTTGTTTTCCCTGAATGTCCATAAAAAACAAGCACAGTATTAACAAATCAGATCGAGTTCCTCTGAATTATCTGAAGCGGGTTTGTCTCCAAATTAGGAGGGAGTTTGCCTTGCGTAAGGGTTTTAAGAATTAGACTATTGCAATCAAGGGCTGCTGAATTAGAGGCAATGGTACGTGGGCTCTCTGGTACAGATTCATCTGTCAAAACTTTTTCTTTGCACAAAAAACAGTGGAGCTTTTATAAAACTGGGAAAATGTGTTTGCCTTTCCTGTCTCACAAGCAAGTGTGCTGAGGAAAGCGAGGGTTGGAAGTGAGTATAAAATCAGAGTTGGGGGTGGAGATGACAGTGAGGAATATACGCAGCTGTAGTTTTCTACAAAAAAAACCCCCAAAACAACAAGGTCTCTGCTTTTGCACGGATAAATCTTCAGCTGGGTCACAGAGCTGGGCAAAAAAAAGCATTCACAGAGTCTACAAACCACTTGCAAGTAATTTGCTATCCCTTTACCCTTCCATATGAGCTGAAATCAGATACAAACCAATTACTGCAAAGGCAAACATGAGTGCAGCCGCTGCAGCAGCAAGCTGCCAAGCGCAGCCTCAGGCTTTGCCAGATGGGCACAGTGTGACTTCGTACCTCAAAGAGGGACTGGGAGCCTGGCCCGGCTGGGGGAGGCAATTTGTAAAGAGCACAGCATATGCCACCTGATATTCAGAGGGGTATGTATCTGTTGCAGTTTACCTGTCATATTTGTTGGTCTTTCTACCGCGTGGCCCAGTAACTCCGTGCTGTGGGGATTTGGCAGCGGATCGGCTGCATGAAGCTCTTGTGCATCACATGCTTCCACATAATTATCCTCCCATGTGCTCTTTTTTATACCCATTCAAGGAAACCACTCATTAGAAAAACACAGCCTGCTCCTCTGCCTGTGGCCAGCCTGCTCCACCAAGAAAGCTGTGACCACGACTTCAGTTCTCTCCCCCCCCACCTACCCCAGTGCTCCCCCAAGCTACAATCTCTGCACACTCGTCTCTGCGCACGCGCTGGTAGAGAGGTTGCGATTATATTTTGCCCTCGTGCAGAAGTGGGGATTCTTGACCTCGCTATGCACTGAATCATCATGAAAGATACTTTTGACCTTACAACTGCAGAAAACATGAGACAGGGGTCAGCTTGCAGCTCTGTGGATGAGATCAAAATTCCCCTTGATATATCAGCAGAATTTCTCTTTGGGGATCACATCAGAAGTAGGTAATGGGGCCCACTGTGCAGTTAACAATGGGGCAACAGGAGATGATTTTGTCCTGTGATTATAGTTTTGCCTTTTAAAACTCAAATAAACCCCATAGCTTTTAATGAACGATCTTTTTTTTTTTTTTCTTTTTTAATTCTTTGGACATTTTGGACTAAAATGTACATATTGCTAATCCCATCGTTTAAAAGGAGCTTTCCCTGTTCCCCCAACCAAACATTCTTCAACAAATCAAGTCCCCTACATACTTGAGCATGTCTGAGGTATTACAGTGCCATGTTCACTTTTGAGTTTGTAGAAGCGGACTGAAAGCTTAGTGTAATGGAAAAGACTGCTGAAAACTTTGCTAAACAGATGATCGCATTCCTGAGTTTGTTTTACTTAGTTAGCATTTTTGCCTGCTGTGAGGTGTTTTCCTTGGATGGTTACCTACAAATACAGCACTGACCTCAGTGTGCATGAAGCAGGCCAGCACAGACAAACAGAGCCAATTGGACATGCTCTATAAATCATCACCCACATCCTTCCAGCAGCAAAAATAAAAAGGAAAGGAAGAGGGGGTAAAACAACTGGTGAGTGTTCCACATGAGGAAATGGAGGCTATTCGGTGTCACCAGCTGGAAATACTCAGAGTGCTAAAGAGAAAGGTACCGGCATGAGCTAGCTTTGTGCTGGATAAAGCATTAACATTATAAATAAATGCTATCATCTTGCAGATGTCTTGCATGGGCAAAAATGCTCTCTGCTTTAAAAGGCACCCATCTCAAAGGACAAGCACAGAAATGCAATACTATGACTTATGAAACAAGATGTAAGTCCAACATAAAAGGCTGTCTCAGCGTAATTCACTCTAGTTCTTCAACTCCAAATGTGCCTGAGGTAATTTCTACTTCTGTGCTGGGCCAAAGCCCAGGCAAGCACCTAAGTTATCTCTTCCTTTCCCCATTATCCACAGAGGAAAACACATCATGGGATGAAGCAGGTGAAGGAGTCCTGCTGCCCTTCTACCACATCTTCAGTCTGGATAAGCTGCAGAGCAGGATCTTAGCACACTCCACTGCACTGGTCAGCTTACATTTTGGCTAAGACACTTTGCTTTATCTGATTTAGGTAGGATAGATTATTTTCTCAGAAAAAAAAAAAGTTTGAGGAAAACCAAGATTTTTTTCCAGTGTGCCAGTTCTCTTGACCCTTTGCATTAGTGCATTTGAGGAGGGACTGAAATTTTACTTTCCTATGTACCTAGTGATTTTTCTAACTGCCAAGTTACAGCATCAAACTTGTTCTGACTCTAGTTCAGTCAAAGCTTCTACATTCTATATAAAGGAGTATTAATTAAGAACTGAGATACTAATCTGAATTCTCAGTCTTCTTCCTGGTTCAGCTGCTATTTTGAGTTAAATTGTTGCTTGAAAGTATTCAGCATGACCCTTTGTAGGAAAAGATCTGTCCTAAGGGGCCTATCTCAGCAAGAAGGATCATAGCTGAAAATCCCAAGTGAAAACATACATCTAATTACTTTTGGAGATCTGGCCCAAGTCTTACTCTGCTCCTTAGCATGTCCTGCTGTATAGCTCTAGGAGTTCTTTGATCATTCTCTTTTCTAACACTCCTTTCGCTTTGAAGAGAGAGCCTTACTGTTTTCCACTTGGTGATAGAGCACATGTAATTAAGGGTTGCAACACTGAAGTCCTTTTGGCTACATCTGCCTTAGCAAATACAATGGGCCAGTGACTGTTCTCCAGCCCCGAGGCCAGCTGCCATGTCATCACTCACATCCATACGGTTAAATTGTCTTGTCTGTTCCCCACCACCACCTTCATCCAAAACAGGGAGACTGTGTTCAAATTGCCCATTGAAAGCAGCCCCTGCCTTGTGCTAACCCCTGAACTGTGCCCAGGCACTGGCTGGGACTTCTAGCTGGCCATTGCCAAAACTGTATCAGGGATGATGTTAAAAGGTAAACTGTACGGATGGCTAGGTGCCAGGGCATGGACCCATATCCTCGTTCATTTTAGTTCACTAATGTAGGCATGGTCTTTGTGGATATACCCTTCACAAACAGTCTCAATATGTTAGATTCAGCTGCTGCGATTTTAGGCTCTCAAGTTAAAAGTATAATAACTATGCTAGGCTCCCCATGCAGTCAGTGGAAAGACATTTCCAGAGAAGAATTCAGATCTCCTTATACACACAACATACCCATTCATTCACACCAAGACAAACAAGCAAACAAAACCCAGCTAAACAAAAAATGTGTGATGTAATGGTGGGAAGGGGCAGTAAAAATATTAAGAGACATAAAGAATCTACCACATAAATACAGTACTTCTGCTTGAAAAAGATGACGGATACTCATGATCCGCTTGTTTTTTGTAGGGCTGAAATGCCTTCAATGGGTAAGCATTTCTGACTCTGTTCTGGGCAGATCACCACATCATAGTTGCCAGGTGGCTCTAACCTGGAGGAAAGATTACAGCCTTGTTGTCTTCATAAATCACTAGGTATAACATTCCAATGCATTCACCTCATCAGCTGGTACAAGCTGACTATAAAGCTGTCCAAAGAATTTTGGTGCAGGTCATTGGCAAACTCCTCCTAGATACTCATATGAGTTGACTGGAGGGAACTTGTAAACACTGAAAATAATTCTTGTCCATCAGCAAAATGGCTAATGTCCAGAAAGCCTCTCTTAGAGCCATTTGTGCCTGTGCCTGGTTTGCCAATGACTGTCTTTTTGGTTTCACAAATCCATGGCTACTGTCAAACTGGAGTGATTTACAGAGCGAGAACCCTACTGTACGCCTGCTGGCAGGGCTGCAGGGAAGTGCTCTCACCAGAAGCCTCTAAGTTGGTATTCTGCTAGGTTCAGCATAACAAGAAGTATGCTAGAGGGGAAACTGCTTTGGCCAACAATGATACAGTAGCTTATTTCATAACAGGAATCATGTCTCAAGTCAAAATGTTTGGGAAATTTTAATTTCCAGCTTAACAAAGAATGAGATTGCTTTGCCTTTTTAGTTTTTTCTTCCAAGAGAAGTAACAAGCAAGGAACAAAACCTAAAAAAAAATAGTCTGTGAGCAAAACACATATTTGCTGCTTTTGTTCTTTTTTTTTTCTTACCCAAATTGTAAGTATAATTTTCTACATAGTACTAGTTTAGGCATTTTCTCAGTAACATACTAAAATCAGTTCCATTCATTATTTTGCTATTGCAACTTCAAAATCAAAACCTTGCCTTGAAACCTGACATTTGCTATTTCAAAATATAGCTTTTCTGCATGAATCTCTCAGATTCACTTCTGTTTTTCTCTTTCTTGAATCACCATCTGTATATTGTTTGCACATCAAGCTTGCATCAAATATTGGTACTGTGTATTCTGTTAAAAATGGTAATGATTTTCCCACATAACTCCCAAAATGAAGAAGGCAGTAGTTGGTTTCACTAACCTAGCTGACAATGAAAAGTTAAAACTGTTAAATTTATTGCCACTTTTACAACAAAAGCCTGGCCAACTGGAAATATTATCATGTTTATATATGTATAAGTTTGCATACATATTTTATATATATAACTCATTTATAAGTACAAGTAAAATTGATGTATTGTTTCAAAACTGATTAAGCATTAAACAAAAATGACAAATTATTTCAAATAAAGAGGAAACTAAGAAGTCAGGCATAACTATTTTATGTAAAGGATAATAAACATACGGAATAAGTTAACAGGAAGGGTGACTGCAGCAAAGCACAGAAATGAGTTGAAGAGACAACTCTGCAGACTTTTTCCTCTCTTTTCTCCTTTTTTCTTTTATTTTCATAGAGGAGAAAGGGATTAAGAAGCATAGTGAAAAAGCAGGGAAGTAGGCTTAAGATATACTAAAAAAAATGCACGCGTGTGAGGCCAGATGGCTTTTTCCTGTTCCTTAAAACATCTTATGTTTTTGACATGGGCCTCCTTTTTAAACTGAACTACAGGCCAGCAAAAACAATTTTTACTAGGGAAATCATCCACGTCCTACGTGTAGACACGGTGCCTTGTTCAGCTGAATCCCTGTCTTCAGGTAAGGCAGCCCTGGCCGGCAGCCTGACTCACGCTCGTCTTTGCCTTCCCCAGCACCTCCGCTGGGCTCCTGGCACCGCTCACAACCTACACCCGAAACACGGAGCTCTGTTGCACAGCAAAGTGCCTCGAAATTCTCCTTGCGTGGGTGCTGTGCTGATTCCCTGAACTCCCACACATCACTGCTCATTTATATCTCCTCTCTGTGTTGGGATTTATCAGCTTGTTCACAGATCCTCCCTGAGATGTCCCTGCTTGTGGCATCTCCCTCCCCAACAGGGTTGATGTGGGGGACTTTCCCATTTTGGTGCTTCACTTAGTAAACTTATTTATTGGATTCAGCGCCGTGTGGAGCTGAAGGTTTCTGAAATGTGTGAGCAGACCATCTCCTTTCTCACAGGACTCTTCGCACTTATATTGGTTCAAAATCTTGTGGCAAATCTCGAAACCATGTAGCCAAGGCAGGTTTTCATCGCTCAGAGGGACAGGTTCCGTTGACTAAGCTGAGGTACTTGTTATTGTTTAACACTGTCGTTTGTATTTGCTTACACGGGTATTCCTTTAGGGATATATAAATGAAACTGTGTCACAAACTGGTCTGCTGCTATTTTACTAGCTAATGTGCTATGCATGTTACAGCTGTCGACCACGGGATCAGCAATTTCCATGGCAAGAGATGTTCCCCATACACATTGGATTCCCAGCTATGAACAAGTATGTTTGGCTAAATCATATAAAGGAGTTGCAGTCTGAGTCACATTTTTTAAATAGCTGAAAGATTTTATCTTTACCACAGGAGAATTTTCACTTCTGGTAAGTTATGAATAATGATATTAAAATACACATTGGTGTAATCCTTATCCCAGATAAGAAGATCTTGCCCATCACATGGCTGCTTCATTCAAGTCAATCTTCATTCCTCAGGAAATGTTAATATAGACAACACTGAAAATCTTTTAAAAATATCAAAGTGATTACAGACGTCTCCAAACAGATTTGAACAATAACACCAAAACCAAAAATTGAAGGGTCCAAATTTTCAGCTGGGGTAAGCTAAGGTATTTAACATATGCAGCAATTGAAAAGTATATTTTAGGGACTACATATGCTCCGGAAAGGGTGGGACACACCAAACAGACCTTTCTGTAAAATAATTTTTATCCCAAATGACCTTTGAGATTCTCATTTAGAGAGGCCTACTCAGAGTAAGAGTCACAAAGTAACAGATGAAACGTCCTTTTTATCTGTGCTAGGTAAGGTAAAGATTTACAACTATAAAATTTGTAAGTATAATCAACAATGATGGCAATACTGTTTTTCTTTCATTGAGAAATTATAAGTAATTTTAGATGGAATGATGTTCTGAATGAAATGTCTCCTTATTTCAGAAAGGTAGTGGTAGCACCTCAATCCTTGCAACAACAAATAAAAAAAGGTTGACCCCATAGCCACACATCTAACTCCCAGCATCACTTAGCCAGTGGCTATGAGAAAACTGAAAATGAAAACTACAGTAGTGCCAAGCAATTGTAAACCCAGTCTGAAGTATTAAATTAGCATTTATTCTGCTGAATACAAAGCAGAGATAAAAAAATAAAACCTGATCTCCAATTCTCTGTAACATTTACTAGTCTATCCCTCCTTTCGCTGATGCCTGTCACCCTTTTTGTCTTAAAAAGTTTAATTAAAAAAAATTCATAAGCAGATTAACAAACAGAAGTTCCTAACCTGTACTTGAAGTTTGACAAATCCTTTTCAGATCTAAAGAAGAGGTTCTGTTTGTCTGGTTTTCCAACCATACACCAGACTAAAAATGATAAATTACTACCTCCCTGCCTCAGGTGAACTTGTTTAATCCAGAGTCCAATATGATTCCTACTGAAGTGAATAGAAAACTTGCCATTGCCTTCATTATAGCAGGGCCTGGCCATTAAATTGCAAAGACAGCTGTTCCTAGTGAACAAGATTATTGATTACTCAGCAGCTTCATTTCTGAGTTGGGAAATAGGAAGTTGATAGAAAAATTTAAATGAAAAAATATTTGTGCATTCAAACCAGTTTACCCTAATTTTAAGATTAATGGTGACTCCAAGAGCAAACATGCAACCCTAGAAAGTAAACAGATGACCACGGAGAAGTAAAATGAGCTAAAATATTATTTACATTGTGATGCAACTGCTCAGTGGAATTTCGGCGGATGAAATCATCCCATAAAGAGGGGGAGGGGAAGGTTTCCCTCCCTTCTCCCAGGACAGAAGACAGGAACCAGGCCTTGCGTTTTTATATGACATGGTGTGTTCTCATACAGGGACTAAAGACAAAGAAACAGTAAAAAAAAAACAAACACAGAAATAACCCCCAAAACAAGGCAAGGCTACCTGTAGCCCTCCAGAGCATTCACTAGGTCAGCAGAGTGCTTCTTGAAGCTTTATTTCTCTCCTGGGCCTCATAACTATAACTGTGGGGTAGGATGAGTAGGTGTTACACATCCACTAGCTGCCATATTTCCAAAGGCCTTATGATGTTTTCTCAATCCCATGAGGTGAATGTGCAGGATGGAAGTGCCCAAATTGCTCTGCCAAATCAGTCTCATACCAACTGCTTCTCACACCCATGCAAGGAAAAGTTATCCTGTTTGATATCTCAGTCTGGAAAACTGTGAAGTTACACCAGTGCTTAATCTATCAGAAGCATCATTTCACTTATTTTACACCCTGCAGTCCCATTTGCACATTAGGTGTTACCTGTTGTGGTTTTGGTCTGTTTTCTTCTGTTCTTTTCACAACTGTAGGACATTGGTGGTCCCTGTCTTGTATTTGTATAGTTGAGTACCTGACTTTGGTAAAGTATTTTGCACTTAGTCTTCAGTGACTTTTATCCACATTTTCCCAGTCTCGCTTTCTAGTTTATAGGGATCAGTTTGAATTCTGACACCATCCTGTTCCATGTATGGAGCTATTTCTATTACAGTCACCCTGACAATATAGTACCAGCCTCTAATTTCCATCATCCCCATTACTAATGAAGGTACTAAACAGGACAGATCTTTACTGACGTCCTCTTGATACATCCTTTCAGTTTAATGACAAGCAATAGAGAACTACTATTAAAGGACAGCTTTTCAAGCAGTCGTGCACCCACTTCAGAGTAGTTTTAGTCAAGAGTCAGTGGGGTCTAGGGCACAATTTGTAACATCCTTAAGTCAGTGTCTAAAACAGGCCAAATGAATCTCACCATCAAGGTGCCAATTTCTTTCCACTGGCTATTTGGATATAGATATCCACTCTGTAGATGTCTAAGACTAGATAAGGTGAATTTCAGCTGTTTGCTCCTTTTTGGTTTTTCATAACCTTATCTGTGTTGTATAAAATGGTCTCAAGCAGCCCCCTATGATTTCATTAGGCCCAAAGCAACCAACTTATCTAGGTACTCCCTCACTTGTTTTTCTTTATTGTGGCTTGAATTCTTACCCTTTGAGTGCAAATGAGGATCATGTTACCCAGCTGAAACAAAACAGCATTAAATATTTTTGCGTCTTTGCAACTGTCATTCTTGTCCCCTTGAATAGTGGGCCCATTGTTTTCTTCATTTTCCACTTGCTGCTAATGTGCTTATGAAATGTTTCATTGCTACACATTGTATTGCTTGTTAGTTTAACTCCATTCTGTGTTTGGCTTTTTTTGATTTTCTGATCATTTCTAATATTTCAGGAACTAACAATTGCTGCAGTGGTTGGTCCTTGCAAAAAGGCTCTAGAGGCCGACCTAGTACACATCAGAAGCTAGACTTTGAAAAGCCTGTAGGATATAAAGGTGACAGTTAGCTGCTACAGATTGGATGGAAAAAAAATGATTTAGATAACAGAACATAATTTATTGTAGTTACAAACTGATGACATGTCACAGTCCCAAGCGCTGAGAACCTCCAGCTCCTGTGGAGCACCATGGAGGACGGCATCATGAGAACTAATTCCAGTGCTTGCAGTGAGATTGCCATTTGGCAATGGAGATTTTCTTGCAAGAAGTCAAGAGCAAAGACTATTTCAGCTGCTGATATAAGCATTTTCTTAAGCTCCCGGGGCAAGCTGAAGTCTAAGCAACAGTATAGCATAAGTAGCTAATACCACTGATACCTCTCTCTAAGAGTTGTAAAGTCTTCAGGAAAGAGTGTTGTTTTGGCAAGTAGAGACAAATACCAACCTGCATTGGATTGCTGAGAAGTAGAAAGGCAACTATCTAGATAATGATTCTCAAAATAGTAATGGATGAATAATAATGACCTAACACATCTTTTGCTTATAATAAAATCTATAAAAGCTTTTGTATTTGTAAAAATCTTAGCTATAACCAACAAAGAGCAAAACATCAGTTGCTTCAGTTTGACATTATCTACAACTGTCAAGGTTCTCTCCTGGATAATGTACCAGTGCTCCTCCTAATTAATAACTGCAATTACTCTAAATCTGTCATAAAACTGTAGAGTTTAACTAGACTATAAGGGGACATGTTATAACATTTAAAATATATTTTACGAGATATTTCATGATAAATTGTAACTGTGGGCTGCTCATCATTTTCTGTGTTTGCAATCACAGTAAGATCAATATTGTATTTAATTATACACCTGAAAATGCAAATAAACTGGAAGCAGCCAAAGAGACTTTGATTCAGATCAAATCAGAAGTACACTAAGGTCTAGAAGTCAAAACAATAAAGAGAAAGTAATAGACAAGCAAAGGGAACAATTAAAAGCACTTCATCATTTTGTTAATTGTAGGTTACAAGTGCCCTTCTTCTGGACAGTATTCAGTGACCTTTTCAAGTCACAAATCCCATCTTCCTCCAGTCAGATTTACCCTAAATATAAAAATCAGTCACTTCTCTTTTTACAAGTTTAGATCAGTAAATAAGTGCATTTGTTTCTATTCACAGACTTCCATTAAGCAAAGAGGTTTTCTAAAATAAAAATATTCTCTTGATTTGGGAACTCTCTGAATGCATCATTAGGTGCTAGAAAACACTGTTTCAGCTCTGGGACTATTTACCAATGCAGACCAGTTACAGTGACAATAACAGTTGCTGTACATTATACAAGAAACTACCTAAAACAAATGGCATAATCCATTGACTTCAAAGTCGATACATGTCAGAAAACCACCACAAAAAATCTTATGCTTCCTATCACAAAAGATAAGGCCAGACTTGAACTGGCATAGGTATAGAAGAAGTTTTGTCTTTTTTTAAAAGAAATCCATGCAGTTCAGCACCCTTGGGCAGAGCCATATTAAAAGATCTTGAGCTGCTCACAGCTAGTCCGTTCTCTGCTGTTAAATAAAGGGTTCAGTCTGTGAGACAAATAAGCAGTTTCATTAATGTTTATCTCTCCTGAATGCAAATAAAATAAAAATAAATCAAAACATAAGTTTAATATTCAGTTTGCTTCTCCTGCCTTTCTTGGTAGGTTTCCTTATGCTCCTTTTGCTCTGTATGTGCTTACCATGCTCCTGACCAAGTGCCTTTTACTGGCAGCAGGTACCATTTACCGGTATTTATAACATAACTTGGCTTTCTAACAGTGAAAAATGGACAACTGCCTAAGGAAGCTACCATATCTGATCATCTGCTACTTGATGCCTACCACATGTATCCTATTGATACACATTGAGGAGGTGAATGCACAATGATTCACAGAGGTCTGACAACAGACATGGGAACAAATCCCAGCCCTGAAGTGTTTCAAGGGAATGCTTCAAGAGTTGTGACTGAAGGAGGACTCAGAGATTGCTGGCCGAGGTGCGTCCTGAAGCAAGCAGTATAGTATTCTAGGTGTTATATTTTTGCATTGAAAACATACAGGGAAGAGCTGCACAGGTGGGGACCGTAGCTGTAGTCCTAGTAATGGGGTGAGTTCTGAAATGATCTTCCTCGGAGTCAGCCTGGCTGTAAAAAAGTCAGCTCCTTCACAAGTGAGTGTCACCTCTTGCAGGAAAGGATCACAATATTCTTCTTCATGCATACCTCCCGGAGGCACTCGGAGGCTCTGCAACATTCATTTCAGTGTTCTGTGACAGTGGGGATGCTCACTCACAGTCTCTATCTCTTCTAGCAAATGAAGGCATGCAAAGCCATTCCCTGACTCAGCTAGCACAGCCTGGCCACATCCACACTCTTAAACCCTACAGCCTTCCAAATCAGGGTGGCCATACGCAAACTTTCTTGCACGAGCGGGGTCTGCTGCCACAGGCTGAAAGTCTGCGAGAGACCCTTCTATCAATTTAGCAGTACAGGCAGTTGCTTTTCAGAGCCGGTACCAATGCACTGGTGCCAGTACAGACATTGCTATACTATCTATCCAACACCAAGTTCCCGATGAAGCCAATAGGGAAAGGTGATTAACATCCTTTAGTATAAGAGCCTTCTTCTCATGTACTATGTAAATGACGTCAAAAGAGAATAGGTAAGAATTGAGGCCGCCTTTTTACTCTTTTCTAGGAAGAGTCATATACAGTAGATGCAAATTTTCATTAAATACTAAATATTACTTTTGGTGAGCACAAAATACATAAATCAGATCATGGTCAATTTCGATGAAATGGCAGCAGAGCCCATGCATCTCACAAGGCGATGTCTGATAGAAATGTGTGCTGTCTCCAGTTTATAGAGAAATCACCAAGGTTATGTTACAAAAAAGCAACATAAATGGAAGTGATCAGAAGGCAAGAAAATAGTCAGGCAAAAGCAAAAGAAAAAAAGGAAATGTAGTATCCTGTAAAAATCAAAACAAAACAAAAAAACCTTTCCAAGGAAAGAAAAGAAAGCACAAGGGGAAAGCACAAGAATAAACAAAAAGGAGGGAAGACAGTATGGATTAACAGAAAATGATCAGGAAGGAGAAAACAAACGAGACTACACCTTGAGGAAAGGAAAGAAAAAAAATGTCATAAAAAAGTCTGTATTTAGACTCATGGAATTGAACTTACTCGCACACCTAACAGCTAAATACACAGTATTTCTCTGAAAAACTTTCATGACTCAGTGTAGAATGAGAACAGAGTGGAAGATGATAACTTAAAATAATGAATGCTGATGTCATTTGAGAAAAATCTTTGCTTATTCCTCTGCACAAAATTCAGCCACTGGGCTATTGTGGTTAAATTAAAAATACTTTCCACTAGACCTTTTTTTATAGTGAATTATAAACTCTACAAGAAGAAGAACCGAAGCCAGTGTCTTTTATGCAAGACTGGATGATGTGTGTTGCTCTGCAACTGCTGTTGTGTTTTTAATTTGCTTGAATTGATTTGTCTTTACTTGTTCATTTCCCCATGTATATGATCTTTCAAAAATCTACTGACATCAGCCATGGGCTAACCAAGAACAGAGCCACTGTTATCAGTAAGGAAAATAGATTGTATAAAAAAGAGCCTTTTACAAACACAGAAAATATCATTGCGAAATATATGACCCAAAAGAGCTTACAGCTGTCTTACAAAGGAGTAGGTGGATGGCCTAAATCAACCATATCCAAATCCATATTGTGGCAGAATTAAGAGATGATCTTTATGAAGTGAGGACTGACAGGGGATCATGGGATTTAGCAAATAATCCAACTTCTGGACCACAGGAGATACTCACAGATTTGAAGAACTCATAGAGGAAAAAAATCTCAAGAAGGGTGATGGAAGGTTTCAGCTCCTGCCTGCTTTTTGTGAACACTTGAACAGTGTCAAGGGCACTGTTCCCAACACAGTGAAACCTGCCATATGTTAGCACCCCCTAAATGTGTAAAGATATTCACCTCTGGCATGAAACATCTTGGGACAATGGGAAGTGTTATAATATCAACTCGTCTTGAGTAAAGAGGATTTTCATGTTACCATCTGCATTTGAAATGCAGTAGTGCTTAAGATTTGCAAAGAAGATGAAATAGTAATGGCATGTATGGACCAGAAACAGCACGGGGCCCATGGTGCCAGCTGCATCCTTGTACCATTGCAGTCTAGAACCAGTACAAATGGTCGAAATCCCAGCAAAATTAGCTTTGTGCTGTAGAGAGAGAGCATACTCCTTGAGTGTCTGGATGCAATGGGAAGGATGTATGCGTTTTTAAGGACCAAGATTAATTCGAGGCTATAGTTCACAATACCTGGAAATAAGTCTGATACAAGAGTTACTACCCTCAGTGTTTAATGCCAGCGGTTACCAAGTCCCTAGGAGAGACTACATACCGCATGGCGTGTCCACTCTTGAAAAATTCCCTAATAAATCAGAAAACACTGGCAATGGGGCAAATGTACAGATCTTCACCTCCTGAATCTGCCTGGATGTTAGTCAGTGTCCTCTGAATTGGGGTTAGCAAGGGCTAGCTTCTAAGAGCGAGCTGTATCTCGCACACCAACCTGAGCAAGGCCCTCTCAGAGCCTGGCTTTGACTTCTTATCCAGCACTGGAAGACCTCTGCAGCTTGCCTGAATGAAGGCTGACTTGGGACTTCCAGTAAAACCCTTCAGAAGTATTTCACGTTTCAAGGAAAGGCACAGCAGCAGTGGAGTGTTCCAAGAGCAAAGTTCCACCAGCCCACCTGAGCCCAGCTCACAACCTCCCCCACGTAGCTCCGCAGTTTGACCCAGCGCACTCTCAGCCCAAACACTTTCTGTTGAACTCACCCTTCCTTTTCCTGCTTCTCTGTGGTGACGTTCTTGCAACATCTGGATCTATTCTTAGTTAAGGACAGGAAAAGAGTGGAGGGAAGCTGCTGTTATTAGCCTTACACATCAGTGCCATGGAAGATCACAGAGAGTTTGCCTATATTTTTACGTTGTCAGTCTGCATTTTCACTGTTTTCTGTCTCTTCCAGTTCCTGCAGATCCCCCAGCTGCAAATAGGTTCACAATAAATTGAGCTTTTCCATCAGCCACAGAACTTTGAAACTTGTAAAACTTCTCAGACTCTCCATTTCCATATAAGCTACAATAATTCTTGCTAACTTTGTATTTAAAATAACTGTACTGTGTATGTATATTTCTCTGCATTATGTAATAGGAAGAGAGATCTGGTATCTAACACAGGGCTGAGTGGGTTTTTTTTTCAGTGAGCTACAATAACTCCATATGTGAAAACATTAAAATAGCTCCAGTTTTTTGTAAGTGGGAATAAGGCATATGCAACTTTCTCCATACGAATTTTTAACCTGTTATCTCCCAAGTTCCTTATAAGCTATGTGAGGATGTAAAACTTACTTTTGTTCAAACAGAAATTAATCTTAAGATGATCTCATGAATATTTACCAAAAATAGATGTTTAACTGGTAACATATATCATACCACCTTACTATCATATTTTTAATAACAAGATACCTGAACAAATCTTGATATGGGAAAATGTTAAAAATGGGCTGGTTGATTTAGGTAACTGACAACACAATGATGTGTTTTGCCACACAATTTTTCACAATGAAAGCAAATTAGCATACTCCTAGCTAGTATGTTTGGTTATTAGATTTTTCCCCTTAACCTTGTGCTAAAATACTCCACATGGAAAATGCTGCAACTCTTTAGCCAGCAATTCTTAGTTTAGTTTACTTGAGGAAGCGTGCCTGCTTACAGTTACAATTACTACAGTTGTTTTGGCAATAAAACACTATGCAAAGCCTGCTTATAATTTAGTAAGCATATTCCTCACCCACACCATCCCAGACTTCAAATCCCTTCTCTGACTTTCTGTGGTCCTGCCTACTGAATTCAAAGTTCTTGGTTTTCCATTTAAGATTTTGTCCAGTTCATTCCCCAGACAAATTTTGCTTCTCACCTCACCCACATACACTCACTTAGTATGTGAAGCCAGCCAGGAAGCGTAAGGATGACCAAACATCTTATTAAGAAGCAGCTATGGGGCTGAGACTTGGAAGAACGGCCAAGACAGAGATTTACAGCCCCTAAGCCCGATCAGAGGGAGGAGGTGGAGGATTAAAAAGGAGCAGCAACCTGCTGAGAAAAGTGCAGGCAAACATTTCCCAGAGGAGAGGAAGCCAAATTTTCTGAAATGCTTTTAGCAGTGGGGTTTACTGCCCTAGATGCACCTCTCTGTTAGCGTCCGCATAGTTTACTCCTCCTGCATACATGCCTTCTCCAAGCTGCCCTCCCACACCCCATTCCCCAAGTGGCCACTTTCATCTCATTTTCAGCAAAAAGTCAGTTAGTTCAAAACAGCAAATGACAAAAAAAAAAAAATATTTATAAAATATCACAATGTATCAGTAAAATATCCCCAGTCCAAAGCTGAGTCACCATGGCGAGATGCAGCCAGACTGGCTTCCACCTCAGCTCCTGGGCTTAATTTCCCATTGGCCAAGTGCCTTCGCAGCTCTGAGTCAGTTAACAAGAAAATACGGGGAGAAGAGATGCACACGGACAGAAGCCCAGTCGGATTTGGACAAGCTGTAGTTTTATTACGCTGTCTTCCTACTTCTCCACTCTTCTTGGCTTTTCCTTGCCATTTGGTTAGCTTTTTGTTGTGTCACCTCTGTGTACACTTTGGCTCCTCTCCGCTGGCATGAAATGCTCTGCTGCCATAGCTGAAAATGCTGAGCCAGCCTCAGGGGTCTCGTGAAGAATGTTACTCCATTGCTCCATACAATTTAGCTCAGTGTTATTGCTTGTAAAATAATCCTCTTTTAAATACAACCACCTTACAACCACTTTACAGCCTCCTGTGGCAATGAATTCCACATGCTCCTTAAGGACCCCATACTTCATTTCATTTACCACTCATCATATTCTTTGTATAGTTGTGCTGGAACAGCCAAACTGGGAGAGAGACACACACATTTATTTTAGCATTTTACTGTATCTTCCACATTCTTAACCCCTTCAGTCAGCCACCTTTTACCAAAGATAAGGAGAATTGCTATTCCTATTATTATTTTAAAATTAACGAACAGTCTTACAATCATTTAATTAACACAAAGGTTTTCCACAGCCTCCTTCATAGTGTTCATACGATATGTTATGTATCTTATGTGCATGCAGTTGTGATAACTGCATTCACTGATTAAATCAAGATTCTGCATTTCGCTTTACTGGCAGATTTAAATTACTGGCTTATTTTAAATAATCCAAATTTTTCTTTTGAGAAATACAGATTTGAATTAGCAGGGTGTGAAACTAATAGATGGCTCACCAATCTCTAATAAATGTGCAATAGTCCCTTCCCCATTGTATTTCAGTTGTCTAATGTGAATATGAAACCACTGTAATTAATTTTCTGGGGGATTTGTTCCACTAAGAATTTCAGAACAGTTTTTTCTACCAGAAAATCCACCTTGACCTACCTTGCCAAGACCCCTGTTGAGTCAATTTGAATAAATTACTTTAACAGCTTGAGTTTTCATAAAAAAGAGAATTGAAATAACTTCTAATTTGACAGTATGTATTTACACTTATTTATTTAGACTTACTCTCATCATGTCCAAGCTCTTCTTCATCTCCCTCACTTTAACACAATTCATTTTGAGCAGAAAAAAAAGAGCATAGGACAGCCACTAAGTATGAAATCTGCCAAAATGGAAAGTTCCAGTATTTTGGCTCTTCCCTTTAAGCAACCGGAGCTGTGACCCTCTGGTGAACGTGTGCCAGAAGTCTCTGACTTGGTCAGTGGGCAGACACCAGACCACGCAGCCCTACTCACCAACAAGATGGTCTGAGCATTGGAATAAGAAGGTGACAGTTTAAGGCAGAGTCCTGTGGCAACAAGGATATATGTGCACTGGATGGCACCAAGAGGAGGTCATGATCCTCCTAGACATGTCATTAAAAGTGTTAGAGAAGTGCTTTGCCAGGGCTCAATTTAGGAACAGATTGTATGTGAAAAATAGGACCACAAAAAAAGGGATCAAAATTATCACGTATGAAAAGCAGACTGTGATTTCTCTCTTTAAATATACCCATATGCTGCACCAAAAATCTCAGACTCCTGACCATTGGCTTTATAATCTCCTACTCTTTCCATAGAGAAGTCTTCATGTTTCTTCTACTTGAATTCTCAATGCTGTTTGGTGTTGATCTTCCTTTTAAGATTGATTACCTTAAACTCAATAAAAAACCATAGTTCCTTCAGAGGAAGAAAATCATACATCTCTGTACCATACTGTGCAACTTCAATTATAGCAACAACAACAACAAGCAATAGACAGCTCACAGTCATCTAGAGTACATTTTTTTCCTATTAAAAAGACATTAAAAATATTAATTCCCCACATTCTCAGTTTGGTTTCCAATGAAACGTACAGTTGATTGAAATGTTAATGAGGGAAAAAGGAGAAAAGCAAGGAAGATATACTATGAATCTACAAAGATGGTTTTGCAAAGACACAGAAAAAGCTAATTATTAGAATGTCTGTCATCAGACATTATCATATCTGTCATCTGGTGGTACCAGAAATGCTGTGTGGTGACCTCCTGGTGTATACTAGAAATTGTTCACTTGCCTGTACAGGAACTCATCTTAATTTCATAAAGATGAGTAAACTGCTGTAAGGATTTTTTTTTTTTTTAATTTACTCTTTTCTTCTTGAATTCTTCCATAGTAAAAAAATAGGGTTTAAAATATTTATTTATTTAACATCATCACTATTTTTAGGCTGTGAGGACTCTCTGTTAATGTAAAATGTAAACACAGGCCATACAGTCACCCTGACCTTCTTATAATTTGAATTTTATACCTGGATAGAGTCTTTTTGGTAGTAACATGGATTCAGCAGGGTTTTTCTTTGTGGCTGTATTTGCAGGGCTGGGGCCCTGATAATGTTACAGCTGATTGTCCTAATGACAACCTACTTCAGCAGCAAACCCTGCCGTTTCCTCTTAGCTCACCTCCTCCTTCTCCAGATACCTGGAGATGTGTAAAACAGTGTTCATGTTTACTGGCAATGCAGCCATACAAACAGCCAGCCTTTTCTGAGATTTCAGTGGGAAATACAGGAACAGAGACCTTAACTCTGTAAGGGTAATGGTCTATAGGCTAGCAGTATAATTTAGCAGAAGGCAAAGTTAAATGTTGTAAGCATGCAATTACTGAATCGCAGCTTTATTCAAATTCTTCAGAAGGGCAGTTGGAAGTGTTATTATTTGAAAACAAAATGAAAGACTAAGTGCCTACCATTTGCCTTTGCTAAGATGGAATAAAGAGTTTGAATAGAAGTACAAGCAAAACAAATTGATCTAACATGACTCTGGAAAGAAAATATCTTTAATTCGACAAGTATGATATAATTTGGAAAAAAAAATCCACCCCCACTAATAAATCTTATATGTGAAATATTTCGTGTGTTGCAGCAAAGAATTAACATTTTCCTGGAAAGCTTAATCTTGCAAAGATATGTTTTTGTATGCCTCATGAGTTTTTGATTTAGACAGCAAACTTCCATAAGAAGGAGAAAATCTTCATTCAAGGACAAATCAGCCAAGAAACTCTTGTTGACTTCAAAAATGTTGGATCAAAACCGACAGTGGTTGTATACGCCCATTTGATAGAATTGCATTCCAGTTTACATTAAGTAGTATGATTCATCTATCAAATTTAATAATGAGCAATGGCCACTTTGGCAACCTCCTGGGATCCTATAGTATTGATCAAGGTAGCAGGGAGTTGTGAACCTAATAATAATAGAGGCTTCAAGTCTTAACTCCACACTGGGCATGGACATACAGCTTCCCTGCAAAGGGTTCGTGCTGTTAACAACCACCTCTGGGACAGAGCGTAACTGTAACCCCCACCATCAGCCAGGGCCACCACACAATGGTGGAAGACAAAGAGTGACATGGTTTTTTCCCTGCCGTGTGCAGCTTCAGAAAAGCTTTAAACAGTTTAGAGGTAATAAACCATGAAACTTTGAAAAACATATAAGTTAACCTAAAACTAAGAAAATGTGCAAATGTGAGAAAAGGGCAAATGAAAGCTGATTTGCACGTGGCCGGTGTTAAGTAATACTGATGCTAAGCCCAGTTTGAGGGACTTAATGTGTTTGTTTGCTTGCATTATATCTTTCACGTCAGCTAATCACATCCTTATGCTTGCAGAGGCGGAATTTCTCATAATTAGTGGAAAATATAACAGCTTTATATAAAACAGGCTTGCAATAAAAAGCGTTTTGACACTTCCACACAGGTTACAATCCTGATAACTTTATATGGAAACAATCCAAGCCTGGCAAAGAAAAATAAATCCCACAAAAAAACTGTTAGATTTTTTTTTTCTTGGTATTTAGATGCTTTGCTATGGCTTTTCATGAGATGTGATTTTATAGCCTTCTTCCAGCTGATTCTCCATACACTTTAAGTATTGGCAAATGCTGAACATATGTAGGTCAAAGTCACTCTTTTCAATCATGTTTCATTTTTATATGCAATGGCTTAATATTAAAGTAACAGAAAAGAAGTAGCTTAGGCCCATAGAAACAAGGCTGCTCTTGGCCCCGCAGAAGAACCCTGTGTCCACCGGCCTTACAGGAGAGAGCTATACCCTAATACAGACTGTGAACAACTTATCTGGGGAGATGTTTATATTAAACACCCAGAGGTGTGGGTTTTAGACCTGTATTCTTGTATATATCCAGTCCTGATTCTTACAGGGCCTCGGTTTCCTATCTGCAAGTGAGAAATATTGCAACTATTGCAAAACTTACAAACATCATATAATGTTAATTAACATCAGCTCTGAGAGAGTGTTGCAATGGTTGTGTAACTATCCATGCAGAGAGACCTGTAAATTAAATGTATTCAATGCCTTATAGGAAGCGTTCATCACTTTCCAAGATCAGGGCTTTGATACCATTTTCTTTCCCTGCTTTTACCTTGCACAAATAGCCTCTGAAAGCTGCCAGCCACTCCCTCCCTTTTCCCTTCAGGCTGTTCAAATCCATCTAGGAGCAGTGCTCATGCATCTGGCTAAAAGTGGAAAATTATTTCCTCTGGCGGAAGCCTATCCCAATGTGGGGAGGACATGCCTTGTCATCACATGGGCAGGACAGCAACTACAGTCCCATTTGTACAGCAGAGATCAGGAATCGGTGACTTACCACAGCCCCTGCCCTGAGCGGCACCGATGCAGAATTCACTCAAAATGACTAAGGTGGAGTATGTCTTACTCCATAACTCCAGACACTTTGCATCAGCACAGTTATTGCTAATGGTCTGCTAGGGAGACAGAGTTTGACATGGTCTTCTAGCAATGCGATGTTAGAGTTGATTGACAATTTACATACATAGCTTTTCTCTTTCCTTTAGAAATGGCCTTTCAAAAGAAAATTAGCCGCTAGAGTTTCTACAACTCTTTTCTGCAGCATTTGCTTTCAAACTAATTACAAAAAAATGGGTTTAGCACAAAGAATGTTTAGGACAAGCAACAAATTTTACAGAGTAGTTATATAAAAATTTCAACTTACAAAGTCAAAGCAAAACACACCCATCCCCCCCCCCCCCCCCAACATGCCAGACCAGTAGGAAACCCTGTGCTTAAAAAAAAATCCACCCTTTACAATGTGGAATGATTTTCATCTGGTAGATAAATGTACTTGGCTTTTTTGTAATAAGGCCATTTCTCCTTCCCTCAGTGAAAATAGGACTAATTATGTTTTCTTGCTTTTCACAGTAACTCAACTCTATGAATAGGTGTATGAAAATAGACAACTATAACAGACAAATGTAGAAGTCACACTCTAAACCCCATTCACTTCACTAATTGCAGATGATTATTATAAAAATGTGTTGGTGCTTACTATGACCTGCAAAGGGGAAAATAGGGAATCAATCAAGATTGCAATTATGCTCTGAATGCCCTTAATAACCAGACTAAGATGGGCATTCAGCAGATAATTAACTTAAAACATGCAAGTTTGTGGCGGTGTTTTTAAACAGACCCCACAGCAGTTTTCCATCCTGTAGTTCATCACCCTTGTGTGAGCTTCCCCCAAGCATTTCTCCAGTAATGCAATACCACCCCAGAGAAGTATGAAGCCAGTGAAGAGAACGGATTTTTCCAGACACCTCCCCAAAGCAAAGAAGTTAGTAGTGGTTTGCTTGTTTGAGCATGTTCTCTTCAAATAAGCCAGACAAGAAGTAACAACCTGTGAAGACACTCATCCTCTGCAAAAGAGAACAGGCAGCTGTGCAAAATGGCCAGCAATGACCTTGAAAATGCCTGGAAGCTTCATCCTCCTAATAATCGTTGTGAAGGCCCTAAAGCTAAATTTAAACCTGGCCTCATCAGTGAAACACTGAACTGAGTGGTGTTTTGCCCCAGTCAGCAAAACTGCACTTGCGTCAACATAATGGTCTCTCCTGCAAAAGAGTGCTGAATAACTGACCTCTGTGGATCTGTTCTTTCCTGATGAATTTGCTCCTTTTCACAAGTTGATTTCAAGTAAGAAGCAGTTTAAATTGTCATACACATTTCCCGTTTTGTTTTTTCCTTTTCATTTATTACTCTTAGGTTGCCGTCGAGGAACTGTATTTCACCATGTTTTTGTTAAGTTGTGGCTAGGTTCTCCCACCTCACTTCTCATTTTTATTTCCTTTAACCACTCTCAGCTGTTCACAAGCTTCCTTTGCTTACAAAAAGTTACGGAAAAGAAAACAAAACAAAACAAAACACTGTAAATTGGCCATTCTACCTTTCCAAAAGCTAATGGAATTCTGAAAAGTTAGAGACTTTCAGTTACTGCTTTGTTTCTTTCTTCACTTCACACCCCCCTGCATGTTTAGAAAATTTTGAACAGATATTCAATAGTACAAAGAGAACAGAAAAAATGGAAAAAACCCCAAACATATAAAGGCCCCTCTCAAAAAATGACAGGCATGATTCATATGAATAGATTCAATACAAAAAGGAAAAAAAAACCAACTTTAAAAACATTTTCTGAAAAATGTTTGAAAAAATTAGCGTGTTATGAATTTTTTTTTTTACATGTCAGTGTTCATTGTTAAAATCATTGAAATTGGACAATTGTGAATTGTTGACATTTTGTGTCACTGGAAACAGAATTACAAATGACCTAACAGTCTTGAGACAAACATAGTGACTTTATTATGGCTAAATAGGTAAATAGAAGATGCAAAAACATAGCTATGCACATGTAAACGATCTTTTTTGTTTATTTTGCTTTTTGTTTATACACATACATGAAGATGAGCTAAGTTCTTAAAAATACCTTCACTTTTGGGACAGTGTACAGAAAAATTAATCCTGAAACTCATCCATACATAGGTTGAACAAATCAGCAGCTCTGTTCTTTCTGCAGTATACAGCAGCTAAGAGCTCTGGTAGGTTTCCCAGCCAACATGATGGGGCCACTTCTGTCCTTATTCAAGTCGGAAAAATTCCTACAATGTCTGAATTCCGGTTATGCCTGTCTCTTTTACAGGTAACAGAGAATGGGTAGACTTTCCCACCTTCCATATACCTACAAAGTTGGTGGACACAACAGGTGAGATCATCTTACTTCACTATTTACAGTGAATTTTACTTTCTGCTGAACTTTAGTGATGATGCCCTCCTGTTACCAAAAGCTTGCCACATAAACTTAATACAATACTCGAGAGAAAGTCACTTGACACAAATCATCCAATGTATTTTAGATATTTACTTTAACACAAAAACTTTAGGGTTTGACGAATAATCTCCCAGAAGCATCTAATTCCTTCTACTGACTATTAAAAAACCCTCAGTAAATATTCAGTTGGAGACATTTATACTGTGAATCTCTAAAATAATTGAAAGATATTCTCAGAAGTCAAGCACTTTCTACTGAAACATTATTTTCTTGCTTCAACTAATTCATCCCTTTCCAATGGACTATTCTTGATAGTATACTCCTAGATGCTTTGTGATGCTTAATTATAAATGAGAGGATAGAAGTTTAATCAATTCCATTAAGAAGCTATTTCACACTCAGATTGGTATCATGTTAAGATTTGCCTTGTAAGATCTGAGCTAAATATTCACGGCTTGTTTTCCACCCTGCTGTGAGCATTTTCTTTGTGTAGTTTGCACAGTTCCCTTCTTGAAGCTGCTGAGGGCTTTCAGGTCTTTATAGACCAAGAGGCCTAGAGAACTAAAAGGAAAGTAGTCAGTCTGCTTTTCTGTTTCTTTGTAATTCAATACTGCACTAAAATGACTATTTAAAACTTCTTCAGAATGTGAGAATGATGCGTCAGGACTTCAGGAAAACAAGTTTTTTGAGTCAATTTGGAGCACCGTAGCAAGGGTCAATGTACTGCTGGAGCTATCACCTTCATGAGACATAAAACTGAGGTCCTGGTTTCCTGTGGCTATTGAAGACTCCAGGGCCTTTTTTCCAAAAGTGAAAAAGCTAACAGCAGTTTTCTATAATGCCCAAGTAAAGCAATAGCATTTTGTTACAGCACACATCTGAAGCATCTAAAGTGACAATCAGGGTAAGCAAAATAAGGGATTCTGATTCTGTATTAAAAATAGGATGGCAGAGAATTTGTGTCTTAACAGCAGCAGGAAAAAGATTAAAGTAGGGTGCATGTAGCTAAGTGATTTCTTTGAATGCTGACAGTTACATGTACATCTATCATTCTGCAGTCAATGCACGCTCAGTGGTCACACAAGCTTCTGCCACCTTCCACTCTTGCGTGTAGGACAGTCTGAGCTGCACACAAGGGGTGGCTTTCTTCAGTGGAGAGGCATGATTTTGCAGTAGGTTTTTTAAGGTATGTATGTATCTAAAACTGCTCACAGGCACCAGGTGAGAGACTCCATAGAAAAAAATTCAGTTAAGATTGATTTCAATTAGTTACCTTGGAGTTACACTTTTAGAAAGTAAGATCTTTGGCTGAGACACGAAAAAATTGTTTTGTACCTAAATAGTGGAGTTAAGATATTTATGAACGTCACTTCTTTTTATTTACTTGAGTCATCACTAACTTTTTGAGGAAAAGATTTGCAGACTAAGAATTATTGCTCTTATGATAAATCATTATTCTGGATTACGGCATACTCTGAAGGACTGTCAAGCACATGACAGTTTCCATGGTGAGTTAAATCCTTCTGTATTTAACCCTGTAGTAGTAATTTGCTGTAGCTGTAGTGGTGTAAGACCAGTGGGTTGTATATACACGTACTATCTTGCATTAGACCAGATAATACCAAAACAGGCTTTCTGGAACACAGCCTCTGAGAACTGAATATGATGTGAACATTTAGTTAAATCCTGAGAGTCAATATAATTTACACAGCTACACTGGCTGAAGCGTCTGCATTGCCTGTTCTACCGCATATTTTGGGGACTTCTTTCTGACAATGGCACTGGCCAGAATAACTGTTGTGCAATACTTTATGCTACAATATCTGTTTGGAATAGTTTGTTGCAATGTCATCTATGGACAATCTATATTGGATTACAGGTTCTTTTTTTTTTTCTTTTTCCTCATCACTTAGTGAATGTTGCAAATGTCACAATTATTCCAGAATAAAATAATTTGTATTTTAAAATGCATTGCCCCTGAAAGGAGGTATTCCAATGTAACTACTGCTGACTAATTTATTCCACTAGAGCTATCCCAGTCCATTTCCTTGCAGAGACAAATTCAGAGACATCAGGAACAAGTTCAAAATATTGTACCCAAATGTGTTAAATATATTTTATAGCTTTAATGAAAGTATCTTTTCTGTCTTTATATTTTTACATTTTTTTTTTAAACGAAACATAAGATCAGGTATTTGTCCTAGGATCGCTTCCCTTGGGCTAGCAACTTGTTATTAAATATTTCATGACATTTCACAAGAGTTGGTGTTAATGCCAATGTTTTGGCCAGATTCCAATTCATGTAATTATATTCTACTTTTGTAAATTCCTCCTGAAGTTTCAATTTTATGACATCCATTTTTCTTCATTACTTTAAAATACTGAGCTTTGTTTCTATGTACCATTATACAGCTGAAGTTACCTGTCCTGGATTCTAGTAGTGGGTGAGGTGGTTTTAATAAATACAACCTGTCTCAAAAGAGCAATGTAGAGATTAATTATTAGACTTTCACTTTAAAGTCATCAGATGAAACATGCAATTGTAGTATAAAGTATAATCTGTTGCTGTGTTGCTCTCCATCACACTCTTCTACTTAAGCAAAGCCAATAAAAGTTTACCTCTTTCCTGAGAAAATGCCTTTCTGCCTAAAACATTCACCAAAATGTTACAGCAATAAGATATAGACAGAAAAAGGCCAATATCAATCAGAATTTAACAGCTTTTCTTGCAGAAACATTTTTAATGTGGAATCAGAGCTGCTATAAGTCATGCTGATGATTGTAGGTTGTATTGTGGTTGACTCTTTTTGCTGTTTCCTAGGAATTTCTGGACTAATACCAACAGGAAAAGAGAATCTTCCCCATGAATACTAGGAATCATCTCAACTGAGAAGTTAGATTTCTTTCATTATAAACTGAGATGTATTTACCTGAGAAAGAAGAAATGGACTCACTTGAGCCTTTGCAAATCACACTGTTTTTCTGCAGAGTTGGACCAGTGTTTTGTAAATAGGTAATTTCAATTTAGTCTTCCAAATTTGTTTCATCATTTTTTCCATGTCAAATTTTTGTATTGATCAATGTAGTAGCTGCAAAAGAAATTTGGATCTGGGTTTCTGGGTTTAAAACTACATCTGAAAAAAACTTGCAGTGGCACAATATGTCATCCCTGTTGGTTGCCTCAATGGAATATAAGAACCAAAGGTAAAATTTATCCCTTGCAGAAGACTAGATATTTAAGTATCATTTAAGTCTGGCTTTGGTGCATGGGCCCTCATTGCACAACAGTGAATTTTACCTTAACCAAGGAGACTAAATGGCTCCTTAGAGAGCCTTTGCAGAGCACAGTTGGTGCTGTAGCCAGAAAGGGAGGAAACATGCACTGTGGCGATCAGCACTGTATCTCTTCTGGAAAGATGTCAGTCACCAAACCTGTCCTCAAACACAAAATCCATTAACGAAAATAAGTTCCAGCCAGCAAATAATGTCTTCTGTGGGTAAAGGAGTTAAGGGAATTACAATCATAACTTGTGTTTTCTCTTGTTTTTATCTCATATCTATGCCATCCAAGGGCGAGTAAACAGTCTCCTCGGAGAGTGATCAGCTGCTAGAGAGCCTTGCGTTAGCAAGGTGGAACCGAGCGAATTACCTCTGTGGTGTTTTCCATTCCAACAACAGCAGGACGGAGGTCCTGAATTCATTCCCACTCTTTAGGCTCCCCTCGTTTACTATGTGAACAAAGCAGTGATGAGGAGAAGATTTTCATTCAAGATTAGGAATTTCATGCATTAACATAATGGTTCTTCAATTTGCTGTTCAAAACATGAGTAAATGGAGAACTGAGGGAAAAACACACCTTTAAATTAGGTCTCAAGAGGAAGAAAAATTTAATCCCTGCACATTGTAAATAAAGCAGTCTATTCCAGCCATTATATTTGCTAAACAAAGAAAATGATAACACACACTTCATACACAACCAACTGAGACATCATGACTGACTCTTCAGAGCAAATGCTTTGGTCTGTGCACAGACGTTTGATGAGTGATAAGGTTTTCTCCTTAGCTGTGGTACTGTTGAGTTTCATGAACTTGAATGAACTTGGCAATAGTATCCCTGAGGTTTGTTTAAGGCTGGAGGCAATTACATCCCCCCCCTTCCCCCACCCCCCCAAAAGAATTTTGTATTGACTGTGCAGTTAGCAACCGGGATGTCTGCACTGTTCTGGTTCATTTTTTAATTACAGCTTAAGATGAGAGAATTTAAGAGAATTTGAACTGCACTTCAGAGAGGAGTGATATGAAAGCTGCTGATTTTACTCTGTAAATTTTCTCCAAGCAAAAGAATGAGAAAATTACAACAAATCCAAGAAGTTTATTTGGTGTGGCTCGAATTACAATATCCATGAATATCTACATTATAATCCTTTTCGGGTTTCTTGTTGTTTGTGGCTTCCTGTTCATCTTTTTTCCCCTCAAATTTTCGTCATTGCTTGTAATTTCCTGGCTTCATCACGACTCTTTCTGACAAACCTTCTGGTGCTACAAGGTGCACAAACATGCATATGCAAGGACTGAGCAAGGAAGAGGCAAGTGGTTGTCAGAAGTATGCTAATTGCTCTTCTCTAATGTATGCATTATCTGCTTTCACATTAAAAGCATAGTGCCAATCATTTAAATTCAGGTAATCAGTAGGATTGTGAGAAAAAAAATAAACACCTGGCAAGGTAGTCCATCAATTTTTTATTTTTTTTTAAATTGTTTTCCAAAACAAGAATATGAAGGAGGGGAATCCCTTCAATGTCACCTGCTTAGGAAGAGCTTATAAAATTTGATGACAAAATCCACAAGAAGAAAAGATTAAACACTTAAATACACTAATTTTGTTCCAGGCTCGCAACCTTTTCCTTTCTTGGCTGTTGGTCTCACTCAGCTAAAACAACTGTGTCAAACACATATCTCAGTGCTGGCAATTTGGAGGCTGGGTTTGCCTCCCACGACTAAGTGAGTGAACGAATGGAAGCGAGTCTGTGACCCTTCCCCAGTGGGAAAAAAAGAGACGCTGGCTTACCACATTGTGAATCAATGGTGAATCGCTTACTGCAGCTCTGTTAATTATTCTGAACACATTTATGGACTTCACGAATAAGAAAAGAATATAATTTTCTTGACAAATCTGAATGGGATCAGTTACTGATGCTCGCTTTCCCTCTTTCTTTCTCTCTCTGTATGTGTATATGTATGCATGTTTATATAATTGCATGCCCTGAAGAGGGCTTCTTAAATACACAGTTAAAAGCTTGAAAGACAGAAATGAAAATAAGTGAAAACTTTTTCACAGCAATTTTAACTTTGATAGGAAGCTTGACAGCTACTTTCAAAAAGTGAATTTTAAAAAAGAATTATTTAAGCAAAAAGGTATCTTCCTTTTAGGGAAGGCAGCACAGTTAAGTATGTCCTTCAAGGTTCTGTTCTTGTACATTTTAATTATAACCTATTTCAATTTATGTCTACTGAAAAATGTCTCAAACTCTGAGAAATACTCTTTCTTCTATGCAGATTTAATATAGTAATGTATAGTAGAGTTACATTTCTCTAGAACTGGAGGGGGGTAGGAGGAAGGGAGAGGGGAATTTGTGGAGGAAGAAATACTAAAATGAGATCTTTAAAATCAAATACTAAACATGACTGTATCTTGATACAGACTCGCTATCCTTAAGTTTCATATACTTCCATCCGTCCAAGATAATCACACAGTAAGATAATTTCTTTTTGTCCCCACTGTAGAACAACTGACATAACAAACCATAGCGGGAAATGATAAAAATAGATACTGACCAAAAATGTAACTTAGTGCTTTTTTTTTCTTCTCTCATCTTGCACGCACGTGCCCTTTTCAATTGCTTGATTATTTTTGCCTGTTGCTTTTTGCTTGTTTATTTTTGCATTGTTGTTTTTAAACAGCACTGATATCAAAATGTTTCAGTGGCCTTCCTTTACATATACACGTGTACAAACATACACATATGTATACAATGCAAATAAATCACTGCTAGTATCTCATTATCCTCATCACAGCCCTACAATAATACGTATTCATTCAGAAGGAGAATAATGCACTGACAAAAACAAACCAAGAAGAATCTCTAGTATTCAATCTGAAGGGATCAGTTGCTTATTATAAAGAAAGGCAAGACTGAAACAAATATTACCATTGTGATAACCTCTTTATATCTGCAAATGCCAGCACTGGGCTTGGTCTCCAAAGGGTATTTCAGGATCTTACAGGTTTTGCATAAAACTGATGCGGAAGAGGGGGTGTGCAATGGCATTTAACAGAAAGACCATCCTAAATATGCAGCTGCCTACAGAATCAGGGTGGGACTTGACTGTCAGTATATATGAGAAAAATGTCATACATGGGCAAAGCCATTATGGTTTTTGGCCATAGAATGCAAATGAGTAGGATTTTATACTGCGGCGAGGAAAAATCTGATACCTTCTCTCAGCCCAGTGGAGTAAGAGTTGCCCACTCCATCGCAATCATATGAGAGTTTTGGAAGCAGACCAAATACAACTTATCTGGCAAGGGTGTAAAGATCTAGAGAGTTTGTTTTCATCATAGATCAAATTTATGTCATTACAGAGACATGATTCTGGAACAGCTGATAGGACATCACCATCCATAATGAATTTGTTGTTTTCATACCCTATATAGAAGCACAGTCTGACCTACCTGCCCACAGAAATGACTCTGAAAAAAACACAGGTTTGAACCCAGCGCAGCTCCGAGGTGCTGGCCACCTCCGAGGGGCCGTGGCGTTTGCCCCTGCACCTCCCGGCTCTGGGCACAGCCCGTGGTGCTGCCCCCAGCAGCAGCGGGGTGTCCGTCCCCCCTCCCCGTACCCAGGGCAAGGAGCCACGCCTGCACTAACCTCCCAACAGCGGAGCAAAGCCCCTTTCCAGACCAAACCAACACAGCTGGTAATTGGGAAGGTACACACACCAGTATGAGTGCCGAAAAGCATCCGTTGGATTTTGGGACGTGCTGAAGAGGCTTTCCTCTGATTTATGTGGCGTGCATCTTTAGCTGCCCTTCCCCTGACAGATGAGTACTTTTAAAACTAAACAAATACACAGAGTGTCCAAGTATGTCATCAAATGACCTCCTGCTACCATTATTGATGAGTTACACCCGTTTGCCAACAAATACGCTCCTTATCACTGTCATGTGAGTAATCAGGTAAATGCTTGAGTAAACAAGTCTGCCCAGCGTGAGGCCCTGGCAGCTATCTCAGCCGGATGCAGATGAAGACCCTCTACAGCTAACGGAGGTAAGGCTCCCCAGAGACTTACAGTGGCAGAGAAGTTCATCGCTGGTGGTTTTACCACATTTCCAAAGGGCTACTGTAAGAACTAAACTAAATTTAGAAACTAGACTCAACAGATCACAGTTATCTGTAATTCAGATGCCAGCATGGCACAAAAGAAGAGACATTCCCTCTCCCCCCCGCAATGATATTCATGGACACCCCAGCAATGTAGTCCCTACCTAGCTGGGTCAGGCTGTGAGCAGCCCAAACAGCAAGCTGGCTTCAGAGCAAGTTGGGGTGCCCCCCAGCCTGCTCTATAAGTACTCCATGCCAGCATAGATGGTGTTAGGACAATGATAAATTAGCCCTTCTGCCTCCATGGGAAAAAGGCTCTCGTGTCTGATAGTCACCCACCTGTGAGGGTACCTGAGACACAGGGGCTCTACGGCTGCCAGGGCATTCCCTGGAAACACACAGCAACCGGAGACTGCAGTATTTGCTAAAGGACTGGCTTAGGTAGTGCCAGAACTAGGAGGCTAAACACTGCTTGTATTCAGATGGTGTATGTTTGTCATGGATGCACAGAATAAAGAAAGGACTTGAGAGCCCAACTGAGCAAAGAGAGGAGTCAGGGTTTGGCAGCTTCAAGGAAACACATTCAGAAAGAGGGTGGGCAAGAAAAAGGGAGCAGTGGGACTCCTTCCCCACCCATCCCAGAGCATGTCAAGAACACACAAAGGAGCAATCTCTGTCATCACAGGCACTCTGTGCGGTCTTTTTCCGAATGTTCCCAGAGGAAGTATGGCTCTGCCCTGCCCCTGCTTTAGCCTCTGTCTAAATAGCACCATTTAGCATAGTATAAGCACAGTCAAGGCTGCTCTTTTTTTTTTCTTTCTTTCTCTCTCTCTGCAAATTATTGCTGAGTTCACTACTGAAAATGACAGAGTGAAGTGTTTGTTTTGCTTACCTGCTCAAAGAACAGGTAAAATATTATCTGAAGTTCATGCCACAAATATATTTTGTTCTTATCTTTAGTAAACATTTAGTAACAGTGAAGCTCTCATTATCAACAAGAGCTGTATACCTAAATCCCTTCCCTCCCACCCCTGATGTCTTTTACTCCAGAGCTGATAAAATGCTTTCAGCTACAGAGCAATACTCACAAGAAAAGACATAGACACATGAAAAACGTGTGTGTCAATTGTGTGGCAGAGACACTGTATGTTACATTGCATTAGAGGGCTCATAATAAAAATTGGTATGAATGATTGGAATACCAGAATGAGAACAGCTTAGAGGCTAGTGTTCATTATTGCAGCATCTGCTAGTGCTGTTATAAATAAAGCTTTCTAAACAATTCCATATTATGAATGCCTAATTTCAGGAATTTATAACCTGGATGTAAAAAAATCCCTCTCAGCTAACATTTAGAAAAATAGTAAATTTGGATATAAATCCCTTTACCGAGTACATACTTAGATATATGTACAAAATCTTTATTTGTAAATCCATAGTTTTCTATCTATCTATCAAAAATATAGGTCATACTGGCTTCAGAAAGTCTTTCTAAAATCAGAGAGAAGACATTTGAATTGTTAACTGATGTTTTTAATAGGAAAATTCAGTATTGGAGATTTGTTTTGTTTACATATTAAGTCATGGCGTCATATTTTACAAACCATTTTCTCACGCCCGAAAACCTGGAACTCCTTGGTACTTGCCTTGTAGGTTACAAGTGAAAATGAGCCTATCCACTCTGTTTCTATGTTAATGTTGGAAAAGAGCTGCACAGCATGTAACTGGGTCTTCTCCTCCTTGCAAGAGAGGCTCAGGAGTGCAGTCGTTCTCTACACTTAGAGATTTGGTGCTACAGAAAAGGTAGGAAAATTCAAACCAAACCACTGTTTTTAAAGGGAAGGGCCATACTTGAATCTCTGGACTTGTGTATCTTTATCTGTTCTAAATTAGTCAGAATATCTACCGCAAGGGACACGGTCGCATTCTCTCTCCGCTGACCGCACAGAAAGCCAAGGTCTGGCAGCCCGGAGAGCGGCCGGGACGAGCCCTTCACCACAGCCTCTGGCACAGGAGTAACACCCCCTGCGGCAGGTGGTGGAGGAATAGGGCATTCAACATCTGCTCAGATTTCAGACCAAGAAGCCCTTAGTCATTGTGTGGATTGCAGGAAGATCTCCTGAGAGCAGCACACATCCGCGGAGATCTCTGGAGATGGTAGCTACCACGCTCGTGTTTTCTCCTGCTCCTGCTCGAGCTCCTGTTTGTGTAACTGAATCTTTGCCACTAATTTCACAGGGACTAGCATTTCATCCCCTCTTACTATTGCCCTCTCAGCCTACTATCTGCACCCTGCTCAGTAAATTCAATTTAAATAAAATGGGAAAAAAGGATGTATTAAAAGGTCATTTAATGGCATTTTCATTTGTTAGGTGCGACAAAGGATGCAATGGATTATATTATAAAATGGTGCAAAAGGCAAATGGGTCTCTACAATGTTCACTTCCCAAATGTAATGAGATTTTTCTCTGTTTATGACTTGTCTTGACACTGGAATCCAAAAACTGCAGGGAACAAGTGTTTGTAGTCTGAATAACCTGACCCTCAGGAAGAGAATATCAGCAAATGTAGCCAGGTATGAGAGCCATTTCTAAAATCAACAGAGGAATTCAGACAAGTTACATTGAAATTGCATTGTTTCAGACAAATGATATGACATTTCTTTGCTTGGAATTCTGTGAGTATTTTGGGTGACATGTTTTTAACATATCAATTATTCAGAACTATTATTTAGCGTAAAATATATTTGGCTTCATGCAACCTTTTAAATAACAGTAAGCAAAACAGGAAAACATTTGCAGTAAAAACTAAGAAAATAGGATAGGCTTAATAATTCTCTTTAGACTGTCAAATGGCAACAAATCAATTGGGGAAGAAGAAAAAAGAGTAGACTAATTTGAAAAAAAAAAAAGCTATATCAATACAACTTCGTTGTTGAAATCCACCAGGAAAAAATGTTGTTCAGCTACTAGAATTAGAAGTACCCTTCAGATCCCATGTGGAAGGAAATACCTGTGACCCATCAGGATGTGGAGGGTCAGGCACTCTGATTGTAGGTAAGGCTGAGCGAGCCAGCGCAGGGTGCATAAGGTCAAAAGAAAGAGGCGTACTTAGCTCTGCACGCTGGTTTGAAGAGCTGCTTGGAGAGGTGTTGATATAAATAGTCCCTTGCTTTTCACACACTGTCTCCATATCCTGCACTGATGCTGGGAGTAGCAGAATGAATGATTTCGTGGGAGGGGAAAAAATGGGAATTGAAGCACTTTCTATTAAAGTCTATTAAACAATGCAAAGCTGCTTCACAAGAAAAAAAAAAATTCTGTGTATTTTACCCATAGATGTCCAACTGCAGCTTTAGTCACACAGTCAAGCAGTATAAAAAATGATCAGCTGACCATCCCAGAGAGTCTGAACAGTATGCAATTCAGTCAGGAATGCCATATAAGCAAAAAAAGTTAGCAAATACTAAAAAAATGCAGATAAGTGGAATGTTTCCTGGCCTAATCACAAATTCCTCAAATGCTAACATTTATCCAATTTTTGGTTCAGAAAATAATATTGCTTGACCAACTCTACTTTTGATGCTTAGCTTTCAGAGTTTTAAAACACTTTTCAAAAGACAGTTGCTTTCCTATACCTCTAGCAGGGCCTATCCCTATTTTGAGGATATGCTTTCCTAGAAAACACAGAAAAAAACCCTCAAAACACTCAAAGCATTGTGTTTTCCTGAAAAATGGTTAAAATTAGGAATTGTTCCACAGAAATTAATACAGCCACACAGATAAAGCCACAGCTCACATCTTCGTATTCAGACTACTTACTTACTACGTTAAACAGTTCTGCCTTCTTCCTCTTCCTACTAGGGGAAGGCTCAAACTGGACATATATCTACAAATTTTATGCAATGAAGATGGAAAAATTAGGGGAGCAGATACTAAACTGCAGTGTTTTTTTCAGTGGGGGTTATGATAGCTTCTCAATTTCATAAGCAAAGAGGTACAGAGCCTATCAAGTATTAATTCCTGCTCCTTGTAAGTGCTGTTCATCTTCTAAGAAAACAATTTGTAGGAGAAGAGTGTATTTGGTTCAATGATCATGAAGTTATCAGTTCATAGCTTTAATGCTCAAACAGTTGTTCTTAGTGTTCTCAGCTAATTGGAGAAATATTTTCCATTTAATTTAGAAAACTTGTGATTTCTATGACAGCCTCAGAGATATTCTTTTGAGAGACAGGGCTCTTTTCCCAGCATCAGAGGTAAGGGAAACCCTATGGCCCAGCAGCTACAGAAACAATTTTGGGATGGATAGCATTCCCGCTAGTTGGCAACTTTCTGTGTGCTTTGCAACAGGGAATTCCTAAAAAAAACCGCAAAAGTAGTGTATGCTCATATGTACTCAACATGCAAATAGGAAATAAATTGGTGAAAACAAAGAAAAAATAGGGGAATTCAGAGAAAGGGTTGAAACTCCCTCTCCATCAAGTACAGTAAAGTTACTACAACCCCAGGTGAGTATTATTGCAAAAGAGGTAATGAAAGTGTCCCTGTCTCTGACACCTCTCTTTACCACAGCGTCCCCGTAGCTGTGCTGGATGGGGCTCTGTGACTGCTCCACACGTACATGTTCCAGCCTACACAAATACATCCGAGCATCCAATGGTACCATCCTGTACCATCCTTGTGACTCAAGCTGAACGGACGTGAATTACTAAGGCACTTGGCTTGAGGCTGTGGCGATGGGAAGCTCAGTCTGAACCAGTCGCACCATCCTCCCGCTTTGCTGGGATCATCGGTTGCTCGCTCTGGGTATGCTGGGGGAGCCCAGGCCTGAGCGGGAGCCGGAGCTCAGCAAGCAATTTGGCAGTCTGTGCATACCCTGCGAGAGTTTGAATTTGGTGTCTGGTCGTTTGGCTAGCAGAGTTAATGTTATTGCAAAATAGTGCAGCATGAAAAAAGGGCTGTGAAAATATATGACTATTGATTTGGTAAAGGAAAGTGAGCGGATTCGTTAAATACATACTCTGGTATGCATACTTTTGTGATAACAATCATTACTTATCCCTTAGACATTTATGGCTTCTTTAGAAATTTTATTGTTGTATAAATTCATACTTGGGCACCTTATAAAAGTAGAGTTTTGACAGCGTAATAGTCCATAAAGAAAACACGGTTTCAAGAACTGGACTACAGATTTTGTGGTTTGCCATCATAATGCAGTGCCACTCAAAAAAAAACCCAAACCAGGTTTTGAGACCTTGAATGGCCTTTCATGATATGAAACCAGGCCTTCTTCCTTCCTAAAAGCACTCTTTGAAAGTGGATCATTAATTTGATGTCAGGTTAATCCAGCTGCTTCCTCTCCATATATACATTCGGTGAATTTGAAAGCCTTTCTAAAACATTACCAACAGAAAATGCACTGTGAAATTCAGCAGGTTTCCAGTACACAGAATTTCAGCTCTGCAATTTTTCCCCTCAAAGTGCCACAAGAGATAATGTATTAGTCATTTGCCAAATTCCTATTTTCAAATCCTAGCTGTTTATTTTTTTTAGTTATTTAGTTGCATGAGGACAGAAAATGTCTTTTATCACTTTCTAATATATTTCATACATGTTCAAGATAAAAAGAAGATCAGGCCAAATGTTCAGCAAATTAGAAGGAAAACATTCACTTTCATGTTGTTTACAAGGTGAAGTTCAAACCTGCAAAAATACTTTAAGGTAAAAATACTGTCATTCACTTATATCTAAATAGTCCAGGCAGACTACTGTAACAAGACGGTTGCATATCATTTTGAATAACGTATTAATAAAGCCAGTTGTAAATTGTGACAGTGGCTGTGCAGGATAACTATGAATCTTAGGCACTAATACTGTAATTAGTATTAAAAGGAGCTGTGGCTCAGAAGGTTTACTACTGTACTTCTAATTTGTAGGTAGAGTCTATAACAAAATAATAATAACTTGAACTGAAAATCCACAACAGTCTTCATACTTAATCAAATAATGCTGCACTAATTATGTTTGTCACAAAAAGTTAATGCCTTGGAAAAGCTGTTTAATGTTTATAAAAAAGCCTTAGGAAGATAACTTCTTAACCTTATGGCATTTTAGACACCACTAATTGTTGAGTTTTGCGTGAAACAAATATTGGATATTTATGGGAATTTCTTATGCCTTTTCCACAGAGCTCCAAAGTGAAATTGCTGCTGGTAAGATCCTATTAAGCTTATCTGAAATACAGCGGTGCCAGCAAAAAAAAATGTGTTTGTGAGTTTTTAGGTACGTGTAGTTGTTGTGTTAGGATCCTTCAAAGAAATTTTTTTCTTTTTTTTGCTTATGCTCCATTTACAAAGGGGCAAATGATTGAATTTGCTTCACTGAATTGAACTTATACAGCTTCCTGCTGGGTTCTGGGGAGCATTTATGGAACACCACCTGGAGGGCAGCTGCTCTTTTCTCCTAGCCCTGAATATCATTAAATTTCAGCAGCAACATGACACACTGTAGAAAATTTTGTTTTAAGGCTGCACTCTTCTGTGCTGTTGTTGTCAAGAGTAGAGAGAAGCGGGGGGGCATTTCTGGAAAGAGAGAGTGATAGATTTCATTCCTTGTCAGCAAGTGCCCACAACCAGGAAAAGCAGGACTGGAAGTATAAAAAGGCCTCTTTTTTTTTTTTTCTTTTTTTGGGGGGTGGGGAAGCCACTAGAAAGTCATGTATTTCAAAACAGTACATTGTCTTTGTGTAAATATAAGTACTTATGCCCTGTGCTGAAGCATTCACAATTTAACTTCGTATTTGAGCTGTAGAATGTCTTCACTTAAAAAAGGAGAGCAATTGCTAACCTTATCTTGCACATGGAGGTGACATTGGAGCTGCCCTAAGAACTCATTTTCTTGTAACTATTTGCTTAAGCATTTCACTACCAGATTAAGCCTGAAGACAACATTGCAGTGAAATGCTGTGAGACACTGCTTTATGCCTGTGCCTTCCAAAGGGGCAAGTAACTGTGGCTCAGACCCTTTGTGGGGTTTACGCATTTTGAACAGGGGTTTTTTTTCATTACAGTTAAGAAACCTTTTGTATTAAGAGCAGAGGTAAGATGGGACCAGCTTATGGCAGTTCACTGTGCTTCAGGGTTTTTTCCCTCTTCTAGTTTCCAGCCTTTAAGTGCCAAACCCAATATGAAGAGCGGACTGCATTCCCCTGGGAATTGCAGCATATGGCCCAGCTATCTGTGTGCTTCTCATATTCCCTGAAGTCTACATCAGTCATCTTGCTGATGCTAACAGGAAGCTTGGCACAATGATCAGAAACAACAAACTGTATACAGTAAATGTTATCAATGTGATTTATATCTGCTCACTGCCGTGTTATAAAAAATCAGTGTTTTTCAGTGGAATATGACAATTAACTCCTATTTCTGCACATTTCAACCTCTGCATTTCACTCCCTCTTTCCATGTTGCACCTCTTCTCCTCGCCTTCTTCACCATGTGCATCAGCTCCTGATTCCCCTCTCTTTCCTCCTTAGCTTACCATTAAAATGCCTAATAGTAACACTAGTGTGGTCTCCAAAATGAGCTGGAGTGTTGTACAACTGGGCATCAATTAATATTGTTGGGTAATACAAATGATTGACATTTTCTTCTCAAAGCAAAATCCAGAAATATGCAACTTTGTCAAAATCATAATGTTACGGGAAAAACATCACTTTCAACAGCAGTGAGAAATTAGTGTTACAAATGAGAAAATCTCAATAAAGAGAATATGAATAAACTTAAAATTCACATTTCTTGTTGATTTAATTCAAAGGTCTGTTTCAATTAGATCAGTTGACAGAAAGTTCTATCACTTACTTTCAAATTGAAATATCTGTGCTCTCTTTCCTACAGCAAGAAAATTTTATTTTTGAAATAACTTTAACTCTTGAGTATTAGTTGAAGGACCGATGAGGATCAATGCTGGCAAAGCAGCTCTCATCACTGAGATTACACTGAGTAGAAGCTGGAGGACCAGCACTTCCAGTAGATTCAGAATCCTAGATTTAAATACAGAATTATTTTGTTTTCTCAGGGGAGCCAATATTAGCCAATCTGAAAGCCAGGAGGGGCCTAGGTAGGAAAGAGGCAGACTCCGAGCGGGAAGTGAGGATGCTAAACTGCTCCCCGAAAGCAAACGATATTTTCCAGAATCGGGCCCACATTTTCCAAGCTCAGTGCTCGGGGAAACTAGAAAGGCTTTTTCTATATTACAAGAAAACTCATACTTAGTGAAGCCATTGAGTTTATCTATATTTCTTCTGCCACAGCAATCTTGCTGGAAATGAAAACCTGTATACGATGAACACCAAATAATGGATTTTCAAACCAGCACTGAAATGAAAAAGATCTTTCCGGGTAAGACTGTTGTCTAGATAAAATGTAAATTCAATCTCTCTGCGAAGCAATTCTGAATAATCAGAAATGCATACAGTCACTAAAATACATTACCAGAATAACGCAGAAATGGAACAACATGACAATCTTTTTTTTTTCTTCTGGTTGAGAATAGAAGTAGATGGCTCTCCCAAATAATTATCTGTTTCAAGAGAAAACTGTTCACATGCAAAAAAAAAGCATGCTTCCATTTCATCTATCTTGCTCCTTGAGTTGGCTCCAATTCTGATCTTTACCCTGGCCCCAAATGGGAGCAATTGCATTGTAGAAGCTGTCTTTTCAGACGTGACTTCTCAGCGTACTTACTCATTTAGTCTCAAGACTGTGTGGTGAAGAGTCCGCAGGACTGTAATGGGGAGGATTTCAGGGTATTCCTGTTCTGCCAGGCTCATTGTGTAGCCATAGATAAATTATCTTAGCACTGGCTCAGATCTTCCTTTCCTGCTTTGGTTTGTTTATGCCTAAATTACCAAACGAAGAGCTTGGAGAGCACTCTGAATGTGTGTGCAGCTGGTCAGCTGCCCCCTTTCTTCTCTTGCAGTTTGGGAAGCGAAGAAGAAAGGAGATGCAAAGGTATGCGGAAGGGGTTGAGCAGACCTCTGTTAATCTTATTCATGAGAGATATGATTCTTTATAGTGAATTTACCCTGCAAGGTGAGGAATATACTGGACTAAGTTTGTACCTGAATGATGGTTTTGGGCATGCACTCAGGATTTGGGGCAGGTCTGTGCTTAAAAAATGGTTCCCTCCATACACTGCTTAACTGGCAGCACAGATATTCCTCTGGGTTGCACAGACAGCCAGATAAATTAGGCCCTTCCAGGTAAAGCAGAAAACAGAAATCGGGAAGAGGTTTCTAGCTCCCTGTACCATCCTTTTCTGACTAGTACTGATGGTGCAGGGGGAACCCCAAAACTGCAGCTCCCTGTCTATAAATGGCTGATAAAAATTCCTTACCTCAGACTTCACCTTGTTGTGAGATATCAACTGCTGTGCAATTTGCAAGTACAATTAATTATTAATTTCTGGTTTCTTATTGATTGACCATTTTGTCAAACAAACTATATGATAAGCTGTAATAAACTCTTTCTATTTGCTGCTCTGACATACAATTCCTAGTGCAGCAAAACTGAAAAAATAGGATCAAGTCTCAGCTGACTTATAAAGATCATTAGTAACCATGTCTTGTATGCAAGAACTGGATTCGGGCCATGCTGACACAAGACAATCAGTTTTCTATACTTGCAGGATGCTGTAATGAAATGCCTGATTTGATGAAGTTAGTGGCGTTATGATATTTTCATCATTGTGTAATAAAGCATCAGGAAACCTTCAAGCCTCTAATGTTATTGAATATCTTGGTGGTGTTAATACTAACAGTGTACAGTTTGCAACGTTAAGGGAAGGCTAAGGGAAAGAGGAGGGAGAAAGACAGACAGTTTGGGCTTTTGGTTTAAGGTGAAGAATCTTTTCCAAATGAATGTGCTCTCCACCATCATTAAATGACTGGTACAGTCAGGGTTTTGTATGCACCTGGAACCTCCTAGCATATTCATAAATAAGAAATAGTGGATGGAATAAGTAAATGTTTCCCATTTTTACTACAAAGCAAGGGTTATTAGAGAGAACAGTATGCTGGTTTTTGCAGTTACCTATTTTTGGTGAATATTTAGTAATATTGCTGGATATTCTTTTAGAAACTGAAAGAACACAGGGTGATTTTCATAGGAATTAGTAATGTGCTTTTATATGCATATACATTTGTAGTTCCGTAGTGCCTTTTATTTTAAAGTTATTATCCAAATTTACAACGAATTAATAAAAATGGAAAATTAAAACCAGTATTAACTGAAGTGTTGCTTTCCCAGAGTCCCAGTCACACTCAGCATATTTAATTCATTCCTGTGAGTTCAGCAGGGCTTTGTGTAGAAATAAAACAAACAGAATTTCTATGTGCCTTCATTGTTTAGCTACTGTACAATTTCTTGTGACTGCTGATATTATTTATAACTAGGAGGTTTGTTTGTTTGTTTTCCATTTGGAAAAAAAATAGGCAATGAAACATTTGTTAAATTTATTTCTTTTTGAAACAATGGTAATAGAAAGATTTACATGGACATAACAAAACAAGGACATAAAGAGCTTTGTAAAGATCTCCATATAACCTCTTTTCTCTAAGTATATACAACCAATAGCAATATTATGTGGTTTGCTGCTTTGTTCAGTAATGAAGCTCTAATTTCCATTTCCACTGTACAGCTGTTGCACTTCTCTCACTCGGATTTTGCCTGCGCAAGCCCAAGCTCAGGACTGCCAGTGAGAGAAGTCTGCCTGGAGGGAGAAGCCAGGGCAGCCCAAGAAGCCCGCATCCCCAGCTTTTCCAAGCTGAGCTCCACCAAAAGCGGGCAGAGGTAGCTCGGATGGGAACACAGCCAGGGCACCTGGCAGATGTGCTGACTCGATGCTCCAAGTAGTTCCTGCCCACGCTATAAAGCTCCACAGCTATCTAAGAAGGAGATTACCTTGCACAAAGGCAGCACACACACCGCCGAGCTCATCGGCCCGGGCTTCACACATCACACGCAACGCTTTCACAGCTCGCAGACGAGAAAGCCTGGCTAAAGCACACCTCTGAGTTGTTCCCTGGTGGGTGACTCCTGGCTGATCTCATTATGGCCATGCCCTTGGGTATCTTCAACTCTGGGATTAGGAAAAGACATGGGACTAGGTGGCATTTAGGGCAAGGCCCTTCTTAGCAAAACTGCTGCAGAATTTTGCAGAATCCTGCTCACTACGTGAGTCCTGTAAGTTAAAAATCTTTCAGACATATGCTGCGGAGCAGCTTTTCACTTGCTCTCTAACAGTGTATGCAAAGGGCAGCTGATCAGCAGATCCCAATCAGGCGAGCAGGTGGGACACAAGACTTGGTAAGTGTCTTTCCTGCAGGTCATGTTGCTGCCTCCTTCAAGGCAGCAGAGCCAACGAACACACCCTGTGTCCATTTTATAGGTTCAAATGTTATTTGGTTGTAAGTGAGGGTGAGGCCAGCTGCAGCCCTCCACTGTTCTTTAGGAGGAAGGATAAGGTAAGTGATAAATCTGTGTGTCTGCATCTATTCAACTGTGAACATGCTTTATATCTCTAATGGGCATATTGGTATGATGTCTAATGCATACATTCTGTTATGCATTTTTGTCATGTCCTTGCTAAATTTTCACATTCTGTAAGAAGCCTGCTGGACTAAATAGACTTCCCTCCTCCAAAAAAAAAAAAAAAGCAAATCCAATGCAATAACTATGATTATCATTCTAGACTTGGTAAAGAGAAGCTTTAAGCATATTGCATAAATTAAGTACATAATGTAACAAATCCTAAATGAGTCGTAAATAGTCTCCACCTAAGCAGGTTAACTGGCACACATGTGAGTGTGAAATATTATACAGTGAAACCTGTGTGCCCTAAGAGACTACCCTAGGGTACCGACAAATACTTTACAACATCAAATTACCCATATTAAGCGAACTGGCTCTGCAATTTAACCAGAGATGGTCTATAATTGGTTCAAGATACAACAGTTTTTCCTGAGACCTGCTAAAACGCTATGGATTTCAATGTCTATAGGCCAACAATATAAATGTATAGTATTATGAATAAACTGTCACTTTGAATTGTTTTGAATTTTGTGGAAGATTTCATATTAATCAACATAAAACCTGTTAAAAATAATTGTTTTCTTTTTAATTTCATGTAACTGGCTACTGAATATTTAATTAAAATTAAGCTAAAATTAAATTCTTGTGTTAAATTCACACATTGAATTTACACATTTCAAGTTTTCAGTACAAACAAGTAAACATTCCCATTTAAACAAGCTTAGAAACAGCCATTTCTGATATCAAATAACTGCAATATAATGTCTTATGGGATTCCCTTCAATTTTTTTCAACTATAATTTTCAGACACTTTTAATAAGAGACACATCTCTTCTAAATTGTTCTCCTGCCCTAAAAAGTGATTTGGTAAAAATGGCACTGGGGGCTCTGGATTCATTATCACACTGATTTTCCTACCCAATGAGCTCAGTTTGCAAGTAAATTTCTAACTGCCAGCTGCACAAACTCAGCCTGAGTCCTGGATCCCTTCCATCTCATGCATCACCACCAGTAATAAATATCCTGTATGCCAGAATATGCCCTCCATGGCATCTGTGCAATCCCAGTGCCATCCGTGAATTTGCACAGGTGTTGCTGGGGGCAGACATTCAAATCAATAGGGTTACACACAAGTGGCTGAGGAAATTATCTGCCAAACAGGACTACTAGTACTACAATGATCTGTGGGATGGAAGGGACCCCGCCTGACTTGCAGAGACGGGTTTTAGTCTCACAACCAGGAAGAAAAAAAGCATTTTGTCTTGCAAACAAAAATTCTTGGAGGTTTGCAATGTACGTGGAACATCCCAACACTACTTTTTATGCTGCTTCTTAGAGCATAAAATGGTTTTGCAGTGTACATGATGCCCAAAGAACACATTTGGAATTTTTTTTGGTAAGTTGTACTTTGCAATCAGGATGATATTATGAAAAATGGTCAGTGATACATCTTGGTGTCTTAAAACATCTCCTTGTGCAAGATCAGTGTGTTGGGGCTGAGAGGAAACGGCCCATCCATATCAGGCCAGTGAGACAGCGCTGTCGTCCAACGATACCTTAGGGGAGGGTGGTGGAGCAATAACACACTCTAGGATGCCAGACTTGGACATAGAACATAGCTGCAAGAATAAGGTTACTTTCTGCTCAATTTTTAACTCCTGGATTGTTTCAATCAACATACACAATCTCTTTGTCTCAAGATGTCTTTGCTGATCATGTTTTTACAAACAGCGGCCAAACACCATTTCTGGAGCTACCTACGAGCAGTTCAAAGGCAGCTCTTTTGTCAGGTTTCTGTTAACGTGACCGGGAGTTGTATATCGGCTGACGAATAAGTTGAATACTCAGCTCTGGCAGGAGGTGGGCTAGGAGGAGCTGCTCCTGCTCCCACTGACAGCTTCTCTGAGCTCCAGCTGGACCCTTCCAGCAGCAGCGTGCCGCACCGCCCGGAAAGGTGCTACACTCCGCGCTGGCCAGCCAGCAAACCACCCCCCGCGCTGCCCTTGCCACCGCTGTATCTGACGCACGTACTTTTGGCGAAAAGAAGATTTCGGCACACAAAATCAAGGTTAAGTACGTCTGGATGCATTTGTCTACATTTAGATTCGAATCGGATGTAAATTGAGTTTTTCTGGATTTTGACTAAACTAGTTTATCCTCTCAAATGATTACTCTATTTCGGTTAAATGACTGCACTTCACCTCTCAATCCAAAATTCAGTTGTTACATGTGTCAGCTGTGGGCGCTTACGTACTTTCATTTTCAAAACAAAGGCTTTGTGGAAGCCGGTCTTACGCACTCTCAACTCCAAGGGCGTGCAGTAGCTAGCGTACAGTAGCTGAAAAGACAGGAGAGGATGCTATTTTCCTAGCGATGACAAGGAAGTTGAATTTTTCATGTGAATTAGCAGCTTAAGATAAAAACTCTAGGGATGGGTAGATTCACCAAATCTTAAAAAGCACAGCCGGTGTGCCTTTTCACTATTTTACCCTGCATTAGCTAACACGAGGTAAGACCACAGCTTATTTTTGCCTTGTGAATGCGAGACTCAAGGAATTTATGTTTACTGCAGAAAAGATCCCTAGGAAACGTGTCTGTGATCTAACCTCAGGTGTGACCCCTCCGTTCAGAATTCATCACGTTTCCCATTAAGACAAAACTCTCTTGACGCTGTAATTCTTTCTTCCTCCATTTTGAATCTACAGCTTGAGATTGAAACCACTTCCCACACCTTGCAGAAGGTGCGTAACTCCAGTTTTCCCACACATTCCCCATGCAAAGTCATTTTGGGCTCTCCAGACAAAAATCTGCAGCACAATTCAGAACAGGCATGAAATAAATAACTGAAAGAACACTGCACTCATAGTACTATTTGTCTTCAGAGTTAGCACAGTAAAAATCTTGGCTTTCAGTTTACTTAAATCTAACACAGAGAGCAGGCACTGTAAGGAGAGGGAATATCCTCTGCTTTTTCTAAAACAGTTTCTTCAACAACAACTTTTTTTGCCCATATTTAACTCTTGTTTGGTAGTCAAAATCTTGCAAGAACAGCATGAGGTCAGTCTCCCAAAAAGATGGATCACTTCACCTTTTCAAGCACTGATGGGGGCAGACGTAAGCACATAGGGCCACATTCAGAGGGCCCACGTTCCTACGTGAAGCGTTTTCTGCTGGCTAGCTCGAGGCCTTTGGAGGCATCTCACCAGCTTCTTGATTCAGAGACTTCAGTGCTTTCACTGGCATTATACATTCACGCTACACTGCGCTCAGGATAACACGACCTATTCCCCTCTACCCCCCACCAAACTGGAGCACTAGGAGGGAAGCCCAGTGTAGACGCAGACCCGCAAAACCAGCCTCCATCCGAGGGGGTAAACTTTAAGCTTTCTAGTGAATCCCATTTCACCTGTTTTCTCCCACTTTCTGGGGTAGCCCAGCCTTCTATTGACCTAGATAATGGAAAGACGATTATTCATTTGAATTCCAAAAGAATGAGCAGGGGGCTGTTAGCTCTAACTGCTGCTCTGTAATAGGAATATACACGCACGCACACATACAATTATTGAACTGCTTTTAGAACGGTAAATTATTTCATTTTAACAGTAATATCTACTTATTCATGCACGTCTTAATCAGATTTCTAAAATCCTCAGGATAATTTTTTCTTGAGTGTGGCTATTATTTATCAGTCTGTTTTCAGCTTCATTATCTTCCTAGCACTACCCTTCAAAATAAAACAAAAAACAATCAGAACATAACATTAACAAGCATGAGAAAACAGTAATGCTGTTTATATTTAAAATATCACTTTGAGGAAAAATTGAAATGCTGCCAAGACACTTCAGAAAATGAGATATACCAGAAAAAATAGAAAAAATGGGATTTACAGAAGTTATGTGATGGCCATACTATTAATACGCTTTTTCACAGGGACACACATGAAGGAGAAGAAACATCCCAGACAAAGTCTGTTGTAACGATGGCAGCTTCAGTCTACACCAAAGCTTTATTAAAAATGATCTCTCCTGATCCTAATGTGTTAAATGTCAGATTCTGTCACCCTGGTGGATGGAGTCCTAGTCATCAGAATGTCTTATCAATATTGATTATATGGTTTCCATTGCAATTGACTGAAAATTTTCCAAAATAGTTCATGGCTGTTGGAAAATGATGATTCAACAAAATAACAGTATTTTATGAAAATTCATTGTTTTGTTTCATTTCACGGGAAATTGAGGAAACATTCAATTTTCATTTCATCATATTGAATTTTATGCAATTATATGACATAATGACATCTCCCATAAAAGCTGAAACACCGATGACAAATTAAAACATTTTGACGTGTTTAATTTTGCAACACTGCACCATTACTTCTATCTGGATTCAAAATGCATGTAAAAACCTCAGAATTTCTCACAGGCAAATTTTTTTTTGTAATCTGAATACTGGTATTTACAGAAAAATACTAAGAAACAGGATTAACTGAGACGCTTGGTATCCTGGTATCGTTTTAGTAAGAGCCCCCACAGCAGTAAAGCTGCCTTCCCTGGAGGCAGCCAGCCAGCTACATATCTCCGGAGACTCCTGTCCACACCATCACTGTGAGAAATACACTCTCACCCTTCCTGAAACCCTTGCGACACAGGTGGCTCTACAGTGTGCCCGATCTGAGCGAGTCCTCACCCAGACGGAGCAGAAAGTGCCAAACTCACAGCCCTCTCGGAAGGAATGCCCTGCCCTGCCAACAGCCATCCTCAGAGAGACCACAGCTGACCACAGCTGTGGCACGAACTCAGGCACTCCCAAAGGTACTGCACCCTTTCCTCATGTGGTTTCTCTAAACTGTAACATCTCATGACAGGTTGAGAGCCCTACCAGGCAAATTTTCCATTTTACCTCCTATCTCTCAAAGGATAAGCATTATTATGGGGCTAGATCATACCACCAGGTGCAATCACAAGGAGAGAGAGAGAGGTGGCAGCAAGCCTCAGAGGAAAAATCCCTCCTGGGGGCACTCATGGAGAGGCAGAGCAGTATTTCTGAAAATCCATCTTTACAATGAAGTAACTGAACCTTCTTAAGCTATGCCCTTTCCCTCTACTCTGTACAGCCAGCTGGGGTCAGGCAGGGGAAGCCACATGATACTACTACGTATCTGCCTCTCGTCTACTTCAAACTCCTCCTGACAAGCGCAGCTGAGACCTGGTATCCCTGATGTATCCATAAAGCTAGAAGAGGTGAGTGACTTTTTTTTTTTGTTCCTGTAATAGTGCTAGTCACTCTGCAGCCCTATGATATCATAGTCACATCATCCAAACACAGCAATTTTGCTGTGGTCCGAGGAAAATGAACCACTGTGCTAATTAGAGGATGATGTACCACGGGACCTGCTGCCCCATTAGCACCAGTTCATAGGATGCGCTCTGACGGAGGAGAGGCTGTGCCAGGGCTCATCCCTCTCACTGTCATCATGTCTGCATCCAGCCAGCAACCATCACAAAACTTATTAAACTTTTGCCTTGCTAATAACTGTAAACGGTAGCTAGAAAAACACAAAGGGACCCACAGAACAGTATGCGAATTCATTTTCAGCACACGTTTTGCAAAGCAAAATGACCACAGATGAGTAGACCGTCGGCTTTGGATTTCATAAATTCTGCAATGAAAACAAACATGGGATTATCCGGAGTAGCTGGATCCGCTACCGGCGTTCTCCAATAATCACAACACTGTTGAATAACTGGATGCTTTCTGGAAAACAAACAAAAAATCAGCACTGTTAGACGCTCTCTGTAAGTTTTCACCCCTTACTTAAGAGAAACCGCCTTTATCCTCTGCCTACACCACGCGGGAAACGCCTCCAGGTGGGTGCGATGACCTCCCTTTTTTCGGCTCACCTCCTGCGGGCAGCCCGCGCCTTCCCGGGGAAGGGGGGGTGGTGGCAGGGGGACCTCCCCCCCGCCCCGGGCAGGCCGCCCGCCCTGGCCCGGCCCCGAGGAGCAGCGGGCAGCGCCGCTCGGCAGGCGGGGGCCGCCGCGGCACCGTCCGCAGCCGCGGGCAACCGGATCCCCCCCCCGCCCCAGGAGCGTGCCAGGCCCTGCCCTGCGGCCCCGCAGCCCCGTCCGCTACCGACGAGCCACCGAGACGAGCCCGGGGGAGCGGGGGTGGGGGGGGAAGGGAACCGAGGCGCCTGGCGCCTTCCTCCGGGGGTTCACGGCCCCGGCCCGGCCCGGCCCCGCCGGGGCAGAGGGCCGCGGGCGGACCCGCGCCGCCGACCACCGCGGCCGCGCGGCGGGAGGCGCTCTCCCCCGGCGAGGGCCGCCCCGCGCACCCGCGGCGGAGGCGCAGGGGCAGGCGGCGGAGCCCGGCGCGGCGGGAAGGCGGCGAGGACGGCACCGGCCGCCCGGCCCCGCGCCCGCCAGAGCGGCCGCCGCTGCGGCTGCGGCGGCCGCGGAGCGCCAGCGCCCCCTACCGCCCCGAGCCGCGCGGGGCTCCGCCGCCGCCTGAGGGGAGCGGGCCACGGCGGGGCGGGGGGGGGAGGTGCGCCGCCGACCCTCTCCTCTCGCCGCCTCGTACCGCTCCGCGCCCGGCGGCAGCCAGCGGGCGAAGCCCCCCGTGGCGCCGCTGCCTGCCGGGCGGGCGGGCGGGGGGGCAGAGGGACGAGCCGGCGAAAGCCAGCGGCCCCCTCCTCCTCCTCCGCCGGCCGCCCCCTGCGCAGGGGGTGTGTTAGCGCGGGGCGGGGGAGGAGGGGGCGGGGGGCAAAGCTGATAGAAGCGGTGGGCGTGCCTGTGGGCGCGGCCCCGCGCCGCCATTGGCCGGCGGCGGGAGTGATGTCACCCATATGAAACGCTGATAACTAGTTGGGCGAGGAGCCGGGAGTTTTGCAGAAGGGGGAGCGCGCGCGGCGCGGCGGGGCAGGGCGGGCGGCGCGAGGCCGGGGCACGGGCAGAGCGCGGCGCCGAGCGCACCAGCCCAGCCGCGCCCCAGCCCGGCCCGGCCGCAGCGGGGCCGCCGGGGCTGCGGGCGGCAGCGAGCGCCCGCCCGCCGGTCGGTCGGTCGCCCCGCGGGGGGCTGCGCCTCGCAGCGCGGCGGAGTAGAGCTCGGCTCGGCTCGCAGCAGGGGCAAGGTGCGGCGGCGGCGGCGGCGGTGGGAGGGGGCGGCGGCGGCGGAGCGGCTTTGTTGGCTCGGAGGGGAGCGGCGCGGCGGGAAGAGCGGCGCTTCGGCGAGAGCCCACCATGGTGCAGCAAGCGGAAAGTACGGAGGCGGAGAGCAACCTGCCCCGGGAAGCGATGGACACCGAAGAGGGCGAGTTCATGGCTTGCAGCCCGGTCGCGTTGGACGAGAGCGATCCGGACTGGTGCAAAACGGCGTCGGGGCACATAAAGAGACCGATGAACGCGTTCATGGTGTGGTCTAAGATCGAGAGGAGAAAAATCATGGAGCAGTCGCCGGACATGCACAACGCGGAGATCTCCAAGCGCCTGGGCAAGCGGTGGAAAATGCTGAAGGACAGCGAGAAGATCCCTTTCATCCGGGAGGCGGAGAGGCTGCGGCTCAAGCACATGGCCGACTACCCCGACTACAAATACCGGCCCAGGAAAAAGCCCAAAATGGACCCGTCGGCCAAGCCCAACGCCAGCCAAAGTCCCGAGAAAAACGCACCCGCCGGCAGCGGCGGCAGCAAGAGCGCCAAGAGCTCCAGCAAGAAGTGCAGCAAGCTGAAAGCCTCCTCCGCCTCCTCGCCCCCCAAGCCGGGAGCCAAAGCCGCCCACCACGGGGACTACGCGGGGGACGAGTACGTCTTCGGCACCCTGAAAGTGAGCAGCAAGACGGTCAAGTGCGTCTTCATGGACGAGGAGGAGGAGGACGACGACGACGAGGACGAGCTGCAGCTGCGGATCAAGCAGGAGGCGGAGGAGGAGGAGGAGGACGAGGAGCCGGGGCCGCAGCAGCTGCGGCGGTACAACGTGGCCAAAGTGCCGGCCAGCCCCACCTTGAGCTCCTCGGCGGAGTCCACCGAGGGGGCGAGCCTCTACGAGGAGGTGCGGGGCGGCTCCGCGGCGGCGGGCGGCGGCAGCAGACTCTACTACAGCTTCAAGAACATCACCAAGCAGGGCCCGCCGCCGCCGCAGCAGCAGCCGCCCGGCCTCTCGCCGGCCTCCTCCCGCTCCATCTCCACCTCGTCGGCCGGCAGCGAGGAGGCGGACGACCTGCTCTTCGACCTCAGCCTCAACTTCTCCCAGCACGGCCACGCCGCCGCCGAGCTGGGGGCGGGCGCCGCCGCCGGCAACCTCTCCCTCTCGCTGGTGGACAAGGACCTGGACTCCTTCAGCGAGGGCAGCCTCGGCTCCCACTTCGAGTTCCCCGACTACTGCACCCCGGAGCTGAGCGAGATGATCGCGGGCGACTGGCTGGAGGCGAACTTCTCCGACCTGGTCTTCACGTACTGAGCGGGGGCGGCGGCGGCGGCGAGGGCGGGCGGCGAGGCAGCGGCGGAGCTGGAGCTGGAGCTGGAGCGGCGCGACGCCGGTGATGCTGATGATGATGATGATGCTGATGATGCTGATGATGATGCTGATGATTAAAAAAAAAGTCTTGTTTTCTTTTTAAAAAAAAAAAAATCTCGCAGTTAGTTCCGAGCCCGGGAGTTGTGATTTTTTTTTTTTAAATTTTTGTGTTTTTTTAATTTTTATTGCATTTGGTGATCACAACAACAACAGCAAAGGCAAATGGGACTGGGGGAAAAAAAAATGATACAGAAGGCGCTGTTTGAAGCTTGTCGGTCTCCGATTGAAGTCTGGAAGATGGTCTGCAAAGAAGTCTTTTGGCAGCACAACTGTTACTCAAGGGGGTTTGTGGATTTTTTTTTTTTTCTTTTCCCGTGAGAGATCTTAAAGAACTGTTCTGATTTTTTTTTTTTTTTTTTCCGAAAGGGACCATTGCAACTTTTTTTGGAGGGAGAAAACTGATGTCTTCTATGCATCCGATTCTTAACAAAGCTGCAGGGAGCTTGAAAAAATGCAGACTGTACAAACGCTTACAAATAACTGAACTGACTTAAGATCAGAGTTTACTTTTCAGATCAAATTGTTTATGGTTTTACAAATGTGATTTCTACTTGCCAACTTTTTTTTTTGTAACTTGTTCCCTTATACCTCCTTGATTGAATACCAGACAGCCTAGACCTCAGTACAAAAAGGTATTGAAACATTTTTGATACATAACAGACCTCAGTCTTTTTTAAAAATTAATATATTTTCAGGCGTATTTTTGTACAGTGAAAAGGGAACATTCTTGCTGTGTTTTTTCAGTAAGACTTTTCAGGCACTTCTTCCCTTTTATTTTCTTTTTTTTTCTCTGTTTTTAGCATGCAAGTTTGTTGGTACGTTACGTCCTGGTTTTAAAAGGATTAAAATTTTAAAAAAATAATCCTTGCATCTAAAGGCCTTGTGGTTTTAAAAAAAAAAAAAGAAACAAACACTTTTTTTGTACAGCTATAGTTCAGATTTGTTCAATATTTGTAGGTAAAGATTTATTGAAAATGGTGATATAGACCTCAGAGCTGTTATCTTAGTTTAAAAGATTGTATATGTACTGTACTATAGTAGGACTTTATGTATCTCATACGCTGTGATATGTGGATGGGGCCCCAGATGGAAGGTATGAAACTGGATTCTCGATTTTAGCAAAAAAAAAAAAAAAAAAGAAAAGAAAAAAGGCACATAGTTAAAAAAGTTTCTCATGTTGTGCAATATAATCTAAAGTACAGACCATCTGCATATTTTGTAGCAAATGATGGCAAAAGCAGACTTGTGCACTGTCAACATCATAGCCTGTTTTTTTTTTTTTTTTTTTTTAAATGCTGAAAGTCTGTATCTTGACAATTTTAATAAATCAGCTGGAACTGATAGAAACTCGTATCGCTATTAGTGTCTGTAGAAGTAACGCTGGAGATGCCATGTTGTCACCCCTCGCCTGCGGAGGAGCGGTAGCTGTAGGCTGTTGTGCGTGCCCGTAGCTAGAGGGGAAGGAGAGTGAGGGCTGCTGCTTTTCTTTTCCTGGCTTTTTTTTCCCACCTCCCGTCGCCCTTTTTCCCCACCGATTTAGCTCCGCGGGGCGGCGGGGGTCGCCGTCAGGCGGGGCCGGGGCTCGCCCGGGCCGGGCCGGGCCGGGAGGCAGCAGGTTGGCTCGTCCCGGGGATTTTCGGCTCTCCCGCCTTTCCCCCTCCCCGCCCCGCTCCAGCCGGCGGCGACCGAGCCCAGGTCCCCGGGGGCGGCCCCGCCGGCCCCCCGCATCCCATTGCGCGGGAGACGGGGGGCGCGGCGGGGCCGGGTGCCCGCTTCCACCGCCGCCGCGGGGGCCGGGGCTCTCCCCCGCCTCCGCTTGCCCCCCGCTCCTCGCCCCGCTGCTCTTTTTTTTCTTTTTCTTTTTTTTTTTTTTCTTCCCTCCCCCTCTCCCTGTTTTTGATGAGTAGCCTGGGCGAGACTCGAGGCGGAGATGCTGCGAGCAGCGGTGCTGCATCTCCTCCGCCCCAGGGCAGCGCTCGGCCCGGCCTGGCCCGGCGGGAGAGCCGCCCCGGGCGGGGGCGTGGGAAGGAAGGGGGGGTACGAGCTTCTGCTGTAGGTGAGCAGACTTTGTCAGTGTGCTTTTTTTTTTTTTTTTTTTTCTTTTTTTAACCGTAGGAGCCATCAGATTTCAGTTGCGCGCTCTGAAAGAACTGCTGATGGCAATAAACAGACTCACAAGGTAGAATTTTGTTTCTCGAGAAGTTTACTTTTTATCTGATAGGCATTGGTAAATTTATTATTTTTTTTTCTCCACTAAGTAATGATCCAGCTGTTTACAGGGACAATTCACTGTGCTGGTATTTTGGTGGCAACCACTGCTACAGGCTTTCAGACTTGCTGAAATGAAAATCCTGCATACACATTTGTAAGGCATAATAAAACATAACATTAAAACCTGCATGCATGTTATGTTTAATCAAAGACAACTCTTAGGCATTTAAGTGGTGAGATATCTTACTTTAGGTTAGTTAAACTGGTAGTAAAATGATTAATATAATCTGATCTCTTTCTAATAATAATAATAATAATAATAATAAAACACTCATGATTCTAAATAAAAGTTGTTTGGCCTAAATCTTTGCTATCAGAAAAGAGATATAGCATATCTGGGAACTCAAATTTATGTCTTGCATTGTGATAATTCTTTATGAGAAACTGTGTTTTAAAACAAACTTAATTACGATATACAAGATATCCTTGGCAATGGATAGTCCTCAATAAAACAGAGTTTCTTGAATTTTCAGTTTTTGGTCTCAAATGATTAGTGTGTTCTCCATGTAATAACTTAGAAATCAGACTGAAAACAAATGACATTTATCTCTTCTAAGGCAAAAGAGTGAAAGAAAGTAGATACACTGAAGTGCTCTAGCCTAGCTATTCACTATCCTGCTATTGAAAATCCGTTCTTGGGCTAGGGTGATGGAGTAAGTTGATCAGGTTCTAAGTCTTAAAACTGAGCCAAAATTCTCTTAGTAATTCTTCAAGCTATCATGAGAGTATGGGGACGTACTTCCAGTCCCTTCCTTCTGATATGCATCCTTGTTTATTAAAGTGATAATAGGCAGTGTCATTAAACATTTGTGCTTTACAGATGTTCAATGAGTTATGAACGATTATGGTCAAATATAGGCTGCATTTAGTTTGCATTGTAATAAGGTCTGTGTCTCAGCCTATAAAAGTTTCGACTTGCGTATATTTTTGGAAGCTGTTTTTAAAATTACCATTTAAAATATTAGTCGAGGATAACTGATTGAAAGGATCCGAGTATAGAGCAGTCAGGCATATTTTAAAAGAGCAACAGGTCTACTTTAGTCAAAGAATATAATACCCACTCAGAAGTATACCTTTTCTTTCTTCCAGATAGGAATTATACAATACTATATCAGAGGAATATTTTGAGTGAGGGTATATGGTGCAGGGGAACAACTTTTTGTCCAGACAGTTTAGTTTCTTTTATTTCAGAGTTTATTGTTGCATATTGCTCAAGGGAAAATTAGGTAGTGTTCTGTTTAAGCCACTACATTGTTAGGGCTGAAGTTTGATGCTGTTGAATGCCTAAGCTCCTGCTGATTTCAGAGTAAAAAACCAATCTTCTAATCATGAAAAATAGCATCTGCTAAGCTACTCTCATATTTTTTTGCTTTGGTCATATCTAATAATATTCATACCTTCCGTTTCTCTTTCCTTTTGTTTTTTAGTGTACATAGGAATCCTTGTTGACCTGCTAGAGCAGTCCTGTTGCAGGCTCAGTATCTCCCGTGGCCTTTTTTTCCACACTCTTTGCATTTATCTCCGTACAATACTACTCTAAGTGTAATGGGACTCAGTGACAGAAGGGAGAAAAATGAGCTTTTTTTATGTGGAAAGACAATTTACTTGCTAACACTGAGGATGTCAACTCAATGTAAAACCTAATCAAACATGCTGATTCTTTTCAATTTTAAAGTGAACATTTTTGTAAACTTACCATTTTTCCCCTTTTGTTGTTTTTATGATGTTTTTCCTCTCTTCCTTTTAAAAGAACCACAACTAAAATATTTTCTTCCTTTAAGTGCAGTCTTTCACAAATGTGGTAGAAAGACTCATTCCAAGCATCCTTTAAGTGCTACATGCTCTTTAGCATTCACTGTCATTCAGATGAAACTTCTTCAAGTCTATTGAATGTGATTTGCATGTGTGCAGTCTGATCCTTCTTCGCTCATGCCTGTTTGAGGAAAGTGCAACTCTGTTGTTACACCAAGGTAAAACTGGTGTGGGGTCAAAGTCAGGGCCATATAATTTTTAGGTGTTTGATATTCAACACAGTTCATTAAGTTCCAGTTCCTTTTTACATCTTCACAATTGTTGCCTAGAAAGGCCTTAAACCTGCACTGGTTAAAAAAACCCAAAATTCTCATTGAGCTTAATGGGAGTTTTCGCCTCAAGGGCTGCTGGCAGGATAGGTGTCTCAGTTCCTCCTAACCTTCATTTGTAAGCATGGCCAGGAAAAAAACAACCAACAAAAACTTAATACAATGAGTTGCCTTACATTTCCCCTACTATACAGTTGTATTTCTTTGATTTATTTCCTTTCCCCTCACCCACATCGAAGGCTGTGATTGTTTTTGTTTTGTCTTAATTTTTTTGCACACTACCTATACCAATTAACTGCCTAATTAGTTTTATCTTCTCTACATGGATGCAGTGAATTTGTAAGAGAATTTCACAAGCAAGTAGTTTTTTAGTGAGTTTAAAGTAAATAGAGTTTTAAAGACCTATTTTTATATTCAATATAAAGCACAAATGTGCAGAAAGTGTAGAATGACTTACAAAAAGGGAAACAAAAGTTCATAATATTTCATGTATAAAAGTAATACCTTCTTTGGGTTGAGATTCTCTTAGAAAACCCAATACTTATGCCAGTGCAAAGATAGGAATATTTTAAAAACTCTTAGAAAATTGTGATTGACAGCAATTTCAAAGGAATGACTTCTGTAGATACAAGGAAACCCCTAAAGCAATATGGATAAGAAGGGGTGAATGGTTTTCAATGATGAACAACAACCTGGAAGTGTGAGAATGGAGGTTTCAATCCTTATTAATTAATCAAATTTCTTCTTTTGTGGTTAGCTACAACATCTGGATTTTCTGTGAAGTGCAATCTTGCAGGATGAAAAAGCGCAAGCGCGCCAAAATTCTAAGACTTGCGAATGCTCAGAAGCAGGTTTGATTTAGAATTATATGTTATTAATTAGGGCTTTAGGTTTTGGTAATTCCCACCTCCCAGAAAATCAAGACATCGATTCACCCCTTGAAGAAATTTGATCAAATAATAATGATTAATCCAGGAACTCCCATTGTCACAATTTGTTTTTGTTTCCATCGTCCTGCTTATCTCCAAAACCAACTTGCCTCAACTCCTGGTGAAGCCAGGGAGAAGAGTTATATGCCATTGTTAGTTCATTTACAATTTGTATCTGGTTTTGCTCTTGTACATATGTTGGCGTTTTGGAGCCTTTACATAAATGCTGTGATACTTTTTTTCTTCTTTCCTTTTTTTATTTTTAATTTTTTTTTTTTTTGGTGGGCTGTTTTAAAATGGAGGCCTGTTTTCCAGTGTGGGACTTTTGATGGTTACAACATTTCAATGATGTTGCATGATGGCCACAGGTGGGGGAAATTGAATGTTTTAGAGCAGTTTTTCAAGCATGACACTTTTAAAATATGTAATTTCAAAGACTTTTCAAGGCCACATGAAATTAGTTTTCATAGCCACTCCAGGTCTTGGGGGGAAAAGCTGAAAAGTACTTTTGTTTAGAAGTCTGAGTGATGGTGGGGGGGAAACCTTTTCTTGAGGTTTTTGCATGCCAGTGCACGGCCTATTGCTGTGAGAGAAGGAAGATGGTAAGGCTGCTTGAGGCAATGCACTGGAGGACAAAGTGTTTTCTAGCACTAGGAAAAGAAAATGCATGGCAAAGTTTTGTCTTCTAGTAGACTATATAGCATGCAGAGTTTAGTATGTGTCAAAACAGTGTATGACATTGCTGTATCAAAGTTGTAAAATTAAGCATTATTTATTGAAAACTATGTATTTTTTTTGTAAAAACCTGATCACCTAGAGGATTAATATCAGTGACTTGTGCTAGTGCTACAAACTTAACCAGCTTCTTTACTACAGTACTTGATATGCAGTGTTAATGCTCAGGGTTGAAACCAGTCCACTCCAATGTCTTTTTTTGCAAGAGTTTTTAAGTAAAGGAACAACATAATGCAATTGTTCAAAAGACTCTAATAAAATTGTGTGATCAATCTTCCTATGTGTTTTTATGTGGATTTTTTTTTTTTCCCAGTGTTGCATTTGGTAAATGCAGTTCAGCTATTATAGTGAATCCACTCTTCATTCTGTGGGCACCCAAAGCTTAAAGTCAATGGGAATGTTAATGTCTTTCAAAAAAACCCTCGACAGGTACTCATGGTCAAGGTAGGATGTACAGAGGGTAAGTGCTGTTCTGGGCACACCTGAGAGACACTGAAACAGAGAATAAGCCAATTAACTTCCTTTTTTTTTTTCTGGTTAAGACTCTGGATAAAACAATAAAGTATTTTATGATAAACATTTTAGATATTGCTTTAAAGTTGACCATGAAAGAGTGAAATAAGATGGATTACATGCCAGCAAACCCCATTTCTCTCTGTATCTTTTTCTACAGACGATTTACCATCTAAATGTATTTTGGCATAGAAAAAAAATCATTCTGTATTAAGATTCTAGTTATGAAAATGTTTTTATGAGAACCCTGTAATCAATTCTTGGAACTATAAAAAGGTGTTTTTAATGTGTTTATGTGGTGAAAGTTTGTTGTATATTAAATATTGTTTTATAGAAACGATGGAGTTATATTGTTACAAATTCAAAATTTGTAATTAACACAAGCCATCTATTGCTGAAATTAACCTTCTAGAGCTCCTGCCAGTAGGCATATTCCCATATTGCAAAAAGTGTACAAGGCACATCTCTCTCTTGCTTGTATTTAATGTCTCTACTTTTGCAAGTTCACATAGGGATGAAAATATCAACTGACAACACCCTCCTTCCCACCAGGGGATTGTTGGTTACTCCTAATATCCAGGAAATAATAGAAAAATTCTAATCAACTTCTGCTGTAACCGATACAAGCCTTTAGACATGGGCAAGAGTCAATTCACCAAATAAAAGGTTCCAGGTAATTTTGTATGACTCTTCAGCACAGCTCTTTCCATTGTTCCTGTTCTTTCCTTTTCCCAACAGAGTTAGCTGAATAGCTCCTTTCTCCAAAAAACACTTCTTGGATGATAAATAATGATTTCTGTTTAACTTATCAAACCTACTGAGGACACTGAAAGCAATCTCTATAATTTCAAAAGTCTGTTGTAGTAGTATTTTTTGTGTGAATGGCGATGTGTAACTGATGTGAAGTAAGGGTTTGAATGTGACATGTCATAGTGAAAACAGGAAGTTTAAGCTGGTCATTGTAAATCAGTGAAATAAAATCTTTATATACAGCCACCATACCACTATCCTTTCTGTACATATCAAAAAAGTTTCAGAACATTTTTAAGGTACTTTAGAAGGTTTTGAAACAATGTGCTGAGAATATTCTATGGTGTTTTGTCGGGTTTTTTTTTTTTTTTTTTTAATTCCCATAGACTGTTTATTCAAGTCCCATTGTATATAACCAAAGGCAAACTAGAAATCTTGTAGAACAGACTAAGGTAATTTCCATACTATCTCAAATGTCTCTAGCTGAAGTCTTCTGTTTGGTTCTTCCTAAGTGAGAATTGTCATTACCATGTTGGAAAGTTGAGTTTCAGTTCTGCTACAACAGGTCTTACTATTGCCAGAAGGAATTTCTGCATGACACATTGGGAATATTTCCTATCCAGTATTTGGAAGTGGTTTTGGATTGGTAAACAACAAGTTATCACATCTTAAAACTACCATTGTGAAGGTATTGTGTGGCCTGGGTGTTGGCTCATTTTCATATGAAAGAAAGGGTAGAAGCATGTGTTTCGAGGAAAGAAGAAAAACATTAGCATTTCGGTTTTCATTAGTATGTTCCCAAGTTTGAATGTTAGGTCTAACCCTAGAAGAAATGCATGAAAACATGGAGCGTAGGTAACATAGATCCACACAGATATCCAAACACAATTGCATCATTACAGAGTTAACACAAGCACATACGTATACAGTTGTGTTTTCATTAAAATGCTTGCTGGACAGACCACTCTAAATGGCTGGAATGTAGTGTCCATTAAAATCTATAGTTTAAGGTCCTGAGAACTTCAGAAGATTTTCATCTGTTGGACTTAAAGTTTTAAGATGATCTTTTCAGAGCCTATTAAAATTTTGGTAGAATAGTAAAAAAAAAAAACAAAAAACAAACCCAAAAAGCCACACAAATATCCCCAGCTCTAGAAATGACAATTCCCACCATAGTCAGAGCAAAAGGATCTTGGCCCTTTCCCTTGAAATCTGACATTTACATTTATTGGCGTTACTCTGACATCTACATAAGCTAAAGTGTCTATGATAGATCACTTTTTCTACAACTCTGTAAATTCAATTAAAAGATTATGATTATCTTCAACCAAAATTGACTCATGTATATACTTGAAAATACAAGTCTTGCTTTCTCAAATTATAATGTTAACAAATACTGAATGGTACATAGGGAATGAAGCAGGATTCATCTGCACGCAAGCACAAGGCAGTCCAAGAAATGCAGAGCAAAAAAGAAAATCTAGATCTCAGTTATAATTGTTCCATTAAGTTTCATATTAACGTGGCATTTTGGCATTTCATATGCATAACTAGGGTTTTTTTTTCTCTAAGACACCAAATATGCATCAAGTTAAAACTCTGCAGTAAATTTATGTGTGTTCAGATTGCTTTTTCAAGTCAGTACTATTAACTAAGAACTTCTATTTTATGTCTGATTGTTTGTAAAGTAGCTTACACTTGCACCTAGCCTTTACTTGATGAGACTTCATTTGTCTGCATAATCTTATTGTAATAATATTCCCTAAATCTCTGCAAAGCCTGCCTTTCATTCACCTAATTTCATTCACCTTGTTCATTGAGTTTCAGCACTCATACTCTTTAGAGAACAGAACCAAACTGCTCCCCTGACAGTAGCACTGCTGCGCGTTGCCTTTCATTCTCTTTTCAAGGGTAGAAAAAGGGTAGAACACTACTGAGAACTGCCCACCTTCCACCCATTTATGTCCTTGGAAACATCTACTACTATCTCTTTTCTAGGCTATGGCTGTCCATAGCCCAAGACCGGCTTTGCTTTCCTCAGCTACATGTGGTCATTCATCAGCTGTGGGTTATCAAAGCCAATAGTTCCGCAGGCAGAAAGATTCATCTGAAGTCAGCTATATTTATGAAAACCACCTACTTAAACTGTTAAAACTATCCATCCTGATGTTACCTGAAGTTGATGTGAATTGCTCCACAAACAGAACAATGGGGTATTAGTGTCTATAAAAGGGGAAAGAACAACAGCAAAAATAACCCCCCACAGATAACTGCCTGTTTGAAATGTGAATCCTGATGTAGCCGTGATGACCTGAGACTTCTCCAGCCCCCCAAAAGAGCTTTTGTGACTAGACATTTTTGCGTACTTTTCACTATATTAGTCATTCAAACGTAAAATATTGCATTTTTCCACAAACATATTTTGCATTTGGAAGACAAGCAAAGATATATACAAAGTAACATACAAATGGAAAGTGTTTACAATAATACTAAGGACATTTGAGAAGACTATGGCAATAGATTTTCAAAAATACTTATCTTTGCTTTCCCTATGTCAATCTCTTGCACACGTTCTCCCTCCAGCCTTTTCCTGAGCATGTATTTTATATGTAAATGGACAGATATAAATATTGATGTATATCACAGTCTTTCATGCACCAATACAATTAAACAAACATTAAGGAACAAACATAAGGAACAATGTAGGAAAAACTACATTTGCAACTTTATTCAAATCTTTTTCAATAAATATACTGACATGAGAACATGTGTACCAAGTGATACAGTACCTAGAAGTTAGGTACCTGGTATCAGCTGGCCATCCACGATAGATTTCTGAACTCAGCCTTCATGCTGGGTGAAGAGCTGTCTTCAGCTTGACTGTAAAAATGGGATGTGTTTGGTGTCTCCGACACCTGGCTCAGGATTTCACATTAGACATCTCTGTCCACTCAAGACCTCAAGTGAGTTCATAGTTTTATTCTGATGACAGATAACAAACTCTTTACACTGATATGGTATCCTGTAGGTAGAGCATGTGCGCAGGAAACAGAAAGCACAGGGAAGAGATAGAAAACACATCTAGGCTAAGAAATTAAAAGAGAGTCAGCACATAGTCCAGGCACTGGAACTCAGCTGTCTGTATTGTTAAATTGTCAGAAAAAAATCCCTGACATGGTTTTGGCTGGTGAATGCTAGCACTCTTCCAAAAAATCACTGGAACAATTTGGAAATTAGCATGGGCCAAAGATCATTCCCAATAGGCAGTTTGGATTCAGCCACTCTGTTTTGGAAAGTAAGAGAGTTTAATAGCGTAGATGTGGCCAGATCATGCCAGCTGGCCTCAGGTCCGGGGAACAGACCCTGGTTTAATTTACTAGCATAGATGTAGCTACAGGTTATAAACCCTACTTCTGCAGGACTTTGACCATAAAGCCCCTATAATTTTGGAGGATACCTTAGCCTCAATCTGTGGAATAGTCTCAGAGAGAAGCTGTCACCCCTGTCTATGGCTGGAATGCAAACGTCATGAGGCCAAAGGCAAAGCAAAAAGCAATCTGTCCTAAAACCTTTTCTGCTGTATTACTGATCCATACTGCCTCTCGTTGCATACAGTGTCAGTTCTACAACTGTTGCATTCCTGTTACCATGGGGGCTCTTTATCAGGGGGACCACAGAAGGAGACTGTGGATACAATTTTTTTACAACTGGGAAATTTCTTACAGAATTTGTGTTGAGGGGAGTGCTCCAGCTCATAAAGATGATAACAATTTACACTGCAGTGCCTTCACTCCCAAGAATCCAAAAGCACTTTACAAATACTGTTGGCCAATTTTGTTCTCCCCTTGTAGTCAAAACACCTACTGAAATCAATTGTAGAATCACTTCTGTTGAATCTCCTCCAACTGCAGAGCTGAGTGAGAATTTTATATGTTGAACAGCTGTAGAACTGGAGCCTTGAAATTGCTGTTTAAATTATACATAAGAATCATAGAGTGTATGTTCTTCTAGCACTCTCACAGTTAGTTTAGACAATATTTTCATAAACTGCACTCTTAGGAAAAGAAATCAATCCATCTGGACTAGATAAGAGGGAATCATTAAGTATTTTTCCTGCTTAAATATTAACATAATTTAGTAAAATTGATTCAGTGTCCTGAGAAGGGAATGCTCCCTTGATCAGCACATCAGTGTTATGGTCTAACCTCAGTGACTACTGAATTATAGAAAGTCCCTTCTTCAAACATGAATGATTTTTTTCTTTTTTCCTTTTTAAATGCTAAGGATAAGAGGTGAAGCTAAAGCTTGAAAAGCATAAAGGAAGGACACAAGTTGCAGACTCATTTGGGTTATACTACTATTGAAACAAAATGGTACATCTGCAGTGCAACAGTTCTCGTGCTTTTTCTGATGTTCAATGGTTTCTCACTCCATGCATGTTCCACTGGTGTTAATGGTGTTATTCACAGAATAAATGCCATCTAAGCTTGAACTTAGACACAAGCACTCCTGTGGATAGCAGGAAAAAACAGAGTAGAGTAGGCTTGACTTGGGAAAAAGGGAAGAAAACCAACAAAGTTAAAAGAGAAAGGCAAGACAGAAAGCTTGCCTACAAAGAGTTGCCACTGAGCTCTATACTTGCTGGGGTTTAGCACATACATGAAAAGGCTGCCTCGACGGGATAATATCCAAAGTGCCCTGAACACTGAGGAGCTGCCTCTGCTGCTGGATCCATCAGGATCACTCCTAGTTAAATGATGTTTCTGAGAACTGAACGTGCCCAGGGCACCAGCCAGCAAGATGTGCTGTGGCTGCCCGGTGTCATCCCCAGCTTCATATGGGGCAACTCCAGTCTCCACCAGTCTCTCATGGTGAGAGACTTGACCCCAAAGGGAGGACATGAAGTGGAAGTTAAAACCTGGATTTACAAAGGATGAGGGTGGGGTTATGCACTCCCACATCCATGCTGGCATTCACAGACAACTCCTCTCCTAAACTACTGGAGGTGCTTGGAGGGCTGTGTGTCCACACTGCACCCACGGAGAATGAGATCTTGAGCTGAGGGATATTCCTCCCGCCCGAGACCAGCCTTTTCCTTATTCGCCATTTCAAGAGAAAACTTAGTTATGAAAACTCATTAAAAATAAGTATGACATGTTTTTTTGGATGCATCTCGATACAACTCTGTTTGATTCCCTGTGATCAGTTAACCAGGAAAAAGTTAGAGCAGCAGCAGATTTCTTCCATTGTATCCTAGAGTAAAGAATTCAATTAATGTGAAAATACCTTTCTCCAGTCACGCCCAGAAAGTCACTTTGTGTGATATTGGAGACAATATTTCTTCAATAATGACCTGATATTGAATGAAGATTCCCACTAGCATAGGATTAGTAGGCTTAACCATTAGCAAGTTTCACAAAATGCTAATAAAATATTTATTTGGCTATTACTTTTCTTGACCTATTAGTTGAGTTCACTAATGGATTCAGGCTTCCCAGACAGAAACGTATACATTTATCTGAAGCTTAGCTAGCTATTTTCCTCAGTGATGATACATGCATTTTTCTGTCACATATATTGTTACTTTATAAAATTAGAAGTGTATATGTTAATATATATATAATGTTATGAATTTTTAAGAAGTAAAACACTGATCAATTTTAACTCAAATATTTTCAGGTATAGGTGATTTAAAAGAGATATTCACCAGTTGGCCCAACAATGATTTGTTTAGGATATTGTATTAAAAATCAGAAACTACTCACTTTATATTAGGATACTGTCTAGTCAAATACGTATCACTGAATAATTCTGTGATTTTTGTTCTCTGTTTTAAATTCTCCTCTAAGAACCTTTTAATGCATCTTGAGTCTGAGAGTCTCCTCTCCATGAAAATCACTCTTATTCATATTAATGTCATTTTTGCATGTAAGAGAACTGGCATGTTGGAGGTGATATATATCAAAAAGTATTTTTGAGAAAAGATTCCCAGAATTCGGAATTCTTGTCCTTTGTGGGAAACATAAAGCAGCTACTTGAGGTGCCACATATAATTATATTATTATAAAAGTTATTTTCAATTTAATTTATATGAACTGTGGTTTAAAGCAGGCACTTACTTCCAGCTATACGTAATGCCTTGTATGTTACAGCTGCAGAAAAAAAAAACAACTTAAAAATTTTAGTCCATTGTAAGTTTTGACAAGCCTTGAAACAGAGGGTATATCTGGTAAGGACTGGCAGGGTGGCAATGAAATAAGAAATATTTTCTCCAAGAGAAGCCATACTTTATCTGCTAAGGGCCAGGCACCAATTCCCAGCTCACAAAAGTTAGCAAGGACTGGAAATTCTCCTTGCCTCCCGAGAGGTGCTTGTAATCTGCTCAGCTGGGAGGTTAATGCGTGGGATGGATTTCCCAGTGCACCGTGGAGAAATAGATTGCTTCCAAAATACAGAAAGGTATTCTAATCGCTTTTCGTCTTCCTCCTTTCTGGTAACTTTGCAATGTGATTCAAAGATTTACATGTTTCACATATGTAATAAATAAAATCAAAAGTAAATAAAGTGACCTTAAAGATGTAACCATTGTCCTCTTCCTGAGAAAACCAGACAGATATTTAACAACCCTCCTTTCTCCTTCTTTCTCTTTTCCTTTGGGAAAGTGGCAGCAGGAGAAGCTATCTTTTTTTTGTGATTGTCTTCTCCAGTCTTTTTGCTACTAGCTTTATTTCATGCTGTCACCATTTAGCCTTGGATTGATTAACCTCTCCAAAGCTAAGTGTTAGCCATCAGACATGTAAAGTACTATGGGAATATGTTGCAAACAAGGCTTAAGTGAATGACACAAACAGAGGTTTGTCTGCTATCTGAAATGTCAGTAATCGAGAAAACAAACTTGAACAGGCATCTGTAATTTTCTTCTCTTTTTCTGTAAATGTATATTTTTTTAATAGATGCCTCAGTGACAGCTGAAACAAATATGTATATAAACTATATGCACTATCTAAGAGGAATGAGAAATAGTAGAAGGTGAGACATCTTGCTGCCTTTTTCCCTGGGGTGCAGCATGTGTAATAAATGATAAAGATGACATCATCCACAGAAGGTACTGGATTCACAGACATGCTATAAATAAATCATTCAACAAAATGAAGAACCAGCAAAAGGGACAGCCGGAGTCATATTCTTAAACATGCATTATTTACCCAATAATCTGAATCATCTCCTACAGTCTTTCCAGTTTCACAGGTAAATGTAATAAACATTGTCATCTGAAAAACAAAAAAACCCCCTTATTTGTATTTCTTCCTTTAGATTTACAGCTAATGTGTACAGAATGAACTTAAATAAATCCAACTCTATAAAGTCGCTTTCATATATCATTTTTATAGAACCGTACATGACTATGGTTTGGGGTTTTTTTTTCAAATACGAGATGGAAATACTCCCCTGGTCCCAGCAGGCATGGAATAACTTGTGGGCTGCAAGAACTCCGTGCTCAGAGGCTGAGTGTGGCCAGGCTCCAGCACTCCGAGAGGGAGGTTTCTGTACGAGACCACCACCTGCAACCCCCCAGGCCACAGGGCGAGCCTTGGGAAACCAGCCTTCCCGCCCCATGAACACTACCCCGAGGCTGGTCTCAAAAATAATTTGGGGATTTAGATGCCTGCATCTCTCGGACTTTCCAGCTTTAGGGTGGGATTCAGACTATCTACACCCACCTAGGTCCCTGCTGAGGAGGTTAAGTGCTTTTGGTGTCGGGCAACTTAGCCCTGCCTAATCTCTGCGGGTGATTAAAATCCTGTGCTGGGGCAGGAGGTTCCCCCAACACCCATGCAGGGGCCATACAACGTGCTCAGCTTTGGTCAAGGGACTGCTGTGGAAAGCAGGTGTCTGGGTTTTCTGGTAATTCAGAAAGGTTAAAAAGGAGGGGCTCAGTCAGCCTACATCAACTGGGTCACTATGTTTAGCACAAGGTTACATCGTTTATATAGTTCTTTCCTGGTAAGATTGCTTTTCTATGAGAGATCTTTCTCAGGCTGCAGCTCTTGAGTGGAGCCTCTGGAGATGCTCTGTGCCCGCGGCTGCGGCAGATCCGTCTCCCTGCTGCCGGAGCTGGACCATCAGCAGTGGGCACAAGGTTCATGGGGGCAGACGAAGCAAAAAATACGTGCAGCAATGTTTACTGTCCTACAGTTATTTGTATAAATCATGGCAGCATCAAAGAAATGTGTCTCCCTCTTGGGGCAGAAGGGGATGAGATTCCTGTTTAAATTTAGTGCCTGGGGAAGCGTGTTCACAGCCGAGGCCTCTGAGAATGCTCTGTCTCCTTCGCAAATGAGCTTCACTGCTATTTACAGCCTCCGACCAAGTGCCAGAGACTGCAAGCTGGTAAATGTAAAGATAAATTTGGATATGTACTTTTCTGAATTGGGACCCTGTAGACTGCTTTCGAGTTGGTTCACAGATCCTGGTCATAGTGGAGACTGAAGTTGTTAGAGAAAATACGTGAATAATGAAATAAGTGGAAATTTTGTTGTTGTTGTGGGGTTTTTTTCCCACTTTATAGTGCACAAAGTGATGTAATTTTCTTTAAATAGCTTCCGATCTGACTTTTCATCCTTTCTTTGCCCTATCTTTTTGCCCCTCAGCTTTCCCTTTCTACAAGACATGCATTAAAAATGGTGACCTCTGTTCTCCCTGTTCCTTATTTTTTCGTTTTGCTTTTTTTCACCTCTGTAAATTTTAAAACCTCTTTAGCTCTGGAAAAGTGTAAAGCAGCAGAAAACTGAAATTCTATAACTCTGTCTCTCTGTTACATTTTAAAAACATTTTTCACCTTTTTGAAAAGTTATAGAGTGACAAAGTTATTGAGTTTAATTTTACTTATTTTCTCTTTACTTTTTCCAAAGTTGAGGAAGTTTTGAAAAGTTACAGAGTGTCAGAAGGAAAAGGGAAAAAGTGAGAAAAAAACCCAGCCCCCTTTCATTCATTCATTCACCCAGGAGAAAAATGAAGTAAATAAAGCAAAATTAAATAAAAGATGGAAAATAGGAAAAACAAAAAAAAATATTTAAAGTATCTTGACAAATAAGGGCATAATAACAGTACAAGAGTTTTATTTTAAGAACAAGTAGTTTTTTTCATTGTAAAATATTTAAATGAAAATATTTGTCAAGCTTTAACTGGTGTCTGTGGTGCTAGGCAATGCTCATAAGGAAATACAGATATGACCTCTCCTGCAAAGAAATACTATCCTTTGGATTTTAAAGATATTAATATCTTTATCAATGATTTGGACAAGTGGATCAAGGGCACCCTTAGTAAGTTTGCAGACAACACCAAGTTGGGCAGGAGTGTTGACCTGCTGGAGGGTAGGAAGGCTCTACAGAGGGATCTGGACAGGCTGGATCAATGGGCGGAGGATAACTGTATGAGGTTCAACAAGGCCAAGTGCCGGGTCCTGCACCTGGGTCACAACAACCCCATGCAGCGCTACAGGCTTGGGGAAGAGTGGCCGAAAAGCTGCCTGGTGGAAAAGGACCTGGGGGTGCTGGTTGACAGCCGGCTGAATATGAGCCAGCAGTGTGCCCAGGTGGCCAAGGCGGCCAACGGCATCCTGGCCTGTATCAGAAATAGTGTGGCCAGCAGGAACAGGGAGGTGGTTGTTCCCCTGTACTGGGCACTGGTGAGGCCGCACCTCGAGTGCTGTGTTCAGTTTTGGGCCCCTCACTACAGGAGAGACATTGAGGGGCTGGAGCGTGTCCAGAGAAGGGCAACCAAGCTGGTGAGGGGCCTGGAGCACAAGTCTGATGAGGAGCGGCTGAGGGAGCTGGGGTTGTTTAGTCTGGAGAAAAGGAGGCTGAGGGGAGACCTTACAGCTCTCTACAACTACCTGAAAGGGGGGGTGTAGCGAGGTGGATGTCAGTCTCTTCTCCCAGGTAACAAGCGATAGGACGAGAGGAAATGGCCTCAAGTTGTGCTAAGGGAGGTTTAGATTGGATATTAGGAAAAATTTCTTTACTGAAAGGGTAATCAGGCATTGGAACAGGCTGCCCAGGGAAGTGGTTGAGTCACCATGCCTGAAGGTATTTAAAAGACGTGTAGACATGGTGCTCAGGGACATGGTTTAGTGGTGGACTTGGCAGTGTTAGGTTTACAGTTGGACTCGATGACCTTAAAGGTCTTTTCCAACCTAAACGATTCTATGATTCTGTGACACTATGATTTGATTACTCTCATCCAGCCCTTTCTAAGTGCCCCTAATTCCACTTATAATGTACTAGTCTTTTTTATTTATTTTTTTTAAGCATGGCTAGAAAAACTAAGCAGAAGGATATGCATGAGGCAGACTTGCATATAAACTTAAAATTAATGAGAAGAAACATGAACCTGACATATAAGATGACTGGGAGGTAAATAATTAAATTTAAAAAAAAAAGTGAAAAAAATCAGGAGAATAACACAATTTATTTAAAGACGAGATGAAATACATGTATAACAACAAAAGCAAGACTGCAAGATTCAGCATGAGAAGAACAAAGCCACGGGCAAGGACTGTAGGAAGAGAGAAGAATAGGGTCTCAGAGCTGATGCATGCTCAGGAATCAGGACATTTGGAGAGAGTCTGTCAGCAGGAGAAGGATGAAGGTACGGAGTTTGTGTGCTTGCCCTATATGTGATCTCCCTGGAGAAATCCTGGTTATAGGAATTCATGTATAGCTATGATAGCTCTATGAAGGGACAGGAGCTCAACTGTAAGGCAAAGAATCCTTCCTTTAGAAGATCCCTGCTAATTTTCAGAGAAAATTAAAACAAATCAGGTTTTGATAGATTTCAAGGCTCACGTGAATCATAAGTACAGAAAAATGAAAGGGAATGCACGTTACCATTCACTTGGGCAGGACTCAAAGAACCATTACACAGGCAAAAAATTAACATATTTAATACAGCCTGTTCCCTAGGGGATATCCCCTGCAGATTTTTTTTTGTGTACCAAGAAACAGCTAGGATGAGACACTCTGAGACTTGATGCCCTTCCCGTATGTCACACATATTTTTATCCTGTTGTCCCTTCTCTGAGTTGGACAGAGCAAAGACCAAAGTAAGTGGTTCCTACACCATCAGTATTGTGGCCTACAGTGGAAAGGAAATGTCTAAGGAAAAGGGTTGGAAAGGAATGGATGCAGGCACATGAGACATAGAAGACTGATGTGACTCTCATGCTCTTTCCCTGCTCAGGAGGATGTTCCAAGTAATGTAGCCACCAGGAAGGAGCTGGACCAGACTCTGAGCTGCCCTGACTCAGGCTGGGCTTTGGTGGGGAACAGAGAACCATGAGAAGCACTCCCTGTTCATGGCAGTGCTCCTTTGAGTTTTGGAAGGCATCGTATCTATCTGTCAGATCAATGATTCCTAAGCTCTTTTTTTTTTTTTTTTTTTTTTTTTTTTGGCACCCACCACCCTCCCCACTGCCTATCACATTTCCGTGGGGCTCATGAACCTACTAATCCTAATTGCTCACAGCTGTGACCTATAGTTTGGGAGTCACTGACTTGGACAGACATAAACATTTTTCTTGTATCATACTCAGGAAAATGACCTTATATACCTATTCTGGCATAAATTATTGAACTAGGATAAAAATTAATTCTTTTCCATGATCGTTAGTGTTATACACGTCTCCCTCATATATGTTACATACAAAAAAATCTCATTCTATTTGACATATGAACAATTTGTGGATCTTTTTTCTAGGTATGCCATTAATAAAAACTGTGTAAACCCTTGGGCAAACTTAATACTAGAATGATACTGATGAATTGTAAATAATTCAGAAAAATGTACTGTAGAGGAAAAAGAAACTGGAAAAATTCCTTTACAAGGAAAGAGGTGAAGAAATTGAGATATATTTAGATTGACCAAATGAGACTTAAGATGGGTATGGTAACAGATCACAATTATTTGCAAAACGGAAATACCATGACTGAAAGGAATGGTTTATTTTGGCACAAAGATTATAAGTAAGCATGACAGGATGAAACTTAACACCAGACCTGTCAACCTACTAGATGAAGGGAGCTCCACAACCACTTCTATTAAAAGCTGGGGCTTGACAGAGAACTATTCTAGGAGAACATTCTCTGCTGGCATGAACCATGTCCAAATACATCTCTCTTTGCTTTAATTTCAACATTTCAAATTGAAAAAAAATGTTAGCATATTTATGCAATACTATGTGTGTTAACATAGTACTGTATGGTAGCGTGAATGAGACTGAATGGTCTGCTTAAGAATTTTATGTGACTACTTTTATTCTGAGTTTTAGCAAACTGAAGAGGGGTAATGAACCTGTCAAAGTTATCAGAAAGACAGAGAAATACTTGCTACCAATTTTTTTTAGAGCAGGGGAAGAGGTGCTGGGGGTCAGCAGGATTGCTAGTGGGATTCCCTGTGGTTTCCAGTGATCTCACAGTAATGTGTAAGCAGTATTTAAATCCTAAATGGAGTGCTGGTGGATGTGAGTGGGAATGGGAGGTTCTTGCTGCGCTCAAGCTTCCTTAGTTCTTCACAGTGTGAGCTGATGAAACCACACTATTGCTGTCAAAGGCCAGGTTAACATTTAATAGCCCTGTAAAACTTTAAACTTACTTTCAGAAGGTCTTAAAACATTGTTATAGCCTGGATTAAAATTCAGTGGAACTATTAGGTTTAACCACCACCTTTCATTTAAGATAACTTTAAAAAGTCATTAACCTCTGTTATAGAAGAAGGAAGCTGAAGTAATAGAGATCTCCAAGAGCAAAATATTCGATACAAAACTCTGTCCAAGCTGGAGGCAAATGCAAGGTGGCTCAGGAATCTGCTTTATCTGAAGAGATGTGGTTGGATTTTGAAAAGCAAGGAGAAGTCTCCGGGCAGAAGCAAGGAAGAGAGCTTGGCACAGCTTGAATGGTCACTGCTCTGTGGCCCTAGGGGCCATGCTTGCATTGATAGGATGTAGGATAAGGGGGTTTAGTAGGAAGCTGGCTAAAAACCATAATGACTGTGAATGGTGAAATTTGTGTTCTGATTTGTCATGCTTGAGGAAACAGGATTAAGCACATTTTTTGTAACTAATACTGTCTTCATTGCTAATTTCTCTTTCTACTTAAAACAAACTGTAAGATACCAAATTTCATCTAGTGAATAAGCCCACTAACAGCGATGACAATATGATAATCCTTCCTTCCCTTTTAATCTCTCTGTCCTTCTGTCTTAGCTGAGAATTAATCTATTCCAAATTAGACATACTGTACCCAGATAAAAATTCATTAAAATAATTTTAACAAATACCCATAAACCACATGTAATGCAGTAATTATAGGTATGCTTTAGACCTCAGGTTAACTGAATAAGTGGCAACACTTGTTCGTTCGTTCTTTCTTTCTTTCTTTCCTGGGACACAAAACTGCTGGTACAAAACTCCTGACACAATTGGTTGAGAGAGACAAATTTTAAATACTGACTTTCAGATTTTCACTAATATGAATCTGATGTATGAATTTCCTCATAAGTAGGAATGATTTCCCTAGCCATAAGAGCTAAATAGCTTTTTATAGGTGCTGAGTGTTCCACAGTGCTCTATGCAGAGCCACCACAACAGGGTCCTGCTCACACGACCTTTAATTCTTCTGTTTAAGGCTACTCAGGAAAATGGGTCCTGAATGTGCAGTATTTCCAGGACTTGCTGCTATGACAGCTGGAAATCTCCTCTTTGAATTCAAGGCAAAGACAAAGTATCTTTATGGATCTCCTCGCGACTGTTAAAAAATTGACTTGGCTGCTGGTTACAGTCCCTCACCTAAAGGTTACCACTTCCACTGCAACAATATTGCCATAGATCATTTTAGTATTCCTTGCCTTATCCAGCAAAAGAAATCACTTGAATTCATTTAATTTGTCACCAAAAGAGATCTCCTTCCAGCAGAGGGAATAGGCAGGTTCATCACAGTGGTTGGTATTTTATAGAGCCTCTCAGCTTGCAGTATTGACCAACGTGAAAATAATTTTATTACTTGTGAAGCATAGAAAACTGCTTTGGGAGCTGTCAAAAGAAAACAAAAAAGTAATCCCAATATGCAGAGCATATTTATTTATGTATCTCATCCTAAAACATTATGAGTTCATGAGGCATCATTTGCATTCTTTTCACCCCCCCCCAATTAAATTCCAAATCAAGTCCAGCATGAAGCTTTATGTCATCTACTAACACCAACTACAAGAGCTTATGCTTTTCTCTTATTTTGTCCCAGCAATGCAGTGTTCAGTATACTTTCTGTGTAGTTTTAATATCGTGACTGTGTCTTCATTTACGGATGGAGGGTACATGAAAGCTATTAGGCTCAGGGAGGTCTCAGTCCTTACCACTGCTAATTCCACCATGCAGCCCAACTTCTAGATTCATGACAAACTACTGTTGCCAAAAAGTGATCAAAAATTTGATTCCAGGATAATGTAATGGATTCAGCAGTCACATTCCTCTTCACGTCTAATGCTGTTTTCCAGAAAAATGGGGAGTGTGTGATGGCCTTCTACAAGTGGTCGTTCAGTTGAGGAACTAGCACATAGAACTGCATTGATGTCATACAGAGGCTCAGGGTGACCTACTGTCTCCAGTGAGGATGATAGTAAAAATCCCAATGGTTTGGAAGGTACCAGTATTTATTTCATCCTTATTCTTTAAACCACTCTAATGAGTTCTTTTTGTGGAGGTCACCTCATCTTCGCCTTCGAAGGATGAAGGGGTTGTCCCTACGGGTAGCATTCATCTCACTTTAGCCATTTAAAAGTTAGGGGTCTATCAAAGTGCATCATTCAGGTTGCTTCATGTGAGAAAATGGTACCTAAAGCAGATAGCCTAAATTGTCCTCCAGAGAGTGATAATGAACTCTGAGGTGACACGAGTGGATGTCTAGATATTAGATCATTAAAGAAGGTGAGATGAATCCTGTCTTACATATATCATGATTAGCTCATAATTAATATTAAACCCAAGAAAAACCTAGTGAGCAATGAGATCTGTATTGTGAAATATCAAACTGAAGGCTGATAAATAACTAACAATGTATTAATCAAAGGAAGGGAAACTATTAGAGCTTACCTTCTCAATTCAAACTCACTGATTAATCTAATCAGAATTTTAATATGACTATACCCTTTATTCTGTGGAAATCTTATCATTACTCTGTACAATGACTTCTGTTTGTTGAAGACTGTCTGCCTCTGACACACACCTTGCCATTGCTTGATAAGGCAGCTGTCAATTATGCTTAAGTGTCTTATTGCTGGTGGCATGTGTCTAAATAATATGCACAATGTGTTTCTAAAACAATCTAATGGCTCAGCTGAATTAAAGCAAGCTTGCAAAGTAACACATGGGAATCTGACAGGCTGTCTTAATTTGTTGGACACGATATATTGCAGTAAGGATATTTTACATTTGCATATTTTCAAAACACGATGCCACACGGTGGATGAAAATCTGAAAATATCCATGTGTGGTAGGTACAACTCATGAGTATTATGGTCATCAATAAACTTTTGGTAGCTACTACTTGAACTGGTAATGTGCCTTTGGCATTTCTACCTTTCAGTTATCTGTGAATGATTTGCATGATGTCTTCAGGTTTGGTTCTACAGAGCTTGGTTTATCTCTTCACCTCTAAATAATATTTGTGGTTGTCACTAAAAAGCTTTTCAGAGCTTCTCAGCCAGATAACATCACCTTAGAATCCACTACATGCCCAGTCTTTTTATAACCCAAGTATAATTTCACATATATACCTTCTTTGACTTTTATGTTGGGTTTTTTTTGACGTCTCTGGATTTGTCTTCCAAGGACAGCATGAGTTTGGGATGTTATGGCAGCTCTGGTCTATGGGAACTTTTCAATCAAAAAGCTATGGAAAATGGCATAGAGGGATGAGAGAGAGAGGGTGGGAGGGAGGGAGAGATACATGCATATAGATAGATATAAATCAATGGGATATCCATACAAATTATGCTGTTTCCTGAACTTTCATTAAGTTATAGGCTGATTTTGCCACCTCTTTTAAGGTAATTAATTTCCTTTATTGCCCTATGACATGTATTTGGCCTCATGAACCATACTGCTTTAGAAGTATGAAGTCTCATAATACATAGACTTTTTTCTTCCTGTTTCAGCTGGGGAAAATATACAGGGTAACTAATGGTATTGGAAAACTCATCTCACAATAGGGATGTAGAGGTAAACAACTACATTTGCAGTATATAATCTCCTCTGCAAGATTTCTAATTATTGTTATGCTCGTGTAGTCAGGAAATCATGGTCTATAAAGCAAGCCTAATTTCCTGTGGCTTGCACCTGAACACGATAAAAGCTCTTGATCTCCTTTCCTTCTCCAGAGGCAAATCACAAAACTGTGACATTGCTGTTTAATCCTACAGTGAGTACATACTTCCACCCATGTAATCCTGAAAGTGTTACCTTGACGAATGCTAGACCAGGGTCTCTCTGGACTTTCTGTTACTGCCTTAGTATTTCTTTGTAATAAAATGAAGATATGCTACATTGATTTTTTTGTAATCTCAGTAATTGCATGAGTTTGGCAAAGGACACTGATTAGTTTAGGCGAAAGTGTTTTTCCTCTTCTTCTTCAGACTTTTATGCCAGCTTGAGAGTGTGCTTGTGTTGGACAGAAAGTTAATTACTACTTCTTCCCACAACAAAGAGAAGACTATATTGATTAGATGTAGCTGTGAAAACATGTAAGAAAAAACAAAGCTCCAGGTTCGTCCTATGTAATGTGAGCTTTAGTGCTTGTGACAGGTGCCAGATTTACAGCACTGGAGTCTAAAATCCTCTCTACCCAAGGCAGGTATGGCTTTTCCCTGCCTGTCACTCAGCCATGCTCCAGTGGGAGAAGCACCAGATGTGCAAAAGCACTTCATTGCTGTTTAATCCTTTGGTGCTGACTTAGTGGGATTGAATCAGGGACATCAACTTATTTCACACGGGCCAACAAATAACATTGACTTTGCAGCCTCAGTCCAACAAAGCTGTTAAGCACATACATAACTTTATGATCAGCCATAGCCCCAACTCCATCAATTCCAGTGCTTTAGCTTCTTATTCACTTCTGCCCTGGAGAGGATTTGAACTAGTGACTTGCAGCTAAAATGTTTCATATCCTTTCGCTAATCCCCCTCCAGTCACTTCCTAACAAACTGCCTTTGGAGGCATATAAACCATACCTTACACTGAATGCCTTGGCAGTACATTCATGTTTCACAGCGTCTGGCATCTAACATTATCCCATATCAGAGGAATCACTTTTATTTTGCTGATGGTTGTCAAACTTCACATCATGAATTCAAGTCTAAACCCCTGACCTGCTCTGAACAGTACTTCCTTAAACATTTAATCCCATGAAAACTCATGACTTACTCAAGTGAATTAGGTCTGCATACTCATACCCAACCTAGAATAAATGCTTACTTATTATTTTGCTCATTTTTTTATTTTGCAAAAAACTAAATATCTTCAGCAACATGTCCAAACTTATGTGGTAAAAGGAAAAAAAAATATATATATAACAGTAAATATGAAGAAGGGATGGAAACACTGAAAGCAGCACTAAAGTGTTGCTCTGAAAATATTTTGACCAGAGACCAGAATCACATTAATATACAATCATAATTGTTTCGATGCTATAAATTACTTGAAAACTAAGTATATGTGTAAAGTAGCCAGCAGAGAGGTCTGATTCACACCTTTGCAAGCACTTCGCAGAAGTGAACACTTCTTTTCAACTGCAAGGGGATTGTTTCCACCTGCATCCCACGTGCAGAGGATTCCTCCTGCATTAGGACCTTTCCCTCCCTTTCGCAGCAGGAGTCTGCGCCTCCGTGGCACTAAGCCTTCTGGCGGCAGCCGCCACAGACGACTTGTGGGTTTGTCCTGGGAGAGTGCTGGGCACGGGGCCATGGAGGTCTGCATCACATTACACCAACACTGCTTCTCAGTGTGCCCTGTCTCAGGAGCACAGGAAGGGAAGGCAGCTACTGCAGGTCTCACGAGGACTGCAGAAAAAGGAATCCTTCCAAGCTGAAGGCTGGAAAAGGCTTGCTGGGCTATCAGGTCCTGGTTCCTCATATAACAAATGACCTTATATGTCCATATCACATAAGTCTTTCCATTATTTGGTCAAATTCCATCTCAGCAGATCCTGCTGCTGACAGAAATTGTTTGAGCACTTCACTGCTCTAGTGACTTTAAGTACATTTGAATTTTGACCTAAAGTTATGTCTGCTACTGCTTTTTTGTGTCGGCACTGTCTTTGAGCTGGATCCAGTTCCCTACTGCATGAACCTGCTCACTGCTCCCCGTTGCACATAGCCACAGGCTCTCTTCCCTACCACAGCCTCTTTGTGCCCACACTTCGGTCACAGTTTATCACTTAGAGTTGATCAGACCTGTATGCAGTATTCCCAGCTCAGAACTGACCATATCTCCATTCGTTCAATGGCACTCATTTTTCCTTATCCATTCTAGAAATACTGCTCCTGTTAACACTGCTCTTTTTTGCAGCTACATTACTTTGATAGTTAATAGTTATACTGTGACTTGCTAATATACCCAGGTTTTTCTCTTCCTCAGTAATTTCTAACAAATGAGCTCTTAGCCTGTAGCAGAGGCTTTTGTTATTAGTCCGTAAGTGCATGACCTTGCATTTTGTAGTATTGAATTTCAATTACTCCAGCCTACAACGTCACGCAGTTCTTCCTGTGTGCTTCTTCCCAGCCATCCTTTAGAGTCATATTCCCTCCCAGCACTGTATCACCAGGAAATATCAGCACCACACCAACTCTTTTTTACCAAGGGCATTAAAAAACGCACACAAAATCAGTGACAAGATTCTATGCCTAGGAAGAGCAGTAGGAACCTCCCTGCAGTAAAATACTTTCCACCCTATGCTTAGGTCTTATGGCAGCACTACAACTTGGCTACACCCTTGTCCTGTTAGTGATCACTGTTTTCTCCAGGTTAACCAAAAATTTCTCATGTAACATAGTATCACACAGTTAATTACAATATCACATGGTTAACTGAGATCAAGACAAAGTAACTATGCCACATACATTTTTCTAAGGAGAAAGCTGCCTTTTCAAAGACAGGCTACATACATGAAATTAACAGATATATAGATCTAAATGTATGCATCTCTCTATCTAGCAGTCATTTATCATCTATCTCTACATGGTTATATATAGAATTTAATTTTTTCCCCTCTTTTCCTCAACGCTTGTTTTCTTAAACCCTGCATATCAGTTAGATGACTAACAAGTCCTGTAGCCACATCAATTTTTCCTCTTCCTTAATACAGTACCGCTCATATGGCACCACTTCTGCTTTAGCTAGATCATTTACTGAAAAGACTGGAATATTTCTGTGCTTGTGCTCTCAGTGCATGCAGTAGTCTTCCAGAATTACCGATTTCCTTCAATGGAGCAGTCCTGTTTTCTGCAGGGGCAGGGACTGTGTTCTTACAAACCACTCATTTCACTTAATGGCTTCTTACTTGCTTATCACTGCACTGTTAGTCCCAGCTACAAAGAATCCTTAAGGTAAATTCACCTAAACCTCCAGCAGACCAGGGGATACTTCCTCCTCATACGCAACCTGGAACAGCCTCAGTAGAGCAGAGTGAGAGTTTTGCTTCCAGAGTACGCCGTAGGCTGGTGTCTGTACTTCAGTTACGTAATTGTAGGCAGGATTATAGGAGAGTTTCTAAGAGTCTGCACTTTTAATGGCAGATAAAGTGACAACTAGATGTCTAAGTCTCTTTGGGAATCTAAAATTCCTTTATTTCTAAAACCGAATTGGCACCTAAAATGTATTTGTTGCAGCTATGGATGCTGTATCTCTTTTTGTGTGTGTGTGGATCTAGCCCTTGCTCAAAAAGTGTCCAGATGGTACACAACAAGGGAAAAAAATCCAGTTCATCTTTCTCTACCCAGCCTTGCCTCCATGGGCTGTGTTACAGCACCCTATCCAGTTTGGTTTATGCCACAAATGAAGTAACGCTTATTTTTCTTACTTGTTTAGCATAGACCTGTGTCACAAGACTGCTGCCTGGAGCCCTCTTTCATGCACAAGCATACATTGCGCACTGCTTCAGACACACACCTGGGAAAGTAGGCTGAAAAGTGTAACCTGAAGAGCTAAGCTTTGAGCAGGTGCACAAAGGTTATCTATGCTGCCAGACTGGATGTACTTAAGAGGAATGAACAGGTGAAGGAGTCTCCACATTTTAAGGATTGTTTGGGAAACAGTTCAATAGAAATGTCATCTTTTCTCTTTTTTTGAAAGCAGATATTAAACAGTAAGAAAGCATCATTTATGGTTTGGTTTTGGTTTTTGTTTTTTGGGGGGGGGTTGTTTTGGTTTTGTTTTTTTTTTTTTTTTACATTTTATTCACAGCAAAATGACATTTTAAGATGTGTAAGCATGTTTTCCTTGTGCAAACCAGTCCTTGCTAAGGCTTTAATGGTTCAGATCAAGCCCTTATAAAGACAGAAGAGATGACACACAGGCTATGGCATATATTGTTATAGATCTATGGTCCCAGCTTTGCGTTTTCATTGCCTCTACCTAATTAGTTCAACTGGCAGTTTTATGACAAGGAAAAGGTTATAATTGACTTATTTGAGCAAGAAATGCTTATTTTGCCTACTTTCACTGACGCTCGCCAACACACTTGCCAACTCGTTTGTGATCTCCTGGCAGCAATCATCTTCTAAATATCACTGTGTCTGAACAGTGTTTAGATGAAACCTCTAACCCAAGCCTAACTTTAAATGATTCTCTAGACATTTCCTCCTCTCAGCCGTGCGTTCACAGGCACCTGCGCATGGATCACTTTGCTGTTTTCATTGTTGCCTTTCCAAAATGCGGCTGCATTCTCATGGTGGCTGGGATCACCCCTGAAGGAAATGAGTGGATGGAAGGTGTGCTTTGGGACCTAACCAGGACCAATGCTGTGTGAGCAGCAGGCATGAGTCTTTTCTGAGGCAACCCTCCTGCATGCGAACTTTACTGTGGTGCAGAGCACATGCAATAGTCCAGGCAGGAGGACGGCAGCTGGGTGCAGTGTGCAAGGCAGAAGTCACGTAAAGAACCAAGCAGGCAGTGTTTAACTAAGGAAATAAGAGAGCTCATATTCAGCAAAGCTCTAAAAAAACTCGGGAGAAAAAAAAAAATCTGTCAGGCTTAATATAGCTACTGCTTATATTTGCACTTTATGTCCCTTCCTTGTTGGTTTAATGGGACTCCAAAGCATTTTTTGGCTTTTAGGTTTTCTTATTTTTTCCTTATTTTTCACTGAAATTAAAAGTGGCAAACTAGGAGAAAAGATTTAAGAGACAACTAAAATCTTTTACAGTAGGACTTTAAAAAGACTGTAAAAAGCAGAAAGTGGCTTGTTTATATTAAAGTGACTTCATTTATATTAACAAATTTTACTAAGGGACTCCCACAGAAATAAAGTATTTGTATCCAAGAGCATCCTAAGATATGAGTGGGACAGCCATAGCATGCTTATTCATTTCAAACAACACACGATAAATAACATGGCAAAATAGCATGTGTGAAAATTACACAGTTTCCTTTAGGCTTAGTTCTGTTGCAAAGGAATCATAAAATTCCTCTAAATATTTTTTTTAATGTTCCAAATCTAAATCCAAGACACTAAAATCAAATAATTAAACATATCCATCTTCAATCACAAAAACGTGCATGCATATTCAGAGCTATAGAGTGAAAAATATAATTCAATGATGTCAGAAGAGGTGTAAGAGACAAAACCTCTGAGTTCCATCCCTGATGGGGAACTGTTTTGTTTCTCTAAATCCAGTCAAGTTACTTTGCTTTGGTCAGGCTTGGCAACTACAAAAATGTGGATAAGATAACTCATCTTCTTTATAAGAATTTTATAGGAATGTAGTTAATATTTTAAAACTGCTTGAAGCATGACAATTGCTAAGTGTTGTGATGCCCTATGGCAGGAGGTGATCACAATGAGTATTAGCATGTACTCCAGCTCTGAGACTGAAGCAGTGACCAAATTATTAATCTGGAGAGGGAATACTATGGATGGATTCTCAAAGAAGCTTTGCACCTTTTTTTTTCTTGTTCAAAGAAAAATGATGGTTAAAGTTATGATTTTGTGAGAAATTTAGTAAGAGAAAGGATGGGTTCTTTGCTTCTTGAGGACTCCTTGGCATAAAATACGACAGAGCAGACAAGGCTAAGCACTTAATAAGTATCCTTATAATGTAGCCCAAACATGTACGTATCTCTGCATCACACTAGACTTCTAACTTTCAAGGCCTTATGTTTTTTGGGTTGATCCGGATTTTCATGTTTACTCTATCTACTTTGATTTCCTCAGCCTCTTTTATTTCTTTCTTCACAGAGGTAAGATTATCCGTACCCTCTGCTCCTGCAAACTGGCACGCTTCCTTTGAAGTCTGTGAAACTGTGCCAATTTACACCACTGCAGACTTGTTCAATATTGTGTTATAACTGCAGATGGGTCCCAGCTGCAAATGTTGGTTTGGATCCAAGCTCACCCCAAACCAGGGAGTGTTTGGATTCACGGCTGTGGTTCAGACCCCTCTGTATGGGTGTGTTAGAAAGAAAAAAACAACTTTCTGAACAGGGTAGAGGGCCAGCACCTGTCAGGGAGGCTCCTTCATTATAGTTAATCTGCATGAACCTGGAGAGCAATTTTTGTGGAAGCCTCCTGTATAACAGTGCCATTAAAGAATAGAAGAGCCAGTCAGAAAGGAGAAAATATACCATAAGCTAAAATTTGTGTCTGATCTAATGCAATCTCAAAATAAATCTCAAGAGTCTTGAATCATTGGCTTACTGAATGAGGTTATATGCTGCATATCACTGTCCAGTACGAGAGGCAAAGAAAGAAAATCCCTATTAAAGTCCAGCAGAGCAATGAAAAATACATAAAAGCTCAGAGAAATTAGCATATAGTTCATTCTATCAAAGGAACATTCTTAAATCCCACATTGTCTTAGCTTTTCCCCTCCTGTTAAGACAGAAACGGACATGTTTTTTTCTATTTAATTTAGCACATCTACAGCTAATTTAAATAAATTCATAATATTTAATTCATGCTTGTTGAAGCTTTGTTGTACTTCAGTTTTGACCTTGGAAGCTGATTAAAAATATGTGGGATGTCATTGCCAGTAAAGCAGTGAATTCCTGGAAAGCAACTTTGATTCAAGGGATGAACAGGGCAAAAGGGACTTCCTTAAAATGCTGAAACAATTTAGAGGTGTTTCAAATATAAGTTTTCTTTTGACAGTTAACTCCCCCTCCCCCCATGTTGATTAGTATTGTGTATGACCATTATTTTCAAAGATCAGATGAAATATCATCAAATAAAAATTTCAGATCAGACCTTCAGAAGGGTTGCCCAGTTGACATGGCTGATAAGTCAAGGTCCTCTACAGGTCAGAGAGAGAAGCATGGCAGACTTTACCATGTCATCTTCCCAACGTGTTTCTGTCCTGATGAAAGATGACCAGTAAGACTGAGCAGTTCATGTCCACTCAACTTGCTGCTTCTCTGCCAAACGTGTTACCTCCAGTTGTGAAGGAATGCCAGTTTCCTAGTATGGAGGATGTGGAGTCAGAGCTCAGACTCCTAAATAAGTTACTGTTATCTAACACATGCTAGTACTGTACCTTAAACCTTTTTTCTTTAAATAGCAAGTCTTCACTCCCAGACTTCACAGTCTGTAAACCACTAGTTTCAGCAGACAGCAAAGATACAGATTCAGTGAAGAAGGAGGATTAGGTGAGCTTTGAAGTGGCACATTTACTGTATGGCATGTGGCAGAGCATTGGCCAAGCAGTCATGCCTTCCTCGCAGTCACATCAGAGCTGCATTTTCCCCTGTGGGAAGGAAGTGTCACCATTGCATATCTGGATGGACTCTGAAGCAGTAACTTTTATACACTAGACTCTATAAACACATAGATACCATTACAGTACATATGCATCTTTTCTACCTCTACAACAGCACATTGAAACTAGTGAATAATTTGCAATCCTGAAAATGAAATATTCTATATTCTGGTCCTCTTTTTGATCTTATACATATACACACATATATATATGTTATTTTTCACATCACTGTCATTAAAATTAAGATTTTATTAATAAATAAAAAATGACATTATCATGAGGTGTTGTTTTTCTAAGCTCCAAAGCCCTCCAGTCCTCTTTGCTTTCATTATACTATTCTACTATAAAGAATAAGCATTATGATTTGTGCCAGATAAACTAGCATTGTTAACTCTTCATGAGCAAGTGGAATAAACAGGGAATCGTATAAGTCCAAAGCACACTGAAGAAATTTGGCTTGAAACAGCCTACATATTTGTAGGCAAAATAACTTAATATGCACTTTATGTTTTATAAGAAGATTACAGTCAATATTTGCATAAATTTATGTTCCTAAACTCTAAGAAATATCACTCTGCCTTAGTTATATTGACCTTTTTTTAAAAATAAGTGCTGTTTCCATAAGGTATTGCAATGGCATTCCTGTCTCTTAATTAATGCATTATTAGTAAACCATCACTCCCTCAAATGAAAGAAAGTAGTTTAAGTATTTTGCAGAATATTCCAGTTTAACTAGAAGTTGAGCATACTAGGAGGGGGATATTTGGCAAGATGTTAATATTCTTTTTCTTTGGTAATCATTCAAAGCCCAAAGCCATTTCTTCTGCATTTTTCATGTCACATGGGCCTTCCCTCCAAGACAGCACGATATTCATGCCTCAGGTGGAGGCTAAGTTGGGCTCTTCTTCCACCAACAGAATGGATGGCTTGTACTACCCACTGCCTAGGATTTAGTACCAAAGGCAATCCCCCAAGCTTTCTCCATATAAAACAGCCTTAAGTTTGCAGATTGCACTAAACAAATATATACATGAAAGGATATTCTGCCAGAAGCTCAAAGACCCTGTTCCACAGGGGCTAGATCTGAAACCTGAGATTTAATTGTCCCTTCCATTATTTATGCAGATTTACACAGTGTTGCCCATAGATGCAATTCCCAAAACATATAGAGCTGGTGGCTGGGGATACCCAACATGACTAAATGTTTGGGCATACACTAAATCAATCCACTGTGTCCTGAATACCTCTTAGGAGCATGTGTAGATCAACTCTGTGGTATATCATACTTGCTGGCAACTGTATACCATATGCATGAAGAGTCCAGTGCAGTCCCACTGCACATAGGGTGTGGAAGTGATCTGGGCTTGTTTGCTCAGGAGCTCAGACAAGGCTGCCAGACCTTCAAAAATAGTTAGAAAACATGAGGCAAAACCTGTAAGGTTGTAGATAATTGATAAATTTGTAATTTACTGCCAAAACAGATACAGTAAGATAGTTTGGGTATAGAGATAAGATTGAACCTGATGCTAGCCTAATAAATTTGGTTTAACCAGACAATTTTAAAATTATTTATCAAAGTACTTTTTGCACATTTGTTCTTCATTTTAGTATCTCCATGTCTAGCTTCTTCCCCTAAGTGCTCAAATATATTTTCTTTTGTGTCTGTGGGATATTTAGCGCTAACAAAGACAGTTGTATTCACTTGGGGATAGATTCTCCAGTCTTACTGACCTTTGAGTCCTGAAATATCTGTATGTCTTGCCTCAACATTGTGCACAGGAAGAGTCAAAGGTGCTCAGCACAGGAGAGCCCCTACTCACCAGTGCCCTGAGTTGCATAGCTGTCAATGTTCTGAAAGATGCAAGTCTGGTCCTGAGAATATGGCTCACATGAGAAAAATATATTCACAAGGGGTCTGACATGGCGAGGACCCAAGCAACTCTGGCATGTACCCAAAAAAGCACTTACGCATATGCTTAGAGCTACAATTCAGCTCTAAGTATGTGAGCAGTAGTATTGCTTTTGACTGACACTGAATCAACAAGATGTGAGAGGTGATTAACAAATTTGTCAAGTGAGGACAATATTTGGCCCTGGACTGGACTTCTGCTGTTCAGTTCCTGAATAAGGAAAAAGAAACTGTTTGTAGGGGCTGTACAGAATTTCCCTGATGCAGAGATTTTTCAAGCAGACACAGTGACAACAGATACAAAAGTATCAGAGTTTTCCTGTTTGAATGAAACAGAAATGTACTGAATGGATATGTTAACACTAATAAATAAATCCAGGAGCTCTGTTCGCTGACTTATATAGAAGTCTTAATGAAGAAAACTGAGTACGTTCTGTTTACTTGTGCAATACCATTCCCCTACATGGATAAATTTGGCAGAACCTGGTCTTTTCTTAAGCAACACCCACTTTTTAATGTGCACTGTTTTATAACTGACAGATGGAAAGACCAAGACAGAAGACTTTTTCCAAGATTTATATAAAACACAACCTCCCAAGTCTTTATTCAGATTCATAAGTGAGAAATGCCTCTACTAATTTAGCATTCAAAGGTGCTGAACTTGTGGGAAAATGGACCCATTTATTTAGAAGTTACATTTTCTGCTTTGGAGTACATGGCTGATGCATAATTTTCCTCACAGTTCTGGAAGCAGGAAAGTGTGTGAGGGTGGTAATAATCAGGAAGGAAGGTGTCAGAGGGGGAATTTCTTTTGGAGAGGAGGCATGGAGCAAAGTTGTTTGGGACACATTAGCCCACAAGGCAGGTTTTCAACAGCAAAAAGAGAAGTTAGTGTAGTCTAAGGACTTGTACGTACCTCTTCCCATTTTCTGCATTTCTGAGCCATCCTGTCCAATGGCACAGATTTCTATGTGTTCTTGCCGGCAATTTGGAGTTCAACTGTCATGAAAAGCCAGTGTAATATAATTTTCAGTTGTGTTTTCGAAAATCTTTTCTTAAATTAGGATTTAGCAGTTTTATTTTATATTCTTCATTTGGGGGGGTGTGGAGAGGGGGCAATTGTCAAGATGTAAACATATTTAAAAGCACAGATAGAAATGTATAACCCCCAAACTTCCAGATTTCATGTACTATCAATAGTTTATACTATCATCAGCCTTTTTTTTTTTTTTTTACCCAGTTTGGTGATTTTAGCTTTTTAACTGATTATATTGAGCATGCATTTGAGGTTTCAAAGGAAATTTTTAGTCTATTGGGTAATCAGTTCCTTAGGTTTACATCCAAGCCACAAAATATGTATTTGTGTCAAATTTTGCCTTGCTGTGAGAAGCTGTTGAAAAAACTGCTCGAAATGCAGTTGGCCAGGTTTGCAGCTAAATTACATACATTAAACCTCATCTTTTCATGAATAGTTTTGGTTCAGCATTTTCATTGTCTTGAACATCAACTTGAACTTTATAGACAGCTATTTGTAGGAGAAAGTACATTTAATTCCACAACAGTTGACATAGATAGAGAGCATATTGTAGATACAGGTGTCAATAATAACTTTGTGTTTTATATTGTTTCTGCCCTAGTTTAACAGCACAGTTTATTGTTAACCAGTTTCCTCTTTATCCCTTCTAGCTGCAGATTTATTAGCAGAAACACATTGTGCAAATGATGATTTATGATGGAATCATGTTGCCTGAGAAAATGTATTGATTTAGAATGAAGTTGCAGTCCTTACTACAAAGGCAGAATGAAGGAGATGAGAGGGATCTGCCTTGAGTTAAGCTAAATTTCTCTGACTGCCCTAACATATATTTTCTTTCTTTTGTAAGATTTTACATAAAAGAAAAGGTTACATTAGGTATTTTTTTTTATTCAGTTCTTGTCATCTGCATTCCTCAACATGCCACAATTACTATGATTTGTCTTTGTTCAATTCTTTCATCAGTTCAAAGCAGTATGGCATTTACCTTAGTAGCATTTAAAATGAACTGATCAATAGCTAGATGTTTGCTATTAAGAATGATGAAGAAAGGTTGAGTGGGAGGCAAACAAGGTTATCTACTTTTAATATATTACCTAATTCTTTTCTGTGTTGGAAAGAAGGCATGCCTTCATTTAATTGATTCTAATATACATACATGCAATTTAATGCGAATGACCAAGGGTGGACATTACAAATGCAGTTCATTTTTTACTGCTTTCATTTCTTTTTTAAGTACCTTGTCTTCTCTGAAGAAAATACATTGCTCTATTGTTGAAACTGAAGATTTAAAACAGATTTTAAAGATAACCAAGCAGCTTTAGCATATAAAAAGGGGGGAAAAAGTGTATGTTTATTGCTTAAGCCAAGGCTTAGGGAAGTTATCCTATTGTTGAAAGAGCTAGCTTGCTTTTGATACAGCATTTTTTAGACACCTGTGAGTTTTCTATCTTTTAAGTTCTATTGCAGTTTCTGTGTAGGATTCATTTTACTTGGTGCTTCTATTGCAATACAAATTTCAAACAGTGACTTTGTTAAGCTTTCTGAGATCCCAGAAAGCCTGCATTTTTTCAGAAATATTTTGGGCCAACTTATTCTATTCATTATTTCATGAAAGGATCCTTCTGCTACTACTTCTCCCTTTTTTAAGCAATTCCTTTGGTACAAAACCAACACCACTATGCCTAAATCTGAAACAGCATCAAAACTAGAGCACTATCAATAGCCATGGCTCTGGGTTTTGTCAGAGATCTTTATGAAGGACCATCTCCTGAGCTCCATCCAGCTTCTTTTCCATCCACAAAACCACATCCTTTGACTGCCTCCAGCTTGCCCAGAAACCACGCTCCCTGCCCTCAGACTCTCTTCTGTTTGTGAACCTCCACAGCTTCCAGAGGCTCCTCCAGCTCCTTAGATGCCAAAATGAAGTCTGAGCATCTCTGAAATGACAGGCTGCATGCAACAGCAATAACATCCTGAAACAGCATCTGGGGAGCAAATTAACAGACGGGTGCCCTCAAATTACAAAGCGACAAGGAAATGTTCAGTATACAAATGATGGGAGCTGCAAATGAAGGGGGAAATTTGGTGCTAATAACACTCTGCTATCCACCCTGGCCTGATCCAGTTTTTATTGGTTTGCATTATCTTTAATAGAAGCTGAATCAAAATCAAAGAGGAAGAAAATAACACAGTATACAATGTGGGAGAGCGACCCAACAACAACATTTGAAACAATAAAGGGAGTTCATTTTCCTCTTGCTGTTGATACTACCCTAATGTGTTTGTTTTTTTTTTTTACATGAAACCAAGCCCAATATGTACCTTGAATACTATGCAGTGCCCCTTTCTTCCCCCACAATACTTGTGATTATGACAAGAAACATGTTCTACTTTTCTTTCTGAAGTTGAGTCTTGTTCTAGCTTCAATTGCAGTTGTAAAGCTTTTCTTAAAGAGCATTCCCTTTGCTTCTGTCCCCTCTAAATAATATTTTGGCCAGCATTATACAATTATTAGCATTGCATTTTCATCAGCAGGCATATCAGTGCTGCCATATCAAACCTGGCATAAATGTTACCCATCTGATTCAGAAGTAGTTAAAAAAACACTTTAGACACAGAAAGAAATATTTTTCTGTCCCTCATATATTGCCAAGAGATAGCACACTGATATTCTGGTCAGTCACTTGGCAGATTTTCATTGTTCAATATCAAGGTCACACATGACAGAAAGAACGGATTTATTTTTAATATTCCTGCCAAGATGCAATGATTCTGTAGTAACTTTGTTCAATGTTCATATCACAACAGGAGCTGCTGGGAGTGTTTTGATAAGATTGGAGCTCTAATTCAATCTACAGCAATTATAGTAACAAGGGTGGTAAAGAAGGGCATATTTCAAATGTCCACTTCTCTTTGAATTAAATTCCTGAAAAGCAAATCTGACAAAATAATATGAATGAAATTTCAGCTCATTTATCTAGCAGAGTGACATCAAATTCAACTGTGACTTTGGCTGTAATGTGTAAAGATAATGTTCCAAGATTTGGTATGTGACTCAAGATTGACTGAAGTATTTCATGGCCTCAAGTATTTATAAGTGGATGTGTCCATTCCTTGCTGATAAATTCCTTAGTGATAACTGCACTTCAAATTTCTGCTGCCAGCTTGAACAGTAAAATGCCAGTTCTAATTAATATCCATAATTGTAATATTCTTTATCATCTACAGATAATCTTACTTTAGTATGGAACAACTATATTTTATCAGTATATTAGTAATAGACAATAAATGAAAGAAAGGAACAGCTCATTTTAGTCTCAGAGGTATATACTTCTAATCAGATTTGCTTCTGCTCAATACAACAGAGGATTGATCAAATGTGTTATTGATTTAATTACAAACACTAAGTAATGTACACTTTTTAGAGAGAGAGAGAGATATATGTATGTATATATAATCTTAGCTTTCCTTAAAGGATGGGGAAACAGAGGTGTCACACCTTATCCAGGGTAACTTTGGGCAGAATCCAGAACACAAATCTGACACTTGTTCTAGAGCTCTTTTCCATACTCCTGATGAAGCTAAGCTCCTGGAGTCAACTTAGCTGCTAAGCGTTGTAGGCTTTATCGCCAGGAATCAGTAGGGTTCTTGAACACATGTCTGCTCCTAAGCACGTGAATGCTTAGAACTAATGAGCTTAAATTAGGCAAGGACTTAAGCACTCTCCTAAATCTGTCACTAAACTTCATAATTCCTATAGGATTGGGTCCTAATGCCGATATGTAATGGATAAAGACACGAGGCTTACCATGGAAGAAAAGCAAATCAGCACTAGTAGAGAACAGCAAATCAGAAAGCACCAGGTAGTCTGAATGAGGAACTAGCTGTTAACCATTGGCCGGGGAAAGGGTAACTGTTTCCCAGTTAAATAATATGAAGGCAAGAGTAAAAGGCACAAATGCATAAGCATCTAAGTAACACTGGTTGTTGTGGATTACAGGATGGAAAATCCATGCAGAGTATTCAAAGGAGAAATTTTGCTGTAGCCTGTCCCATATTGTAAAATGCCAGTTTCAGAATTTTGTTGTCAAGATGACTCTGTTGGCCACTTTTGAAGATTGCATTGTTTAATATATTTAATAGTTCCTTGCTGTGGTGCACACACACATTGTTTACATTGACAGATGAATGACAGATGATGTCTTTTTCCTATGTGTCTCCCTTTTTGAGCTGAAGCGATGGAAAGGATAATTAAAAACATGAGGGACTTTGGAGTTGGTTGAGTAGCTTAGGCATTTGCTGGGATTAGTGAGTGCATTTGAAGAGTTACAAGGTGCTTGTTAAACTGTTTTGGAAATAAAAATATGTAAGAAAAGAAAGAACTATCACCACAAAAGTTTTGATTTTATGCACTAGCCTCAAAAATGGCAAATGTGTTCCCCAGGCTTTTTCCTAGATGCTTTTGAAGAATCACTAAAGGCTGAGAAGAAACACTGGTTTGTTATTAGCAGCAATCATTATCCCACAAAGCAATATCCAAGCAGCACAAAAATATCATCCTGAAGCCAGTATCGTCTTTTGGGACTTTATTTTCCTTTGGAAAACTGGCTGTAATGGCATCTGAAACTGTAAGCACTGTCCTATCTCCCTGACTTGTTTACTCAAGAGACAAAATGCTTTCTGCAGCAAAACTCAAAGACATGCAAGGACATAGGTTAGTAAGTTTGTATATGGACATGTACGGACTAACATTTCCCATATAGATCATAAAATTATAGAACGCTTGTGGTTTACAGTGCATATAACACTAACTCTTTGGAAAATACTAGCTGAAATATTGCTGAAATATTGAAATTCAGGAAAATGAGTGTAGTATTGCTGATATATTCAGCAATAAGGCAGTTGCATTATATATTAGCACTTCAGAAGACTAAAAGACTTCTATCAACTGGGTGGAAAACAGACTGTGCAACTGCAATGAACTATTAATTTGCTGTCAAACTCTTCTCTCAGTCTGACAATTGTCCTCACTGTTAGAACCCAAGTGGTGGCATCCCATAAAACTATGTGAAGGATTAAATGTGTTTACTAACCCTCTGCCTTGGTCTTGATAGTCCCTTAATTAAATCTTATAAGACCACTGGAAATAGTTCCCCACTGACTAAAGTGCCTAGAAACATATTCAGTATATGAAAACTACTACTAGGAATAAAACCTTTTTTATGTGGTCTTTTTATTTTTGTTTTGGAAAATGTTTCATAACAGGGCATCTTAAAGGCAGGTTTTCAGTTGGAGCTAGATAAAGAATTGACATTTTCACCTTTGAAAATCTTCCTGTGGATTCACAAAGGGCATTTCACTTCTGTGTTGCCATGGACAAAAGCGCTGCCTTCTGGAGTCCCCAGCCCAAGTTTGAAACTCTGGTTCCCAATATGAGAAAAGTGTCTCCCCAGTGAGGAACCGACAACCCAGATTAAATCCACCTGGGAGAACTGGCTGTGTCAGAAAGATAAGAGGGAGCTTACATGTGGAACAAGTATTACTGGGAGTGAATACCTTGACTTTAAGCTATGGTATTATGCACCAGGCAGCATTGCAGCACCATCACACCCAACACAGGAAGAAGATGCTTGAACTCAACATGTACCAAATCCGGGCAACTGCTTTAACAACTTGGCAGCAGATGCAAACTTTCTCCATTTGTCTTTCTTAGCCCTCACTCTCATATTTCAGGCTGCATAATGGATGGATAACAGAATCAGTCATAGTATGGCTTGGATTGGAAGGGACCTTCGAAGTTGGAGCATCTCATTCAACCCCCTGCCATGGGGAGGAACATCCAGGATGTCATAGGATTCATAGGATGGAAGTTATCCCTGCCCCACTCTGAACTGAAGGTACATAATTACAGTAGTCCTGGAAAGTGAGCTTGAACACTGTTCATCTAGATCAGGCATAGAATACACCTGCAGGTTGGGGGCATGCTCTCCAGTCAGATTATCAGGGGTAAGTAGTGCTCCCTCCTCTGATACATAAATACATATATATGTGTATATTTAAGTGTATGTATACATATAGGTATATGTACATATTTATATCTGTACCTATAAGCTACTTAATGTGAAATACCTGATGTTGCTACAAGCCATCAGAAGTAAGTCATCCACTTGCCCAGCTGGGACAGTCTGCAATATTCCAGAAGTAGGACAGACAGCTTTGGTCATCTCTGAGGATTTTTACTATTTTAACCTTCTTGCCATTAAAACAAATCTCAGATACACTTGGATAACTCTGAACAACAGGGAAACATTGTGGTGTCTGGTTTCAGAGCTTTTGGCAATAGGGAGCTGAACCCCATTACTTATGCTCAGCACTGAAAGAAGGAGGAGATAGGATTGGTTCCCCAGCTACAATGTTTAAAACACCCACCTGGAGAGTCACATTCAAGTCTTCTGTAGAGCAATGATTTTAAGCCATATTTTTTGTTTTCTAAAAGACCGCTGTAACTACTAGACTACAAGAGAAAGTTTGTTCAGCTCTATTTTGTGCCAAACAATAGTACATTCAGGGTATGTGCAAATAACTGTAAGCTTCTCTATTGCTTTCCTTTGTTAGGGAGCCTTGGATTATAATCCTTGTTGGTTACAACACCACCACAATAACAACCACAACAAGAATTGCAACCACCCTGCTGAAGAGCAGATCTGCATGGATGGTCTACTTGGATGATCTAACATCAGATACACTAGTCATCAGGAAAGAAAATAAACACCAATCATTTGATCTTGAAAGTTTATTTTCTTTTTTTTTTTTCGTAAGGGTCCATGTTTTGAACAATACCCTCCATGGTTAAAAAACTAGAATAACCCTCAAGGACATGTTACATTGATTGCAATTCCTAGAGATCTTTTCTTCAGAATGTAATAATGCTCCACCACTCAGAGCATCTGTAGGCAAAGATAAAACAACCAAATAATGGGAACGTTTTCTAGAGAGCAGCCAGGCAGCTCAGCATATATATGAACATTACAAACATTTTGTGCAGCTAGATATGCTAGCCAAATTTTTCACTCTAAAAGCAGATTTCAAATTCTGCCCCTAAATTTGGCCACTAGAAAAGGAGTAGCTCCTGGAAATAATAAAATGAGATCACAGTGGTTTTATTAAAGGGTGAAACTTTTCTGATAATGATGAAAGCAAAATGTAATGAAATCCACTTGTCCACCTTGATGCAGTTAAAGTCACTGATCTGCTGCTTAGATATCAAGAAGGTATTTGACCAGGTCAAAAAGACCTTCCTTTCCTATACATTGTGAAAGCCTGGATTTGACCCCCTTTTTTTTTTTTTTTCCCTCCCCACTAAGGGTATATGTTTTGGTCAATGGTGGGTTATCATAACAATTTTTTTCCTTCAGAGGTTCTCTGGACAAGAAAATCAATATGTTATCTTGCTCTTTAATTTCATGCGTTTTTCAGGTGGTTCAACTAACAGGAAAATGCTCATATTTGAAGAATCATTGGTGCTAACAGAAAACAAATCAGTCCTCTACATGGGCACTTTTAACTTATTTTTAACCTCTGGTTTGTACTTCCTCATTTTACTTTTATGCCCAGGGAATTTCAATACAATCTCCATATACTATTAATAAAACTATGTACAAATTCCAGTGCTATTAAAACTAATTAAAACTATTCTTTCTCATTAGATGGATTCCTCTGAAGTTAGGAAGGATTCAACAGCAAAAAGGTGGTATAGTTTTAAGTTATTAAATTTTAAATGTAGAACTGCAAACTACAATTTTCTATTAATGTCCTGCCAGACAGTTTTTAAAAACACAATGCAGTCTCCTGTGATTAAGAAGGTAGACTACAAAATAAAGTTTTGTGGAATAAAATAAAATTCTGAAAGATAATTTTGTTTTTATTTACTTGTTTGTTTATTTTTATTTATTTTTGTGATGTGTGTTTTATTAGTAAGAAGATAGATTTTCTCTAGATTCAGGAGATAATCTTGGAATTTGATGGAAGCATCACACCTCTGTACAACAGGGCTGTGAATATGAAACAATGGTTCTTCTGCGCCCTTATTTTTCCTTCAGTTACTGGAAAGGGAGCCACCAAGGTACAGAAAGGTACAGAAGATGTTTGTACGCTTTGCACTCTACATCTCTTAGAGACTACTAAAAATCTTACCACAAGGGACCTGGCTATAATCCTAGTACTGTGGGCAGAGAGGAAGCTACCACCCTCCTCAAGGTCTCTGCCCCAAGAAGAGCTCAGTTAGACCTTTCAGGAGGTATTTCACCCTCCTAGGACTGGAGAAAGCAATGATCTCTAGAAGAGGCTGTGAAACAGTGCAGCAACACCCAACGTGATTTAGTGCCATGGCTCATGCCATCCCTGTCCTTCTCTCTCCCCTTGGCCTGCATCTTGTCCACTCTGGGCAAGATATGTATAGGCACAATTGGGGTGCATGTGCCAAATCTTCATTTTCTTACAATAAAACCTGAAGTGAATAATTATACTTTAGCCTTGGAAAATTTCTCCTTTTGGCTTTTGCTCCATCCATTTCTCCCATCAAACAAATAGCTGCTGATTGAGGCAGGTGCTGTTTTTAACTAGCAGCTGAAATGTCCCTTTATCAGCTTTTAATTTCAATGTTCTTTCTTCCCCATCTTACTTAATGGGTGCTTGCAATTTTAGAATTCATTAGATGAATCCAGAGACATAGGTTAGGTGGATTTCTGTGGAAATGTCTACAGAAGGTCATGAGAATCAGTTTACTTTTCTTGTGTTCAATCTTCCCAGACTGACTTAATTTAGGAAGAAACAAACCACTGCATTTAATAGACTCTGGCATGCATGACCCAACACTTAACACAATTCAGTTAGATATGGAATTAAACATGAGCTACTTTGCACAATTTAATGCATGTCAGGTGGCATGTAAAGAACAGGAAGACTTGTTCAAATGAATTTTTGGCCCTGTTTCTCTGTGAATACCTGTGGGAACTGAAAGAAAGAAAAGAAAGTAATTATAAAAACATTTAAATATCCTTGTCTGCTACAGTCTGTTACAAAAACTATAAGAAAAGAACAGACAACAGTTTACTTTACATTTCAGACATTTCCTGACACCTATCAGGAAATTCATCTAACCAAAAGGAACAAGATTTCAGTTTCATTTTTCATGTCCAGTAACTGTTCAGAGGCAAGGAGCCTGATGGAGATCAGCTTCCTGCAGTGGCGACTTTCCAGGCAGCCAGCCCTGGAGAACACGAGCTTCTGCGGAGCACAGCTGGTCCAGCTGCCTCACACCAGAGCCCTTCAAACTTAGAGCCTTTCACATCATCTTCTTTCAAGTAGAGAAAGGAAAAAATGAACAACGTTAAAACTGTGTGGCCTCTCTCATATTTACAATTTAAAGTGCAGTGATGCTCATTTGGTGAGAGTTCTTGTGCACTATCAGCCATCGAAAAGTCAGACCTTTTAGCCTAAGCCTGTTGTTGTAAGCCTGTCTGCAGTCACAGGCAGACTTCCACAGTAGAGGAAGATCACCACCTTCAGACTTATCTCCATCCAGAAATACCTGTTCTTTATCTCTCTACTGCCCTGTGCTGCTACGTGCTCCCCAGTATATCTCTTGGTCTTCTATGGAGCAGCAGGTAAATCTGTTCTTTTTGGGGTTCATCTGTTGCAGACAGATGCTCTTACACCCCTCCTCTCTGGGCTTTAAAGAAAGAATTACTTTTCTGGTTTCCGTGATAACTGCTGAAGGAGCTAGATTGGGTATGTAAAGTAAGGTAGTAATTTTTAGCCCATGGTGTATGGCTTAGCTGCACTGGGTTGTAACCATACCGGCAGTTTCATCCTTGGCCTCCTTCACCAGTATTAACTGAAACATATTAAAAATACCAAGGGAATGATTCAGTGTGGAATGATCACTCTTGGATATCCTAGTGACTAAAATGGCACAAAGCACCTATGTGTAACCATCTGAATTGTTCTCAAAATTTTGTAGCACCAGCTGTTGTCAGAAACAGCATTACCTTCTGGTACTTTTCTTTTGCATGTGCATCCAGATTGCACAATCAGAGTGTAGAGCTGTTTAAGTCTTTCAATCTCCACATTCCTAGAGGTCTCAACCATCCAAGGCATCCTCCCGGTGTTCTTTTATTGCTGACTTAGCACGTTGTTCCACAATCACTGAGAGCCAAGAAGTCCGATAGATGCTTTACTCAGCACCTGAATTTTAGGCGGTGTGCACGGGGCAACACCAGCCTTGGCCTAACGTAAAAACTCAGAGCCTCTTAAAGATGTGGCTTCTCTTTGCCACACGCTGAAGGAGGCTGCCTTCATTAGACCTTTGCCAATAAAAGCCTGTGTGCTCTGTGTGCGTGGAAGTCGAGCATCGATAGTCTGTCAAGGACTGCCCTCCCAGTGCTACGCCCCGGCGGGGTGCGTGCAGGGGTCCGCCGGAGCAGAGGTGGTGACTCCAACCCTCGCCCCTCCCCTGAGCACACGTGGCGGAGCAGCACCAGTCAGGCAACAACTGAACCCCGCTCTTCAGTTTATACAATTATTTATCTTTACCTTATCTTAGGGCGGGGAGGGCAGTGTGCCAGAGAGAAACACTGAAGGGGAATCACCAAAGTGAGAGGCTGGAGGAGGGAAGTAGGGTGGGGGGTGGCATTTCTGTCACGTCCTCATCGGGCCCGGGGAGGCACCCAGGCCCCGCCTGCGTAAAAGCAGGTTGACGCACTACAGCCAGCTCCTCCAGTCTCTTTATGCAACCCGTAAAAAGCAGAGCTCATAGCTGACTTCTGTGCTGCCGGGCAAAGGAAGGCGGCTCGTCTACGGGGCTTGGCAGACCCACCTGGTGCAAGGAAGCTGCCCCCCTCTCCAACTCTTTCTCGTCCTCTGCCAAACCTCTGGGGCCTATCATTTCAACACCCTCTGTTTCAAACACGCTCTGAAGCCTGAAGATTTCCTCATCCTGCAACTCTCTTAACTTCCGCTGTTATTATTATGCTGCTCATCCCTTAGTACGGCGATGAGATGTCTGACGCCTGCTAAACTCCACCTTCAGCCCGGAGCAGTTGCAACGATCGCTCACAGGCTGGCCATGGCATTTGGGAAGAGACAGTGCGGTTATACAATAAATAAGAGGGTTAAATACAAACTACCATCAAAGTAGCTTGTTGCATTGGTTTAATTGTATTAATTGTATCTTTAATTGATATTTATGTGTCTGTGATTACCACAGCAGGATTAGGAGGGATGAAGAGAAGGCAGACGCAAGCACAGAGCCAGTAATGTACTGCTCTTTTGTACTAATGGTGCTCTGTTTATGATCATGCGAGGCCTAAAGTAACTTCCATTACAATAAAGATTTTCTTTTTGCTTTGATATGTCAGAAACCAAGTGTAAGATCTACATTTAATAAAAAAAAACTCACTGAGCTTGAGGAGCTGAGCTGAATGCTGTTGGTATTTACCGCCCTGCTCCTTCCCCTCTTTCTCCCCTCACCCCCTGGGTTCTGTGGCTCCGTTAAAGCTTCTCCTGATTTGCAACAGGATGAGAGAAGAGTTTACATCCTACATATTTTTTCAAGCCATGCACAGGAACTGTAATGTAGCAGTGCAGAGGCACTCCAACTAATATACTAATTGGATGCAGATGTGTTCTGCCTCTTGGAAAAATAAGACCAACTGGATGATCAACAACAGCCAAATGGGTAATTTCTTTTTAAACAAATTGGTTTTATTAACTTAAAACTGCCCATAATCCAACTAGTCTGGCAGAGTTTGGATACTATGAAACCACAAGCAGTGGGTGATACCTGTTATTATCTCATACTACTTCTGGCTGTGATCTTGCCATTCTGAATAAAGGACTAATATGTAACGCTGAAGTCTCTCTTAAATAAAGGGTAGCATGTGTGAGCGCTGCCCCAGGAGCTGGCCAGGAAATGAACTGTGATTCAGGCTAAATTCTTTTCTTGCTCCCTACTTTTTTCAGCGGGAATGCATTTGTACACTCTGCCCAAAGAAAGCCCAGCTCTCACCCACCCTTGGTGAGCAAAGAAGGGCACGGTCAGGGGGAAGGAAACCATGCTAGTCTTGCTCTTAGTGGAGAGGAAGGGTTTTAGCGATAGCTTTCAATGCTACTCGCAATCCTATCAACCACCAAGACACATGGGCTACCAAGACTGACATTTTAAAGTTTAACATGGGGCCCTTTCATCTAACAGATGCTACTGTCAGACAGCACATACTTACATAGCTCACGGCTTTGATAGTGATGGGAAGAGTGTGATGTCAGTGCAAGTCGAGAGGCTACAAAGTCAAAAGGATCCCACTGAACATGAATCCGTTGGTGCTGCTTAACAAGCTTGACTTTCCTGAGTGACAGATGACCAAAAGAAGAGCCAAGAGCTGCACGTTTTGTTGAACTTTTCTTCCTTTGAAAACAGCATATTTTTATTCCCCTTCTGCCAGTTTTATTTCTGTGGAAAAATAATCCATCCTGTAAAATGATTATTATGACTTCACTAGAGACAAGAGCAAAAACAATGGGTATTGTCAATACTCTTTGGAAACAAAATGGTTGGAAGAGCCAATAGTGTCAGTATCTATACAGCTAGGGCTACCAGTGTCCACAGCACTGCATCTCTCTTCTTGAAACCTCTGGCATCACTTGATTTCTGAGTCCTGCTCTTTGGGTGATGATTAGTGGTTTGGGAGGCCAGCCAGAGATTTTAATTTCAGAATGAGGGATTGCAGGCTACCGAATGACATCTAGGAATTACTGTGGGAGGTCTTTATTTTTGAGGCCAGTTAGAGCATGTCTTTTTTTTTTTTAAAGACATAAAACATAATTCAACAAATAAATACAGTATTAATGAAGCCTAGATATAGTATCAATGAAACCTAGATATGCATTTTAGCCTTGGAGAACAATGAAAAATAGTAACAATGGCAGTATTCTTATCCCTGAAAACAATAAAACTATAAGAAAAGAGGAAAAGGAGCTAAGTCACCATAGAATAGAGAAACCATCCTAAAGCAACAGAAAAAAAAATCAAAACTTTGGTGTTTCCTATTACTGGTTTGAGAGACTATAATACATCTAGAATTGCCTGTCTTACAAGGATAGCTTTTTACCTGAAGAGTGGGGTATGAACAGCAGATTTGAATAATTACATTTGTGATGATTGCCCATTCAGGTTATTTGAGATTACAGTCACTTCAGATGTAGCTTCTTCCCGTTTTAATTTTAGAAATGTGTTAACTGAGAACTATGAGAGGAGTAAATAACAATCTAGTAGAGACTTGGGTGAAAGATGTTTATTTGAACCAACTGAAGAGCAGTAGTTAAACATAAAAAAAAAAAAAAAGGAGGAAGATTGCAAAGTTACATATGTTCAAACATAACAGAAAAAACACTTCAGTTTTTAAGGGAAGAACAAGTGGCAGCCAGGTTGGGATGCTCAAGTCACATGACATTCAGGAGTAGACTCTGCCCTCATGTAAGAACAGTTACAAGTCATAGGCTGCAGCCATATCATGGATCTGCATGCTCTGTGCCAGGAGGTACTAACAGGGACCTAGAGGCTTCTGGGCTTCAATCCTTACCCTTCAGGTAAATCCACTTGTGTTAAAAAATGCACTTTTCAAGAATTTTCACTGGAAACTGACCAGGCCCTTAAAGCCACTAATTTATCTAATGGTTGATTGCAGCATCCAAATACAAATATCTTGAAGTCACGTTTGAAAACATAACCTGCAAACAAAGATAACTCCAATATAGATCTACAAGTTTGAGAATGACCACAAAGAAAAGCAAAAAGATTCCAGTTAATACATTTTGAGAAATTAATTCAAGTCAGTCCTTTTTAAACTTCTCAATTAATAAAAAAACCAGTTGCATAAAGTGATCTAGTTAGTAATTCATGCGCTGTGTCGGGTTCCCCAAGGAACACTTTTTAGCCTCCTGGTGTGCAGATGCTGATGCTTTTTTTCTGCAGGGCACTCGTTGGGGTCAGAGCAGGGTTCCTTGCTTGCCTCTCACACAGAGAATGGAAGTCACAGTGACCAGACAAGAGCAGGAATGCTCTAGGTGCATACAAATGGCTACGTAAGTTTTATGCTTTTATTTTTTAATGGTAGGCATACCTTGGAAACAGCTGCAAGATTCATATTCTAGGTTTCGTTTTCTAAAGCTGTGCAGCAGTTACTTTGGCATCTAACACATCTGCCCTTCGATTGTATTCTCGCAGCTCCACTGTGTTTGGCAGACTATGTGGTGGAGCTCTTGCAGTCACAGGATCATTTATAGGATCAAACCAGAGAAAGACTTCATTTGGAAGGTACCTCTGCAGGTCACCTCAACCAGCTTTCTTCTCTAAGCCAGGCTAACTTCAGGACTAAAAAGCTAGTTAGGGTTAAGCCTTCAGCTTTTAGAAAAGGTGATTTGTTACGGTCTTGCAGTTTTACAGCCCAAATGGTGGTTCCCAAATTTTCTGTTCTCAGGCACTGTTGTCTGCCTGCATCATCATTGTACTAAATATAGTTGTCTGTGTAAATGACCTACTCTTTCAAATCACTGTGTGAAACAGCTACAGTTCACCTATCATGGCTTTGCAGACCATCAATGATGTGGGGATGACAAATTGGCATTTTTTGTTTTAAAATATATAGAATCAACCATAATTGCATATATGGCTTTAGCCTAAATAAAGCTCTATTCTCAGCTGGCATAGTAATAATGATGTTATATAGATTGCTTTCAAGATCATTCTGACAGATTCAAATTAGACCTAGATACAGTTACAGAACCCATATCAAATGAGATACTGATACACTAAGATCTTCAGGAGAAACATTTCAAAGTGGGTAACTTCTAAGGCAGGATTTGTTTTTATAGTTTTTTTCCACAGGACTATAATTAAAAGCCTGACATGATTAAAACCCAGTCTTGTTGGAGGGCTTTGCGTCTCAGCCAGCAATATCTTACTTATCTGATTTTCAGTTCTGTGTTTAAAGGTTAGTTTTGCCACTCTTTTTATTCACTACTCTACGCAATTTTTGTTTATCTTTCAGAAGCCTGCTCTGGCAGTATTTCATAGACTGTTATACAATTCTGACACTCTGGGCTCCAGCTAGTCAAATGCTTTATTTCTGTCCTGGCTATATTTGTCTGTGGCTTGGAGGTATATTCCCTAAGAAAGCTGTGGAATGATTTGCAATCACATAGATATTGTCCCAGATCTGGATGAACTTTTAGAAATCTGCTCCGTAAAGGTTCACAATGAGGTATGTGAACAGCCTCTATCTTAATTTCATATAAAATATCAGGATAGCTTTCTATAATAGGAAGACTTTTACTGCAGAACAGAAAACTGGTGTGTATAAACCCATAAGCCGCTGATCTGATGGGCTCTGAGCAGCCAGATGGTTTTATTAGTCTTGCCACTCGCTGGAGAAGCCGCTGATTCTGCGAGTGTTTGGGTAATAGCTCTGCCCTGGGATCTGTCAGAGCTATTCCACATCCATCTGGCAAAAGGTTTAGTGATGCACGAGAGCTCCAACCTCATGAACAAATACAGAGCAGCATGCCCTGATGCCAAAGACAGATACTGGCAGAGCTGCCTTGCCTGGCATTTGATCTGTGCACACATTACAGCACTGACATAATCCCCAACACACCGCGGAACCACGTAACACTCTGCATGTCCATTCATCGTCTCTGGAGGTGAATGGCTGCTCATCCTGAAAACTGCTAAGACAGCAGTCTTAAATGTACATAAAAAGAATAAGCCCCTGAATGTAGAAACAGCAGCTGCCAATTTATTTCATTTGGAGGAGCGTTCACCTAGCGTGTCTGTGTAAAGTGTATTAAAGTAGCCACCTAGAAATACAGGCAAATAAATTACAAGGCTAGCTTAATAATTCTTGAGAAAGAAAAGTCACTCAGTTCTGAAAAGTTTCTGATGTTCATTAATTTATAGGGTCTATGGAGTAGAATGTGTTGGTGGGAAGTTAAATATCTTAACAGCTGCAAAACAGTGGGGGCTGGTGGAAGGAACAGAATGACAAAATCAATGCATTTTTATAGATAGATAAAATATCTAAACCCATTTCCCTATAAATAATAATGGCATTTAAAACCTGTTACCACACTGTAGTAAAGTGAAACAATAATAGCTGTTCTAAAGATATTCAGTTTCTGGACCATTAGAAGTTAGAAATTAGAGCAGGAGAAGTTACCCAGAAATTAATTGCTGGGGGGAAGCACAAACAAAATGCAGTTTGGAGTATGATCATGTATCTCTGAGGGGGACCCTCAGCAGTGTCATGGCTGTAAGCTTTCTGAGCTTTCTTAAATGTTTCAAAAGCATCTGTACAGGGCCCAGTGTGAAGGACCTCGCCTCTAACAGAAATCTATGAGTATGTGGCTCAAAGAGAAATAGTCATGGATTCAGTAAGCAGGTCACCACGTGACCTTCTTTTTAGACTAGCCTACGCCATTTGACTGGTGCCAGAATATAAGAGTAGGTTGTATCAACAGGTAATTTCACTACTTGTGTCATACGGTCGTCTTTTCAAAATCTCTGGAGAACTGTAAAGATATAAATCAAGCTGCCTTATGATGAATACAAAGCCACAACTCCATATCACTGTATGAAAGCACTTTATTAAAAAAACAAACCCTGAGGTAATGCAACAAGCCAATCTGAATTAAAATAGGTGGTCTAGAATCACTGTGATTTTGCTTGAGAATGGGAAATATAACCAGCTAGTACTCTCCTTTCTAAAAATTTCTTAGGAATTCAGAAAGTATCAGGAAGGGTATTCTGGGTGGAGCTAAATGATCTCCACTCTCTTTTCTTTTTTCAACTTCATTTAAAAAAAAAAAAAAGATAAAAAAGAGCAGTCAAGCCTGGATTTCCATATTGTACAATTATGTGTTGTTAAAGGAGAGGTTATGTTGAAACTGTCACTCTGGTTTCTTTTGGTGCTCAAAGTCATATACAGTATTAAGATTGACACAGCCAGAGGCAGTCATTTGATGACTGACAGTCACTGTCTCCTCCATGTAGATACTTTCTGCTTTACTGCTACTTTTCTGCAAAGAAATGAGAAAAGCGCACACTAATGGCTAGCATTTTTGACAAATGTAAACTTTCCTCCTTTATATTCTTTTCAGAGGATGATGCACTTGGCTGCTCCTGGAAAATTCATGAATCATGGCTTCCAAGGTCTTCGTCACGGTTCCTATTGTAACAAAAGCTAGATGGACAATTGGTAATAATTTATGCAGAGGATTTAGCCACTTTTTCTGTTTTAGAAGTTAGCTTCAAGACAACTGTGAGAATTATGAATTTACTCGCTCTCCATTGCTGCTTAATTCCTGAGGTGAGTGAATAGTAGTTTGAAGGTTGTTTGCAATCGTCCGGTGCAACTATTTGTTACTTGTAGGTTTTGTCCTCTGACTGCTCTATCTAAGCAGCTGTTGCCAACTTGAGTGCGCGCCACTGCATGCATGTGAGCTGGCTGTTCCAATTTGCACGAATGAATAAACTTTGTGACTTTGTGGGTGTTAATCTAAGCTTTAGAGACGGCAGAAGTTCCTGGAGGGCTCTTCATTCTTCCAGGGAAAGAGTGAGTAAGCACAATGGGAAAGGAAAACTGCTAGAAATACGGAGAGCATGTTGAAAAATTTAAGTCTCTCTTTTTCTTCCTTTGCACAAGGAATATCATTATATTTGGCCATATGCATATCCAGACTTAAAAATAGCTGGATTCCTTCCTGACTAAGAGGGAGAAGGGTATAAACCATATGTATTGGCTGTCCAACAGACTTACATCTACATGTGAATATACATGTGTGGTCCTGGCTGTGACTGATGTCATCATGTGTCTGTACTAATGCCTGCCAGGTACACTGGAAACAAATCAATTCCCTGCTGGACTAATAACACTATCCTTCCTGAGCAGAGCCCTAGCCAGCTTCGAGGAGCTTGGAAGGGGGTTTTTTAAGGGAAATCTATTGATGATTTCAGTGAATTAGTGATGTGCATGCTGCAAAGCTATTTATGAATAATATACATAATGTCCTTTTCACCCTTATAATAGGAACAGCATTTGAAAACTCTTGCTTTTCTTCTGAAATTTCTTTGCAGCTACTTCACTGCCCAAAAACTTACTCTGTCGATTTTCTCTCAGGAACATGGCACAAGTGTTTTCTAGCTGGCTTTTTGGATTATTCCACCCTCATGGTCCTGGATGCTTCCACACCTCCACAACCGTTATTCTGCCCTGTACTTCTGGAGACGACTTACAGAAAGTTCATCCACTCACAGAGCCATGGGTGGTTTGGCCAGTCTCCTCCATGCTCCATGGCCATGTTTAGGGTATGGACTTCTGTTTTTCGTCTATTTTACTTCCAAAAGCAAGCTTATTTACTCCCCCCCCCCCCGCCCCCATGAACTATTGTTCCCTTCAGTTTCAAGATTTCATCCAGTTTGTGCCATAACAAGAAAGAACAGGAAATAATAAGCGCTGAAGGACTACTCTAAGCATGAATTTTCTCTCCATGAGGATGAAGGGCACAGTCTTCTTGGGGATATCACTAACATGTCTAAGCTGTACCAACATTGGTATAGCGATGTTGGAAAACTATATCAAACTGCTAAACAGAAACACATTCGGGATTTTTAGGCAAGATGAAAAAGAAACTAAGATAGCAGTGACCGAGAGAAGATAATTAAATACAGAGGATTTTGCAGTTCCAGAGAACTCAAGAGAAGGTCTGTTTACCTGCAGGAGGATAGCTTCAGTTTTGGTTCAATCAGTTGTTTTTGTCTATTTTTAGGGTATGATATGACGCTGTTGCTGATAGAACTGCTGCCAAAATGCCAGGTTTTCTACCACCTGTTTCAGATTAAATAAGGGGTTTTCTTCAGTAGTGAAGATAGAAAGTAGTGGAAATTTTGCACACCAGTTGAGCTACAATCCTACAGTTGGGTACTTCTGTTTTGGAGTATCTTTTCAGACTAAGAGTTTCTCACACAAAGATTTTTTTATTTATTTCAGAAGATGGCTATTTTGCCAGAATTCATGTATCCATCCAATGGATTTGCAATCCTAGAGAAAATAATAATGAAGAATTATTCATTAAAACTGGTGTTCATTTCTAGTTGTGGCTAAAAATTGATATTTTTAAGGAAGCTTTCTCATTTCTTACACCAAAAGGATGTATGTAGCTATTGTCCATATATAATATCTTTCCCAAACATCTTCTATTTTATTTCCTTCAGAGTTCTTCCTGCACATACTTTTAATAAGTTCTACCTCAACAATTTTGTGTTCAGCACTTGCTGTCCCCATCTTCTCACAAAGTTTCTAATACACATGAATATTTTGAACCCCAACCAGTAAAGCAGACCAATCAATAACAGAGCAATAAAAAATCCCTGGAAATGAACCAAAACGTATCTCCTCTGCAACTGAAGAGCCTCAGACAAGCTGAGGGTAAAAAGGTTTAACTTGGTCCCTTGCCAAATAGACCATACCTCTGTGAGAAATCAGATCAGACAGGAAATGAGCACAAATGTATAAACCCCTGAAATTCTAGAAAAAAATTGAATCCTCCCACTATCCAGAAGCCCTCTGCATAGCATTTCCCTCCCATTTCTGCCCTTTTATTCTGCTGGACCAGTTGCAATACTAGTTCCTAGTAAAAGAACTCAGTCAGGTTTGAAAATTATTTTCCTGTGCTTACTCTGCTAATACTTGTTGCAGTGTGAAAGATGTATTTTGTCTCAGCCCAAATCAGGAAATATAAAGTTTTTTGTTTATAAATGAAGCAGTGGTTTTCTTCTGCTTTTTTTTTTTTTCTTAGAACATGTTAAGTGAGGAAAGGGTTGGCAGGCTAGATGGTAGGGTGCACCTCGGCTTGGTGCACTGCACTTACTCATGCTGCCTGTGTTAAAATGAGTTTGCGCTGATGTGATCAGCCTTAGCAAACTGCTTTGATTCTTATTAGGCCCCTGGCTCAGAGTGAAAAAAGAAAATTAAAAAAACATAAAGAAGTGAAAAAAGAAAATCTACTGAGACAGGACAAAAAAGAAGCCGGGCACACATGGTAACAAGCAAGTTAAACTTTCCTTAGTTGGGCTATACCTAGAGCATTTCCTTGGATGGCCAGAGTAGCTGTGATACTTAGTATTGTAAAATTAACATTTAGTGATGGAAGAAGTCCATACAGCTCATCTAGATTGATTCATTTATCTGTCTAGCTTTGATATCTTGTAATATTTTTATCCTCTAAGTGCTTGCATATCTATTTTTTTTCCCCACTATGTTCCTGAATAAAGCATATAATGCTACTTTTGGTACTAAGAGATTACCTAGTGCAAAAAAAAGTGAAATACCTTGGCATATGCTTATTTCATTTGCCTAAGTTTGTGCATTCTATAAATTATTCAAAGAAGTGATATTAGTGGATCAACAACAGCTCTGGTTCATCAGGTCATATTAACAATCTTGGACCATTAGGTTGGTAAGATGCCAAAGTATAATAGAGAGAGTGAATTTACAATGCAGATTTTCAGAATAATCCCTCTCTACACAGTGTCAAAGTCCATTTCTGAGATATTCCTATAAAATATAATTGTCAGTGCAGCCCCATCCCTGGAGTCAGGGATGAAATCTGGGACCTTTGGGAACGCAATGTTTAAATGCACGATTTTCCTGCCATCCCTCTTACTGCTCTGAAGATGATTGCAATCAGGAGCTACACGTAGGCAGCCATTTTGTGTATTATCTGTTCACTTCCCCCATGCTTTCAAAGTGCTCTAGGAGGATTTTTGCTGAAGATTTTCCAATCACCTTTTTCTTCCTTTTACTGGTCTGTGTAGAAAATATCTATAATGGGGTGCAATTGAGAGATTCTGATTGTCCCTCCATTCAGTTGCCTAGGAAACAGACTTGTGGATATCCAGCTTTTTCCTTCATTACTGAAGATGCCATTTACAGTTGATTTCCTCCTATGTCTCCTTTGCTGTGTGCACTGCTGAAAAGGAAAGGACAGAATAAAGCTTGTTCTATTGTTTGGTTTGCTGTTTTAAGGTATTATTTGTTTGGAGAACATTCAGGTTATAAAGTCTGAATACATTGTTCATGACTGATAGCCGTGCCATGGGCAATATAGATAGCTGAAGATACCACATAATTAATTTCTTTACTTTTTTTTTTTTACTTTTTTTTTTTTCCTTCTGCTTAATGGGAAAGAGTCAAATGTAAAGCTGGTTAGATTCCCTCAAATTCTGTAATCTAGTTATACCTGTGAAACATTACCATGGTATTAATTAAACTGAAATTCAAATTGAAAAATAGAGGTATAACTGAGAGTAGATTTGTTTCCTTCCACTTACTTTAATGTCTGCTTATGTACACTGAAGTGGAGGAAATTATTAATTTTGAGGCTGGGTCATAGCATACCCTGTTGAGAATGGATCTTAATTAGTCTGAAGACTTTAACCTTAAAAAGCTCAAATTTAGCATCTTCCTCTGAAGAGGTGTAAATGGTGACTCACTGTACTATTTAAGTGCAGTATAAATTTATTCTCAGTAAAGGAGAAGATATTAATCAAGAAGACCACCAGGTATTCATTTGGATGTGTGTTTTTCTCCTCTCTGCTTCCTTTTTTTTATTCTTTTCCTTTGTTCTCATTCTTACTATTTTGGCTCCTTCTATTTCCTTTCTTCCTCTCATCTGTCACTTTTATCTTTTTCATCTTTTAGCCTTTATCTTTATCTGTCCCTCTTACTATTTACTTTCTTTCTCCTGTAACTGTTTGTCTTTTATGGAGTCTTCCTAGCCCCCCCCTCCCTTTTCTTCACCTCCCAGGAAGCATCCCTCTTTTGAGAAATATACCATATTTGGTTTCAAAGTCATCTCATGCCCATTCTGGTTTGAAAATTATTTATACCAGTAATAAAGAGTATTGAAGGGCTGGATAGCACTAGAGAAGGTTGTTTATAGGCTGGAAAGGAACACAAAAGCATTAGGCCTTTCCTTACTGTACCAGTTTCTCTTCATGTGCCTCCCTCACCCTGCATCCCCAGGTTTGGGGAGATCATCCTAGGACCACCAAGCTTTTGCCCCCCAGCAGCCTCAGACCTCCTTCCCTGCCTAATTCTCTCTTTTGACTCTTCTGCTACCCTTCCTCCCCCTCACGGCCCTCTCAGTGCCGTTGTCTCTGCCTCTTTTTGCCTGGCCTCCATTTTCCTCAGATTGTTCCGTCTCCTGATTACCTCTCCATCCTTCTGATGCCAGGATGACTGCAGAGTCGCCCAGGCCCTGGTTTTTTTCTATGGTAATTTTCTCAGTGGTGTTTCCCCCTCTTTCCTTTCCTCGCAGTCTCCTTTTTCCCTATTCCTTATCTTTAAGCAACTCAGCCTGCCTCATTTTAGCATAATCAGCTACCCCAAGCGGCAGCAAAGCAGGCAGAGTTGGACAGAAGTTGATCGTTAAAAAACCCCCCGAACAGCAACAACAAACCCCACCATTTACATTAGCAGGACTAGCCCACAGTTCAGATGATAGAGAAAGGAAAGGAGGAGCAGTGTGTCTTCCCTGTGAGTCAGTGCTGGCAGAGGAAGAACGACAGTGACAATGATCTTCGGTGTCTTCCTCTTTCTTCTCCAGCCTTGGGTCAGCACTTCCTGCTATAGTTCCCTCTTCCGCAAGGAAAAAATACTTTGGGTATCAGTGTATCCTTACTGCTGCCTGAGGGAGCTCAGACGACAGGCTTGAAAGAGGGTGAATGAAATCGTGATCGGAAATGATGGCTAATTTCTTTCTCGACACACTAACGGAAGTGGGAGAGGACATACTGCTGGGTGTATTTTGTTCAGCAGGCAGTGCTTTGCTTTGCAGATGTGGAGGTGGTAGACAGACATGAGAGAGAGATGAACATTAATTTATTGATGTTAATTATCAGCTGAAGCTGACAGGGTGTTTTTTTGCTTAAAAGTTTCCCTGTTTTCATCAGAAAATGCTAATGGGTGGGAGCAAAAGAGGTTTTCATAGGAGTATATCCATTTGTAACACATTATTATTGGGAAAACTTCTCCAATCTAGGTTGGGATTCCTGTCCAAAACCCTCAAAAAGTACATCTTGCCTCAGTATAATCATTATTTTTGTTAGAGCTTTCAGAAGGAATTGCTTCAAATCCTTCTTTTTTCTAATTGAGACATTGGTTTGAATCTGTGTATTTAATAACTCAGGTGGATGCCTGTGTGAGGTAACAGTTCTCATGTGATAGTGGGCCTTGATTTTACATCAGTGAGGATTTAAGATATATTTTTTACCTTGATAAGTTTCAGTGGACAGGGAAAAACTTCATTATTACACATATAGGTCCTGAAAGGCATATTTCACAAACCTGGTGCATGTCCCCCCTCTCTTCCTCCTCCACCCACAACACCCTGAGTCATCTTTGGCTTTGAATCCCTTGGGCTCCCCAGGACTCCCACAGATCTCCTGAGGATAACAGAGAAAAGAAAGGGACACCAAATAAATACGGTGAGAGGCCTCCTGAATAACCAATTTTTAAGAATGGCTCAGCTGAAATCTGCAAGGGCAGAGTCAAAAAGAAGTATTTTTAGTAATAAAATTAAATCTTTTGTTAGATTTGTGCTATAATGATAATAATTAGAGAAGCTCCCTGCTTTCCTCAGTAGTGCTTTTTGTCTTGAGTTGGGATGAATCAAAAAGCCAACTTGGAAGTGAGGTGTCTGACTTGTAAACTACAGCATCCTTCTGCTAGCTGGAGTGACCATGAACAGAATATACATAATAAACCTGTGCCCTCTTGATTAATCCATTGAGACTGACATTTTAAGAGATGACTCTTTTCTTCAAACTAAAGTGCAGTCACCCACATGACTTACAGACAAGATATTATTACCTGAATAAGACTCAGCTTGAAAGCGAATCTAACAGCATGTAAAAATGCTAACAATGACCAAACCTTCTGGATTAGGACAAATGAGGGCCATACCCAAAAGTTTTCTAAGGGAGAAAAAAGGAAAAATCAGACATAATAGCAAGCCTATAGCTGTAAGGGCTTGTAGTGATGCAGATCCTGCCTGCTTCTGCCCTGCCTCACCACTCCCCTGCCCCTTCTTCCCTTTCCCCCTTCATTAGGGAGGTTTCTGGAGAATGACTGGCTTGGTCACAATGCTTGTTCAGTAGGGTGGGAGCTACAGCCTGACCTGCACACATGAGCATCCGTGTATGTGGCTCACAGTCTAGCAATACCTCTGCGCCAGAGTAAGCCTGCGCTAGCCTTTGGCACCAGCAACTGGAAGAAGCTGGAAGGAGAGGCTCCTTCCACTTCCTAAGAAGCTCACCACGTGAGCCAGTTCAAGGCTAGTCACCGTCAAGCGCTGCGTTATTTCACTGAATTAGGCTGTGGGGTTATTATTAACAAAATAGAAATAAATTGAGAACAGGATGGAAAACGGCTTGCAGTAGGGAGATTTATGGCTTAGATGTCTTGTGTGCACCCTGTCTGCAGTCATGACCTAATTTCTCACCAAACATAAAAAAAGGTAAGAGGAAAAAATTCTAGTAAAGGAGATAAAGTGAAAGACTAATACAAAACACACTAGGTAATGTTGCTGTTCTCTTTGATGAGTGCATTAGGGACTAATTTCTCTTCTTTGAAAACTCTGGGGATCTGGGTCTGCTTATTGAATGAGCCTACTAGATTAATATTTGGGTTTTGTTGTTCTTGCATTTCATAGGTTTTATGTTAAACCTTTATCCTTCCTTGATAGAATTCAATAAATCAGGTATTTCAAAAAAGATTTGTACAGTTTCTCTGTCTTTCTGTGAAGAGTGAGAATGTTTTAGGTTTCCTCAAAAATGCCATACGTTGCCCTATAAAGCCTTGAATCAGGAAAGCCTCCATTCAAGAAAACATTTAACCATATGCTTAACTTTAACTTTAGGCATATGCTTAAAATCTAGCATGTGCCGAAATTCTCTCCTGAAAAGGAATGGATTTAAGCACTTGCTTATGCTCTTTCCTGGATCAGAGCCCTGTACATTATACATCAGATTCCACTGCCCCCAACTATAGTTATTCAACTACTATTATTCTGGTCAGTACATTCAAAGCAATTTCAATGATTAGGATGGTACTGTGTCACTGGACACAAATAAGAATAGGAGACCCAAATTTTCTAGGTATTATTGAAACTCTTACCTCTCAGCAGAGACTAGTTCTTGTTACCTACAATGGTTCTGCACTGCTCCGGCATCTTTTCAAGTAACCTTGTTAGTGACTTACAGAGTAAAACCCAATTTTTGTCTTGGTTTACCTTTGGGTTTTGTGATCAATATGTAGGTATTTTGATCACTGATGACCTAGTTTACAACCCTTGAAATGAGTTTAAATTAGTTTGGCGATTTTGGAAAAAGTAGATTGACTTACCTTATGTCAGACAGAGGGGAGTGTGGATTGGTGAGAACTTCCACAAATGTAGATGCATTTCCCTATTTTCTCACTTCTTTTTTCTTTTTGGAAAGTGATAAAAACTTACAATGGCTAAGGAAAGAAGCCCTTCTTTTTCCTAGTCCATTCTCATATCCATTAATAATGACACAGGTTGTCATTATTAATGCTGAGTGAAATCCTGTTTGAAACGATACATCACTTTTATCCTTGGATAATTACCAGAGTTTAACAATTTCCTTTCATGTTTGCTAAACTTTAAAGAGCAGAGTCTGAAAAAAAGGTATCTGCAGGGGAGGGGGGAGGGAAGCAGGCGGGCACACAAATCCCTTTATTTATGAATGGGATTTGTTCATGCACTTCCTGCACACAACTCAAGTAAGTATGAGGATCAGAAAGTACTGAGCAAAACTCTTTCTTGGGAAGTCAAAACCCTGTTATTTCCTGGAGGTTTGACAGCACTAGCACTGAATTCGTGCTTCATTATAATTAGAGCTGCTTGCACTCTATTAACAAAATACTTTGTAGTTTGTATATACTTGTCTTTAGACAATTATGGTTATTTCACACACCCTCTTTTCCTTGTTTCCTAGGAGATTATTAAAACACACAGTTGAGCACTAATAATAATGTAGTACATATGCCAGACATTGAAACACACATGCCAGACCCACCAGGGGAAATAAATTACTTTTAATATTCGTTCTCAAGCATCCTATGGGTCTGTCACTGCAGGCATATCTACAGACGCTATAGGGCTCTGGTTAGAGCCCTCTCAGTAGAGAAACTCCAGCTGACAAACTCAGAAATACAGCTGACACTCTGCATGTGCGAACTGCATATGTGAATGGGAGAACAAAGCTATTGTGCTCTGCACAGAGCCATTTATGGGGTGCTGGTGGTAGCTGACTTAAGGGAATCACTAACTAGCCCTGAACCTGCCTCCCGGCCGGGGAGCCAACACCAGCCCCTTGCACAAATTCATAGCAGCTCCACAGTGTTTTCACAGGAGCTCCTTGGCTGCTGAAAATTGCTGTGAAGCCTTTCAGGCAACATATCTTAATTTGAATCACATATAAAATGTATTTGTAAGAATAATGTTGTGTTTTCTCCAGGCGCATTTCAGTGCAGCTACGTGGACACTTTGTTCATCTTGTTTATAGTGGTACTACCCTCACGGAGGAGGTGAACTGAGTTTTCACCAGATTCATCTGGGCTTCAACTAGGACTGGTGACCTTCCTGCTTGGGACCTCCCCACTGGGAGTATCTGGATAAAGGAAAAGGGAATCTGTGCTTGGAGACTCCTCTGAACTCTCTCTGAACTAATCCTGAACCCCATCCTGAACTAACTTGGGATTACTTCAACTATCCATATCTGATTTGCTTCACATTTTTGGTACATTTGAGTTTTCATATGAATCCAGCTTTAAAAGTAGAGGACTGGATCCACTTCCTCTTTATTTATTATCTAAGCTCTCTAATCTTCTTTGTCTCCTCGCAGTTTGCGTACACTCTATATGACATGACCTGCATAGAGCACTTGCTATTTTCGGTCCTGACTCAGTACTCCAGTCATTGGTTATTATTAATCTGTCTTTATCTTCTATTAGACATAACAATATAACATTGGATAAAGTCAATGAAAGGTCAGTGAGAGACCCTTAAATCAACAGATCCTTTGAGAAAGCATAGGTTTAAAGTAATATCATTTTGGTCGGTCTGAAAATATTACTAAATTTTTTCATTTCCTGAAGGAAAAAATATATAATAAAAATAACTCACGTGAAAGTAAAAGTATTAATTAAACATTCCTATTAATTACTCAGGTAACTAACCTAATTCCCTTGAATCAGAGGAATTGGGTGAATATTTAGTTTTAGTCTGCAGTGCATTTCTTCACACTGCAGCTTGTGTCTGTGGTGGGGACACAGAACATCTCACACAAGTGACTTCAAAACTCCCCAAAATGGCACAGGAAGGCAGCTCATTTGCAATTGAAGACTGTGAATGAAGGGTAGCGAATAAGATTTCCAGCACAAGTTAATAAAATAAAATATTTCATTTTGTTTTATGAAACGGTACAGAAATCACCAGAAATCTAGGTTGTATCTTACAAATGATGTATTCAAAGCTAATGCATGCCCATGAGTACAGAATAAAAATGTATTTGTTCACACTTCGCTAAGTTACACACCTGTATAAATTAAATGGTGGCCTCTTCATCATATCTCAGCATGATACAGAGATTTACCAGCATAAAAATCTGTTAAAGATGCCTGCTTCTAAGACTTCATCTTCTTGACAAAAGTGCTAAAGCATTTTACTAGAAAGAATCTTAATAAAGACTTAAAGTAAATGCAGACTTGTCAGACAGATGGAGGAATCGTGCAGAGGAACAGCCAGCCAGCGATGGATAAGAACCTATTCAGGCGGGTGTAGAGCTGATTTTAACCGAGTTTATTCTATTTGCTTTGTGGGTTTTTGTTTTTTTCTTAGCCTTTTTCAAAACAGTTTTGTGCTATCAAATGTGCAACTGGCAATTATACTCCCAGCTCCTACTAGAAATAGCCGGAATGGTTATTGTTGTTGATATTATTCACAAAACAGTAGGGCTTGGAGTCAGCCAGGGACTCCCACTGTGCAAGTGACTATACAGATGCAGAATAAAAAGATAGTTCTGTCTTAAAGTGCTGTCCTATTTCATTGTGTTGAGAGCAAATCTGTGTTCATACAATACCCCTCTCACCCTGCAATGCTGGGTTGGGAAATCTAAATCTGTGCTCATTTTTCCATAACAAGTAAGGATAAGAGACTGGAAGCTTTGGTGCAACAGTAAGAGCCTTTGGCCTTGCCCTGCTCTGTATGTGTCAGCACAGGATCTTCTGGCTTCTGAATTGTTCCGAGGGTCCTATTTTAGATTCTCTCAATTTAGTACTTGTTAAAAGCAGACATGCATAAATAACTAGTGGGCAGAGAGTTACCCAGAGCCAAAATTGCAAGGCAGTTGCCCCTCAATCTATTGATTGCACCCAGGCTGGAGGGGAATTCCTGCAGGCTCAGCTGCTTCCTCTGACATGCTTTAAAAAAGATACTCTCTTTACCTAAAGATGAGCAAGTGTTTTTACTGGATTTCACGTGAGTGGAAAACATATATTCAGTGACAATGAGCCTTTCCACAAACTCACATTAATTTTGTTAAGTTGGGAGAGGGAAGAGGAAAGGAAAGAGAAGGAAGAAGGACAGCATGGTTTTAAACAGAAAATATTAACTGTTGTTTTGAAATTATTTTCCTAATATTTGTTTGTCTTTTATTTTTAGAATTTAAGAAATCTTAATATTTCTATTTTCTTTCTTTAAAATGAAATACAATTGCTCAAACTCTCATTAATATATTTCAGTAGGGGTTAAACTATACATTTTCCAGAAAACTATTTCATTTGACTCAAAGTGACTATGTTTTTAAATATTTTGACATTACTACTAAGCCAAAGCATCAATTGTTTGTTCATCTGAGTTTTCTATGTGTTGCTGATAAGTAAACTTGCTTATAATAAAAACTGATTCATTAGACTGAGTCTTTACATACCAGGCATCTTCTTCAAGCTGATCTTTTAACTTTTTAAAATTACTATATTTTTCTTTAGCCCCAAAAGTTTAACTTTTCTGAGAGGAAATCCAAAGGAAAAAGTGCTTTTAGCTCATAGTAAAAATTCTCAACACAAAATTCTTCAAACACTGTTAAGGCTTCCTGGCTTTGGACAAGAGAACTGAATTAGCCAAAGGGTGCTATTTTCTGCACAGCTTGGCTTTTGCCTCCTTATAGAAACCCAACACAACGTGGCAAATAGCTTCTTTGAAATAATATATTTTTTATCAGCTAAGTACCCAGAGGGCTCATCCTCAGTAACAATGAATTATGGATAGCTCATAATTCCTAATATTCCCCCAATCTCCATATTCAGCCCCTGCAAAGCAGCTGAGCTCTGCTCTTTCTACATCTGTGCTCCTTTTATCTCCTACCCCAGCAGTGCCATACTCGGCGGTGCCTGGCGTAGCCGTACCTATACTCCCAGCAATGCCTATGGATTTCCAGAGTACCCTGCCTTCCCCAAAGCCTTTCTTGGGCATCCATAACTGCGTCTGGGAGCTATCAGACAATGCTCTAATGCTAAATAAAGGGACAGAGCTGGGACACAGCTGACAGAGCATGTCCTAACACTTACTTGGAGAAAGGGTACAGCTGCATTCCCAGATTATACTCTGGAGCTAGGAACGGCTGCCACCCACGGCACGGCGGAGACTTGAGGCAGATAGTTTAACATTGCTTGGCTCTCTTATGCCTTATTAGAAATGTAAAAGAATCCAGCAAGCCGCCTTTTTTTTCAGGAGCAGAGCGTGACTGTGTCGCACGGCGTTATTTCAGCTGATGCAGCCGGCTGACGTGCGGGGCAAGGAGTGTGCTGTGGTCCTCGTCAGCCTGCCTGCACGGCAGCGAGCTTTGCATCAGGTAGCCCTGCCCCGGAGAGTGTCCGGGGACTGTGCTCAGCCTGCTGCAGGGGAGGGCTCGGAGACCATGGAGGAGGCCTTTTGCCCACAGGCTTCTTGCATCTTTTCTTCTCCATGCTCCAGGAAAGCAGAGGAACCCGAAGTGGCCCCTGAATACTGTTGGAAGTGCCAAACTTCCAGCCGTGCATGCTTTTCATATTGCTGTTAAAAAGTAAATAATTACCATGTGAGAAAACCACAAGAGTGTTTGATTTTTTTTTCCCCTCCCTTGCCTTGCTCCTATCCCTCCTCCTTCCCTTTCTTCTGCTCAGCTCCCAGTCCCACAGGCACACGGGGTCTAATTTGTCCGGTGCGGCAAACGTGCTCAAAACTCAGCGAAGAAAGCTTTCCCTCGCGAACATAACCCAGCAAGGTCGCGAAACTCCTCGTTACCGTGCTTTGCAGGTTGCTGTTTCGCAAGCGCCCCGAGCAGCGCCTGCACACAGACAATGAGGGACCCACGCCCCGAGCAGCTGGGCAGCGCAGGCAGCCAAGCAAATGCTCTTCGCGGGCAGCAGCCAGGGCTGCTTCTTGGATCGCCTTCCCACAGCGAGCTTCACAGCACACGCACCAGTGTCCTTCAGACAGAAGAATGAGGAAAACTCTACACCACACTGCAAGGTTTGTTGGGGTTTTTTTCCTGGTCTAGTTTTAGACTACTGAGCTTGGGAGCCATTAGCAATTTAGCTGCACCAGGAGGAGCAAAAGCTGAGCTAATTTGGCCTGTCCCTCAATGGCAATGTTATTTCGCATAGGCATTCCTTAAAAACGTCATCTGACTATGTTAAATGAAAAAAACCCAGACGCTTGGCTATTCAGCCAAACTTCAGCACCGCACCATATTGGGAACTTCAGCTCCTACTGAGGCAAAGAGCCGCAACTGCAGTTTTTCTTTATAAGCTTCACAAACAATAAACATCTATTTGACTAGTGACTAGGATACTTCTTTGTATTATTCTTATTCTTCCTAGTGCAAGTATCTTCTGGGAAGTACAGAGCATTCAATCCCTCGAGGTCAGCATCTCTCAGCAGGTACTCAGCAAGCTACCGTAATCACCTATACTACTTATTATACTTGTTAATGGGATTTGACACCTTTGCCTTCTGGCTTCAGCTGCAGCCTACACTTATACTCTGAAAACACTGATTAAATTACTCACTTAGTAATTTTCAGGATCAGGCCAACATTTTGAAAAACATACATTGCAATTTGATCTTCTTGTATTATATAAACCCATTTGAAACCCTGGTTCAGCAAATCATTTAAGCCCTTGCTGAAGTACCATTGAGTGACTTCACAAAGAAATATTTTTTGCATATAATATTTGCTCGATGGCATTATCATGTAGCTTTCTGAAAGGAAAGTGGATTAGCTTCAAATGTTGTTACGATTTATTATTTGTTGAGTGCTGACAGTACACTTCAATGGAACTTGAGGAAGTGCTTAAAGTTAAGCACATTTTCAAGTACATTGCTGATGTAGGGCCAAAAAGTTAATCTGAGACCTTCTTTGTTGGAAAGTGTAGACATGACACCAAGGAAGAGCATTCTTTAATTTTCCCTTAAGCAGGAAACACTGGTTAGCCATGTGGGTCTATTTTACAAATAAAAGTGTTGACTGTCAGCCATTTCTCATTTTGATATTCCAATGCTGAAGAAAAAGTATATCAACTGTTCATATAATGTGTTGAATGCAAATTTAGACAAGTGGCCAACTGGACGCACATATCTTCCCAGAGAGAGATGAAAGAGTAGAATGGAAATATGCCATCTGGGGCTTGCAACCCCCATCCCAACCTGATGAGATGTCACGTCCTCTTGGAGGGCTCTGCGTGCATTTAGAATTTTTGTTCTGGGCAGAGCCAAGGATATTGTCAGCTCTCAGTAAATAATACATCAAAGAATAACTTGAAAAAGTAATGGACTTTCCTCTTCACAAAACTACTTGTTAGTAACGTTCACATACACTCTAGATGCCACTAGCACAGGGGAACACTGGGTAACCCCAAATTGCTGTAGGTGGCATGTGTCTTTGCTATTGCTGTGTAAGGTGGTTCTTAATGCTCTATCTAGCTAGCATGATGGCTCAGCACCTGCCCGGAACAGTCCCTAAATTAATTATTCTGGGATTGTACACTCATCTTTTTTATTACATGTGAATACAGAGTCTAACACAATGGGACCTTGTCCCTAACTGTAGCCAAGAGGCTCAATAGGAACAACAACAACAATAATTATACTTATATGTTGCCTAAACACAATTCTGAAACATCTGTGGCTTGTCACTATTATAGTCCAGAAGCTATAGCCTAAGTGAGGCTTTTTTTGGAGGCAATACAAGGAAACTCACTATGGCTCCTGAAAACTCTCTTGGAATGTAATAATATAAATGAGGAGGAAATATTCTATGGGGAAAAAAGTGCTTAAGGCAACAGTAATTATATTGCCAAATATAGCATATAGAATCTGCAGAGTGAGAATTTCATATAACAAGGGAAATGTAAAATCATACTTGGGGTGTAACTAAATTGTAATAGAATGGCTGGGGGGAGCATTATTTGAGGGAGTTAATATTTAAACCCCGACTAGCAGTGGAAGCACAAGAGAGAGGCTGTTTTCAAAACTGTGTTGTCTTTATTCGTGCAGGAAACAACCAGTATGTGTTTGGGTGTTGGAAAAATCATAAATAATAATCTATTATAACCCCCACAGAAAAAAAACTGAAATAATGCAGCCCCTACCTCCATCTTCCCATTTTTCTGATATTTCTTACCCGGTAATACAGAATCAAAAGGTCAGACTTTGGAGAGTTTCTCTGGGTAAAACTAAGCAGAGCTTTTTATTTGTCCTGTCTCCACTACAGCATGCTGCAAGAGGGAGGGATTTGGAAGAGTCCTCTTCTCGCCTCTACCAGACAGCTGAGCAGGGCTCTTCTCTCCCTGTTGATCTCATTCCATCTGAGTGTTGAACCACTGCAGAAAACAGAAACCTCCTCCACTCCACCAAGAAATTTGCATCTTTTTCATCTCCCTGACTACTGCTGCTGCCCCTGGTACCTCCCTCCCCCCTTTTGCATTTTCTCATTAAAAATGCATTTATTCTAACTCCACCTTTCATAGTCTTTTCTTCTCATGTATTTCTCCTTCTCCAAGCATTTTCTCTCCATGAACATGGTTCAGACTCACCTCACACCTCAGCTGCAATCCCCATAGTATCTATGGCACCCTATGAATAGTACCTTTCCCATCCGAGGTCAGAACGGGGACAAGTGACAGAAAAGTGTGTTTACACAAGCAAGCCATGGCACTGAGCCGAAGCCCAATGAAGTCATGAGGGCTTCTCCAATGCCCCCAACATTTTTGAATCATAAAACATACATCAGTGTTTTTAAACACAAATAAATGTAAGCAATATTTACTGTTTCTCTACACTTGGTAGGGGTTTTGTGTGTGTGTATTTCACAAAAACCTTATGGAAGAAAAAGAGAATTATGACTTAGCAAGCCAGGGAGGGGAAGTCTATCTATGCATCGAGAAAATCCAGTAACCTTTTTTGGCACAATTAGGTGCCGACAGAAACACTGCCGTAGAGAGAACTGGAGAATATTTGACCAGAACCTTTTACTAATTGAAACTATTTTAAATTCCTGTTTCTTTCCTGAAAGTTTCACTTTGAGATCTGTTATGAAACTTGCACATATCAGATGAAAATTTTCAAGTTTTGAAGGACATTTGGAGAAAGAGAACATTTGCTTCCTTCCTTTGACAAAATGTAGGTCTTACCTGGCAGAGGAGTAGATCTGCAACAGCAAACAAACATTCCCCTGCTGTTTTGGTAATTAATTTTGATCTTTTAATGCCTGGGCTACTTTGACGGGTAGTATGGAACAAGGAGGTGGCTGGAAATCTCCCTCCGCTGACGGGCCCGGACAAGCTGGCACTTCTTCCATATCCATCCATCAGTACGTAAGCGATGGCTCCTTGGTGTGGAGCCTGACATTGCAGCCACCTGCTGCAGCAGCACTAACAGTTTCTTTTAGTTACATCAGATGAATGACAGAGGTTACCAAACCGAGGAGATTACCACTGCCAAAAGAGATGTGTTTATCAGATGGTCAGTACTGTGAGAGTGTGAATGGCAGGGGTAATTCAAACCCATTTCAGGTGATGCAACGAGCTAGTCCTTCTATGCCATTTTGCCTTTTAAAAGGTATCTTTTCCCTATTTTTTGTGGAGATAATTTAAAAGAAACCTTATTCCATACCTTTACAGCAAAGAATGTGAATAGGACCATCTACAAACTGAAACCAACCTTAAATTGAAAACAGAAGTTCCTGCTTAAAGACCTATTTGGAATTCAAAATCAGATTTTAAATACTCGTTAAAGAAAACAACAATAACAAAGATCCTGTTTGCCAAGAAATACTTGTTGAATGGAAGTGACTTTAAAAGATATTACTGCAAATGCTGCTATTTAAGAGAAATGAAAGCTAAACCAGATCTGAAACAGAAACAATTATTACAGGTTGTTTGATTGGCTAAGAAATACTAATTCTTCTTAAGCCATGGAGCAGAAATGAATTGTGAGGATAAATCTGTCAATCCATCAGTTTGCAGTTTGTGCCTTTAGTGGAGATTTGGCAGAAAAAGTAAATTATATTTCTGAGGGATTCGAGTTTATGTTTTTCTTTAGGATTTTGTAATGTTTTGCGGTCTTTCAAACTCAATGAAACCAAATACATTTTTAAGCAGTCAGTTCATTACTAATGAGGGCGAAGGCCCTGACAGCAGACCTAGATAGCCCCTGTGGCCCCCGCTGCCAGCATTTCTGTAGCTGACTACAATAGAGACTCTCTGTGCTGGATCTGAATTCTCATCTGCCTCAGGTGCTGCTACGAAAACGCAGTGTGCAGACACAGCACATATGGGAACATCGTCTTCTTTCGTTTGCAGCACAGCTCGCTAACATTTTGCCTATAGAAAGCAAAATTCAGGGTATTTTGTTATTTATAGCCATGGGATCCTTTATGAACACTTTCAAGCTCAGGTCCAAGGTAATCCATTGAGTCCAACTGGTTCTCAGCAGAAAGGTTTTTAAAATGCCTTATTGCCACTTCTCTGTGTTGTTCCAGGGTCAACGTATTTTCTTAACAAAGCAGTACTCATTGAAAGCAGTAGACTGTACAGCATAAATCCTTAGAGTCATATAATTCCACCTTGTATATGGTATTTACTATAGAATACCTTACAGAAACCAAGGAGAGAGAAATGTATCATTTTAATCCTCGAAAACCTTCAGCTGTTTTCCTTCACTTTTCAATATTTCTTCTCAAAAGTCTCCCCCAGAACAGTTTCTGGACCTCATTTCTTCATCTTTCCCTGTCTGTGTTGCTTCTCCTACATCAGCCTTTTTTCTTTGTCTCTAGCTTTTAAAACTGCTTAGGTTTCACAATATCTCCACTGTGTCTTTCAGGCTTTCCCCATAAAAGTAAATGAGAGGGACCAGGGAGTGTTGTGTCCAGACAAGGTATTGGGAGTGAATACCAACCCCTGGCAGTCCCTGAACTATCCCTGGGCATCGCTTGGGTAGCTCAGATCAAAACTGACAACTGAACAACAGGAATGGTCTTGGTAATTATCCGAATGCTTTGAGTGTACTGCAATAGGCCTGGTGCCATGCTCACCATCAGCTGACTGCATCAGAGTTTTCTCAGAGTTTTGTCATAGTTAAGTTCAGATGACAAGGAGGAAATGTTTTGTTTTGTTTTGTTTTGTTTTCCTAGGAAATGCAAAGCATTTCCTTTCTAACATTCTTTTATACCTGTAATTTAATCTATGGCATTAAGGTCCAACATAACAGCTAGTTACATGGTATAAATACGATCCAATTTATTCTCAGCTCACAGTGACATGCAAGCTATTCAGCAAAAGACCTCTCATAGTTAATCTACAAAATTATTACTACTTTTTCTCTACATTCTAAAAATGTCTTTCAGAAATGTGATGGTTTAATTCATACTTTATTATCCAAATGTTTATGGGAAGTATTCTTTTTCTAAATGAACTCATGCCAAATAATTTATGTTGTTTCTCTTCTCAGCAGAGATTTTCAAATTATTCATCTTTTTATTATTCTCATCATCCAAATTAACTTCACAGTTTTATTGAATCGAGTGATAGGCTCTGGGGCCTATGAAGTTTTTACTGTTTTAAACATTTTTTCCTAAAACTTCTTACTGTTCTGAATAACATGTTAAAACAACTGAGCAAGTTGGAGAAAAAAATAATATGCTTAACCTGGACAGTAATTAGGAGTTTATGTTTCACTGATCATTAGAAGAAGCTTTATACAGTTATTTGGCTGGGTGGAGAATGGATTAAGAGCAGCCCTGCAGAGAAGGACTTGGGGGTACTGGTGGATGAGAAGCTCAACATGACCCGGCAATGTGCGTTTGCAGCCCAGAAAGCCAATCATATCCTGGATTGCATCAAAAGAAGCGTGACCAGCAGGTCAAGGGAGCTGATTCTCCCCCTCTATTCTGCACTGGTGAGACCCACCTGTAGTACTGCGTTCAGCTCTGGGGCCCCCAACATAGGAAGGAGATGGACCTGTTTGAACAAGTCCAGAGGAGGGCCATGAAGATCATCAGGGGGCTGGAGCACCTCTCCTATGAAGACAGGCTGAGAGAGTTGGGGTTGTTCAGCCTGGAGAAGAGAAGGCTCCGGGGAGACCTTATAGCAGCCTTCCAGAACCTAAAGGGAGCCTACAGGAAAGCTGGAGAGGGACTTTTTACAAGGGCATGTAGTGATAAGACAAGGGGTAATGGTTTTAAACTGAAAGAGGGTAGATTTAGATTAGGTGTAAGGAAGAAGTTCTTCCCTGTGAGGGTGGTGAGGCACTGGAACAGGTTGCCCAGAGAGGCTGTGGATGCCCCATCCCTGGAAGTGTTCAAGGCCAGGTTGGATGGGGCTTTGAGCAACCTGGTCTAGTGGAAGGTGTCCCTGCCCATGGCAGGGGGGTGGAACTACATGATCTTTAAGGTCCCTTCCGACGCAAACCATTCTATGATTCTACAGTTCTATGATAATTGCTGCCAGAAACATGTTTTCTAACTAAATCTTTCTTCTTGAACTGAGATGTGCTTATTTGCCTATAAAAATTGATCTCTCCCAAAATTCTCAGTCCTGTGCGTTTTATTTTTTGAGTTAGGAAGACAAAAGGAAGGACTGAATCAGTAAATGAAAATTAAGTTGGTAACTACTATTATGTCAAATTCTTGATGCTAGTGATAATTATCTAATTCCAGATTTCACAGATCTGCCAGACTATAGCCGATTAACAGTATTAACCTTTTTTAATACAAATAAATGGCTGTAGCTTCAACTGGGCATCTACTAAACAGTTTCCATTTCTGTGTATAGAAGGCTGATTCTGTGCAAACCTTGTGCTTTCTGCACACAACCCTAAAAATGTACCATTTCATCATGCCTCAACTGATCTTACACTTTTATATTTCCTCTGCAGAATAAAAGGAAAGTCTTAATTGATTTGCAAGTGAGATGTAATATCAGTTCTTAGTCCTGGAACAGAGTTTCTAAGGGACCTAGGTGAAACAATTTAATAATCCATTAACTTTAGTTTACATATAAGGAAAGAGACAGTGATGTTTGCTTTTCCCACCATTTTCTATTTTCGTAATTTACCACATTTTTGGAATAAGGTGTGCCCGTATGTCCAGTACCTAGCACAAAGGGCCATTGGGCTTAGTTGGGGCTAACAGTAATGGTAGTGGTAGCAGCATTTGTGTCTCTGATATTGTTGCTGGGCATGGAAATTGCATAATGACCATACAATCCATGAGGAGGCATCAATGTCAATAAAACTTTCAATGGGACAAAGTAAAAATTAATTAATTTGACATTCTTATTTCATTCCAATGATACCAACATGCAGAAATTAAATATTGTGCAGCTATTTTATAATTTTGATTAATTCCTTTAGAGTTTTAAAGTATGATATTTTCTGTAAATGTTTGGGTATATCACTTATATACTGTATGATGTATGATATTTGAATGTTCAAAACAAAATTAAGCAACAGTATCAAAACAATATCTTGTTACTATACTGAAACGAACTGTTTCCACACTGAACCAGCATTTTCAACAGTTGGTTTTTGTGTTGGGTTTTGGAATGAAAAGAAACTTGTTTTTCAATATCTTTACAGTAAAGTATGCAAATTTCGTACTGCTTCGGAAGTGCATGATGTTATTTTATGTACATTTGAAAATCTTCTTACATGCATCGGATAAAATATTCTGTTTTGCCACTCCTCGTTCTCTGTTTCCATCTCCAGTTTTGAGTTTTAAAAGTGCCATTGGGTCCATTTTTCTCTAGGTTATGTTTTAACAAAGATAATCAGATACGGTATCTTCCCAGAGCCTTGCAAACATTAGATAATGTGTCATTGCGATTCGTTTGTCTAGTGGGTAAATAAAATTTTAGAGCTATAATTTGGAAGATTATGGCACAGATAGAAGAAATATCCAGCACACTTAAACAAGAAGTCAGAAGTGTATCACATGAGCTATGACTTTTGTTTCCCTCTCCATACCAATAGGCCATCTTGGCTTTCTTTTCTCAACTTTTTTTTTTTTTTCTTTTTCTTTAGTAATAACCAGGCCAGAATTAGTTAACAAAATACCAGACACCTAAACATGGTGCCCTTTTTTTGCAGCTGGTTGGAATTTGGGACTACCCTGTAAGGCATAGGTTTTTTTGGTTGGATTAATGCAAAATCCAAGACTGAATGTGCACTATCTCATTTTAACACTTCACAGTCATTAATCAATGTCTCATCGACAGCCACTCTGTGTTCCCCAACATGCTGAAGCACTCTTATATTTTACAATAGCATCGTTTGGCACTTCTCTCACACTGTTCAGAAACAAAAGCACTGACAAGCTGCTGCACTGTTGTAAAACATCAGAATGGTTCATATTCGTTGGAGGCACTCCAAAGGGTACAGCAAAATAGATTTGAAGTTCTACCAGCTATACCGAGAAACATACCAGGATCTTGCCTGACAAACAGACAGAGGTTCAACTGCAACAGGTAACTATTTCGCTGAATAATCATCCTATTCACTTAGTACATTTAAATGTAAAATGGAATTGTCCAAGGTGCTTCATGATGTTATATTGCATGTAATTTCCAGGGCCTTTGCTATTGACACACCTGCTTATTTTCTATAGTAAGTACATGCTAGCATAGTATGCATTACTAGTAAAGACATGATACAGTTTCTTTCTCCCCTTTCATGCCAGGTAGGTACATTTCCATTCTGGAGGTTGCCCAGAGATGCAGTAACGCAAATTCCCCTCGTACACCTTCAGAAGCACCATGTGGGAGTGTGGCTGTAATCCATGCTCAGCCTCTGCTGCACCCAGCTGTGGTTGCACTAAGCTATGACAGACAACCGTCATCTTTCAAGGCAGATTTCCCCTATTAGATGGGACTACTCTAGTTTTGTGCATGGGTACATATAGGCAGAACTGAGAAAGATTTCTGGCATTGCCATGTGTGCATGGTGTCAGCCAGTCCCTCTGTAATGGTGGGCAATGGGCTGATGATACAAAGCTAGAATAAAGTTTAAAAAGTTTATTTTTCCTCTGCTGTAGTGATATACATATTATTTACTGCATTTGCCTTTTATTTTAGAGATGAAATAGCATTCTATGAATGGCATGATAGTAGACTTCTATACAGAGCTTTGTACAATCTAAGTCAACTCTTTATTTCAATAATTTAATTCAATCATTTGATTCTATACCATCTTTAGAAAGAGCTGTTTATGTCCAAGTTAGTGAAAATTTTAAGATTCATATCTCTCTTTCTCTGTTTCTCAAACTCTTACAGGTCACAAACTTCCATCTGCGCAGTTATTCAGAACAAGTTTTCTCTTCAGTTATTAGAGGCACCTGGAAAATGTATCTATTGATTTAATATAGTATTCCAAGGTCAACATCTTGAGAAAATGCCTTTTCCCTATCCATGAACACCTGAAATTGATATAGATTATCATAAAATTCATGAAACTTATTATCATTTTTCGTAGACCAGTAGTCACAGCATCATCTTCTAATTCAATTTCAAAGGTAGCCTTTGCCACCTCCCTTTATCCTAATGAAAGAAGACATTAATCTTCCACTTCTATAACCCTGCACTCAGTGTATGTGATCATTTCAGCTATGCAGCTCTCTGTGGAAGCTCAGGCATAGGTTTTTGTTGAACTCATTTCACTGAGATATCAGAGAGTGAGAAATCCTCCTCTTCACAACTACCAGTTTCTTGAGAGTGCTTGGGGGAAAGAGCCAGCTGTTGCTGTGTGACAGTGGTGAAAACGCTGCTTCAGAGACGAAAGTCGTTCTAAACCATCACACCAGCAATGGTGTTCACTGCAGTGTGACTGTTGTCCTGGGAGGCGAGGGTGTAACAGGGCAGTTGCAGCCCTAAACTGCTTGAGGTGGAGAAGGGCAAGCCCAGAAAAGAGGTGGGACTCAGCATCTGTGGGGACACTACCACATCACAAAATGCCAAAGTGGGGCTACTGTATTCTCTCTGGGTAATTCCCAGAGGGAACTTCCCAACAAAGCAGGGGGAAAAGGGATGATGAATGGGATATACCTAAAGATTGGTGCAGAAATTATCAACAGACAGACAGAAAGAATGAAACCCACAGAGACAAAATTAATGGTGTATAATAAGAATATAATATGTAGTGGTGCCAATACTTCTGCTTACCCGTACAAACATGAGGATGCTCAGGGAATCTGGCGGCTAGCTCATAAGAAAGGGAATAAAGGATTTTTTGTTTCTTGTCTTGCAGGGACATGTCCTGTGGACCCGCTGCCACAAGACCTTTCTCTAAATGTCTCAGAGTTTAGAAGAAGAAAAAAAGGGGTTTAAAGTCATATTACATAACTATAAATATGGTGCAGTTCTGCACATTTACATTATATAGCTTAGAAATTCACAGAAGATGTAGGACCAGGGCATAAAAGTATTTAATTTAAAAATACATTTTCTCTAAGTATGATTTTTTTTCCTAATTGTTAATTCAACCTATTGGTATGCTTTTCCCTGAAGAACCTGGTGCTGTTCACCTTTGAGAAAGAAGAGTAGACCAGATGGATCATTCCTCTGAGCTACTGTGACAATTTCTGTGTTCCTAGTTCAAGTTCCAAATACACTTGCATTCTCCTTTTTGTCATCACTGTGGGGTTAAAACCCAGCACATTCTTACACAGAAATGCATATGATATCATTTCAAACGCCATATGTGTGTAAGTAGATTTCACACTTGAAGTGCAGCAGAATAACATTCAGAGATGAACAGGGATTTTTTTTTTAAGGATTTCATTTCCAGAGAGGTCTGTTTTTAAGACCCTAATCCAGAATAGCCTGGAAAGTAGTTTTGCATAGCTAATGTACTGCACGTGAACACATCTGCTAAGTCTGAATGCCTATATAAATCCTACAAAGTAAGACTCTGAAATTGCCTAGGTGACAGAATAAATCCATCCTGTACAAAAAAAAAGTTAAAATTTAGCCTCCAGCTGCTTAACCTTAGTTACTGCATCGTGGTTACTGTGTGCATTCCTGGGTTTATGACTTTTTTTTTTTTCCTAGATAGGAAGACATCTTGAGTTTATTTTTATTGGCCATCTATTTTCTCACAGGATCAAAATATCACAAGTTGATTAGGTATTAATGAGAGTTCATTAATATTAAGTTTCTGGCTCCAGAACCCTGAACATCTGTGATCCTGTAACTTAGTGAATTTTGAGCACCGATAAAATCTTTTTTTTCCAATGAAGCTTATTAATAAATGATTGAGCAATGTAATTTATCACTGGCTGTATTATTATTTCTTAGAGCTAGGGTTGCATTATAAATTGACTCTTCAGAAAAAGGTAAACTGATTCACTTACTTCAGGTCTTGCCTTGTATTCTAACATATGGTTCTGCTTAAATGTGTCCATGTTTGCAACCTACAGTTGACATTTTTGGCACTCAGAATAGTGTCTTGTAATTATGCTAAGTCTAGAAAGGAGGATTAGCTTTTATAGCAGAATTCATAAAATAAAGAAAAAAAAAGTTTTAGTCAAATTTATTGGCTGCAATGAGCCCTCCAGAATGCAGACGTCTGGTCTGGTGGAACTCAATAGATTTCTGTTTGCTGCATGTGTGCGCACATGCACACACACACACATACACACACATGCACAAATGACTACTTTATGAAAGCATTTGTGTGCAATAAAATGTTAAATATTTTCACACTTAAAATCAGCTTCCCCACCTGCAGTGATTATTATCAAACAAGCTTCATTTGATATGTTTTGAAAGCCTTTTTCTCCCTCTTTCCTCCCCCACCCCTTTCTTTCTCTCTTAAAATACACTGTATTGGTTGTATTAGTTGCTTGGCAAAGCCAGTTTTTTGAACACCGTCCAGGTTTTTCCATAATTCTCACCCTGGTGCAGTTTTGTGGAGCAATTTGCAAGTGCTTCATTATGGATTCAAAGCCACAAGAGTTGAAAGAGGGTGAGCTGAGCTCCCCTGCAGTACGTTGCGTGTAGAAACCATCACTTATCAGTCATGAAAGGCACATTCCTGATAGCTGAGTGTTGGTATGAAACTCTGACTTTTATCTCTGCACCAAAAGGGAAAGGTTTCATTTGGGTTAGCAAACACCAGGCACCTATTTCCTTTGCAACAGCCTGCCTCAAAGTGCACTTTAATTCCTGATGATTCTACTGGAAGATCAAGCTCTCACACACATCTATCAAACAAATCTCCTCATCCTCAAGCATGCTCACCCCTTTTTGAACTCTCCTAGGAAAGAAATAGCCAATAGCAACCTAGCCGCCATGCCTTGTACATTTTGAATACAAACGTCTGCCTTTTGTAGTGGAGGAGGGACAAGTTGTGTTCTGTGCTATTATTGATTTTTATTTTTTTTCATCAGTTTACACTGCCAAACGTCCCTATTAGACACTATAGGGCAAAATCAGGATGATTGCCCTGAGTTATCATAGTCAAGCATGCACTACCATCTCTCCCTTTGGGAAATAATTAATCCACTATTTATAGACAGAGTTTAGAGGAAAAGGTCTATTTCTTTCAAGGATTAAAAGCCTTCTTTCGCTGCTTCCTTGCATTAGAGTAGACCTTTAAAGGATGAGGAATTCAAGTTGTTATAAGCAGCTATGGCTTAAGCTCATATTTTCCTATTTAACCTCAAACAATTACCTGCAGCACCTGAGCTAGGAACCTACTCACTTTGGGATCCCCCCTGTAGCCTGTAAAGCAAGCCTGGCACCTCCCCACTGCCCGCTGCATGGGAGCATCTGCCTCGTTCTTTTGATCATCTGCACAGGAAGCAAGGGCAACCAGGCTCCTAATTTAGAGACCTCACTTAAGTGTCTATAATGAGGTGGGATTAATCTAGGGCATGGTTTCTAGCTGGAAATGAATGCAAAGTGTTGAAAAAGCAGAAGAAAAACACATCTAGAAGGGGAACGCAAGTAACAGTGTCTCACTCCTGACAAGGGAATGCTTCTGTTCTCCTCTGCTCTAATTGTGCAATATCTGGCAATCATCCTGGACAGTGTTATAAAATGAGATGGGATTGTTTAGATTACACCTAAATTTAGTCATCTAAAAGGTGGGTGTCCAGTCCAATTTAAGGGCTTAGTCTCTGTCAGTAATCATAGAGGAGAAGCAGACACCTCCCCAGGGCAATTTTTCCCATTTGAAGGTAGGTGTTTCAGAGAGGGCAGGCAAATAAACTCCTCAGAGATAACTCTGTCATCACTGGAGAAAGAAAGTTATCATCTCATGCAACTACTTCAGACTACTCAGCTAAATTTTAGATTGCTGAAGTTAAGCAAGATAATTCCTTTCCAAGTCTGTGGATCCTGTATCTCTGGAGGTACAGGGAACTAAATGCAGGTCTTTTCACCCCTGTATGTCACTATAACTATTTTTAACATTAGTTTTGTGTTAAAAGCTAATAGATGTTGCCAGTACCTTTTAAACTCTTAACTGTATACTACATGTGTTGGGTTTTTTGTTGTTTTTTTTTTCTCCCCCTGTAAAACTGCTAAACATATGCTTAACCATCTGGCAAGAAACAATCAAAACCAAACAAACAAGGTGTTTGAAAGTTCAAACAGACAATCAGTCATACTTCTTTATATACAGGCCTGAATAATAGCACAGTAATGGAGAACGAAATAACAATGTAAAAATTAATTAACATGCCACACTAGGTAGTTTAATGCTCCCATTCAAAATAAAGATACTGTAAGGGAGAGAGTTTCTCTCCTCATCCTGTCGTGCTCTGACTATGTTCTGGCTGAACTGTATTTTTTTCAGGCTATTAGTTTTACTAGTCATATATTACCCATGTCTCCCCTGTCCTTTCTTTCTCCTCTGTCTCCTGATTTTCCACCACACTGTAGCAACTACCTTAATTTTCAAGGCTCTGTGCAACCTCTCCTCTCCTTATCTTTCATCACTGCTGTTGTGCCAACTTCCCTGGTGCTCCGTCCTGGACCTGCCAATATTCCTTGCTCACTTGTGAAGCTTTCAATCAAACACCTTGATGTCCTTCCCCACACTCTTTCTTAGACAAAGAATCACTCCATAGATGCCTGTGTAGGCATGAACTTGTCCTTTGAGTCAGGTTTTTCTATTCCAAGCTTTTATTAAAAAAATTAAGGAATTTTATTGGAATCCTGCTGGGTGTCCCAAGCACCGTGGCTGTACAGACAGCTAACCAGCAAAAATAAGGGTAATAAAAGCAACATTAGTTGGTGTCTTCGGTTTCTTTACATATTCCATTAGGAACAGAAAAGATATTACAGCAGGCAATTTCATCAAAGTTTTGTTGGCTCTGTTTCTCCTAGGCTAAGATCCTGGCAGACTTTGATAGGGTAGCAAATTCCTATTCAAGTAGTTGCAATAAAATGAAAATAGTGCTTTTATTTTTCTTTTGAGGAGTTGGGACATGCAATGGGGGGGGGGGGAAATGTCAGAACTTGGCCCTTTCTGGTTGTGCAAAAGGAAAGAACAAGGAAACCAGTACAGGAAGGTGTGCAGCGTGGGACAGATGTTCACTGCTGGTTCACAAGAACAGCAGATTTGGTTTAAGCGGCATGCTGTAAAAAACCATAGACTTTGAATGAAGAGTATTAAAACTGAAACAGAGCCAGGCCTCTTAAAGTCATTAGAGTGCAATGTAGTTTTAGGAAAGCTTTATTCCTGTTGCTGAGAATGAAATGTACACCAATAATTTCACACCCTGCTCTGAATACGCAGAGCCCAGATCATTTTCCTCCTAGAGCAGTTCAGCTCTGTAGCATTTGGCTCTCTGGGTTTATTCATGTGAGCAAAATAGATCTAAGTAAGGCTTTTACAGGATGAGATCCACACTCAGCTTCTGAAACTGAGAAATCAGAAAGGCAGAAGGAGCAAAAGTAGGGGTTTTTTTTGGTTGGTTTGGTTTTTAAGACTTTGGCCTTAGAGTTGGTACCCTGCCTAAGCTTTATGGTTTGAATTGCCATCCCCATCTGGGTGCCTGAATTTCATTGTCCTTTACAGTTCCCTAGGCATGTGCTGCCTGCCCAGGAGCTGGCACTTTATCTCTGTGTCCTCAATCAATGTTCTCCTTGCAGGGTCACTGCTAACCCTCCACTTTTCCCCGCCTTTTCTAGCAGCAGGCTGGGGAGGACACAGCAATAGGGCAGCATCTGATGATACAGCTATCAAAATGACGCATTAGGTAAAAGATAAGTATTGATAGCCACAAACTCCCCTCCTCTGCCCTCAGCCAGGATATTACAGTCTTTCTGGACTAAGGAGGTTTCCATCAACCTGTCTGCACTGATGGAATTACAACCTCAGCAAATCTCTGGTGGACACCTTCAGAAGGGGTGTAAAATAGAGTTTGTGCTGTTGTGATTTATCCTCCTGTTTGGCAGTGGCTACTCATATCAGAGTGAATTTGTCTTACACAAGTGCTGCACATCTATCTGGGTAAGAAATGTGCGCTATAAGCTAGGTTGGAGCTGATGAGGAGCTCACTTAATCTTCTACAAGCTGTGGCTCTGTCTCGGTTTACCCAGAATGGGCTCTACGTGTATGCAGACCAGGGTGTTGATAGCCCAGCACAGCAGGCTAGGACAGGCAACTAGTCAATTTTTTGAGTCAAAGACAGAAAGTAAGGTGTTGAAAATTCACTCTAATAAGCTATTTTTGTCCTCCACCATCACTTTACAAAGAGATGTGGCTATGACAAGGCTGGGTACTATGATTTCTTCCAATCATTTCCTGGTGTATACCTAGAACTTTTCTTTGTTCTGCTTTTCACCTATGAAAATTATGTAAAAAAGATACGATTCACCTCTGAAGGTAATTTTCACATTAGAAAGTATTCTTTGGATTTTTTTTTTTTTGAGGTTGAAGATCAGCACTAATAAACCTAGCAACTTCTTTGCCCTCTTTAAACACACAAACAAAAAACCCGACACACAGTAATCCAGCAGCTGGCAAAATAGTAGCAACATGATTTAGAGAAGTCTGATCTTCCAACTAGCATGAGATTAAATGAAGCATTATTTATTTATTGGCTTTTCCGGTCCACTTACCATGATTTGCATATAATCTAATATTATGGAAACTCTTTGAGACCCCAATAGAATTCTTCCTTTTGCTAGATGTTGTGTGATCCCTCTCCCAAAATGCTTATCTAAGAAGTAGACTCTAAGTACCTTGCACACACTAATGAATTTTTCTCCTCATAGCCTCCCTGCAAGAAAGGAGAGAGTTAGTGCTCAATTTACCTGTGGGAAAATAAGATTAAATAATTGGCTCCGAGTCAAGAGGAAGCCTGTGGCTGAGCTGTGACTAGCACCCAGATATCCTGAGTCACAGTCCAGTGCCTTAACCACAAGCCAGTTCTGTTGCTGACAGACTTTTCTTGGTAGCAAGCCCACATTTCTGGAATGTATTCCCTGCAGAAATGCAATTAAGTATGTACTTGGCTACTTTTAAAAGAGCTGCAAGCCACACCTCTCTGCCCAAGCCTTCCACTTGCTAAATCCCTGCTTCTTAGTTTACTAGTAAAGCTACAGGCGGCCGAGAGGCTAGTCTGGAGCTATTTTTATGGTGGTTATGTCTCACTGTAGCCCTGAAAACAAACTCATTTTACAAGCAAATTCAATTAAAAGAAATGCATTTTGACAGCAGAGGATCCCGTCCCTGCTGTGAGTGCTAACCTGCAGTGGGTGTTGATCGGATGTTCTCTCTGATGCCCAGGATGAAGAGCCCACCTCAACTCACCTAGGAGGTGTCAGTGGCTAATAGGCAGCTTCTACCAATCAGGTTAAAAATCAGGGCATCCTTTTCTTTTCGTAGGTGTCAAGGTAACTGTCATCATAACTTTACTTAATTTTTAGAGGATTTGTTTCAGGCAGGACCGTTTTTGACCCATTTTGAAATTTGATGATAGGCTAATCCTCAGGAAATGGGAGTATTCATAAGACTGAATTCCTGTGCATTATAATCCGTTAGTTTTTTACAGAAGAATGGAGGAATACGCTACATGAAATGTGTATGTCTCCCTGTAGGAGCTAAAGTGTTAATTTTTACTTCTGTGCACAAGGAATTAGATACACTCCTGCAGTTGTTGTCCAGTCAAGCCTTCCTATCTGCACTGAAAATAATAGCATCTTGAAGAGAATATTTATTGTTACTAAGCCCCTTTAGACATGGAAGGTAATGTAATATCTTTTGAGTAACTGTTGTTCAAAATATCTGAGGCTAATCGTCACACTGATCAGAGAACATTAGGGTGCCAATCTAAGCAACATTTGGTTCTAATTAACCCTGTGCTTTATCTTTGTTATACTTTAAAAAAATTTCTCATACACATTTCATAAAATTAAATCTAAAGTCTGAACAGTTTTATTGTAAATTATCTTCACATAAATGAATAATTTTGGGGGTCTGCCAGATCCTTCAGTCGCCCTTGCCCCAAGTACTTTTCTGAAGTACCCGATTTTATAGACACAAGCAAAGATAAGACATCATTAAAAACGACAAGTGTATACACGCTTATTGCATGCCTCCTGTATGCACTGCTGTATTTGAAAGCAAACATGTGCATGCATACAACTTACATGCAACGCATCTGCCTTCTCAAAGATCACATAGGAGAAAATATATTTAGCAAGTAATGAGTAGCCTTCCTTCACAGCTAGCACAGCAACTTCCATCTGCAGTGAATTAGAGGATATTCCAAGAAAAGATCCTGCATGAGTTTTGTCAGAAGAAATTAGTTTGGTGTGCTGTAAAATCAAAACCAGAATGACATGTGATTGTTGCTGCGTGGCTGGGTCACTCCTAATGTTGCCTTGATTCCTATAAACATGAAAAAGAACTTTGAAAAAAGAGATATCACAGCTCTGTGCGACTGTGCTCTTTTCACTGTCATGAAACGATATTAAGCAATTAGCCCAAGACAGTCTAACCCTGGTCAAGGGATGCTGGAATGGCAGAGCCGAGTCTGCAAGTTGCACTCCTGCGCTGAACAGGCCCCTTATTTGGACCCAGGGAAGTCAACAGCCACAATATTGTTAAGTTTAGTGATGCCAAAATACAATAAATTTTGGGGTGCTGATGTTTTACATGAAATGCATATTTTTAAAATCTTCCATTAGACATTGCAGGTAATAATATTAGTAGATCTTTAAACTCTATACAAACCATGTAACACTTCTTAGGTTAGATTTCTGTGATTCTGTATATATAATGTCGTTTGCCCAATGCCCATTTGTTCTGCAGCCCAGAAACAAAGAGCTTTTAGATAACATAAAATATGAATATTGTTAGTGTTACTCATATGCATAGCTGATGTAATGTACAGCCATGGCATTTACTGTAGATTCCAGTTTTAACTATTTTGAAAATATGTAATCTGTTTTTGCCAGGGCGGAATGATCTGCCTGAGCTTACAGACAGCTCAGGAAGAGTTTCCTGAGAACTGCATCCTCAACAGTCCCTTCAGGCCTGAAATCAAAATGTTCTAATTTTGTTGCTGACCATTTAAGCAAAATTGTCTATGCCCTGTGTTTACCCCACAATCCTAATGGTTTTCCTCTGTCTTTTTGTCTAAGAGCTTGAAAAGTCCCTCACCAGAGCCCAGGAGTTCTCTTTTGATCCCTGCAAACCTGCAAGGGCAGCTGAGGACTGGAATGAGTGTGTGTGTGAATGTGAAAGACTACAGAAAATACTTTTGACTTCAATATTAAATTAAACAGTGCAAGAGAAACGGAGTTCATTATTAACATGAAGTGGATTGTTCATTTTCTTCTTGAATTCAAATATATTTCCATGAACGGAGCAGCTGTAAGCTCAGGTCCACAGAGAATATCAAATTCAAATATTCCAAATGGAAGAGATGCATTACATAGCATTAAGGGAGTGATTGTCACAAGGGAAGGTGTATGGCCTTCTGCTTAAAACTGGACTTATTCTTGGAGCTGTGATGAACTTTGAGCCCTGCCACAGAAATTTGGTGTGACCTTGTCTGCGTCACTCCATCTCCCTGCTCACCACTTCATCATCTGTGACTCGAACACCTCCCTCACCCTTTTTAGCACACCAGCTTTTTAGAAGAGAGCCATAGTCCTACAAGTATTATTGGTTTTTGGGTATTGGGTTTTTTTTTTCAAATTGAAACAAAAAATAACAATTAAAATATGAATATTTTCAATGAAAAAGCAATTTTGACTTTTGTTTTTAAAATAAAGATTTCCCCCTCACCCACCTCTTTTTTTTCTTTTTTCTTTTTCGTGTAATTACAGGGTTAGCTGAATGGCTCCTCTTTAATGGGGCTTTTTAAGTCTGCATATTTTACCCAATAAAAATTTGACAGGTAAGGGAAGGGGAAGAGAGGGTGAAACTGTAGTTTAAATATTTTTACTAATGCATTTATGCAACAGTTCAGCATTTTAAAATCATGGGGGTTTGCTAATAGCATATTTGCACTTGAGAGGAAGATTGTGTGGATTAGTTTGGACAGTGATTTGAAAATACAAAATACATTAGGGAATAGTTCTAGAATCTAAAATTTTTTTTTTAATGTATATATATAATCTAAGCTTCTTGCAGGAGCGTTAACCTTTCTAAAGGTGAAGGGAACCATAATATCACTTTGAATGTGACACAAGGTTGAAGGAAAATGTTGAAATCCTTCTTAGCAGGTGGTTCAGCAAGGTCTCTGCAGCAATGTCTCACAGTGCAGTCAGAAGTACAACTGAAGGGGGATAAATACACCTTGGATAGCTTTCACTGGTTCATCTGGCTGCGGACTGCAGTGAAGCCAAAGTTTGGGCTTCTGAGGCATACTCAGGATCCCAAGGGACCTTCAAGTGCCCATAGAAAAATCCTGCTGCTACTGCAATATTAGCGACTGCAATAAATCTACTTCCAGTGTATTTATACATGACGAATTTACACCTTTGTCATGTAAATACACTGCATTCTTTCAAAATTTCACCTGAGTGGGATATACTACTCCCAGGTAAAGCTTACCTCACTGTTGGTGAATTGCCCAATCCTGTCTGTTAAAAAACAGAAAGAAAGAAAAAGAAAAAAACCAGAGTAAGATATTTCTCAGTGGCCTATTTGAAGAGCCACATAAGCATGTGGTGAACTTCAGACATAAGCTTGAGTTTCCAGCGTGTGTTTAAAGTTAAGGGCTTTGTCCAGCTAAAGCTGATATGAGTCAGGAAGGTGACACCTGGCCTTGAGTAAGCAAGTCAGGTTATGTTCCAGCATGATGTCAGGAGGGATAGAGTTAAAAACTGTATGTGAAAGCAGCCAGCAGTCAAGCACAAGCTACACCCTAATGGTGTCAGGTCAGCATTTTGGATTTCAAGTTAAGATGTGGTTTCCCACACCCAGCACTGCCAAGCACCACTTTTTTTATGGGAAAAACCTAGCCAGACATCTTTCCTAGACTATTATAGAACTTGAAAAATATGTTTGCTGAATATATACATATGTGTGTGTGTGTATATATATAAAACTCTAAATATATAACCGCAACCCTAACTATATATATCTCATTTGCAAACATATATATGTTGATATATATGCCCCTACAAGAAGTGGTAAACAACCTTCTGGTGCCCTGAGTCAGCATCTAATTTATCAGCAAGAAACTATTCCTAAAGTAGGGAACCACCAGAAATGAACCTGAGGTTTCTGAAAGCATGTATCTCTAAAGACTGTTGGCGGGTGGTAGAAAGCATCTAGAAATTACCTCATTCAGCATCTTGCATTTAACCATGAGTTCGGAAGTTTCTGTTCATAGCGGTCCAAGGAACTGGCCCTTCTTAGCAAATAAGTAATCACTTACGGTTGTGCAATCAAACACAACAAACAACTTGAAACATAATAATTGTATTTACGTCCAAATTCTAATGTGATTTACACTCCACATAACCCTAAAATGATCTTGCGGTTGAAGCAGCAGTGCGTTGCTCCGGGGAAGCCACATATTTCCTGTGTGACCTCGAGCAGCCAGGTATCCCTCTGCACCCTACGTCTGAATAACGGAGGAGCCAGCTGCCCATAATCTGTCTGTGTAGGGACTGTCTTCTCCTATTGTAGCAAACAATATAATGGGGCCTTCATCATAATGAGGGGCTCTAAACCCTGTTGTAACATACTAAGACCCTCTGTTCTAAAAATGGATCTTCCCCCTTGCAGGAAGTCGTCTGGCACTTTGCAATTGCTTTCTGAATTCTGAGCGGGGACAAGAAGTCAAAGAGCATATATTTCTCACCGGAGAAGTATTCTCTAAGTTTCAGTTTAGAAACATCAAATAATGTATTTGCAATGAAAATCATCAGACATTCTGAAACAATATTCCAAACATTCTTCTTGTGAGTTGAAATAGATTTCTTGAAGTGCAGAAAGCTAATTCTGAATCAAGGTTAAAAAAAAAAAAAGCAAAAAGCTTCCTTATGAAATTTTGTTACGAAATATTGGCAAGAATTTATTTTGACTCTCCTCATCAGAAAATATGAACTTTTTGCCCACACATATATTTTTCTCCAGGGGAAAAAACATGGAAATATTCTAATGGGGAAAATGTTCATGACTTTATCCAGAGCAATTCAAATATAGTAAATCTGTAGTTCCATAAAGCATAAGATGAGATAAAGCAAGACTCTTAAAGCATAATTATAATTTGGCAGTTTTAGAAAACTGAATAGAATTCTAGTAAGTACATGAAAATGTTTTACTTTGTTCAACTTTATCTAACCTTCTGGAGTGTGATTTATTTATAATCTGTAAGAATAATTTTATTAGCTGTCTTTTCGGTTATTGCCCATTGGTATCTGAAGTGGCTGAATGCCCATAACGCACACCCTCTTGGCTAGCACGAGAGGACTCCTAGAAATCTTGTTACTAATAGAAAGCTTGCACATGGAGCTGGGTCTTGATCACTGAAGCCAGAGTTCCATCCACCTCACCTAGCTTTGTCTTCTAAGAGTGATATGTCTAGTCTACATTACTCATCGAGGCTCCCTCTATAATTAATGAGCAGACACAGGTACTTACAAAGGGGTATTTGTCCCATCCAAAGACATATGTCAAAGACAGATGGGATAAACTATGCTCTAGTGATGCTGGTCTCCTTTGACCACGAAGCATGAAATTAGGTGTCTGATTTCCACATGGTTAAAATTAGGGGAGATAAAAATCCTCTTTGGTCCCCAGTCTGTGTAAACACAAAATGTAAACCTTGAGGGAAAGAAAGTAGGAAGAGGCTATGCACTGCAGAGTTCCTGTGGGACATTTTCCCTGTGATGAATTTGCACCACTAGTGCCTGCTTTTTCTGCACTCATTACATCAGTACATTTAGGGTCTGTTGAAGGGTTTGTGTATTGGGAACCCTGGAAAGAGGTGCAAGTGGTTGCTAACGGGAGGGCAAATAATGATTTTCTTTGCATCCCACTATGACTATACTATACGGCTTGTACGGTTCAAAAACTCTGTGCTTCAATGTATTTCTCCAACTCAGATAGCAGCTGACAGCATTTTTGCTCCTTACCTAGCGGTTTGATGGATTCTTTGAAAATGAACCCATGGCAATTCCCTGGCAGTTTTGCAAGATCCAGATACTCGGTCTCCATTTATTATAAACAGCTGGAGAGAAATACTTCCAATAAACTTGGATTTTAATACAGCAGTGGTAAAGAATCACAGAAAAAGTGATTTTCTCTTAATGCTGAACAACTGATATTCTTCCTACTTAGGAAAATAATATTCTTTACAGCTACTAATTAAGGCTTTCCAAATTAACTTGGGAGTCAGCCACACAAATTCCATAGCTTTTACTATTTTTTAAAAAAGAGCATTTCAGGAAAGATCTCATATTCGTTATGCTCTTATCCATTCCTCCTAATCTCCAGTGTGAGCAACCATTTAGGGGTTTCACTTCATCGGGTTTCACTTCTTCAGATTCCACTTCAATCATAAATGGAGATACTGGTAATTTCTTTCTGCTCATGCTCAGAATGAATCGAATTCTCTAGGCAGATCTTTAATGTGGCTTTTTCTCAATCCATTTTCAGACTGATATAGAAAATGTCCCAAGGCCTTAGCCTTAACTGTATTTTGTGGTACAAAACCTGCAAGTTAACAGGGCTTTTTGGCAAGAGGAGAAACAATTCTTTCATCAATTTTGGATATGTCACCTTTAAGTTTAGTTGAATGTCCATTTGCTACTGTAACAAAAGGCTCTCTGTGTGTTTATTTCTGTTTTTCTTTTTCATTCTTATAAAGCTATTCAAAACAATATTATCTGAGTGCTTTCCATGTCCAACTTATTAAAAATAATGGAGGACCTAGAGGATTTCTGTAGTTTCTCTCTTTTCAGGGTGAAATCTGTATTTTGAATAAACTTGCAGAATATTTATTTTTTAAGTTTTCTTAAACTGTGGTAGAATTTATATAAAAAAATACTTTACATTTTTTATTATATTACAGAATTAAATAAAAAATGAGAGAAATGTTATGACTAGGTAAAACAAAGTTACAAGGGTTTAAAATCAGAACATTATGATTACTCTTCTTTGGTTTTAAACAGATACCTGTTCTTTCCTATATACCATTTCCTCAAGCCTTGACTGCCTGTTGCACATATCCAAAACTTTTTAACCCTGGAAAACATCTTATCCAGGTTCCTAAATACCATTATACCTGTTCCAGCTACTTCAATTCAGATTTTTGATAATGTTTTCTCTATTTGCTAGTGCAAGATGCACCACAGGGAATAGAAAGAAAAGAGAGAAAGGATGGAAGGGGCTTGACTTCTCCCCATCCCAGCCCAACTCTGTGCCTCAGCACTGTCCTCAGGTTTCTTTCTCCTGTTCCTTCCAATATAATGCTCAAGTTGTAAAATCTCCCAGGGACTTCCTCTATCCATACTCTTCTGTTCCCCTTAAAATGTTCCATCCCTGATCTTTGATTAGGGCTTCTTTGTCCTCTGCTGAAATAATTACTAATGCTAAAATGGGTCCTGCAGGTCTTTGCAGTGATTGCTACTTTTTTGGAATAAATAGAATGGAAAGGAGTTTAAGCCACTGGGTTCTCTCCTATGTGGCTCAGAAATTAGTGCAAAAGAGTTTAGGTTTTCTTCAGCCACGGGATATTTGGGACAGGTTGCAGTGTGAAGGCAGATTACTTTTACTGACAGAGTGAAGGAATAATGATAAATTGATGGAAAACATAATTAATAAAATGGTGAATATGTGAATGAAAACTGACAAATTAAATAAAAGAGAATAATAATAAAATAATGACATATACAGCACTGAAAGTGACTATGCTTGGTAGCCAAGGGACAAGAAATCTCAGGAAGCAGATTAATGCTCCAGTGTAAGGAATGATACTGGTTTACTGGCTAAGGACCTGGACCTCTGCATGCACAACAAATGATGACTCAAGAATTTGGCTTGTGCAAGGGGAAGGTTGTGTGGAAGACAAGGAAAATGATTCAGTGAAGTGACACACTATCTAATGAAAGAGCTAAACAAATGCCTACTTGTCAGTGGGTAATTCCTGCAAACCTCCAAGGGCAGAATTTAGCCTCCTGGAATCCATTTCCTCCTGGAATTTGCACAACAGTGCATGGGGAGATTGCTCACGAGTGCCTGATGGTATTGGCATCTCAGAGCACTTGCATGTTAATATGATTGTTGTTTAATAGGCATCAATCCTTTCTTCGAGAGTAATTGAGCGGATATAAGGATATATAGTTGACATTTTCCAGGGGAGCTGGCCAGTTGGCTACATTTAGATCATTCCAGTGTTCCCTCCTATAGTTTATGAGTTGACTTCATGATTAATAATATGTATGTAAATTGATTTTCTGCAAAAAAACAAATACAGCATCCATAATTTAATTTATCACGATGGCCACTCTCAGGCTAGCTTGTTTCTACAGTGCACCCAGCACACTTTGGCCAGATGCTGTAGCAGGAGAACAGAGGCAGCAAGGGATTTAACTGGAAGCAAAGCATTTCTCCTTCTGAACTCTCAAAGAAACATCTGCAATGTTTTAGAGGTAACATGTAGCTTGCCCTTGATGCTGGCTATTCTGACAGGGCCCTGAAAATCTCTTTTACAGCTGCACTTAGCAAACAATTTGTCCAGTCTTTGGCTCAAGCCTATTGCCTTGCGCTTCCCAGGCTCCTGCAAGAGCCGCGAGCAGTACGTGAGAGCACAGGAAGCATGCGATGGCAAAGGCTGCTGCTGTCCTTGCCTCCATCCACTGCAGCCCCCCTGCCAGCTTGGACCCCCTCCTCTTTCCTCTTGAAATGGTTATTCCACTGCCAGGAACAGGTATTATTACCATTTTGCAGGTATCTACACCTCTGGCTTCTTAGTATGTGAAATATTTGGGTTGGCAGTGTCTTTTTACTGTTATTATTAACTGAAAGGCAGCTGCAGGAAAGAAAAACAACTGGCAGCAACTCAGAGGTACCCTGTATAACCTATAGAAGCCTGTTTGAAAAGCACGTGTATGTTGGCACTGATGTCCAACACATATTGCAAGGGCAGATTGGAAAAACCAACTTTGACTCCATGCTGACATGCTGCAGACTGTTGGAAGGCTGTTTTCATAAACAGAAGGCTTGAGGCAGTAGCGATATCTATCTTCTTTTGCTGTTCCCCTTAATTTTTTCCCAGGCATCTGGCCATCAAAGTACATGTCATAAAATGGAAGGTGTTTATATTCCTAAACATTTTGGAATACCAGAGTCTAATGACAGAGTATCAGTTAAATTGGCATGCGTACTGCTTGCAACAGCAGCTGCCAATTCTTCCTATCTTCTTCTAATGGGGAGGCAAATTTATTAAGTCAGAGTTAAAATTAAGACTCTTTCTATATTGCTAAAGATTAAAAAGTAACATGCTAAGATAAAATAAGCTTATAAGTTGGTTGCTAGATGGATGACATCAGTCATCCAAAAGTAAAAAGATCACAACTGGGGTTTTATTGCAAAGCAGTCTGATTCATAGGAAAAAAAAGATGGAAATTTCTATCAAGTTCACAAAAAACCCCTTGAATTTGTTATGCTTATTTACAGTACTATCCTTCTATGTCCCTTTTTACTTATTTTGGCTATAGTGGCTGTCTAAATTAAGATGGTAAATCAAAATGCTCTAGTTGTATCAGCAAACATCTTCACTAAGCTGTAAAAGGTAATATGTTTGCTTAAGGGTATTTTCCTTATGTTTTTTAAATTTTGGTAATGTTTCTCTGGAAAAAACTGAAGCTTAAAAGCCCTTCTCATTCTAAAATAAGAATTTCCACTTGGAGTTTATCAGTGTAATTAAACTGGCATCATTTCCACTTACATGGAAAAGTTGTCAAGTGCACTTACTTTTCCATGTAAACGAGTCTTTAAGATCCAGGACTTGTTGGAAACCTTTTCAGAGGAAATGGCTCTATCATCTGAAATAAGAAATTCTGCAGATGTCTTCTACCATAGCCACCAACCCAGCTACTTGTGCTTGCAAAAATTCAGTCTGTAGCTATAACGAGGATTAAATGAATTAAGTTATGTGGGGTAAGATTCATCTCAATTACCTGTTACCATTTAAAAGTTAGATGTCTAGCCTAGCTAGTTGTTTAAGCTCTCTCTGTAGTCAATGGAGAAAGATGGGCACTATTCCAGAGGGTGACTCATCCTGCTGTTCTGGGACACCTGTTTTAGGATGGGCTGAAACATCCTTTGGATGTGCATCTCTCCTCTGACTACAGACAGAACCTATATGCAGGGCTTGGATATATACCTGAGTTTAAAGTGACTAAACATGAGTAGGAAAACTGCTACCTTAGATCTAAGTTTAGGTAGCTGGGCACAAAAAAAAATGCAATAACTAATTACATAAGTATGTTCCCATGAATAGAGACACTTGTCTCAAAGTTTGTTGTTTTTTCCCAGAAAACAGACTGAAGATACTCTGCATAGCCTCATTTTCCTGTATTTTAGGTATTTAGATCTTCAAAGCACTGTTTTCTTTTCAGATTCTATAGGATTAAACTCTTAAAGGACAATGGACTTGCTGAAGTCTGTCTTTGACTTTTCCATCTTTGAGCTACAACAGAGAAAAAAAAAAACATCACAGGAGAGAGAAATTCTTCTTGGACACTTGCTTTACACTTTGAGAAATCTCATCTTTGCTGTGATCTATGCCATTGAATGTATTTGCAAACGGTATGGAAAAGACAGCATATAGGGAGCTAATAAAACTGTAAATGACATAAGCTTACTTGGAATGGTCAAACACAAAGCTGATTGTACACAGTTGCAGTTAAATAACAAAACAGTTAACAAAAGAAAACAAATAACTAAACAACAGTTGGTTAAATAACAAAATAGCAGATGAATACATGTATGTATGCAGGAGAAGGGAGTAACCGTCCTTATAGAAATACAATCACTGCTGTAAATTAGCCTAGGACAAGGATGCACGAATCTCTGAAAGCATTGACTCAGTATTCAGCTGTAGCCAAAAAGGCAAATAGAAACTTGGCCATTTAAAGAAAGAGAAAACAGAAAACATCTTTATACTGCCTTATACACTCTTTTGCCTATGTCTCACACACTGTGTCTGTCTCCAGTCATTCAGAAAAGATATTGGAGCGGTTGGAAAAACAACAAAGATGATCAAAGGCATGCAGTGATTTCTATGTGAGAAAAGGCTAGAAGGTGTAGGGAAAAGGTGACTGGGAGACATGTTATAGTTAAATAAAATCCTGTTGTTACAAAGAATGTGACTGGAGAGCAGTGGTACAAGAAACTAAGAGGCTCCCAGGTGGCAGGTTGAAAACAAAGGAAAGAAAAGCAAATGCACTGAGTTATGGAACTCACTGTGGCATGATGTTGCAGGGTTCAAAAGTACAAACAGAGGGGGAAAAGGCAAGAAAATGTCACAGAAGATAGATCTTCCACAGACTTCTTAAATGAAGGTCTGGATATAGCTTCTAGCTCAAAAACTCCTGGACATGCTTATTCTCAAAATCTAATTTACTAAGAATCAGTCTACAGCTCCTCTTTTTTTTAATACTCTTTCTTTTATACTTCTGTATCAAGTATATTGGGCTAACTGGACCTTTCCCTGACCTATGCTGCAGTTCCTAATGGCTCACACATTCTCACAAGTTATATGAATATAAACCCCTCCTTCTGCATAGCTGATTTATATCATTACAGACCCATTGAAACAACTATCTTTAGATCATATTGAAAAGGAATACACAGAATTTTGAATGTTTTTCTGACTTTCAAAACTAAAGGTTTGCAAGCAAGATCTGAAGACTTCAGAAAAGGTCTGCAGCAGTGATATTCTTTCCCTGGTGGCATTTCTATCCATGCAAGGAGGACCCCAGGGAAGATCCAAGGCAAAGGAATTGCCTGTTTTACAGATAATGTCTTCCATAAAAAACATCAGCTCATCATACACCATTTCTTTCTCATACTGAAGAAGTCATTAACCTCATTTTTTTTAGTTTTTTAGCTTAAATGTCATGCACTATATCACATTTGTAACTTTTAGAAGCTTCATCTGGAATTCTTGGGCAAGATCTGTAGACACCACAGAGGGGAAAATAACTTTCAGCGCTTATATTTTCTATCTCCTGTCGGAAGTGGTTATTCTGAGTCAATACAGCACAAACACAAGTACACACTCTCAATGCCCCCAAAGCTGACACATTTTTAACTCAAGCCATTTCATGCTAAAGAGTAGCCATAGGGCATTGCTACTACCTGTTGTATCATGAGTTCTTGAGTAGGAGCTCTTTTAGTTCTGGGCCTGATGTGGGAGCCATATCCAGAGTATCTTGTAATCTTTTAATGCAAATGATCTCATGTTACTTATTGCTATTGATATTTGTCAGGGATAGTCCCAACACCAGGACCTGCACAGACCTAGAGGAAAGTCAGCCCATCCTTAAGGTAGAAAATATATTTGAATTTCAATGTGAACAAAAACAAATGAGTCTTTATGGAAAGCTGAATTTTTAGGGAAGAAGCATGTGATCTGTTGGGCAAGCCTGCCTCCAAACATGCACTACAGATTTTTCTCAGGCTTATACTCAGTTTGAGTACTTTAGTATATTCAGCAAGAGTATTATATGAAAACAGTGCTCTTCTAATGGGTTCAAAATCTTCAGGGCAAAGTTGCATTATGTCCAGAGCTACATTTTACAAGAGCTGCATCATACCAAAGAAGTCAAACAGAATTATATAGTGGTATTTCACTTAAATGTTAAGCAATCCTTTAGGCTAACTATATAAACACAGGGCTCTGTTCATGTAGTTTTCATCTGTATGGACCACTCAAATATAGACATCTCCCTTCTAATATAGAGGCTGTATATGACAAATATGTTCTGGTTTTATGTCATCAAGTTATGGACTTCTGAAAAGGTCCCACATTAGCACATTGTATATCTATGCATGTAATACAGGACTTTTACACACACACATATATCAGTAATGGCATATGTGTGCATAAAAATACCTATATCTACCCATACACGGTGATGCCAGGAATACATATGACTTCTTAGAGATTTGAAAGAAAGAAAGAAAGAAAAAGTAAAGATTTCTGTAATAAGTTTGCTTTTCAAAGATTTATAAATTCTTCTAGCTCACAGTAAATTAGGAATAACAATTAGGGATATAAATAAGGATTCAGTTCCTCAGCTTAGAAATAGTTGGATAAAAACTGAAAGATGAGATTTATACTATGGAGTCTACAATGAGACAGGAAAAAACCCCTTCCTCTAACCTTAATTTTCAGAGGCAGATTTTCTGAAGGAGAAAAAAGGTACATGGTGAGAAAGTCTCCTCTCCCTCCGCTGGTGGAGGCCGATCTGGTGCTGTATGGTGTGGCTATAGTGGAGAAAATGGACAGACTCTCCACCCAGAGTGAGGCCATGTCTGCATGGAGTTCTCTTACAGTTCACCCTCCCTAAGCCTGCGATGCTCCAAAGTACCTGCAGAGCATTGGCTTGCTTCTTGTAAATGCTTAAGAAGTGCAGCTGTCTCTTTTACCACATCTGGTAGATAAGGAGCCCTCCCTCCTTTATGGCTGAGGCTGCAGCTTAGGACAATCTCGTACGCTTGCCCGTGGTACTTTTGCTTCCATTGGCAGTCAGTCTATTCCGCTTCAACTATGTACTTTCCTTAGATTAATTATGCAAATAAGGATATAATCCTTCTGTATCACATATATATCTCCTCTGATAATAAATAATTTCTATTAAATGGGGTCAAAATCCCACAAGAACCCTTGTGAGTGTATTGATCTATATATCCACATCTATCTCTACATCTATTTATCTCCACATCCAATAGTGCACATGCACACATACATATATATGTATGCTCTATATCTATGGGCATACATATGTGTGGGTGCATACAAATAAGTGTGTTTATGTTGAGTTCCAGATGTCTGGTGTGATTGCAGCATATAAGTACAATGTATAATTTTTCAAAAATCTCATAATGTGGTCATCTCAAAATGAAATTTCCTTCCCACCCTAAAAGAAGACTTTTATTATAGTCAAGGCTATTTATTATGAGGTACTTCAGCTCAAGACCTGCTTATTCAGGAAAAAGTTGAAAAGATAGTAAACATTAAATTTCAATTCATCAAAATGGAGTGGAACATCTTTAATTCAAACTTTTCCAAAAAGTCAACCCTCAATAAAATTTCACTGTAGAAAATTAAATTAAATTAATTAAAAATGTTAAAAACATATTGGTGGCTGTAAATGTAACCACAGTACCCACTCCAGCTTTAACTATAATTATGATTTATACAGGCTATTTGTAAAACATCAAAGCATTTTCTGGAGATACAGACTAAAGGTACCATTGAAATGCAGCCAAGTCTGCGGTAGAACATAGCACCTGCTGTAACACTGTATTGTGTAGCGTTGCATGGAGATTTGCGTGCTTGTGTTTGTGGAGGATGTGTATGTATGTACGTATGTGTACACACACCCATGTATGTACAATTTTATTTTGTTATTAATATTACATTCACATTTTCTATATGTATGCAGCATAATTAGAATTGAAAGCCCCAATTACACTGAAGTGAAAGCCTGCTTATTAATTGACAATAGGCCTCAGCTAAGTAGCAACAAAAGAAGTGCTTTGTTTGGCAACCTTTGTTTAAAAGGTCCTTTGAAAACTCTTTAAGAATACTATGAATAGAGATTGAACAAACCTTTAATCCTCTTCAGGTCACGTATGTGCTAAAGTGAATAATAGCGTGAGGTCTTTTTCACCTTTTGAGTTCTTTTAAGCCAGTAACCTAACTTGAAACGAGATAAAGAAAAGGCCTAAGAAACGTTGAAAAACTCTAACTTGTACACTTCTGGCTTATTTATTCTGCTGCAATAAGCCCAAAGATGCATTACATGTTGGAGAGATGTATAAGTACTCAATATTTATAATTCCATTCATAATTTGCTCTGTCCCTGCCAGTTATTTCCCTTTTATTCACTTCAAATGCATTTAGAACCTTAGAACATTTTTTTTTCATTTAATGCTCCTGTTCTTTTGTGAGTATCAGTGTGAAAATCTTTCCTTCGTGCTACAGTCCCTTTTTCCTATTCAACACTAGACTGCACACGATAATTAAACCTTGGGGGCTTGGAGATTTTGGACTAAAGCTTAAAGAAATGCAGTAGTGAGGCCTCTTCTCCCTCAATCTTCCACCACTTGCTGGGGGGATTTTCTTTAGTTACACATGGCTTCACAGGTAAACAAGCTTGAAAAAAAATCACAAGCAGGAATTGAATTAACACCTTAGCGTTGCTTATAATGAACCAGTTTGCTTAATTAGATGATTGAAAAAATTATGTTCTAAAACATGACAGGGCACAGACTGAAGTCTCTATTCAGGCAAACGCCCATAGAGTTACACAGGGGCATGTGCAAGAGGAACAGCGTCCCAGCCAAGACTAAAATAGCAATGTGAAAATGATGAGTTTCAGCCCAGATTAAGATGGGGGGGGGTTTTATCAAATGTAAAGAAAATTATAGGGTCTTTCTTATACTTTTGTATGTAAAGGAAGCTCTTCAAGTATCTCTGCAACTTTGAAAGTAAGCTTGTGAGTACATTTCTTAAGATATAGGTCTGTAAACACTGAGCAATGCCTTTGCCTCTGGACTAGGTGAAAAACCCCACGAATTAATTCAGTGACCAAGGGACAGAGAGGCACTAGAGCTAGAACCCCAGCCAAGGGCCAGTCCACCTTGAGACCTCCCCAGGCACCCCAGTAGGCTCTAGCCAGGCTGCCACGGCAGGGGGGAGCCAGCTGCACCCTGGGATGCTCCCAGCACAGCCACCAGTCAGGTCCTGCTGGAAGGACTGGAGAAAACTGGGAGGGGGAAGGGGCTTGGGACTCTTTGGAGGAGCTGGAGATGGCAGAGAAGCAAGGGAGGTCACAGGATGCAACGGTGTTTGAAACCAGTCTCCAATAATTGGGTTGCTCGAGGCTTGAGTCATTTCTAAATGAAAGCGAGCATGCGTAAATGCCTTGTGTGGTTCCTGGGATCCTCCCTCAGCCTTCCTGCTGGCCCCATCCATATGAAGGCATTTCAGACCAGAGAGAGAAAGGGCAGTGTCCAAAGAAAAATCCTATCTGACACAAATACTTGCAAGTGTCCTTGCCTTTTCCTTTCTTGTACTGTGTATGAAGACATGCCATAATATGAAGGGCTTTTTAAGCACAGACGAGGCTGCACAGCTAACTACTGCTAACATCAATCATAAATTGTTTTCTTTCTCAACATTGAAATCAGTATAACAGTAAAACACCAGCTGCTTCCAAAGACAAATGCATTGTTTAAATCAGATTAAATTATTTACAAATAGGTTTCAATATTCAGGGTCTGAATTTTGCAGCATGTGTGCAAAATGTTTCTGTGCAGATCTATCAGCTGCACACGCACTTGATCACTTATGCTGAGCAATCTGGGAAGCAGTAATTGGCATTTCTCTGAGCTACTGCTCTGATCAGCTATAATCATCTCTGGAGCTCCATAAGAAAATCCTGCATATTTTTATCTTCACAGTAAAAGCAGTTTTTTGCATATATTATTTCTTTTTTTGTCCTTTTTCTGTTTCAGTACCCACTGCTTTACAGGGGGACTGCATTCTTCTGCAGACATTTATCTCTTAAGGTGTTTGTATATACCACTGCCTGCCATCCTCTCTGTAGACAGCCACCAGAACCATCAATTATTATCTCCTGTAAACGTAATAGTTGTCTGCTGCCTTAACTGCGAACATTTAGTTTTAAAAGGGATAGTTGCTTAGCTGGGCTCTTCTCTTGAGGAAATTAACTTTTTATCTCAAAGACAGCTAATTTAGCTCTCACCACCTTTGCTTCCACTCCCAAGTACCTTCTTATCTTGGGTAATCAGGATGCAGGGATTCCCAATCTATCCCTCTTTATAGCTCTCTTTCAGTAGTGTTACTGTTTGAACTTCATACCCCTGGATAAAAGGGCTAGCACACCAGCTCAGGAAGCAGTTTTAAGTATGAGGTAAATATGCAAGTTACTTAACAGCCCATATATGAACTCAATTACATCCTTCATCTCTTAAGATATGAATAAAAAGGTTTGGCTTTGATCTTGAATTAAGCAATCCCTACTTATAAATCAATGTACCATGGGATTTTATTAGTAGCAATAATTAGTGGTTAACATTGCAATGAATACAAGGTTGGGAAGTTTTAAAAGCTAGTGCCAGGTTGGGACATATTTCTCACATATATTGTCCGATTTACACAGAGGAAGCCTGGATTTTTAATCGGGGAGGTACAGTGGAGATATGCAAAAGCTATTTCATCAAATAGGATACATGAAAGGATTTTAAAAATAAAACCATACACCTGGGTCTTTTTTCATTACTTAATCCATTTATTTTAGTCTAATTTCAAAATTAAATTTAGAGTAAAAGGTATAGTATTTGTGTATTAAAATCTTAAGGCATATGCGTACATTTAAAAAGAAATACAAGTAGGCATCAGAAGTTATTTTTACTGTAAACACTCTTCGTATGTTCCCATGTAGAATGTAATGTCTGCATAACAACTTCTCGAATGTCCAAATTCCCTCCTATTCACATAGCGTGGAACAGATGTTGTCCTGCTTTTTATTACTTTAATTTATGAATCATACTTAGGCTGAATTATGAACTAGAAGTGATAGAAAATGTTACTTAAGCTTGGATTCTACTTCTGTATCTTTAAAATATTTTCCTGCTTTTTTTAGAGTGATCATTTGGGTTATTTTCCCCCTAGGTGCAAGGTCAGTTTTCCCATTTGTAGGTTAAAATATAGCTAATCCAAAAGAGTTCACATGTATAAAGAGCCAACTTAGGGCAAGAACTGTGCATCACTGCAGACACTTGAGATCCATAAATTCAACCATGCTGGAAAGAGCTTTTTGTTTAAAACATTGAACTAAACAAAATGCAATTAAGGCTAACAGGACAAAAAGCATCCCTCTTGAGATTCATAAATACGCTCATGGGAGACTAGAAGTAAAGAGAAAAGACCAATATAATTCTAATTGTGTCTTGTCTAAGCTGACCATTTAAACAGACAGCTTTTCCTAAAGTAAATTAGTTGGTCCAGTTCACGCTTTTTTTACCCATACTTAACCAAGTGAAGTAAACGGGCATTTTCTATGAGTAAATCAAGGCATTGGGTACAGAACTTTTATTCTGCTTTGATGACAAATTGTGATCTGGGTTCTTATCTGTATTAAGAAATACTTCAGTCTCTAAATCTCAGAAAATCATGGCAGCTCTTTAGGAGAGCACAGCTTCTTGCCTTACTTAAGCAAGATTGGAGAAATTTGAAAGATACTAGCACAGTACACGTACAAAACTATGGACATTATTACTGATGTCATGTGCTTTGCAGATCTGTCTTTGCATCTTTTCATGCTCTTAATTTTTACATGTGAAATCCTTTGGGAAGTTCATGTACTTTGCTATTTATTCCTTTGCCTAGTTGTCACCTAGATTGTTTCACTCTATCATATTACATCATATGTTATTTTATTTTTAAAAAGTGCTTTAATAATAACCCTAATAATTTCACACCCATACAAACTAAATCCATTCTGATTTTTAAATACATTAGTGCCATCATGGCCCATAATGATGGTTCTTAGCAGTGAAATAACTACCAGGAGAGGAACTTGAAATGACAGGAATAGAAACGTGCTTCCCTCAAGCTCAGGTGGGAAGACAGAAGGAATCAGCTATGAACTAGGGATGTGCTGGCTGAGTCAGAGCCAGCCTGCTTGCCAGAGTGCACTTCCACCCAAGTAGCACTGGCTGGGGGTTTCCACTGAAGTGCTCTTTGATCAGGAAAGGCCAGCTCAACAAAACCCAAACTTGCCATTCCCAGCTTGCACTGGGTGAGGTTCTGGCTCAAGGATGGAGTTCTCCAAAATACTATTTTTCTGGAATGGTGTGGTTTCTTTGTGAAAAAGTAACATACAAGTTCTTGGTTTCATTCAATATAGACTGGGAATAAACTATGTTTTGTAAAAAAAAAGGTTTCTTACCTCACTCCAGTCAGTAGTCCATGTGAACTAGGTAAAGTAAGACACTAAACGGGCGCACACGAAACCCAGAATTACTCAGCTTTATCTTATGCATATTTATGAGATTCACTTACTTTGTCACCCCATGCCTTTATAGAATAGAGGTGATGCTTACCTGCTTCATAGGCTGCTGTGGCAATAGGATTCTGCAATGCATTTGAGATGCTCAGATAAAATAATATGAGCCAAGGATTTACCCTGGTAGATAAAGATTACAGAACTGACCAGTCTTGATGGCAACCAAAAAGAAATATTCCAGTTTATTTCTCAGGATGCATCTCCTGAGATCTGAGAGTGATCTATGGGTATAGAAGGCCATGTGCCTTCTCATATCTCAGTGGAGCCTTACTCTCTTGCATGAGCCATACAATATAAAGTTCCCAAATTGATCCATCCGTATTCCTGACACTTCTCTCCACAGCATAGTTCAGTGCAGATGTTAGGCAAGAAGATGTTTCACAACTTTCTGGATTTTTTCCCCAGGTAGATTAATGAATTTATAACTGCAAATATTTGTGTCTTTGAGCTATACATGCCCAAATTATTATAATATGTAGAAATTCATTTACTATGATTACTGTGAAAATAGCAGGCAGTATGAAACAGTCTCTTCATAAACAGAAGAACCTGTTTAAAAATCAGTGACACAACTGGAATATAATTCTTATTTTAATTTAAATACTGCCACAATTACAACTGTGCAACTATATTCATTACTTTGGGCTGCATGAGTACAGAGCTGATATGAATTTGGTTTTATATTTGTGAAACCTGCAGCAAAATTTTTCCACCTAGCCACTGGATTTCTAAACTTATTTTCACCCCTGCAATAGTGTATTATATCCTCAGGTTATATAGCACAAGAGGTGTCCAAGAATTGAATCATAAATCTGCATTTTCAGGGTTCCCAAATTTATGTTTCCTTTTCCTTTCTCCTCACTTTCTCCATTTAGGCCTCCTTTCCTTTTTTCTGATGGCTCAGCATTTCCATTACACATTTATTAGGAAAATAAGTATCACTAGGAGAAGTTTAGAGGGCAGTGGATCTTCTTTCATTTCATCTGAATACAGTCAGTCACTCACTTAGCTCCAGCCACAGCATCTGCTTAAGCTAACTATCATTTACCTAATTCAATTTGCAATGGGCTGGTGAGGTGTGAGGGTTGGGATCTAGATACATGTTTCCCCACAGTTATCAGACCATCACAACATGCAGATGGATGGATTACAGAATACCCCAACTATTTTCCAAAAAATCAGGTCTTCTTTGTTATGGCTATTTTAGATGCTGCTTCAGGCAAATGAACTACTTTTAATTTTAAACTGCTTTTACTGCAGAAACACACGTCACACATGGTGACCAACAAAGTCTGCAGACCGTTACAGCTTTGCAGAAACCTTGTTGACAGAGGACACCAGACAGGAATCCTGGGTGTCTGTGTAAAACATTGACTGCACATTTCATTCTCATTCAGAACAAGTCCCCATACAAGGCTTAATTCTCAAAATACCATTAGCATTCAGTTTTTCCAATTGACTCACCTTCTGTAAAGAAAAGCTGCATCTTACATTTTATGCCAAAAGGCTCTAATCTCCTTAAACAGGTGATACACAGCTTCTGCAGAACTGATCACTCACCTGAGTTCATGTGCATGTGCAATTCCTGCCGAAACTGATGGTTCACCCAGATGCTGAGAGGTGGTACAAGTAAATCTGTGCTGTAAACACATACACCCACACACCCCCTCGTGCATGCTACCAAAGTAACTCCTGCTGCACTTCTATTTCTCCTACCCACCCCTTCATCCCTCCCTGCCTGTAATTTTTGCTAAAGTAATCTGCTCACGAATACACAGTGGGGAAAAGCATCTCTGACCTCTCAAACCCACATATGTTCAATAAAACATGCAGGCACACACCGAATCACACACATGAGAAAGACAGGAGAAACTCTCGCTGCAAGACTTTGCACTTCCAGGAAATGCATCAAAGTTAAGAGAAGAGTCTTTTGTTTGGTAGGAGAGTTCCTGGGAGGAAAAAAGGGGGAGGACAGGATCTGTCCTAGAAGGACTGGCCTCCAAAGGCTGAACATTTCTGAATTAATCAGAATGAGAAAAAGGATCAGATGAGGAGATAGAAACACATGGTCAAAGATCTTCAACTTTACAAAAGGTAAACTGCCCATTGAAAAATCCATCAGCCTCCTCAGTCCTATACATGTCTAGGCTGCCTGAAAAAAAGATTGCATATTCTCCCAGCATTTGCACTAACTTGGCATGACTGGTGGACATTTTGATAGACAGGAAAGAATATTTCAAACCTTGCTGCCATTTGGGATGTATTTCACATCTGAGATCCAAAGTACCTTATTCAAAATGTAATTTCCCAATTATAACACTATCTTTAATAATTTCTTTTGCACAATTTTCATCCTCTGTGCTTAGGTTTTGGGGTTTGGGTTTTTTTAATATGAAAAGAAAGGAAGAGTGTAGCCCTTCTGGGAAGAGCAGAGCAGAGACTTTAGGCATAGATGAATACTCAGATTACAGGAGCACTTATTTCCTCTGCGTACCACCATTGCCTCTCTAAGAACATATCAAAATGTTCACTATTAGAGGAAAGGTTTTCATGGTCAGCACATCTCCATATGGGAACATGGGGCTACATCTTTTGTAGGTTATAAACCAGCTTTAACTCACATACACGTTTGGCTTTGCTTCCTCAGCAAGCATATCTTAAATCCACATGCAGGTCAGTGTAATTGCAAAGCCTTTGCAATATGTCTGTATGTCTCTCCCTTTATATATGTAGTCATATGTCTGTCTCTCTCAGAGAACATTATTCATGGCCATACCTCATAACAAACCGAGAACTCTTCTGGTAAACACAGCTGTACAGAAGAGCTACTCTCCCATTGGCAGTGAAAAGATGCAAAACACGTGCAGTGATTCTATTTTTACAAGAATAAGGTATGTCTTCAAGTTCTGAAAAGATCAAACCTTTCCTATTCAGGATAAAAGTGAAAAGAAAAATCAGTTCAAAATGTATTCAAAGACCTGATTCTCTACTGGGGAGTGTAATTCCTTCAAATTCAGTGAACATAAAATCTCTTGTATATATGACAATCTGTCTGCTGTTCTAGATAGTATTTGATTCCACTAGTACTTTGCATATCAAGTGGTATACTTAAAGTATAAGCAATTCTACTCTACGTAATGAATAGCACAGCTAATATCACAAATTATGGAAAAGGGATAAAGAAATTGCTGTGTCTTGGGATTGGGATTTTAACTAGTTGAGTATAAATATATACAAAGTTTGGGTGGCTATGTAACATATGTGTACCCCTTTCGCATGTATGTAGTTTTGTGGTTTAGTATTACAGGACTCATTCACTGTAAATGAAAAAGTTGCATGTGCCCCATAGTAATGCATAAAAATTGTCTAAAATTGGAATCAATGATAAGAAGTAATTACCTTTCATCATCATGTGTGCTTTTTCTTGTTTAGATTTCCACAATCAGCATAGCTTATGTGAATAGATTATTATTATATCCCATACAGACAGTGTAATGGAAGGCTCACTCCTACAATTTTTGCTTTGGAGAAAGTAATTTTCATTGACTTTGTTTTATTTAGAAGAGCATAAATTAAATAACCTTTAAAAGTTGGCAATAGAGAAAACGGAAGATTTTCCTGCAGTGTTCAGATTAATTTAGATTTCACCCAACCTTTTCAAAGTGTTTTCTGGACTTACTTCAAAAATGGCAAGAAAAGTGAGAGGGCATTTATAGCAAGATAATTAATACATATTAACCATCTGTCTATGAAACCCCAAGGAGAGCTAGTGTGAGACAGCAAGATGAGGTGAACAGTAAGCCCCTTCATTAATGGTCTACTTACGTACTCCTTCAGGCCACAGGGTGAATGCAATGGCTCTGCAACCTCTTTTCTGCTACCACATGCATGACAATTACAGAAAAATACACAAAGCTACTTTCTGACAGTGCACCTTACTGATGGCTGGATGGCTGAAATTTAGGAGTACCATCATGCTAGGCTTTGGATAAACTTCTAGTAAAAGTGGTGTCCTCCTGCCAAAAAAAAAAAAAAAAAAAGCGTTAGAAGTTTAATTAATTGTGTTTTAATACAATGATGCAATGATCAGGTAAATGTAATCTGCTAATGGCTTCAGATGGGCTGTTAGCACAATGTCTGAGCACGGTCTGGCTATCAGATTTTCTCTTAGATCCCTGTGATGGTTTACATAAACATTTCAGACTCTTATCTTAGCTCTTTTCATCTACAAATCAAGATAGAAACTTCAGTATAATCATCTGGCAATTGCTGGCAGCTGTTTAGTCTGTGATGGCATTATTCGAACTGAGTTATTGCTGGTCTCAGGCTTCATTTTAGTCCTCAAGTAAACTGGTCTAACATCACAGAAAAACGAAATCAGTCATCTTCTTTGGCCAAGAGGCCACATATTCAACGGAGGTTTGAGGTTCTCTCCTCTCATGGGCTGGTTGTCACACGACTTAGGAAAACAACAGCTCTGTCTCCCCATGATTGGGGAGCCTGGTAGGAATGATAACGTCGTGCACAATTTGTTAAGTAAGTAGGCTGTTTTCCAATTCAGTAGATACATTTTGGTTTGGAAAGAAACTATAATCTGGCAAGACCAAAATCAGTAAGGATCACTGGAAGACAAAGCAGCTTTCCACACTCCCTGACTCGTGTAGATCTGTTGGGTCACAAATTTAGGTTCCGTCTATTCTGTAAGGGGAAGACAGACTGAAGCATGGGGGTGCATCTTGCTAATCCAGCAAGAGTGAATAACAACGGCAGTGAAGAAATCGTGGCATGGATTTTAGGTCAGGCTAACAAGGCAAACGCACACCTAATTGTGCATGGTCTCCCAACTAAGCAGTAGTTGTGCCTTCTCTGCTGAGGCTCAGACTACTGGTAAGAGTCAGCCTAGGTCTGCCTCTCCCTACTCTATGTAGACCTTTGGCTATGGGGAAGAAGCATGTTTAGTGGATAATTTCCTGCTATACAGGGTGGCGATATCTACATGTTACTTGTCTAAATCTAAACTAGCCACTCAAGACTCATCTAATCATCTATAGAAAGAAAAAGGCAGCCCTGGAGAGTGATTCACCTCATCTCCACAATAGGTGTCAGAAACAAGTGAGATGAATCACCCTTCAATTTATTGACTATAAGGGTAACATAGATGATTAGCACAAGTGGCTTTAGATATTTAAAGTTGTGGCATAAATTTAATTGCTGGTGTGCCTCAAAGCTCACTTCCCTATCCCCAAGTTCCATGTGCAGTTAGTTACTGGCTGGAATCCTAATTTATACAGCATTTTGAAGTCTATGGTACATTTCCTCGTCTTCAGTTTGGCAAGAATAATATGAAGACTTCCTGAGTTACGAAACAGCACTAGTCAATAGTTCAGTGATAGGGCAATTACACAAATAAACAGTCCTGCCTTCAGTCTCTAATGCAATCTTCTGTTTAGAGATATGCTAACACCTCTGAATCAGTTTGATCTGTTCTTCTATTAATAAACTTATTAGTAATATATCCATTAACTAATTTAGTTGGTATGCAGGAGCTTAATTATGCAACGAGACATGGCAGGACTGTGTTACAGTGAGATAATGCACACCTCTGACGTGGTGTGAAGCACCAAAGGGAACTAAGTAACTTCAAAAGCCTGAAAAGTATGTTGAGTTGCAATATTGCATTGTGTGATCTTGGGTAGTGCATTGAAACAAGAATAATTTGAGAAACCTTTAAAGGAATTTTTTTAAATTACAAAATCTATGTAAAGAGGCTACTCAGTTATTTGTGGCTAACTCATAAGCTGTAATAACAGCTGTGTTCTGCTCAAAATGTTTTAGTCATTTTTGTGTTTCTTAGTGGTAATTTCAATGAATGAATGAATAGGGAATGAAGCATCACAAACTTCATGGATACTGCCTTGGAATCTCAATTTGTCCTTCCTTCCAGGTGAAAGATGTTTTTCTGCAACTTCATTGTCCTTAGCAAAATGCATAGCACATCATTCATACGTTAAGTGAAAAACAAACAAATCCCCAAATCTCAGAAACTCATGCAAACTCTCCCCCCTCCTCTCCCACAGGAAAGAAGAGAGGTAAGGAAAAAGCACAGGCAAAAAGCCTGTTCTAGGCAGGGAACAATGCTGATGGGAACAGAACTGGATCAAGTTGAATCACACTGAATCGAATCAAAAGAAAACAATCTCTGCATCTGAGTGAGAACAAAATCCTTGGAACTGCTTCTTATGCTCCTGAAGCAATATACTGATTTTACACGTGAGCGTCAAAGCACTTTACCAGAAATAAATGAGTGGATTTTTGCAAAATCACTTTGAATTATTATTTCTTCCATTTTACCCATAATGGGCAGAGCCTGCAGAAACTCAACATCACAGAGAAAGCCTGCCATAGTGCCAGAGACTCTGGCTCTTAGACCTGGGAGGATAGGCTACAAGACCATTTAAACTTCCACTGTGCTGTTAGCCGTAAGCTTATTTCACTTTTTGCATTTTTTTTTTCTCATTTAATAGCTAAAGGTCATATGTTTAAACAAGTTCCTAATAGCTTCTGTTCTATCCATTTACTACAAAGTTCCCCATTCAAGTAGTTGCACAAGTTAATACTAGCTTGCCTACAAAATCTCCTACCTCTAGGGACTAGGCATTACATCCTTAGTAGAAATGTGAGGATGCTGAGCAACTCTGACATGGAATCCTGGAAAGTAACAGTCAGGGGAAAGAGAAATCTATTTTGACTTTTGTTGTCACATTAACATTCTCGTTTATTCTGCCATGATGTGAAGAATGCAGGAGTAGACCCCAAAAGAAACCGCTGATGTTCAGCGTTGTGCTTACCGAGGAAGGGGCAGCAAAGGGATGTCTTCCCGCTGAAGAAGAGGCTGACCCTTTGACCTTAGCTGTTCCCACTCACATACAGATATAGAAATGTAAGCTACTCAGCATGATGCCAGTTAATTTAAATTACCTAACATCCCAAAGGGCAGCTCCCTGCTGAGGAGCCTTTTCTTTTCTTTTTCTTTTGACCTTCTAATACAGAGTAACTTCTCACAAGGATAAGTCAGATGGTCAGCTTGGGAAGTATTCAGTTTCTGTGGCCTTTGGAGGTTTGTGCAAAAGGTCACCTCAGACTACATTCTGCTGAATAAGGGGTTGGAAAATTGCTAAATTATACTGAACGGCCAGATCCTCAGTCCATGTAAAACGATGTAGCTGCGCCAATGTAGCCATTTCACTCCTCCAACCGGGTTAAGCAATAGCCAAAACTGGATGACAGATTTCCTTCTTCATGACTGCAATTTCTTTAATTACTTTTCTTCTAAGCAACTAAGATCCTGTCAACCCACAGAAGTTGTCCCGTTTTAACCAAATCTCTCCAATGTTTCCCGCTTTCCTGTGTTAGATCATGCTGTGCTGCCTGATGTGACAGCACCAAATCTGGCCCTTTGGGTCACAGGGTGGAGCAGGACCTTTGGGGCCCTGGTAGGTGCATCCCATTGGGCTGCCCTGCAGCACCACAGCGTCTTCCCTGCTCTGTGACCCCCCCACAGCAAACTGTTGTCTGGCACATTAAAGGGTCTCAAAAAACAGCAATACACTGCAAACGTAGAAATTATGGTCACCATTACAAGAAATATTAGATGGGAGATGTTACAGAGGTTGTATGTTTAGGGGGGATCTGGTAGACCTGTTTGAAAGGTATATAAATAATGAAAGCAATACAAACTAAAGGGCTTATGAAAAGTTTTTCCATTTTGCCCACGGGATCTTTGCCTAGGTATGATTGTGTTCTCAATGGTTGAGAAATAGTAATGCTTTCCTTGTGTAGGTAAAAGTAAATTGATCAATTAGAAAATCAAATATCCCACGTGCACTAAAGATCTTCATATAGCTTTCTAGATCATCTCAGCTTTGGGCTTTCCACCTCTTTTCTTTATTTTTGCTATTTACTTGCACTTCTGTTTATGCCCTGCTCCCCCTGAACTTGCATTCAAGACACTGAGCAAATTCAGCTTTGCCCGAAGAGCCGACCTCCATTTCTTGATTGTCAGCAACCTGTGGGTCTTCCTGCTTGACATTAATTTGCTGAAAGATGATAGTTTATTCCTCGTTAGTCATTTGTCTGGATCCAAACTCTGAGCTGGTATTGTTGGAGGGCTTTGCGAAGTGGATAATGACCCCCAAGCACCTCCTTTGCTGCTGCTGGGTGCCTCGGTCAGCCTTGGCACAGCACGAGCCCTGGGGAAGCTGCCTGATGCCTGCTGCAAGTTGGTTTTCTCCCGCTGAATTCTGTAAGGGAGCTGGTGTTCATTTCAGCTGACGTACAAAAAAGGACTTAACTTGTTTTTCTAAGGTTTCGCCAGTTTAAAATGTTATTTTCTTTGTTTAAGAAAAGGTCTCTCTCTTTTTCAGTTAAATTACACAGCAGTCCTGTATTGTCTTAGAGGGGCCTCCAGAAGGTGTTAGTTAGCATTTGGAGCTCCTACACAAACAAATAAATCCCAAGGGGCTTCAGTGAGACAGCAATGCTCTCTTTTTTGGTAAAGATCCATGCAGTGATTTCCACTTACTGGGCTGGTGGGAACTGATAGTAGGAGTTACGTATGTACAGCATATAAAGCATGTATATAATTTGCTGCTAGAAAGGGACCTTTCTTCCAATATCATATGCCTGTGAACAAACCTGTTAAAATCATATCCTGGTTAGTCAGATGAACATATTTTTTGCTGGCAATTTTAGACTAAATCATAGCTATCTACTTTTGGACTTAGTAAAGAAGATATGCACTCAGTAGCAAGGTGAAAAAGGGGGAGTTGATAAGAAGACCGTGAGCTCTGGGCCAGTATACCCAATTTAAAATTCTGTGCAAGGATGTGCCAGAAAATTCTCCTTGTGTCACTTGTAGAGAATTTAATTATAGGCCTCAAAAGCAAATAAAGCATGTGTTTTTTCCTCCTCTGCTCATGATCTCCTATCAACTGATATTTATCAGTCCAGTCGTGTCCGTCCTGGCCCCCCCCCTCCCCCCAGACACACTGTATCCCATATGGATGCTTTCAAAGGCTTCTCGCCTTGAAAGGACCAGGCACAGCTGAAAGGAAAGGTTGGCCCTGGGGCATTTACAGGAGAAACTGAAGAGCCGTGCCTCATAATGATATGGATTCCATATGAATTATCAGTATACTCTGAATATATCTGCTGCTAAAGGTCTTCCCTCTGAGGTGGGACCTTTGGTCTCCTGACCATGGGAGGTCTGCACTGGCTCTGCCCATGGCTGTCCCCATTGAGACTGGACCGGCTGCACCTCTACCACATCACTTGACCCAGACCGCTTCTGGTTGCCATTTGGCACCCATCTGTTTCCTCAGTTCAAAGTGCTTGAAGTAAGGTGAAGACTGCATTACAGCCCCCAGGGCAATAATCTATATAACCACAGCCAGTCTCCTCTCAGAAGGAATGAGCTAGTTTAATCCTAAATATAGCTCAAGAGGAGCATGAATCAATAGATGTAGAGCACGGACGGTCAGGGAACTGGTACCCACGGGAAAAAACACAAGGAAGGAAATTATTTGCCACTGGCTTTCATACCTGTGCATTTCCTCTGCTCAAAGAACTTTCATTTGATCAGTGAGGCTCCCCCAAATCTGAGCCCCAGCTGGCCCAGCAGTTTGCATTAAGAGTTATTTATTGAGGTTCAGCTGGGGATGGGAAGAAGTAAAAGCATAAGTTATTCCAGCATGAACTAAAGAAGTGGGTAGCAGTGGTCAGGGATTATAGCAACTCACACATGCTACAGGTCTGTGCAGAGGGGCCCTCTAACACCCACTCACCAGTGGGTTACACCACCTTGCTACATCAATTTACATCCTATATCAGAGCCCTAAGTTGGCTCTGAAGTAAAGTTAAAGTTGAGTTCAAAGCAACCCAGCTGCTTCCAGGAGCTGCTGTGCATGGGGCAGGACTGGCAGGGGAAACAGTGATTTCGCTTTGAAGTCCTGCTGCTAGATGGATGCTGATTGTCTCATGTTACTGTAAGCATCAAGTAACTTAAAAGTAAGCTCTCAATTTACTGAGCAGAGGACAACAGGCAATGGAAAAATATTTGTTGAGGATGCTAATGACTTCTGTGTAAGGCCCACATGTCTAAAAAGCCAAAGAACTGCAAGTAAAATTGATTTCTAGAAATAATTTTCCAAAACAGTTAGATAAACTGACACTGAGTACCAATCAGGCTATTGGCAAGACAAACAACACAATACCTAGGTGAATTAATTTCTCTTTAAGTGCAATAGAAACCATTTGGGGGTTGGGTTTTGTAGACCACACAGTTTTTAATCTGATATGTACATATACATATTTATGTATTTGTAATTTTATACATTTATATATTTAAATGTTTATGTATTATATAGAAAATATGTTATACATAGTATATTTTATTATTTTACTAGCATATAACTGAAAATGTAATAAATTCATCAAAAGAAAAGGCTTAATAAACACAAGGCATGGGCTTTTAACCAGATTTCCTCCTATTTTCCTCTCCGATCTTTGGAGTGCAGCAATACTATATCCAAGACATATTCTAAAGAGAACAGTTTGGGACCCAAGTTCTGCAGTTCAGCTATGGCCCTAGCAATTTGGGAATACCTTGTTGCTACATGAGCTATGCTGTAATACATTTGGCAGCTGGAAAGTAGAGAGCAAATAGGAGTGATCATGCAAGGAAGTCTGAGGTTGATCACATGACTGATAAAATACTTATCTGCCTTCGCTTCAGAGACTGGATGGTACCACTTGCCCATAAATTAGCTTCCCTTTATCAACATGCCTCACCCTAATATGGTTCAAAATCTTTACTGGAGGTTCAATTCTCTTATCTCTGTCTCTGAGGCTTCTGAGACTGGCCAGAAGTGCACACCGTAGTGTGGTAAGATACACAGTATGTAAAGGTATATAATTTATTACATATTATGAGTGTGCTTGCAACTATGATTACATCATACAAACAATTTTGCTCATAATATGCATCAGCCTTTGTCAGGGAGAATTAAGTATGTTTAATGATACCACGGTATATAATATTCATTGTAAGGGTCTTTGCTCTCAGAAGTGTCATTTGCTGGCAAAGCATGTCTATAATCCTGATTATATATTGGTCATACAAACTATCTCCCCCCAAAAATATTTGATAAGAAATAGCTTCTTTCCGGTCAGTCCTGCTAATGTGGTGAACTGTTAGCATATACACTGAGTTATACACAAGCAATGATGAAAGTTTGATTGCTCTGGAAAGATCTAACTCTAATGTAATCACTTTAAACCAAAGCAAGTCTCTCTGTATGCCATTCTTTCGCACTGCAAACCTAGCTATTTTTTGTACTCCACCTTTTATATCTTACTAACCAAATCCTCCACTGTGCAACAGTCCCAAATAAATTAATAGATACCTGGAAATCAATAATGTTCTTGAACAGAAAGCGATTACTCCCAAATTTTATATAAATAGAAAATCATACTGAATATCTGAACTATCCTTAGAGGGTTTTTTGATTACCACCCTATAGCATTCTATAGATATATTTGGCAGTGGTATAATGTAGTTGCACAGTATTATGAAATGAGGGTGGTATAGGATTCAGTATAAAATAGAATTGAACTGAATCAGAAAACAGTTTTCCATGAGGGACAGGCTGTAAGTAACTTGGGCTTACAAAAAATCTATCACCAGTAAAGAATAATTCTGAATTAGAAACACAATCTTAATTAAAAAGGTTAGCAAAAATTAAACCTTGTTGTAGCAATACATTTTTTTATTCTATATCATTTGTACAATGGTCTAAGGACTGGCAGTTTGGATATAAAATCGTATGCATAAGCACCAGGAGGTTATTTTTATCTTTAAAAAGGACTATTTTTGTTGCAAAATAGTGTTCTTAATTGGATTCTACTGGTAATTTACTTGACTGCAGAGGGATGCTTTTCTCCTGTTTTAAGTGCTCTGAGACTAGTGATGGTATCTACTGAGTGAATTTAACCGTGATGCTTTCCATATCTTGAAATACAAAGTTTCTGAGGTGACCCTTGATCTTTATTAATTCTGATCTTTATCATGCTGGATAGAAACTCTTCTCAGTATGTTTGAACCTCCCAAGGACACACACTTATTATCCACGGAAAATCTCAAGCTTTCATCTAGAAAAATTCCGTCCCCATGTGATACTTAAGAGGCTAGCTGCTGGAGCTTTACAGTATTGTTTCTCTCTAATAAGCAAGCATTCATCACCCAAAGGTGCAGTTTGTCTTCTGAGAATGATGTAGGGGCAAATATAGCCCAAAATGATGAGTCATTCCACTGGAACTGCCTCTGAAGACTGCTACGAAGAAATACGTTTAATATATAAGCTATAGAATGGCTTAAATCTAATTGAAAGAGTCTTCACTACCTTTCCTTTAAGTTCCACTAAGTTCTTTTATGGATGCAGGTGGCTGAAATAACAGTATTTTCCAAATCTAAAGTATTGACAGATCTTTACCTCAGGCAGAAAAAAAAATACTCTACTTCCCTGGGATTTTAAACTCTCCAGCAGGATAAATGGATGTGTATGTGTAAATATGTGCATGCAAGAGAGAAAAATCAAGCTGCAAATCTTAGCTCAGAAATAGCCTGCAGCGGAGTCACCAAGACATCCTGATTATTCACAATAACATTGCCCCCAAGAAGGACCCTGAAAGAGTCTTTGGAGGGTTCTGGCAGAAAAGAGGTTTGATACCATTGGCAAGGAAATGGCCTCTAGTTGTTTGAAACTGTACGATTTTTGAAGAAAACAAGGCTGCGTACATCTTTGTTGATAGAGTAATATCAATATCTTCCTCCAAAGGGAATAACCTGCAAGACCCTCAAACTTCTGGCAAACCACTAAGATCACAGATGGAAACAGCTTTGTGTAGGGTTTCCCACTTCATTTGCATGCCCTGCTGTGTGTTGAACGCACACTGATCCACCGTACACTTGTGGTTGGAACATAGTTGGTTGGTCTTGATGCTTCCTCATTGTGTAATTGTACCTAAAACTTCATTTGAGTAATTTTGAAAAGCAAAGAATAGAATGCTTCAAATAGTACCCCAGGTATGGGTTTTCTTTAGCCCTGGGCACAGCAGTGATGATTTTTGTTCATCTTTTATGGAGTTTGGTATTAATCTCTGTATGCAATTATGACAGTAATAGCCTGTAACAGTGTGCCTGTAGCAGCAATAGCAACAATTACTACTACTACTACTACTACTACTACTACTACTACTACAATAATTTAAAAAAAAAACTCTTTCAGCATTTCCCTTTGTGCTGTTTGCTTGAATGAAGATTAAGATAGATGAATGAGGTCTTGCCTACCTCAAAAGATTAAAAATTACTTACCTAAATCCAGGCTGAACAGCCCTGACAGCCAGCTAAAATAGAACAGGCATCCCTGGATATTCACTAATCCCACCTGTCTGAGGTACCTATTTAAGTGTAAGATGAATCACCCTTTCCTGATATTTATTTATTTCTGTTTCTTTCTCAGGTGAGCTGATGAAATATCTAATTTTTAGAAATCTAGTCCCTGAATCAGAACTGAGACCCAGTATGAGGCGCCTAGAGTCCCCAGGTGCTGCTTCGAGGCAGCCCAGTGTGGGCTGCCAGCCCTGGGTCCCCCAGGAGCTGCCAGCAGCCGTTCTGTCTGGCAAAAAGGTTACTTCTGCATTTTTACAGTAGGCAGTTATTAGAAAAAACTACAAGAACGGGCCCAGATGTATGCACTGAAAATGAGGCATCCCACTCTTCCCTTGGGTAGCACTTGAAATCATTATGCCTGGGCTCTAAACATGGTGTTAGAAAAAGGAAATACCCTTTTGTCACTGTCTTCTGCCAGCATGACTCCTGTCATTCAGCTGGAAAGGAAAGTGAAATGCTATTTATAGAAGATCTTGTGACACAGAAGAGATGCAATACTCAGCAGAAGAAGAACCTGAAGGCTTGACTTCAGTCCAATGTATTTATTGAAAGAACTTATGTTTCCAAACACATTTTCAACAGAATTTCCATTTTGTGAAAAAAATGAATAAAATAATGAAACTTTCAAATAGAAGCAATTCCCATGGGATGGAATTTTCAGGTTTTAGCAGTTCTCATTTCTACAGTGTATCTATCCTGTGAAGATCTGGGCTAATCTAGGCATTTCCCCAAAGCTTGGAAGATTCATAAGATTTACGGTAATATTTTCTGTAAGAAAAGTTTTGTGTTGGAATCCATACTCTTTGAAATAATGTGCCATCCAACTGTCCATCTTCTGGTAGTCACTCAATCTTAGACCAAAACATAGTATTTATTTGGATTACGATTCCGAAGCTCTATAATATATGATGACATATTAAAAATATGGTTAGAAAGGAAACTCTGGAAGCTACACTCCATATTACATATGCTTTCCTAATTTAATTCTATAACCTTTTCAATTATCTTTAAAATGTTGTGGAAAGATGAGATTGTTTCAAGGATAGTCCTATTTTCCTTTTACAAAGCAAGGTCTACAGTCCAGTTGTAATGATTTTGAATGCTAACTCAGTATAAAGCTTACAAATTCTCACAGGTTATTCAGCATTCCAGGAAACTGATCCAGGCCCAAATTGGAAACACATTATGTAACTGTATCTGGCAAGAGAAGAAATTAGATTTATTGATTAGGGTTTTTATCAAATAATACCTCACACGGAAGTGTGAAGCTGTCTATGGGGCATGCCTGATTGTAATCACGGACCATTAACAAAGGAGTAAACTGGCTTAAGCACATTAAAGCATTTACAGGATATACTGAGCAGTGTTAAAATAAAGGATGTCATAAATTGTGTGCTGCAGCACTTTTCAAACAGCCAGTCACCTCTGCTGTGAACCTTACTGTATTTTAATTGTCTGAACTGTGCTGTTATCAGTTTCCTTCTTTAGGAACAAACTCAAGTTTAGCCCGAGGTTATTGGAAAGCATGATAATTTTTTAACATGCTTCCCATTGCCTCAGCTTAGATAACCTACAGTCTGCCTAACCAGAAAATGCTAAAAACCCCTGCACGTTTGCCGTATGAGAAGTTTTCAAGCAGCCATTCCGTGCTGAAACTTGCTTTTCCATTAGCACATAAAGTGGGAACAAACCCTGGCTAATTACTGTTCAGCTAATGTTTTATCAAGCCCATTTTACTGGATATTATTGAATAAGTCATTTAGAAGCGTACACTTTCTCCTCTTTGCACCCCATGCCATTCAGTCGGGTGGCAGCCATGTTATTGGATTGCACATATTCCTATTCCTAACTACTATTTTTCTTAGGCAATTTGTTTAGGAAATTTTTATTTTCTTAGGCAATTTTATTCCTTTACTGCATTCAGGCATTTCTGTATGAAAGATCTCAGCAATACTCTGAAACTGTTATCACGTTTAAAAAGGCATTAAAAATGGCTATTTATACAAACACCTACAAGCAGGAGATCTATGATTGTTCCTCTTCAGTAAAACAAGGTCAGCTGGCAATGAGTCTGCCTCTGCTGCAACTCAGCAGTGAGTCCAGTGCCCATGGGCAGGTATAACCATACTTCAGCCAGTTCAGGTTTTGACAGTAATAAATCTGTTGTATCAGAGATGTCAGGTTCTTGGAGGACTTCACCGGTGCCGTAGCCACCACAGTTAGGGAAAAATGAGCTTGAGTGTGCCTGGCCACGTTGCAGTCACACCTCCCCTGCAGACACAGCCTGGCTTCAAGCAGTCTAATGGTTTGCAATGCATAAGCTTACATGAGCTGTGATTTTATGGAACATACTCTGCTCTCAGTTGCCTTGGAGAATGTATGCCACAATTCATTTGATACCTTTGTGTTGTGTTACAGTTTGTAAGCTCTTCTTGGGCATGTTGTCCAGCTGTGCCAAGGAAGAGGACAACTTTCCAGCCTTATAATGCTTTCTTCTCAATAAGGTTTTGGGTTAAATATTGTAGCTGACATTTCAAAAAGACTCACTTTTACTGCCTCAAGATTTCGGTGTGCATATTGTAAGATTTACACTGTTTGCCACTACTTACAGGTAACTGGATTGTTTCTATTGATAGGAGACCTAAGAAAATAATAATACAAAAATAGAAAGAAATATATTTATATACCACTATATAATAATTATATTTATAGAAAATGTATCCATAAATTATTATCATTAATAGTAATACTAATACTACTAATAATAAGTTTCTTCAAGAAGGCATGTCTGACATCTATATTTTAAAACCCAGAGTAGTGCATTAGGAAGTTGAGTAGTGTGTTGTTTATTCAGTGGATGAATGCTTAGGAAACACCACAGCTGTTAAAAAGGAGTAATAATCTATTCAGTTACTGAACAATAAATACAATGCAAAAGAAATGCAGATGAATATTTGCATCTAATTAAAACTATCAGCTGAAATTATATAGATGCATTAGTGTAAATCTGGAATAATTCTGTGTATAATTTGGTATAGGTAGAATGCAGAATTGCAGCAGTTTCCATGAAAGCTTCTATTCTACTACTGGTCTTTAGTTTTATAAGAAAAAAAATTAATATGATTGTATGCTCTTGATTGAGTACCAAAACTAAAATTGTTGAAATGAGTTATGCGATTTCATTTTCAAGCTAAAAGATTAAACACGGTTACTTATCAGTCACCCAGCAGCTTATTTAGTTTGTCACTCATCTGCACTGAACTCAGTAGTCCAAAATCAATATACTGCAGCTGCAGAATAAATACAATATATGCTCTTGGAAGACAAAAGCATGTGGTATGTTAGATGATGGGTATGTTGATCAAAGTAGAAATGAACAATAGATTTTTATTTTCTTCTTTCCTGTCCAGATTCTAATAAAGAGGAGTTAGCATTGCAAAATGTAATTTTTTTTTCACCTGCACATGTCCATTCTTCATTCCTCTTACTACTTCTATGAATATAAAAAATAGATGATGGAAACTCTTGGTTTTCTAAGAAAACCGTTCTTAGTTCTGTCCCGATGATAGGGGTATTGTGTGAATGCATATACCTCTGCACATAATTTATTACTCCCATATACACACATATGCACAGACAGGCACATACCTACAGAGACATATCTTCTACGTACATTGAGAATGAAAGAAAGAATTTTATAGGTATAAATTAAATTTTTGCATGCTTATTTGACTGATAAAAATACCAATACTTTATAGTGAGCTTTTGTTAGATGAAATAAATGTTTAATTTAGTGAAAGTATGCAAAGAAGTACTCATATTCAAGATGCCTTATGAAGATTATCGAATTAATCCCTACAACTTCTCCAGGTCCCTTTGTAATATTTCTCTATTAAGACGCTATTTACTCCCACTTCTAGTTAATTAATGCGGATGTAAAATAAGAAAAGACCAGTCCCTCTGGTCACAGCACATCTACCTGCCACAGCTCATTTTTCTGTCATCTATCATCATTCTTTATTTATAAACCTAGGGTGGTTTTAAACCCACATGACTTTGGGTCATTTTATGAAAGGTATTTAAATAACTAAAGATGCAGATTGGTGAGACTTCGAGAAGACCTTTGAGGTCAGAACCTGCTTTATAAATACATAAAAATGCAACATGTGAAGACAGCCTCTGTTCCAAAGGGCTCTAAGTCACAGCTGACAAAATCTTACCACCTCCTGTTTTTTTACAATTTAACATATTTTTCTCTGTTGTGTGTTCCTGTCACATATTTGCAAAACCATCTCTTCTCTCTCTCACCTCCCTTTGCCAATGTAAGTTCACCCAGATAACTGCCTGCCCTTCTGCTTTCTGTGCTAGCCTTTAACATTTGAACACTCTCAAGTGACTGTCCTGCTATGATGCCAGATCAATTGAATTTTTGCAAAGCTTCATGGCGATGCTCTGTCCTGTACAATTAACTACGTGCAAACCTTTTTTTCCCTCTGTAGTAATGTGCAATAAGGAATCATTGCAATCATTTAGCAACACAGAATACTCAAAAAAAAAAAAAAAGGAATGCTGTATAGTCAACATAAAAAGTATTGGTCAAGAGAAGATTAATTGAAAACAGGCAATGAAAGAGCTGTATAAAAAACTGAGCCTGTATCTGCACTGACTTTTACAGTTGACCCAGTTAAGCAGACCCATCCTTTTGCTCCTACATGATATCCTACAATATGAGTGAAAGCCAGCTGTATCACACATCTTATTTCTCTGGTGACACTCCAAAGCACAAGCATCCTAGGAAACTGCCTATAGAGCTGGAGCTGCCTTTTACTCCGCTGATGGAAAAACGATTCCACCTTAATTCCCAGACATAAAAAAAAGAAAAAATACTGAAAGAAGACCAGACTTTTTCCAAGGGACAGAAAAACATGTGAATCAAACTTGAAAGCAAGAAATAACAAAAGCTTACTAAAGTTCTCCATGCTAGATTGCTGTGGGAAGACAAGGGTTTGCAGAAGAGAGGAGGTTAAAACCCCAAATCCTGATAAAAAAGAAATCCTGGAGCTCCCTCCTGCTTTTGCTCCCACCATCACTTCTCCCTGCTTACCCCTGCTCCCCAGCCATAGCTCATTTCCATTGGAGTGGTTTCTCTGCAGCTCACACCACAGAGATGTCTCCTTCAAAGAGGTTGCAGAGAGGCCATCACACAAAAATGACTGTAGTTTCAGGCTTCATTAACCTTTTGTGGATTTACTACTGATGGCCTGGTAGGCACTTTGCTTACTAAACCACTTCATTTATGGGATGCTAGACTAGCTAACACAATGAAATATGTCACCAGGCGCCCCTCTTTCAGAAAAGTTCACCCTAGGATAGAAGAATGAATAATAGGTAGAACAGATGCAAATGATTCAGACAATCTTATGAAAATATTTTATGGGGATTTTGATTCTTGAGAATAGGTTTTTGATGGCTTTATGGCACCCTTCTCTTTCTTTCTTCCTACTCTTGAAAGACGGTAGTGTCCAGACCAACAGACGTGACCTTAGGGGGACTATATGAAAAATATGTAAAGAAAAGCAGGCGCTCCAGGAACAAATATAGTGACAGTAGCCTCAGAGCTTCTCCACCTCTCACCATCAGTTAGAGGAACTGGACTGTCTGGCCGCATAGACCCGTCTTGTGCTTGTTGCTTGCAGGAACCTCAGCCTCACTTTATTGCTCAGGTCCATTCCTTCCCTCCAGTCTGCTGGAAGAGTTTTTGCAAGCTGTCAGCAGAAAAAAAAACAACCCTTCAGCTGCTTCCTAATGTTTAATTAACAAGGGACTGAGAATCAGGCCTCAGCACTTCTAGTTTGAGTGGGTGACCTGCCCAGTCACAGACGGTGGTCGCTGGAACGCAGAGATGCTCCGTCTGGATGTATCTCATAATAACGCAGCTTCAGCCAGCTATCGGAAGTGCAGCCAAACACATGCTCATGTCAAAAATAGAAATTTGTCTGAGTAGTGTGTTGGCACCGCTTTGACAGGTATACGATTTATAAACTATTCCTCGAGGGGAAAAGGAAGGCAAATTGTTTAAACAAAAGTGTCGGTACTTTCATCACCCTCTTTCCTGGGCAGCATTTTCTGACCCGTGGCTGCGTTCCAGCACTCGCCGATACTGAAGGACTGCCGAGAAGCTTCTGTCTCTGAACAAAGCTGGGGGCTGCGCTCCTGGAAGTTAAATTATAACTCTGAAGAGAACTGAAACCCCCTGGGCTGATAAAACGATACGCCGTAATAAAACAGGAAAGACACAGCTACATTTTGGCTTGAGCTTCCCAGGCTTGATGCGCTCACCCGCTGTTAGCAGAGGCTGTGCCGGTGGGCACCAGCAGCCGTGAGCGGGGTCTATCTCGAGGAGGAGGAAGAGGAGGAGGAGGAGAAGGTATGCTCTTGCCTGCTCTTCACATACGCCTTCCCCTGCCTGCTGCAGGTGCTGGCCTGATGGGCAGGGTAGCACCTGCACTCAGGCATGACCAGACACCGGCAACAGCTGCCTGGATCTTCACTTCACTGTTCAGGAACGTGCTTCTGCAGAGGGGTCAGGAGCTGCCCTCCTATTTGCTGCAGATTGAGTTGGCTTCTTTTTCACTTGAGGGCCTTCACTGTATGGACGCGTAGCAGCTGGGCTAAAATGACCACGAGGACTTCCTTCGAACTCGGGGGAAGAGAGCTGGGAGCTGGAAGACACTGTACACCTCCAGAAAGAGCGGTCGGACTTTTCTCAGCAGCCCTGGGACTTGGGAGCCAGGCAGCGTGTCGCAGTCTCTGGCTAAATTCCCACTTGGCTTTAGGACTCTCGGTTTTGGATCCTGCCGGCCAAGAGCCTCTGGCGTGGTGCTTGAACGTTTGTTTTTTTTTTTTTCCCTCTTTCACATCTCTTTGGTGGCTTCCCAGCACCACAAGGCAATGCCTTAGCAGCGAGAAGAGGGATGGACCTGGGTGTTTGCTGACCATCCCGCTGCTCCCCTGAGCCTGTTTGTCCCCTCAGAGAGAGCACGCAGGCACGCACGCAGCTATGGGCGATACGCAAAGCAAAACCCTGCATGTTCTTGTGAAAGCTTAGGCCTGTGCTAAGAGTGTGCAAATGGGGTTTCTCTGGAGAAGTGGAATTAACCCGAGTTAGCCTATCTTTCACCTCTCTCTACAGCCAGCTGGAACTTAAAAAAAAATCTGCAGTGGTGGTTTTGGGCACTCTTTCTCAAGGCAAAATGGATACCTTGGAGATAAGCAACATTATGTTTCATTTTGCCAGCAAACACATCTAAACAGCAGCACATTGTAAAACATTGACTCCTATTGTCAAGGTTGCCTACTGTAATTCCAATTGCCATCAAAGGGCTTTTGACATTTTATCTCAGTCAATAGAGATAAACATTTTGTGCCGATTAACTCAATTAAAATGTTGTGCATTACAATAACAATTAACAGCTCCAGTCTCTGCAAAATCCTGTTTACGAAAGCAATTTGTGCTAATCTGTGACTATTCTGAGGCTTGAAACTTGTCACCTTGTGCTGCACTGCCCTCTTTGGCCTCTTTTACAGAGAAAAGCTAGGTCGTTTCAGAAAACATAATCAACTTGGCATACCCTCTGTTTCAAACATGCAGCTGGAGACATCCATAGAAGACTAAGGGATATAGGGCATAATTTTCCAAAGCACAGAAGAGATTTAGAAGTCTTTCATCAAGACTTAGACTCCTAGATAACTTAGCTGCGTTGGCAAATCACAGCCTTATTCAGAAAACTCCATTTAACCTTAACAGCGATTGTGCCTCTTGGTCTACCAGCTGCTTGAAAAGCCTCCAGTCATGTTTAACGGTATGTCACGTGTCTATCACCCTTGACTTCAGGATTATTCATGACAAGCAACCTGATATAAAGCAAAACTAACTTAATCTACCCCAAGCTTGGATGGGTTTCACATAGGAGAAGAATACTTAATGTGTTCTAGTCCAGCCAGATTTTTATAAATTACATAAACCAAATACAAGGACTTTCACTTAAGGGCAAAATCTTTACTAATCTGTTACTTCATTGACGGTGATGTGAGCCTTGATTAAGAAAGAGCTGTGATATAAGGAAGTCTCTGTAGCTACATTTGATTTTAGTGGAGTAGATGGCCATATTCATAAAACCCAACCAGTCGCCACAAGCATTAGCCCTTGATTCTGCTGCCTGCTCTGAAGGGATAGGCTGTGCGGTCATGCCCATGGCTGCTCAACTTCAGTGGTCAGTGTACTAAAGGGCCCGACTAGTTTAAAAGTGCTTTAAACTATAATCCATATGATTTTGACTGAGAGTCCTGTGTGTCATTCATGAACACAATCTGCCACATGCAGGACATAATTTTATTTACATGTGGAAAGTAAAAATCTCCAAGAAAAACTCTGAAAAATCAAAAGGTGATAAAACTAGTGGGAAGAAGTGTGAGCTGCCAAGGGTTAGTCAGGTGAAATTAATACAAAAGAAGCTTAAGTCTTCCACTCAGTTTAAATACACATTTTTAAACTATGGGCTAGTTAACACACACACACACACACACATATATATCATCAACAGCAGGAAATCGCAAATTACAGCTGAATAGGAAGCAGCTAATCATGACAGAAAGTTAAAAAACAAGTGACTTAAATAGTGTCCCTTTGCCTTTTTTTTCATGGTTTAGTAGCTCATTCAAACATGCACAGTTCCAAAAGATCTGAAGTATAATTCAGACATATTTAATTCAGTTGGATTCACCTTTAAACAACTTTATTTATTTGCATCCTCTAAATGGATTACCATACATGTAATTCAGTACACAGTACTTTCCTCTGTACTGTCTCATCTATATCTATGGCAGTTTCTTTTACTGGAAAACAAACAAACAAACCAACCAACGAACAAAAACTCCATAAAGCCTTATTTTTATTTTCACTTGCAATTTCCTCAAAGCCCTTCCCACCATGCTGCTGTGGCAAGTCCTTTATTGTTACCACAGTATTGCCACATTATTTTCTACATCCCATGTAGCTGCAAGGGGAAATAATTCACGTTGGCTGCAGATCCACAGGCTCACATGTGCTTAGCATTAATTGAAAATCAAGGACACATAGAATCATATCATGTTAAACTTAGCTATAACATGTAGTCAATTTCCAATGTTAATTGACGCTACATTTGCCTAACTTGTATTAAAAACCATAATATGTATATATAAAAATAATGTGGAAGACATAGCTGAGCATATATTTGGACATCACATGGTGACAGATTTAAACAGCTATTTGAACACACATGCCTGTATGAGTATATACCTGCATACGTACAAAGTGAGGCTGTAGAGTTTTACTAAAAATCTCCTAACTGACTGTACTGTCAAGCATTTTGCTGAACTCTGCTGTTATACAATAAGAAAACCCAAAAGACAAGGGTTTTAAGGGAGGAAGGTTGGAAAAGTAGTTAAGGCCAGTTCTGAATGAAGGAATGCCTCAGGGTATGAGATTCATTTGTCTTTGTACTAATGGCTTTATGGCTTTCTTTTTAAACAGCCAGCTGGGGCCGGGGAAGGGGTGGGTAGGTAAGGAGGAATTGCTAATCCCGGCTCCTACCCTCCCCATCTGCCGCCAGCCAGCTCGGGCGCTGGGCGAGCGGCCGCTGCCTGCCCCCCCCCCCCCGCCTGCCCCTTGCTGCCTGCCCCTGCTGCCTGCTGCTTGCTGCCTGCCCCTGCTGCCTGCCCCTGCTGCCTGCCCCTTGCTGCCTGCCCCTGCTGCCTGCTGCTTGCTGCCTGCTGCTTGCTGCCTGCCCCTGCTGCCTGCTGCTTGCTGCCTGCCCCTTGCTGCCTGCCCCTGCTGCCTGCCCCTGCTGCCTGCCCCTTGCTGCCTGCCCCTGCTGCCTGCCCCTGCTGCCTGCCCCTGCTGCCTGCTGCTTGCTGCCTGCCCCTTGCTGCCTGCCCCTGCTGCCTGCTGCTTGCTGCCTGCCCCTTGCTGCCTGCCCCTGCTGCCTGCTGCTTGCTGCCTGCCCCTGCTGCCTGCCCCTGCTGCCTGCCCCTTGCTGCCTGCCCCTGCTGCCTGCTGCTTGCTGCCTGCTGCTTGCTGCCTGCCCCTGCTGCCTGCTGCTTGCTGCCTGCCCCTTGCTGCCTGCCCCTGCTGCCTGCCCCTGCTGCCTGCCCCTTGCTGCCTGCCCCTGCTGCCTGCCCCTGCTGCCTGCCCCTGCTGCCTGCTGCTTGCTGCCTGCCCCTTGCTGCCTGCCCCTGCTGCCTGCTGCTTGCTGCCTGCCCCTTGCTGCCTGCCCCTGCTGCCTGCTGCTTGCTGCCTGCCCCTGCTGCCTGCTCCTTGCTGCCTGCCCCTGCTGCCTGCTGCTTGCTGCCTGCCCCTGCTGCCTGCCCCTGCTGCCTGCTCCTTGCTGCCTGCCCCTGCTGCCTGCTGCTTGCTGCCTGCCCCTTGCTGCCTGCCCCTGCTGCCTGCTGCTTGCTGCCTGCCCCTTGCTGCCTGCCCCTGCTGCCTGCCCCTGCTGCCTGCCCCTTGCTGCCTGCCCCTGCTGCCTGCTGCTTGCTGCCTGCCCCTTGCTGCCTGCCCCTGCTGCCTGCCCCTGCTGCCTGCCCCTTGCTGCCTGCCCCTGCTGCCTGCTGCTTGCTGCCTGCCCCTTGCTGCCTGCCCCTTGCTGCCTGCTGCTTGCTGCCTGCCCCTTGCTGCCTGCCCCTGCTGCCTGCTCCCGCTGCCTGTCCGCACAGCCGGACAATGGCCGGCACCAAGCCACCGGCCGCGGGAAAGTCATAGGTCAGGGCTCAGCAGGACAAAAGATGACACGTAGAGAAGAGCATCTATCTTGTGATTTGTGGTCGAGGGAGAAATATGTGAAACGCTCACGTCTGCCAGGTCATGGGTGACACGGCGTACCCTGGCTCAGTTCTACTGACTTCAGCAGAGTTATCCTAGCTCTACACCGGAGCATTATCCTCTGATTTTTATGTTTTCCTTCCCTACATTCGCAGAGGGCCAAAGTCACCCCATTCTTAGCATTGCTCTGCCTCTGTAGGCTATACGCACACTGTCTTGCTAATCTGCATGAAAGTGCCTGGGTATGGAAGGGAAACAGCAAGACACCTTATCTTTGAAGAGATCTTGAGGCCTTTTGAGTTTACTGTTGTTGCAGTCATTATTGTTTAGCATATCCTTGAAGGTTTGGTCTGAGGGACAGCTGGTGGGAACGCAATTTCGCTTGTTAAAATGCAGCAATTATTTAAATATACACCAAGCAGGAAAGCAGAGGCAGAGTGAGTTTCCTCTGTTAAAGTGTTACAATATGGGTCTTGGGAGGCGGGGGGGGGGGGGGGGAAGCAGCAATACAATCTGCAGAAAGAGCATTACAAAAAGAAATTTAAGTATTTTCAGGCCTGGAGGCAAATTTTTTTATTGTTGTCTGCTGTTGTTCAGCTGCAACTAAATCTAGTTTATTCTTAAAAATCTTGTGTGTGAGAATGAAGTGAAAGAGAAGCCACCCCCCTGTTTGTCAGGGGGGTGACTAGCAAAACCTCCAGTGTAAACATAGATGCTCCTGTAACAGCGCTTATTCACTTGGGGAGGCCTCTTGCTGGTATAAACCTGATGTTTACCAGCATGGCTTGTCAGTACCATGTACTTGCAAACACTCTTGCAATAGGAGCAAATCACATCCAGCACAGATGGAGCGTTGGAGTGACCTTTTTAGTTAAGAACTAGAAACGAGGATGCCACAAGCAGCAGGAATATCACTGTGGATGAGTGCAGAGCATGGTGCAAGGCAGTTATAGTCCAGTGATTTCTAATCCCAAAGTCACACTCGACTGGCAAAGCTCAGTACAAGTACCTCAGCAAAAATTTTGGCTGTGACTTGTGCAGGGCTAGGCTGGAGACTTCTGCACCTCTGCCTGTGACCCTGCGGCTACAGAAACAAGCCAGGACCGTGACTGCGGTCTCCTGAGTTTATCGGCTCGAGGAGGCTGGAACTGGCAGTGGAGTATCTGCAGGGGGAGAGAGCAGCCAGGGGACAGTGAGCACGGGGGAAACGTGAAACACTGCTATTTTTCTGAATGGAGTCCCATAGGCACGGTAGAAAACAGGGCCCTTGGCCTCGCACAGTCACACCGCTCACACTCAAAGGATATGGAAATGATTTCTTTCCTGAGTGCAATCTGTCTGCTCTAGCGGGATTAGAAAACGCGTAGAAGGGCTGCCTCGGCGCAGAAAGGCTAATACGTCCTACCAGTGCCCGATGGAGCCTGTGCGCTGCATTTGCGTGCTCGCCAGCTCAGATGTAATCCCTGCCCAAACCCTTCTGAAGGCCAGTAGTTCTGCTCGCTTCCTTTCACTGGCCAGGAGCCAAATGCCACAATTTGGTTCAAAGTATCAAGGAAGACCTCCTATGGGGCTGGTTACTGAAACCCAGAAATATCACATTGTTGAGGGGAGAGGGCTAGCTGCTACCAGATCAGCAGCATGTATCTGCTAACACTGCACATTTCTCTGCATCAGGCATCATTGACATTTTATCCTCTAGTTTGTAATAACTCTTTCAATGCCACGGGCCTGCCACAATTGCTTCACTAGCACCTCCCCTCAAAAATCAAGTGCAAAAGCTAAGGCCTACTTGTTAGAGCCAGTGATCCCTTTCCAGAGCTTGTGGCATTGCTTGCCCGTAAAGCATTGCAATCTGCCGCTTTCCAAAGGCACTCCGCTTAAATTACATCCCAAACGGCTCATCACAAAGGGGTTAACGCTGTAGCAGCCTTGCTCAGGGGATCAAATTCTTGCAAGAGCAAGGCTCTCCTTGCTTTGTTCTGTAGTGGGATGCATTCAGCAAGAGCAGCCTTAACGCTGTGGGATCTGCTGTCCTCCTTCCACCAGCACCCTTGCTCTCCTCCCTGATTTCAAGGCAGCGGGGCTTCAGCGTGCTCCTGGGTTGCATTTCGGCCGGGCAGGAACAATCTCACTCTTTCATGTTGTCCCAGCAGCGGCTCCACATCAGTCGACTCTGCCCCTGCGGGGCCCCGGATCAGGAACAGCAGCAGCCGGGGCCAATTCTGTGCCATCAGGCGGGACAGGGAGAATGTGCCTCGCCTTGTCACCGGGGAGGGAAGCCTGCGCTCGCCAAGAAATCTGAACAGATGCCACTTAGCTGGCTCAGAAATGGCTCTTCAGTTGCTTGCTATTGCCCAGGCAGTCTGTCCAAGCATCCAGTCCTCATCCCAAATGACTTTCATACCAACAGCTTTGCCTTTTGTGATCTGTACACACTACTGGCATCTTTATTTAAAACCTCATTCAAATATTACATGAAAATGCTCTGGATCGTTCTCTGGCACTGGGTCCTGCAGGCAGGGGATAGCCTGCAGCTGTGCCACCAAGCTCTGCCAGCCCTAGACCTGGACGGTCATATGCAGCTCCTCACCAAGCCTGTGCTCTCACCTGCTCCAGCTTCTTGACACTTAAATTTGCTATTAAAGCCACAACCAGAGAGTCCCGTGTTTACAGTAGTCAAAAGTTTTCTCATGTTTATCGCTCAGAACAAACTGCCTTGAGCTGGAAATCTCCCTGTCTTATGGCATGTCCTTCAAAATGTAGGAGTTAATGGTACCTTTGCACCCGTGCCAGACACAGGATGCTGCCTGTGGAGCCGCTCTCGGTGAGCTGAGCCATAGCTGGGAGTGGAAGGTGCCTGGGATATGCCCCGAGGCCTCAGGGCTGTCAGCACATGGCCGCGGTCCTGGAGGGGCTCCCTGGCTTCCCAGCCCCGCTCTGCTGGCGTGGTCACCAATGGAGCACGGAGGTTAATACTCTCAAAAGCAAATACTTTCAAAACTTAAAATACATTCAAGTAACCATCTGGCCAACCACCTGAGATGTTGCAAAGGAGAGCAGTTAAGGACTTTAAAGCACGTGGAGGTTTGCAAAGTTGAGGAGTGTTTGGGATCCTGCTTTGAGAAAACAGACTACCAGGCAATTTTCACATTTATGTCCCCAGCGTAACAAAATTTGCCTCAAACCCCTGGGCAAAAGGCAGTGATACTGGCCCCTAAAATGGCCCACACTGTCCCAGCTAAGCAACATGGGTTGTCCGCAGAGGCAGAGGAGAAAGCGGGTGCACCACCACAACACCTCACAAAACCGTGCCAACGTGGCACAGCTGCGGCAGGGGAGGGGACAGTCCCGCTCCCCCCTTCCCTTGTCTGCTCCTCACCTGCACTACATCAGCAGGTCAGGTCTATGTCCTCCTTTGGGCCTTCTCAGTCTTCAAGAGCCTGTTCAAGCTCCCTGGTATCAAACCCCAAAGTGTTTCGAACTGCCGGCTTTGTTCTCCGTCAGGCAGCGGACAAATGTGGAGTTGGCAGCGCTTTGGCTCTGTCCCGAACGAAGCCCTGAAGACATCATCTTGGGGACCCTGAGGCATCGCTTCACCAGTCAGACATCTAAAACGTCTTCTAGCAGCAAAGCCCATTTGAAAGAAATGGGACAATATCACAATTGTGTCATCAACATTCATTTGAGTGTCCAAACCCATTTCTTTTGAGTGCTTTTGCATCCTTGCTATTAGCATTCATTTTCTCTGAGAATTCTTGTAGGTGAGTTTATAGTCAAAACCAATTCACAGGTCGGTCAATTTTAAGCAAATAGTTGAGAGCGTTAACTTGATGTGCATTCTGAACCTGAATAAAAAGTGTTTGTCCTACATAAGTCTGACAGGAGAAGTTCATAGCGGCGAAGACTCCGTGACCAGCCAGACCCTATCCCCGATACCAGCAACAAGCGGCTTATGCAGAAGCTGAAGGTTACGAGGAACCAGCTGCAGAATTATCTGAGAAATAATTCACAGGCTTGAGCAAGTTTAACGACAGACATCTCCTCCATGTTTAAATTCAAGTCTGAATAAAGCTAAAGCATTACAACTGGATATAAGTGGAAAACAACAATTCCACTTTAACAGGAAATTCCAAGATTTCAGGCAAAAACCTTCTAAACATTTTCACAGCTTTCAGCAAAAAGACATGTTGTTGTTAGATTGGCTCTCTAAATCACTGTCTTTACTACTCATAGGTGCATTTTTCAACAAAAACCCTCTTAAAGGGGGAAAAAAGAAGGAGCTCTTACGTTTCAGCAAAACCAGGATCTTTCTTTAGAGTCCCAGAATGATGTAAACACTATAGTGTAAATATCTAATTTTTCATAGGTTCCTGTAACAAGCAGCCCAAGGCTTCCTTCAGGCCCATCAGCTGAATATACCTTGTAGTCTCAGGAATGATCAATTCTGCCCCCCAGAAGTAAGAGGCAGAAGCTCGGAGGGGTTAGACACCATAGCATACCTTTGTTGCGTTGTTTGCCTCTGCGTTATAGCTTTGTCGCTATTGGCTCTGCAGCATTTTTGCCTCCTTTTTCATCAATTGCTCTTGATGAATTTAAGATTCGCTATCATACAGACTACAGATTTAGAACAAATAACCCTTTCATTTAGTTAATACCAGCAGCATAGCTATAAAGCTGTAATAGTTTACGACTTTCAGGACATAACCTGCAACCACAGACAATACAAATTATATTACACTGTGTTTTATTGCTCTTTGAGGCCCACTAAGAGGCTCAGTGCTGTTTCATAGTCCAGAGTAGCAGCTCTTTATTCTTTTTAACACACAGCTGAAAAATACTTTAATTCTGTTACAAAACGGTGTGTTTGGGTTTTTTTGTGAGTCTGCCCTCAAAACTGCACGTAGTTCACTTACCATACAATGCAAACAGCACTTTCCATACAATTAAACGAGAGTACGCATGCACAGAGAGAAATGCCTTCTTCTGCATGCACTGCTCTCTGCACAAAAAGGAGCTCCATTTTGAAAAAAAAAAAACCCAACCAAACAAACCACACTTTGATAATCATTTGCAAAGACGTGACATCTGAGAAGGGAAACCCCCCCTCAGAAATCGCAATTCCTTCCTAAAATGCCCCTTGTTTATTCAGGCTGTGTATTCAGATGCTGAAAGAATCATAAACGCTGCTGGCGCAGCTTCTTAATCCTGCCTCTTCTTCTCTTGGCCTAATACTGGGCGCGGAGAGGAACAGAAAGGAGTAGCCATGTTTTCTTTAAATGGAGGGTCTAAATAAAAAATGAAGGTAATAGAGCTTCAGGAATCGCAAAGGACCAGAGGGAGCAAGCGAGCACAAACCAGCCCTGCCTTTTAAAACGCGGAAAGGCCATGTACTTTTTCCTGCTGCACCTGCTGCCTGCGCAGCCTTGTATTATTGAAGAGGACTGCAGTCCGATCTGCATATCAAATAGCTGATTTGTAGATGAGGTCATTCATTTTGTGGTCGTATGTTTGCTGTGGTGGGGATGGGCTGTTGCCTAGCAGTAGGCCACAAAGTCCCAGCAGGTTTCTTGAGTCAGCAGCCATCCTCCGCTCCCCTCACCACTCCCCTTCCCTCATTGCCAATTCAAATCCAGTCTTGACCTTAATAAATAAAACTCCGAAATGTTCGACTCAGTTCTAAGTTCAAAGCGCGGGTGATGTGCTGTGAATTGACAGCTTCCTTTGATGATTCATTGGTTTGGTGACTCGATAAGCAAAATACAGAACCAGAAACCTTGGTACCACGTGAACGGAGGGATGATAGATCGCGCCTCGCTGCAAAAACACCCTCCGAGAGGCCGGGGCTGCCTTGGTGCCTGGGTATGCTGCTCCGCTGTTACAACATGGAAGAGGGGATTAAAAGATCAGCACCACATTTATTTAAGTATTTAAACACGTCAGAAGCGGTTTTGTAAAATTTAAGCTAGTTTTCGTGTATGACTCTCAGGGAATCAATTATGCCTTTCCTGTTAATTTTGACAGCCACTTCACAGTGGGCAATGCTCATTTGAAACACTTTTTAAGAGGTATTTTCTTCTTTCAAAAGCAGCTAAAGCTACTTACTTGTTAAGTACAGCACATCAAGCTGGTGCAAACAGAAAAAGAAATCAGTCACCGTTTCAAATTAAAGAGAGAAAAAAAAAACAGGGCAAAGAAGATGAAAACACTGGAGTACAAAGCTGCCTTTAGAAACTGCAATACATATATGTTGTCACCAATTGGTGTCTGATAAGTTGGCAGAAACTGCAGTTTAAGTGCTTTTATTTTAGGAGTGATCTGCTGACAAAAGACACATGTGCAAACCATGCCATTTAGATGAAGGAGTCATATTCACTTTTTGCAAAGTACAATTTATTTATTTTTTCCAGATTATAATGTTTTCTAGGAAGAAAGGAGTACAAAGACCCCTCAGCCCTAAAACAAAACCAAACATCTCAGCACAAATTGGAGCCTTGATAGCTCAAAGCAAAAGCCTCACAAACATCTATTAGAAGCAGGAAATGTCTAATGGAAAACTTACAAACATCTGATACATGAAAGGGAAGGCACAAAACAGGAAAGCAGAGGCATGAACAGCTAATTGCTGTAGATTCCTCACAACATTCACTGAAACACAGCAAGAGACATCAGCCAGCTCCACAGCACTGGGGTATACAACCACCATTAAAGTATTAGTAAGAACACCGAGAAAACGAGCGCTTAAAAAAATGCTAATACTTTGGACAAAATGAAGTTGATTCTGCTTGTGACTGAGTTTACAAGGATGCTTTGAAGGTGGCCAGAGGCGTCCTGGCATGGTGCTTCTCGGCTAATCCCTGTTATGAAAGCTTGCAAAGAGAATAATTTTTAAAAGTATGCTTACTATTCACACTGAAACCCGGGTACACAAGCAGGCTATATATCTTGCCAGCTATTGCATATATATCCAAACTTGCAGCTGAAACTTACATTTAGTTTTGATAAGCTGTGGTCCATCTAAGGAAAATCAGAAGTTCTGAACAACAGCAATGCATTATGCTGGAGCGTGGACATGCGGCAAGTACACAGCACCTATTCTTGCCCCTTGTAAATGCCTGCTGCTTGTCTGATTTGAATAAAGTTATGCCTGCTACTGTCAGAACTGAATTTGGCTCATGGTCTTCATGCAAATTGCCGCTTGCCTGAATGTGTGCACCATATTAAGAATGCAAATATGTTTGGACTAGATGATTGTTCCTTTATTTGCTGTACACCCTAATTCACAAGGAGCTGAATCAGGGTAGTTTTGGTGTGTGCAAGAAGGCAGACTCAGACAAAAATACATTAAACTGTTTGCAAATAAGTTAATTATGTCAATAGATCTGATCTTAACAGCCACCCTTTCTAGTGTTACATATATGGTTTCTTGGACATAGCCAACAGAAAAAAAAAGGAAACACATCTGAAAAAAAATAGTTGGTCTTCAGGACGTGAAATGAAGTACCTTTTTCCACACATATCCCAAACGAGATTACATCCAGGATTCCAGGATTTCCTATCTCTGATGCTTTGAGCTCTGAAGGCCAGAACATACCATTTTATCTTTGCCTGAATTTCAACCCACAGACATTCTGTGACGGTAATCGCTTGTATTTGTCTATTGGAAAGGCATCCAACGTTGAGCTGAAGACATGTGGAAATCTAAAAAACAATCCCTCCTTTATAATTTGTTCAAATGAGTGATAACCATACCCATTAAAAATGTATATCCTATTTCTCATTTGAATTTCTATGATAAACTTTTTCATTCCTTCTCACTTCCAGCTGTTATTCTGGAACTTTGCCAACCTTCTGTGAGGCAGTTGGAAAAAAATGTAAAAATTAACATGTGAGAAAAGACAAATAAACCCCCCCAACAAAGTAGCATTTCTAGATTTCAGAAATAAAACAAAACTTTAAGTACAAAATTAATTCAGTGAAATTGTAAATTTTTGGTTCGCTTTCAATTTTTCTTGCGCACGTTTTAAAAAATATTTTAGGTTATTTAGAAGGAAAGGCCCTGAAAGTTAATGATACCCTATTTCCTAAGGAAAAAAACCAAAACAAAACCCAAGGAAACAAACAAAATCTTTTTGGCCATATTTTCAGAGCATGCTATTCTTTCCTGTGGGAAAATTCACACATTCCTTACACCGAGATATTAAGTTTGAACTTTCAGTCATTTAATTAGTTCCCAATTCAACAAAGCGTTAAAGCATGTTTTCGAAGCACAAAGCACTTAAGCACATTCTTATTCGGTCCCTGAATAGGGGCGGAGTGCTGAATCACACTGGAAGCTCTCACGGCGGAGCCCAGGGCAGCCTGGTAGGCCACAAAGCCTGCAGGGTTCTCTCTGTTTTTATTCCCCAGCAAGAAGGGGTATGGTAGTGATTACATCACGCCAAGAATTAAAGCCAGGCCTAGTCTGAAAACGCAAAACTTCTTGCCGTCCCATATAATGTCACAAATTTATAATACGAAATTGAAAACACACGTCTGCCATACAAAAAAAAAAATTATAAAATTAATCCATTGGGGATTTATATTTGCTCACTTTTGACCACTATGAATTTGAATATGTGTACATATCTTAAATAAGAATATGATAATGCCTTATGTTGTAACTGTGCAACTAGACTTACGCTGTGTTTTGGATATATGGGGTATGAAAATGTAGGTAAACGCAACTGCGTACACAACCAGACAGAAAAGGGCACAATTTAGGCTTCCAAAATCTTCAGCTGCAAGGTACCTGAGGGATATATGCCCACACAAATATACCACACACTCACACACATACAGCAAGCAGGTGAATTGCATCAGGGTCTTAGAGAATCAAGGAAAAAGGTGATGCTACGTGTCAAGCAGATGTCACAAATACATTTTCAGCTAAATTAACAGAAAGATTACCTCATCAGTAATATTTTCTATCTTTTACATTTAAGTTTATACCAAGAAGTCTATTATTTGAAACTATGTTTTCCCTTTTTACTTTGTCCACGGGAGTTCAGCAATATTTTAAACTTTACATTGCATGCTAAAATAGTAATATTGCCATTTCTGATTATTTCATATGAGGTTTGTGTCTAAAATAAGCCTGTCTCAAATTTAAACACTCAGCCTTTTGCTTCCAAGACTCCCTGTGATATCAGCGAGGAATGTAGGCTTGAGCCCATTTCTGGGTAGCCTTTTCAACAAATATCTTTAGCGATGCTAGAGGTAGCAGTCAGTTCTCTATAGAGATAAGCACTTAGCAAATGAAGAAAGCAAAGAATTAATGGGATTCCTAAGAATTTGGGACCTGCCTCCCTGCCACAATGCCACTCTGGTTTACGCTGCTGTAACCCCAGAATAACAAAATGTTCAACTGGGCTGCTTAGTTTTATGTTCACCTTCTGCGTGGCAATTCTTTAATTGTATTCCTTTGTATTGTTTCTGTGTAAAGCTTTAAGGATTGCAAATCTGATTTACTTTCTACATATTGTTTCCAATTCTCAAGAATCAAATCGTGAAAAGAATAGGTTATACCCCTCACATCAGGTAATGTTCAGACTGAGCAAAAATATCAGGAAGCAGATAAACATTGTTTTATATTTTCTATTTCACTTAAAAATTATTTTCTACAGTGACATTAAAAATATATATACAGAAACACTCTTTGCAACTCAAAAAAAAGGGATTTCTAATGCAATGCAACTGAAAAAGTCTGTTTACCCAGACTGAAACTCTGTTTCATTTAATAAAATGGTAAAACTTTTTTTTTTTTCCAGAAAAATGTTTCAAAAGCTTGAGAAATTCTACTGCCAAACAGCTTTAAGCAGGAAAAAAGGAATCCCTGTATGTTTCATCTAAGTAGGGCTGCTAAAGCCCGAGGAAGGGGGAATTGTGCTTACGCAGAGGAAGCCGCCCATCATGCATTCGCTAGCGTGGAAATGTCAGCCATTTTTCTGCACACTCTCACCAAGCGCAGGCTGGAGCTGCCCTAGCTCCACCATGTCAGCCCATCTGCTTCTCTCCTCGCCCTGAGAGTGCCTCCACTCACGCAAACATCCTCTGGCTTACAACAGGCATATCGAAAAATGTTTTCTTTAGACGAGAAACAAATGAGGAACAGGAAAAAAAAAAAAATCATATTTTCCAAACAAGACAAAGAAATGCGAGGCTCATCCTGCCTGCCTTGCCTGAGAGAGCTGCTCTGCATTCAGGGGTTAGCCCGGGTGGAGAATGATGCTGTTGTCTCACAAAGGACTCATGTTGAGCTGAATCTTTGATTACAGGACAAGTGCCTGCATTAGGCCCCTCATTGCGCTCACATTCTGCTCCTGCCATTTGCACAAAATTTCTGAGTGATCTCTTTGTGAATACGGACCCCAACTGAATCAAAGACGAGCTCCTTCCCCCCCACCTTATTTTTCTATGAGCACTCCTTTTCTCTTTCCCTGCTTCTCCTCTCTCTGATCCCCCTTTCCCTCTCTCCTTTCAGACCCTTCACCAGGTTAGGAAAAGGGACTGCAATGGATCTAAAAAAAAAATCTAATAAATGGTAAACCCTGAAATTAGAGGTAGAGGTGGCTTTTGGTGTCTTTTAAACTTCCCCCTCAAATTCTGTCATGTTTCCTACACAAATGGAGCATAACCTCGTGCTTTTCTTAATAGGATTTATGCTTGTCAGCGCTCTGTATACCCTGCCACGCTAGACAGAGGACTCCAGAGCTGCTGCTGTAACCATGGCCACTCCTAATTCTCAACTCTTGGCGAATTCCTCCCGGTGTATAAGGCGGTGCGAAGGAAAGATGCACCAGCAGATCCACAAACATGATAACCTTGCATCTCTCTGAGCAAACGACCGTGTGCCTGAAACCTACCGAATTTGTAGGTATTATCTGAGAATGCACTTTTAGCAAAATCACCTCTCAACATCTGCAACGTGGAAAACAAAGCAAATATATAATCAACCTAGATTAAAACCCAGCTTCAGTCAAATGTCACGCAGGCTTCATGCAGGCTCTGGAAGCTGGATTTTTTATGCATCTGCCCAAATTGAAAAGGTTATTTCGCTGTCTTCAGGATGACTCTTGAGCTGAAGGCAGAGCGGAGGGTTGCTGCCCTGAAAGAAGGGGAGTTGCTAGGAGATAAGTCCAAGATTTCAGACAGCATTGGTCGGAGTTATCTCTAATTGACAGCTGCTTAGCCTAAGGGTCTAATTCTAACCTTGAGACCAAAACCATAATGAGAGGGCAGCTTTCCTTCACCCCTGTTTTCTAGCCAGGACAAGGAGATTACTGCAGGCCTGTTCTTCTCTGGTTTTTGTTATGCTGCTTTTCGTGGGGCAGCCCTGTGAGGCTCAGAGCCTGCTGTGCTTTCTGTGGCTATAGTTTGCATCAGTGAGCCCTGTCTGATTCATACCACCTGAATAAACTTGCTCTTACAGTTAAGATGGTCTCACTTTTTTTTTTTTTTTTAAAGGGGGAAGGGTGCGAAGAAATTCTCTTAAACATAAAATGATTTAAAGACTTATTTTTTTAAGCAGATACTTTAGTGTACAGTCTATGGTTAACCCTTTTTCAGAGGACCTTAGACTGTCATTGTTACTTTTAAATCAAGTCCATGCTGTTAGCAAGTTGCTGTTATTTAGGACTCAAAACCAAACAAAGAGAAACATTCAGAGAAAAGAGATTAACAGAGTAAGGAAAATGAAGTGGGGTAGGGGTTTTTTGGTTGTTTTTTTGTTGTTGTTGGTGGTGGTGGTTTTTTAACTGATTAGACTTGCTAGGATATTGATTTATGAAGAAAATATCTTTGAAAACTCCAACTTGTATTTTGATCAGAACTTTCCTATAAACAGCAGAGCAGTATACCAGAGCCCTAAGTCAAATTTTCTTCTTAGTTGTACCGATATAAATCTGGCCTTCTTCCTCTGAACTCACTGGAGCTACTCTGGATTTATACTAAGGTGACTGAAAGCATAATTTGGCTAAACATTTCCAGGGGGGTAATTAAGAATAGGGTCATGTTTAGAAACCCATGGGAAAAAGAAAAACAAGGAAAAAAAAAAAGAAACAGGAAAAAAAAAAGGAAATAAATCCCAAGAATCTTTTTTAGAAAATAATCCTATGAATTCTTGAATCTCAGTCACTTTCATGTCCAACAACAAAAATGACTTGTTCTGCAAATTTTTTAAATAGGTAAGATCAATTAAAAATTTATATCTTAAGCTGCATCCAAAATCTGCATCCTTTGCAGCGCTCATCCTTTTGAGGGGGAACGCAAGCAAGAACCGGTTCATAAATGCGACGTCGCTGTGGGAATTGCCTCTGACAGACACTGTGGGGCTGAAGCCCCAGTGGCTGAACCCATTTCCCATCACTCTGCATAAAAGCAGGTAACCAAGCGGGGAGCAGAAGCGAACCAGAGCTCCGCAGTGTCTTTCCTGGCAGGGTGAGGGGCTAATCCCAGCCCCTTCATCCTCAGCCTCAAAAGCCTGTCAATTTTGGATGGTGTTTTGGGTATGTAAATACCTACTCTTGAGAAATGTGCTGAGACTACGAACTTGCTCCACAAAGACTGACTGCTAGCACTGATGTTTTCAAAGTTAGCAGTGTGATCATTTGGATTGCATTAAGGTATTCTTATTCTGGAAGCAGAGTCCACTGGGCAAATTAATTTCTGAAGGAATAGCTGAATGCCTGCCTGCCAAAGTGGATAATGAGTGTATCGCCAGTGAGTCAGAGGGGAGTCAGCAAGGGAGGCTGGACAGTGATAAAACAGCATAGAGGGAAGCTCAGACCTTGGCATCACTCTCATCTCTGCTCTTGAGGTAGTGTATAAAAAAGACAACATGCAAAGCCCTTAGAAAAATAGTCTTTAATGAGTCCCATAGAATGAACCCACAGAAAGGGTTCTGTGGAGGCTGGAGGAATTTGAGAGTGCAGAGACAACTGACGCAGTAGTGCATACATGCACAGCCATAGCTGCTGGAAATCAGTGAATCTCATCTTCAGCTTCAGTTTTTGCTGCTTAAATTATTAGATATATTTTCCTGATATACTGAGTCCTCTTATGTACTGCATATGACTACTGCCTCTGGAAGTCAGAGAAATTTATATCACTTAAAGTGCATTTGTATATCCTGAAGGCTTCAAATAAAACTAAAAATATGGTTCACTGGCATATTTCTAATAATGTTTATTTCTATAGCAATTTCAGTTATTTTTTAATAAGTTCCATGTATTTGAAAACTAACGTTTGTACTAGTGTCTGATGTGCAATTCAAATTTGTGCAGAAACTGCTGCAAGAATATTCGCAAGAGTTGTTCTCTTGCTCTGCAGAACAACTCTCTTTTCTTACCACTGTCTTGGTAGTTACCTAAAGTATTTGTTTCTCCGTCTGGAACAATGAGAATAATGAAAATCAACTGCTCCCATGAAAAACTGTGATCTTCACAGCAGAAAGCAAAAAAAGAAACAGCACAGAAAAAGAAACATGATCATCACAGCTTCCAGAACTGCGATATAAAATTAGGAGAACTATCATGCAATTTCACAGGGACTTAAAGGGGTGTAAGGCACCTGAGCTCTCTGCATGGGTTTTTGTAATAGAACTCTGCACCTGAGTTAGGAAATCTTCCTTAATTTTTATCTTGCTGTGCACTTGACTTTCCTGGCCAGGACAGCCCGTCAACCTTAGGGAAAGAGCGATAAGGTGCTCCATGAATCAGGCTTGTAAAAGCTACTGACCTCAGGAATAAGAGGAGGGGACTGAAAATCTCAGGAGCCTGGGACCACATCCTCATTCTCCGAGTCACCGGCATGCAGGCATTTTCACCAAGCTGCTGTCAGGACGGGGCTATATAGAGGTTTGGTGCTGGTGAGATACCCCTATACAGCCCCTCATTTGTAAGCTTCTGACGGTCTTGTAATTATTTTTCATGGCTGTCTAAAAAAAATTTTGAAACCAACAACTGTATTTAAAAGATAAAAAATAAGAGTGGTCAGAGAGGGTTTGATTCTGCCCCCACTGAACCCAGTGAGACTACTACAAGGATCCCAGTTTACAGCTGTGGAGGTACCCCATATACCACAGTTTCAGGATGTGACCATCTGTTGCAGTAGCTGGTCACCGATGCAAGATTTTTTCATTTTTAATAAAGGAAGATACATACTTTAATAAACTCACAGGAATAAATCTGTGCATGTTCAAATCGGGACACATACCTGCTTTTATACATGGCATCAAGCTATACTTTAAGTAAAAACTTCCCCTTCTATAAGTTTTCAGATGTCTACGTCTTCACCTATTCCTTCCAAAGCCATTTCTAGCTTAATAGATATGTGACAAAGCAGAACAAAATAAAAAAGTCTACAAGACCTGGCACCAGGACCAGCCTCCCTTCGATAATTAGCAAAACTAGATCTGACCACAGAACATAATGTTGCTCTCATCTTTGATAGTGACTAAAATATTTGAATACAATTTTCCTTATGTGGTATTCTAAAGCTCTTTCTCCTACACAGACAATTTTTTTGTTCTATCAGTCACTGAAAAACAGTTTATGCCTTTCACAGTATTCCACATATTATTATATTCACTCTTTTTTTCCCAGTCCCTAGAAGTCCTCCTTGATGTACAACACTGTGTTTTGAAAATCAACATCTTACTTCCTGCCAGAGCCAGTAGATATGCCAGCTAGTATTAGCTGGTTTCTAATTTTTTTCTCTTTGTGCTAGGAGGAAAAGAAAAAAAAGTAAAAAAATTTGCTGACTTTAGATCTTAGCCTATCAGATGAAGACTTACTGGTGCATTAGAGGCCTATTCAAAACAGGGCTTTTCTTGCAACAGGAGCCCCTAACAATTGGTAATGAGGACAGATTCCGAATTGTTTGTGAGCAGCTGCTTAGTAGGTAAGAGCTTGTTTGGATTCAACTGAACAGTGTTTTTAGAAGCAGTTACTGACCCCTGACCCTTCCTACAGACTGGGTTGATGGGATTAGGGAAAGCTAGCGTTCAGCTTACACTTGGCTATAACAAGCTGGCAAGAGATAACATACTTTTTAATTATCAAGTTACACCTCTGCCAAAGTTTGTCTGTGAATTTACCAAATGGGTCAATGAACTATAAGAAATCAAGCTAGGCTATGGGATAATAGTTACATAAGAAAACAGTCTTGGGGGAGACATAATTAATACATTGGTGTGATTTTTTTTTTCCTTTGCAAATATTTCAAATTTTCAAATCTTATTCTACATGTTTGTCATATGCATTATAGAGGCAAATATTGTATGTGGAATTTATGCCAATGCATCTTAAAAGGTAAAAAAAGAGCTGAATTACTTCTAAGAGTTGCCAAAAAGGTAGTCAAGGAAAAAAACCCATGCAATATGTGAAGTTTAAATTGAAACAACAAACAGAGTAACATAAAAATTTGAAGCTTCATTCGTTCTACCACTCAAGAGGCTGGAGTAATGTAAAAATACTTACTATAGGCTAGAAGCCAATTTGCCTAGCAGTCTACAACCATAAGAAAAGGAGACAATTGTGGTATTATTCACCTGGAACAATTAAAGATAATTTCTGACATAATAATAATTTTTTTTCAAAGGCTGTAGGGATTTTATGTCTTAATTATAATTAATTAAAACTAAACCAAAATTATAAAGCTTAATTATTTTGAATGATTCTTTCTTTGCTTTCTTCCAATGCTGAAGTGTGAAAAATTCTCCAGTTCAAGGTATTTAAGGCCCATAGCTTTCTTAGTTCTCTGCTCTGTTAGTACACGTCATGTCTATTATGGGAGCATTCAGTTCTGGGAAATTCTTGGTACAATAACCATAAAATTTATGTGCACCCAGACTGATCCTTCAATGGATTACAGAACTTACTGATAAAAAAACCCATGGTGAGCAGTGCCGCTCGTTAAGCAGTACAGATAGGTTGAAAGCCATAGCATGGGCTGGAAGCTCTGGTGGATTTGCCAAGGGGGCTTGGAGCACTGTAGCTGTGCTCTCCATTGCTGAAGGGCACCACAGACCCAGCAAGTTTCTCAGTAACACTTGGGATTTCTTGTGCTAGTTCTTTCAAATCTCTTTTGTATCAGGGAATGAGGGTCTCAAGCCCAGGTTTCATTTCTAGTTACACCAAATTTCCTGTCTCAGCTGGAGCAAGTCCCATTGTACCTTTAAAACAGAGAGGATGTCTAGGAGTGAAGAGCAACTTTGGGCTGGGTGAGACATTCCGCATTCTTGAGTCTTCCCTTTTTTATGGGAGTTACCACATACCACTGTGTCCGGCTGCCCTCTCAGAAATAGCTGTACGTTTTCTTTCTTCTGCTCCTATCAGAATTTGGCTTCTGAACCTTAGTGCTCTAATGGTCAGACACCATTTAATTTCCATCCTAAAGCTATTAATAGCTCGTCTATACCCATTAGTTCCTTTGCCAGTAATGTCTTTTAGTTTGAACAGTGTCTTCTCTTCCCTGCCGTTTACTTTGCTAACATGTTTGTACATGGCAATCAGTTCTTGCCTCAAACTTTGTTTTGCTAGGGTAAATAAGCCAAAATTTTAGCATCTTTTGATGTAGAGACTTCTCTGCCTTCCTGATTTTCTCATAAGCCAGTTTTAGCTTGTTTCTATGTAAATTTTTCTTTCTTAATGTGAGTGTCCAAAATTGTACACAGTGTTACAGAGGACACCTCATAAGTGTCCACTGCTGAGTAGATACTTCTACCTATACATCTCAAGATTACATCTGCTAGGCTGCCTTCCTGCTGCTCCTCCCCTTGGTTATTTAAAAGTGGTCTCCCAGTTTATAAAAGCAATGTAGCTATTGAAATTTGTGCTATTGAATTTCATCCTATTTCTATTACTTCACTCCTCAAGGTCATTTGGTTTTTCCTGTATAATAATCTAATAATGTATTGACAATGCAAGTGGTGGTCACAGAAGGAAAGTGTAGCAACAGAGGTGTGTGCAGAGGCCAGCTTTAGTCTATCCAGGTTAGTCTTCCCAGGCTGCCTCTGTAGCCACGGGAAGAAGAATAGCTTATCTAGAAGTCGAGTCGGAGCAAGAGCCTCATTACCGGGTATGAATTGTGCTTGGTGGCATTCATCTGTCATTTGCCATAGGAAGATTCCAGAGAAATTAGTTCCACTGGAGTTAAGTCTTTGTGAACATGCCCGATGTCTCTTTAATTTACTTTCTTCGCCAGTATACTCATATTGTTTGTTTCTTAGTCATTCTGGAAATATTAAAGAGGATTAATACACACACAGACACACACACACGGTGATTCTGTGGTAGCTTTCCTCTAGCCCCACGCTTCATCTCAGCCCAGTGTTGATAACATTATAGACAGTCCCTTGTGTACCATACTGTTTCTCTGCCGATCCCAGCCTCTTTGGTAAACTCTGTTTTTGCAGTGGTAGTGTACTGATTGCTGTGCTGAGGTTCACATAACTTGCTTAAAAAAAGTCCAAAGCAGGCATCAGTATCTAGTGTGGCATAATTTACTTATGACAAAACCATATTGGTTCTGAAGGTCTTTGAAGTCTTCAGGCCTAATTTCACTGAAATTTGCACTGCTGAGGTCAGGCTAAAGGATCCTGTAGGTGCTAGGATGACTGTTCTTAATGCAGACACTGCATTTGTGTATTCCCATTATGAGGACTGCCACCAGGCTGACAGGTTTATTCCAGCCAATTGCTATGGGAATTTGGGTTTCATGCACTTATTCTTCCAGATTTGTGAGACTGCAGGTTATCCGAGTAACTTCAATTTGAGTTAATAAACTATTTGTCTATAATGTTCACTTTGCTTGTGGATGTCTCCTTTTCTATGTGCTTCCCAGTGTGTAATCCCCCGTTTAGAAACATGAGTCTGACTGAAAACTGAAATAATGTTCAGATTTTTTGGCCAAATACAAACTGACCCAAATCAAATGCGGAGCTTTCATATGTATCTCATCCTTACTGCAAAGTCTTTCAACTTCCTCCCTTTTTCTCCACCTAAGCACATACCTGAAGAAAACTTTAACTATTTAGTCTGATTTCCTTTATGAGGTCAGGTTCAGTTTGACTTTTAGCAAGTTCCACTTTTGCCAAGTCTCACTTTAGACCTGCATTTCTTGACTTTGAAGTCATAGTTTTCTTTGGTGATCAGTCCTTTTTTCCATTCCTTGTAGACTCCCTACTTATGCTTAATGTCATTTTCAAGATGGTTATTCTTCCAGTTAGGTCTGGAAAGTTCTCGTACAACATTTTTTTCTCCTTGCCTAGCATACAGACTCCAGATAGCTTTAGCAGGTTTGACATGGAGACATTCCAGGCTGCCTCCAAAATCAAATCCCCAAGTTCCTTAGTTCAGTCGGCCTCCCTAAATAGTTACCTTGGGTTGCATCCAAACTCAGCAGCTTGCGCACCCGGCGCAGTGCCGGCGGTCCCAGTTGCTTGATCCCCAGATAGGGCACGGTGTCAGAGCGAGGTGCCTCTCCCTCCTGACTCATGAGCCCAGATTTCCTTCTCATCGAAATCAAAGTTCAGCAAGGGAAGGGAGCAGACATGTGCCAAGGTTTTGCCCTCATACGCTTGGGAGATGGCCAAGGCCTATTTCCAGATTCGGGAGCTCAGAAGTACTCCCGGCTGTCGTTAGTTTAGATGAAGTTGTGTCTTTTTGAAATGAGGAACTTTAATGAGTTTTAACTGCTTTCTTTTTTTCACTTGAATTAAATGTCGCACACCGAAGGCACTGCTAGTTAACAGCAATACTTCTTCAGATGGGTGTATCAATTCTATTTGAGCCTGTAGTACTGTTTTTCCTCACAACAGGATAATTCTCTGTTACAAGTATCTTTGCAATGACAGCGCAATAATCTTTATTAGTGTCCAGATTTGATTCTGGGATCAATAACAGACTCCTGTCAATTTCCCAGTATTCCCGGAATTTATTTTATCCTATCTCCCACAGGTGATTTTACCCTAACAAGTACTGTTTCATTTTATTGTCTCTTGTTTCTTTACACATTATGGATATACATTTCTGGAGAACCACTTTTATCTTGATGTTATCTTTTATCAGCATATTAGGTCCACCACTCCAGTCATCATTACTGAAATTTCATTCAGTGCTTCAAAACCTCAAGTTCCTCCATGTTGTTGCCCAGGTTTCTCCACTGGAGTAAAAGCATCTTACCAGCTGCAACTAATTCTACATCTAAATCGGACTCAGCACAGTTTTTCTACCAACTGTATCCAGCTGCTCGTACTGATATTAACCTTTCCCTTGACTAAAGGAGTTAAGACCTCCACTGCTGTATAGGTAACATGAAGAAGATAGTGCTCCTGCACCTCGTGGAGGGGATTCTCAGTGTGAATTCCTTTGCCGTTGTGAGGTGTTGAGAGTCTGCAGAAACGCCTATTTACAAATACGTACTCTCCATCTTCTAAGGCCAGCCATGGCCTAATGAAGAATTAAACTTTACATCAGATTGACAGATATATTTCTTATCAAATACACAATGTTATATCTTCAAATTACGTTGTGGATCTCTACATGTCCCTGTGTAACTGGGAATGAAGAAGTGTGAAGTATTAGTTAAGGGGAGTCTGTATGACCTATTTTTTGCATGCATACACAAAATATGCATATCACAAAGATGATACGAAAGAAATGAGGTTGATAAACAACACAAAACATTGGATAAGAAGCCATCCTGTCTCCGAGGCAAGGGCATGCATATTTTTTTCTCCACATTCACTAATACTTCACTGTAGGATTGCACTACCAGACCCAGGCTTTAGGCTCATGATATGAGTTTTACTGGTGGATGTAAATCATTTAGTGTTAATTTAACATCCAAAGGGAAGCTAAAACACAGACTCCACTAATATGGTGAAACAATTTGTTACTGTAGGGAACAAACCAAAATCTAACAAGTCAAATTTTAAGCAATGTCTATAATACTGAAATAACTGTGGATTTCTGCAGTGGTACAGTTTCTGTGATTCCACAGAGGTTTGCTTTATGCAGTTTTGTATAAATTAAAATGCTTACCTCAATTCTACTTCTCTATATTGGTATACATACAAAAATACACACGGACACATACATAAACATATATGTGTATTAGGGAAAACTTTAGTGGCACCATCCCCACTCACTCCTGGGTTAGTGCTAACATGTGCTCTCAAAAGACATATTGGTGGTTTTAATTCAGTTAAACTGTAGAAGGGAATTAATTTTGGTGCATCTTTTTAGCTTTATACACATACCCGTACACATGAGTATGTGAGTGAGATAGAGGGAAAGAAAGACTGCTGAAAACACAGTGTGAAAGTGGTCCAGTGTTAATGTTTCAGATTAAAATAGCCAGGAACAGTCCTGTGACAGCTAATGAAAATGGATATGTAATTTCCCAAAATACTTGGTAATAAATTAATATTAATTACCAAAGAAAATTTTCACAGGAAAGGAGTAGCAGCATATTAAAATTATCTTTAGTTTATTATGATCTCTTTCAAGACAAATTAAGAATATCTACAGTTTTAGATCATATAGGAATGTCTTATGTTTTGGGTTTCTTTTTCCCCCTGTTCAGTCTATGGACTTAAGATAAAGTAGTCATATTCATAGGAAACATAACTTCTATCCATAAAAGATATGAAGGAATTGTAAAATAACTCTTAAGCTATGTGATGACATAGCAACACATTTTGGAAATTTGCAGGTCTATTCATAGAGGAGCATATTTTATCAGATGCATAGCTTATTTTCCAAAAAAAAAAAAAGGGGGGGGTTTAGCGGTACTAAACTTATCCATGAAATGCAATCATTAGTTTGTCTGAATTGTTTTTAACCTTTGAAAACTTTTTTCCCTGAAATTTGTGTAAATGTAAATTTCTACTATAGTTTAAAAGCACTAAAATTTATTTAAATAATTTGTGGGTTATCTAACACATCTAAAGAAGTTTATCTATACATTTCCATTAATTTAAAAATGTATATATTTTTCTCTTACGGTTATCTTTTTTTTCCCTCAGATAATTGGGGAAAAATATGTTAGAAGCTTTTCATATATGCCAACAAATGAAAAAAAAAAATCTAGTTATTTGCGCTACTGTATTTACAGCTTGGTAGAAAATGGCCAAAAATTGTTTGTGTAGAAATTTTCTAGAGATTTTGTGTTAGTGCAGAATGTGGATTCTAGTTATTTTACGTGTCTATGGGACTCAGACTAGTCCCACTCCACCAGAGTGCATTAGTATGTACTTCACTTAAAGAACGAGTATACCACAGCGGGCCTGTTTATTTGTCTAAAATTAAGCATATTCTTTTATTTTTTTCCTGAATCCAGGTTAGCTTGTGAATAATAATATCTTCCATACTTGTTTACCATTTTTCAGTCTGTAGCTGAAAACTTTTTAACTGTATGTGGCTCAAAGCCTCTGTAAGATGAAACAGTAATGCATAAAATAGCTACTTCTGGACAAATGATATAAACTTAGGAGGCGAGAAGTGATATTTTCTTGTGTTGATGCTATAGTGTGAGGCATCTTGTCGTACAATACAACACAACAGAAACATTGTGAGTTAGTTACATGAATATTTTTGCATATGCACTCCCTCTGAGGTCTGTTCATCAGACTAGGCACATAGCTATCTAGAGGAAGTTTAAAGTATCCTCATTTAGAGGCCAAATTTTCACAGGTAGCACCTCCTGAAAGTTGTTTACTTCTTGCAGTATTTTACATCTGCCACTAATGCAATAAATGGGGAGGCTGAAAAACAGACAGTATTATTAACGGTGACAGAAAGCTTTTAGCCAAGCTCCCTATATGGTGATAGATATTGTTTATCATATTTTACTTGTTGCTTTAAACTTCCCCTGTCAGAATGAATCACTGATATAGGAGAAGAGGGACCAGATAACAGGCAATGTGATTTGTCTAGTAGTAAGTTCTTCTAATCAAAAAATGTTGGAAAACCAAAGAACAAATAAAGTATGTTTATTTACCAAAAACTGCCCTGGTTGTACTCAGGTATCCTGGAGAATATTTTGCCTTTTGTATAACATACACTAAGCTGCACATTAATATCAAGGGTTAAACCAGAAATCTTTTACCAATATCATAAAAAAATCAGTTGTTGATGATTTTGATTATCTTTATTTCTTACTTGGATTTTTTGTTCCTCATGGCAAAGTTGTTGTACACAATCAAAACACTGCTACAACCACTGCTCTACCACAACAATTCCATGTTTTTCTTTTTGAGTTATTTATGTGTTTCCAACTCTTGGTTTTACCAAGCAGTATGAATTAGCACAATGAAAAATGACAGAAAAATCTTCTAATTTGTGGTTGTTTTTTAAACTAAACTAAAAGGCTGGTATTTGCAATAATAAATGCTTCTAAAAAAAGTAAAAATTCTTACAGATCTAAGAAAATATTTCTTGTACCAGACCCAAAACATTTTTAACAGCTGTTTCAAAAGGGGTATAGATACATTTCAAAACAAAATTTCATTTTTTTTAGAAAAAACTTTTAACAATTTCACTATGTAAAGTTTTAAAATTAAATGCTTATACTCTTCAATTTTTTTTCAGCTTTCTTTCCAAAGACATGTTACGAATTTCAATTGTTCTTTTCTGAATATTTTTGGTCAATTTGAGATGATGTGTGTGAGTGAAGCAAAGATTTTTTTCAGCTATGTTTCTCCTCCAACAACTGACATACGAGTTTTGATAAACAAGAACTAATCCCTCAGTTTCAAAACTTGAGGTGAACCTGAATAGCACATTTTAGTATTCTTTGGTTTCTGAATGTTTTTTTATTTTTCACTTTTTGTGTGTTCCTTCACTTTCTCATTCTGATTCAGACCAGAAACCTTCCTGGAGTAGAGATGCTCTGAGTACATGTTAGTGTTTTAGTTCAGATCAGGAAAGTACTTTTGAAGTACGTCTCCCAGTAGTCCACGCTCTGGTTCACAGCATGCAGAGGTTTCTGAGTGCCAAGCTGAATTCATTTTGCATGAAATTAAACTGGAAAATGTGCTCCAGAGGCACACCTACTGCACTCCAGCCACAAATAAGTATTCAGGCTATGGGATCAGAGCAGAGCTAGTCTAGTAGTAAATAAAAAGCTCTTAAAATGTGGATGTTAGGTCCCGAGAACCATATATTTCTGTCTACAGTCTGCTCCTCTTGGAGCTGCTTGCTAAGGCAGACATGGCCTATGTACAATACCAATTGTATTGAACAGGTAACAAAATATCAGGCAGAAATTTTAGTCATATTGTAATCAATAGCAAAATACCTACTCATGTCAGTTGTTTCTCTATTGAAAAGCTCTTTTCATCGTATGTGCTGCCAATTTTGCAGAAAGAAGAGACATAGATAAGTAACATTGACCTTTGCAGTCAAATTCGGCATGAACTTGGGAATTTTTGTACTGTTCCCATTGAATAAACTTTAAATGGATACATATTACTATGCTTTCCAGTGCTAGTGTATTGTCCCTAAGCCTATTGCAAAGTAGGACATAGGATTATTTACAACAAAGGCTCAAAAGCCATTTTCTTAGTAAAGCTAATATAGGTCAAGTAATTTTTGATACTGGTTAAACATTTGCCTTAGGGTGATGATGCAATGAGATTTGTTTACTAAGTTCTTGCACACAAGGATTTGGGAGTGTGAGATACAGATTTAAAAAATCCACGTTTACTTTTTCCTATATAATCCTACATAATGAAACATTGCCCACTTGCTATTCATCCCGTAGAAGGCAGTCGAAGGTTTTGCATTTGACATTTGTGTGAGCAGAAATAGGCAGTGAATTAAATATATATTCCCTAGCTATGGAAAGTGTCTTGGCAAGGAAGAAAATAGCTTTCTCAGTTTCAGTAACAAAATAGATCTTGAAATATCTATTTTTAGATTTAATAGATCCTGTAGTTTAAACCATGCCTGTAACACCAGTTTTACCTACTCAGATTTACCAACTGGTTCACTCCTTAGTCTACTAGAAGCAATTTTACTTACACTTTATGTTACTCAATGAAACTAGTTTAGCTTTTTTGAAGCATTCTCCTCTTATTTAAAATCTGCTTTTATTTTTAAATGTATAACAAAGCATCTTTCAGTTCAGCAGAGATCTCTTCCCTCTGTACATAGCTAGTCACAAACCTGTAATTTAGAACCAAAAATACACTTTCACTGCAGGTAATTTTCACTGCTGTCCGTCCTGCTGAGCTAATACAGCTAAGAGAGAGTGAGTTGAGTCCTACTTGTTCTTATGCAGAAATCACAGAATTAATTCCTGTTAGAGGTCCAACCTGTTATACCTGTGTAAACCTACGAAGGGTAATGGGGTTGCACAAGTGTCAGTAAAGGCATAATAGGTTTAATCAAGCATAACAGAAAGTAGATTGCTTTGCAAGATCCTCATTACTAGAGATGAAGTGCATTCATCTGTCTCGACTGTTAAGTCATAAGCTGTCTGGGCAAAGGCAGTTCCTACCACAATGATACTCTGATTTCAGGTGAAACCTCTAGATGACATAGTAATGATTGTATGATAATAACCTGGATTCACTACTAGACAGAGAATTAGTTTGCCCAACACAACTGCTTATGTGGAGACTCACTACACGTATTCTAGAAATTGCACTGAAAGACAATCAGTGAGGACAGCAAATGTATTGCTTTTGGTTACATTTCCAAAGAGTGTTGAATTATGTAGGAAGGATCTTATTCAAGTCTGCAGAGTTAATAGTCAGCATTTTTTTCCCCAACAACGTAACACTTTATATTAGAAAAAATAACCTATTGGCTCATATTAAAACATTTTCTTAAAAGCTATTAAAATTTCGTTGTTGGGTCACCAATATCTCAGGCTAGGTCTAGGAGAGTGTGAATAAAGATTGGCTTAAATAAACTAAATCTTTCGGTTCATCACTTTCCTAGAATAGTGTAAATAACAGATTAACGGTATATTTGGAGAGATGAGCCACAGTAGACAGTGACATTGTATTATGACATACCATGACAATGTAACAGGGTCTGAAGAATAATAATCTGAGAGCAGGGATATAAGCTCTTGTTTATGGAGAAACCATATGTTGCATTTTGTTAAGACTAGCAGCAATTACGGCAGAATTTGGCCTCTTGGCATCCCTGCTACACTAAAACCAAAGGTCTGTACAGGTTGATAGACCTTAAGGTCTGAAGGACTGCTGCAGTCATCTCTTCCAACAACCACAATGCAGACAAAAAAGGGCTGCCTTCAATTTGTCTATTTTTGCCTTCCAGACATTGGATTTGAATAGAATAGAATCAAATCAAATTGAATCATTAAGTTTGGAAAAGACCTCTAAGATCATCAAGTACAACCATCAACCCAACACCACCATGCCCACTAAACCATGTCCTGAAGTGCCACGTCTATGTGTTTCTTGAACACGTCCAGGGATGGTGACTCCAACACTTTGATTAGCCTTTCCTTTCTCAACATTGTTGAAAATTTGCTCCCCACAAAGATGCTTCTGGACTAAACACATCACATCTAATGTTTCTCTTGGATTAACTACATTTCTTTGGTAAACTAAGCAGATTGAGCTCTTCGAGTTTTCACTGTTAGTCGTAAAGGAGTGTTGATACTGTGATGGTCTCACTATATAACTGAAGAAATGTTCATAAAGGGAAGCAGTATCCACTATTGGACCAATTTACATGATATGAAAAAGCAGATGAGCTTTCCAATCTTTTATATCATTCTAACAACACTTCTTCAAACCTTTCCCATTTAATGAATTATTGACACAGTTTTTCACAGCTATGGCTCCAGTGCTGAATAATAGTAATGGATATTCCCCAGTTTTATTCAAGGACAGTGCTAGCATTTTTGGTCAGTGTGTTACTTCCAGTGGTCATGTTCAGCTGGTTGTCCTTGGTGACTCCCAAGTTTTCTGAGTTATTCTTATGTAAATAGATTGCACCTAACTTGCTAAACAATCACTGCCCTCCTTTCTTTCTTTTTTTCTACTTTGCTACCCTTATTTTGATGACATTTGCAAACTTCATTAGTAATGATTCTTAAAGTTATTGCACAGACTGTGTTGACAAATGTTTTAAGCAGTGTAGATCTCCCAGAAGAAACATAATTGCTTAATGATAATTCTTCATGTAAGATTACAATTTAAGACTGATCAATAGCTTGTTTCCAATCTATACGGTGCATGCCAACTCAATTTTATATAATCCTGAATTTATTGGCAAATAAAATGTCATGCAGTACCAATCCTGGACATAAGTCTATTCTATCAGCCTTTTTTACCTCTACAAACCACACTTCCTGTCTGATCTGAAAAAGTCATCAAGTGAGTTTGATCACATCTGCTTCCCATCTTTATTGGAGTTAGTTTTATTTCCTTGCATTAATTCTTTATGAATCAATCCCCATAGCAGATTTTCCATTATTTTGCTGAAGATCAATGCTGGATTGACAGACCTGTAATTACCTGGATCTGCTCATTTATCCTTTTTGAAGTAGTCACACATCACTGGGTGTGTTCCAAGTATCTGGATTACTGTTTCAAAAGTTATTTTAAAATAAGTGTAGTGTCTTAGAGAGGGCTGGTCAACTCTTTCAGAACTCCTAGATGCAAGATATACAGATTATTATAAATTCACAACTTTCATAGCAGGCAACTGTGGTTTGAGGGTATGCCATAGAAAGTTTTGTAACTCTTCCCAGTAAGGTTCCTCTCATTCTCATCCTCCTGGTAAAATTCTTTCTCTTTCTAATAGCCTGAACTATAACCTGACCCATGACGAGGCAATATCTAGGACAGTGCTTGTTGGTTTGGGTTAAAATCATGCAACACCGCAGTGATCTCAGAGCCAAAGAGTTTGGGGATCATTTGTTAGCATATGCAGTTAAAACCATGAACCACCACAGTGCTGGGCTGAACTGGCATTACCCTATTACCCACATTATCTGCTTACATTTTTTGACAGACCAGCATAAGTGTATTTTACCTACCAGCTCCCAGCGTGAAGACTTGCTCCACCTTCTGTGCATCTGGCTGCCAGGGCTGCAGTGCTTCTCAGAGAGGTGTCAAAGGGAGCTCTTCGCAGGGAGGTGGAAAAGACCTTTGAGGGTATATCAGCACAGCAGCTAAATCGTGGTGGATATTGAGGTGCTCATGGCAGTCTGTTTATTTTTTCAAGCCAAACCACCTAGTCCTAAGGTTTTTTGGTTTTTATTTTTAAGAAGCAAAACAAAAAAATGCAGAAAACAACTTCACAAAAAAACCAAACCAATTTGGAATGAAAGATGGCTTTGACCTAATCTTAGGGAAAATAATATTGCAGAATTTACCACCACCAAATGTGTGACAGGGCAATTGCTCCTTCCTAGCTTGCCTGAATACATAGGATGGCTGTTGATCTTGCATAGAAATTTCTCCCTTGAAAGGAAAAGAAAAAAAAAAAAAGAGGGCAGTATCAAATATCTTCACCTTTGCTTAGAAACTTAAGATTTTTATGTAGCAATTTGTTTTTCTTTAGTGTGGGAATCTACAGTTATTCGCCTAGCTGACCAAAATGCTGAAGAAAATAAAATGATGCAGCTCACCTGAGACAGTATTGTTACCCAGGAAAACTTCTTCCTAAGTGAAAAATGACTATCATTTAAGAAAACATTACTGATTAAGAGGCTTGAGTAAGGGAATGATGCCTCTGTCAGGGGCTGACAACTTATACCCAGACAGCTTTAGGACAGTATGTAGCAGCACAGCTTTGTTGCACTATCTTCTCTTTCAATGGGTATCACTGTGTTTGTCAGACATTTGCAAAAAGGACTGTGGACTGTAGCCCACCATGAATCCATTCTGCCATCCTCTATATGGTGAACGTCTTCTGACCTTGCAAATTGGCATAATCCAAATGTGGAGATTGGCATCCGTGCTGTGCCCTGCTGACAGTCGGGTGTTATCTCCCCTTCTCCAGAGTTTCTGCAAATGCAACTCTGGAAAATGAAATGCATATGGCACACCATACTTGAAAGGTTGCTAGAAAACTCTTGCCTAGATGTGGATGCATATTAAATAATTCAGATTTAAGATACACTGCTCATGGTCTTTGGAGAACAGTTTCCACATCAGGTTGTATAACAAGCTTGGGAGAGGAGGCACCTCAGTCAGTTGCATTACAAATTCTTTATAAGTGGCAGAAGATGATAAAATAATACCAGTGTTTCAGCTTTCACGTCTGAAAACAGCACAAATATCATATATGATCCCTATATGATATAGGGGTCTCCTGAGATAGAGTTTATTAACATCTACAAAACACAGTGGAATTCCTGTATGAAAAGCAAAAAAAAAAGTTCATCGTGCTGTCCTGGCAGGCTGCAAAAATTCACCTTGGAGGAATAGGTACTTATTTCTGTTGGAAAAGGAAAGAACGGGATTATCAACATGCTTTCAACCATGAAGCTCTGACAGAGAGGTGCTGTTACCTTTCTCTGTGAAAAGTGGTTGTTGGTAAAGAAATAACATATTTTCTACAGTTTTCTGAGTAGCTCTGGAAACAAGAGATGAATTAAAGAACACTGCAGGGTCAGTCTCTTTGTTATGAAGATGATTATTACATTGTTAATTTTTGAATAGGAAAAAAGAAAAGAAAAATCTAGCAATTTCTCATCTCCTACCTGTCTTGCTGTGGGACATACTTTGTACCCCTCAACACAATAAAGGGTGGGAAATCTTCAGTAAGTTGCTTATGTTTTCTTAAAGCAAAGCACGTGACACTCACTGATACTCAACACTACATTCAGTGCAGTGTCCCTCTACCCCCTTTCATAATTTCTCTCACAAAATGCTGCTCACCCCAATAAAACTTCCTTTCTATGCCTTTGTGCTTTAGCAACAAAAATTGACTTTACTGTAACAAACACACTAGCTCTGTGCTTCCTAAATTCCATATGAATTGATTAAAATAATGTATCCACTGCAGCTCATCTTTTACCTTGTGTACAAAAAGTAAGGTGAAAATCCTTCTCAAATGAAATTGCAATTAATTCGTAGGGAGGTACTATGATTATAAATGTTATTACAAATGTCCCATTCTAAAACCCCAATGAAATATTAAGCAGGCAATCATTGTCAGATAAGAAACTGATATCAGTACTTGCTTGTATTTAATCAATGCACATACAACAATAATGTTACATAACATTAAAACAATTTTGATCATCATCATTTTCCTCTGAAGTCAGATGTTGACCTGCATTTCCTGTGTTGTAATTACACCATCAGTACAGTATCATCACTCACCAGCAATCACAGCACAGTTGCCTGGTAAGAGACAGATGAGGAGTGCAAGGATTTCGAAGTACTGTTTTTAGAATTCACTGTGTTTTTCCTTCAGCTTAGACACAAGGCATCTACTGAATAACTGTCAAAATTCATGGTCATTTTCTAAACCAATGTAAAGTATGTGAATCTGGAAAAGTGATCTGTTAAGGCCACATTAATATCTTGTGTAACTCCATTGAAATCAGCCATAATCCACCAGAGATGAAGGTGATAGAGACATTTAAGATTTCTTGGGTGACTGCCATTTGCAGGGCTCCTGTGCCTGAGCTCCCTCGCTGGCTGCAGAGCTCCTCCAGGATCACCTATTTACTTTGGCAGGAATTCCTCCTTGGCACCCAGTTAAATTAATCTTTTCCTGAATCACCATGCAAAAATGCTGGAAGATATGCAGAGCAGTTGCCTGGAAAATTCACATTTTGTTCTTCCATATTGGCTTCAAAGTTCTGCTGCAAGGTGCAAAGAGAACCACTGCTATAGAGACTATCATCTTTCTCCAGGAGTGAGGGACTCCTGTGGATGCTGTCTGAGGAAGGGACTCTGGAGAATATCACTCAGAACAACCCTAAAAGTCAAAGAACCTCTCCAGAGAAGAGCCATGCACTTTTATTTTTGGTAAAAAGGAGGAGGCTGGTCAGATAAACTATGCAGCCCTTTAAGCCATGGATACCTCTGCAGAATGTTCATACTTATGTGAACAGACTACAAAAGGGCAAAATATAGTTCTTGAGAGACAAACTTCATACAGGTTTTTAACAAAAAGCATTTCTAGTTTCAGTGGCTTCTAGAGGAAAGTCACTGCAATGAGAATTATGAGTAAGAAGAAGGGCAGATACAGAAATATAATTTCTTAAAAGATTGATGTAATGAGTTAAGTAGTTTCCTTCTCAATTAAACAACCTGCAAGACAATTTTCCAAGGAATGTTTGAAAAAATAATTATGGTCTTCAGAATCAGAGAACCTTAACAGATGTACTTCTCAACAAAGCTACTTTAACTTTCAGAGCTTGCAGAATTGTCATGTGCCCTAATTGGAAAGGGAACAGAAAGGAACTTAATATAAAAAAACAAACTTTCTGAGCTGTTTCTGCTCAAGTTCTGCCAAATACTCTTTCTCTGTCTTGAAGAAATAGGACGATTACCTTTCTGTTTAAATCAGATACAGACACTGAAGAATCTTGTAAAGGAATGTGTCCTTTATAATTAATGTGTGAGTCACTGGGTTTGTTAAAATTAATAAACGGGTTCAGATCTTCCTGTTTGTGCACCATGTAGCGCTTCTAGCTATATTCCCATTGTAAAATCTTGACTGTCTAGGCTTTTGTTTTCAACCTCTCAGCTGCGAAAATCTATTCCAGATTTAAGCTCAGCAAATTTTGGGTTCCAAATTTTGGGACCTAGATCAAACTTATTGTTGCAAAATTTCAGAAAACAATAGTTTAGATCCAGATACAATCTTTGGAGCCAAAATGACAAAAGACACCAGGATTTTCAGCAAAATCAAAAGAAAAAATATAACTTAACACAGAATTCAGAAAAAAACCATAGTTTCAAGATCTCAGAATCAAGTTGGGGGGTTCTAAAGTTGTCAAAGAAAGAAAGAAAGTTAAATTATGAAAAAGCTCTTACTTATACTTTCTGGCTTTCTGCTTTTAATCCATTTTTCTTCCCAATACAGTGGTGTCACTGCTGAGGATGGTCTGATAATGCAGTCCCACACAGATAGCTCTTCACACTCATTAAATTCCCACTGAAGCCAAGAGAAATTCCACATTAAGGCTGTGGAGCATTGTTCCTGGAATCAGCTGAAGAAGGTAGGAGAATGAGGCCAGGTAGCTTCCATCTAAATGTGTAGTATCTATCGGAAACACATATCTGGAGAATTCCTCCCACTGTATGATTAGGGACTGTGTAATTCCTAGCCTGGTGGATTCCTTGGTGTCTATCAAAAAGACAAGTCTTTTTGCTTGGTAAGTACAAGACATACTTCTGTGCTGAGGAGAAGTAACATCTGTTCTAACTGTGGAAGTGTCTAAAGATGGGAAACCTCCTCCAAAGCAGTTTCTGCTGAAGATTGCTCTGAAGAATCACCAGCTCTGTACCTGGTTGTCTTTTGCAGTTGAAAAAAATGCAGTTTATCTTTAGAGAACGTTCTACACAGTTCTGCTTTCTGTCTGACCTTTGATATTTAGCTGTGAGCCAGGGAAACCCTGTCTCTGCAGGCTTTGAGAGCTTCCCTGCTGAGAATGCTGGGAACAGGGAGGAGCAGCAGTGAAGGGGTGGGACGGACAGTCCCTGAGCATGTTCCTGCTCAGTTATTCTCCGATTCCTCTGGTACCATTACTGATGTCCCCCTATGTGGTCACAGTCTCCTGTGGAAAGACCAGCTATGTCTTGTGCACATGACATGAACAAAAGGTAGGATTCTAGGTAGGTGCACGTGCATGAGTGGGTGAGCAGTTAGATTAGGTAAATTTTGAAAGAACTGTAAAACAAAGATAGAAATTTTAGGTTCATCTTCTTTTTAAAGAATCAGTTGAGCCAGCGCCAAGGACTACTGGAATCTGAAAAATTACTCCCAAGAGTTGCAGGTCATGCCTACAGTGTATCTGTTCCTTACTGGAAATGTTCTGTGTGAATGCTTTCCATTTATATGTATAAATGTATTTATAAAAATGGAAATCTATACATTTTTTTTTTCCCAAGGGCTTTTTGGCTCACTCTGTTACAAATGTCCTTTTATTTGAATGGGTTTATTTTTGTTAATCCCTCTCACGACTTCCAAAATTCCAGCCTTACTCAATTTCAGTCATCTGCTTCAAACTACAGAATAACTCACATGGGACTATCAATACTGGACATCCAAAATCCTTCCCTTCATGAAATCTACATATGTGTAGTAATACTGGGGGAGGGGACAGTTAGTGACATGTTCAAGACCAACACACAGCAACTCAGCAACAACCCAGTCTTTGTGATGTGAGAGACCAAGAGACCCTATTATAAGCACAAAACACTGCTTTTCCCTTTCTCCTTTTTCTTCTTCTTTTTTTTTTTTTACTTTTCCTTTTGTAATATCAGTTAAAAAGAATTAAGTATGCTTATTACTTTTGTAAGTTTGCTATGAATTATTTAGCTAAGAAATAATTGCAGGAGGCATTGTAGGGAAAATTACCCACAAAGCCAGCAAAACTGCAAGTCAACCTGCCGTCATCGGACTCACAATCATCATTAATTTTAATGAGATGCGGGAGTATGCAGTTCAGCAGGAGGAGAAGAATGTAGCCACTTCTCAAAAACCTGCATTGTAGGCTAGGGGAATTTTCCTAGCACTCCAGATCAATAGTGGAGACAGCAGTCAATATTAGTAGACCTCACAATCATCATTAATTGAAATCTCTCAGCCTTCAGTTTGCATAACAAAGCAGCTAGTGCCTTAATGAAGAATGTAATATCTTGCAATGTTACTGCTTTCCGACCTCCTGCAACATCCTTGTGGACTAAGATGGCTGAAAATAGTGGTGTGACCCTCTGTTGTAAGCCCCTTTCTCTACCTCCAGTGCCACACACGCTCACACACTTACGTGCATGCATACTCCTCATATGTCAATGTACTGTAATGCAGACAATTAAATAACACCTAGAAATTAAGTATCTGAATTCAAATAAAATGGGTCAAGAAACTTTAAAGTGCAGCAGCAGAAGAAAACAAAATAAACCACCAGGTAGCCTCACTTTATACAGAACTGAAAATGTGGATATTAGACAAAATACATAAGTAAAAAGGTAATCTTCGAATTTGAGATGGAAATGTTGGAGACAGATAGAAAAGGTTTTGAAATGTAACAGCTCATATTAAAGCAAGTTTTCTGTTTTGGGTCTTATTCTCTCTCTCTTTTTTTAAATAGAGTGAATGAAGAGGCATTTGGAAAAAGATCAGGGAGGCTAAAACATGATAAGAATCATTTGCTAGTTGTCAGCCTAAACGTTAAGATGATTGAAGCTTGCAATTGTTCTGTCCTACCATATGTTAGTGTCTGTGTAAGAGAATCTGATGAAGATGATGAGATAACAATTTTCTGTCTGTAATGAGTAAGGGGACTAGGAAATTGCTGGGAAAATTGTGGGATTAAGGCCCACTTATGGCAGAAAATTGGAAAAAACTCTCAGAGCAAATGCAGGAAGGTAGTGGCTGAAGTATTTATTGATTCCACAAATTAGTCTTTTTTAAAAAGTCTGGCAAAAAAATGCTTCGAGGTCTTATAATGCAAACCCATACTCACATGCATACATTAAATTATTTATTTTCACCACAACTCTTTCATTCTCCCTATCGTCCCCATGAAGAACAGTTGTGAGTGAAAATTCTCAAGAATAAGCCCCTTATATATTTCTGTTTTCTTAACTGCTTTCTGCTATTATTTCATGTGGAAGAAGAAAGTGTAATGTCCCTTCCAACTCTACCATCTCTCATTTATTATTATAACTGATAGTCATAATAACATATAATTGTTCTCACAGAAGTTCTGTTCAAAAGCCTGAAGACAAATACCTGATTACACAAGCAAAGATAAAAGTACAAATCCAAAAGTTTGCACATTTTCTTTTTTAAATTTTTTTATCTTGACTCTCTTCACGTATTGAAGTCTTCCACAACTTTTCCCTTTCTATTTTTCTATTTCTTTTTTTTCTCTTTCATCCACTCTTTATGTTTCCCCTTGTCATTCTGTAAGCGTAGGTGTAGGTAGTATTGGTCCTAGTTCACATCTTTTATCTCTTGTCTCTCCTATAGATTCTTCTGCTGTGGTATTTCACTTATGCAAGATTACACATGAGAAATAGCAGAGACAATTTTCTTGAAGCTGGGTTAACAGAATTGGGTTTACCCATCTTGAAAAATTGGGTTTTAAGTGTTATTGGTTTTCATCTTCTCAGCACAAAACACAATCCTTGCAGAACTTTTCTGTAGAGAAACTAAGCAAGCTGCTATGCCAAAAGAGCCAGTAGCCCAGCAGATCAAATGCTCAATGGAGCTGATCTGTGGGAATGAAACGCCAAGGCCGGTGACTTGAAGCTTAACTTTCTGACAAGAAAGTTGATAGTTTAGCAGCTTAGCGGCAAGTTTTCTCTGGTACTTCTTTATTCTAGGTTTGACCCAGAAATTCCAACCTTAGAACTACTTCTAATCAAAGACCTATTTTTTTATATATATATATATATATATATATAAAAAATTAATGTTTGGGGTTTTTTTTTAAGATTGTCAGTGAATCAGCACTGAGTAATGAAAAATTGATTTTGACTTTGGGATTGCACTCTATCCTTTTTCATATGTTTGCTGGATATATGTCAAGCTGGTGCTTGGCTGAATGATAAAATTAATCTCCAAGACCCTACTGCCTTCAGACACATTTTACCTAAGACTCAAAACTTACCTCGGCATTTTGAAGAGTGCTCAGTCATATTCCTAGTGTTCTTCTAATTCCTGTTTAAATGTTAGAAACCCTAAAAATAAGGGAAGATTTAAATAAGGCTGACTGGCTTCTTCTCTGCTTGAAATTTCCTGTTAGAGCACAAAACTTCATTAATCTAGGAAGTAGTGGCCCTCTTGTCTGTGTGGACATGAAGTCCGTGATCTCAGGCAGACTTTGGGGAGGAGGAACAAGCAAGCTGGCATTTGCTCAAATAGGCATTAAAAGAGAGGGCTGCCAAAAACTGGAAAATTGCAGAATCTACTCTAAGGGTAATGATAAGGAAAGGAATTAACCATTTTGATCTTTTTTAATCTGCCAAAATGATGTAATCTATGTCCTTTTAATCTTTATCTTGGGAATAAATTCATATATTCCCATTTTTGTTCCTTTTGGTTCTTACTGCAATTTTCAGTCACAGAAATGAGGCGAGATAAAATTGTAATGACTAATATGGTCCCAAAGAAAAAAGCAGACTGTTGAACTGGTTTGGGGAATGTGGATTTCTTTTCATTGAGAAAATTGTGTCTTATTATTACAAGGTTCCTGAATAAACTGTAGGCACTAGCTACTTCCATTTTGCCTACAAAATACAGCTTGGGTAGCAGTACTTTCATTTCTGTGCGAGAAGATCATGATGTCAAGCACAATATCCAGCAACATCGCACAGTGCAGTCAGCACCAAGAAGGAATCAGGCTCTAAAAGGGGTCGAGGCAAAGATTAATATTAGAAATACTTGTGGATTTTTGTCTGAAAACACTTTGTTGACACTCTTTTTCAGTGTTAAGCTGTTTGCTGACTAAGTTTCAAAGTGAGGGTTAGTTCTGTATAACAGTTTTTTGCATTGAAAAACAAATAGAGAGTATGTAATCTTTTTTCTAGTATGTTCTTTGTATGTTAAATGTTTTCATCTGTTCTGCTTCAGAGGCTTGACGATGTACTTATGATCTGCTTTTTTCTCTTCCCCGTGGGTGATGCCAACTACAGCATGCAGTGGGGCTGCAGGATCTTGACCTCCATGAGGTACTTTTCTACCCTCTGAAGTCACGAGATTACATGAAAGATCTAATCAAAGAGCCTGACCTGCCTGGAAAACAGAAATATAAACCATCTACTTTACATTTCTCTTGAGACAGAATTTCTAGGTTGAAAATATTTGGGGTCTGGCCTGATGTTTATGCAAAATTAAGTAAGACTGAGATTTTTTCAAGCTTTTCATCAATAATTTCTGATATGCAAATTTTATCTACAACTAGTTCTAATAAAAAGTTTGTTAAAAAGCGCCAACTAAAGAAAGAGAAATAAATCAGAATAGATGAAGGGGAGAAAAAAGAAAAAAACAAACCACTGTTAAATGATTCTTTGAGCAAAAAAAAAATTTTACGTAAACTTCTATGAAGACATTTATAATTAACATTATTTTTCATCAGTGACTATCTGCAGTGCTCACTCCAACAATGTTAATGCCACTCCCTCCACTATCTAAAGCTCAGGCTGAAATCCTGAGAGGATGCACTGGCATATTACAATTATGATCATGATAATGTCACAATGTCACTAATGCAATGAGGTAGCATTGGTGCACACAAACATTTCTCCATTTCTGGATGATCCCATATTATTGCACTGAGGGCAGGCTGAAGCTTTTTGTGTCGGAGCTACTATACATTAAGATGTTTTTAAAATTTGAAAAGAACGTGCCTAATTTTATCTTCTTTTTTTTCTGTCAAAAGTTACTACGTAAATTTACAGGCAAATTTTGGTAAAATTTACTGGTAAATTTTATAGAGGAAATGGCTATATGCTTTCTATTTGTTTTTAGTTGAAAGAAATAATAAAAAATTATTTCTTAGCCTTAAAATCTGCCTTATCAAGACTTCCATCTGGGAATTTACTTAGGTTTTTAAAAAAGTCTTTCACTGTGCTATATACGCTGAAGCGCGCAACAAGCTATATAGAAGGTCTATTGAATAAGTAGGTGGAAGAGCACAATAGGATCAGAATGAAAAAGTAAGGTAAACTCTCAATTGGTATAACAAGCAGTAGTCACTGCATAGACATTTTCAGCAGAGGTCAGCCCTTTGCTTTTTACCTTCTCCTTCCTGTCTTTCCAAGCAAAAATTTCAAATTACACTCCCTCATCTATTAGAGGATAACCTGCATACACACAAGCCTTCCCTTTGGAACTGTATTTCCTGTTATTTTAATCTCACTTTGCTCACTGAGCTTTACATTATGGTTTATCCCAGTTGTCTTTTTACAGATGAGGTTTTTACTGCTCAGTACAAGTGCAGAATTTGTGCCTTGCTTTAAGGCTGGTAACTGCTAGCAAAACACTGGATGGCAATTATTTGTCATCCAGTATTCTGCACATGCTGCAGCATGGAAAAAAAGAAAAAAAAAAAAAGAGACTCTCACAGGAAAAAAAAGCATACATCATTAATGAAGGCTCTGAAGGATTTTGAAAGGGTTGCTTTGCCATTTTTCTTTTTAAGAATCCAATAAGGGGATTCCAACAACCATGCAACTATCAAGTTTTGTCAATAAGGTTTCATGAACACATGATTCCCCATTATGGCATATTAAAAATGTTAATCATTCAGTGTGTCTGTACTTAAGTCTAAAGAGAAAACCAGTTATATTGTTTAGAGACACTAAGAATTTATTGTTTTTTTCCTGCAAAGTGAGTGCTATGAATGTGTCACATCAGTTATGTACCTAGTGAAAAAGTTTTAGAAGCAGAAACTATATTTTGTTGCAATCAAAGCAATATAAGTAAGTAGCTAGCATTTTTCATTGATTTTCTATCAGAGTGGCAGCAAGTTTAAAACTTTCAATCATAAATATAATACAAGGATTGGTTTTGCCTGCCATATCATACTGTCACTTTAATTTTTAAAGAAGAGGTTTTAGAAATGAAAATACTTTAAAAAAAACATGATAAAAAGTTAAATAGATGGCTCTGGTCTGGATTCAGAAGGGGTCACTGCTTTGAAAATGGAGCTGCTTGAAAGTGCTCAAAATTTATTTTGTTTCTTTGACAGTTTTGCACTCAAGGTGAAAGGAGCCGCTGACGTCAATCCCATTTGATAGGCAGTGATTCTCCACTGTATCTGACATTAATTAATTCTCTTTTTAGCAGGGTCAACAATCAGAGCAAAGACTAAATAAATCAGGAATATATTTGTGGAAATCAATGAAGTTACACTGGTGAAAAGTAAGCATGAGACCAGAAAGAACCCCAATAAATGTAGTACATTATTCATTTCACTTAATTGCTGTGGAAAATAAGTGCCTTTGAACTTACTAAGCCATTAGCAGAAGACACTCAACTGTCTTAAAGAAAAGGGTGATTAATACTTAAGTGTTTCTCTGCATCCCAAAGACATCATATGAAATGATGATCCCACCACTGGGAGCTTTCACCACTGGACAGCAATTGAACTGTTTCAAAGAATCAGGTGGGAAGGAGGAAAAGACATGTTTCCTGGAATTCAGAGTTAAAACAAGGCTTTGATTTTGCAATTAGTCTGCAATATACTAATAGACTCTGTGAAAGAATATCTAAGCTGCAAATAAATTCAATTATCTTTAGGTGTTACATCTCCTCTCAACTCATTTTGCTACCTGTGAGGAAAGTCTTGTCCTTCTGCTCACTCTAGCTACACCACTTACTCTGGTCTACCTTTGCCATGCTCCATATGCTGAAGTGGACCTGATCCTCAGACCATACAGGTCTTCTTAGAGAGGGTTGTGACCTGAACCTTTGAAATAAGGTTTCTCACATTCTGTAATCAAGATGCAACTGCAGAAGCCAAGACACTACATATCTTTATCCTGTGTTATTTTTAAAATCTGGGACACATTGTTATAATGAAGATATTCCAAGTTACCGGTGAATCTAGCCTTTGAAGAAGATTTGTTTTCAAATCAGTGCAAAATTAAGGAAGGTTCCTTGTAATGTCATATGGATTGCAAAATCATTGTCAGTAGGAAAGAACTTCCCTTTATACAGGACCACTACCTGTATGATGTTAAGAAGATAGTTTTAAACTATTAAATTTGATTTCTGATACCACTAGTCTGGTTTTATGCTCTTCAACATTTCCAGCTGATTTAACTGAAATTATTTTAAATAGTTTTAAATTAACAATGAATTCGTGTGTCCTTAGGTCCATAATATCTGAATTTGCATCTGAATGTCTTTAAAATTCTGAGAAAATTAAAACTCCTGTTCTATGTCTGTATTATGAGTTTTTCAATGCATCTAGATCAATACAAAATACTTCTTGATTGTTTGTCAAATCTATAATTTGTAGACACAACACATTCATCTTAGGGAAACTAAATAAATAGGTCATATAGAGAAGTTTTTCAGAAATGAAAGTTTTCCAATGTGTTACAGGTATCACAAGTCTACTGCATAATATCAGTTACTCCAGATTTTATAAGAAGGAAAAAAAAATGAATAGCTATTTATGGCAATTAAAATATTTCATGCAGTGTTTGGCAGTCCACGTTCACTCTTGGTTCACCAGAGGGCAAAATAGTGCATAACACAGGAATGTTCAGGGACGTTTACCTGTATTGCAGGGCAGAATTTAGAGAAGAACTGTGATCCATATGTACAATTAGTAATGTAATTTCATTGTTTTATTTCCATTAATAGAAACATTGACATAGACCATTTAGACAAAGTGTATCTTAATTGGTGAATTACTTTTCTGAATAAAAAATACAGGAGTTAATAAGCAGTCAAAAGAAGATGGAAAAAGACCAAATATGCCACCCAGTTTTGTTCTTTTCCTGCTGTGTTAAATATTGATCTGTTTGAACCCCAGCATAGCATAAAGGCATAAACTGACACATTTTGACCGCTGTTTACATTAAGAAGGTTATGAACCTTAGAGTATGAAAAACCTGAATTTTCTCCAGAAAAAAATCATAGAATGATAAAATCATCCCCCTGCTCAAAGCAGGGTCACCTACAGCAGGTTGCTTAGGACTGTGTCCAGTTAGGTTTTGAATATCCCCAGGGATGGAAACTCCACAGCCTCTCTGGGCAACCTGTGCCAGTGTTTGGTCATGCTTGCAGTAAAAAAACTTTTTCTTACGTTTAAATGGAATTTCCTGTATTACAGCTTGTGCCCAATAGCTGTATGTGAGATAGTCCAATAGAATAAGGAACGTAGAAAGACTGTAGTCTAAGAGGAAGTATTTTTTGGACCAAGATATAAGAGGTTTGTAAAAGGAAAGCTGTCATAATATCTGTGATTTGAGCCAAATATCTACTTAGGGTTTTTTAGATATTTCTACAAGGGCCATTATAATATTTTCTAAGTGTATGCGTGTCTACATTATCAAAAAAGTCAGCTCCCTCATTTACTCCAGGTCCCAATCTCTTCATCATACACTCTGCGTATGTACAGCTTCATACCGAAGCGCTCTTTCAGAGTAAAGCAGTTAGACCTTTCTGGGATTAAGCTTGATTGCACTTCTGAGAACAGTTGCTCTGGTGGGCTATAAAACACTTCTCACATTATTTCAAGCATAGAATCATAGAATCATAGAATCGTTTAGCTTGGAAAAGACCTTTAAGATCATTGAGTCCAACCGTTAACCTAACACTGCCAAGTCCACCACTAAACTATGTCCTTAAGCACCACGTCTACACATCTTTTAAATACCTCCAGGGATGGTGACTCAACCACTTCCCTGGGCAGCCTGTTCCAATGCCTGACAACCCTTTCAGTAAAGAAATTTTTCCTAATATCCAATCTAAACCTCCCTTAGCACAACTTGAGGCCATTTCCTCTCGTTCTATCTCCAGCCACCTGACAGAAGAGACCAGCACCCACCTCACTACAACCCCCTTTCAGGTAGTTGTAGAGAGCGATAAGGTCTCCCCTCAGCCTCCTCTTCTCCAGACTAAACAGCCCCAGCTCCTTCAGCCGCTCCTCATCAGACTTGTGCTCCAGGCCCCTCACCAACTTGGTTGCCCTTCTCTGGGCACGCTCCAGCCCCTCAATGTCTTTCCTGTAGTGAAGGGCCCAAAACTGAACCCAGGACTCAAGGTGCGGCCTCCCTGCTCCTGCTGGCCACACTATTTCTGATACAGGCCAGGATGCCGTTGGCCTTCTTGGCCACCTGGGCACACTGCTGGCTCATATTCAGCCGGCTGTTGACCAACAACACAGGGTCCTTTTCCACCAGGCAGCTTTCCAGCCACTCTTCCCCAAGCCTGTAGCGCTGCATGGGGTTGTTGTGACCCAAGTGCAGGACCCGGCACGTGGCCTTGTTGAACCTCATACAGTTATCCTCCGCCCATTGATCCAGCCTGTCCAGATCCCTCTGTAGAGCCTTCCTACCCTCCAGCAGGTCAACACTCCCACCCAACTAGGTGTTGTCTGCAAACTTACTGAGGGTACACTTGATCCCCTTGTCCAGATCATTGATAAAGATATTAAACAGAACTCGCCCCAATACTGAGCCATGGGGAACACCACTTGTGACCAGCTGCCAACTGGATTTAATTCCATTCACCACCACTCTTTAGGCCCAGCCATCCACCCAATTTTTTACCTAGCTGTTGTGGTTTAGCCCCAGGCAGCAGCTAAACACCACGCAGCTGCTCGCTCATTCTCCCCCAACTGGTAGGATGGGGGAGAGAATCAGAAAAAAAAAGTAAAACTCGTGGTTTGAGATAAAGATGGTTTAATAGGACAGAAAGGAAGAAAATAATAATGGTAATGATAATGATAATAACAATACAACAATAACAATATGACAATAATAATAATAAAAGAATTGGAACATACAAAACAAGCGATGCACAATGCAATTGCTCACCACTCGCCGACTGATGCCCAGTTAGTTCCCAAGCAGTGATTCACCCCCCCAGCCAACCCCCCCCAGTTTATATACTGGGCATGACATCACATAGTATTGAATATTCTTTTGGCCAGTTTGGGTCAGCTGTCCTGGCTGTGTCCCCTCCCAACTTCTTGTGCCCTTCCAGCCTCCTTATTGGCTGGGCATGAGAAGCTGAAAAATCCTTGTCTTAGTATAAACACTACTTAGCAACACCTGAAAACATCAGTGTGTTATCAACATTCTTCTCATACTAAATCCAAAACATAACACTATACCAGCTACTAGAAAGAAAATTAACTCTATCCCAGCCAAAACCAGGACACCAGTGAAGAGTACACCTGCCCGAGCCATGGGCAGCCAGTTTCTCCAGGAGAATGCTGTGGGAAATGATGTCAAAGGCTTCACTAAAGTCCAGGTAGACAACACTCACAGCCTTTCCCTCATCCACTAAGTGGGTCACCTTGTCATAGAAGGACATCAGGTTAGTCAAGCAGGACCTGCCTTTCATAAACCCACGCTGACTGGGCCTGATCACCTGGTTGTCCTGTACGTGCTGTTTGATGGCACTCAGGATGATCTGCTCCATAACCTTCCCTGGCACCGAGGTCAGACTGACAGGCCTGTAGTTCACTGTATCCTCCTTCTGACCCTTCTTGTAGATGGGTGTCACATTTGCTAAGTTCCAGTCAACTGGGACCTCCCTGGTTAGCCAGGACTGCTGATAAATGATTGAAAGTGCCTTGGTGAGCACTTCCACCAGCTCCCTCAGTACCCTTGGGTGGATCCCATCCGGCCCCATGGACTTGTGTGTGTCTAAGTGTCGCTAACTATATCCCCTTGGATTATGGGGACTTCATTCTGCTCCCTGTCCCTGTCCTCCAGCTCAGCGGGCTGGGTACCCACAGAACAACTGGTCTTACCATTAAAGACTGAAGCAAAGGCGGCATTAAGTACCTCAGCCTTTTTCTCATGCTTTGTCACTATGTTTCCCCCCACATCCAATAAAGGATGGAGATTGTCCTTAGCCCTCCTTTTGCTGGTGATATATTTGTAGAAACATTTTTTATTGTCTTTTACAGCAGTAGCCAGATTAAGTTCTAGTTGGGCTTTGGCCCTTTTAATTTTCTCCCTGCATAGCCTCACGACATCCTTGTAGTCATCCTGAGTTGCCTGCTCCTTCTTCCAAAGGTCATAAATCCTCCTTTCCCCCCCCCGCCCCGAGTTCCAGCCAAATCTCTCTGTTCAGCCAGGCCAGTCTTCTTCCCTGCTGGCTCATCTTTCGGCACACTGGGATGACCTGCTCTTGTGCCTTTAAGATTTCCTTCTTGAAGAATGTCCAGCCTTCTTGGACTCCTTTGCCCTTCAGGACTGTGTCCCAAAGGACTCTGTCAACCAGTCCCCTAAACAGGCCAAATTCTGCCCTCCAGAAGTCCAAGGTAGCAGTTCTGCTAACCCCCCTCCTTACTTCCCCGAGAATCAAAAACTCTATCATTTCATACCACTATGCCAAAGATGGCCTCCAACCATCATATCACCTAAAGTCCTTCTCTGTTTGGTCGAGGGGGGTGCCTTCCCTAGTTGGCTCACTCACCAGCTGTGTGAGGAAGTTCTCTTCCACACACTCCAGGAACCTCCTAGACTGTTTCCTCTCTGCTGCGTTGTATTTCCAGCAGACATCTGGTAAGTTGAAGTGCCCCCAAGTCCCCCCAGTTGAACTGGAAAAACAAACAAACAAACAAAGAAACAAACAAACAAGCCAGACAACCATTCAACTGAAACAAACAAACAAAACCCCCACAGGACTGCTAGCAGAAATCCGCCTCAAGTGGTACACAGTTTAGATGCAACCAGTTTGCTCTTGAAGCAGTTAGCTCTAATCTACATGAACATGAGCCATTCCGAATCACATAGTTTGGGGGTCAAGGACTGGTATGAACATCCTAAGAAGTGTAGGTGTAGCTGTAGAAATGTTAGGTGTCAAGAAAGCCTTGAAATTTGGCATTTTTCTCTTATAAGAGTAGCAATTCTTGCTGAAGTCAATGGGACCCCCTTGTATTCTGCTAGGGAAGATCAGACCCAAACAGGATGATGGTAAGGTCCTTTGTGTAAACTGGAACATCCTGTGGGGTGTATGAGTGAGGCAGCAAAACAGCATGAAAGAAAGATTGCGGAGGAACTGTTTTGAGATATAATTCAAGATAACTCTGTTCCTATGCTTGTTATCACCATTCCTACAGGTTTTCTAAGGATAATAAATTTTAGTTTTATGCAATGACTTTTTTAATGTCTTTTTTACCTGGATAGCATTGCCAGTGAAATATTGCTAGGTTTCAAAGAATCTGAGAATCAACAGTTGTTAGCTGTCGTTATTGCTGACTATTATATGCAAAGGAATGGACTTTACTGTCAAAGACAGGTGGGTTTTCATCTGAGAGGCATTTACATGCTTGAACTGTCCCAGGATAAAGACACTGTGAAGAGGAGACACTGCAGTTTCACCCCAAGACAAGATCACCAATGTTACACTATACTTCAAACTCGTGTTGCCTGACTGATTATAAAAAAAATTAAACCATGTCTTCCCAGCAGTTTTGCTTTAGAGCAAGGTAATATGTTAGTTGCTCCAAGTGAAAAACACTTACCTTTTGAGCAGTGAGCCCAAGACTAATATGTCTGCAAGGTCTCGGAAAAGAGACACTTACAAAGTCATTGCAGTACGTCTCAGGTGATAATATACCCTTCTCTAATCCCTGAACTCTTTTGCTTCAGAAACTTTTTCACAGAGATGAGGATGGTGGCATTGTCGCCTGGGAAGTATTGCAACGGTCTGTTGTTCCTAAACCCGGAATCTTTTAACCTTACCTTCAGCACCTCTCTGAGGCACCCAAGTTAGGGATGGAACTGCTTTGGGTTCACTGAAGAGTCAGCGGAAGGAAGTAGGCAGCTGGAGATCTTGCCCTCTGCATTGTTTTCTTGTAAGTACTTTTCTCTTTTACTTTGCCTCTATGGGGTGAGTGGGGGATGTCAGTTAAGTGTCTAAAATTAAATGAAAGAAAAGCAAACAAAGCTTTGAATGGATTCCAGTCCCCCCAAATAAGAGTGCTCCATATTATAATCTGTCCATTCTTTCTGGATTGACAGTTCTCTAAAATTACCTGTATGTTATCCCCAGTGCCAGAAGGTCAATGAACCAGTGAAGTGGCAGTATTGAAAGAAGTTTAGGGAAACAAAATCAATTTGCACCCTTTTGCCAAAAAGATGATTTTTTCCTAAATTAAAAGCAAAAGAAACACTTAAACTTTCTAACTAAATAATTTTGAACTAAAATAAAAAAAAGAATAAAAAAATATTGAGCTTGTGGAGAAGTTGTGGGTTTTGGCTAATGACATAACAAGACATTACTTTCTTCAGACAGAGACTTGCATTATCATTGCTAACTTCTAATGAAATTGTATTGGAACTGTGTGTTTATTGGCAACTGTGAAATTTCTGCTTTTGGGGAATAACCTGTGGCATTTACTACCAAGAAAAGAAAGGTGAGTGAAAGAGATCACTTTTTAAAAATGAAAATTATCTTGTTTCCTTTGTATTTTAATCACATGCTATTGTGAACAATGTTTGTGTGCTTTAGTGATTCCCAAATCCTTTCTGTTTCCTTGCTTTAACTCAGACTTGCAGATGAGAATCAGATAAAATTTATCCCCTTTCCTGTGATGGCAGATGCAAAGGGTGCCATTGTCTGCTCTAGCTTTAACAGCCAGAAAAAAATCAACAGCTCAGTCCTGTACCGAAGAAAACAGTGGGAGTTTTTTCAATCACCTGTGTAGGCACTACACGGTGATTAGAATCCACATATATCCCAGGCTGGCCCCTGGTTGATACCTCTCCTTCCAAAACCATCCCTGTGATCTATGTATCTTCTGGTGTTTGGCTGAAATCATGGTAATATCTCACTTCTAACTCCATGTAGAATCAAACAAAACAAAAATTGCACAAAGCAGAGAGCAACACTAAGTCAAAGCAAGTCTGCCCAGGTCTGGAAACCATCCAGCTCTATAACGTGGTGCTCTGCTTGGTCTAATCTGTCTGTTGAGGGTGTTGGCGAAGGCTGAGCAGCAGAGGAGCCGAGAGATGCACTCTGCCTTGTGGAGCTGTGTTTTGAAATGTTTGATAAATAACAGGGAGAAATATTGCTTGCCTAAAGGACCTGAAAAGGTTATGAGTTTGAAGTGCTATGTAAGAAGTTCAATTTCTTGAACTTTTTTGAGTATTTTTGTTGCTGAAGCTCAGTTCCTGAGATACGGTATCTACAGTGGGATTCATAAAATGACTGGATGTTTATACATAAACTGAGAACAGTTGTATGTTAGTATCGTGGACAGGTTAATTGCCTAAAAGATAGTTACAAGCAAGTGCAGGAACTTCACCAGCTTCACTGAAACCTGCCTGCATCACTTGGGTTTAAACAGAACAAGAATTCAAAAAGTGCAAATTCAGCAAAACTCAACTTTGAGCTTTCCATAACGCTGCCGAATGAAGTATCCATGAAAGTTTCTCACAGGAGTTTCAAAGGACTCAGAAATGCACATTCATATGTTGCTTGGATTTCAACCACGCCCTTAGGTCCTCACACAAAATTGGGTCCTGTTGTGTCTGGTATTGAAGAACCTCACGGGAAGGTATAGCTCATATACTGTGTTGCTCTGTCTGTCCAGTCTGTAATTAACTGTTCAACTCATCTACTAACACTTATTAAACCAACATGTTTGTTGATTCCTACATGTTTCTATAATTGCCAGATTACAGCAACAGTTGTATGAAAGAAATCCTAACAGAAAATGAAGCCAAATGTCCTTTTGAGCTGATTATGAAATCTCAGAGTAACTCTAAAAGCTCTAACAGCTACCAGAAGAATGATGTCATAATAATGTTCTGTGGTCCTTTTACGAGCTCTTTGTAGCTACTTCTAAGACTTCAGAATGATGCGTCATCATTACTTATTATTTAGATTTCAGAAGAATCCACAATGTGCTAAATGCTTCTACAGGACAGGTGAAAACAAAGTCCTTACCCAAAAAAGGGCAAGGTCTAAGAAAAGAGAAGATGATGAAGGAAATAGAGGGAGATATTTTACTTACTCTTAGATAGCTCTGCTACTACTTAGACAATCTTTTTTCATTCACAAAGAACCTGAGATACAGTTTCACTGGGCCCTTTTTCACTTATATTCAATCTCTTTTTTCAACTCATGTTCACTCATGGGATAAATGAGACCAATAAGCAAAATGGATTAAATAGCATGGGCTGAACTCCACTGAAATCAATAAAAGACTTTCTGCTAACTTCAGTCGGCTACAGACTGTGCTTTAATCAGCCAGGTGCATTTAAGTGCCACCATTTCCTTTAAATTAATTTTAAATACAGATAAAAAAAAAAATTATAATTGGCCCAGATTCTATTTCTGGGACATCCAATTTTGGAACACTACAGCCTGAAATACCTCCCTAAAAAAAAGATAAGAGTTTTGTGCATCGGAGAGGAATGGGAGTCAGACAAGCATATAACTCTACTTATACTATTAAACTTTGTTCAATAATATTAGCTATCCGTCGCTGATTTCTTCAGACTATAAACTGCTTGTCCCCATACTCTTCTAAAGCAATTAGCACTTTGCTGACACTTTGAATTATTAATACTATTGTTGTTATTAATATTAATTCCAAACGGTGGCAAGACAAATTGGGTGTCCTTCATACAGAAAGTGAGGCATATGTTTTGACTGTCATCAGTGGGACCTTTTGCTGTGTTTGCGATTTGAAGTATACTGTTGATATCAGCACAAATACCAATACCAATACCAATACTGCTGATAATTGTTGTGATGGCCAAGTGTCCCATCTGGCAAGTGAGAGCAGATCTTAGCTCTGCACGTAGGAGTGCATATTATTTAATATGTATTATTTCATGCACTACGTGAGGCTGTAAAATTGTAATTGAACTGTATGGAGAACACGTCCTTCATCTCTGAGTGCATTCTAATTCTGCAGAAATCCTCCAAAAGAAAGCAAGAAATTTTAAGATCCTTAGGACTAAGTGAATTTCTGAATGAATAGAATGAGTAGAAAACACAGGACATCCTCTCTCCTTCCACTCACTAAAAAAAAGTCAGAAACTCGAATAGACTGGATGCTTTGACACCTTCCTCCCCTGGCTGAAAATACTGTAGCCCAGTGACTCCATGGAATTAGGTGTTTTTCCTCAGAAACATCAGGGGGAACAGGCATACCTGTGGGCAGTCCTTCTGAAATCTGAATCATATCTGACAGATTTTCCACAGAACCAAAAGGTAAGCAGTCTGCTAGGCTTCAAATATCTTATTTGCTTTTTTCCTTAAGGAAATAGGAAACCACCAATATCTGTTTTTTCCTTTTAAGCTTGATCATCTTCTTTTCTCATTTTGTGCACCAACAATGATATTTTTCCTCACTCTAATTCTAGAATAAAAAAGCCCTGTATGATTTCATTTCAAACCATGGCCAGGATGAGTGATGGATTCTAATACTGCCAATAACATACATAGACTCACATATCTATTAAACACCATACTAAAATCCTACAAATAATAGTTTTTCCTTCTTGTCACTCACAAGGCCAACAACCGTGATTTTCCATGTGGAAGTGTAAGAAGTATATTTCCTCCTCTTCTCTAATTCATGCCCCTCATCTCCTTTTGCTGTAGTAGGACAGGCACAAAAGCCTGAAAGCACAATACAGTCCCTTTTGCACTCTCTTCTGTTCTGCTCTACAAAAGCATCTTGCAGATGCACCTTGAATCCTGTGTCTATCTCACTGATGATCTTTCCTCAGCTGGGTAACTATGACACTTAGAGAGGACAAGAAACTGAATGTGCTATATGTGGAATATACAGAATAGAACACTATTAGTACACTGTCACTGTTAGTATCCTTGCCCTCTTGAATAGATAGTGTCAATGTCTACCTGGGGATGGATGACTCAAGCTCGGTGGGTGTGCAGATGATGGTTGAGGCTTATGTGCACGGAACACCTTTTATTCCATGATTCAGCCTCACCTCCGGTTTGCCAGTGTGGCTGTGGCTGCAGCTTCTGACACATCCTTCCCCTTAGATGATTTTCCTGTATGAGGTCATGCTGCTTCTGTTCAAAAAGACATTGCAGAGAGATGCCTTCGCTCTTTCTGGAGTCCCATCTTTGCCTATATTTGCTCTTAAAGTCCTCACAAACTGTAATAAAGGACAGCAATTTCCACAAAAACTTGTGCATGCAGGAAGCCACTCTGGAAACAGGAGGCAGTGTCATTTTTATCTCTACCAAGTGCTGCAGTCTCATATGGGCTCCAGTTAGTCTCTGTCATTGCAAGGCGATTTCTGACAACCATTCAGTAAATTGATGCTCAAATAGAAGATGCTCACTGAAATTGCCAGGACTCATTCATAGGAGATCTGGTGGTCAGTCTCTGATTTGTCCTTTGATGAGACAAACCAGCTCCAGCCAGAATCTGGACATTTGATTTGTAACTGTTCAAGGCTAGCCTGCAGAGGGAAATCCTCCCAAACCTCTCCATCGCCACTTTTTAGGCTACAGGTTTTGTCTTTAACAGCACTGAAGGAACTGTTGTGCTAAACAGCATGGCATGAAACAGAAGTTTATTATTTGAAGACACCTGTGTTGTAAGCTGTAGGCAAGGGTTTTGCCAGTCGTATCTGGTGTCCCCGTGATCTAGCAGCAATATAACCCTGTAGAGACACGTCCCATAGACAAGTTTTGAATTACCCTACTACCGTGTGCTTTCTTAATGAAACATTAGCACCTTTGGGACTTGACAAGTTTCATCCATGATTACTTCAGCACAGGTAGTATGAAGAAAGCAAGCTGAAAGACAGAAATATGTTTTGATATTTATTTTAATTCCAGAATAACAGATCTGTTCTAATTAGAGAGGTACCTTCCAGGCAGATGTTCAAGTCACGTGGGAATTTGTATGCCAAATGCAAGATTAATGGGCTCACATGCTAATGAAGCACTCTTTTACTTCCCATGCCAGAGAATAAAAGCACCAGCCCTTCAATGGTGAAGCTGAAGCTACATCCTTCCTTATCTGCAAAGGTTTATTCCTGTGGGATTCTTCAGAGATTATTTCACTGATTCATCGAACAATCTTTTTAGCTTTATCCTTTTCATGCTATAGTAAAGGGCTTAGCCCTTTTCTCCTCACATAGCCAAAACTCATGATTTGCATGTCTAGGATATATAGTACCATTGCTCTGTGGAGCATTTTCATCCTGCTTCTGATGAGGCACTAAACAGAAAACACTTCCCCTAAACAAATGAGTACTGGCTTGGTTATAAGAAGTGACATTTCAGTCTGCCCCTGCTAATAGATGAAGAGTCAATTTAGTGTCAAAAAATAGCAAGTTGCCGGTCTATATGAAAGGTTTGGGGGTTTGTTTTCTTTCAGTGGTAGGTGAGCTGACTGAGATTCTATCTCCCCCATGAAAAAGGCCTTTATTTTGTGTTATTAAATGAAAGCTGAGCTTATCACTGACATCACAGGCTAGTCCTAATGGCTTTTACAATGGCCCTAATGGCCAGCCTGAGAGACTCCCTGGGCCACATTCTCAGGCTGTATAAACTAATGAACAACCGGATCCTCTGTTTTTAGTACTTCCTTTCCCCCATGTGTCATTTTCTACCCAGTAGTAAGCTACAGCATACAGTTGTTTCCTGTGTCTGAGATTTGGCCTCCCAATTTTCATACAATTAATCATTTTTATACAAATTCCTGCTTGAAATCTCAAACCTCTAGGTACAGAAGGTTGGGTTCAAGGTGTTCATGAGTATAGCCTGATCTTCTCACCCATCTTTGCCTACACTTGTGTGTACGGCTATGCCTGAGGGTGATTTAGGAATTCCCTCCACCAGCTTATCATTGGTTTTGTAGAACCCAAATTACCTTCATTTTCTTTGAATTTTATGGAAAGGAAATAAAACATAATAATATATTGTTCCCAAAAGGGCAGTTGTGTAGTATAATCTGCATTTCTCTTCTATTTCAGGCTGCCTCAAGAGGACACTGTGTTGCCAAGGTTATACAGCTATAATCATCATGTATTTATGCAAAATAAGAACTATGTAATAGTGCAACATTAAACATGACGAGATTATTAAAAGGAAAATACAGATGAACATAAGCCTTTTCTTCTAATACTTCCTTTCATAGGAGTTTAAACCAAAGCTTTAGTCAAACACTGGCATATATCCATTTCTTTATTACTTTACCAGTCTCGATAGACTAAGACAATTAGTGTCTCTGTACGTTTATTAAATACATTGATTTTTAGGTCACAAAATGTTCTTCATGAGAAATTGGCTTTTCAAATAAGCTCTAAAAGATGTGTATTTTGTAAACAGAAGTGCTCAAGCACTGAAGGGTTTATAGCTGGAACCAACCACACCACAACTACTAGCTCTTTGCATGTATTAACTGGTGTGTGTGGTATCTCCTAACAAGAATCAAATCCCCTTAGCTCCCAATCAGTAGCAGAACTGAGCCCTGGATTTTTATTTTATGCCCTGAAAGTCCTTCCTGTATGGGGAAGAATGAGGATCAGGCTGCCAGATTCACTGATTCCCATCTATGCTGGCTCCAGGGACAGGGAAACACCCCTCTGTTCCCCAATTTGGGATGTGGACACAGGTCCACACTACTTTTTTGTAGATACAGTAGAGGGTCATTTTGCTGCCTTGCCCGCGTAGGAACATAACAACATGTGGGAACACAAGGCCATCTCCAGATTTATACAGTTTTATAGTGTTGCATAATGTCAGAACAGATGAGCTGGATCAGGTCCAAACCCATCCAGCCTGGTATCCCATCTCTGGTAGTGACGAGGTGAGTGCCTGGGGAAGTATAGAGGAAAGTGGAGGCATACACTGGTATTTCCCCAAACAGCCTCCACCTCAGGGGAGGAACCTCAGGGGCCTCCTGTGCCAAGTCTGCTTTCTAGGTGTTTCCATTCATGGATTTATCTTCCTTGTTCATTCACCCCTTGAATCTAAGCGAGCTTTGAGCACCCATAACATCCTGCAGCAGCAAGTTCCCCACCTCAGTTACACATAGTGTGAAAAAATACACCCTTTTGTTTGTGTTCGGTTTATATCTTGCTCGTTTTGGTAAGCCACTGTGTTTATACTCGGATGAAATGGTGAGCAAACCATCTTTATGTACCATCTCAACACCACTCATAATTTCATAGGCATTTCTCTACCCCTCTAGAATTGTTCCCTTTCCACAGCGATGTCACCTGGTTTATTTCATTCTTGCCTCTGTGGAAGCCTTTGCAGTCCTTCGCTTGTCCTTGTCGCTCCTCTCTAAACTTTTTCTAGTTTTCTGGCACCTGTTTTGAGATGGGGAGGATCAGAACTGCCTGTGTAAGGAGGATATAAAATCTGCCATGCCTCAATGTTCCTGAGAACAGAAAGCAAGGAATCAGCCCTTGCACAAGTCCCAACATCTTCATACAGGTTCTATCAGAATTTATTATCTTACTTTCCCAAAAGCAGTAGTTGTGCAACAGATTTGGTTGCCTTTCAGTCAGGTGTAACATGATTCCTGAATGTGTATGACTCCACACACCCAAGAAACCAGGCTGAGATTCCACATTATAATTTTTCAAGTTGCAAAGCTAGTTTAAAAGCAGCCTTTCCCTCCTATGTTGGTACTCAGATGTGGCAATTCAACTGCCTGGGCGACCATACTCAAAACTGGTTCAGTGAAATGACCTAAGCTAACAGACACTCTCTCCCACCCTTCCTCAAGTGTTGCTTTTCTTTGTTTATTAACCTGCATCACTCCAGCTGTCAGCAGCGATACCAATGAATGAATTAGCCTTGCTGAAGGACTGATAAGCTTCCCCCCCAGGGGTGGGGTAGCAGAGAATGGAATGAGCAGGTGAGAGCAAAAAAGGGAATGAAACTTCTTAAATTGGCTTTCCACCAGCAAAATCCTCATGTGAAACCATGGTCTCAGAGGTGATGAGTAGCTGCGCTGTTTTCATCTGTTGTGCTTTTCTCAGGGACGGATTCTGCAGGTGGGAGGGATTTTGGGGTTTTCCTGGGTTGAAAGGTTTTATGTTTGTGCAGGCAATGATGCTCTGAATTGTTTGTGATTTCTCAGGGATAGGCCCACTGCCTGAAACATCTGTTTTGCAACATAAACAAAACACCATACTCTCCCCCTCTTAAAAATAAAAATAAATTAACAGATTGAGAGAGAGAGCATAGAAGGCTGGACAAAGAGGGGACGCTAACGAGCAGCGCAGGGGAAGGTTGTTCTGTGACCGGGATAGCAAGCAGAGTTTTCAAAGTGCAAGTCAGGAGCTTTAAGAAGCAAAGACTGGAGAAAGCAGAGGAGGAAAATGCAATTCCAATCTCCCAGTGACATATTTAAATAGGTTCTGCCCTCCTTAAACTCTGGATTTGCTGCAGTTTACATCACTAATCCTCGCATTCCTCACATGCCAATCAAGCCTCTTAAGGGGGCACTTGGCCAGGGAGGTGGTCTGTGACTTGCCATTCCCCTGTGTGATAAGCAGAAAGTACTTGCACAGATATTGTGTCCAATATGCCTTTATGGCTGTCAGACAAACACCAGCGTGTTCTCAACTGAATACACTCAGCCAGGTCTTCTCCCAGTGCCAGTCTATACCTCACCTGATACCAGTTTACGCCAGGGACGATCTGGCCAGATATTTTTCCAGTTCCCTCAGAAAGCCTTCAGTACAAAAGCAATACTTAGGAGCATTTCACACTCAGAAGCTGGTTAAGCTGTTTCTTGACAATTTCCATGAAAATTTCTGTCATAATTTAATCTATTTTTAAACATTTTTTTTTTTAAATTTGCATGTATATAATGAATTGCATGTGTTTCTGAATTAAAAACAAAGCCATGGAAGTGCTAGCTCTTGATTTATTTCAGTACAAAAGCTCTCAGTATAAGCATGTACGGAATCAGTTTACCTATATGAATATTCATATGTTTATAGCACGCAATATCAAAAGAAATAAAAGCAAGAACACTTAATGATTGCCTTAACACCCGTTTATAACCTAGCAAGCTAAAACCACAGTGAACTTTGATTTGTTAACGTATTTCAATAACAAAACATTTTCCTTCCAAGCACACGTTCTTTGAGGAAATGTATCGGTTAAAAGAGTTTATGTTAAAAAAAGACATCTTAAGAAAAGGTTAAAAATTACACCATGAAAAATGAGAAGTTTCTGGAGACCAGGTAACTAAATATCAGAGGAACATGTTATCTTCATGGAGAAAATCTGAGTTTTAAGTGAAGCCAGAGGGGAATGGGTCACTCCGCGTGACCCTGCAGGCATGCTAAACAAGCCTAACTCCATTTCAGAATCCGTCATTGACTGCTGCAGCGAGGTGCTTGAAATGGGGCTGTGTAGCTCGACAGTATTGTTTTCCGTCTCCATTTTTCACAGGGAGCCCAGATCAAACCTCAACACAGAGAAAAATAAGTATTTCCACTTAGATTTTTTTTTTCTTCCTCTGGAGTCAACTGTTTGAAGGTTTAGTGTTTTGATAAATCAGTGCAGCCACTGTACCTTAGTACCTGCTCATGCTGATTAGTTCAATTAGATCTAAAAGTCTGCATTAGATACCATAGTTAGTAGATTTTAAATAATACATTTGGTCCTATACATTTTAATAACTGTGTTTATACCTACATGTTTGTCATGTTTTTATTTTATTTGGATTTCTTTTTTTTTGGTGGTTGATAACATTTATTTCTTCATTTTGAAAGTTTATTTTAGTTGTATATTTGTTATTTGCTTTTTTTTTTCCTGTTTTATGTCAAATCTGCCTAGAGTTTAAGGAAGGAATCTTTTAAAGACAGTTTTTGTAGCTTGAAATAAATATTATACGTTAAACATTTATTTTATTGGTAGCCACCTGTAAGACTGAGATAACACAATAAAAATGTATACAAACCTGAACGCAGTTTTCAAGAGTTCATTATTAGCTTTGCCAAGATTTCAAGGATATCACTCTTCTTCAATTTTTTTTTTCAAATTGTTTTATGAATGCAGTTAAAGACCAAAGACACTTTTTAGCACATCATTGAAATGTTTCAAATTTAGAGCCACCCTGTCAACTATCTTTGGTGTATTTGGTTTGGGAAGAAAAATTATGAAAAGAGAGAGTGAACACAGGGAGTCAGACCAGCTAGCTGTTATTGTACGCACGGGTGCGTATACAAGGTTGGATAGAAACTCACATGGCCCAGCACCTAAGTTTGGTGGAGACAACTGCAATAACGCTGGTAACTATATTTGGTTAAATGCACCACTAAGGTGTAGGAGAGTCTCTGTGACAGAATTTAAAGAAGTTGTTGCAGCTGCAGTAAGGTATTAACTCAATGCACGAATGGGATAAGACCAGCAAAAATTTGTCAAAGGGAGTCTCTCACTGTGATAATTTGATTATTTGCTTTGAGTTCTTTATGTTGTTATTCCAAGTCACTGCAAGCCATTTGAAGTACATATTAAAAAACAAAATTGAAAAAAAAAAAATTGGGTTCTGGTGACCTAAAAAATTGGGATCTGTCCCGTTTTTTGCTCTGGCCCATGTATCCTAAAATCCTCGGTCCAAAGCAGCCAAATGTCAGCTCTCGTAAGAAAGCCAGTTGCCAGATGTTGGAACAATTGATGGCCCAGATGACAGAGGTCGCCATTTGTTTTGGGCAGCTGTCCTTCAGCGAGCCGGTGCCCCGGAGGACCGCGGGCAGACGCCAGATGGCTCCGGGTGGGTGCTCCAGCTGCCCCAGGGCCACGGGCTCCTGGCAGGGTCTGGGGGGATGCAGCAGATTCCCAGAAAGATATCGGCCAGGGGAGGTGGGGTTTAAATCAGAACCTTGGAAGTCAATATAAGTTAATATGAATGAAACTGAGGCCGAGTGTAATAATTACTGCTGCGAGGGGATGGCAGCAGCAAAGTTAGGCTTCCACAGAACATCTAAATACCCAAATCATTAAGCTTTCCTGTGACCTGTGTATCCTGGGTCAAATTCATACAGAGACTACAAAGCCCACAGGCTAAATTATATATTTGAAGACACAGCTAATCAGTCTCGCCTAATAAAACTACAAGAAAATGCATGCTCCAAGCTGACATCACCACAGACAAACTGCATGTAAAAGTGCACTGTAAAACAATGAGTCTAGTGCTCTCCAGCCTCAAACTGGGATGACTGGAGGGGGATCTGATAGAGGAGCTGTAAAATCATTAGTAGAAAGGAGAAGGTGAACAGGGAACAATCGGTCACTGTCTTTTCAATACAAGAACTAAGAGTGATCAAAGGAAGCCAGCAGGACCCAGATTCACAAGAAACAAATGGAAAAACTCCCTCACCCAGGGTGGAAGTAACCCGCGGGACTGCTTGCCACAGGATGGGGATGGGGCTGGAGCTTTATGAGCATTCAGAAATGGGTAAGTCCACGGCAGGCAAATCTGTCAAGGGTGCCTGAACACAAAGAATCACGTGCTTCCTTTGTATTTATATTCTTCTCCAGGTTATTTATTATAGACTTTGTCACGTACAGGCTGGTGGTGAGTTTGGTAGATATTCGGCTGGGCCTATACAGCCATTCTCAAGTTCTCACCTTCGGCATTGTATAACCACAGAAATCTGGAGAGGGAACGGTTTTTGTAAAAAGGGTCCCTCTGTGGTAGCTTATCCAGATTAGTTCAGTCTAAGGAAAATGTCATAAGGCCTCAGAGCTGACTTGTTGCAAAAGCTCTTTGGAGGTGTGGTTATTTTCAGATTTGCTTTTCAGTTTTGCTACCCTCCCAGCAGAAGAACAGGCTGTTATGGAATGAACATACATAAGCTTATAAACAACAGATTTGCTTTAGATCATTGTCTTTTGTAACTGCGTAGAAGTAATCCATTGGCCATTAGAAGCCTCAGGCTGAAAATCAGCAGTTACTATGCTTGGGAGGTGGATTGCAGTCCTGGTCCCCATTCCTGGATTCCTTTATTTTCCCGGGTAAAGCCATACAGCTTAGCAGTCATGTGCCACAATCTCATGCTTGCTGCATGGCAGTTTCCAAGGAAACTCGCAGGCTGCACATGCTAGAAGTGATCCTGAGGGGATGTCAGCTACGATTGCCTTGGTGGAGGCTTTGCTTGGAGTGGAAGCTTACCCACGGTAGAGGCTGGGTTTCCCTTTCCAGATTAGAAATCAAGTGTTAGAATGTGTTTACAACAAAGCACATATCTTGTTTTCTAGGTAGAGACCAGAAGGTAAGACTTCATAATAATTTCATTTCCTAAGTCTATTTTTTTTTCCACCTACCTATTTCTGTAGCCTAATATTTGTCATCTGTGAAAGCTTGATGCGTCTCATTGACACTATTTTGTGAAGATTACTTTATTTAAAATGGCAATAACCAAGTAGGAAAAAAGGGATTATGAAAACACACATGAAGATACAAGCTGCATAAAACAACCTATTTCCCTGGGAAGCATAAGCATTTGAAAAAGGGTACTCCGCTAGAAAGAAAAAACTCAGTTTAAAAGATGAGACAAAGGTCCAGTCTCCTAATGCGATAGGAGTAGCATCTATGTATTACATGTATCCAGTACTGAGTATGTTGAAGGTTGTCAGGCTGCAGCTTTTCAGCCTCTGAGATTAAGCCTGCCTATACTGCACAGCTCCTGTACACCCCAAAGAGCATGCATTAGGTTTATATGGATATTTGTGAAAGTGTCTGTCCATGTAGATACCATTCACCTACTCATTTGGCCTGAGGTTATGCAGCGCATGTGTTTTGGGAGAAGGTTATAGATTTGTTTTTCTTCTTTTTTCCCTTCTTTGTTGTTGCTTTTTTTTGGTTTTGAGATAATGGGAAAACACTAATTTTGGCCGCCCAAATCAGAGATATAACACTGTGAAATATAAGGGCTGTGACAAAGAAAACAGTACATGTATCTTCTGGCTTCCAAATACTGAAGGAACGTTTGAAAGGAACCAGCGTATCATTTGATAAAGATTTTTATTGTCCTTCAAGAACTGAATCTCAGACTGTAAAACATCAGAGTTTAAATCCAAACATTTCTTTCCGCCATGTAATTTGGGACACTGAACAGAAAAGCTTAGTGATGGTGAGGCAGTCAGGAACAGAAGGGAGAAGGTCAAAGCCTGTGTCTTCTTATTCTAAACCAGAAAAGTAACAAAAAGTAAATAACCCCAGCCAACTCCCACTCTGCATTAAAATATGCAGAAGAGAAAATAAAGGTTGGAAGAACAGAAAGCTACTAGATGTTACTAGTTATTTTAAACTGTTTTAAATTAGGTAGGAAATCAGTGCCATATTATCACACAAAATATACAGTAGAGGAGGAAACACAGAAACACTTCCCTAAATTTACCAAAATGCATTTGTTTCATAACAAAAATATGTATAAGGAGGAATGCGTATCCAATCTGGAAGAATGTTAGCATTTAACACTCTTTTCATCTTTGTGAAAATACTCCCCTTCTGGGACCTTGCCAAGAAAGAGAGATTTTGACAGGCTGACTTCTTCCAGGGAGATACTTCATGTCTAAACCCAGCTTCAGCTATGTGTCTTTTTCTTCTGAATAGCAGCTAGTGTGTGACTTTGGGTTATTTTTTGGTTTGGGCATTTTTTTTTTTTTTAAGTGAAGGTCATTATTTGATTTTGGACAGGAAAACTGTAATATGTTATCTGGCATATTTAAATTCACCAGGTATTTGGCAGCTACACATGCATAGAGAGTCTGCTCACTTTTAATCCATGAAGACAGAAAACAACCTTCATTTGTAAACTTCTGCAATTGCAAAATGTAACACGGAACAACAACAAAAAGGGAATAATCTCCTTCGTGCCATTTCCTCCCATTTACAACAGCACGAGATCAAAAACATAAATCGACAAACAGGAAGTTGCTTCGAAATTATAGCTCCTTCTATGAAGCTGACATTCTTGGTTGCCTGCTCTCTTTGAAGAAGAATAATTGAACAGGCTCTAGTTACAGGGGCCAACTCTTTTGAAAGCAGAGCTCTCTAGGTGAAGGTTATTCTTTACGCAGGGGTTAATCAGGGACCTGGATTTCTGCCTCTATAATACTGCTGGAAGGAAAGGATTGAAAACAAATTCCTCTCTTCAGAATTGCCCAAGATTTCAGTCTCCAATGTTGATTGGCACTGATAACAGCTTCTCTCTGTTTTTTTCTCTCTCTAATGAAAGCATCGTCAATTATCTTTTCTTTTTAACTATTTGCTAACAGGTCCTACCCCTAGATACTCTAATAACCTATAAAATGTCAAATACTTTGATCTCTAATTCAGCAAATCGCCCTAACATGTGTGATCTTAAAACCTGCGAGTTGGTTGCGCTTGTGGTGTGTTGGTGCTGTATAGTGTTACAGATGAAGACAATGGGAAAATCTGTACACTTAAAAGAGTCCTTCTCGGATTGCAGCCTGAGCCCAGAATCTATTCCCTGGTTTATGGAACGGTCTGGAAGTCAGCTTCCACTTCAGGCACCCAGCATGATGGAAATGCTCATCCTACACAAAGAAAAAAGAAAAAGTACCCAAGATTGATCAGACATAACCCAATAGTCTGGTGGTAGAAAGTGGGCCAAAATGGAGTTGAATGTACAGTGGGAAATTATGTGTGAAGGAAATCTGGTTTTCAGTCTCATGTCTAGGAGGGGGTGAGGCGAGGAAGGACACACTGACGCTGGCAATTTGAAATGAGCTGAGGATACAGAGGAACTGGGTCTTCTTAGTGTCTTCTAAGCTGTCTGCATCTTCTTCAGTAAGGCAGAAAACATCCTTTTTTTATTTATTTTTAAAAGCACTGCCTATGGAAAAATTTCAGAGATGAGGCAATGTCCAAGGAGAGGTATTTCCCTGTCAAAAACCTGCTCCCCATAGCACTCTGCTCTCGCCTTCCCTGCTCTAGGACTCAAGTAGAAGCATTCAGACAACCATTCTCCAGGTAGTCAGGTAAAGCAGACTGTCCCTGCTGTCATACTTTTTTGTAACTTTATTTCTAAAAAAAGAAAAAAAGAAAAAAAGAAAAAAAGGCAGGGGGGGAGAAAAAACCAAAAAAGGTGGGCAAAGAGAAGTCCTTGGTTCATCATTGACAAATGAGCTTTCTGGGTTTTTGCTGCATAGCTGCCCAGCTGAAGGTTGCTAGCTGAGTTGCTTACCAGCAGATGATTCGGCTTCATCTGAGCTGGTGCAGTTACATCTGTCCAGTGGTTGCATTTGTCCAGATTATTTCATCTCATAAAAACATACTGGACACTGCTTATTTTAATTCAATGCTTTTATAAATACTTTGTGTATTTCCAAGATGGTGGCCGTCTGGCTGTTTTTAGCCACTTTTCTTTCTTTCCGTGTCGCCAGACTTCTCTGCTTCTGGCTTGGAGACTTTCCCAAGGGTCCGTAATGTTCCAAAGAGAGCAAGGAAAAGAAAACACGGGAGCCCCCGTCAAGTGTGGCGATGCTACTGAAGTGTCTTACTCTGTGAGGGAGTACTGCGATACTTTGCTCGTTAGTCCCGGTTTTATCCCGTGAGGTAGTTTCTTTCAGGCACAGAGAAACTGAGGCAGGGAAGCGGGTCCCACCGGTAACAGAGTACCGCTCCCAGCTTCCCCTGATCCTCGTCAAACTACTCGGCAGCCTGGCGGGAGGAGCTCAGCACCCGGAGGAACAAGCCAGGAGCGGCCGGCCCGAGCTGCGGGGAGCCAGCCGGAAAGCCCCCGCCGGTCGGCGCTCCGGGGTTCCCGTTCCCAGCTGTCAGCACGGCTGCCGAGCTGCTCGCATGCGATCACCTGCGGTCCGCCTCCTTCCAGCCTTTCCCACCGCCCGTCGGTCCCGCTTGCCGACACCTCATTTAAAACCGGACCCCGGGTTTTGAAACCCGACCGACGCCGGCGCCGTTCGGCACCTCGAGCCAAAGTCTGCCTGCAAGGACAAGCGGGCGGGCCGGCACAGCCACGCGGCCGCAACTGTCCGGCGCCAGGACGCTCCCGCGTTAGTCCCGCAGCCAGCTTTCCAGCACGGCGGCCCCGGCGGAGCCCCCCGGCCGCTGGCAGCGGACGGCCGCGGAGCGGCGCGGAGCCGCAGCCCCTCCGGCCACGCGCCGGCGCCGGGCGCCACCTACCGCCCCCGCCGCCGGGGACGCGCGCCCGCCGCCGCCCGCCCGCCCGCCCGCCCGCGCGCCCCCGCGGCCGGCCGGCTCCGCCCGCCGCCGCCGCCGCCGCCCGCTCGTACGAGCGAGCTCACAGGCGCAAGGAGAGCTCGGGGAAAGGGCGTCTGTCTGGCTTTTATTTATACCCCCCCCCCCCCAAAGAACAGCACTTTTGTGGTTTGTTGCTTGTCACGTAATCAAGGCAACGTTGGAGGTTGCAAGAGGACAGCCCCCCCCCCTTCCGCTAGTTTGTTGTAAGCCGTTCCCAAAACCTTCCAGGGGCATGCAGCATTCTTGGGTTTGCCCCTGGACAAAAAGCTGAGTTATTTGAAAAGCCATTACAGGAAGAGAAGGTCCTTTAAGAAAGTCTGGTTCGGCTTTTGTCTCTCAGGTATTGCCCATGTAGGAATTTGCTTATGTAGGACATAAGAGTGTAACTGACCAACAGGCCAGTAAAAAAATCACTTTTTGTGCTTAGAAGTGCTTAGAAGCCTCTATCCACCCCCCCCACCCCCCCCAAACTCTAGCAATGGCAAAATGAGTGTTGGAGCAGGGACTGTCTTAAGCAGTCCTGTCTCCTGTGTGCCACTCTGAAAGAGAGATGTACTAGGGAGGATCCAGCCCACTGCAATCCCATCTATACTGGGATTTTAGTGCCTAAAATTAGTTCATGTTCAGAATAGGGTTACAAATTGCTTAGCTCTGCAGACACAAAATTCATCAGATTCTTCCTCATGACTGAGACGGCCATACCCTTACTTGGTCACGCAAGTTCAGGGGACATGGGTGCCTATGTTTTACCTAAGACTCTGCTATACATGAAATGCAGCTGAACGCATATCAAATATCTGACTCAGATCAGGAATAAAAAAAAAAATAAAAAACAGAAAAAAACCCCACTAATTTTAGGTTTATGACTAAGTTCAAACTTAAGGCCTGTAAACGTATTTGTTTGAAGGCACAGAACATGTCTAACCTCTCATCATGGTCAATAAAGGTGAAACAATGACCAGCTATTTCTAGCATGGAAGACTTAGGGTACATCTTACTTACCTAAACATAGGTATCTAGTTCCATCTGGGGTGCCCTCATGTTGCTTGTTCATCCAGCACGTGTCAGTCATACCTGCAGTTCTCATGCGGGTATGTTGAATAAGTCTCAAAATCAACTGCCTCGTGAGACACACCATGTTCTGGCAGCTGGACTGAGTCCCCAAAGGCTGAACCTCTGTGGAGGCTCCAGCAGCCACAATGGAGGCTCAGGCAGTCAGTACAACCATAAATAGTGTGTGTCCTTATAGACTTCTGTATTGGCTTTGTGTGGCAAGGTTTTGGTAGCAGGGAGGGTTTACAGGGGTGGCTTCTGTGAGAAGCTGCTGGAAGCTTCCCCTGTGTCCGACAGAGACGGACCTGCTCCAAGACGGACCTGCTGCTGGCCAAGGCCGAGCCCATCAGCGATAGTGGTAGCGCCTCTGGGATAACAGATTTAAGAAGGAAAAAATGTTGCTGGGACAGACAGAAATGGCAGCCAGAAAGAAGAGTGAGAACATGTAAGAGAAACAACCCTGCGGACACCAAGGTCAGTGAAGAAGGAGGGGGAGGAGGTGCTCCAGGCGCCAGAGCAGAGATTCCCCTGCAGCCCGTGGGGAAGACCATGGTGAGGCAGGCTGTCCCCCTGCAGCCCAGGGAGGTCCACGGGGGAGCAGATCTCCACCTGCAGCCCGGGGAGGACCCCATGCCGGAGCAGGGGGATGCCCGAAGGAGGCTGTGACCCCGTGGGAAGCCCACGCTGGAGCAGGCTCCTGGCAGGACCTGTGGCCCCATGGAGAGAGGAGCCCATGCTGAAGCAGGTTTTTTGGCAGGACTTGTGACCCTGCGGGACATTCACGCTGGAGCAGTGTGCTCCTGAAGGACTGCACGCTGTGGAAGGGACCCATGCTGGAGCAGTTCGTGAAGAACTGCAGCCCGTGGGAAGGACCCACATTGGAGAAGTTCGTGGAGGACTGTCTCCTGTGGGAAGGACCCCATGGTGGAGCAGGGGAAGAGTGTGATGAGTCCTGCCCCTGCGGAGGATGAAGCAACAGAAATAATGTGTGATGAACTGACTGTAAACCCTATTCCCCGTCCCTCTGTGCCGCTGGGGGGGGGGTAGGTAGAGAATCCGGGAGTGAAGTTGTGCCTGGGAAGAAGGGAGGGGTGGATGGAAGGTGTTCTGAGATTTGGTTTTATTTCTCATTACCCTGCTCTGGTTGATTGGTAATAAATTGAGTTAATTTTCCCCAAGTCGAGTCTGTTTTGCCCGTGACGGTAACTGGTGAGTGATCTCTCCTGTCCTTATCTTGACCCACGAGCCCTTTGTTATATTTTCTCTCCCCTGTCCAGCTGAGGAGGGGGGAGTGATAGAACAGCTTTGGTGGGCACCTGGCGTTCAGCCAGGGTCAACCCACCACAACTTCTATACCTAGGTGTCTTAATTCTCCTCTATTTCCAAAGAAGTTCAGGACAGTGACTAACTTCAACAGACATGGCACTTACCTTTCACGTGGCAGTCTAAGGACTCATACAGCCAAGAGAAATCCTGCTTTCCAGTCTGTGTCTCTAGACAGGAACTGATGTTATGACACAGACTGTGCAGGAATGGTTCCTCACCACAGCAGCAGTAATGACCTTGGTCCCCGGTTGCGGGGATGAATCTTTATGTCCTTAACATCTCTTCTGTGCTACTGCAAACTGCCTAAAATTCAATTGCTTGGGACCTTCCTAAACAGGGACACTGAGGAAAATCAATCCAAATTGACTAAAGGTATAAATCTAAAGTGTTAAAACTCACTTTCAGTGTAAGTGTATAGACAATTTAATACTGAATAAGGGGATCCTCAAAGGAGCTTAATGAGGTTTTGCTAATCCACTTAAAGAAGTGAACCTTGAGTTTTCCCTGTGGACACACCCCTAATCTTTTGTCATGAATTCACTATTATTACCCTTCTTGTTTGCATAAATTTTATAAAGCTCGTGGGCTCAATGTACCAAATAATGTCCACCTACCTGCTGCTCAGTTACACTAGAGCTGGGTGAGAACACTGCTGATACTTTTTTGAGAGCTTGCAAACTTCTGTCACAACTTGATTTTCTATACCTTTCAATGGTTTGATTAAAAAAAAAAGTTATATATTTTATTTACATGCTTTTTTTTTTTTTTTCTGAATTGCCAGCCCCCTCTGTAGCTCTGACAATTCCTTAAGGCATAATATTACTTCTCTCCACTTGTGATCCAGAAGCAGGAGCTTAATTTCAGGCCAGAGTCGTAACGAAACAGGGTTCAGCCTTTTTAAATGCAGGAGCTGTTCACATTCCCATTGGAGCTTAGCATTTAGCGCACATATCAAGAAAACATAGGACAAGGGATCATTTGTTTCTTCCTGACGAGAGGTTTTGAACCCAATTTTTCTGCTTGCTCAGAGTGCCCAACTCCGCAGATTTTTTTTCCCCCCCTTCAAGAATTAGCATACATTCAGCACTAAATGGATCTATGTTGAATTAACACGTGCAAAGAAAACGCGCTCTGTTTTGGTGAGACAACCCGAAGGGAAGCCGGGCATTAACGGGAAATACGAATTCCTCATAAGAAAAATACCTTTTTTTTTGGAGGGGGGGTGTTCTGTTGGCACCAGCACGGCCCCCGGGCCCGCTGCCGTGTCCCCCGCCGGCCGCCCCCGGCCGCCGTGCCGCCGCGGGGCCAGGAGAGGGAGCCGGCGGCCCCCGCAGCCCCGGCGGCCGCAGCCAAGGGCGGCTCCGGGGCCCGGGGGTGGTGGGGGGGTCCCGGCCGGCCAGGGGGAAGGGCTCGGGGAGGAGCCGAGGGGGCCCGCGGTTCAACAGGCGGGCACACAGCCGGTGTCGAGGGCGGGAATCCGGCTGCCGAGAGGGTGGGATGGTCTCTGGGGATGGAGGAAGAGACGGCATCCGCCTGGACGGGGCAGGAAAACCATCTTTGCCCACAGGCTGGCCAAGCTGGTGCGGAGGGCTTTAAACTAGGAATGACGAGGGAGGTGAAGAGGGGGAAGAGAAGACCAGTGACTAAGTGCAGAGGCTGTGGGCCGGCTTTGTAAGCAGAGGATGCAGGGCGACGTGGGCAGGAGACACCTTGGAAACAACAAAACGGGGTGGAGAGGGCCCCACCTGCAGCATACGCACATACGTGCCGAGAGGATGGCACACGAGGGAAGCTCTTGTACCCTTTATGGGGAATCAGCACAAGCGGGCTCCCTTCTGAAGGGCCTACGCAGCAGCACCTGCGGCATGGGGAACAAGCAGGGCTATGGTCTCGCTTCGATCACAGACAAGTGGGGGGATAGCTCACACGACTGGAGTGCTGCCATGGAGGGGTACAGGCTCTTAGGAAGGACAGGCTGGGATGGTGAGGAGGAAGAGTTGCCCTTTATGTGAGAGAGCAGCAGGGATGCACGGAGCTCTGCCTGGCAACGGGTGATGACCCAGCTGAGAACCTTCTTCAAACAACTGGGAGAAGCCTCGAGTTTGCAGGCCCTAGTCCTCATGGGGGATGTTGACCACCCTGTTATCTGCTGAAGGCACAATATGGTAGCGCACAAGCGATCCAGGAAGTTTCTGGAGTGCTTTGATGATGACTTCCTGACATGGGTGATTGAGGAGCTTGATGAAGGAAGATGCTCTGCTGGATCTCCTACTTACAAACAAGGAAGAACTGTTCAGGGACGTGAAGGTAAGTTGCAGCCTTGGCAGCAGTGACCATGAGATGGTTGAGTTCAAGATCCTACAAGGAGGGAGTGGGGCAGAAAGCAGGATCACAAGCCTGGCCTTCAGGAGAGCGGGAGAGCAGACTTTGGCCTTTTCAGGAAGAATGGAGAAAGCCTGGCCTTCAGGAGACTTCGGCCTGTTTGGAAGAATCACAGAATCACAGAATGGTTGAGGTTGGAAAAGACTTCTGGAGGTCATCTGATCCAACCCCCCCTGCTGAAGCACGTCCACCTACTGCCAGTTGCCCTGGACCATGTCTAGACAGCTTTTGATTATCTCCAAGGATGGAGATTCCGCACTGTCCCTGGGCAACCTGTGCCCGTGCTTGGTGACCCTCACGGTAACAAAGTGTTTCCTGATGTTCAGACAGAGGCTTCTGTGTTTCAGTTTGTGCCCATTGCCTCTTGTCCTGTCACTGGGCACCACTGAGAAGAGCCTCATCCCATGTTCTTTACACCCTCCCTTCAGGTATTTATATATATTGATGAGATCCCCCCCTGAGCCTTCTCGAGGCTGAACAGTCCCAGCTCTCAGCCTTTCCTCATAGGAAAGATGGTCCAGTCCCTTCATCATCTTTGTGGCCCTTTGCTGGGCTGTCTCCAGTATGTCCATGTCTCCCCTGTACTGAGGAGCACAGGACTGGACACAGTACTCCAGGTGTGGCCTCACCAGAGCTGAATAAAGGGGAAAGATCACCTCCCTCAACCTGCTAGCAATGCTTTCCCTAATGCAGCCCAGGATACCATTAGTCTTCTTTGCTGCAAGGGCACATTGCTGGCTCATGTTCAACCTGGTGTCCACCTGGTGTCCACCTGGACCCCCAGGCCTCTTTCTGCCAAGCTCCTCTCCAGCTGGATGGCCCACAGCACACGCTGGTGCATGGGGTTGTTTTTCCCTGGGTGCAGGACTTCTCCTTGTTGAACTTCATGAAGTTCCTGTCAGCCCATTTCTCCAGCCTGTTGAGGTCCCTCTGGATGGCAGCATGACCCTCTGGCATATCAGCCACTTGGCCCAGTTTAGTGTCTTCTGCACACTTGTGAGGGTACACTCTGCCCTATCATCCAGATCATTAATGAAGATGTTGAACAAGGCTGGACCCAGAACTGGTCCCTGGGGAACACCTCTAGTCACTGGCTTCCAAATAGACCTTGTGCCACTGATCACCATCCTCTCGTGCTGGCCATTCAGCCAGTTTTCAATCCACCTCATTGTCTGCTCATCCAGCCCATACATCAACAGCTTCTCAGTCCCAGGGGGGACATCCCTGGAGCAAAGAGGGGTACAGAAAGCTGGCTGGTTTCCAGGGAACACTTTCTCCTTGCTCAAGATTCATCCATCCTGATGAATGTTCAAGCAAAGGTGGCAGGAGACCTGCATGGATGAGCAAGGAGCTCCTCACTAAATTTAAACATAAAAAAGAAAGTGAACTGGAGGTAGAAGCAGAGACAGTGCTTCCCCAGGAGGAATAAAGAGACACTGTCTGAGTGTGCAGGGGTGGGGTTAGGAAAGACAAAGCCCAGCTGAGGTTGAATCTGGCAAGGGACGTGAAGGATGACAAGAAGAGCTTCTACAAATCTATCAAGAGCAAAAGGAAGACTAGGGAAAATGTGGGCCCACTTCTGAGTAGAGCTGGGGACCTGGTGACAAAGGACACCAAAAGGTACTCAATGCCTTCTTCACCTCAGTCTTCACTGGTAAGTTTGGACAACAAGAATCTCAGGTCCCTGAGACATGTGGGGAAGTCTGGCACAAGGAAGACTTGCCCTTGGTGAAAGAGGATCAGGTCAGGGAACATTTAAACTAACTGGACATATACAACTCCATGTGCCCTGATGGGATGCACCTATGAGTGCAGAGGGAGCTGGTACCGGCTCATGTCATTGCAAGGTCTCTCTCCATTTTATTTGAAAGGTTGTGGCAATTTGGGGAGATTCCTGAGAACTGGAAGAAAGCAAATGTCACCTCAACCTTCAAGAAGGGCAAGAAGAGGGGTCTAGGAAACTAAAGGCCTCATCTCAATTCCTGGGAAACTCATGGAGCAACTAATCCTGGGAACCATTTCCAGAAGTATGAAGGACAAGAAGGTGATCGGGAGTACTCGGCCTATATTTATAATGGGGAAATCATGCCTGACCAACCTGATAGCCTTCTACGATGAAATGTCTAGCTTGGAGGACAAGGGGAGAGCAGTGGATGTTGTTTGTCTTGACTTTAGGGTTCTGACTGTGCTGCCATTCAGAGGAACCTCAAGAGGTTGGAGAAATGAACCAGGAGGATCCTCATGAAGTTCAACAAAGGGAAATGAAAAGTCATGTTGAGAAATAACTGCAGGCACTAGTACATGCAGGGGATCAACCAGCTGGAAAATAGCTTCGAAGAGAAGGCCCTGGGGGTCCTGGTGCACAAACAGTTGACCATGAGCCAGCAATGCACCCCCACAGCAAAGGCGGCCAATGGTGTCCTGGGCAGTATTAGTAAGAACATTACAAGGAAGTTGAGTGCTGACTTCTGCTCAGCACTGGTGAGACATATCTGGGTGCTGTGTCCAGTGCTGGGCTCCCCAGTACAAGAGGTACATGGACATACTGGAGTATGCCCAGCACAAAGATGATTAAATGCTGAGATCACCCATCTAACTGTATGAGGAGATACTGAAAGAGCTGTGACTATTAATCCTGAAGAAGAGAAGGCTCAGGGGCATCTTATCAATGTGTATAAATTCCTGATGGGAGCAGTAAAGAAGACGGAGTCAGACTCTTCTTAGTGGTATACAGTGGCAGGACAAGAGGCAGTGGGCACAAATTGAAATAGAGTAAATTCTTTTTAAACATACAATTTTTTTTCATTATTTTATTTTTTGACTTTGAGGGTGGTCAAATACTAGAACAGGTTGCCCAGAGAGGCTATGGAGTCTCCATCGTTGGAGGTACTCAAAACATGTCTGGACATAGCCTTTAGCAATCTGCTGTATTTGACCCTCCCCTGGGGAGAGACTAGGTGATCTCCAGAGGTGCCTTCCAACTTCTGTGATACTGTGATTCTGTGACACTCAGCAGTTTTCATACCCCAAGTAAATAACTGCAATGAATAAACAAGAAAGGGAGAAATAAAGCAGCCAGTATGAGTGCAACACTGCACGAGTACAATCAATATTCATCAAATAGAAAAAGCAAAAAATCAATAAGGTAAAAATTAAAGAGTAAAAGAAAAAGAAATCTTCTTTTTCAATAAACAGGCACAACTGATCTCCACTGTCACAGACCATGGAGTCTTTCTCATTCTGTTCATGCTTTCGGCTAACGGATCCACACACACAGCAAGGAGAGTTAAGGCTGCAGGGACAATCATTTCATAGTTGTTAGGTGAGTTGCTTTCAAAATCTGACATTGTTTCCATATAGTGACTTTCCCTTTATGCATATAATATGCACCTAACATTTATATGCAAATGTATATATATATATACACACACATACATATATACACATATATACATTCCCTCCTGGGAAGAGTAAATATGTCCTCAGGGCTGAACAACGGATATTAATAAATTGCCATTGCTGTCTCTGGGAGAACAAACATCTAGGAAATCAGCAGAAAATAGCTAAGACAAATATTTTAGTGCTAGTATGTAGTTCATAGAGGCTCTCATTACAAATTTTTATTAAGACAAATAATGCTGATGAAGTTCAGGACTTGTCTTTTTCACGAGGTGAATTCCAGTTTTCCCTCGCATGTTTCTAAGGAGGTTAGACACAGGGAAGTTTCACACAGAAAAGTGGGGTAGTGTGGAGCTCCCTTTATCCATGGCTCTGGTGCCCTTCCAGCTGCCTCTAGGACCATGACAGGGTACAGAGATGGTGGGTGGTGTGGAGCTGTCTTCGTCCATAGCTGTGGGGACCCTCCAGCCGCCTGTAGGACCATGATGTGAGAATGGAGCTATGTGTGTTTCCTTAAGCTTAGGTGGATATCCTTGTACAAGTTGCAAGACCGTGACAGGGTGATATCTTATTTGTCCTGCAGAGCACTGACAACTCTCTGGCTGAGTGGCAGAGGAGGAAGAAGAAAGGGGTGTGCCGTGGTTTGGTCACATCCCTGTCTGGGCAACCACCTTCAATACGCAGAAGAAGCAATGGAGGAGCAGCCATCCTCCACTGTCATGTGCAGCCCCTGCCTCCCTGTCCTCCCCCCCCAGCCCCTCCTCTCAGCCCTTGTTCACCTGCCTCCTCCACTGCCAGACTGGACTGGTCCAGGCCTTTTTGTACCCATCTTGGGAACCACCAACATTTTGCCCGCCATGACATGGCCATGACATCCCAAGGGCTGGTGCCAGGAGCTGGTGGCAGCCAACTGTGACATGGCCATGGCAGTACCAGGACTGTTGCCCAGAGTTAGTATTACATCACTGTGACACGGCTATTATCTTCCATCATTCAAGCAAGAAGCAGCAAATAAAAATAAAAACAAAACAAACCCAACAACTGGTAATGCTGGGGAGGTGTGCTGGTTTTGACTGGGATAGACTTGATTTTCTTCATAGTAGCCAGTATGAGGCTATGTTTTTGATTTGTGCTGGAAACAGTGTTGATAATACAGGGATGTTTTAGTTATTGCTGAGCAGTGCTCATGCAGAGTCAAGGCTTTTTCTGCTTCTCACCCCACCCCACCAGCGAGCAGGCTGGGGGGGCACAACGAGTTGGGAGGGGACACAGCCGGGACAGCTGACCCCGACTGACCAAAGGGATATTCCACACCATATGACGTCATGCTCAGCATGTAAAGCTGGGGGAAGAAGAAGGAAGGGGAGGATGTTCAGAGTGATGGTGTTTGTCTTCCCAAGTAACTGTTAGGATGGAGCCCTGCTTTCCTGGAGATGGCTGAACACCTGCCTGCTGATGGGAAGCGATGAATGAATTCCTTGGTTTGCTTTGCTTGTGTGCGTGGCTTTTTCTTTACCTATTAACCTGTCTTTATCTCAACCCATGAGTTTTCTCACCTTTACTTTTCTGATTCTCTCCCCAATCCCACTGTGGGGGAGTGAGCAAGCAGCTGTGTGGAGCTTAGTTGCTGGCTGGGGTTAAACCATGACAGGAGGGAAATTAAATAGCTGTAGCAGCAAATCAAAGAACTGTGGCTCAGCAAAGGTTAAAGAGAATTAAAAGCTGCAGGTCTTACCCACTACCCCATTTTGAAGTTTTTTGTGGTAATTCATGCTGAGATGTGTTAGTATGAAGGTTAATTCTGGAAGAAAACACGTATTGAATTGACTAGAAGGTAATATTTCACACCTTTGGAATTAAAGATGTCCAGTGCCAAACCCTGAACCCATGAGTGGCTGACGTTTCAGGAAACTTCAGCGTGAACTGCAAGAATCGTGTCTTTCTTTCCCCAAAATGAACTGAAGATTTTGCCAGGGACTGTCCTATGCTACACAGTTCGGTTGGGCGCTAGAACAAAATCCAAAACTTAGCTTCCATCTGCTTGGTTCACCACAGACTATTACCTCCCCTTTAATTGACAGGACCAGAGGCAACGGGCACAAACTGAGACACAGGAGGTACCATCTGAACATCAAGAAACACTTGTTTCTGTGAGGGTGACCCAGCACTGGCACAGGTTTCCTGGAGAGGTTGTGGAGTCTCCATCCTTGGAGATACTCAAAAGCCATCTAGATATGGTTCAGGGCAAGTGGCTTTAGGTGGCCCTGCTTGAGCATGGGGGTTGGACCAGATGCTGTCCAGAGGTCCCTTCCAACCCCAACCGTGCTGTGATTCTGTGATATATAGGTATATTGAACATTAAAGCAACCAGAAACTTTCCATTATGCATCCCTATATAATTTCCTCAAACTTTTAACAGTTTACACTAAAAATTTCCATGCTTTGCTTTAAGATGGAAAATGTTTTTTAAAGTATTTCAGTTATTTGTGAACCCACTATTATGCAAACGTGTTACTGGAGTGCAGTGGCTTTTTATGAGAGGGGGAAGATGGAGAAAACAGTGTTAGGAAAATTTTAGCAGTCTTTTTCACCTTCATTAACTTCCATGTTGTACTCTTACCAGGCTGTGGCAGCAATGTTAGCACAGCCTGTGGAGGATTGGTTCATTGGGATAGAGGGACATAGCAGGTGGGGCAGAGGCTTGATTCCCTAAACAGCAGCAGGGGATCAGGCACCCCATCAGGTAGGAGCTGGAGGTAGTGTGCAGTGGGAGGGGTTGCAGCACGGTTTTGGGTGCTCCTGCCCATCCTGGATTTCAGCTCCAAGGAACCTACTGCACTCCCACCATGTGACTCATGTCAAGGAGAGAGGGTACATCCCCCACTTTTGCAGTGCAAGTGGCTCTGTCCCTCACTCCAACACCCACGTTAAAACAGTTCTCACAGTCTTTTCACTGAGAAATCCTCAGTGCTGGAAGGCACTGCCTTCACTGTTGACTGAAAGCTGGTCACAGTGCCAGAACTATGCCTTATGCTGTCTCTGTGTGCTCTCTGCCCAAGTATGCCCAAATCATAAGCCACTACAATTCTTTGGCTTGTTCATGATCTTTAAAGATATCCTGAAGCTGACAGCTATGTCTCCTGAGGCTTTTGTCTCCCCTGAGCATGCACCTACTCCTGGTGTGCGCTGGGACTGTCCCTGGATCATCCCTGCCCTGCAGCCACCCAGTGTTTCTGAGCCTGAATAAGACTTTTCTGAAAGCAGGGTCCACAGTGCTCTTGGGCACGAGACATGTTGGAGAGATAGGGATGGGAAAGGGAAGAAAAGGAAAGTAGTAAGAGAATAAAGCAAGGAGCAAAATTAGGAACCAGAGCTTTGAGGAAGGAGGCATGCAGTGATGCAGGAGCAGCAGTTGCCCAAAGGCAGAAGCAAGGGCAGGAAAAAGCAAGCAACAGAACAAAGGTGAGAGCTACAGAAATTCAAGGTGGTGATGCCGAAAGCCCTAAGTAACAGTGACAGGAAAGTTTATAAGCAGTAGACACTCTTGTCCAGATACTGCAATGGTGTGGTGGGTTGACCCTCACTGGACAGCAGATGCCTGCCAAAGCTGGCTGGGTCTATCACTCCCCCTCCTCAGCTGGACAGGGGAGAGAAACTACAACAAAAGGCTTGTGGGTTGAGATAAGGAGAGGGAGAGATCACTCACCAATTACCATCACAGGCAAAACAGACTCCACTTGGGGAAATTAATTTAATTTATTAGCAATGAAATCAGAGTAGGGTAATGAGAAATAAAAACTAAAACTAAAACACCCCTCCCTTCTTCCTGGGGTCAACTTCACTCCCAAATTCTCTACCTCCTCCCCGCCAGTGATGCAGGGGGATGAGGAATGGGGGTTGGGGTCATTTCCTCACACGTTGTCTCTGCCGTTCCTTCCTCCTCAGGGACAGGACTCATCACACTCTTCCCCTGCTCCAGCATGGGGTCCCTCCCACGGGAGACAGTCCTCCATGAACTTCTCCAATGTGAGTCCTTGCCATGAGCTGCAGTTCTTCACGAACTGCTCCAACGTGGGTCCCCCGCGGGGTCACAAGTCCTGCCAGCAAATCTGCTCCAGCATGGGCTCCTCTCTCCACGGAGCCACAGGTCCTGCCAGGAGCCTGCTCCAGTGTGGGCTTCCCGCGGGGTCACAGACTCCTTTGGCATCCCCCTGCTCCGGCGTGGGGTCCTCCCCGGGCTGCAGGTGGAGATCTGCTCCCCCGTGGACCTCCCTGGGCTGCAGGGGGACAGCCTGCCTCACCATGGTCTTCCCCACGGGCTGCAGGGGAATCTCTGCTCCGGCGCCTGGAGCACCTCCTCCCCTCCTTCTGCACTGACCTGGGGGTCTGCAGGGTTGTTGCTCTCACATGTTCTCGTTCCTCTGTTCCATCTCTGTTGCACAGCAGTTTTTCCCCTTCTTAAATCTGTTCTCCCAGAGGCGCTACCACCATCACTGATGGGCTCGGCCTTGGCCAGCAGCAGGTCCGTCCTGGACCCGGCTGGCATTGGCTCTGTCGGACATGGGGGAAGCTTCTAGCATTTTCTCACGGAAGCCACCCCTGTAACCCCTGCACTATTAAAACCTTGCCACGCACACCCAATACAAACATAGAAATCCCTAACTCTTATTAGATAACTCCCTATTCTTTTGATGTTCAGGAAATAGCTGAAAAAATGGTTAATTCTGGTGCAGTATTAATCATTGCCACAACATATTCTGTCAGAGAGTTATGTTCCTGCAGTTTTGCAGGCTGCAGGTGAAGTTATCTTCTAATCTCAGGTGATGCCAAAGGGAAGTATTTTGCTTTATTGTAGAGAGCTGTCTCAGGACCCTGGATATTCCAGATAGTTTATATAAATTTTGAGAGTATAAAAGTCAGGAAACGTACACTTAAAGCTAGGCAATGTGAGTATTTCCTCAACAGTATCTATTTTCTTTTTACACATCAGTATGCTTTGTTACAGTGCTGAAGAAGAGCCATAGTGCTAGTTCTCCTGCATTTCTTATGCTGAAAATAGCTTGGTACTGTGTTGCAGTGAAATGAGATGCAGTAGCTAAGTGGTTAAGATTTGCGATAGATTCAGCAATATCAGTCTGTGCCTTACTCTCTATGAGTTCTTGTTATGAGTTTTTGCTTCCTTTTCCCTAACTGAACTAGCTGGGAAAAGTTTTCTTCTTCATTTGAGCTGGGGAATCAGAAAGGTCTGAATTCTTTGCTAGCCACGTTGTTCTTTTATGTGCCAGTGGCACATGAAATTGGAAATCTTATGCACCATAACACAGCAGGCCATATAGCCTCAGGTGAACATACAGCCACCACTATGAGTCTGTGTATTGATTTTATTTCCATGCTGTCTTGAAGAGATGACCTTATATCTGTCAGCTGCCAGGGACCTCGGGTGATAATGACTTGAACTTTGTGGGATTCCTATTAAAAGCTTGTGGCACTCAGAATGTCTTTTTGCATTTAATTGATATTTTGTCAAATTTCTCGCATCAAATATTGCTGACTTGTCTTATTGAATTGGCTACTGATGCAATTGCACAGTTGCAAATATGAAAATAAAATGTCTGGCAGTATCTTCAGTACTGCGTGTGTATTGAGAGCTCTGGTATCTGGTAGCATGCATCACAGATACCAGTGAAAGTTTCTCTGGTCTGTCTACACTGATAAATAAAACAAGGCCAGAGACCACTGTCCGGCCCAAAGGCCAAATTGGATAAATGGACTGCATTCATACTATATCATCCTAGGGCCTCAGGGTCCTACGGGTATCCTCTGCCCCATGTAACTTTTCTGGGCTTTTAAAAAATTATTATTTTTATTTTTTCATTTCTTTTTTTGCTTGTAGAGTCTGAGATGACATGAAGACTGTTATCTACCAGAGCGATGTTTTCATAGCACGAAGCTGCGGGCATGTGTTGCATAGAGTGTCTTGTGGCATGAGGAGTGTTTGAGGGTACAGTGCTGACTGCTGCAAAGTTAAGAGTATGTAGGGTGGGGGACACCCAAACCGCTGCATTCTTCTCCAAGTGGCCTTTTGGGAATGGTCCTGGCACATGTTATCCCTGAACTGTGCCCAGGCATTGTCTTGGAGAACTCTAACTGGGACAGGCGAAAGCCCTGCCAGAGAGTATGCTAACAATTATGCACTACAGAAGACTAGCGGTCCCGTCCAGTGCTCAAATACATTGCCTGGCACTTTTTTTTATTTAACAGCATAGATATAACCTGTGTTTTAAAGAATTTCTTTTAGAAATATTATGGCATTAGGTTATAAATAATCCTGTTACCTCTAAGTCTTCCCAGACCCCCATAGACTATGTATGAAGCTTTCTAATTTTTGTATTGTTTTCTACAACGCAGGACCATGTCAGCATTGCCACTTCAGCTCAAACCAGTAGTGTAGTTGCTCTGTGCTAATGGCTATTATTATGTTTGCCTTTTTTCACTTGAACAATTCAACTGTCCTTGATGTTTGGAGGCATTTCTCCAGATCTGTCTCCCTCAAGGATGCCTCCTGCAAACTGGACTCTTTTGTCCCAGAGACAATCCTAAGCTCAATTATGGAATCTTTAATGTCTATAAAGTTACACATATTGTTTTCAGTTCTGAATATGTGTTCTGTCTTTATTCTGATTTTCAAATTTCTGGCTAAAATGAAACAAAACAACAAAGCAAAGCAAAATATCCCAGTAGTTCTCTATTCTTATCTAGTCATGGTATAACTTTTTGTAATACAAATAGAAGATAACTAGACCTAAGACTGCTTGTATCTTTTATTTTAAGTAAGGGTCTTCATAGGATAGCTGGGACAGAAAGGTACTAGGTTTACTATAACCAGCAAATACAATTTCCATTTACTAATTCTAATGATGAGATACAAAAATCTGAAGGTATTTTGCAAGAAATGAAGAACTGATAATAATTGTTACAACCACAACAGTGCAATAGTGCCTTTATCTAGTGATAAAAGATCAGTGCAGATTTAAGTAAATACAGTTTGCCACCTTTTTACACAAATATATCATGATCTACATAATTAAGTAAAACATTGGAATACTTCCAGTGTAAGTACACTTAAAAAAAGAGTATGGAAAACATTTATGAGGGATGGTTTCTCTAAAGGCAAAGTATAGTAGTTATTGATGATATGACCTCTTTTATAAAATTAGGAGTACTAATCTGGAAGAACAAACATATAAGATTAGGTTTATAGCATTTTATTTTTTCTGTTCTGCGTTTATATGCCTTCTACATCTATCATGATAATTTTTCCTGTATTTTTCCATGAATTAGTGCTGTTACCTCAATAAGAGGGGAAAATTTGTAGATATCTGCATAGGTAATAAGAATAAGATCCAGAGGTCAGACCTTGTAAATAACCATGCTGTGATCTAATGCAGCAAGTTGATTCAGTAAGAAATTGATTAGTCAATATTTTTGTAGTCTCATTCTGTCTGGAGTTATCAAAAATCTTGCTCAGCTGTTCCATGCTTCAGGCATTACTTATGACAGCAATGTCATTCTCATCTCTCTTGTTTTTCTACAGGTAGGATAGTTAAAAAAATTACTTCAATTTCACATTTATCCCATGGCTTTCTGCTATTTTTCTCTTCTGTTTTTGCTATCTGAGTTATGGTTTTGTATGCCTATTCAAAAAGATGAGAAAGTTGTTATTTTGCTTAGAACTGCAAGAAGCTTTCTGGCACTTTTTACTTGCTTTCTTATTATAGAGCCCTGGGGAAACTCTAAGGCTAATTTTTGACCATGACAACGAAAATCCTGCTTTTTACTGTAATAAAGCCTGAGATTATCTTAGAAACTCGTGACTCTGGGGATTTAGTCTTTAAGTCTAAGCACTGATTATTACTAGAACTCAAGATAAAAACAGTCCTGCTGATTTGGAATCAGTCCTGCCCTTCTAGAGCTACAGAAATAAGCCCAGTAAGCTAGGAAGCATATTAGCTAGTAGGAGTGATTATGGTTTTGCATATATAGAAAATTATTTAGTATATCTTTTGAAATGTCTTCATCTTCATGAAAGAAACTGCAATTAATATTTCAGAAGACTTCATAGATAACCCCTCTTCCTTGCCTACTCACACTAATTATGGTTTCCTTATCCTGTATGGTCTCTTTATGTTTCACTGACTCGCTCCAAGCCTGTCCTTACACATCAGGCTTTTCTGTTTCAGCACATTCCAGTATTGTGCCCACTGGAGAGGCTGAGCCTGAGAAACAGCTAAATGTGCATCCTTCTGCTGTCGAATGTAAACGGCAGCAGTCTTGCCTTGTTTACTCTTAACGAGTCTTGACAGTGTCCCTTTGTAAAAAGACAAGGTTTTCTTAGTAAATGTGTTTGGGAAAAACTTGTTTTGATTGACAACAGTGACAATACCCCTAAGGGACTGTGCATCATACTGTAATGGAGCTATTGCCTTCTTTTCACACAGAACAGGAATAGTGTGTGTTGGGGCACCTGGGTGGATGCTCCTTTCTTTCCAAATAACTTTTGGGGTTTTTTCCTCTTCTGTTCCTCCGAGTTTCTAGAAAGCACGAAGGCTGTTAAAACCTGCATTGAAAAGATTGCTGTGAGATGCTAGAAAAAGTTCAGTTGAAATAGTTCTGTCACCTGCACATTTGGTTTTTTCTCCTTTAATTAGAGCAAAATTCCTGCTGGTGTGGGTTTATCTTTTGCAGTATACATTGGCCAGTTGCTTGTTCTTGCAGTGTATTGTATCAATACATCATCATCAAAGGTGACAGCTGTGTGAAGCTGTCACAGTAAATATAGCAATAATTTTATTATTGCCTCTGCTGTTAGAATGTGTTCAAGGCTGCAACATCTCTACTTCTGAAAAAATGTCAAACATGAAATGCCTCATGACTAATAAAAACACTCCATACAGCATATGTATGTGGATACGTTACATGTATATGCTGCACAGACACGTATTTATAGTAACATGCTGTAACTATGGTGAAAGTTCTGTCAGCATTTCCAGTATAAACATCATTTTCAGGATTTATCACACAGCTATAGGATTAGATCCCAGAGTGAATTTGGCAAATGAGGCCTCAGCCTGGGTAGCAAATTCTTGTACAGATTTTTTTTCAAAGAATTGCTTCACAATGTATATAAACACAAACAGAAACAGATGTTTGCAAAGTTTTTATTTGTGCTGGTGTAATTAAAAATCAGCACAGGTTTAAGAAGAAGTTTGCCTCAGAGAAGTCCCCAAGTTAAAAAAAGAAAAAAACAAAACGGGGGGAGAGGGGGGCAGAAAGCAACTGCTTGTCTTGCCCAGCATAGTTGACTTCTTTTCAGTGTTTCAGATTTTTTTCTGATGATAGTCAGGAAATACCATGTCTACCATTCTCTCCTTTGGTTGGCTCGAGCATGGGACCCTGTTCCAGGCTTCCAGGGGACAGAGAACCACATGCCGGCTCAAGCACTGCAAGCCTTAGTGATGCTGGAGTTGCATGAGCGATCTGGTTCCATGAATGTCTCAACACTTTGCAGACATTGCAGGGAATACGACTTGTTGCTGTTGGAACTTGTATTTATATGTTCAGATTCTGGTTTAGTCTGGTGTTCCCATAGCTTGTGGAAAGACCCCCATTCAACTGGAGATGGCCCATGGAAGAGTTTCACGCAATAGGAGAACTCTTCTCTGATGAAATTTAGATGAAGGTTTGTCTTCCCATTTTGACAGTTACTGCACTTTTCAGCTCAGAGCAAGAGGAAAAATATAGAGAATAGTACTAGCTACACCATGGCAGGACAGTTCAGCCCTGCTTTCCATTGAGATAAGCTAGGTGAAACCTGCTTTCACTGCAGGGTTTAATCCTGGTTCTGCAGGCGTGCAAGCCCAAGGACCTGTTGGTCAACACTCAGTTCTTCATTGTTTCCTGTGTGCTCTGAGGGAGAGGAAGATTTAACCTACTCAGAAAGACAGCTCTGAACCCATTGCTTGGTTCAACACAAGGAGTTGTGTATACGTTTGGAGAGGAAAGAAGTAGGTGCTCTCAGGCTTTTCAGACATGGCTTGGCAGGTTAGGCAGAACCAGAAGCTCTTGATGTCACGTTGCATACAAAGAGCTTGTCCGATTGCAGAGCCACTGAAGGAAATTATCCAAGCCATCACTTTACGGACAGACTCAAACATTGCACGGTCACAACAGGAAGTCCAAATAAACAAGTTCTGCTCCCTTCCACCTTCTAGGCTGGCATCATTCACAGCAAACCTCCCTTCAGCTCTTTCTATCCTCCTCTCAGACACCCCACTGCCCCCACCTGTTGCTCCAGTATGAGGCTGCAGGGCTACTAGATGATGGTTTTATTCTCACTTATTTTTCTCACTTGCAGAGTTAGGTAGATAGTTGATTTGGGGGATTATTTACTAGATTGAAAAAAAAAATACCAGTTATAATTAAATTATAGATACACCAAAATGACCCGTTTCATCTAAAACCAGTATGGGGTAAATTTCTATTTCACCTAAAATAAACGTAGATGAATCAAGATTATTCCAAAAGAAATACATGGACCTGTTAGAGCGGATCCAGAGGAGGGCTACAAAAATGGTTAGAGGGCTGGCACACCTCTCCTGTGAGGAAAGGCTGGGAGAGTTGGGGTACTTCAGGAGAAGAGAAGGCTCCAGGGATACCTTATTGTGGCCTTTCAGTATATAAAGGGGGTTTACAAGAAAGATGGAGAAGGACTTTTTAGCGTGGCTTGTAGTGACAGGACAAGGGGCAATGGTTTTAGACTGAAAGAGGATAGGCTTAGGTTGGACATAAGGAAGAAATTCTTTACTATGAAGGTGGCGAGACACTGGAACAGGTTGCCCAGAGAAGCTGTATATGCCCCATCCCCGGAATTGTTCAAAGTTAAGTTGGATGGGGCTTCGAGCAACCTAATCTAGTAGAAGATGTCCCTTTCCATGGCAGGGGAGTTGGACTAGATGATCTTCAAAGGTCCCTTGCAGCCCAAACTATTCTATGATTCTAAAATGAAGAAAATCACAATTTTCATTTTGAAATGGTGAAAATGAAAGATTTAGCTAGTTGAATCTGTTAGTGAAAAAAAAAAAATTGTTAAACTTAATACATATTGAAGAATCATGTGAATTTCTTCAAATATTTTTGTTTCAGCAAGAAAAAAGAGTTCCACCTAAAACATTCTCATGAAATAAATTACATTATGTTCCTACTTAGCAGAGTTGATGTTTGAACCCAATGAGCTTTAACCAAGTGTAAATTTTAATCTCAATGTGGATAAAAAGGTCTAAAAAGGAAAAAGGCAATAGAAATGTGTCAAAAAAATATAATGCAAAGCTACAAGTGGCTATTGTCAGGCTGATCTAAAAGTATTGTCAAGATTTTTATCTTTACGTACAATTATCTATACAGAGAGAAGCATTATATCAGAGAGGTCATATTTTAAACTGGAGTTGTATGTAAACAAGGGTCTTTGACACTGGCCTGTTATTGTCACTTTTGGTACTGATGACAGCTGATGGCTTACCAAGTGATAAACCAATAGTCCAACAGCAGCCAGGGTTTTGTGGAATGCCTATATGATGAATACTTCAAACACTAGAGGATAACACAAAAAACTTGTGACTCTACCATAAATATACATATATACACTCAAAAAGATTTAAAAAATCTCACAAATCAGCCTTCATATAACCGGATTATATATAAATGTAATAATAATAGAATATTTTAAGATACAAAGTGTAGATTTTATAGACAGCTTCCTTCATGCCATCTAACACACTGAAAAACTTTCTTTGTTGAGGTTTAATTGAAAAGAAGGGGTGGAAGGCACTGATCTCCTCTTGTATTACAAGATTTTTTGAATGGATGGTTTTCCTGTCATATAGCATGAGAAATCTAGGACTAATGGCCTTTAACTAAAACCAACACCACAAATTTGCTCTGATTAGCTCAAGAAGAAAAACAAAGCACAGCTATGTTCTTGAGATTATAATCAAAGTTGCTAGTGCTTACTTTGAAGCTGTAGCCAAGAATGAAACCACAAACAAACACACATTATTTATTATCTATACAATATAGAGGTTTGTAGAGGATGATTCATAGTGGTTAGTTTCCATATTCCAAGTTAGGATCTTGAGATCTGGTATATCAATTTATGCAATCATTATGAGCTGAGAAGGGGTAAACTATCCTGACATTGAAAGCTGACCTTTCAGTTATTTTCATCAAATCTGAACCATCAATTTGTCAGCCATGGTATGTGAACCTGTTCCCTTCTATCTATACTAAGGTGCAGCAAGCCTTCAGTTTGGAAAAATTAAGGTGAATAAAGGTCACCAGATCCCTTTATCTGATTGTAGCCAAGAAAATTGCTGAAAGCAAGCAAGTATGCTGTAGGCACATTGGTGATTTTTCACAATGCCATTGAGTAGAACCTTGAAATTTGGTGCAGTCATAGATCATGGACCTGAGTGCACACATACACAAACACATAAAGAAAAAAAAAAATCCAAATTTCAATGAGAATATTCCCTCACAGGACAGTCAAGGATTGAGGAATTTGTTTTGTTTGCCATTTCATCTTTTCAGTCTTTCAGCGTCTCTTACTTTGTGACCTCACCTTAGTCTTGCTTTATTATTATACATTTATTTATCTATACTTGAGCAAAATAAAGACACCCATAGAAAAGCTCTAGGTGCCCATAAAATTAATTAGATTTACAATCCCAAATGATGGCCACCAAACAGCATAGCAATAATCCTATAGAGAGAACAAATTAACTCAGCTAGCCAATAAATCAGAACAACAGAGAACTGTGTTTTCTTTTTCACCTCCAAGGAATAGAAACTGAACTTGCCCAAATGCTTTATCAAATAAATGACTGTTCTAGGATGCTCAGAAGGTCATGATGTTTGACTGGGTGGGGTTTTTTTTATTTTTTTTGGCTGGGGTTTTTTTTTGGCTGTAAGGAGAATAATTAAACACATCTCTATTTTTTGTGTGTATTAAGTGTCCCAGTGGGTATGACATTGTCAGCTATCAAGACTGAAAGTTCTCTGATGTCACTACTTCTGTTTATCATGTTCCAGCCAAGAAAATAGCCATATATTTATTAATTGGGTAAGTCATTATTAAAAATTACAGTTGTGCTAATGTTACCTGTTAGCCTCTACAAGACAATGGCTTATGAATAATTGCATATTGCAACTGGGAATGAGTGACCAAAGGCTAATGTTCTGTGGCAAAACAGAGCGCAAAAATTTTTTTTCTCACTCTCTAATAGTAAGGTCTTGTCATAGCCCCAGATAAGCTCTTGGTTGAAAGGACCATCATTTGCTTTATTCACCTGAGAAACAGGGCCCTGATCTGGTTGGCCTCTAGATCCCAAACTTACCCCATCTTGTTTTAGGATCTAAGTGTCCTGCAGCTCTTAAAAGCATAATGTCCTTCTGAGGCAGAGTCTTTTCTATTTCACTCTCTCTACCCCAGAGTAGATGGTGAGGCACAGATATCTGCAGAATGCAATTCAGACTTAATATGTGTCCAAATACCAGGATTTTGGTCAATTATTATTTTACACTAGATGCTGGATGCTAGAGAGAGGACTCTTGGTTTTCTTCAATATAAATGTTACTACTAATAAGAAAAAGTATAATATGTGCCAGGGAAAGTAATGTAACCAGCTTATCATTTTTTATGGTGGGTTAAGACCTGGTGGAATTACTGTGTCTTCCTATAATTTGTAAAATGAACATTTAAAAATAAAGGATTGACATTTAAGGTAAAAGCACCTCTTCATTAACCCTGGGCTTTTGTCTTCGATTCAAAACAATTGTAGCAAATTTGAGAGACAAAATTCACCAAGGTTAATAACAAGAAGTGATAGCCAACACTGAACTCTGCATCTGCCTGCATGGATGGACTGCTATCCAATCGCATCTTGAATACGATTAAAAATATAATTTGACTTTGAAATCCAAATGTATCTAGCACCTTCCTCCCTAGAGGACCAAACCAGATGTGCCTTGTTTTTATCCTGCTGGAAGCTAAACGTAATTTCCTAGGTAGACATCCATAGAAATCCTGTGATATCTTAAAAAGTAAATTTCATCAGGCTAAACACAGATCTAAAGCATTAGACTAATGAAATTTTAAACCCCATCCCGTAAAGTTATATTTCACAAAAGTGGAAAGTGGTTTTTATTCCTTTTTGCTGCAAATTTTGTGAACATATGGTGTAATGTGGAAACATGGATAGTCAGAACAGTTAGCAGTTGCTGTGGTACTGCTGGCTTATTTCCACTTTACAAATTCATACGAAGCTAAAATATCACGCTGGTGACATATGCTTACCGGCTCTCCATTTACTGCCTGCAGCTATGGGCTCCTGTATTCTAATGGTAATTCTACAATCTGTTCACTGACAGCTCAGGGGGCCAGATGATATGCACACTACTGACAGGGACATCACTTTCATGAAACATTTACTTCTCTGCACCTGAATATTGGAGTAATCATATAGAGAGTCGACACACCATGAAATAGAGTTAGACTGAAGATTCTGAGAAGAAAATAGCAGACTGTCACTCAAAATAAAGTTCATTTTATACCCAGCAGAGCTAGGTTAAAAGACATTTCCATACACTGAAAATGCTTTCCATCTTTAAAGCTGCAGTTTAAAAGAAAAATATTTTCCCCGTATTTTTCTTCGGTGGCTCAAGGGATAATTACACTCCGAGGCTTGCATTTGAGAAAACTTGTACTTTCTTGTCCTGTGCTATTTCAATGAAGTCAGAATTATAGTGGGTGGAGGGGCACAGCCACATTGTCAAAAGCACTACCAAACTACCTCTGAGTAACTTCACTTTATTTCCTTGTGCTGCCCTGCAAGGTTGGCTGTAAGGTTTTGAACACTTTGAGGGCCATTTGCACAAAGTCATCTCTCACATCAGATCTTTACACCTTACTGGGTAAGCACAGGTGCAGCTGAGCTTTAGGTAGTGGATCGCTGCACAAGGGAACGTACGGCCAGGCTGGGATTAGGCGGCTGGTGCTGGGGAGTTACATCCCTGAGCAGCCAAAGTAGTCAAAGGACTCGCTGTAGGATCAGGATCAGCTGCTCAGAGCAAGAACTGCTGAAGTGTTCCTAAGCAGACACAGGCAAGGTTGATAATAAGCACATTGAGGTGAGAGCTGGTAAAATGCATAATGCATATTTTACAGAAAAGGGTAATACAAATTCCAAGGCAAAAGGTTAATTTAATTATGCAAAATTTGAGAAAAGGCCTAAAAGGCCAAATAATATCTTATCAAGCTCTGTCATCCCCATCAGAAGACAACAACCAATTACCTAAAATTAGGAAAGAGTAATAGAGCAGTAGAATAAAACAAAGATTATTCCTTTGCTGATATAGACAGCTCAAGGATAAACATATAATATGTGAGCCAGCAGTTGATAAGCAAGGAAACCATCTTTCCAGTACCCATATCACCTATGAATGGAAATATAGTATTGACATTAATATATTTCCTGTGTTCTGGCCATTGTGAAAGTAATTGTGAACAAACAGATTATCAGCCATGGCACTGGAGAAGAAACTTAAACATTATTAGGGAGATGGGAGTAAAGTTAAAAGCTGGACTGGAAGGCACAGAATGAAATACTATCTGGAAAGAAAAACAAGCATGTGAGAAAAAAAGGATATTTTGAAATCTTTGCACATTAATGTACCACTTAACACGAAACATCACACGGACCTAGAAGGGAAACGCACGGAAAATAAAATGGAGATTGCTGGGAAGTAAAGCTTGCAATTGCCACCACTGGTGACCAAGAATCCTCATTGTCAGTCCTTTGTGATGGTCCATTGAAAATTTGATTTTTGCTGCAGCGAGGAAAGCTGCCTAGATTATACTATGTCTGAATTATCATATGCTAGAACAGTGAAGTCTGGTCAGACATCATCATAACAATGTCTTATCAAATATCCATGTATGTAATATAAATCTTCATAGCTATTTCTCTAATACACTGAAAGGCACTCCTGTGGTTATTTCAACCCTTTTCCAAATTCTGACTCTCTATATATTCTCAGTAGACAGATTGCATAAAGCATAGCCAATGTTATTAATGTCAAGTTATAAAAATTTTCTTCTATAATACCTCACATTCTTAAGGATTTTTCTCATAATATGCTCATGTTGTGACCAAGGAAAGGCTACCAGATTTTTCTTTCTATGAGATGATTTTTCTGCTTGTTTCAGAATGACAACTGTTATGACATTATTTTGCAATGATTACAGGGATCACGTGTCCTCATGATTTCCCATGTCCTAGGTTTAAACAGCTTTCATTTGTGTTGTAAAGATTTAATACAAGCAATGTACTTTGGGGCTGATTGAAACTTTTTTTCACCAAAAAGTATTTATATGCAAGGTTTTTACAAAGAAAGGCTTGTCTTGTAGAAAACTGAAATGTCTGGAGTTAGTTTTTGAAAAATATTTTGACTAAACTGGGAAAAAAGTATTTTTACCTAGTTGAACAATTATTTTTAAACAAAAAAGTAATTGGAAATATAAAACAGCTTCTGTAGTTGTTTTTTTTTATTCTCTTGTTCAAATGAGAATAAAGTACATAGAGGAATAATAGAAAAAAATATGTATTTTTCCCCCAGAAAATATTTTTGTTTTTTTAATAAAATACTAAAAAATACACAAGAATACTTACAAGATTGAATCATACCTACTTTTTAGTCTATTCCAACATTTCAGAGAAAATATATAACATTTTTTGCCTAAGTATAGTAGCTACATTTTATAGGATTACCTGGAAAATCTTCTCTGCTTATATAACAGAAGGGATTGCTTACGGCAATGTTACCATGTGGCTGTAGCCTGCTACAGAATATGTACACCCACTTTATTCTTTTATGGAACAGTTATTTATACACCTCTTGTTTTTATTTATCCAAATTTACAGTAGTATATTAAAATTTTATTGTAAAGAGTTATTTTATTTTATAATAAAATATAGTATCTGCTGTTTTGCATCAGAAGGTGAAGAGATGGACCACAAAATCTCTTATTTTTCCCCAATTTTAAGTTTCTTCAAAAACACTGCAATACAACTTTTTTTCAGAATTGCCTGAAGCAGATTCTTACAGTACTTCCTCCAGAGTGAGGTAGCCACAAATGGAATGGGGAGGGGTGAATGCCATGTAACTGCTGTCCCAAACCTGGAATGGAGAGTAGCACTGTGACTGTATTTTTATGAGGTAATTAATTTTACATCTCAATTGCAGCATATTTTTTCAAACTGAAATGCAGCCTGAATTTCAGAGATTAACATACTGGAGTAGAAATTGTGGAAACTAAGACATCGTACTGTGTCATTAAGAAGACTCAGATGGATTTTGAAGAGAACAGCTCTCTTCACTCCAGTATCCCTGGGACAGTAGGGGAAAGCACAACTTTCTACCCACAATATGCAGACTACTTATATGTGAAACTTTTTGCATTTTACTGCCATGCTTACACACACTCGAACAATGGAGTGTCTTCTCAACAGAACTTATCATACATGTGTGAAATAAATGAGAAATCCTTGCTCTGTGGATTGACAATATGTTCAGTGTCCTTGCTGTCTAGTCCCATACTCTTTGCATATTCTCACTGTACCAAGTACATTTTTGGTTAGGTATTCATCACTGGGTAATTTATAATACAAATAGAAAATAATACATTTCCTATCCTCTTTGACCCATCCTTCTACGGTGTGGCACACTTTTTTCTTTTTTTTTTTTAATCTGTTGGGCTAACTAAAAAGGAAAACATATGCCACACAGAATAATGCAAGGGGTAATCTCTTTGAATATGCATTCTTGGAAATCTCGGAGCAGCCCAGCTCTTTCACTTGTACCACCTCAAGCCTCCCATGAGCAACGCAGCGTGGTGGTGGCATGCTGATAAAGTTTGTTATATGTTCCACTGAGCCACCTATACTGTGCTTCGACATGTCTCCTGCTCTGTATATTTATCACTGGCAGTGACTTTCTCGGGTGCTTTCTCATCCTCATCTCGCAGCACTGGAGCCTCACGGGCTGGAATTGAAGTCACTCAGGTGCAGCCAGCGGTGGCTTCTCCCTAATGCTGTCTGATGGTGGCTCCTGCCCTGCGCCTCGCCCCTGAAGGGGAACTGATGGAGTTGCTCCATCCCAAAGAGCATGCTTGGCAGCTCCTTTCTGCCTAAAATCTTCCCTGGTCACGCTTGCGCTAGCAAATGCTCTGGGCTGATGGCTTCCCATCAGTGCTGCTCTGAGGCTTCCTTTCTAGCCCTCAGGCCTTAGTGCCTGGACAGTGAAGCTTGAGGATGGTGCCCCACCTACAGTTTGCTTTTTTATTATTTCAAATGTATGTTCTGGAGTCTCTGAACCTTTCAGGCTATATCACCGCATGCTTTCATGATCCTGGTAGGTGGGCATGGGATCTGAAGGAAGTCGTTTATGATATGAAGACGCCTGGTGCTTTTATCCTGGGGAAAATGTAGGGTAAACATTTTTTAAGCTAGTGGTATATTTTTTAAGATTTCTTTAAGAAAGGGAATCAGTGAGAAGTACAACATATTTGGATCCTAAAGGTTACATACGAAATGAATGTTGTTCTTTATTTCTGCACTAGTTGCTGAGGCTTCTGGATGCCTCGATTGTTTTGCAGTGGACGATTTGGCCCAGCTGCTTCATGGCACAGAGCACAGCTTTTACCTTTGCCCTGGGGCAGACAGCCTGCGAGAGCTGAAAGAGGGCTGCCTGCTATTTGTGTGAGCAACCCACGCTGCAGGCACCCGCAGGAGGACCGCACGGTGGGGAGTCCAGGCACTGGGCAGGCGACACCAGGAGGGGCTCATGATGAAATTTGGCTGCTGCCTGATTAGGAACCCAATGACAGCAGTTAATTTCCAGGATACACCAGGATACAACTTTTGATAAGTCCTTACTTTCTAACAAAAACTTGTGTCCTCAGCACTACCACCTTGAAGCACCTTTTAGTGCCTTATTCAGTTCATTAGAGATCTTTTGCGTGGATAAGCATCCAGACGAAGTGGTACCTGACCAAAGGTATGGCAAACATTATCAGGGTTAAATGGCCCATCCTGTTCACCCTGACATCGTGAACAAAAAAAATAATTTTGCCATGGATATAGCAGGTAGACCTTAAAAGCAGATAACTATTAAAGATGAAGTTAAGATATAAAGCAGGAGTCTCTTGTAATGAGTGTTTTCTCAGTGTCTTTTTTGATTGTTCAGAGTCATCTCAAATGCTCAGTTTGTCCAGAGGTTTTCTTACCAATGCTTGGCTGCTGATTCAGTGGTTTCAAAGCAGCCTCTTTGCAGGCTAGGGATTATGATGCCACATCACGATCTTTATCTGCCTATTTCTGCTCAGCTTCCTATTTTCCTTTGCTCCAGCTGTATGTCAGAATTGTACAAATGTTTCTTTTCCTAAATGTGAAATCTTGGTCTATGACATATGTGTGGCACCCTTATTCACCCTGTACCCAAAAGATCTTTCGTCTTGTGTTTCTTCATTTCTGGCAAAGGTTGACAAACAACATAACAGCATTAAATACTTGTCTCCTCTGTCCCAGTGCTTGCATGTCTTTTACCCATTTACCTTTTTACTTCCATTAGAAATTTTTGCTATTGTTTTTCTCTTATTTATCCCCAGGGTTACCTTTGTATGTGGACTCAATATTTGTCTTTTTCTTTTTGTCCTGCCTGTACAAATTGGATTTCTTTGTTTTTGGTGATTGGAGAATGTTGCTAATGCTTGTTTACTCTGGTTCTTGGTGCTGCTCTTGTATCAATGATACTATTTCCCTTACTGACAGCTTCACTAAGTACAGCACTGAATTTCCTGAATTTCACACTGGGCACAACATAAAAAAACCTCCTTCCTTCTAAAGCAAAACTGATTCTTTTTTGACAACGCACGTTAGAAAGACACTACAGCAACAGTGAACTCCCAGACTGACTTCTTCAAACACTTCTCCAACCAAATTCAGTTTGCATATTTGAGTAGAAAATAAGAATAAAGCAAAACAAGCTCTCTTAATTGATACAAACACCTCTACAAGCTTCAGCTGTAATCCACACTTCTTCCTTTGCTCAATCCGAAAGTTAAAATGAAGAGATGCATTTCTGAACCCACCTATTCTCTGCAAACCTTTTTCCATCACAGAACCTCACTACTCGTATCAGCATCTATACCCATGGCTGCTCATGTCTAGAGAACAAAAAAGGTTGTGTTGTCCAAAACTAAAACCTGGAACAGATAACAACTGGTTTGATTCCTTGAACAGCTGTTTTGGCTCCACATTTCTCTACAAATTGGTGTGAGGGCTTAAAAGAAAGATTGTAACTACTGATCAGCTGAAAATAATAAACATGGGCAGAAAAAGGACTTGCAATTAGCTCCCACCCACAACAACAAACAGCAAAACAAAACAACCCCCCCCAAAACCTAAATATCCTGCTTCTGTGTCTCTGCCTATCACTCTTTGCCTGTTTTCACTTTTTACCCTGTAAGCCCAGTGAGGCAGATACCTTGCCTTCCTCTCTATTCAAACATAATTAGCTCAGAGATGACAATAAATTTTAAGAGAGTTTTAAGAAGTCTAAGAGGAAAATTTTCTTCCTCTGAGTCTAAGATCTGTCAGCTCTACCTTTTTTGTGAATAGGTCCCCTCTCCAGCCATTAGCCTGGGAAGTGTCAGGTGCCGGCTCAGAGAGTCACTGCCTGGTCGTTTCAGAGCTGGAGGGGCTGCTGTCTGTGCACAGAGTCCGACGACTTCACTGTCCCCTACACTTAACGGCTGGCATTACGGCTCATCTCAGATGTGGTAGGGCCACCATACACTGCAGGTAGGTCAGCCCCACTATGTGTGGGACTTAGGGCTTCTTCACTGGTGTGCAGTAAACCCAGACCACCTGCAGTGAGACTACTATCGATGCGTAGGTAGAGTCCATGTGGACAGCAGGCTCGTTTACATATGTCAAAGTAGCACCGAGATGTTAATTTGAAATGTTAGTGGACATAAAAATAAATGCCCGTAGATTTTGAAGGAGCAAGAACTTAAACTAATCTGGGACCACATGGCCCCTACAGAGTGGTCCAAATTAAGTGCAATTTCAGACTCCAGCAGAGTAGTTTAAAGGGGAATAGCTGTTCTAGTAACCCTGTGAACTGTATGGACTCTTCCCAACTCCAGATCCATCTCAGGATTAAACCCAAGAGGATATCCACCTCGTCTCCCCATGCACTAATTTGTCCCAGAAAAAAGTGAGGCCCCTGGTGTGGATGTCCATCTGCCGCTCTGACCTGATTCTGGCCTCAGTTCAGAAGGGACCTTGGCGTGTTCCAGACTTCCACACTGAAGCCCCCTGGAGACCACTGGGAGCTATGATGTGAGCTGCGACCTTGTGAACTGATGATGAACAATTGCACATTTTGCAATTGAATCTAAAATAAAGTAAGCGAACTCCAAATAAATTATGATAGCTCTAAAATAGGAGAATTCATATAGGGAGTTAGTCAGGTCTGGCCATTCTGGAATGGCTTCTTGTACAGAGAAACTCTAACATCAGGTATGAGTTTTGATCCTAGATTGGGTAAGATCTTGAGCAAGCTACTTAACTTCTTAGTTACACGTCTGGGTTTTTCGTTGGTGTGTTTTTTTTTTTTTAAAACAACAACTTATTATTCCAACAACTCATGCAGTAGGTAGCTTTGAGACTTAGAAAGCTAGTATTTTTAAAGAACTATTTATGATGTAACATAATAATTTAAGCATTTAGGCCTTGAAAATCAATCTCTTTAGAGCCCTTGAGAGAAATGTTAGATATATGCAAAAATGCAGATGTTAGTAGCAGAAGCATGTACATATCCAAGAGCAACATTTGGCCCCCTTAAGCCGAATGAAAAAACTTTCATGCTTACATGCACACTCACAAACCTACCCTGCTGCGAAACTAGGTATCATTTTCTGATTAAATGCTTACTCAGTCTGACTGTACCACAGAGTGACTGCAACAGTAATAAAGCTGTGGTGTGGCATAGATTAAACCTTTAGGAGTTTGTGGTGGTGCATTTCTGGATAATTATATAATCAATAAAAATAAGAATAAGAAGAATAACACATATCTCTTACAGAGCAACTTTTATCTTTGGATTTTAGGTTGTGCCAGTGTGTAAGGTTTAAATCTGAACTTAGAACGATTTAATCTAGTGGAGAACTGCGGTTATCTCATGGACGCGTACTTTGTGCAGTGCTCTATTTCTTTTATGGAATTGAAATTATGGATGTATTTACTCTCTGTTTGCTACAGCAAATGGAGGTGATTCTCAGTGGAGCAAGCATGAGTGCAGAGAGAATGTAAAGATTATGGGAAAAGTCACGTTTACAGGCACGGGGCTATTGTCCAACATGCAGCATTATAACAGGCAAATCCTGGCCTCTGCTGAAGGGGCAAAGGGACAGCAGAGAGGTGGGGACCCTCCTATCTCCCCCCAAACCTGGGTACTTGCAAAAGAGGCTGTCAGCATCCTGCTGTTGGTGCAACGCTCCGGTCTGCCTGGTGACGGCAGCGGGGTGAGGGGGAAAGGAGCTCTTCTCCCTTGTCTCTCTTGTCCTCAGCTGGGCTACAAGCCATTTACTGAAACCTTCAGGGGTGGTGTAACATCGCTCCCCAATGTCCTGGGGAGCTCTGCCTCCCTTAGCACCTCCCCATTTGCCCTGCCAGAACAATCTGCTGAAGGCAGAGGAGGTCTCAGTACAGTCACTGGTGTTTTCCAGGGAGCTGGAAAGGCATCAGGAGGTGGGCACTTTCTTGTCTGGTGCCTTTTCTTAGCTGATAGCTCCTTCTGGCACTTCTGTGAAATTGGGAATTTTTGTTTGTATGATTTTCTGGTGCAGAAAGTCACCTTTGTGGACTGATTGAAAGCCAAATTTGGCAGTTTTAATACTTGCAAATCCAAATTTTGTAAACAAAGCCTGTAAATTGTCTAAGTACTATAGATTAAAAAAAAGAGTTTCAATTCAAAATTACATACTGTGTCTAGTTTTATCTTTGTTCTAAAAGAATAAAACAATCAAAAAGATAAAAGTATCTATATATTTTTTAATTAATGATAAAGGACTACAAACTTTCCATTTGATCTGGTTTATTTTTCTCAAACAATCAATTCACATATACCTCTTTTTTTTTTTTCCCCCTCTAATTTTGAGGCACTTTAGATAGTGCCACAGTTGGGAACATATTTTGTGCAGCTCTATTAAATAAGGTAGGACATTAAAGAGTCTTCCAAGCCCTTTCCTTTAGGTATGGACTCTTCCCAACTCCAGATCCATCTCAGGATTAAACCCAAGAGGATATCCACCTCGTCTCCCCATGCACTAATTTGTCCCAGAAAAAAGTGAGGCCCCTGGTGTGGATGTCCATCTGCCGCTCTGACCTGATTCTGGCCTCAGTTCAGAAGGGACCTTGGCGTGTTCCAGACTTCCACACTGAAGCCCCCTGGAGACCACTGGGAGCTATGATGTGAGCTGCGACTTGGGCTGAGGACATTAACTGCACATGCAAAACAGTGACTGAAAAATTATGATAAAATGTGATGAATGTGATAATATGATACAATTATGATAAAGTGATGTTAAAAAGTGGTTATAAAAGCTGTCCTTCAGGAGTGAAACGAACAGTTCAGTCACAATTCATCAGCTATTCCTAGGAGACATCTTAAACTGGATGTTTTGACAAAATATCAGTAATATGGTTATTCTCAGTGACTAGCAGAGACCCTGACAGAAATTTTTTTTGGCCATCTGGTTTGTCCATTGGAAAAAAATAGGAGATAATTTTATCTCTATTACTTTGACAGACCACTAATTTGTTTTTGATATAATTAATATTGGCTCAGCACCAGTGAAGCTTTATTAAATTTAGGGGAAAAAATTTCTTCTGGCTTAAGACACTGAAAACCAGTTAAGAATCAGGACTTACAGTTATTATACTGGGATTTTCTCTCATTGGTTACAAGCACAGAATAGAATAAAAATATTTATACATACAGATTCCAATGCGTAGTGAAATTCAAACCAGAAGAATTCCTGGGTGTCTTCCCCTGCCCTTTAAATCATAATTCACAGTATCTGAGCAAAAAGCATGGTTTTGTAAAAATGAAAGCCCACTAAAAAGATAGGGAGGAGCAAACTGTGGGCATTCTCACCACATGTTTAATTATGAAAAGGTACTTTAAAAAGGAGGCTGGTTGTCCAAGATTTTCTATGTTGCAAAAGGGAAAGACTCCTCCAAACAGTGATTCCAAATAAATAAGGTAAGTTTCTGCCCAGAAGCACCTCTATAGTAGCTTCTTTCTCCCCTTTAACTATGGAGAAACCAAAGGATATTCACCTTGTTAAACTCAAAGCATACCCTTCTGTTTCTCTCTTTTGCCTTTATAGGAAGCTCAGGTAGAATAGCCTTTAAAATGTTAGATGTCAGGAATCTCCTGCTATAAGTACTCCCCAAGACTTCCACAAGTCTCTCAAGTAACGACTTGCAAATTGCCAGCTTTTATTTTGTGCTCCCCTGCCAGAACTCTTACTAGCTTTCCTATGGGAAGAACTTGTGGGAATAGAAATCCTGGTCTCTTTATTGGGTTTGGGTTTTTTTTTTTTTTGCAAGGCTCTGAACCCAAGTCAGGTTCCTAGATTGCTGACCTAAACTGCCAGTTGAAGTTTTGATTGTACAGGAAAATATGTCAATATTAAAACTTGAGAGGAATACGTTTTTCCCTTCATTCTGTTAACTGCTTTCTCATTTTCCTTTGGGAATATTAAACTCATTTCAAAAAATTTGATATGAACAATGAATGAAAATTATAGTTAGTTATAAAATGCTAAACCAACTGTCAGCAGCAGCAAGAAACTATGAGCAAAGATAGTTTAGGGATGAATATCCAAAGTAATTGTCCAGGTTCCCAACCCGCAAAAATCCCATCAGACTAAGCGGGCTGCCAAGAAAAGGACCTGTATACATTGGTGAAAGGAGAGACTGGGGCCCATAGCCTGCCAAACACCAAATGGGGTTATGAGTCACACCTCATCTGGAAGAAAGAACAAAACTGGTTCCGGTCTTCAGCGACAACCAAACTATTATTTGGAGCTGAAAACTCCCAGTTAACAAGGAATAGATTTTTGGTTTAGATTCAAATGTATGAATTCTGTGAATTTCAGAATGTTAATTACTAATTGCTGATTCCCTTAACTACACAGATTGTTAAGGAGTCGAAATTATAAAAAAAATGAAAGGTTTTCCTGGCCGTCTAACACACAAAATGATGCCACATTATTGTGCTCTTGAAAAGACGTATACTTTTACTACTACACCTGGCTAGTGCTTACTTCCATGGGTTATTTTATAGAGATATAATAGTATCTATTGGCAGTAGGTGCCTGTGTATCAATAGAACAAAGATGAGGAACAGATACTGCTAGCTAGCTGCTGTAAATATAAATTCTAAATAAAAAGAAATTCAGGTGGGAGTGCAATTAAATTACGTATATTATTAAATGACATGAATGAATCTATTCTTCTAATTATGTTCAGGCTCACATAGATGAAAGGATAACAGCAGGGATGATCGTGAATGAAGAAAACTGATTTCACACTAGACTGGGGAAAAAATTCTGAGAAGGAATCATAAAGAAGGTCTTGACACATCCTTATAAATGAGAATTTTCACTGGGGACAAGAGTTTTACCTGTGATACTAAAAAAACAAGGGTTCTTCACTGAGCAGCTCACCTGATTTTGCCCTAGGTAGTTTAAACTGCTGTTATAAAATGATGTCTCCTTAGTCACACGAGATCTGCTCTTCCTCTACATTCTCAATATAAATTGTTTAATTAATTGCTAGAAAGATGACATTTTAATTAACAATGGAAATTCTTGGGGTTGGGTTTTCCAGGCAAATTTTAATATTCTTTGTGATAGGCTTTATGAAAGATTTGCAGCTAGCATAAGAAATGAATAAAAACAACTAGAATGAGGAAGGGCAATATAAACATGATATCTGAGACCTGGATTTTTTTCCCCCATAGAGATAAAGCACAGCTCACCTTAAAATGGAATGAAGACATATTTCTGCACAAACCCTAGAGATAAAGCCTCCTGCCACATCACCTTTATCACATAAATCATGGGCAACTGTCTGAGCTTTGTGTCCTTCACAGTCAGTTTCCACCCTACTTTCCATCTTCAGCAGTAAGATGATGACTTTCATCTCCAGTCAAACAATAAGGTCCTACCCATCATTTAGTCTTTTCAGAAACATGCATTTGTGCTTTCTCCTTCCCTCACACTATGGTGAGGAAGAAGTTCTCATTCCTTGCTTTTCAGTATCTCAATGGAGTGCTTTTGTGCTAGCATCCAGGTTTTCTCCTGCCCATGTCCTTTGTATGTTCTTTGGGGCAGAGAGCATCTTTTCCTGGGTGTAGGCAAAGCGCACAACACATCAGGAGCCTGTGTCTGAAAATGTGCCTTTCTGCTTCAGATTTTGGTTTCATGATCCCTTTGACAGAGCAAGTTCAAGAGGCTTATGCTGCCTGAAGCACCACAGCTATGTTGTTCCAGTATTGAAAGTTTTTTGCTTACGGCCACCTCATCTATGAGTACAGGCATGGTTTTGGATAGCAGGATGGACGTACTTCAAGACAAACTATTACATACAGTAATAACTGAATGCATCAACAGTAAAAACCTTGTTACTTTAGAAGGCCTCAGTAGCTTTTATTGATGGTATTTTTTTCTCAGGGATGATCATGTGAGAAAAAAAAAAAAGAAAAAAATTTCCAAATATCAAAAACAAAGAAAGGAACAGGAAACAATAGGAGGAAGTAATGCTTGTACTGGTTTTCACAGATACCAGTGGACACTGCCTAAGACCCTAAAAAACCTCTTTTAATTATTTTTATATTTCTAGCAGTTTCCTATTTCTACAAAGCTGTTATTACGAAGTCATTTTTTATGTAGCTACAACATGTGGATTTCCATGGAGCTGGAAGACCCTGAGCTTAAAGGCAATGACACCAGTTCATGAAATGGAGATATGAATTAGCTGCAGACAGACATTGATGAACACATATGTATATGCCTGTAGAAAACCCAGAGATTATTTTCTCAGTGCATTCTTCTTAGATAGCATAAATCTATTTTCATCCTTTAATGTTGTACTCACTTAAGTACATGCACACTGGTGACTTTTGCATTATCATGAGATATTCCCTGGCTATCTTGGGAGCTGGAAGTACTGCTGAGTGAACCCTTTCAAATTCCTCAACAGCTTACTCAAACTGTTTGAGAATGAAAAAAAGTGTGCTTTCTATATTGCAAAAATACTGTCATGATGCCCTACATTCAACCTAACTTTGGCATTTCCTGACTTTCAGAGCCAAAATCTGTTGGTATAATTCAACTGGTTTCAGTGGGCTCATGTCAGCAGAAAATATGGTCCTCTGCTTCACATTGCAACTTCCACCTTGTTTTAAAATACTCTGTTACATCTAACTTCTTAGACATTTTAAAGGCAAGAAAGGGAGGAAAACATATCAAGACTGCACAGCTGAAAGAGTTTGTCACTTCTACCCACAACTTGGATTCTCCAAAGTTTTCAGAGGAGGTTACCATGCCAGTGTTTCGCTTTCTTCTGTATACTGGGCCAGCTTTGCCAGATTAGGACTTTAATCACTCATTTAGTTGGGTTTACCTCCCATGCTACAACATACTCTCAAAACTCTTTGTTCTTTGTTTTTTTAATTTTTTGGAGTTTACCTTTCTATATAAATAAACTTTTCATTCAGTATGGCACAGCTCCATTTAGCCATCCCCAAATGTTCAGACAGTAAGGGCTGGGGGCTGTTCCACTGCACTCCCCTTTTCCTTCTCCTGCCTTCAGAACTGAGGTCTGAGAAAGCCCATATTACCAGAAATGTACTAATGATTAACTAATTCTGATTTTTTTTTTTTTAATTGCACTAATTTGTATCCAAACCTTCTTCTGTGGGGTCAGAAATGAATGGTCATACATAGACCTTAACTTTAATTTCCATTTTTTTTTGATGGGGGCAGCACTGGTATTTTGAGGGCTCATGTCATCATGAAGAAAAAAATAATAAAAGTTATTATTTCAATTTTAACCTAGTTTGAGGTTTTCTCACTTTCTCTTGGTCCAAAAAAATGTCAAACCTTTTTTTTTTTTTTTTCCCCAAACTAAAACCTGATTTGGAGAAGTCCTAAAAGAAAGTCTCTGAATTCTTACTGCTTTCTTGAGGGAAAATGTTTTCTAAGCTGAAGTGTTCTGTTAGATCAGAAGATTTTTCCAAGCCTTTTGATTAAAATGACATTCATCACTTAGGGCACTATAGCATATGCTGAGGTGAAGAGCAGGTAAGCTGATTGCTGTAACTATGCAGTCCACAAAATAAAAATTGGACAATTTGCTGTAATTTAGAAAGATGAATGTGATGCACAAAAGTATATATTTTATTTGAAAGCCAGATTGCATGTCTCTAATCAGGATTTAAAATCTGAATGAGAAGAAATTGTACCATAATTATTTTCCCGTAGGAGAACAAAGAGGTTTTAAAAGCACCTAATATATCTCTTTGAAGATTTTGAGAAACTCTGAGTAGAGCCGCAGAGCAGTAAGGGAAAGCTACTGCTACCATTTACCTCAGTCTTGTTAAAATAAAAACTGTTTTACAATTCACTGAATCCTTTTTGCTTGCAAAAATAAAAGAAGCCAAATATTTCCATATGCAAATGTTTTGGATCCACCTTACCTTTGGTATATTTCTTTGGGTTTCAGTGAATTTGCACCATAGATGAACATTGTCCTTGTTCTTTTCAGTTTCTACACACATCCTTTTATCGGCCTGAATTTCAAGCTTTTAATTAAAACAAATTTTTGCTGCTCTTAAGAGCTTTCAGTTGGAGCCTAATGGGCCTCTGTACATCTCAGACAGGAAAGATGTAATGCTGAACACTTTATGCCACCTTCATTTCTCTTTCTGTGTGTAGTCTTTCTTGAGCTACTGTATTAGCTTGTTGTATCAATGACGGAGAAGCCCTTACAAACAAATGCACCTAGGCCTAGGTGCCTTTAACAAAGCATATATAAAAAGAGAGAGAAATGTGTACTACGTGGAGCTTTCTGCTTTATCTGCCCAGGACTCTGGCAATGCTCTGAATTGATTCATGAAGAAGGGAAAGGGTTTTTTGCTTCTAGCTCTGACTGTCTTCTGACTGTCGTTGTGACATTGGGCAACTCACTTCTCTGTTTTCCTTTCTTTTCTGACTTTCCCTATTTGTTTAGAACATGATTGCCTATCTTTATTATTTTTTTCTTGCCATATGCAAAACATCTGTGCATTGAACCAGTGGAAGACCAATAGCACATAAAAACACTACCATCAGAGTCAGAGTCCAGCAACAGCTCATTCAGACAGGCGATATCTTCAAGCGGTCCTTGACCATTTTATGTGTTGGGTTAGCCTGCAGCACACTGAGGCCTGAGTTCAACTGGGACTCCTACAGCTATTCCAGTAAAATATAATCATAAATAACAAATAAAATACAATAACAATTATGAAAAAGCTTATTTGGCAGATGTCATCAAAGTCCTCTGCCTTTTTTTTTTTTCTTTCTTTCTTCTTCTTAGATTGTGATAAACTGTTGAGCACTGGGAAGTGTCAGCCGGTGGTGGTGTTTGTGTTTGGAGCAGTCCTTGGTAGAAGGACTCATCTGATGAAAGCTTTTTTTATCCTTTCCTTTCCTTGATTAGAATCAGTCCTCACAGCAGGATTGCTCCCTGATCTCAGGAGTCCTAGGGGAAATACAATAGACATGAATGGTCTTTGTGACCTTTTTTTTTGTTCTTGGACTCATGTGTACAGGTATGTAAGTCACTTTCCTCTCCTCTTACTATATGTGGTGAGATCACATCCGTAAGTTCATACTTGGCTTATATATAGTGTCTTCCACCACAGATCTTCTCCCTTGGAGAATTGGACTACAAACTCCTGATAGTCCTTGCCAGAGTTGTTTTTAGTAAGATTAAATGTCTATAATAACTTACCTGGCAGAGAAGTCTAACTAGTCCAGAAGTTCATTATTGTTTCTCTTCCTTTAAAAGGCAGAATGCCAGCTTGAGAGAAGAGCAGGACTCTAAGAGAGGAATACTCCATACAACTCTCCCCCTGCACTCCTTTTTAGCACCCTTACACAGCTGGAGAGAATGAATTCTCCTCCATGGCCTGACCCTGTGAAACCAACACGAAATGTGCACATATAATCCTTAAACAGAAATCTATGGACATATGTAATTGGCCTGCAGATATGATCCACTGAGGCAAAATTCTCCCTATTCAAACTATTTCAAGGACAGTGGGCACCTTTCTATTTGCAGGAGAAGATCCCTGAGGAATTTAATACTTTCATTGTTTCTCTGCAGTTTTCCTGTTCAAAAGAGAAAATGTATATATCTGCAGCCCAGATGAAGGGAATACCGATGTATCTCTTTCTGTGATAAAACAGAGAGAGGCCTTGAAAAGTTAATTTTGAGAGGAAACATTACCTTCTGACCACTTTCACAAAGTAAGTCCTGCTTAATCATCCTACAAACATTTGAGAGGGAAAAAATGTCTTTAAGGTTATTGTGACATTTTCCACATCATTTTATAAATAGATGGTGGCACTAGTTCAAAAACAGTATCTCTGACTTTAAGCAAATCAGTTCTGACTGACTTCATCAGCTTAAGCTGGGGGTGTGCTAAAAGCCTTGCAGAAAGGATATTATGATTAGAAAGAAAACCATTTAGAAAAAATCTTGCATGGGGAAAATAGGGAGACAAAAAGATGGAAAGAAAATAGATGCATTATTTCTTTCTAGTTCTCAGTTCATTCTGAGATTTTTTTAATGAGAGATGAAAATGTTTATATGGAAGCTTTTGACACACACATCCTTTCCCAGTAAGTTATCTTGTGAGGAACTGCAGACATAGAGAGCCTTGTTCATACTTCTATGTTGTTTCATACTTCTTTGTAAGATGTTAATTTTCAGAAAGACATGGTTATATCTACAGGGAGAGGGAAAAGAGCTGGAAATGTACATCTGAGGTAATATCCATATTGTCAGTGGTATGACTGCAGCTCATGGAGACGGACTTAAGTTGGATATAGATTTGAGTGCCTCAATTCCTCCATTAGTGCAGTGACTCCAGTGCTGAGCTCGGGAGGTACCTGTCCATCAGGCACATACGAAGGCTGCCCCGGTACACATGCCAACTGCTTTAAGCTGGCACAAATTAATCTCCACAAGTTGTGCTGTGCTCCTAACTTCAGAAAATTTTCTTCTTAGTGACATAATGAATAATATATTAGAAGGAAAGGAAAAAGGAATGTAGAGTTAGATTCCCTTTCAATTGCCTGGCACAAACCACTGCAAAATTTTCAACTGAAAATTCATAAAAAAATAAGAAAATATCCATTAGATGAAGTTAGTCAACCAGACTCTACATCAGCTGTCTTTGTCTCTCACCAGAAGACGAGGCAATGTGGTGGGGGTACAATATGACAGAGCAGATCCCATAGAAATAAAATAGCAAAATCTAGGACAACCCCTAAGTCACTTTAGTAATTTATGGCGTTGACAATGGGCAGAACATGGCACTGTGAGAATTAGATAGATTTGCCTCATTGCCTGGCAGTCTCCTCATCCTTCAGCAGCAAGTAGATCTTGAGTGAGAACCAAGGTCATAACACATAAAAACCATAACTCTTGGAAGTTATAAGCTGAACTAAAAGATAATGCACGAGCAATTATTTTCAGATCCAGCCATTTATATTGTTAGTGACAGATCAACACATATACTGAGAACAAAAGACTGAAAAATCAGATCAGTTCTTCCTTCTTTTTCCACTGAGAATCTAAAGTTCAAATTCTGTTACATGTTACAAACTTATACTGATTACAAATAGCCTATTTAGAGTGTGACACTAAATAAATATCAAAATCATACCACTTCCTAAAGGAGAAAATTAGAGCAAATTATAAATACTGAACTATCAAAAGGCATTGAGTGACGTATAGGACTTGATCCATCCTCCTCTGAGGTAAACAGGCCCAAAGCCTTGTATTATTAACCACTGGCAAGGGAGATTTACCATCTCCAGTCTGCAAAGCACCCAGTGCCGAAAGAATCGCAGGAGGACTAATGAAAAGGACAAAACCAAACGAGATCAGAAATTGAGTTCATATACTGCCTTGTCCCCTCCCCTCCCAGCTCCACAGTTGTCACAATGCAGGCTATTAACTGTCAAATATCACCTCTTCATCCCTCATTATTTCTGTGCTAGAATTGGTCATAAAACTCCCCAAAGGCTTTCTTTTTTCAAAGTAAACAGTTTTTTTATATTTTCATATTATGAACTACTTAAGCCTAAAATGCCACAGAATGTCTGTTTTAGAAGTTGCCATATTTAAGAGTTTCTGCTTAAGATTTTTGTAAAACAAACTAAAATTCACCATAACCTCTATTTTCCTTAGTTACACTGTTCTGATTGTATCATAATACTGGAGGACCATTACACATTTGCCTTTTTGCTCAGTCTTCTAGAAATTGTCATGTATTGCAAAAAATTATTTCACCAGTCCAAATAGTGAAAGATCAGGAGCAAGAGGTGGATTTTCTCCCACCAGGTGCCAGGAGACCTGGACAAGGTGCCACCTCCAGTGTGAGGAACCATTTAATCAAGGTAAGCTTTTAACTTAGGTGTGGAATACTTGACAGTGAGGCTGAAATCATAATGGAGAATAGTTTGAGAAAGACCATCTATGGAAATTGTATCAGAAGGAGGATTTCTTTATGAATGTTTGGAGAATATGGGATTGAGACTGAGACTAAGCATGCTGAGAAAGAGAAATATCTTGGAATCGCTGAAAAGACACTTAAAACTCATAAAAGGTTATCTGAACAATGTAGAAACTCAGGCAAGAGTTTTAATACTGGTTTTGGCTTCCCCTACCCCAACCTGCCCCAGGAGATCTAAATATATCTTGAGCTGTTTAAGTCTACCATGTGTGTGTCTGTGTGCACACACCATACTTGTCATCAAGAAACAACAAAGAAACTGCAACAAAGGTCAGCATCTCTGATGTAAATTAGACATTAAAAAAGCCTACCATATTGCTTTTTTCTTTGGCAACAAGTGTGCCAATGTGGTTTGCTATGCTAACAGGTCCAGATCCTCCCAGCCAGTACCTAAAGTCTATCAGAGCCCAGCAAAGCCAAAGGCAGCAAAGGAGTTTCAATCTGAGTTTAAAGTAGCAGCTTGGGGTGGAAACTCATCAAGGTTTGCAATAGTAACCATTGCACAGCTTTTTCTTTAGCCATTTCTTCTACTATGTACAACAGTACCATTAAATATTAAAATATTAGACAGATATGCTACATTTTTGACACAAATTCTGGAACTGTCATATTACTGTTTCATTGCCTTTTTTTTTAATTAGCTTTGTCTATCTGCTAGGACTTTCTAAGTTGTTTTTTTCTAGCTTCCATTAGATGTCAACTCTAACATTTTTCCATCTTACTAGTAAAAGAATAGAATCTTTTTTGTCAAAACTGCTTTTCAGGCGTGTTTGATGAGCAGTATCTCTGTTTTAAAATTAATAATAAAAAATACAATGACTTCTATATTCTGTGGTTGGGATGGAAACAATACTTGGTTTTCTGGATCCTGAGGAAAACCTACATTTAATGATGAATAAAGAATGCTTTCTGGACACTAAAGGTGGCTAGAGAAGTGAGGCAATAAGGTAGTGTTGTACTTTAAGATGAATAACATTTCCCATCAAAGGAAAAAGGAACTGACAAACAATAATCCATTCAAGTTAGCATTTAGATACTAAATTAATAAATTGAAAGTATTGTAGCTATTTTTTTTTTTCTCTCTCTGTTGACCAGAAAGGGTATCCTTTTGAGCATAGCTTGGGAGAACTTGCCTGTAATACGTGCAACAAGAGGCTATAGAGTGAGTTACTACAAATAGAGCTTTTATAATATGTATGGAGGATTAATCTATGAAGTCATCCACCATTGGGGTCTAAGATGATCACTGACAGCAAGCTTTTTAATGGATACTTAACATATGTATGAGAACTGTAAGGGCAAAGAAAATCCAAATGATGTCTGTGAACACTATTAAGTCAGCAAAGGTTTACCTTAAAGAAAATTTCTTTCTTTCCTATGTTTCATTACTCTTCCTTAAAATTCCTTTAATAAATTGGATTTTGTTTAATCTGTGTTAAAATGTGTATTCTCAGTGCATGTACTGAAAATTATGCAGATCTTTGGTTCTGATATGTTGCAATAAAGATAAAAAAAAATTTCTCTCTGTCCTGCATTGCAATATATCTAGTCCTCAAGCATGTTTTTTATGTAAACTGGAACAATATCAACCAGTGAGCAATTAAAATCTCCAAGAACATGAGTGTACAAACAAAGAAAAATATCTGAGTTGAACTCAATTAGATTCTAAAGCAGAGGTTAAAGTGACACTTGGAGCTTGCTTTTCACTATTTCTAATTTAGCTATTACTGTAGCAGTTGTTCAAATTCTGTGAAAACTAGTGACTTGTACCTGACCCGATTTTTCTATGCTAACTGTGTAACTGTGCGAGATGATCAGTCAGGTGTGAATCTTTCTACTTTACAGTTGCTCAGACTGAGATGAATCACACCCTGCAAGCACTTACCTCCCTCCACTGACCGCAGAGAGAGATGGGGGGGACCAGCGTAGATTCAGACGTCTCCACTGCAGATGCTGAAATGAATGACACCCCACATTGTGCTACGCAAGGGACACAGGCAAAAGGCATTACTAAAATCTTCCTGACTTCTATTGTCAGTCGAATCTAAATCTTATTCTTTTGAAGTGAAGGTGCAGTGAGCGTTTACGGTGTGTGGGGATAGTGATATGCCAAATGGAGCAATTTCAGAGCACCTTTCTGGGCTCCATGGGAATTACATCGCAGCCTGTGTTTATCTGGAATCCCATTCAATGATGAAAGCAGACCCTTCCAGTATTGCATGTCAGTACTCCTCTGGATAAAAAGATATTCTTCAGGATAAATTAAAATTGTTTCTAGCTCTTCTGTAGGAGGAGAAATGTGATGAGAAGGCAGTGGTTCCCATTGTACTCCTGCACTGATCACAGAGCTGGCAAGTCCTGTAATGGAAAACACTACTGCATCTTGGGATAAAACTTGTTGAATCTGTTGAGTACAGCCGTCCTTTCTTAAACACAGAAGAATCTGTTGAACTTCCCTGCAGTGTCCAGAAGATGAAATAATAGCAGATTCACCCAGAAGAGGGGTATGCCAAACAAGCAACTGATCTTTTAACTAGAGGGACCACGTCCTTGTCCAGGAGTCACTTTGAGAATAAAGGTATTTAAAGAACAGAAAAAAAGGACACTGTCCAGGAGATTATTTTGAAGAAGCTTTTTGTTTCTGGTGCTAGCAGGAAGCAAAATATCTGAAAGGAAAAAGCTCGTGATAAAAGCAGGAGACTTTAGCGAGGACAATACTGATAAATCTCATCAGCTCTTGAGACCTCAGACATTTTATGTGTTTGGGTTTTTTTGGTTTTTTTTGTTTTTTGTTTGTTTGCTTTTGTGAGGAGCGTGCATCTTGCTATGGCTAGGGTCAGTTTGGCAAGGGGAGGGCCAGATCTTCGTCCAATTTCAGCTTTGGCTGAGGAAAGTCACCAGACCTTGAGCATGTGCAGCATTTGCCCAGCTCATGGAGTAAGAATTGACAGCAAGGACTCAATAAGGAAAGGCATGTCCACTTTCATCAACCAATATTGCTCAGGCAGAGACTGCATGAGAGCACAGGTCCACTCCCTCCTTTCCCTGGGAAGTTCCTTACAGCAGCCGACTGGAGAGCAGAGGGGTGAGCAGGTACAGCCACCACTGGGGTCTGCAGCTCTGGAGGAGGGCTGCTTTCTCAGAGAGATGAGAACAAGCAGAGATGGAGGAAAGAACGGATCCTTCATTGTGCCAGCAAGGAAAAGGGCAGGACAGGATTAATTTTGGAATAAAATCACCTAGACCTTAATTTGAATGGAGAGAGATGAAGAGCAGAACAAAGTGAAGTACTCGCTAAAATAAAAACAATGTTAAAAAAAATCCCTTAAAATCCAAATAGAAAAACTATTCTGTCCAAACGCAAAGGCCATGATTTAAGAATCATTGGTATTTATTTCTGCATGCCACAAGACATTTACTTAATTAGAGAAACATGCTTTCATTGCATTCTGAGTCAATTTAATGGAAAAAAACATGGTTTTTATAAATTTTGAGGGTTTTGTAAAACCTCAACTCTCTCTGGATTCTCTGATCCTTAACCTTACTAATTATGTGCTTTGTTTTCATTACGAATACCATTTAAACTTCACAAACGCCTTTTACTCCTTCATTTCCAATGTCATGTAGCATATGTGTGCAAATGCCCCACTGTTAGGAGTTGTTCAAAGCACCCCCTGCTCCGACTTTGGTCACATTGAACCAGTAACTTTCTCTTGCACTCATTGGATAAATGAAGTCCTATTGCATCAGGAAGAAAACCATGGTGGGCTGACCGTCTGTGAGGGGCCATCGGCACCCTTTCCCATTATTTTTCCTTCTTGGTGTGGGGATGGCCAAAGCTTCAGTCTGCCGCAGTACCTGTGGTGTGCCTTTTCAAGCAGAGACACAGCCAGCCCTCCTGAGCTTTGCAGGAAATGAAGGAGCTAACTACATAGCCAATTTGCATGCACCCATGTAGCGTGCAGTCTTTCAAGCTTACGGGATAATTTATTGAAACAAATGCCTACCATTTTCTATATCATAAATATAATATTTAATCTGCACTAGTTGCTCAAGACAAATTTTATTACGTACTTTTCTTATACAAGGTTTTAATAGGCTGTGGTGGAGAGTTGTACACAGTTAATGCATGCTATGAAGTGTGTAAAATCTAAGATCAGGGAACGTGGTGTATATTTATAGCAGCGTCTGGGAGATTATATGTAATGAATATATTATACCACATACACACCAGAGGCAGAGTTAAGGATGCGCACGAATCCTGCAGTGTGGCATTTCCTAACTTCCGTGTGCTTAACCGTACAACCTTAACATTCCCTGAATGTTCTCCAATGGAATATCTATCAGCCCACATAATCAGCTTGCAAGTTACTCCCACAGAGAAAGATATTTCAGATTGTCCTCTTCCAAGAGACATTAATTAATGCATTTTCATTTTGAAATGCACTACTTTCCAGCCAACACGTCCTGCTGAAGATTAAAAAGCTTTAAATCTTTGTGGAGTAAGGCTCCCCAGGAAGGTTAAAAAAATACTATCTGCATCCCTTTTCCTAGGGGCTTCTCTGTTTTGCCCTTGCACTAACGCTATTATGCACAGCTTGAATTCTGGGAAGACATGATGCTGTGGAAATACAAGTAATTATACTATTCTCTCTCATTTTTACCAACTATTATTTTCATTTTTGCTCTTCCTTTCACTTTTTTTCAGCTGTTTTTATCTGCTGCAAACATCACTTGCAGGTTATTACTTGCAGAGAAAATGCCAGCTGAAAATCGGTGATACATTGGTGAGATGTAAATGATTGCATATTGGGGGCCCCAAATTACAAAATAGCTATTTGGGTAACCTATTTACTCTGAATTCTTGCATGCTGGGCAATTCCCAAGTATTTTAAAGGTTTTGTGCAAATTCCTCTATGAAATTACACCTGTAGTGCACTGTTCTTTATTAAAAGCGATAGAATGTGAAGATGTGAAAAAACGTATCATCCTTGGTAAAGCTAGCAAGCAATTTTGGGTGGCACCACAGACCTTGTAATAAAAGCTTACAATTGAGGAATTACAGATGGATGATAGTTCCTGAATCAAATACAGCTCTGGAATAACCAAAGACAGAATCATTAGTTTCTAACACCTAGCCCACAAACCAGACCAAGGCGGCTGGCATGTACATTCATATGGTTATATTTTATATTATGAATGGGTCGGTTTTTATAGAATTATTTATGAGTATGTAGTTCTTTGAAACAGAAAAATCAGTTGCCAGTGCAGTTTAGATTTTACCTAACCAATAAAAATCATAAAACAACATTTTGTTGCCTTTTAATTGTTCTTTATCTAATAAAGGGAGTGCATTGCTGAAACCCTCTGTTTTCAGAAAAATGACACTGGGGAGGATATAGTAAATGAAATGATGAACTAGCTTTATTTTTATGCTCAGTATTTGTAGGTAAAAATGGCTTCAGCAAAAGAAGTTCAGCTGAGAAATTTTAATGTACACAAGTTTGTGGGCCAAATTGGGATCCAGGGAGTTACACAACAGATGAATTTGGCCACCTGTGTTCATAAACCTTCCAAACTCTGACAAATACAAGCAGGTAGTAAAACAAAGATTGACTATTGCAAGTTGTAACGGCCTTAAGAGCAGCTCTTGAGACTTGATGTCACAGGCGACATTGCCGCCTGTATTAAGTCTCCACGCTGCTTTGGCTGTGCAAAGGTATCCACGATGCCCAGCTGGGCAGAGACAAATGCCATAGAATGGGCACATGCGCCTCAGCCAGGGTACATCAAACAAACATCATCTGCTGTCACAGACAACATGATGTCAGGCTTCGAGCATGAGATCATCAGAGCTTACCATTAGTGGCCTGGCTGTGCTCAAGATACTGTCTCAAAGGTGGACAATGATCAATTAAGCTATTTGACAGCACCTGTGAGATCACTGAATGAAATGGGGCTGGCACAGACCAGGAGCAGAGAGGCAGGACCTGGGCAGTTAGGGTTTCTGCCCTGTTTTATCAGACAACCTGCCATAATATCCGGTATTATTATTTATCTTGAAGGACATTTTATTTCTCTTGCCTAAGGTGTTGGGTGTTATTGGTGGGGAGTACAGGTTGATAGGACACCTCCCATAACTGCCAAGAGACATTCCTCAGGGAAAAGTTGTTCTGAGCATGTTTGCATTTTCTTCTAAAGGTGAATGTGTGTGATTGTTTTAAAAGGATTAAATTGATACCCTTTGATGTATCTTTACCAGGTTTATGAATGCTTTGACCAAACAGTGGGGGTGATAAATTCATTATGGATGATAAACTCATTATAGTGATACACCTGATATGGGTTATAAACTCATTACAGAAGAGGCCTAGTATGGTGAGGCTGATACAAGGCTTTCTATCACTGTCAGCAAAATTGCAAACTATAAAACTTCCGCTCACAAAAATGATGATCTTGGCACACTCCCCTCTTCCATCTCCCCCTTTCAAAGGGTGAGTTTAGACACTTGTGTAGTTTCAACTATTATCTTCAGCCCCACAGCTCACAAATCCCTACCTATTCTTGCTAACCAGGCCAGGTTCTCAGCTGGTTTCTGACATTTCCTCATTATCACCTAAATTCCAGAGGTAGAGCAGGAATTCCTGTCTTCCCTCCCTGCCCCAACCCTGCCCTTCCCACAAATATCCCCACCAGCCCTCCTTATGTGCACAGTCTGGGGTAGAGCTTTCTTTCCTCTGATTTTGCTTATGAAAGTGCTGTTTGGCCCCACCACCACGCCCACCTTGTTCAGGACAACATCCTCTTTCTCCTACAGTCTTCTGTACTAACCTTTGCCCAGAAAGTCACCACATACCCTCTTGAGATCCTTTACTCAGAATACATTTTTCCACTAGCCTGTCAAGAAATCGCCACTGGTAATGACCCAACTGAATGCTAAAATGAATTTCTTGCAACACAGCCTTCGCTATAGAGTCTTCAAAAATTTCTCACCTCCTGGTGATGACGATCTTTCCCTCCATCTTTCCAGCACCTGTAGGATGACATGAGCAGGACACATACTGCAAGGAAGGTCATGTGAAGGACTAAAAGTCATGACATAAATCTGCATCTGGAAAATGTATTACTTAAAAGAACTCCTTTGAAAACAAGGCCTTTCTAGATAGGACACCTACTACAGACTGCACAGTTAAGTGGCCTCCTTGACTAATTAGTTGAGCATTTGTAGCTGGTGTCCTCAGCTGAATGCAAGTCTCATGTTCACTTCTATTTGCAACCTCTTTACTTGTCTGAGGACTAGATGCTTCCCTGGTCCCTATCTCCAGGACTGCAGACGAGATATTTACTAGAATGTACAGGCAATTGAATCTTGAAGAAACCCTACAGTCAACTGAGATCCAAGCCTTTTTAGCAGCTGCAGACTGCTTTGTCTCTCTAACAGAGATAACAGAAGATACTTCGATGAGTAAATAGATCATCACATTTGATAGCAAACATACACCATGTGGCAACTCTATCACTTGGTAACATAACAGAAGTATATTCGAACAGGATTAAGTAGGTAAGGTGGTGATGCTTTTGTTTCAGTGCCAAGGTGAGTTTTCTGAGGGATAGTTCAGTGACAGCTGAATAGCTCAGTGCCACAGAAAAATTTTCTCCTGGTTCTGTGCATTGTGCTGTTTCCTGCTAAATTAGTGAATTGAATTGACTCAGTAAAAGGTCTTGCACATAGCAGAAATGGCACAAAGGAGGGGTGGGAACCTACCTTTCCAGCATAAGAGCAGAACAAAGAGGACTGCAGGCACAGGGTGATGGGGAACAGGCAGCCCGTTTCAACAGCTCTCTGTTCTGTTGAATCAGGCACCAAGGTACACCGTCGTAATGTGGAAATTTCAATAGCGAAATTTAAAGAGAAAAACATTCAGAGTCACCAAGGCCTCACCATAGAGCAGTATTTGGTCTCAGGGTCTTTTGTTTCTAAACATTTTCATCTTAATTATTACTTTTATGGTGATATTGCAACAATATTCACAATGAGTATCCTGTTATGCAATATATTGTACAAATTCAGGAAGACTATCTCAGCTGTAGACAGCCTCAGCCCAAAGTTCTCAATATGCAAATCCATGTATATGGGAGTGCATCATCCATAGATCTTTATATGCATCACTACAATCTCAGAGTTGAATTCTTACTTACAAAAGATTAGAATTTCAAAAAGGAGAAGAAAATAGCACTTGCAATGGTATGGCCAGCTGGTGACTGTTTCATAACAAGGCCTTTTTTTCCCCTCCTTTAAATATAATTTACTGGAACTTTACTTAGAGATGCAACAAATTAGCAGCTATTCATTTTATAATGAAGAAGGCCTCATGTAAATCTAAGCTGTGAATAGGCAATCAGAATTTATTTGGACATAAAGGGTTATTTGCCAGGCTAATATTTCAATATTGAACTCCATACTGCTATCAGTACCATTATAGACAGTTTTATGCAGTTATTTTAAGTTCTTATGTCATTACATTCCCTCTGTTTGATTCTACATGGTACCTGTAGCTATTACTAACCCCTGCATGAAAGACTACCAGAAAAAGACAAAATGGTTCTTCTTTGGATAATATATAAGTTTAACTCATCTCCCCTCAGGTCTGAATAAGCATTAAAATGGAAGCTTTTATTCTCCTGGAACAACCTCAGTTCTGGGGATTCAACAATACGATTACATGCAGGCTTTACATAAGTTCAAACAACAGCAATTAAGAACACCAAATAATCCAGTGTTGGTTCATTTAAGTAACTACAAAATGTAGTTACTTAACTACATCAGTTCAAACTCCTAATTCATGTACCTTCTAACACCCAAATAATTTTCCACTTCAGTCCTGTCAGTTAATCTTTAGGTGGGACACAAATAGCTCATTGCAGTGATGTTTTCCAGTATGCCCAGAAAATGTTTCCTATTTGGCAGGGTACTTACTGGTGACGTTACTTGGTAAAACAGAGGGCTGAGGCTAATAGATTAGGGGTTCTTCTTGTTGCTGTGCCCCTTCTTTGCCCCTGAGCTTCTTTCTCTGTGCGAGTAACCCTATTGTTTTGAAGAAATGGTGGCCAATTAGAAGGGCAATTGGTTTACTGTGACTGAGTGTTTTGCAGTGGTTTTGGATGAAATGTGTGTGACTGCAGAACACAGTGCATGTGGGCAGTGGGGACAGCAGGTCTGCCGTGCCTGCGGGCAGCCTGGCTGCACACACCCAGTCTCCTGGGAAAGCAGGTATCCAGAATCCTGGGCAATGGTATAAAACCTTCAAAATCCAGAAGGGAGATTTTAATTATAATCCCTCTTATTTCACAAAGATGTGCGCGGAAAAATTCAGATGCAAGAGAGCCCAAGAGCCTTTATGGTGTCTGTGCGCATTCTTTCCTCTCTGAGGGTCATCTGTGCTTAATAAATCAGTGACTTTGTCTGCAAAGGTATGTAGCTGTCTAGTTTTGGATCAGTAAAATTTGAAATCCCAAATCCCAGTTTGTATTAGGTGCCTAAAAGGGACCTATGCCTATGACAAACGTAGGCAACTAAAAATTAGATATCAAAGTGTGAACTAATCACACAAAGCTCACTTAAATCATTGTAGAAAAACTGATATTCCCCAAGGTTAGGAAACAGGTGTCCAACTAAATCTGACAAATTGCTGGAAGTAAGCTTTTCTCTCCAGTGCCTACAAATAAAATCTTTTGTTACTAATTCATGGAGGGGAGGAAGAAGTTATGTCCCTTTTCCCCTTTGGGGGTTCTGTGCAACAGGTTCCTCCCCACCCCCTGAAAGAGTCCAGCACACTTTATTGCCAGGAAGACGCGGTGCTCTGTAGCCTTAGTCTGGCCAGCAATAGTATGGCTGGGGCAGCACAGACCTCCAATGCGTGGTGGATTTTTCCCCCACATGCATTTTTATCAGTCTGAATAGCTCTGCATTTGCCTCCTCCTGTTTGTCTCTCAGCTGTAGTTGTACTTTAGCATGTGATTCTCTATACTGGTCTTTCATGGCAAAATTATTATTATAACTGTGCTGGAGTCACAAGGAAGAACCCATGTGGGTATTAGGTCATGCATTTGCTTAGCAAGTTATACATGCTACGTGGGCATGTAACACATCCCCATGAGCGGCAGCCTTACTTCTTACTAGTTTTAATTACTAAATAAATTAACTGTGAATATAAAGCAATATCTTCAAGCAATCAATGTACCAGATCAGAGAAAATACTCAGAAAGTATGAAGGAAGTGAAAATAAGTTGAGCATGTGCTCAAGTGTTTTGCCACTTTTGCTGAGACTGATTTCTCACATCTACGCATGTATACCACTCTCATTCATCACCCTGCCCTCGCCCAGGGACTCAGGGTCCTCCAGAATAAGAATAAGAGCCCTAAATCCCTGTCAGCCAGCCAAAGCTGTGCACCATATAACAAATTTCTTACGTCCCCAAAGGTGGCCTCAAACATTTTTAATAAATCTTTAGCGATGTATCTTCTGTATCTGAAATATGTAAAGGTCAGACGGTGCTATTCTGACTGACCCTGACCCAAAGCTGTTCCCTCCATGGCTGTAGTAGGACTGCTCGGGGTAATATACAGCAGTTGTGACCAGGAGAGGCACAGCCTGGCCGTTCAAGACCAGGCAGTTCTTCTGCTGGTGCCAGGCAATGGTCGCTGCCTGCCCAGCCACGCTCGATTTGCAGTGCCCAGGGGAGAGGAGGCACCTCGCCTGCAGGGTCCCGCACAGCCCTGCCAGAGCACACTGCTAGCACCGGTTGTCTGCAGATTTAATGGAGCTAGCTGCCTCTGTTTTAGCCAGAGCTTCTTTACGCCGCTGCTTCCCAGCTCCCCCTCAGTGATTTCCTTGTTTGGTTTTAACATTTTAATTTTGCCAAAACGTTAAGGCAGCGCTTCACCTGCTGATCGGGTGTAACACTGCTGCAGGGAATGGGGAAAAATAAAAAAGGTGCTTAGCTCAGCTGAACTCCCTCTCTTGCCGCTGTAAAAATAATTGTTATCATTATCTAGCTGCTTTCTGGAGACCATCAACTTACCTGCTACACAAACTGTAACGGCAGTAACAGCAGCTGGACCTGACATACAGCCTTGCCCTTGGTGTATTAAATCATTCTGATGTAATGTCTAACAAACCACATGACTCACCTATTAAACCTTTTCAGGGGCATGTGCTCTGGCACTAGGAGAGAGCTTGTAATGAGGCCAAACTCGCAGAGGATAAAAGGAACATATTATGAAAACAAGCTATTGAAGGCGTGCATGCTAATTTGAGCGAATGCATTTGGACATGTAAGAGCTTTGCTGTTTCTGTGTAAAATGTTTCCAATTTCTTATTTCCCATTGCAAAGCTGATTGAGTCAGCAGCAGCTTGCCACTTGCATTCCAGGTGGCGTGATATGTCTCCTCATGCACTAACTCATATAGGTCATTAATATGCTAAATAAGTTGTAGCCAATTGGCTCCCATGGTGACAGCTCCAAAAGCTTCATGAATAATCAATGGAGCACCTGGAGGCATGAAATTTTCATACAAAGAGTTTCTAGACTTTTGCATTAAGCTCTGAGCAGGGACAGACAAGTGATAGACATGACTGGCACTTTGAGGAGTTTCAAAAATAAGAAGTGTTATTTTAAAAGAAAATAGCAATCTTATTAAAATAAGAACGAATCCGAAACTCCATCTCCTGAAGCATTTCTATGAAAGGCAACTAAATTGATTCTCTTGCCGTCTTTTGGACAGACGCATGTTTTAGAGTTGGTGAGGGAGTGTGGGAATACTTCAGCTACTCTATACAATCTGCAGTAAACTCAGGGTTCACTGGTAGACTTAAACAGTTCTTTAGAAAATTAATAAACAGTTACTGCTTTTACCTATTTTCTCTGCAAAAATTCATATGCCTATAGATTTTAGGAGTAAAAATCATGTGGTCTGAGTGACACTGGCAAGTGTTATGAGCAGGGTGTCAGTTCACCCTCTTAAAAGCAGGTGCCTTTCTGACATTGTTTCCTTTTTAAGTACTAACGTATTACTTCATAGGCCCTTTCAGACGACTTCATTACTGAAACAAGCAGACCACAGGCAGGAAATGTTTCACTATTTGATAGAGCAGACCAGAAAATCAGTTAAGCCTCCGTAGGGACTGCGAGGATGATAGGTGTGGTCCTGCCTCATACTTTCCCCAAATAAGCTTGTGCCTCACATGTTCCTGGTGCTGGGAAAGAGGAAACTGGAGATGTGCTGGCCAGTGAGTATGTGTATAGCGATAGGTTTTAGACATGAGGCAGCTCCAGTATTTCCTCTTCCACATGGGGCTGTTGTGTACAGGAGACTCTCCTGCAGAAGTCTAGTGCCTGAGGAGCTGCGGGACCCTGTCCCTCCAAAGCTTTGTCCCACTGTCCGGTTCTCTGTTGTGAGCACTGACTTCTCATGCAGATGCACTGGGAGTGGCAAGGAAAAGTGCCAGTACTTCATCTCTGCTTGACATAATTTTCATACAACTGCTGAGAAGACAGCAATGGCCCCAGCCGCTCCTTCTGGCATTACTATGGGCGGTTTTCCAATCCCTTCCTACAGAGCGTGTAAATTAAATGTATTTCAGTCTCAGCTGTGTTTGGGGTGTTTCAGATGAGATCCTCAGCAAAATATTTGTGCTCTTCACCATTTATTCTGACATAATGTCAGCCTGGGTCATCAATAAAAGAGTTGGAGAGTTCAGGCTGCAGAAGCATCACGAACATCATCATGAAAACCTCATGTACCAAGAGATTTGCTGGTGAGGAAAATGTACAGATGTTGGAGCTAATCAAAACTGGCACAGCTAGTCGGCTGAATAACTTAGAAATCTCCTTTCTTCTGCCTTGAACACTTCCATAAGCAGAAAAAAGAGTGTAAATATATTACTAACATGGCTCCACATAAGCAAGGGCAGCCCTTACTTTGGGATTAGTAGGGTTTGTCCCCACCAGAACTTTACAAAACTTGCTAAAAATCTTTCTTTGATGTCTGTTTTAACAGTGACGTACAGTAATGGTATAACACTAGCGAGGCAACCTACAGGGTTCCTAGAAGGTAACATGTAACTGGAAGTTAACATGTAAAAATTCATAATGAGATTCAACAGTTGTTTTTTTTCCCCACTAAGGTTTAACTGAATGCTCTGCAGAACTCTTGTGAATTTGTGTGCCCGCACAGCAGCACTCTGCAGCAATTGTGCTGGCTGACCCAGGAATCCAGCAATAGGCAAGGGCTGACTTTGGTCGAGCATTAAAAAGGGGTACATAAGAGAAAGTACAAGGTCCTTACAAGGTATTGGCAGTTTTTAATGTTTCCTAAACTAACAGAACTACATGTTCTCATTTTTTAATATTATCTTGATAATGAGTAACTTACACTGTTCTTGCTTTGTACAATGTTGTTCCCTTAAACATGTTGCATTATATGCTCTGGCATACAGAAAAAAAATCCCACACAAAAGTGGACAAACATGCACATATACCAGTCTACCACACAATTTTCTTTTGAGACCAACCATCAATTAAAAAGCATTGAAGGTGTCTTGGCAAGTGTCTTGGCTTGGACACAAATATCCTGAAATCCTCTAGCATTTTCATTCACTAAGGAACAAAGCATGGATTTTCCCTATCAATCCCTTAAGGAGAAACTTAAAACATCCACCATCGGTAGAGTAATGGCGTTGACTTCTGACACAAAATGTGTCTCTTGTTGGAGGGAGAGAAATTGCTATCTAGAAGCCATAAAGGAAGGAATACTCTTTATAGACTACAACGATTAAAAAAAAAAAAACTTTGACTTCCTTACTCTTCGATGGTGAGGTGAGAAGTGTGCTCTCCACTGAGACGTGTTAGAAAGATGGACCTCCACAGCTCAGCTCAGTAGGCTGTGAGAGTTTGCTCAAGTCCTCCAGAGACAGTGATTTCCGAGGCAGAGCCCTCCTGCCAGTCTGATAAACTCTGTTCTTAGTAAAGTGAAATAATCTGGTTAAAAGTACTAATTTAAATGGTGCCCACATTACCTTATTGCAAACTTCCTCCACCCAGTGTTGTACAGTGCTGTAGATACACCTTGTGTCTACATCTGAGTTGAAGAGAGCTTGAGGCAGGTGGGGACTGGGCAGGATCACATCATCTCCCATCTGCCTTCACAAAAAGTGTGATTAGTATTATGGGTCCTCAGTCACTGTCTCGTGAGAGCTGGGGAATACGGCTGGTAAGTCACAGGGTCTCTATGCCTATATTGTCTTTGGCCATGATAGAGTTAATTTTCTTTATAGTACCTGGTGTGGTGTGGTGGTTTGGATTTGTGCTGGAAACACTGCTGATAACGAAGAGATGTTTTTGTTACTGCTGAGCAGTGCTCCCACAGAGCCAAGGCCTTTTCTGCTTCTCACCCCACCAGCGAGCAGGCTGGGGGGGCACAACGAGTTGGGAGGGGACACAGCCGGGACAGCTGACCCCGACTGACCAAAGGGATATCCCACACCATATGACATCACGCTCAGCAATAAAAGCTGGGGGAAGAAGGAGAAAGGGACGTTCGGAGTGATGGCGTTTGTCTTCCCAAGTCACCATTAGGTGTGATGGAGCCCTGCTTTCCTGGAGATGGCTGACCACCTGCCTGCCCATGGGAAGTGCTGAATGAATTCCTGGTTTTGCTTCGCTTGTGTGTGTGTCTTTTGCTTTACGTATTAAACTGTCTTTTCGCACTTTTACCCTTCTGATTCTCTCCCTCATTCCACCACGAGGGAGTGAGTGAGTGGCTGGGTGGAGCTGAGCTGCCTACCAGGGTTAAACTACACCACCACCATATCTCAGGAACATCGCAGGTGGCATTGGAAACCTCCTGAGTCTGAAGATCGTTCAAATTTTTTTCCTCCTGTGTTGTAGTACCCAGTTTTCCAGAGATCAATGTAGAGGAGATAATCCTTAGAAAGATTTCTTCTCTCACATCTGCTTCCTCCAGGTTTGTTTATGTAAGATTTTCCTTTCTCCAGTTTGTTTTCAGAGTTCTGTGCCCCAGATTTATTAAGCTTTGCAGCTTTGTTACCACATCCAGAATATACAATTTGGGATTGCACATTGATTGTCTGTTTAAGAAATGAAATGCCACACTGCATATAAATATGTTTCCATTTGAAAATAAAGTGCACAACTTAAGGGACAATCAATACTTGCAATGACTGATGGAAAATTAGGGAAGTGGTGAAATTCATGCATGGCTTGTTATGGCTTCTGTACATGTTAAGCCTTACAAATATGTTACACAGAATAACATCTATAAAGTGTGCTCACTTCTGTTTAAACTTAAACTCTACACTGTGTGAAAGAATCTTACATGAGATAATTACTAATAGGGATAAAAGCATGACTTTGACATTTTGAACATGCATCTTTCTAAATTCTGTTAGAGTCATTTGTAGTATCTAAGCAGCTATAAAACAGATTGGTGGCATCTCTTCTGATATATTTTATATGTGCAAGTCCTCTGTGTTATACAAATATCTCAACTACTTGTGGTGTTTTAATGCCTTCCTAGATCACAGCTGAAAACTTGCCCTCATGAAAAAGGACAGAAATGCAGCTGAATTTTTTTACACCAGAATTTGTTCTCATATATTTGTAAAACCTCCTCTGATCAAGGGTTCAGTGGAAGTCCAAAGATAACTGTGGTAGTGATTAAATTGTCAATTCGACTGATATTTTAAAAATCTGAGTAGAATCATTTTCTTCCACACAAGAACAGCAGAGAATGTTAAATCAGGATCTCCTGTGCTCTGCCAGGCTTGAGTCTTGGGATCACCTTGGTTACAGAAGGTGCAGTTACTGACTTGTATACTGGAGCTGGGACTTGGCTGGGTCTGCACTGCAACTCTGCAGCAGGACGAAGACCAACCATTCCTACTCAGGAGCCAGGAAGCACTCCAGCAAGTTCACCAGCCTAAATGAGCAAAGGATCAAGACAGCACAACAGTGTAGAAATAAACAATATGGATCAACAGTTGTGAAGACTGAGGTACTGCTGTTGACCTCATCAGTAGGTCTGTGACTCATTTTCCCTGCTGTAAATCAAAAATTGCTTTATCCCTTTCAAAGCTTTGAGAATTTTGGATAAAACTTTATTTGATGCAGAAGTGCTTTTTATCCTGAGGGCAATACGCTGTGTCCACTGGGTTTCACTGTCCTCATTGTTCCTCTTGGATCACTATTCAGACAGAAGCATATAAGAAATAGAAGTGTTAAAAACCTGTAACTGCTCTGTCTAAATTCCATTTTAACTAAATTGAAAGAGAATCTCTCAGGAAATAAAACATATCTGGCTGTCACAGGGGGCTTGGCCTGCACAGTCATCATGTGTTTCATCATGAGGCTACTAAACACTGAAGCTACCATATTGGATTAGAAGAATTTTTTTCCCCTTTTGCATTGAAGACAAGCTTCCCAGCATGCAAATCAGGGGTTCTGGGGTCTCCCTGTGGCCAAAAGCTTCAGAGATTGCTGTCCAGTTCCCACAACAGAAATTTCCTAGATCCATAGATGTTTTCAATAATTACTTAGCTGACATTGTAGGTTCACCTAAGTAAGAAAACCCACAGGAATATTTTATATTATGTAAGGTAAGACATTACAAAACTGGTGAAACCACATAGTGTCTATTCTCAGGCATCCTCAAGCCATCATGCACATCTCAGTTCGCCAGGTAGTATTGAGCTTTGACATGTTTCATTTTGCTGAGAACCTCTCCTGACTTGAAGCAGGTTTCTGCTTTCAGCTAGTATAATCATTGTTGCAGGTTTAATGTCTACCAAATACTGCTTTTGTGAGGTTCACTAAGTAAATATTACATTTTGTATTCATTTGCACATTGTAAAGCGTGTTTTTATACATATCTCAATCCCATGAACAGCTGTGACCTTTCATAGACCTTACAACTGTGAACCTCATGGCTGTGGAAGTATATGGGGAACTGAGGTGGGATGAGTATTGGCTATTTTCATACGGTCACTGTCTGAAGTACAAGTGCAATGTGCATGTCAGTATCTGAGCTATATTTCTTAGGTTCCCTTTAAATTAATGGGAGAAAAGTAAGTCTTTTAAGGGACCAGTTAATTTGATCCACTGTAGATACATGCTTAGGGATGAGGTCAGTCATTCTTTAATTCCTTTCCATTGCCTCAAAAGTGGCCAAGGGAGAATAGTTAAGATGTAGATGTCTAACCTGTAAACATCTACACATGGAGAGATGAATGCCTACTGCAGAGTCCAGCACATCTTGTTAATCAAATTCACAGAAAAATCACTGTGCGATGTGGATACTTAGATGATATATGTACGCTATTTACAAGTTGGTTTCAAAACATCATCTTTCTTAATTGCTTAGGTAATCATAGTAATGCTATATTTTATTGTGATCTTTTCAGACATCACTGTAAATTATTGTGAAGTGGTATTTGAGCTTCTCATAGCTATAGCAATTAAGTTGAGCAGAATTCTAAATTATAGAGATACATTTACAAAAATTGACATGAATATTCTAGAGCTTTGTCTACAATACAGGTTATTCCTGGATGTCAGCTTATCCAATGGCATAAATACTGTTTTACAACTGTCATGTAAAAAATCTTAGATATGCTTATCTAAGACTAAGTATTATGTCAGTTGTTTGTTTATAATCGTTGACTGTTACAGTAAATGCTATTTAAAATCTACTAATTCTGGAAAGTATTTAATCTCCTAAGCTTCAAAGGGTAGATAATGTCCAATAAAAGGCATCAGAGATCCCGACCCTGGTAGCAGTTTCTCTCAGAATCTCATACTGAATTATGTTTTTTTTAACTCCCATATCTGAAAGAGGAGGAAATAGCCTGGATCAGTGGAAGGACCTTGAGAAAGACATTGAACTGGTTTGGTTCGGTCTGGTGGTTTGGATGTAGAAGTTCAGCACATCATAGGCTTCAGAAATCAAAGCAATCACAGCCTGCCATCTAATTTGACCAAACTACCAGCTGCATTTGGAATGGTCTTCTGTCACTATTCATCTTCAAGACACGTGATGGTTCAGGAAGACAACATTTTTCAGCACTGTCTTTTCCAAATTTGGTCCCCCCCTTTACTAGTATTTTTTGCTACCTCTAAGCAGTAGACACGGGTCTGCTGCGCACAGGTTGCTTTTTTTTGCACACGGAAATGGAGGCCACCACAAACCCCTCTGCAGAAGGCCAGGTTGCTGTCAGCTGCCTGCAGACAGATGGCCCCTCCATTCCCTCACCGTATTATGAGGAAGAACCGTGTGTCAACTCCAAATAGACTGGCGCAGTGTGTGGCCACAGCTGGAGGAGCCACTTGAAGCAGTTCAGGTGCCAGGAGCTGCCTCTGCGCGGGGGCCAGGGGTCTGCTGTGCTGGCATCCAGCCTGGGAAAGCAGCTGCGGGGGCTGTTCCTCAGCCCCGCTGCCTGATCCCCCGCTGCCTGCACGTGAATACTTGGTCCTTCAACTGTGTTTAGCTGCCTTGAAGTCGTTTCATTACGTCTTGTGCTTCAAACAGTAATTTTTTACCTGTAAGAATAACTGGGGCCATTTCATCAACGTTTCCAAAAACTCTTGTACATTTTTGTCAAATTCTATAGAATCTTCCGTCAGTATGTTATCAATATGTTATTGAGATTACCGTCTCATCCTTCAGTGTTCAATGACTCAATATCATATTGTTGCATGTTCTCCAGACCCAGCTGGGAATTTAGGCCTTCCTTGTTTTCTCCCAGGGTTTCCAAAAAGCAAAGTTATTGCTACCCTATACAGTCTGAGTATGCCATAATAGCTGTTGAGTTGTGCAATAAAGAATGCTATTAGTCTCATTTTACAGAGTGAGGAAGCACGTCATGGAGATTGGAGCACAAGGTTTACATGAATTTTGGTGTCCAGAGATGATGAGGACCTGAGTGTTTTTTCCCAGCATGTTTAGCATGGGATAGCAGCACTCCAGATGTTCAAAGCACAGCTCCTGTTGACTTTAGCTCCAGCTCTGAGACCACACTAGCCCACAAATCAGGGACCCAGGAGAAACACACAGTTGTGATCAGCTTTATGATCACTATGAGTTATGGGGTAAAGACTACAAACATGATGTTTCTTCCATCGTGCTGTCTCAGGGAAGGAGGAAGCTGGGGTGGCGGATCCTTGTCCAGCCCAGGACAACAATTACAGCAACATGTCAGCCAAAAGCAATGGTCAACATGATTTGAACCAGTGATGATGTCAGTACCAAAATAAATGTAGCACAACACCAGCAGCTGCCACTTTACTGCTCAGCCTTCTGGGCAAGGGCTCACTAAGCCCACTTGGGAACCAGAGACTGGAAGGGGTTTATCGCCTCACCAAGCGCCTGCTCCCCAGCTGATTTACTTTCCCGGGGGTCTTCCGTATGGCCCTGGCAGATGTGGTCGCACCCATAGAGGACCCAGCAATGCAAAATTATTGTGAGGCCGCTGGAACCCTCTTCTTTATTCTGTGTCATGCAATGCCTGCTCTCACCACAACCCCTCTCTCACCTACTTGTCCCCCAGGATTCTCTTATCTCCGCATCTATGACTTCGCTTTCTGGGCCTGGCTGGGAAGGGGGAAGATGCTGCCAGTCAGGGGAGAAGGGCCACAGCCTGACTGTAGCCTTCTGCATCTTCCCTGGCTGGAGAAGAGAGGCCACTCATGTAGTATTGTCCTTCCCCCACCAGAGAGAGACAAGCACGCTGGAGATCAGAGTGAAACAGGTCTTGACTCCCACATGGTGAGCCAGTTCCACTGAGCTCTGCAAAATGGTTTGATTTAAAAAAAATAGACAATGACAAAGCTTTTTCATCAGCATTTCCTATCCAGCCATACCTGTAGTTCTTGGTTAGAAAGGGAAATATTCCACCTTTTAGTGAGGAGGGCACATAGTCACCCTGTTCTCAGCAAGAGCTGTGGGTTGATACACGTGCATAGCCCATTCTTGTGCAGGGGGAGCCCACGTTTTCATGGTGACACGTTCTAGTCACCACTAAACCAGCCTGGTCAAGCATACTGAATGAAGGTATCGTTCTTAGAAATATTTAGCTCCAGATCATAGCCAACCAGAGAGTTTTACAGGTTTTTAGGATTTGCAAATATTTGATTGGCTTCTCACAGTGACAGTAAAGGTCACTTTTGTTTTACAAAGATGGCCTTTTTGTCAAATTTCTGAATCGTGATGGTGTAAGAGATGCTCACCAGTGATTTTCAGCATGGGGAACACAATGTATTTCCCTCCAGCCTTGTTCTCAGAAATTATTAAAGTCTACTCATTCACTCCTCCCTCGCCCTGCTCCTTTCCAATGAAACAACCTACCAGAGTTTATGTCGTGGTTTAACCCCAGCCAGCAACTAAGCGCCATGCAGCCGCTCACTTACTCCCGCCCCACCCAGTGGGATGGGGGAGAAAATCGGGAAAAAGCAGCAAAACCCGCGGGTTGAGATAAGAACGGTTTAATACAACAGAAAAGAAGAAACTAATAATGATAATGATAACACTAATAAAAAAACAACAGCAATAATGAAAGGATTGGAATGTACAAATGATGCGCAGTGCAATTGCTCACCACCCGCCGACCGACACCCAGTTAGTCCCTGAGCGGCGAGTCCCCTGCCCCCACTCCCCCCAGTTTATACACTAGATGGGACGTCACACGGTATGGAATACCCCATTGGCCACTTTGGGTCAGGTGCCCTGGCTGTGTCCTGTGCCAACTTCTTGTGCCCCTCCAGCTTTCTCACTGGCTGGGCATGAGGAGCTGAAAAATCCTTGACTTTAGACTAAACACTACTGAGCAATAACTGAAAACATTAGTGTTATCAACATTCTCCACATACTGAACTCAAAACATAGCACCGTACCAGCTACGAGGAAGACAGTTAACTCTATCCCAGCTGAAACCAGGACAGTATCCACCCCTTATTCTATACCATTGACGTCATGCACAGTTCCCATACCTTTAGTTACATCCTGATCAATCATCATTACCTTTCCATCCCTTTAAGACATATGAACAATTATATATATATATATATATATATGTATACACACACAGAGATACCATTCCTTTAGTTCATGGGTCATGCTCATAAAATGTTCATTGAGTTCATTTAGTTTCCGACTCTGGGCTCCATCTGTCATACCAGTTTTTCTGGGCAGGAGGGATGGTGCAAAGTCCTCTCAGTCGGTAGAGCAGAATTGGGCTTCAGTGCGGTGTGACAAGCAGGTGACATTTGGCGCAGCAGGAGGATGGTGTGCACCGTTGGATTGTTGCATGCTGGAGTCAGTTCTGGTTCCATCACTACTGCGCTTTTCTCAGTTTTATCACAGTTCTTTCTTGCTTGATCTAAGTGATTCTTACTATAGTACTATGGATATAGCATATAACAATTATAGTAATGATAACATACAGTAGCAGGGTTATATAGCAACTAATATCATACAGTTTAATTCTGGCTATTCTCACCTAAAATTAAATCCCCTTGAGGCACACATCGGACTTCCCCATCTTTTTGCATCACCCACCAAGTGAACCCAGGCCCTTGAGCAAAAGCAATCCCACGAATGGGTTTACCTTTGCCTGAGGCAGGAGTAACCCAGACTGTCTTCCCTAACATATTTCTTATATGCACTACAGGGACTTTATCCCCTTCTACAGTACGTAAAAATTCTGACTGGGCAGGGCCACCCTGATTGGCAGATCCTCTGGTGTTGACTAACCAGGTGGCTTTTGCTAAATGTGTATCCCAATGTTTGAAAGTTCCACCCCCCATTGCTCTCAATGTAGTCTTTAACAGTCCATTGTATCGCTCAATTTTCCCAGAGGCTGGTGCATGATAGGGGATATGATACACCCACTCAATGCCATGGTCTTTGGCCCAGGTGTCTATGAGGTTGTTTCGGAAATGAGTCCCGTTGTCTGACTCAATTCGTTCTGGGGTGCCATGTCGCCACAAGACTTGCTTTTCAAGGCCCTGGATAGTGTTCCGGGCGGTGGCATGGGGCACAGAATATGTTTCCAGCCATCCGGTGGTTGCTTCCACCGTTGTGAGCACATAGCACTTGCCTTGGCGAGTGTGTGGGAGTGTGATATAGTCAATCTGCCAGGCTTCTCCATATTTATATTTCAGCCATTGCCCTCCATACCACAGGGGCTTTAACCGCTTGGCTTGCTTAATTGCAGCACGTTTCACATTCATGGATAACTTGTGCAATAGTGTCCATGGTCAAGTCCACCCCTCGATCACGAGCCCATCTATATGTTGCATCTCTTCCCTGATGGCCTGAAGCATCATGGGCCCACCGAGCCATAAATAGCTCACCCTTATGTTGCCAGTCCAGGTCCACCTGAGCCACTTCAATCTTGGCAGCCTGATCCACCTGTTGGTTGTTTTGATGTTCTTCAGTGGCCCGACTCTTGGGTACGTGAGCATCTACATGATGTACTTTTACAACCAGATTCTCTAGCCAGGACGCAATATCTTGCCACAGTGCGGCAGCCCAGATGGGTTTACCTCTGCGCTGCCAGTTGCTCTGCTTCCATTGCTGTAGCCACCCCCACAGGGCATTTGCCACCATCCATGAGTCAGTATAGAGACAGAGCACTGACCACTTTCCCCTTTCAGCAATGTCTAACGCTAGCTGGATGGCTTTCACCTCTGCAAACTGACTCGATTCACCTTTTCCTTCAGCAGTTTCTGCAACTTGTTGTGTAGGACTCCATACAGCAGCCTTCCACCTCCAATGCTTTCCCACAATGCGACAGGACCCGTCAGTGAACAGGGCATATTGCCTCTCATTTTCTGGCAGTTTATTATACAGTGGGGCTTCTTCAGCACGTGCCACCTCCTCCTCTGGCGACATTCCAAAATCTTTGCGTTCTGGCCAGTCTGTGATCACTTCTAAAACTCCTGGGCGACTGGGGTTTCCTATGCGAGCCCGTTGTGTGATCAGTGCAATCCACTTACTCCACGTGGCATCAGTCTCGTGACGTGTAGAGGAGACCCTCCCTTTGAACATCCAGCCCAGCACTGGCAGTCGGGGTGCTAAGAGGAGCTGTGTTTCAGTACCAACCACTTCTGAGGCAGCTTGAACTCCTTCATATGCTGCCAATATCTCTTTTTCAGTTGGAGTATAGCGAACCTCGGATCCTTGATATCCTCGACTCCAAAACCCCAGGGGTCCACCTCAGGTCTCCCCAGGTGCTTTCTGCCAGAGGCTCCAGGTAGGGCCATTCTCCCCGGCTGCAGTATAGAGCACATTTTTAACATCTTGTCCTGCCTGCACTGGTCCAAGGGCTACATTGAACATTCTTCACATACTGAACTCAAAACATAGCACCGTACCAGCTACTAGGAAGACAGTTAACTCTATCCCAGCTGAAACTAGGACAGTTTACCATTTTCTGTGCTTGATGGGAACTGTCAAACAACCCTAAAATAGGCATTATTATTGACAGCCATTATATCCAAGGCAGCTTACTCCAGTAATGAATAAGCATCCATTCTCCTTCCACCCACAGATACACACCTGCCATTAGTGACTATCACAAACCATGCGACACATTCCTGTGGGCAGGACCTTAATTATTTCCCTCAGTTTCCCCTCGTATGTCCTTAGAAAGCTTGCCAATATAATCAGTTATGGCTGAGTTGGAAGTCTGCTGATTTGGAAGGAAAGAGCTTGTTAAAGGGTCTTTTAAGAGATCGGTTGCGCTGTGGGTGTAGAGTTAAAATTAATGGCATCTGCGCTGAGGTGTGCAGTGGCTGTGATAGCTGTGACAGATGTAGCGCTGCTGCATATTACACAGTGGTGCAGTCACCCCACATCACGTGTCCAGGGTGTGTGTCATCCTCAGCAAGCTTTATCTGTGGAGAGAAAAAGGGCTGACGGTAAGCCTGTCCCAGCAGTTGCTTAAGGCAGATAGGATTGAGAACCACCCCTAAGGTAACACAGTTTTCTAGCAAAGTCTAGTTTACATTAAAGGAAGAAAAAAAACCCCAACATTTCTTTAATATTTAGCAGTTGCCTTGAACTTGTCTGAGCACAGTGACTTCAGTGATTTTCTGGACTGACAAAGTATATTTTCTCTGGAGCTCATTACAGAGCTGGGCTGTGTCAGAAACAAAGAAGTGGCTTTATATAAAGACTTGAAAGAAGAGAGGGCAGAGGGTTTGTGAGCCAGCTCAAGAAAGACATTCAAGGCAAAGGGGCCACTGAAGAAGAAGCTGCAGAGACAGTTGCAAGAGAATTTAGCACATAAAAATATGTGCGATGCTACACAGAGCGTGTATATGTAATATTCATAAGACTGTCTTTTAGACGCACTCTTCCTCTAGATTTTGAAGCTGTCTGAAATCTGCAGACTTTCAAACCACTTAAATATAATAAAGCCTGCACTGATTATATCATGATTGCTGACATTTGGTGTCTGTCAGTCTGAAATAACTTTTCCTCCTTGCTATAATTTCCTCTAAAAAGCAAAGCAGAGTCAGTGATTTTCCACAAAGCTTTCTCCAAACAACTCTTGCCTGAATGCCTTAGTGGTTTCTTTCTGAGGTCAAACATTATTGCCCAAAAGCTTTTCTTTTCTCCCCACTTTTACTGCATTGTTTGTCTGGTACTTCTGTGTCTGATGCTCTTGACTGACAAACTGGAGTGCTACCTGTGTATAAAAGAATGTTATTAAAAAATCTTAAAAAGATCCTATTAATATTTTATTAGCATTTCTTTTCTTCCTGAGACTGAATGACAGCTTACCCAAGATAGCTGATTTTAATTATTTTTTTCAACCTGTATTCCTCTTGTCACTGTCTCTTCCAGCATCAATCCAGTCAGATGTTTTTCTTTATTATTACCATAAGACCTCAGCAGCCTATAATTACTCTAAAGAATTTCTTATCTTTTATTTCTGAAGCTTAGATTTTCCCTTCTTTTCATTTTCTTTTTTTTTTTTTTATATATATTTTGGTAAGATCTGTAATTAACCTTGCAGCTGTTGATAGTCTGCTTGAGTCTGTAACTATTACACTTCATGTAGCTTCTTTCTGTCCCCACCCCCTCTTTTCCTGTTCAACTGTTCATGAAGGGCTGGTTACAGTAATGACATTTCTGTCTTCAAAGCAATGAACAAAATGTATACAACAAATTCCCTTTGGGATTGCTTTGCAGAATCCATTTTTAATGCTAAGATAATTAAAAGTCCTGCTCTTAATAGCACACAGTGCACATTTCCAACCTGCAGTTCCCTGGGATTTGCCGAGGATGGGCGATGCAGAGGACATGGCTGGGTGGAGGTGGCTGTGCAGCAGGTTCTGCTCCCCTAGAAGCGAAGCAGCAGGACCCCTACACTGGCTTTTGTCTGGGAGGGGACCATGCCCGAGCTGACAGAAATCAAATGTAAATAATTGCATAGATTACATGACTACACCGCTTTCCCTGGAAATGAGTCCATGCTTTCCATTTGAGACATGGAATTACAGAAACAGGAGAGAAACCTTTTCTGATCTGTGATAAAAAATATATAATAAGGCTACTCTCAAGGTACATCACCTTGTCATTAGATATAAAAAGCTCCTTTCAGGACACTGCATTAGTTTCCCAGAATTATGACTCGTGAGTAGAGCTAAATGTAGATGCAATGTTTCCATGATAATGGTCCTTTCTTATGTTTTTACAAACGTACACCTGCCTTGGGTGGACTCACTGACATCATTGTGTTTGTAACATCTCTAAGAGATTTCTTTTTGAAAAGAAGAAAACTGAACCCAAACAACACATGAGAAACATATTTAACGAAGGTATTGTTTCAGCATTTTAAGACTTCAGTTTATCCTTTTCCATGGACTATTGAGAGAAAGTCAGTCCTCCAGTGATGGAGAAACCAGGCAGAGGTTGTTATAGATAAATCTATATCATCAGTACTCTCCTTGAAGGTTTCCACAATGACCTCCCCCATGACATGCAGAGGTCCCCTATTTTATGAGTCAAAGATCATTCAGGCCTTTCAAAACCTCAGGTGTGAACTCCTGAGAAGACATTATGGATTTTGAAGTGGTACATGTCATGATTTTAAGCCGTTTCCCACAACACAAGGACAGAAGTAAAACTCCTCCACTTGTTTAATTTCTTCTTGTGTAATATGCAAAATAAATCAGTATCCAGTTCTTTGTTTGTGGATTTCTTCTGAACTTTAGAGCTCGTGACAAAAAAGACACTTAATATAAAATATACTCTTGAAGGAAGTTGGCGTGGTACTAGTATACTAACTTAATTCATTATTTGTTCCACTGGTTTGGTTTCAATATCTCATGTTCTAAGAGTCCTTGGTAAGGAAAATCAGAGCTGAGAGAAATTACAGCAAGGGGCAAGAGTCACCCTAACTACCTTTAGCTGTTTAACCACAAACAAAGCTGGTGGCCTGAGTTCACCATACTGCTGGTGAAGAGAAAAGGGCGCTTTCAAAGAGCAGTTCATCCCATCCTAAGATACATACCTAAAACAGATGAGTGAATTTGCTTCTAAAGATGCCTGTCTTTCTCCAAGGATTACTGTGTGCATCTTGAATAAGAAGCACAGATTAAACACTTAACTTTTCAGCAGGCAATTTTATGTGTGGTGAGCCTTTCCCACACAACTAAGTGAGAAGCAGTCTTGAAATTTAGTTGGCCTGTCTGTATGCAAGCACTCATATCACTGACATTTATATATTCCTGAGACAATAATAAACTTAAAGATCTTTCAGCGAACACCTGTGAAGTCATTTGAAAAGTGTCCCCAACAGAAAAAGCAAAATAAAAATTACCAAATGTTGCAAAATATTCTTTTCAAAATTATTTTAAAAAGCAGACTGAGCAAAATCCAAGAGCTCTGTTTTAAACACAACAGCTCTTTGAGCAGCATTTGCTATACTCAGCAGTTCATTTCAATACACATGGTCTTTGGGACTATAAAAGAAAAGAGTAATATGAAAAATCCCATCATATGTTACATCTCAACATGTGTCAGGCAGCAAATTCATTAGAGTCTGGTATTTCTTCCTTACCGTATCCTAGGAAACAGGAGTCAGTTGAAAGTCTAACTATATTCAAGTTCACGGTAACCCACAGTAGGGATAAAAATTTCCTCTATCACAGTACAGACATAAGTCTGCATTACACTTCATTGCATGTTGCTGCTCTCCTAACAAATCTAGCTGCTCTCTCTCTCTCCTCCTCTCCTTTGGTTCCTCCCCATAAATCTTGTCGAATGCCAGGACGTGCTGTGACAGTCAAAAAATTTGAATTCTCTCCTTTAGACTGGACCCATATCAGATGTGAAACCATGATTTCAGTCATTGTGTTTTCTGGTATCTGGCAACTCTTCAGAAGTCTGTAGAATGGTACGTAGTGAACACCTTGAAACTAAAGGACATTGTTCATGTCAACTAACAAGATTTAACTTCTTAAAGAAAAATGCACAAGATGAGGAATTCAAAATGCCAATTGGAATGCATTTCTGTCTTGCCAAATTCCTTCCATACTATTCTGGTTATTAGTCCAGGTACTTCTGGCTCTCCTCTCCCTTCCTCCTCCAAATTGTTATCTGTCTGAAAAAGCACTTTTTCCAATTCAGGCAGGATTCTTTTCTTTGCCTGTGTTGAAACACTTTTCCTGTCCAGGTCCAAACTGGTTTTGAGAACAGCTGACATCAGCGAAAAAATTGTCAAAGCTAGTAGTTTTGGCATTGTTAAAAAACCAGGTACAGTCAATGAAATTATCAGGTAGCAGGTTGAAAATAAACGAAAGGAAGTACTTTTTCAGACAGTATATAATTAAATTGTGGAACTCATTGCCAGAGGATGTGGTGAAAGCCCAATGAATAAATGTTTTTAAGAAGGAACTAGGCAAATTTAGGGAGGACAAGTTCATCGGTGGCTACTGAATGCCAGGGTCAGATTTGACATTTCCTTGAGCGCTACTGACGACAATCAACAGCAGCTTCCTGGAGTGTATGGGTTCTTGTTCTGGGTCAGCATGGTCAGTCTTATGTTTTTGAGTCCCTGTGGTGGGTTGACCCTGGCTGAATGCCAGGTGCCCACCAAAGCTGTTCTATTACTCCCCCCTTCTCAGCTGGACAGGGGAGAGAAAATATAACAAAGGGCTTGTGGGTCAAGATAAGGACAGGAGACATCACTCACCAATTACCATCACGGGCAAAACAGACTCAACTTGGGGAAATTAACTCAATTTATTAGCAATCAAGTCAGAGTAGGGTAATGAGAAATAAAACCAAATCTCAAAACACCTTCCCCCCACCCCTCCCTTCTTCCTGGGCACAGCTTCACTCCCAAATTCTCTGCCTACTTTCCCCAGTGGCACAGGGAGATGGGGAATGGGTGTTATGGTCAGTTCCTCACACGTTGTCTCTGCTGCTCCTTCCTCCTCAGGGGGAGGACTCCTCACTCTTCCCCTGTTCCACCATGGGGTCCTTCCCACGGGAGGCAGTCCTCCATGAACTTCTCCAGTAGGAGTCCTTGCCACGAGCTGCAGTTCTTCATGAACTGCTCCAGTGTGGGTCCCTTCCACGGGCTGCAGTCCTTCAAGCACAGACTGCTCCAGCGTGGGTCCCCTGCGGGGTCACAAGTCCTGGCAGAAAACCTGCTCCAGCGTGGGCTCCTCTCTCCACAGGGCCACAAGGTCCTGTCAGGAGCCTGCTCCAGCGTGGGCTTCCCACGGGGTCACAGCCTCCTTTGGGCATCCCCCTGCTCCAGCGTGGGGTCCTCCCCGGGCTGCAGGTGGAGATCCGCTCCACCGTGGACCTCCCTGGGCTGCAGGGGGACAGCCTGCCTCACCATGGTCTTCCCCACGGGCTGCAGGGGAATCTCTGCTCCGGCGCCTGGAGCACCTCCTCCCCCTCCTTCTGCACTGACCTGGGGGTCTGCAGGGTTGTTTCTCTTACATGTTCTCACTCCTCTCTCTGGCTGCCATTTCTGTGTGCCCTGCAACTTTTTTTTCCTTTCTTAAATACGTTATCCCAGAGGCACTACCACTATGGCTGATGGGCTCAGCCTTGGCCAGTGGCAGGTCCATCTTGGAGCCGGCTGGCATTGGCTCTGTCAGACATGGGGGAAGCTTCCAGCAGCTTCTCACAGAAGCCACCCCTGTAAACCCCCGCTACCAAAACCTTGCCACACAAACCCAATACAGTCCCTTAAGTGTTTGATGAAATATGGCTATCCTGAGCCATTCTTTTCTTTTCCATCTATTTTTCCAGACAGACCCTAGTGGGTTTAAACTTCTGCAGAAAACACCTCATATGTACAATATGTACCAGGTTTATTCCAGTCCACCTCTTCCCCCTTTATTGTCATGTTACAGTCTATTCATTGAAGTCGTTACATACAAGCTCTAGTCTAAACTGCTTAGAAAGATTATTTGTTATGTTAGTAAAGATATAAACAATACTTTGAGGTATCATGCTTGGAAGAAAGATGCACCTTCTCTATTATCATGATTGCAGAATTTGTATTAGTAGTAATTGCAAGAAAAAATCACAGATTGTACTTAGACAGTGCCAAGTTTCAAAGAATCAGAGGTGGAAAAGACCAATTACAGTTTTGGCTGCAAGGCAGGCTCAGTGTAAGATTGTTCCTTGATGTTCATTTTCCATTGTTTCAACCATTTCTCCTGGTGAACGACTTTGTATGCAGAAACTGAAATGTGAAAGAAAAGAGTAAAGTGCTTGAACCTGTTACTACAGTTACATTAAAACATTAGTTGTTAGTGGTTTTAGAAATATTAGTTTTATCTTACCTATTTGGCAGGAGACTTCTTTGGAAAATCTGAGAAATGGATGGAGACTAAGACAGCTCAGTCTGCTGAACCATGAACTTCATTTTCCTGAGTCCAACTTTCACAGTCATAAGGAGACATAGTCTGCTGTCTGAAAGATCATCCTTGTCCAATTTTGCCATCACCAGAACTGCAATGAACGTAAAATGCATATTAATTACTGATTTATTGCAGAGTGTCCATTTTCCTAAGTATTCTTCTACGTGGCTTTTGTGAATATATGTCATTACACTGTTTCATGGTTCCTAACATTCCAGTTTTTCTTTTGAAAGGAAGCACTAAAAAAAGAGTTTAGCTTCCAAGGCAGTTCCTGTAACTTATATATTATTATTACTAATGCTGTTGTTGACCACAAAAGCCTGGAGTTCCAGTTTGTGGGATTTTTAATCCATCTCAGCAAAGACAAAGGCACAATCTCTCTCCCAAGGGCATTGAAAACTGGTGTGAAATGCAGAAGTTTGGGACAGACAGGGCCCATAAATAGAAGGTGAGTTTTCAAGGTGATGCAGAAGGAAAGCAGCAAAAATACAGTGCTGTGGTTAGATACTTTAATTTCATATGCAACTTGATGGTTCAAATAATGTTAGTGTTTTGGTTTTGGTTTTGGTTTTGTTTGTTTGTTTGTTTGTTTTAATAAATAAGTACATGCTTGTTATCTCTAGGTGTTGTTCTGTGGTGCATTGGTGGGCCTGGGGTAGACACTGCAGATGTACTGTGTTCTTGGGAAATCCAAACAGATCAGTGGACTTCTGGATTAGATCTGTGGCTAGATATTGTCTTTAAAATAAAGCTACATTTGTGCACTTTCTCTCATCCATCTGGATAGCTTGAAAATAACTGCTTCTGCTTCTCTTGATATAATTCTAAGTGCCTCGGAACTACTGCTCTATTTTAAGCCTTAAAAAAATGAATTTAGTGTTCATTAAAGCCTTCCTCCTCATGGCCTCCTTAGTGAAATGATATTGTTTGGTTGCTTTTGGACAGTCAGGGATCATGACAGAACTCTTGCACTGCCTTCTGGAATTTTGGTCATTTTACCTAACAGTGAGAAAAGAAATAGGAAATCAGATGTTATAGTGTTTTTTTTCTAATCTGTATTTTTGCTGATACAGGTAGATAGACTCTGCTTTTGTACACTTAGATTGAGATCCAATATGACTTGTGATAAAACATTTATTCTGTTTTTACCCTGGTTTAAACAAAACCAGAATTTGGAAAGGTAGATATTATTTTATCTTGTGTTTGTTTTTTATAAACTGCCATGGGTTCCACTCACATGCCCACTACTGTTTTATTATTATTCAGTCCCCTGACTTTAGGATTTCAAGTTTATTATGCCATTTCTGCAAAATAATAATTTACTTCTTGCCTCTTTCACCAGTCACAGACCAGTTCCGCTGAAGTGTTCTCCATGCCAGGGAGAAAATTCTTGCCACCATAACTAAACACATCAGAAAACAAAGGGAAACTTGACCAGAGACTTCATTTCAGTGCATTACAATAGAAGTACTTCATCTACTCTATGCTTTTCTTTTCAGAGAAGCAGTGATTTTCAGCCTTTTTCAACTAACAAAACTTTTTTTTAAGCATGAATCTCTGAAAAAGAAATGTAAGCTTTCTGATAATGTCCTTTTCTTAGTTACCTTTCACATCTCTCAAGAAATCAGTCCCAGACCGCTAGTAGTCCACACGTTGAAAACTACTTTGCTATAAGAAAGATGACGCTTCAACAGCAGTGTGTTGCTATTCGATAATTTTACTGTCTTTATCTTAAGTCATCCTCTAATCCCTGTTTCACACGTGCTTAGTGTTTTAATGGAGCCTTGTCTTGGCTTCATGGACGCTTCCACTTGTACTAGTTCTCATTTGAAAGTGAGTGAGTTCCCAGGTACAAACTCTTTGTCACAGGAATGCTGGTGGGTGACACGGCGTGGGCAAAGGTTGCACGCTCACTGCGCTGGACTGAAAAGCTGGAAGGGACAAAGTCAAAGGAGGACGGAGTTGAAGTATAAATATTCAAGTGCTGTAACATGCTTTCAGTTTGAGCATTTCAGCTGCACTCCTTAATGATATGTTCATAGTTCATCTCCAGGCTCATTCAGTCTTTCTTACATTTTCTTGGTAGAACAACTATGGTGACGGTGGGATTTTTTTAACGTGGATATTTTTCCACTGAGAGCTGGACTGAAGCACCATTTATTTTCATCTGAAGGCCTTGTATCTGCATTTTCAGTGTTTTGGGGACTCCAATTAATTCCACTTTTTTCTTTTCTCCCAAGAAGCCATTAAAAGATTAAAAAAAAACCTGGGAGAGTTAAAAAAAAAAAAAAAACAACAAACCTAAAGGACTTTAAACATGTGTTATACATGATAGTAACAGCTGCAGCCCTGTTGACAATATAATACCACTGCAATCCCCAGGATATAACTCAGATACTGAATTTCAGACTGCAGAATAATGGTGCCTGAAGATTCTTGAAAAGAATTATGTTTGGGTCCACTGGAAGGGGAAAGAAAGTTTAAGTAAAACAAAGAGGAAGTACACTGGTGGTCCAGTGCAAAAACCACAAATACAGATTAGTGAAAAAGAGAAAAGTTAGTACATCCACAATAAACACATTCAGCTGATATGCACAGTTTTTCTGCTATTATATTAAGTTTTCAAGTTTTATTTGGTTTTAGTGCTGTTAGAGACTGAAGTACATGGCGAAGGCTGTTGCTTTTGTTTTGATATGCTGTTAACAAACAGTGAACAGATGCTAATATTAATGCAGTGGCAGGAATAAAAATAATATCAATGATGTAACTGAAGGATATTGAGAGAACAAGACACTTCTTTTACAACGAGCAAATGTCAAGAGCAGTTGCAAGGCAACTTTTAATCTTTTTTTTTTAAATTACAGTGATGTTTGCTTTCAGAAAGAATTAATTGTAAAACATACCTGCTTCAAGAAATAAAACCATAGACCTTCTTTAAGTTTCTATTGTGAATGAAAGTTTTCACTCTGCTAATACTAGCCCCCCCCCCAAATCTACAGTAAATTAAACTAATTTGTTTACAGTATGATATCTGCTTCCTAACTTCTGCTAAACCTGTTAGTTTTATGGGATAAACAGTTCTTAGAAAAGATAAGGAACTCTGTATTAACCCCATAACCCTAGCAATGTCCGCCATGTTCAGTCTCCTCATTACGCTTGCACAGGAGGAACCTACACGACAGCAGAGCCTTGCCTGGAAGCAACGCCTGGGTCCACACTGCTGAGCAAAGGCCAGCTGGAGGCTCTTCATGTTACCTACCTCCTAGGACAATCCCAGGGCTGACCGTGAAGACTGATTCACGGTCCCAAGGGAGAAGTTCAGGTGCAGTCTGTCCCCCGTAGAGCACTTTGAGCAACACCCACTTACCCTGTGAGCTTGCCCTGTTATTCTGCGCCTGATCTAATGGCAGCTCTGTCACCTCTTCATCACAAGTTCATCTGATGCCCGCTTAGAAAGGTCCCAGTTACCTACCAAAGGACAGGCAGAGTTTCTGGAAATCTTGGTTCAGCCTTCCTACACAAGAGATGCAAACACATCTGGTGGGATTTGTATCAGCCTAACTTTGAATTGCAAAGGGGATGAGCTTGTAGCAGAAGGCTTTTGTTTGAGTAGTGGAGAGAAGCAGCCAATTGACTCATCTGACCTATTTTAGATGTCTAGTTTAAGATGAAGTGAATCACACAATTGAAATAATATACTCTGAAAATATTGTAAGGAGGTCTGTCCAGACATTAATATCAACACTGTAGATTTTTATCATTGGTCGGATGAATCCTACACAAGAAGCTGGCCTTCAGGAGGAACCCAGAATTCATATCTTCACAAATGTAGATGTAGCCAATCCCAGAGATTTACCTCTCAGTTCAAGCAACAGAAGTAGAAACACAGACGAGAGAGGTTTAACAGTGTAATGTCTCTGTGCATGGCTCATTGCTGTCCCATCAGTGATGCTAGTTGTTACAGAGCAAGTGAAAACAGGATCCAGAATGCTCCCAGGCAAGAAAGTAAGTGACTGATGTTCAACTGCACTGGTGAAAATAATAAAACAAGATTGTATGTAACAGAAAATCAGGACCTCAGAGTCAAGAACTAGGCTCAGTGCCTCCCAGATCTCACTGACTGGCAGAATACCCCGTATTTGAAAACAGTCCTAATATGTCATTACACATAGTTCTCCCTTGCTGCTCACTTGAGTTACACAGAACAATCAATCAGAAGTGTGAAAGGGGGTAAAAAGAAAGAGAAAATTCACTGAAGATTTCCACTGTTCAAGAAAGACGTAGTATGAAAAGCTGGGTCAGTTTGTATGTAAAACAAGAGTACCAGAGTAAGAAAGGAACACCCATAGACACCCACAATAAGTCCTGCAGCAATGGTGGAACACAATCTGTCTTATTTCACACAGAAATGGACTGTCAACACTTGCATTACCAGTTCCTACATTTTAACTGAAGGACAGTTGTGGAGAGCTGAATTGTCCTAACACTTAACCTGCTATAGAGAGCTATTTTGGATGGTGTTGACCTGTCCCTTCTTTAGAGATAGTTGGGCTGCAGGAAAGACCAGAGAAAACAGGCAAGATCGTGATGGACAAAGCACTTAGGTATTCAGAGAAATTGGTAAATGTATATATTTATTTGCATAGAGAGCTTCCCCAGCACCTATTTCTATAAAGGCAGATTCCTCTACAGATGGAGGAGGTTTTCAGCACAGAATAAACCTGTGGGAGTGACTGTGGTCTTTCTGATGAGCAATGCTGCTCAAAGATGTTTTCAGAAAAGATTCAGCTTCCTAAATGGTTCTAATATAATTTGGCAATAACTGTTACCTGTCTTAGTAAACAGTCATTTTAGTCATTTACCTTTTTTTCTCCGAGTTTAAAAGTTGCTCCTGACTGAGGGCATAGCTGAACATGAAATGTGTACCTCTTGACACAGAACTACAGGTACTACCACCATAGAGAGGACACAGCCACTGCAAGAAAAAAGGCACCTATCTGATCCTAACTTCTTCCTGATTAGTGAAATAAATTATACCAGTATAAGCCTATACATACAAAGCAATAAAATCTCATCTCCTGGGTGACAGATGTGGGCAACTCTATAGGTCACCACACTGACTCTGAAAACATTCAGAAAAAATTTGGTCAGTACCTGGAGATCTATTACAGAGGAAACATGCAGTTCTTTTAAAAACAGGGTTGGGTTTGTTTTGGGTTTTTTTTTTCATTTTGCTCTCCTCACTATTCTCCTTTGCCCCCAGCTCCAGAGAATGGTAGGGAATGTTCTTACTGAATCACACTTGCTGCCCTGTTGGCTCACATAGAGCAATTTCTACGGAAAATAAAATACCTGACACATACTTCTTCACATCTCAGCTAGGTCAAGCAACCCAGACAGTCATAATAAACCAAATTATTCTCTTAATCCTCAGAACTGTCAGATATTTGAAGCTGTGTAGCCTCTTTTTGTGCATGCCAGCTGTACAAAAGGATATTTTTTTTATCTAAATGGCCAGCAAGTGTAATCAAAAATAATAATTGTATAACAAATAGTTACATAACAAATTTGCTCTTATTCTTTCACACTACTTTGACCTCCAGTAAATATTACCCTGCAGTATTTATTTTGCTTTCATTGGTAGTTGAGCCTGAGCTTGGGCTGAATGGACTGCAAAATCTTGCCAACACGTAGTAAATTCAAACATAAAACATGGTTGGAGAAATGCTCAGGCAAGCTAAAGCTTGTCTTTCAGGGAAGAAGCTTTACAAGACTGAACTTGCTGGCAGTAATAATGTTCATCCCTTCTTGAATTATATTTCCACCTTTTTTTTTTTTTCTCCCAGAGAATAGTTAAGTTGCAATTTTAATGCTTTTAGTGAACTTCTGGAAATCAGTATAAGAACATTATTTACATCTTGAAGCCAAGCTGTGTCTGGAGAATTTCGATCACATTGTTTTTATGAGATTCTACAAACTGAATGCTGAAAAGTCATCTGTGGCACTTTTCTTTAAAGCAGAGCAGGGAGCAGAGGGGAGGGGAAAACTAAGAAAAAGAGAGAGAAACTTTGCACTGCAAATGCATGTTTCACTTTTCAGTATTAATAATTCCTCAGTGCATCTGTATTAACATTATATCCTTGCTGTAGATTTGATTTAGAATAGCTTTATATATAAGCTAAGCTCTGATACTGAATTTTATTTCACGGAATCCATGCTTAATCTGGCCTTAATGAAAAAGAGATGTTAGTAAGTAAGTGGATAGTAAGATGTACAAGCTATTCTCCAGAGCTGTGGAGGGTGTTTCGTGCCTCATACACAGTACAAAGGAGAACAAAAATTTGTATACACTTACAGCAAGGATGCAAATCATGAATCTGAACTAGAAGAAATGCAGCAACGATCTCAAAAAATGAATTTAAGATGGGAAATTGGCAGTATCATGTTGGTGGATGTAAAAGAGATGTGATAAAAACCACCATTATGTTGTTGGTTTAACATAAAGTGATAATTCTAACACGAACAAGTTAGTGGTAGACATGGCAAGTCATGAGAGCACAGTCTGTGCCACAGTCATCCCATCATAATTTGTATTATTTGTGTGAAGAGAATGACTAACAAATCAGCCAGGCACAGACAACGGTTTGAGAATGTCCAGGTGCTTTGTCATTCTTAAAGAACTTTGACCCTATATTTTATTAAAGTCATATGGCCTGCTAATGGAAGCAAGGTAAAGTTGCAAACCACATGCTCTTCTTAAGTAATCTTTCCAATCCCATTAAAGTCAATGGAACTGCACAGAGCAATGAAAATCAAAATTTGTCCTTATATATGCCTCCAGGAGCAACCTAGCCAGCAGAAGAGATGAAGTCCCGGCAGACATTGAAGCTGTATCTCTTTTCCAGGTAGGGCCTGATTGGATGGATTCAAATCAAATCTTGCTACTTCTATTTTTTTCCGTTAAGCTGTTTGATTTTGAGGTAATTGATGAGCCTGTCTGACTACTGATATATTAAAACTGGCAGCAATATCTCAGAATGGGTTATCTTACATTGAAGACCGATAAAAACTAATCACTGTAAGTGGGTGTGGGTAAAGATTAGAACAATGGGAATCTCAATGTATCTTAACAACAATAATGCTTGATACTTTACATCTTCAGTCAAGGCATTGCACAAACATTAACAAGTTAACCATTGCAGTGATGCTACAGCTTGGTAAGTACTATACATTTACTTTTTAACTGTATTTGTCTTTCTATATCTGAGAAAAACAAAGTACAAACAAACTATATGTTATGCCCAGCATTGCATCACTCAAGTATTTCCATTATTTCTGAATGAAAGGTCTTGATATCTTTCACCCCCATGCCACAACAATGGTTTTCAGGCTGGATTTGCTGCAAGTTCATCTGGAGCAGGAAAGAGGAGTTCATGTAGGTACACCCTCAGTCCTCTCTACCTTCCCGCATAGGTGCTTCAGGCAGTCATAAGGTGGACTTGTGATGTTACTGTCCTCCGACTTTGTTGTCTAATGTGAAGTCTGTAGGTTTCTTAGTTTTCTGACTTATGACTCACCAGGTTCATGAAGTTCTGCCCCCATGTACATACAAACCATAACGCTGCCAAAAAGCTCATTTAGTGCCTAGGTTGTATCAGGGTTTTCCCTGCCTGTGTTGCCTGGGAGGATTCACATGGGATTGCCAAAGAAATATCTAATTCAGGCACCCATGCACAAAGTTACACACTTTTGCTGTTGATCCAAGGGAAGAAACTGCTGGGAGGCAGGGTATGGACAACAGTGCAACATCTTGTGTGCCTCCAGGTGCTGATGTACTTGCTTTTAGTAATTTCAGAGATACATCTGAAGGTGAGATCCTGACCCTGGCTGCCATTTTCTACCACTGCTAGCTGCTACCAAGCCCCCAACACCATCATGCACGCAAATTCTTCTGGAGGATGTTCTCCACAAGATACACGGATTGCAAAAGCTCACCGACACACATCTCAGGTGCCAGAATGCAAACTGTGCAGAAAAGATGCATGTCACTACCCCATTTTTAAAAGAAGCAGAAGCAGAAGGGAGGGGACTGGCAGTTGGTGTTGGTAGTCTATGGTCTTCCTTTCCTATTAGCTTTTTCTGCACCTTGAGTAGGAAGCTACAGAAGGAGCCAACAGCCTTTCTTATGATGGGTCCTTCTTTCCCCAGTCCCTACTGGGGTCCCTCCCCGAAGAACTCTCTTCAGCCAGTGCTACCCCCAAAGAAGATGCTGTTTCTTTACGCCATAGATCAACTTATCAGTAACGCAGCCTTGACCAGGGCAGGTAGAGGCTTATGTAGCTTTTTTTTTTCCTTCTTTTGTGTCAACAAGACACCTCTTCAGCACACTGGTGAGTAGGAGAAGGCCTTTCTTTAAACTGTGGTTAGGCTGATCACATATCTATTACTGCATCAGACTGGTCTCTTGTTTAAATCATTCCACATATACATATTTTTAAATATATATATGTTTGATAATAGATTGGTCATTCTAAATGATAAGCCCATCAGAGTTTGGGGTCTTTGCATATTTTTCTCTCTCACAGGCACAGTGTGGAGGACAGACTGTCTCAGTGTCTCATATGTAGGTAACAAAGATATGGGAGGGGAGCAATTGCTGAAAGGCACTTGCTGCCTGCATACAGAATTTAACTGTTTGGCCTTATAGAGGCTTTTCATTTTGCATGCCTGACCCTGTTGTAACCCCACAGATATTATAGATGAGAAAGACTGGGCTCACAAGAGTAATGGATGCTTTAAAGAGATATCATGGTTTATTGCATAGGTGTGTGAGGGAAGAGAGATGTGAATTTGTGTATTTATTTTTTAATAGCTGTGAGGATTGGGACAACTAATTTACACTTTATCTGTGTGGTATTTTATAAAAGGGAGATGTGAGAGGAGTACTCGGGAGAAATATAATTCATATTTCTGTATTTTTTGTGGAGGAGGAGTTAGAGGGCAAAGAAGTCTATCAATGTTTTAGACTTTGTCTCTGCAAGGAAGATTTCAGAAGGGCTTGTTTATATCTTCCATGTCATATTTGTCTACGTTGTGTTTAGCAGCTGATTTGATAGCCATGAGGATTCAAGCGATGTGCTTCTGGCTATGCTTTGCTAGCCCTGTACTAAAGAAAGCCTTTCAGCATGTGTGGCATGAAGTACTGTAATACAGGACATGCCAGCATGGAACACATACATGGGACACTCCACCACCACACACTGTGGTAGGACACAAATTTGGAAAATTATGTGAGCTAAGAAGGCTTATGTGCAAAGAGACAAAAAAGGGCTGTGCTATAGCCATCGAACAAAGATTTATGTCATTAATGCAGCACATGAACAAAGCTAGTCCTTTCCAGAAGGTAATGTCATTGAACAGTACAGACATGAGACACTCTGATTGCCCTGGGGAACAGGGATTCCTCCCTGGTATGATAGTGAAGTTATACTCTAAATGCCTTCTAGGTATACATGTTATTGATGTATGAAATGCCTTTTATAGGTCTGTGTCTCAGTGACTCACTCAGCTTCACACGGAGGTCCTTGAGAAAACATGAACTGCTCTAGACACAAAAAGTGTAAATTAGCATGAGAAGCACTAGGCTGCCCTCTTTCTCCCCCATTTCACATGTATAACCATAAGTCAAAGAGTGGGGAAAGTCAGTGGAGGCAGAAACCCTCATTTGGCTTTAAGTCCAGATTTCATCCCTTTTCTGTAAATTTGTTACTGTATCTGTCTTAGTAATATGAGCTGAGAGGAGCTGTAGAAATCCATATGAGGGGAAGCTCTTCCAAAAATACTTTATTGCTTCAGCCTTCTAAACAGCTGGTTTCTTTCTGAGGAAAAGCTGACAACTACACCAGACTCTGTTGAATTATGTATTGTACATTTGGGGAGTAAGCTGCAATATGCAATGCAGTGAACAAAGCTTTCCATATGCATTTGTCTAAGGATAAGACACAAATCCAAGTCCAAGAGGTGATAAACCCAGTGGTTTGTGTTCGAATCAGTTATAGCTGTCCTCAAAAATAATACCTTGTAAGTACACATTAGGGGCAATGAAGCAAAAAATTACACATGCAAATATAACTCAAGACACTGAGCCTTGATGTTGGAAAAGAATTCTTGTCTTTTGCAAAAGAGCACTGAAGAGTAGTGCTGTTTGCAGGGTTATTTTGCATTCTGCTATCTAAATTATGACCTTTACAGACAAAGAGAGCAGGTGTAAGAAAGATTTCACTCGGGTACAAGAGTGAGGTACAACAGTGTTGTAGGACAACATTGAACCATAAATTCTTTGGTTATGAGAAGTCTTCCTAATTATGAGGATCATTAATATTCTGTAGCTGGAGAAAAAGTGAAGGTTGGGCCTTGGCATTAGCAGTCATGTTCCTAAATATCAATACCAGCCACTCTTCCAATAAGATGATATTATACAGAGTATAGGTTCAGTGTCTTCATCCAATCTCAAAACCCCAAGAAACGGCAAAAAAGAAATGCCTTTGTCAACATCCTCCATGTAAGGTCACTCCACCTGAATGACAACCCAAACGCTCGGCAAATTGCAAAGCTAAGGACAATGGATTTGCCATTGTTGCTGGGATAGTAGACCACCTCTATGAGCCTCAGGATCCTTCCATTTACTCAGACAGATTCACAGAGCATAACTCCCATACCTTACCATGTACACAGCACAATTCCCTGCCATGAAACTTCCAGCCTTGAACTTCCTGACTCTAATTAACATTGTTTCCCCAAACTATTCTCCCTCACCTAGGGCTTTTCTGAAATAATTTGCTACTGCTCAGTAGTAAACGTAGGTACTTAATACTTATAAAGATGCCCGGTAAATTCAGCCTCTGGATATTCCCTTGAAAGGTGTAGTTCAGGTTAAGCATCTGCTCTGTAGGTGGTTAATTAGCAATAAACAAGTTGTCTTCTGCATGCTAACAGCAATAATTCTTTCCAGAAAAGAAAAAAAACCCAGCCTCCTTCTTTATAGAAATTACTTGATATTGGGAATTCATTATTATTATTAATCCCCTCAGATGGTTGTAATGCTGATGACCTAAAGAGGCTGTAGGCTCTGCCCTGGGGAGTAGACCACAAGCCCAGGGTTTTCTCATTGACAGAGGCTGTGTGTCTTCATTGAATAAGAACACAGCTGACTCCCCTAAGACAGGGGAAAAGACAGTGGATGATTGACAGCAAGATGGGAAAAGGGTCCAAAACATGGGTGCAATGTGAACAAAAGCATTGAAATGAGAGGAAGAAAGACTGGCAACAGAAGAAATAGGTGAGAAACTAACAGCATCAGGGAGGAGACTGAGACTACGAGAGGACTGGTCTACGGGGCTTCTGCTCTGTATCAAAGACAAGCTGCTGACCCAGAAATATTAAAATGGCACTAGATATGACTCCACTCTGTAGTTTTACACTTTCTTTGACATTACGTTTGAAAGTGCATACCTACTAATTCAGTGGAGTTTGGACACAAGGGTAAGAAAGATTTGGAAGGCTGGCAGCCTCAGATGGCACGTTCAAGTTCTGCAGAAAGATAAGAGTCACGAGTAGGAAGGCAATTCCTGGCTGTAATCACCTCTACTGCCATTCAGCTGTTACCTGGATGGAGTATCACATGTGAAGATAAGTCACAAAATCTGACAAATGAACAGGAGTATCAGAATAACAGATACATAAATTCATAATTTTTCTCATTTTTGCATTACAGAGAGAAAAATTTGGGAGGGTTTAGCCTAGGAGCTGTGGGACAGCTCTTGTAGACTTGAGCAGGATGTATGGGATTACACAACAAAAATCCCACCTTGAAGCACTAGCACATGAATAACAAGTAATTCTTACTGGGTTAATGACATTTCTGCTTAGAGAAGACAATAGAGGTAAAATTCCACTAGATGGAATAGTTGAAGCAGATATTAACAGGCCATGTATGGAAACATAAGTTTTGGGCCAACACATCCTATTATCTACTTTACTTGGAAGAGGAGCAGAAATAGCCAAAATATGCATTCTTTCTTGGGAACAAGCTGAAGCAGTACTCTTATGAGGTCTTCCTGTGTAAGACCTGAGTTAAAGAGAATATTTTTACCTAGGACCCTCCAGATTTAGGACCAGGTAACTAAAAAAGAATTTTAGTTATTTAATAATAAAGTACTATTAGTAGTGATAGTTTTATAGTTATTATTGACATATTTAGTAACTGAGATGAAAAAAGTCCCATTTTTGCTTCAGATTGAGTAACTGTTTCATTTGTGGATTATTTAAAGCTCTTCATTCTATTTTTAAAGCTCTTCAGTTTCAATATGCAAACACTGTTTTCAGTATCTGTGAAAAGCTGAAACAAAATATCTCACCCAAAGGAAAGCTCTTTCTCTTGAAAGCATTTATACAAAACATTCCCATATTTTCAAAACTTTATTCTGTTCTTTTTTTCTTAAAAATGTTTACAAAAACAGAGAGAAAATTTTGAAGGTCTGGTAGTTAGCTGTTGATGGGCAGCTGCTAATTAGTCTGAAATGACTTTTTTTCTGAATTTATTACATTTGAAAACATTTTATCCTGCTCTAGGACAAAGCCCAGATGCATGAGAGCTGTGGCAGGGGCTTGACTCTCAGGCAATAGCTTCAGCTGAAGGAAAAGATAATAACATGATCAGCATAGGACTGTCTGGGAAAAGACAGAGAACTCCTTTCACCAGGTCTCACTTCCCCCTGAAAGCTGCCTGCTTTTCACCTTTTGTTGCCAGCATTTTTGACACAACACCATTCTGGAAATTGGAAACCAAGGCTACCATGGTCAAGCAATATGTCTTGCTCCTTTGTGCACCTGGTCAATAGTCTCTTGTGTCACTGAACTCATGGCACAGATGGTTACATAGCTGAAAGACCTACCACACTCTTACTGCAATATGATCCACCACCAGGATTTGGTTCCTTAGGCAGAAGATATTAATTCTAATTTGACTGAATGACTAAAACACTCTAATAAATTTCAAAGGTCCATTAAAATCTACTTAGAGAATATAAAAATTTCTGCATCTTTGTTATAATAAAAAAACCTTTAGAAATACTAATGCATATGTGTTCCATAATATTTATAGAAGGAGGTTTTGTTACATCACAGCAGTTTTTCTCAGTCTGCATTTCCTGGTTATCATTAGAATTTTAGAGTCAATAAAAAGATGTCATGAGATTTACTGCAAAGCATTAATCCACATTCATTCTGCTGTTCTTAGAAGCTGAACTGGTGGAGAGGCACTTCCAATAACACTCTAATCTGAACCCAACTCCCAGTTTTATCACTGAAAGTTATACAAGTATATTAGATGCATAAATGTCTTCCTGACCCAATTACTCCTAATGGGATATACATAGTAAAAATCAATGTCACCGTCTTTTAAGATGCGTTCAGAACGCTTGAGAATTGACCTCTATTGCATTCATTCATTTTCAAAACTTTTGCCTACTTTTTAAATACATGTCTTTGTGAATGACAGCTATCTGTTATCAGTGGGTAAGCAACATTCTCCTGCAATGTATAAATGAGTTTTAAGGAGCTAGTACAATTACCCTACAAGCAAGGCTGTAATATCAACTTCAGGAACTGGCCTGAAACTGTTCACCTGATGCTTGCCAGAGCTAAAGATTTCTTAGAGGAAGGAGAATTGCCTTGAAACAAGCTGAAAGATGAGATGTGAGGACTTGTTTTAGATGTTTCTGCCTATCCCATCTGTGCGTGACAGGTTATCTCAGGCTCAGAGGGGTAGCAGCACTAACCACAATGATTCCCGAGCTAATATGTGAACTTACATCCCCTGGGCAAGCCAGGCTGGACAAAGACAGAGAATACAAACAGGACTTGCTAAAAGTGAACTCAAATCCTCCTATGCTACCATTGAGGCAGGGATGGTAACTTCTGACGAGCCAGTGAAACAATCAGATGGAGATACAAACCACTGCAGAGAAATTCGCAGCCCATCTATCAGACCCCTAACCTCTTTCTCTCCATGTAGGAAACTGCTGGTTGACAGCTGAAGAAGGACACTTCCAACTTCTCCAGCTACAAACAAGGGCAGTGCTGGGAGCGCAGCTCCCGTCCTGCCTGCCCTTGGCAGTTCCCCTTTAGCCCTGCTGCCCTGCGGGAACACGGACAGCGAGAGTTCTAACCAGGCGACTGCAGCCCTGTGCCTCTAGTTGCAGACACAGCCTTTTCTCTGCATTTGTTTTGCAATCACGTTTGTCTGATATGTATACCTTTACAGTTAACTTTGGGAATGCTGTGCTTCCAGTGAAAAAAAAACTTTCAGAATGAGTAAATATTCATAATTTGTTGTAATTATTTCATTGTTTTTATAATGAATTAATTAAAACTCATTTTCATTTCAAGTTATTGATGCTGGGGTTTTCTTAGAGAGCAGAATTTGATTTTATTTACAGTCAATCAGTATGTAGTTTAACCCACTTAAGTTGTATGAGATATTGCAGGGAAACTTGCACAACAGAAGTTCACTGCTCCAAGTCTTTTCTCAGTTTTACTTTCTTTTTCACTCTTTCTTTCCCTCCCAGTTCTGATATTCAGCAATCAGACCTCATTAAAAGCTTCAGAACATTCACACAGTTAAAGATACGCAGATGTTGATACTGATGACTCTGTAGTCTGGATTCGAATTTATTCTTATGGGAAGCATTCTTGAAGCTGACGAGTATTGCAGTTTTTGCAGAAACTTTCCATGATTTGCTGTTCTTCTCGGGTAATTATCATAATCTTCTACTTTTCTTACAGGTGCCATCTTTTTCAAATAATAAGCTGGAATCAATACAACATAGTGTGATGTTTTTCAGGCAGTTCACATAATTTATGACCCTAATTGTGACCTACTTTTGTTATATGTAACCAACATTTGGTAACAGTTAAGAGTGTATTTATAAATAGAGGGGATCACATCCCTTGTTACAGGATATTTTCCTAACTATAAAGTGTGTGTAAATCTAGATCTGAGCACCCATCATCTCTCATCCAGAAGCTGAGCTGCTGGACTAGGAATGGAAAATTCATGAGTGCAGAAAAAAGGACAAATAAAAGCCAGCCCAGCTCCACAAATTAGTAGCAAGATTGTTGAGCTGGAAGGAGACCTGAATCTCCAAATCCTACTCCTTGAAGTATTTCCATTTGTTGGTTGTTGATTGTGTAATGGGAATGCACTGCCCAGGGAGCAAGAGATAGAGCTTTGTCTCTGCTCACCTCTTCAATTAAAGTCTTAAAAGCTTTTTCAGTGCCTGGCAAAATATATAGACCACCACTGTACAAAGAAACTGTGCCAGCTGTGACTCATCACTCTAGCTCCCCGTGTGATGCTGCACATCAGGAAACTTTTGAAGGTATGGAGAAAGGAACTTGGAGAAGAAGATAATTTCTGTATGGAAACACTGTCTAAAACTGGAATAACCTATGGGAGCACTGGTTAAACTGGACTAACACCTTGATGAATTGGAAAAGATTTGGAGAATAACCTTGAGAATGGAAGATTCAATGAATTTAGTCTTAATAAGAAAAGGTTGTTCAACTCTAATAAATACTTCTATGAAAAAAAGAGATATTTGATAATATTTGCCACCAATTTCAAATTCAAGATCAACAGTTTTTCAAAAAGAAGTATCATCCACTCTTCAGCATCTTTTATTCATGAAGTCAAACAGTGATCCCTGTGGTCCTTTCAGACTTTACAGTTAGCGGATTTATGATCAGCATCTATTGCATGTACAGTGGAAATATTGAGAAGCTAATTTTATTCCTCATTGTAGCTGTGAAATCCATGTGTGAAAGGGGCTAAAAAAATATAATGTGAGTTTTTTCAGAAACAGACAACTTCTTAGCTTTCTCAGATAAGGTTGCTCCCTGCATTGACTGCTAATCAAAGCAAATTTTCCTCTTGTATAAGTCTAAGCCTGAGATCTCTTTGCTTTCTCTGTCTTAAGCATTTTTAAGTGATTACTGACATTGCGTGATTGATTGATTCTTAATTTCAGTACCATTGCAGAATCCTCAGATTCTGTCCATGGATAAGGTGCTATAACAGTGTAAAATATTGCTTCTATGAAAAGAAAAAAGTATACTCCGGAATCTGTTACTTTTCAACTTTGGATATGCCACCATGTGCTTTTTAAAAAAATATTGATTAATTAATAACAAATTTTGCCACATGGCTACCTATGCATGAAAACCCTGGAGTACAGAAGATAATTTAAATAAAACCTCAGGTGAAAACAGTCAGCGAAGTCTCAGAGTAAGAGGAACACAGTCTTCAAAATCCTAATAGATCTTTAGATAAGATGGAAATAAGTAAAACCAACAAACTAAAAAACAGGTGATGCAGAAAGAGGAGATGGTAGCTGGGTGGGATTTCATGCATTGGCACAAGCATGGTACACATGGTAGCGGTGCTTTGCAGCAGTGGCAAGGAAACCATTAAGTACACTGTAACTTTTGTTTCCCCCTACAAAGGGAGTAGAATTAACATCAATATGCATCCTCCTAAATATTAATTAAACAGTTGTTGCTCATTGGTGACACTGGTGTACAGCATTTGATGTGCAGTTGTCAGTGCCTGAGCAGCATAATTAGGAGCACATCTCAGCCAATGCTCCTCCAGAGCTTCCTTTGCTTTTCCTTTTCTGCTGCTGAAGTGAAGGATGTATTTTACCAGCAGTTATACATTTATCAGCAGATATATTTTACCTGGCAGTTAGTTCTGACAGTCTGATTAATTAAAGTCTTCTGTTGCTCTAAATCTCTTAATTTTAAGCACGTTTTTGTCAGTTTCTTAATCTCAAGCACATCACTGTACTCTGCAGGCCTCTGTTTTATTCTTCCCTCTTTGACTATTTGGTTCATTACCAGGATAAACTCTATGGGACAGGAGGTCTCTTATTGTACATGTTTGCTCAGAGGCATCTGAATTTGAAAGGGGTACTTGAATTCTGACTGAGATCTCTAGGTAGTACCACAACACAAACCCTCTGGTATTTGTTCTTTCTAAAATGGGAAATTAATCAAAAAAGCATACTTCCATTTTTGCTTAGATAAAAGTCTGCAAATTCAGGTTTAGTTTTTACTTTTTTCCCTGTCCCGTTCAATACAAAGTGATTGAAAATGAAAAGAAAATATAACGGTAGAGCTCCTGATACCCAGTTTCTTGGAGTTAATCAATAAAGCATGGGAACTGCACTGCCTGACAGGACTTGCACTGCAATTTCAGGTGCTAACAAAGTGTCAGGGCTAAAGCAGATGAAGCTCTGTGTCTGATCAGTAGATGTCCCCAAGAGAAAAATCTGTGGGCACAATTTAGACATGACAGCCCCTCTGGGCTCAAAAGCACTTACCTCCATTGACTACATAGGATGTACTTGCCTGCAGAGGGTAGGTTCTCAAGGCTGCATATGTACCAGTTTATCAGATGTGTTTGGGACAATTCTCTGTCACTGAGACTGACTGAGAGAACACAGCCTGTGTGCGTGCTGCAGTCAGCTCTCTTACCCTCCCAAACAGGGTAGCTTCCTTTAAAACACTGATGACAAAGGTTTCTCTCACCTAGGCTGTGCTGCCATGCCAGCTCTTCCTGGGAACTGTTTGGAAAAGTGCTACTTACTGGAGGAAAATGTTTCTAGGATCGGTCCAGCAATTAAACTCTGTAAATAATTAAGTCCCAGTGCTTAGCTCCGGTCCCAGACTTTTTAACTTACTAGCATAGATGTAGCCTACATCTTCAAAAACCAGGAGCAAGTTAGGCAAACTGGATCCTATGCAGAAAGTCTACCCCAGGCACAGACCTAGCCACATCTCTGAAATGGATACTCTCTTTTTGGCAACAGAGGGAAGACAAGAATAAGATATGTAGGCTGCAACCTGAAAAATGAGGGGAGTGCTTTCTTTTTACAATTCTTGTACGTGGTATTTTGAACACTGAGAAATGGCTGCTTGGACAAAACTGGATTAGCTCAGGTCATTGCAAAAGTAAGAGTAATAAATCTGGAATATTCCTTAAAATTAACTGGACATTTAATGCATTGCAAAAAATTCCAAGAAAAATTAGGTTTAGCAGGTTTCAAACAACTATTTGACTATCCAGTTACACTGGTTAACACTTAAATGGAACATTGGGAGCAATATAAAACCTGATGTTTCAAGTTGTAAAAATATTCTTAAATTTTAAGGATTAGCATGAGATCTTCCTGGCAAGGAGATGGGGACAGATTATCCCCCATGTGCGTGCTGTGGAATTTCCTACATGTTTTTCCGAAGCATCTGGTGCTGGCTGCCATCTGAAATAGGCGAGACCGAATAAGCCAAGGTTTTCTGCCCCTCTGTCCTCCCCAAATGGCACTTTCTGTGCTTCCAAATTGAGATGGAGTTGATTGTTTTTTGCTGATTACTTTCTCCACATCATTCAGCACATACACTGAGATTTATGATTTCTGGGGCTCCTTTTGTTTGTCATTTTCCCTGGTTTTATTAAAGTGCTAGCTCAGGGACCATTGCAATATGGGTTGCAATCAATAAATCTTCAGCCGTTTGCACTTACTTTACCAGAAAAGTTATATTTCTATATTTCAGTCCCCCGACTCCTAGAGTGTTTGCTTATTTTTCCATTGTTCCCTCTCACTTCCTCAACCAACTGATGTGAGTTTTTCTGCCAAAGTATGAGCAGTCATTAGGGAGTTAACAGCAATCTCCCTTTGAGCAGCACCACTTGCATAACTTTTGCTGCTTTAAGGAAACACATGCTTAGGTAGTTTGCAGCAAAAAACAGCTCTTTTCCTCACAAACAGTCCCATCATCTCTCAGCAATTTGCTGACAGATACGAGGATCTGCAGCTCCAGCAGATAATTATTCAAAAGATTTGTTGCATTCCCAGATTACCAACATAACTTCCTGATCAGATAGCAAAGAAACAATTAAATGATCCACCATGTGACTAAAATTTTTACCCTAGTATTTGCAATAGCTGCTTTGGGCTTCCTGTACCTTCACGTTCTCACCTTACATGCATAGACTAGAATACAGGGACCAGCAGAGGATTAAAGATAGAAGTGTTGCAGGAGCTGTCACTTCAGACATTTAATTACTTTGAAGTACAGAGAAAGTGGAAGAAAGGTCTCTGAGTTAAAAAAAGAAATGCTGGAGGCTTGACAGCAATACTGGAAATCCCACCTCCTGATTCATTCACCCAGTCACCTCCATAGCTTGTGTATTCAACCACCAACTCCAGCAGTTAGTAACAGCTTCTTTTCAATGGATGGTACCTAATTAAGTCTTTGAAACATATTTGGATTCTGGGGGAATTTGAATATGGAGATAAAATTCCAGCTTGCACCTCCCTTAATAGCAGTACTGTGACAGTTTTGTTTGGTATTTCTACATATTGGATTATTCTAATACATCCACATTCATGCTCATCCTTTTTAAGTAGGTGAAACAGAAAAAAAAAAGATAAACCCAACAAATCCTATTTTTTAGGTAAGATTTCAGGCTAATGGTAAAGAGACAAAGCTTCTGCAATAGTTTCAAGTTCCACACAGGAGCATTACACACCCTATTTTGGGGGGTTACTCTTGGCTGCTGCAACCTCGGCTTCTCAAAATGCATCACATCCCCAAGACCCAAATGCAATTGCCAGCGTTTGCCAGTTTTCCAGATTTACAACAAAAGAAAGGGGTAGGAGCCTGCTGACCTGTTATCTGAGAGAAATTAGAAAAGCACCAGCTGGTGTCAGAAGACATACTGCTACGAGGCTAAGAACCTGGGGAATGTCTTGAATAAAAGAGTTACCTGAACAGTTGAGGGTTTTACAAATCAGAGCTGATTCACAAAGGCCCATCTTAAAATTAATCATCTGGTTTACAAGGCATTTGTGACCAATGAAGGCATGTGCCCTGCTCACTGAAAAATGCAGCTGAATGAATAAGCTGCAAGTGCATGGCACCTAGCAGGACTGAGACCTACATACATCACAAAGTAACAATGTTAATTTCTAGGAAACTAGCAAAAAATTAGGTTAATAAGTAATAATTAAGTTTCCAGCAGGCCTGTAGGACTTTATTTCTAATCGGAGTTGCATTCTGTTGCTTCATTGTTGCTGAACTGTCTAAAGTTACGATATGTGTAAATAGTAAGTAAAACTCTATGAAAATGGAACATTCATTAATACTACAGGTGGGATGGATCTCAACCCACATTAGGTACTTAAAAGCTGAGTTGTCCAAGTCTAAGGTAAATTCCAAAGGTAGGGGAAATGTTATCCTCTGCTGACACCTACTTCTTTCTGTCCATGATAAAGGAAACCCTGTGTGACTAAGTTAGACCATTAACTTGTAGGCAGCTAAAATTAGGTGAAGAAAATCCCGCTGTACGTGACCAAGCTTGCGAGGTAAAATTAGCATCTATTGGACTGTGGGGGACTGTTGTAAAAATAAAAGGGAAGGAAATGGTTTCACATAGAAGTGCTCAAAAAAACCACTCCAAAAAACCACCTTCTGTAAGGCTCTTAGATCCCATTTCCAATGAATTACTAGCCTCGTTGCTAAAGCTGTGGGCTAGAAGGAGTCAGGGTAATAAAACAGTGACTTTGTCTTAGCAAAGAAAGTATAAACATGATAAAAAGAAGGAGACCCTTAAAAGCCTCATCCTTAGATGCTGGAAGCGAGAACAGATTCATGGAATCATGGAATGGTTTGGGTTGGAAGGGACCTTAAAGATCATCTTGTTCCAACCCCCCTGCCATGGGCAGGGACACCTTCCACTAGACCAGGTTGCTCAAAGCCCCATCCAACCTGGCCTTCAACACTTCCAGGGATGGGGCATCCACAGCCTCTCTGGGCAACCTGTTCCAGTGCCTCACCACCCTCACAGTGAAGAATTTCCTCCTTTTATCTAAACCTACCCTCTTTCCAGTTTAAAACTGTTACCCCTTGTCCTATCACTACACTGCCTGATAAAGATATCCCCATCTTTCCTGTAGGCCCCCTTTAAGTACTGGAAGGCTGCTATAAGGTCTCCCCGGAGCCTTTTCTTCTCCAGGCTGAACAACCCCACTCAGCCTATCCTCCTAAGGGAGGTGCTCCAGCCCTCTGATCATCTTTGTGGCCCTCCTCTAGACTCGCTCCAACAGGTCCATGTCCTTCTTATGTTGGGGGCCCCAGAGCTGAACACAGTACTGCAGGTGGGGTCTCATGAGAGTGGAGCAGACGGGGAGAATCAGCTGGTCACACTTCTTTTGATGCAGCCCAGGATACAGGTGGCTTTCTGGGCTGCAAACGCACATTGCCGGGTCATGTTATGCTTCTTGTCAACCAACACCCCCAAGTCCTTCTCCACAGGGCTGCTCTCAATCCACTCATCGCTCAGCTTGTATTTGTGCTTGGGTTTGCCCCGACCCATGTGCAGGACCTTGCACTTGGCCTTGTTGAACTTCATGAGGTTCGCACAGGCCCACCTCTCAAGCCCCTCAAGGTCCCTCTGGATGGCAGCCCTTCCCTCCAGCGTGTCGACCGCACCACACAGCTTGGTGTCATCGGCAAACTTGCTGAGGGTGCACTCAATCCCACTGTCCATGTCACCAACAAAGGTGTTAAACAGTGCTGGTCCCAATACCGACCCTTGAGGAACGCCACTCGTCACTGCTCTCCAGTGGGACATCAAGCCGTTGACCACAACTCTTTGAGTGCGACCATCCAGCCTATTCCTTATCCACCATGTGGTCCATCCATCAAATCCATGTCTCTCCAATTTAGAGACAAGGATGTCATGTGGGACAGTGTCAAATGCTTTGCACAGGTCCAGGTAGATGATGTCTGTTGCTCTTCCCTTTTCCACCAACACTGTAACCCCGTCATAAAAGGCCACCAAATTTGTCAGGCACGATTTGCCCTTAGTGAAGACATGTTGGCTGTCACCATTCATGATCTGAAAGAATAGCATATACCAGCTGAGATTTCTAGGGTCTTTAAAACCTCAGCTCTACCAGCATCTCCGTGGAATATAGTTAGTTATCTGACAAGTTAGATTTTTATTATTTTAACACTTTTTTATTTTTTCAAAATGTTTCTGTTCTAAATATGTTGCTTTAAGGAGATTGTTTCATCTCTGGCTATAATTGCTATTGCTCCCAGCGTGAGGAGATATCTAGATGATGGATATGCCAGAGGTGCTAGGGTAATTGCTGTCAGTGTACATAGGATTTCAAACTCCAGGTCTGGCCTGAAAATGGGAGAACCGTGTGCAGCTGAAGTGATGATCAGACCTCAGAATAGGTTACACTGAATGAAACCAAAATGACTATCAAGTGATAAAACCCTCCAGCCTCAACTGGAACCTCAGTAGTTCAAGCATGCAAAGAGATTACACTCTAGTTCTGAGCTGTAAAGAGGTTTTTGCCTGCTTAATGTTAAGATTAGTCACTTTGCAAAATCTTCAGTATGTTTGAAGGTAAGCATAAGCACTGCCTGCCACAGAATTGGATTTTGGGTGTCTTAAGGGTGCATCATGAAACAGCTCTTTTGAGACCTCATCAGACTGTCAAAGTGCTTATTGATAGCAACTATTTTGAATGACATTTCCAGTTGCATTCTCACTTCTGTGTGAGACCTTTCCCTGTCACTCTATCCGTCATATAGCCCTCTTCTCTCACCCACCATGGTGAAACTAATGTGAAGCATGTGGAATCATTGCTTTTTCCCCATGTGCTTTTTTCCCCTGTTCTTCTGATATACTTTCCAAGGCTTTTACTTTAATGATAGCTCCAAACTGTTTCCTGTACTTTCGTTAGTCTTTCAGTACAGATCTACTCTCGGAGACGGCTCCTCTTATTTGCATGCCAGCAAAATGTTAAGGCCTTTCAGCCTGATTTGAGTGATTGACAAATTTAGTTCCTTTTAGCAGTCTGGAACAACTGATTTACCACTGTGGGTGTAACTGCTTTCTTTCTGGCACTGTTAATTTACCAAATGAATTGTGGTCTTGCACATTTACTGAGATTAACAGAAATTGGAAGTTAAAATTATGTAAGTCAGTTGCAAACTTATTCTGAATATTTCACTTAAACTGTTTTTTATCTTTGCAAAAGTAGGCTCCATGTGTTACCATTAACTAAGGTATAATTGATACAGATGGGTATCGCATTCTTATTTCTAAGTAAATAAAAAAAATCCACCTCTGACACATAGCTAATGTTCATGGAAAAATCAATAACATAGCAATAACTTCCTGCATGTGTCTTTTATGATTGGTTTTCTCATTCTTCTTCATTCTATACAACTACAAATGAAACTGAACTATAACCAAAGTATTTGCAGTTAGTCCAGGCTTAATTTCAAATTCCAGATTTAACTGAATTTACATTGAAGAAAAACAGTAGAAATGCAGAGGCGGTTAATTAATTTCATATGCTTTATTTCAGGTTGCTTTGTCTTTTGTCAGGAGCAAAGAAGGTATGCCAAAGAAGATAGTGATATTTTGAAATGTGTAAACAAACATTACATTACTACCATATAGGTTTGCAGAGCTGCTCTCTATGGCCTTGCTATGCCAAATCTGAGCTCTGCATTCCTAAGGAAGTAGGAGATGGCTTCCTTGCTTTGCGGTACAGCTGATCTGAAATGAAACAAATCTGGATGGGGTAGGGCTGAAGGCTTTGCTGAGAATTCCCACTCATCAAAACCAAAATTGTTTTCATAATGGATTGAGTTTCAAGATTGTTCAGCCTTAAAGAAAAAGCGTGATAGGGTTTTCTTTTTTTTTCACATTTCTAAAATTCTTCTCATTTGATAAAGATGTTCTATTTTATACTTTCAAATTGACTTGTTATGTACTTACATTCAGTTAGAAAAAAAAAAATTCATTTTGACATGGGATTGAAATCAGTTACATAAAAGTAATTTCTCTTCCTAAGTGCTATATGTCGAAGTTACTCAAAATAAGTTTTGATTAGTATGACTTTAATTTCCTTGCTCTTGTACTGTGGAAATATTTCCCCCTTTTTTTTACCCCCCCCCCCCTAATTTCAAGTGAAATTTTATTTTCATTTCATGTATTTTTCATTTCCATCCAGGCCTCACTTGCAGGGTACCGTGAAGGGAAAAAGAACATTTACAATAAGAAATCTCAGACAATGTTAACAGAGGGAGTTAATATATAACTGCCTGCAAGGAGAGAACAACAGAATAACTTCTTTTGGATTTACTAATTGAGAAAAATATTTAATAGTGAAGAAAACTGTCTACCTAACTTCAATCTGCAGGTCATGTCTTATTGAAGGACCAGGTGATCTTTTTAAGGTAAGATTTAAGGAAAGTTTTAGCATGTTCTCAAGGAGTGGCAAACCTACAAAACTGCAGAGGAATATTAAAGGCAGAAATCGCCATGCTCCTGCTAACATTTCTGTACTGAAGGTCCATTGATGCAAGTAAGTGGGGAATCGGGTCCAACATGTTCGTCACTCAGGAAGCTCCTCTGGCCAGCATCTACCAAGCGCAGTGTTTGCAGGGATGATGCCATTCTGGAGAGCACACACCTAAAGGCATGCACCAAGTGGGGGTAAGTGTGTTTAAGCCTTGCCACTGGTGGCTGCTGCGGGCCAGGAGGAGAAATGCCAGGGACACACATGGCAGCAGTAGTTTAAGGAGCCAGAAGAAAAGTGCCCAAGGCAACAGGCTCACTACAAAACACAGCTCAGTTAAGAAGTAGCTCTACAGCACAAGAGAGGAGGCAATTGCAGGGACCCCGCAAGCATCTCACACTGGGAGTTTGCATTGCCATGTGTTCGCTGTTATTGTCAGTTGGCTCGCTAGATAACACTAACAATTTGGTTTACTCCAGGCTGCAGTCGCCCTTCTGAGTGGGACGTGGACCTATCTCCTCTGAGGAGTTGCTTTTGCTCCTCCTAATCTCTGTGGTACCGAAGAAGGTCTGCACCAGTGCTTGCTGGGCTGGCATCCCGCTGCTAAGTGAGCAACATTTCCAGAGTAATGGATATGGGCAGTTGCGTCTTGGTGTAGGGTCAGTTAAAAGGCACACAGCAGAATGTTTTGAAATGGACATCTGGCATGCAGTAAATGCATTTAGGAAGCAATAAACAGCTCATTTTGAATGACTCCTGCAATTGGTTTCAACACAAGCAGTTGGTGGAAAAACAAGCTTTTAGAAAGGTCATTTAGTGCCATATATAACCCATCTCTTCCAGTTAAACTGCTTAGCAGTGTACAAAGCAAATCCCAGCTCATTTCTGGTCTGATAATTAATGGAGTCTTCTACTCTAGCTGGAGCAGTACAAAGAAAGTGAATGTTGTCCTTGTTATCCAGACTTAATAATTCACCATTTGAATTGTCAGGGTGTCTTTGAAAGAAGTTGATTGTTGAAATCCAAGTGCAGTAGATGTGAAATATTGTATATTGTATCTTCAAGATGAACATGGAATTCACATGCTTTTACTCAGTAATAGATTACTGACAGCCCTTGGAAAAGGGGAAAAGATTTTCAGTTGTAAGTTGTAATACTGCAATTTTCGTGCTGATATTCTGTTCAAAGAGTATAAATAAAATATGAATACTAAAATATTTAATTTTCTAACCCTTAAAAAATGAAAGATATTTTCTTTCCTTTATTTATCATTGGATATGATAGATTTGCAGCATGAGCATTACAAATGTAGGTTTCCAGTGATAAATAAAAGGATCAGATTTCTAAACTGGCCAGACAAATTGACACTGATATATGACAAATACATTGCAATTACCCTGAGAGAGGCTATTAGTTAGTTCCTAAAAGAAAATAAATATATTTGAGTTACTAAGCTATGACTACCAGAGAACATTGACTCCACATGCTCCTTATTCAAAACTGATCATCCTTCCTCCTGAAAATCAATGTGTTTAGTTTGATTTAGATATATCAAGTCTGTACTTATGTAAATGAATGCAAGTAAATCATGTTTCAAGTTGTGCACAAAAATTGCAATGCCCCAGGACAGGTTACTTTGATTTTTTGTACCTGTAGAAATATCATCAAGAAAGCTCAGTGAAATGTTTCAGATTAGCATTGTATTAACTGAAACTATGATGGTGTCAGCAACTGTTCATGAACCTACTCCATGGTGAGTAGAAAAAACAAGAAGGGAAGAGAATTTTGGAAAAGTTTCATTTTAGCATTTCGTATTAAGATAATCTGAATGAAAATTTTGGAAATTAATTTTAAAAAACCAAGCTTTTACTTTTTTTTTTTTTAGCTAGAGCATTACTTCCTAATTTTTCTGTTGATCACCACTTGAAAAAAAAGATGGTTTATGCCATTTTAACAAGAAGTCCCACCCACAATGTATGGCTCTTTTCTAAGAACAAATGTGTCTCCTTTTCTAAGTATTATTTTCTTAATTATTAGTTAAGAATCAAGAGACACATAAATTACAGTTCATGGCACAAGGGAGAAAGTGTAACGTTAGAGTGGAGTCCTGCCCGGGCCTAGCTCAGAAACAAGGATTTCATTTTGCCAAAAATGTCATTATTTCAAAATTTTTTTCATTTTGTGGAGCAAGGCAAAGAGAATTCAACATTTTCATCAAAAAGCCAGGAGAGTGGTGATCAGTCAGCATGCCATCAGCCTGGGCAGTCGGGGGGTGTAAGGAGGACCGTGGTGCTCCCGGGCAGCCTGGCCCAGCAGCCAGCTGGTGCCTGTTATGCTCCAGCCGACTTCGTACTCAGAAAAGCCATCGCTTCCTCTAACCAGGCATCTGGGGCGGGGGGGGCACTGAGTGATCTGCCCTGTGCTAATTCTAGGCTGGTGTTTGGCTATGAAATGGTATCTCTTTGGGTGATGTAAATTTGTAGCGATGAGCAGGAATATGAAGACAGACAAAAACTAATCCTGTCTGTGCCCTTCCCACATCCCCCAAATTACAGGATATTTCTGCTGAAAGAACCAGCAAAAAGGTAGTTAACACTGACCTTAAATGGTCATGATTAGTTCTGTAACTTAACGAGCTATTGAAGCCAGCAATTCCAGCTGCATTTCTTCAAAAATTGCTATTCAAAGTCATCTGTCTCTGGACCTTGGCACAGCCTCACGTGAGGTGTGACTGTGCTTGTAGCTTGTGCAGATATAGCCAATCTGAATCTAGGAAATTTACTGCAAATAACTTCAGAGAGTTCACCGTGGGCCAGACGGTCAGACACTCACCAAATACTTGAGGTGAGCACTTCAGACAATGGATCAGCCATGCCACAGCCACCCTCCGTGGCCTCCTAAGCCAGCTAAGTCAGTTCAGGACTGTTAAACAGAGACACCACCTCTAGTTCAGAAATCCCGTGATTCTCACATTGCTGAGACATGGGGAAATGGTCTGGGCAAGCAATGCTCTGTGCTAACTGGGGCTTCATGGTCCTTTTGGCCACAGCTAGTGGTGGGGGACTGTGCTAGCTGGAGTTGCTGTCTGACCTTCTACATAGGTTCCTGAGTAATTTCTCTAGCAAATGCATCTCTAAGAGCATCCAGCTTTGGACAGAAATATGAACCTAGCATCAGAGCATTTTATTTTCTAATGAAGCCCACCAAGGGCTTCCGTGGGCCAACAACAATATTTACACCAGCACAGATCAAACAATAATAATCAAGCCCACATGCAAAACCCACAGGGTCACCAGTGCAAATATAACAGGTTAAGCCTCCTTTTTCTTTGCTTACTCCTTAACACCACAGCTTTGTCCTTTGATATTCGCAGCCTGCCACGCAGACTGATGAGACATACAGCTGAGACAGAGGGTTCACACCGAACCCTTTACAAGGGATTAGTGCTGTTCAAGGGCTGGAGGCTGCCAGCCAGGGGAAGGTCAACTGTCTTGTTGGAAAAGTTAAGCATTTCATTGAACATGGAGATTTGACAGTGGTGCATGACACGTTGGTGACTTTATCACACCAAGCTGAAAGTTTATATGCATTAAATCATCCTACACTTTTCCCACTTAAAGGAAGATCAGGTTGGGCTGAACATCTTTCAGAGTGAAGCCACTCTAAGCAGAATGGATATTCCTGACAGTAGGTCAAGATTGTTCTATCCTGATAAATCAAAATTTGAAGTATTGGGAGTGCAATAATTAAATAAGGGCACAGCTGTGGATCACATCTGGCCATTCCAGCATCTTTGAAAGTTTAAGGGGTATTTAAATTATTTTGATGCACAGTTTGAGTTCCTGATCAACATACAGGCTCTTTAGGAAGGATGGGCAGGGGAGACGAGGAGGGGGTGTCACCCTTTTATGTCAATGACCAGCTGGAGTGCATGGAGCTCTGCCTGGGGATGGATGAGGAGCCGACCGAGAGCTTATGGGTCAGGATCAAAGGGAGGGCAGGGACAGGTGACATTATAGTGGGGGTCTGCTACAGGCCACCTGACCAGGAAGACCGAGCAGATGAGGCTCTCTATAGACAGATAGGAGAGGCCTTACATTCGCAAGCCCTGGTCCTCATGGAGGACTTCAACCACCCCAATATCTCTTGGAGGGACAACACAGCAGGACATAAGCAGTCCAGGAGGTTCCTGGAATGCGTTGATGCCAACTTCCTTCTCCAAGTGATAGAGGAGCCAACGAGGAGAGGTGCTATGCTGGACCTTGTTCTCACCAACAAGGAGGGGCTGGTGGGGAATGTGAAGCTCAAGGGCAGCCTTGGCTGCAATGACCATGAAATGATGGAGTTCAAGATCCTTAGGGCAGCGAGGAGGGCACACAGCAAGCTCGCTACCCTGGACTTCAGGAGAGCAGACTTTGGCCTCTTCAGGGATCTGCTTGGTAGAGTAACGTGGGATGAAGCCCTGGAGGGAAGAGGGGCCCAAGAAAGCTGGTTAATATTCAAGGATCACCTCCTCCAAGCTCAGGAGCGATGCATCCCAACAAAGAGGAAGTCAGGCAAAAACACCAGGAGGCCTGCATGGATGAACAAGGAGCTCCTAGACAAACTCAAACTCAAAAAGGAAGCCTACAGAGGGTAGAGGCAAAGACAGGTAGCCTGGGAGGAATACAGAGAAATTGTCCGAGCAGCCAGGGATCAGGTTAGAAAAGCCAAAGCCCTGATAGAGTTAAATCTGGCCAGGGATGTCAAGGGCAAGGAGAGCTTCTATAGGTACGTCGGTGATAAAAGGAAGACTAAGGAATATGTGGGCCCTCTCCAGAAGGAAATAGGAGACCTGGTTACCCTGGATATGGAGAAGGCTGAGGTACTCAATGATTTTTTTGGCTTAGTCTTCACTGGCAAGAGCTCCAGCCACACTGCCCAAGTCACAGAAGGCAAAGGCAGGGACTGGGAGAATGAAGAACCACCCACTGTAGGAGATCACGTTTGAGACCATCTAAGGAACCTGAAGATGCACAAGTCCATGGGACCTGATGACATGCATCTGTGGGTCCTGAGGGAACTGGCGGATGAAGTGGCTAAGCCACTATCCATCATATTTGAGAAGTTGTGGCAGTCTGGGGAAGTTCCCACTGACTGGAAAAGGGGGAACATAACCCCTGTTTTTAAAAAGGGAAAAAAGGAAGGCTCAGGGAACTACAAGACTACAGGCCAGTCAGTCTCACCTCTATGCCCGGCAAGACCATGGAGCGGATACTCCTGGAAACTATGCTAAGGCACATGGAAAATCAGAAGGTGATTGGTGACAGCCAACATGTCTTCACTAAGGGCAAATCGTGCCTGACAAATTTGGTGGCCTTTTATGACGGGGTTACAGTGTTGGTGGAAAAGGGAAGAGCAACAGACATCATCTACCTGGACCTGTGCAAAGCATTTGACACTGTCCCACATGACATCCTTGTCTCTAAATTGGAGAGACATGGATTTGATGGATGGACCACATGGTGGATAAGGAATAGGCTGGATGGTCGCACTCAAAGAGTTGTGGTCAACGGCTTGATGTCCCACTGGAGAGCAGTGACGAGTGGCGTTCCTCAAGGGTCGGTATTGGGACCAGCACTGTTTAACACCTTTGTTGGTGACATGGACAGTGGGATTGAGTGCACCCTCAGCAAGTTTGCCGATGACACCAAGCTGTGTGGTGCGGTCGACACGCTGGAGGGAAGGGCTGCCATCCAGAGGGACCTTGAGGGGCTTGAGAGGTGGGCCTGTGCGAACCTCATGAAGTTCAACAAGGCCAAGTGCAAGGTCCTGCACATGGGTCGGGGCAAACCCAAGCACAAATACAAGCTGAGCGATGAGTGGATTGAGAGCAGCCCTGTGGAGAAGGACTTGGGGGTGTTGGTTGACAAGAAGCATAACATGACCCGGCAATGTGCGTTTGCAGCCCAGAAAGCCACCTGTATCCTGGGCTGCATCAAAAGAAGTGTGACCAGCTGATTCTCCCCGTCTGCTCCACTCTCATGAGACCCCACCTGCAGTACTGTGTTCAGCTCTGGGGCCCCCAACATAAGAAGGACATGGACCTGTTGGAGCGAGTCTAGAGGAGGGCCACAAAGATGATCAGAGGGCTGGAGCACCTCCCTTAGGAGGATAGGCTGAGTGGGGTTGTTCAGCCTGGAGAAGAAAAGGCTCCGGGGAGACCTTATAGCAGCCTTCCAGTACTTAAAGGGGGCCTACAGGAAAGATGGGGATATCTTTATCAGGCAGTGTAGTGATAGGACAAGGGGTAACAGTTTTAAACTGGAAAGAGGGTAGGTTTAGATAAAAGGAGGAAATTCTTCACTGTGAGGGTGGTGAGGCACTGGAACAGGTTGCCCAGAGAGGCTGTGGATGCCCCATCCCTGGAAGTGTTGAAGGCCAGGTTGGATGGGGCTTTGAGCAACCTGGTCTAGTGGAAGGTGTCCCTGCCCATGGCAGGGGGGTTGGAACTAAATGCTCTTTAAGGTCCCTTCCAATCCAAACCATTCTATGATTCTATGATTTTTGGTTGAATATAAAATAAATTATTAAAAAAATGTTGTGTGCTTGTGTAAAATTAAGCAATATTAGAAACAGAATTGTAATAGAAGCTGTAGAAGACTACAATTGTAACAGAACAAGATGTCTATTTATAGGAAAATTTTGCTTCTTGCAGCCCATTGTTTGGGAGAGCAGCACCTTATTGACAGTTTCATTATCTGTTAAAAATCAGTTTTAAAAATTTGTTGCATTAGAGGTGAGGGGAAGGGAAAGTGTAAAATAAATAATTACCTGTTTGATTTCCAGTACTTTCAACAGACTCTTTGGAACCAGGGAATTTTGGGGGAAGGTGGGAGCTGGCTGACTTTTGTCCTTTTGTCCCTTCTAGAGAAGGGACTGCATATATACAGAGAGGTTGTGTTCTGTTTCCAGATATAAATATCAACCTCAGGTATTAATAGATTAGATCACGTGAAGAAATTATCAGCCTGTCTTCTTGTCTGTAAAAAAGCATTGTGATGATTCTGTGCCAAATGTTTTCTTGGCACAACCACAATGATTTCAGAGAGCATTTTCTTTGGAGAAATGCCTGGTTCCGATTGTACAGACACTTGCGGAAATGGATGTAGGTAAGCTAGGAATGGAATAGATCTGCTAAGTACAGTAGGTGAAGGAAATTGAGATGGGGTCCTCCCACAGCAGGTCTTCACACTAATTACAAAGTGGGAAAAATGAGTGTGAGGATGGATGACCTTCGAAAAAAGCAGCTGTTTCTTCTGCTCCCTTAATTCACGCACAATTATGTCAAGTCAGCTATATCTTAGCATATTCCCTTCTATTCTTGAAAAATCAAAATCTTATCAGTTTGGTTCTAGCAGGCACTACAGTTGCCTGACCATATCTTAGCACCCAGACAGCTAATAAATGCTTCTTATTCAAAAAAAGCCAAGCTTTTAAAATCCCCCTTGATCATCTGGGGGGAGGGGGGGGGGAGGACTTTCCTCCAGAAAACTGGCATCGTTCCTCACCTTTAAGAACGGCGTCAAGGAGGCATCTAGCTGTTATCAGAGCTACACGCAGGCTGAGCTCGCCATCCGCACACGACAAGGACACTCAGGAATAAATGTTGTCCTCAGGCTGGGATGGGTGTCTCACTCCTCAGCCACCTCCCCTGAAATGTTGAGCAGAAAGATTGAGAGAAAACCTTGCAGACCTGGCAGGAGGGACAGTGTGAAACTGTAGCTCTGAACTGTCTTCAGAAAGGAAATTAAGGTACCTGGTTCTATCCATAAATGTGCCCCTTGCCAACCCCCACTTTTTTATAAACACTCTAAGCAAAGAGTGAACTTAGAACAAATGTTCAGCGTGAGAAATGGACATGCAGGGGCACAGACTTCAGCAAGGAACAAAGCACAGAGAGAGAGGGCTGTATCCTCAGTCTGATCCTACAAAGCTGTCTTCCCTCAAGAAACAACACTCTGCACAGAACTGATCCCTGATTTCACTCTGACCCCTCAGTCAGATGTCACGGTGGTCAACATACTGAAAACAACTGCTCAGTGTGCGAGAAACAAACAGAGGATGCATCAAGAGTGTGAGAGAGGACAATATCAGTAATATTGTAATGCTAGGCAGTAGATCGATGGTACTCACTGCTGTTATAAATGCTTAAATTCTACACCATATCAATAGCCCAGGGTGCTGGGTACATTTGCCTGTGGAGGGACGCTCAGACATGCCTGGGATTCACAGACAAGGCATGGGATGCCTCTGGCCCACTGTGGACATCCTTGGTACAGGATATCTGTGTCTCAGGGTAGGCATCTGAGTCTCACTTCACAATCAAAGATTAAAAATGCACATCTTCAGCATTTGATCAAAAAAAAAAATAGACACTTAATATTGATCAGACAAATTACTATAAAAGGAGACAAGAGATACTAGCTCATACATTTTTTGTATTGCAGACTCCTTGACTCAGACACAGTGAATCACACCATCAGTGTCTGTGTGCCTGGGTTTCCCAAGAGCATCAGATTCAGTAGATCTACTCGGAACATAATTAACTTATGTAGAGAGCACTCACCTGGCCACAAAGAACAGCAGCAGTGGTCATTCTCAATTAAAAAAAAAATAGGCCAAAGATTGCAATAGTGTCTAATTTTGGAAAAGGGTATAGTAGATCATTCACCCAGGAAGAAAGTGAAGGATGTGTGTACCCCAGATGATAATCGAGCCTGATTTTGCACAGGCATTGGCCTCGTGCTGCATAGGCGTGTAGAGTTACTACTTGCCTTTTTGTCTGATTGTCCTCTTTTCTTTAAAAGAGTCATTTGTGGTGCTGTGAGCCCAAGGACTCCAACTCTTGACCATCATCAGGAACTGAGCAACAAGACCACTTTCAGCCTGGCTTCTGGAGAGAATGGGGCTTAGTGTGATGGTGCAGCTTATCAGTGTTCCCTTTCCCCACATCCCCAGCAATAACCTTTGAACCCCCTTCAGTCTGTCCCAACTGGGCAGCGTGTTGCCACTGTCAGCAGCTACTATTGTGTGAGCTTTGGTGCTTTAATGAATGAAGATACTGCTTCAAATATTGCTCCTGCTGTAAATCCAATCCCAAAACATTTTTTTTTTTTATCAAGGATTCTCATTTCTCTTACTTGAAAGCACCTATTTTTTTCCTTTTTAACTGGTGCCACAGGTCACAGGGGGATTGCACTGTTCCTCCTTTGGTCTTCAGGAAGGGCACAGAAACAGTGGGTCTTCAGTTCCTCTGCTGAGAGTTACTGGAGGAAAGAAAGGGGAAAGGAGAAGAGAAGCAGAGAGCATAGTAATTAACACTAACTGCAGGCACATATGATTAATGTTATTTGTATAATAGCATTTAACCAACAGCAGCACCCTCATAACTATAGGTGGGTTGAGGGAATGTTGTGGCAAATGTAAGGAGCTGCTGTTGGTGGAAAATAATGTGCTTCTGCAAAAAGGCTCTGTTCATGATTCATGCATTAGAGTTGCAAAAATAACAGTAAGGGGGAAAAAATAGCTCCTGGGTACAAATACCAGACTGCAGCTGAACCTAGCAAGCACCTTTATGAATATTACAAGGACACTGACTTATCACCAGTGTATTTTCTATATAGCATGGTCTTCAAATTGTTAATAGAACTGAATGAAACTAGCTGCAAGCCTTGTTTCTCTATCTGTATTCTACTCGAATATCTAGACCTTATAAAAATCACCAAAATAGTGTTTTAAATATTTAAGCCTATGGATATTTTTGTGAGAATTATCCTTTGGTACTACCTCTTCCAGTAAAAAATGCAAGCATAAGAAAAGAAAATTGTCCCAAACTTTTTTCCAAAGGCCAGAGAAACAGACAGCTTTTATTCTAAGTGCTTGCACTGCTGTTCATCTGCAGCCTACAGGAAATCAGGTCTGTGAGGGTCACATCCTTAAGTCATTTTTCTGTGGCCATCTAATGTTTTGTTCAACTCACTTTTCCATGCTGGTCCTGGGGAACATTAGGAATGTTCTGTTATACAAGCTGTGGCTCCAGCTCTACAGAGACATGTGTGATATGCTAAATTTAACCCCCTCCAAGTCTTGCTGGCTTCAATGAGATTATTCATTTGAGCAGAATAGTTCACCAGCTATAAAAATAAGCATGGCTGAGCTATGCATTCAGGATCCCTAATTATAACTATTGTGAGCTACTATTATCTATGTATTTGTTAAGCATCTACAATTTGCTTAGTACTAGCCATCACTAGACACTTTAAAAAAATGTGAGGGTTTAATCTAGGTGCCATTAAGTCAAAGACAAAATTATCTTAGGCTCCAATGTGGTCATTATTTCAGCCTTGCAAACTGTACGACAGATTTGAAAACAAAATGCCACAGAAACTGTAACTATGCCTGATCAAATAATGAAAAAGAAAGAGAGATTTAATTTATCTGCCAAATGACAGAAAAAGTTACTCACAATTGAATCTGACCTTGTTTTTCTTCTTGGAGGTTACATGCTTCATTTAAACACTTTAAGAACCTTGTGATGGTCTGATATAACAGAAGTCCAAGTCAGGGAGGGATCTTTGGTACGCTTCTGGAATTAGGTGTGTACCCAGATGCAAGAGCAGCACAAAAATAGCCAAACAAGATGTTTATATGGTATCTGGAACAGGAATAGGAAGGTGAGATTAAGATAATACCTTCACAGAAGCAAACAGCATGGTTTCATCTGTTCTGCTATGTACAATATCAGCCATTCTGCAAGAAGAGAGAATTTCCAACTGATATTGCTGGCAACAGCAGATGTGATTTGGGGCATATGTTCCCTTCACCATCTCTGATGAAGAAACAGCAGATTCCAGAGTTTAGAAGCAATGACGTTGTTGAAAGCAGCGCAGGTCTGTAACAACCTAAACTCCTCCGGCTGCTGGTTCTACCCTGTCTTCTGACCCACATACATGGATCATCCATACACTACAGAACAGCACCCAAAAATATACAGGCACATATTTCCAAATCACCTCATGACAACACTGAAAATTAATTCTGCAAAAGACTCTGATCCACAGCTATACAATCCCAATGGCTGATTGCAAAGGAGGAGCAGGAACATGTGGCTTGGACAGGAGCTGGGGATAGGCTTGACCCTTTCAACACAGCACAGTTACAGATTGGCTTGAACAGATCATGAAACTGTATTCTTCAATTATAGTGGGTCTAAAGAACAATGTCCCTATTGAGTCCAGGGATTTTTGCAGACTGTCAAGCTAAGAATTTGAGCTTCCAGGCTCCCCTTGTGCCTGTTTTCTGTGAGTCTCCCTGGAAGAGCATGACAGAGAGGTCAGGGATGGAGTGGATGCTTTCTGAAACATTCACACACTCGCAACTGGATACTGTTCTCCTTTATTCATTGAGAGCTCACTCCAACAGTCACAAGAATGCCTGTTCAGTTTTCAACCGTATAGGCTGACACATTTTAGGCAAGACTTGGTTCTACCTGATATTTCTGCTAGAAGTTCTGATGAAGATGATATTAGAGATTTTAGAGAATAAGGTTATTTAAATTTAGATGTTTTAGAAGGGGAATTTGTAGTAATATTATTTTGAAAGTATAATCTTCTTCCAGTGTAAATTAAAATTGCTTAATTATTTTCTCTGTATATTTCAGCACTATGTGCTGTTATATTATCCACAGATGTGTACAGTTGTGGAAGTCTTTCTTTCCTAGCAATAAGCTTATATGGTGACATGAGCATCTCATACTAAATTAAAATTTATTTCACAAGAGGAGTAAACCCGTGCTACGAGGTTTTTTGTCCTGGTAAATTGGGTGTTGTGACTGTTTCTGAAAACAGATGCAGCATTATCTGAAAGCTCAACTAAATGCCAGAGAATATTGGTTTTATTTAGAGGATTGGTATCTTTCTGGCAGCAACTGTGTTGATCTGTGGATTTTTTGAACATGTTAATTGCATATGATAGGTTATCTTTTCTGTATTTATTGTGGAGTCTAGCAGTCTGATGTTGATGGAACACTAGTGGTATCTACTGAATTCATGATGAAATTAACTCTAAAACCCTAGTCTGGAGTTCAGATGCATCATAAGGACAGCACAATTTTGGTTACACAACTATCTAAAAAGATCTGGTTTAAGTGGATCATGGAAAGAGTTACATAATGGAGTGAGGGCTGCTTTCAATCAATTAATCTCCAAGTCTGTATTGATATTGGGGATTGCCCCGACCCATGTGCAGGACCTTGCACTTGGCCTTGTTGAACTTCATGAGGTTTGCATAGGCCCACCTCTCAAGCCTGCAAGGTCCCTCTGGATGACATCCCTTCCCTCCGGCGTATCAGCTACACCACTCTGCTTGGTGTCATCTACAGACTTGCTGAGTGTGCACTCAATCCCACTGCCTGTATAGTTGATGAGGATATTAAATAGTATTGGTCCCAGTACAGACCCTTGAGAGACACCACTCATTACTGTTTTTCACTTGCATGTTGAGCCATTGACTGTAACTCTTTGGACGTGACCATCCAGTCAGTTCCTTATCCATCTAACAATCCATCTGTCAAACCCATATCACTCCCAATTTAGAGGTAAGAATGTTGTGGGGGACTGTATCAAAGGCCTTAAAGAAGTCTATGTAGATGACATCTGTAGAAGTCTGTTTAGATGACATCCCTTATCCAGTGACACAGTCACTCCATCATAGAAGGCCACTAGATTAGTCAGGACTTCTACAGGCCAGGATGGGTCTATGAATTCTCATGTTTCTTTAATGAGGATATAACAATTATATGTAATAGACTGTCCTAGTTCTACTTTTTTATGAAATTTGAGAAGCAGGTAAAAAGTGTGTATGGTGGGAGTGTGAGAGAAGATTGTAGGGGGCTCATACAAAAGGGCTTTGCTGACCTTAGCAAGAAGAATGAAAAGACAAGCTCAGTGTTTACTCTGCTTTGATTTACTTTTCCTCCTTGTTTTAAAGGTTGCCAAAAAGAAAAAATAGAGTGCTATAGAATTAAAGACTATTACATAAGCACAAGGACACTGTTAACTCTATGTGTGAACTCAATTCTGGCACCGCATAACTCCTGTATATTTGGCATTTTTGCAACTATGACCTTGTATTGCAACTTTCTGTACTTAAATTCTTAATTCTGGATGGAATGTTAAGAATTCAGTTACTATGCTCTACAGAGCATGAGTTAACTAAGAGTTGCTGGTTTAAAACTTGAAATTCAAAACCTGATCATGCCTGGAATAATTATGACAGGAGGGATAAAGGCACACCTTTGACACCAAGACAACTGCCTTTCAGTTTTCCAGTTCCTTCTCAAAAGCCAAGCAATATGCAGGCTTTTCAGTTTAAAGAGTCATATGAATTTCTTCATATAAAAACAAAGGGTATGTTTCTCTGTTGTCACTGGAAGAAACAGCTTCCCTGTTTTAATTGATTTTTTTTTGTTGGAAAAATCAATCTGTGGTGGGTATCTGGCAGGGAAAATTTTCATTGCAGACAGGTAAAGTCACAAAATTTTAAGCAACTTAAGCCTTTCAATCAACATCATCTGGGACTGATTGCAAGTATCACAACCTATCCTATAATACATGAGCAAGTGACCTTTCAATTAATTTATAAAGGCTAAGCTTCAAAACCAACAAAGATATTTTAAATTATAAATTGTGCAATTAGACTGGGTAACATATCGCCACAGGGAATTGTTAAAGTCAAACTTAGGTAAGACACAGAAAAAAATTTCCTTTTCTGATTCCTGTAACAAGGCTGCTCAACACTCAAAATTAATTATAATGGCCTTTCTTTTTAAGTCAGGGATAGAAAGATTCAGGACTTGAGCCTTTCAGGATGGGGTCTAATACACACCATATTTTATACCTGTCTTTCTGTATAATAATTGCTACTGATTACGGTCAGAAACAGATTACAGGATAAAAGGAACGTGGCATCTCACCCCTTACAGTAATTGTCCTGTAGAATAATTCTGTGGTGTAAAGTGCTCCTCAGGATAAATAAGGGCAGCAGAATACAAATGTACTCAGTATCTGTCCTGAACTTTGGTGAAAGTTTCTGGTAAGGAATCAGAATTGCTAGCTTCACTTTGATGTGCTTGACTGTTGTAGTGGGAAAAGCTGCACTTACCTGCCTCATTTACAGAGAGCTTTAGTTCTTACTTTTTGTTATATTTTATTTACTTTCAGAGTTTAGTATTCCTATAAATAGTAAGAGCTTGTACATAATATTAATCTTATATTAACACTGTAGTGCCATTCTTGCAACAGCTAATGGAAGGTGGCTCACTGCAGTAATGATTTGTCTGTAGAAATTCTGATTAAATAAGAAATGGATCTTTAGAAGTTGATGAAAGACTGAAAAAAACACCTATTTCCTGTCTTGAATCAAGATCAGAAACGTAATATGGGATTTTTTCCCATAGGTTCAAAAGTGTACAAACTTATCAGCGCTGAAGATACAATTACTGTATTTTGCTATTTTATTTGTTAAGTAGAAAAAAATGTATTCTTGAAATTGATGTATTTGTTTAATTTTGCTAATCTGACTCAAGAAAATGCCACACTGGACCAGGTACACCCCTAAGGGACTGCAGTCTGTGGCTAAGTCCATGCTGGAGCAGGTGTAAGGGGAGGAATTAATTGCAATGTTAAACCCTATGGCCTGGTCCAAAGGGAGCAGGGGTGAAGATTGTAATGGATATACCTGGAAATTGTTGTAACCCGGGATTTGAGTTGCATTTTATAGGAAGTACTACAGCAGAAACCACCCAAACCAAAGGAGGATGAGCCTTATGAGATGCAGTTCAAGTGCAGCAGTGACCTGACCTGAGCTGGCTTTGGTGCCCAATAACTCCATGCAACGCACCACCTCTGCTGTCCTGAGTGACCATCATAACAGATGGACCCCAAAGTCATGGACTAAATGAACTCAACGGACATTTTGTGGACATTTTACAGAGGTGCTCCACAGACTAAGGGAATGATAGCTGTGTATCATGTGTGGGAAAAGTATCACAAAAGATGGGAAGGGGTGTAGTGGTTAATGAGTATCTGTTGGATAGTGTGGGACCTGAGCATGATGTAAATGGTATGGAATAAGGGATGGAGAATGTATTGGGTGTTGCTGGGATAGAGTTAATTTTCTTCACAGTAGCTTGTGTGGGGCTATAATTTGGATTTGTGCTGGAAACAGTGATGATAATGCAGGGATGTTTTAGTTACTGCTGAGCAGTGCTTGCACAGAGCCAAGGCCTTTTCTGCTTCTCACCCCACCCCACCAGCGAGGAGTCTGGGGGGGCACAACGAGTTGGGAGGGGACACAGCCGGGACAGTTGACCCCAACTGACCTAAGGGATATCCCAGACCATACGACATCACGCTCAGCAATAAAAGCTGGGGGAAGAAGGAGGAAGAGGGGCGGGACGTTCAGAGTGATGACATTTGTCTTCCCAAGTCAGCGTTACGGGTGATGGAGCCCTGTTTTCCCAGAGATGGCTGAACATCTGCCTGCCAATGGGAAGCAGTGAATGAGTTCCTTATCTTGCTTTGTTTGCATGCACAGCTTTTGCTCTACTTATTAAATTGTCTTTATCTCAACCCACAAGTTTTCACACTCGTGAAAGTGAGCTTGCGGCTGGGTGGTGCTTAGCTGCCAGCCAGGGTTAAACCACAACAGTACACCAGAACATTAATTCCCACTCTTCTTCTTGGCTTTGTGAGCAGCACTGGCTCCAAGCTGTGCAGCTGTTGTGGTAAAAAATGCATGAAATTTCATCTTTAAGCCTTGGTTGATGAATTGCTTTAAAAATAATGGACTGAAGCTTTAACTTTGCATCATGGAATGACTGAGGATTATTAAAGATGCTTAAGCACAGGCCAGTACCATGACTTGGAGCCTCTGTGCGTATTCCATGATTCCTCTTAGGCACAAGTTGTCATGGGTGATCCAGCCCTGAGGTGAGAAATACTTTGTAGGTATTTTTCAAGGAAAGGTGCAAAACTTGTTAGGAAGATGGAGGAACAATTTAGCATTGAGCTGCCTTACACAAAAACATTCAGATCATGTCAAGAAATCAAAATACAATGAAGAATGTTGATTTGGACTAAGAGTTTCTTTTGGTTTTTATTTTCGTGTTTTACTGACAGAAGTTTGAAGAACAACACAGAGATTAATGTTTTTCTGAAGAGAAACATAAGTATTACAGAATTGGAGAATTCCAGTAAAACATTATTTATCATCTCCACCCAAAATGTAATTCCTTCCCCAAGGAGATTTACTCCTTCTTATACTTACATATAGTCATGCCCAGTATGATTTCTATTCATTGTGGTCACTGTGCTATTAATAACAACTGTAATTACATTGTGCCTTCTGACCCCAGTTTAACATAACACATTTGAGTTCACGTACTAAGTAAAATGTTTAATCACGAGCATGCTGAGGGAGGAGCAGGTGTTCTCAATACCTCACCTCCAAATGCTTGCCCTATGGCTGGTTTCCTCTTACACACCCATTTATTATAAAGCTGATGGAACTCGCTGCTCCCGCCTCTCTGAGCTTCTTAAGTAGCACCTCCGGCATCAGCTTTATTAAAAAATAAAATCAAATGTGAAAGAAATAGGGCAGGTGGATGGTCATAAGGACTTGGTGCTATTTAGATTACACAGCTTCTTAGGTATGTCCTTACATTTAACGATGAGCATTTGGTACCTGCAAGTATGTAATCACCTCAGCTCATGTTATTACTTGGTTTAACAGCTAATGCTTAAATCATGGTTCTTGATGGATTGACAAGAGAATGCTTTTCCCTTCCAACTAAATACAAAGGGTAAGGATCCAGGTTTCCTTTTTTTCTAAGGGTTTTTAAGACTGCTTCGTTCCTGAACCTGCAAGGGCTAGTCAAGGGATTTCATGTAATAATGTGAGAAATGTACTTGATACAAAACTTGTGTCATTCTGTGCAGAAAGGTAAAGCATGGGTCACTTTCTTTTTAGCAGAGAATTTTTCAGTGTAAAATAAATCTGGATTCTCATTCTGCATCTCTGACGTTCAAAATAATGAAAATGAAGCCCTTGAAAAGTTATTAAAACCTAATGGAGGCAGATGCTTAATATGCACAACTGACATCTTGATGAGAATTCTTAGGAATTGCTATCACTTGTATGTTTGCAATGCACTTGGAGCTTTCCCAATGCTGACCTATGTTTTAAGACCAGAAATGACTGCTATCCCTGCTACCTCTGACCTCAGCACAACACAGAAGGGAGAATATTTCTTGGTAATACCTGAATAAAGCCCATAACTCCTGATTGAGATAGAGCAGCTGTCCTTTAGAAAGGCATCCAGTCTTTATTTGAAGACCTTAAGTGATGAGGAATGCATGAAATGCCTAGAAAATTAACAACTGTCAGAAGTTATTTTTATATAAAATTTCATGTTAATTCAAGCTAATAAACTGCATGTTGTCCGTCGGGATGAAGTGCCTTCTTCACTTGAAAACAATCTCTCAAAGGCAGTACTTGTACAGTATGAGCAAGTCACCTCTTAGCCCTCCCTTGGTCACACTGAAGAAATCAAACTTCTTTATCCTCTGGCTGAAAACATGTTTTTCCTGAACATGACTGATTCATATAACTCTTGTCAGCCTTTTCTAATATCCTTTAACACAGATACCAGAACTGACAGTAATGCTCTCATTAATGTCAAGGAGAGCCACACTACTACTGCTTTATAATTTCCTTTGTTTGCACTTCAGAAGTTCCCACGGGTTCTTTCCACACTTAGTAGTGCTGGAAATGGGTGCTCAATTGGTTGACTACTGTGACCCTGCATCATCTTCAGCGTTACTGATTGCTAAAATAGAATTTTATCCTATAAATGTGACCCATTTCCTTGCAGTTGAATATATTAAAATGTGAGTTGTGAAGTAGTATTTATAATGAATCTCAGATCACTCTGTAGAACTGGCCTGCTCTTAGCATTATTTACTGTTCCCCAGATTTTTCTTCAGCTGCTAATTGTCTATTTTGTTCAGTTTAGCATCAATGTCCCATTAGTTACCCCTCAGACTATTCCATGACCCATCTGTTCTCACCAAAAGGAAGTTATATCCATCTTAGTCCTTCTTCTTTCTTAAGTTCATCCATTACTTCTATTAATATTCCTTTGTGCAATCTGAAGTCTTTCTTCTTTCACTCCAGGAAGCCAGTCTCCAGTGCTAAGCCTGGCAAAGGCAGTGATTGCAATGGGTGAAAATCTGTTTTGTTTACTTTTAACCTGCTTTTTTTCCCTCTGCAGCTGTTCTGATTTGGGAATGACCTGCAGGCAGTCAGCAAGCACCCCCTATCCCTATCCATCATAACTTGGCCCTTCTTTTATTCTGTCTCATCAAGTCCACTAAAGCATTTTTCAAAGGGTCCGTCTTTTTATTTCCAGTATTTTCCACATGGCAGTGCAGTAACAAGGTTGGCACAAGACCCACTGCAGGGAATGAAACTTACCCTAAACACAACTAAGCCATTTTCACAGCCCAAAGCTTAGCCAAAAATGTAGTGTGAATTCCCTCTGCTATTCCATTGTCCACCCAGTTTACTGCAGCCCCTGTATCAGGAAAAGTCTTTTCCCCCACAAGGGAAAATGGCATAGACTAAGAGAGATGCTGCTCTGTACAGCACAATAGGAGTACTTGGAGATGTTCCATTTCTGTCCGTGGGGTAACACTCTTTGTTGTAGCCAGGCAACACACCCTCTTACTAGAGTTACCCACAAATGGATCTTTAAACATCACACAGGGGCTACTGAGAAATATTTGACCATGTGTTGACACTCACATTGCAGCATCTTGCTCATATGCCAATGCTCAAATACTCAGCTGAGCTGATGCGCTGATACTGCACCCGAGCTAGATGCATTTTTGCATCTCCTCCTTAGCTGTGCTCACAGCATAACTTATCCTCCACAAAAAACAGCTGGGAGATCTTTTCTTCTTGCACCAGGAATTGAAAAATGCGCCTGACAGAATCATGAGAATCACGCTAATCCATTTTCTGTCTGGTTTTGAGCAAAGATTTTGATTCCAAATTACAACAGGTATTTGTAAGAGTCACCTGCTGTATAGCTTTTTAAAATGTCTTTTTAAGAAGGGGCTGATGCTCACATCCTCATTCCCAGGAGAAAGTTTACACTCTTGGTTGTAGCAGGGCATCTCCCTGATCTTCTTATGGGACTGCCCTTCCAAGCAGCAAAATATCCACAGCGTGTGGAAGGGGCCAGAAATGAGCAGCAGAAAAGGCTAATGCTCAAGCCTAGGAGTCTGAACTGGAAGAAGTAATCCAGATATTTGGTCCCTGCTGCAGGGGATGCTGATACATATTACTGATGTCTTTTCTGTGCAAACTGCAGAACCAAGGTTGCAAAGCAGTAATTTTGGAAACACTGGTCTGTTCTCTGTAGCAGCTATAGGTGTCTTCCCTCGGAACAAGGTTTTGAACCAGAGAGGATAAAAATGCCTGCCTAAAGCCTTTATCTGGGGTATTCAAGCACTGGAAAGGAGAGGAATTTTACTGCTCTGTGCTGAATATTTCTCTTTGTTACCAGTAAAGTGACCTTCATTCAGTGTACAACATTTCTATTGCTGTTTTTTGTTGGTTTACTTTTTAAGTGATTCAGAGCTCTAGATGCTGTTCTGGGGTCTCAGGATGCTTAGAAGGTAAATATTGTAGCACTGACATGGTGGGGTACCCAAATCCTGTGCTGACTCCAAACACAACTAAAGCAGGAGAAAAGCAGGTCAATAAGGTGTAGTGGATCTGCCTCAAACTGGGGAAAATGATTACGAAGGGGAAGTACCTCCAGCTGGGATGCATTAGGGCAGGATGATGTAAGGATGAGACTGAAACAGATTTTTTCCCAAAGAAGGAGTTGAGACACAGAAGGGGGAAAGAAAAAAAGAAAAGATTTCTTATTGTGAGAAATCTTTAAAAGTCACAAAGGCATAGGAAGGCCCTAGGTAAGAGTATCTCTCATGATCATTTCTTCTTCTGAGTCACAGAATGATTTCTGACAAAAAAAATATTTTTTCCTCAGTCTGAGGTGGTCCAGGGGTCAGAGTCTCTCCTGTCTCCATAGTCCTTAAATGGTTCTTACTGCTTGCTCTCTCTTCACTCTTTTTGTTTATCCCTAACGAAGCCATCTGGCCCAACTTTCACAAGGCTGCTCAATACCTCTCTGGGTAGGGCCTCAGACTCCCTTATTCGTGTCAAGTTTTTTAGTCAGACACCATTTATGGTTTTTTTTTTACTTGTAAAAACTACAGGAGCTTGGAAACAATAACTGTTTTTTTTAAAATTTTTTTGCTATTGTAATAAAAATAGCAGACCACAACAATAAAACCACTCTTCTACATTAATTAAATTAAAGCAAAACAGTAATGCTCTGATTCAAACATGGGAAAAGGGGAATTTAAAGCTAGGGTTGAAAATGCCTGAGTCCAGACGAGCTGACCGAGACTGAGTTAATCCTTTGTGCTGGGGAACCAGAATCTTTTTCAAAACGTCTCCAACTTTGAACAAGAAGTGTATCTGAATTTCCTGTATTTTTACATTCTCAAAATGGTGCCTGGTGTTTAACCTTAAGCCAGTGATGGGTTTAGTGGACCTCAGTGCGCATCAGGTTTCTCTGGCACAAGAGTTTCCTACCAAACCTCCCCCTTCCTGAAACTCCCGTCACCCCTGTTGCCACTGACTGCATTTGTAGTGGTAAATAAAACCTTCTGGGGCTGCTCTGCCAGCCCTAAGGACAAATGGTACAGAAAGGCTCATGTCTATACAGTTTAACTCTCTTAACCCTTCCTCAAACTGCCCACGGAGAGTGTTTCCTGGCCTGAGCTGGCTCCCGGATTGTCCCCATGATAGCACTAATTGGCTGAGACCAAAACTGTGCCAAAAATGTCACAGTATGAATGGTTTTATTCATACTGTGCTCAGGCCCATGTGCTGACCTTGTTTAGTTTATTAGTTTAGCTGTAACCATTGTGGCCACATCCAATTCTCCATAGGCTGCTTATTGACTTTAAGTAAGGTTGGTTTTGTATACTCAGCCTTGGATGTGAAGTTACCTGAAGTACAAACCTGCAGTTTATCTTTAAAAAAAAACAAACACAAACAAACAAAAAACCCCAAACCCTTGCCTGAATATGTAATTAAAGGATTTTTTTTCTGAACTTTTTGTCCTTTTGTTTTAACATTTTAAAATTTAGATACTGGAAATCAGTTGAAAAGAAGAATCCAACCATTCTAAAAAAAAAAAATTAATAAAAATAATAAATGATAGGTGCTCCATAAGGAATGCATAGTTTTGAAAGCAAGAAAAAAAATTAGTATCTTATATGAAGCATGTTAACAAACAAACCTAAAGATACATATTTAGTCAGATTAGCCTTTGATGACTCCAAACTGAGTCACTGTAAGTTCTGTTGGTTAAAAAAATGTTCAAATTATCACACAGGAATACAGCAATGACATAGGAACTACTTTCTGTCTCACCAAAAATTATTCTTAGGGGAGTGATTGTTATCAGATGCTGAAAATGCCCTTTCATCCTCATCTCCAGAATTGGTTTCAGCAGTGATATGACAACTGCTAAATGAGGAGGTGGACAACCCCAGGTGGACAGAGGTCAGCTTGTGTCATGAAAAGCGTTTGATATGCCTAAAATTGTTATGACTTTGTTTTTACAAATATCTAGGGTTTTTTTTCCCCCAGCCTACAAACAAAATCTTGCAGCAGAGTCTCAAATGTAATTATTTCTTCTGTTTAAACAAATATTGCTAAGGGATTCTTTTTTCTTTTTACTTTTATTATCTTCTTGTTATTACAGCTCCATCCCTGGTATTTCCAAAAAGAAGAAAAAATTTGCTAACTACCTTGCTGGATATCAATGATGTGACTTGAGCTCCTGAAAAGCTTGGAGAAAGTTGATTTTCCATATTGTGGGACCAGTATTTAATTGGTAGGTTACAGTGTAAGAAGGAGAAGAAGAGATGCTGATATTACTGCTTCCCCCTGCTGTGCAAAGCATGGTGGCTGTGAGCGTTCATGAGGGGTCTCTTTCTAAAGAGCAGGAGCTTGTTCAGCATTTATTTGGGGAGTGTCATTTTTTCCTGAAAGATATCTTAGCCCTTAATTTTAAAGACTTTTCCATAGTCAGATGTACCTGTTCTAGAGAAACAGGTGATTTTCTTTCACCTACAGCTCTTTTTCAGTTCAGCGATAGACAAGCACCCATCAGAACTGTAACCTGCATGTTGCCATCACAACAGCCCAGTGGTGAGGGCAGGTGCTGAGTGGTTGGGGGGGATCTGGCCCCTTGTCTGCGGTCTCTAACCCAAAGGGGAGGTGATGGAGAGAGGGGGGAGACATTCCTATCCTGAGGCACATCATACCTTAGGTATTTTGGATCAGAGTGAAGGCTGAAAGTGCTCCTCAAACCCACGTCCCTCACTTCCCAGGCTTTAATTATTATTAGGCTACTTGGCTTTGCAAACCTGCTTTGGGAATCCTTTGCAGCTGCCTTCGTAAAGACGGTGTCAGAGCATGTCTGCTACACTAGATGATAGACAACCCTCCTTGGCTTCTCAGTTTATGAAGCACAAACCTGAAGTGACACAGTTATGGTGTATTTCTGTTGTGCTGTACCCTTGAAATAAAGATGTGAAATTCACTAGAATACAGCAGATTAAATAAGCAAGTAATAGCCATTAAATAAATGCTGCTTTGAAGAATGAAAATGCTGCAGAACACTAGGGAGAACTTTGACTGTCACGTGAAAATGCAAAGTTAACTATACAGTTATTAAAAGCCAGGCCATATTTTCCATCCGTTTTTATTTGTGAGGTCTCCTTGAAATGACTTATAAAACTTGGGAACCTAGGCAGCTTTTCTCTAGGGAATATAAAACTATAGCAGCTGATACTGGTAAAATAGGTTATATGGAGCCTTAGAAATGACTGCTTGATTTGTCCAGTATTTATTGCCTGAGTAATGTACAGAAACAGTAAAACAGAAAAGCACAACTTTCCATCTGTGCTGCATTATGCCATACATAAGAACTATTTTTCATTTGAAATGGTGGTAGCCCCATAGGCTTTCTTGCTTTGATATCCTATGCTACCACACATGATATGATAGAGTATAAACAGACTGACTATAAATCTGAATCTTTACAGTTTTGAAAGCTGAAACATTCCAGCACTCACTTCCCACCAAACAGGCCTCCTAAAGTGTAGCCTGGGTCAGGTGTTTGGATTTTTTTTTAAGTGGAGACCAAGGGTTGTTGCATCAGAAACCTGAAGGCAGCTAGGAAAATAGAAAAAAAAATAATGACCAAAACCAAGCAAACAAAAAAAGTGTCCACATCTGGTACACAAGATGCACAGCCCAAAAGTTCATCAGAACATAAGGAAAGAGTTTGCTGTTTTAAACAGACAACTTTCAAACATTAATTTCCCTCTTTTCTATAAAGCTCTGCTCATAAGTTTGCATGGCTTCAATGTCACCAAAGCGTGAGCCTGAGTTACACTGGAGGAACACCATCCTTCTTCATCTCTACCCATTTGTAACCAGAGAGAGACAGCAGGTTAAAACAGATGGCTTGGTAGCCTTAAAAGGGATCAAAGTTGTGGTTTAGCAGGAGGGGTCAGTTTATTTTTTTTGCTTTTCCATGCCTTTATTTTCTTAAGAGTATAAGTTAGAACTCTTATAACTAACTTCCTGGAACACAGTGGATTTTGTGAATTAAACAGGTTTCATTATTTCAATATTTTATTCAATTTTTCTGACTTGAACTTCGTATAAGTTGATATAAGTATGAAACTGTAAGCATTTTCTAGTGCTGACCAGCACTTTGGAGCCCAACAAAATCCTTCTGACTGCAGTGAGGAGGATGGGAGGATGAGTGCCAGGTATTCTGAACAAAAACTTTCTATACTTATAGATAGGAATCCACCACCGATGGCAATAAAATCTGTGAATGGAGCTTAAATTAAAGAACAAAAAAAATATGCCATAGTATGACACTTTTTTTAGCAGAAGCAAACACAACAGCAATAAATTACACTGGCAGGGAGAGGGCAGGGGGTGGTGAATTCCAGATGCTTTGTCCACAATATTCTGTCATTTCCTTGAGATGTTTCAAATCCTCTTACTGGAGGAGAGAGAAGAAGGGCAGGTGGGAAGGCGCCCAGGTCCGGGGGACCAAAGCAGTGGGGACGCGGCGGGTTCCTGGTCTCGGCTGTAGCAGGGAGCCGCGAGCCCGCGGCTGAGGGTCAGCACCGCGTGATTTCCAACCACCTCTACAGGAGCCCCCGGTGTTGGTAGGAGCCAGGTCAGCTGATCCACCACGATCGAGCCATACGCATGTGTGCAACAGCCCAACTGCGCGCACACAGGCACAAGCTTACAAACACAAAACTTCACACTATTACATTACCAAGAATCCAGGTGCTCAGGAGGAGAAATCCTAAAAGGACCCACCAGCAATGCTTAGAGAAACTACTGCATATTCTTAAAGATCTACAAGTCCTGGAAATGTTGAATCTTTAGGGGGAAAAACAAAAGGTGTTCTTCTGTCTCCTGTCCGTTCTTCAAAAAAATAACCGGAAAAAATGCATTGTTTTAGTTATTTTTTCATCAAAACTACATTTATTTCTTTCCTTAAGAACTACATTGTCTATAGTTTTCATTACAAAGGAAAGCCTGCTAGGTGTGTTTATGAACCAAAGTACAAATTCTCCTTGGAAGGACAGGTATATCTGTATTACAGATGGAGTTGTCTTGCACTCTAGAGTATTTATACATATGTATACATATATATATTACTACTAGTTATAAAAAGTGAAAAAGTTGAAAGTAGAAAGCTTCAATATTGTTGGCTTTTAAACAAAAAAGAAGATTCTGACTTCGAGATCAGAAAGACTTCAAATTTTATAATGCAGTTATTAAAGAAAAGCATTTCCAGGGGAAAAATAGGAAAACAAAAATGACATCCCCATGTATACAGTCATTATAATGTAGCCCAAAGGGATTACAGATACACATACTGTACACTGCAGGTTTAATGGAATTACAGTTGCTTAATATTAAAGATTTTAAATTAAATTATTTCAAATCTTGTATAAATTATAAAGATGTTTTGAATGACTGAAGTGCAACAGCTATGTCTTTTTATATTTCTCTCTAAAAAAAACCACTTTCAGTGCTCATTTAATAAAAAAAGGACAATTTTTGTTTGTTTGGTTTTGCTAAATTCCCTTATGTGCTGTTAGACCTTGAGTCAGGGGGAAAGTAGTCTCTTCCCTCCTTCCCCAAGTTTCCCCCAGCCACTGCTTCTCAATACTCCAGATACCATTCTTGAAACTGGCTCTATCACACCAGATTTTTGTCTCAAGTTTGAACTAACCAACCATTCTCTAAAACACTGACCCAGCCCCAATTCTGCAAACATTTTGTTGCTAAAAAGCTAGAGCAAAGCATCAACTAAACGCGGGTGCCCTCACAACCCAATAACCTTCTTGTTTTCCCCAGCAGTACCTCACGGTTTCCTTTGATCTGGAGTAAACAAGAGTCCTGTGCACACCTCTGCATCGGGACAGGCTTTGCCCTTTGAAGCAACGTCTGTAGCTTCTTTGTAAAAAGAAAAAAAATTATCTTTCTGAGTCAGATAAGGTATGTCAAGTGTTTTCATGACCTGTGGTGTCAAAGGCAGATGCCTGTCTTTGCTCCGTTGCTTGCAGATGACCTAGTGACGGGAGGAAGGAAATTTCCAGACTTGAATCAGGTTGTTGTTTTGTTTGCCTTGTCTGCTGAAATTGTGCATGGTTAGTTGGATTTCTTTCAATGCACATGTCTACGCTGACTGCTTGGGTGCTCCAGAAATGGCCAGCACCCCTCCTGCCTCAGCAAGGCTGTGGGTACAGCTGGAGCCTGTCCGCAGGAGCAGGCAGGACCAGCCTGGCCAGAGGGGCCATGCCGGCTGGGATCCTGCCAGACCTGGTGAGACAGACCGTCCTTGGCGAACGTCCCTGGGACGTGTGTGGAGGGCACAGGCCTCAGTGCTTGCCAATCCCTCCAACGTCACTCTACAGAGTGGTCTAGAGCCAGCACTGCTCAACTTCAGTAGCAGCTATCATGGAAGTGAGGAGGAAAATGATTGAAAACTCTTAATGATGAGGAGAATCACGCTCCTTCCTATGTCCGTTCACAGCTGACACTACACTTCACAGCTTGGATGGGTGTAATTCAAGTAGACGTTGCCATTATCTGAGGAAACACAGTAAAACACCCCAAAGCCAAGCAGTATCATAACCATATGTTAGGGTTAATCTTTTCCCCAGAAATCCTGGACATGTCTTTTTGTCTTCGTTCTTTGAAACTTGCTGTAGCTGTTACACGTGACACAGTGCTGGAATCACCCTCTAACTTTACTCATCAGCTTTCAGTTCCACATCCTTGTCAGAAACAGAATTTTTCCCCTCAAATTTCTTTTGCCTTGCAGTTTCATTAGCTGGGGTCATGATGGCATCGCAAGCCTGGGAGTCTGTGAAGATAGGCGTTAGTTGCTTAGCCTGGTTCTGATCTCCTCATAATACATTGTCTTATGAACTGTCCCCACCTTGACAGATCTCTTTAAAATCAATGTTCTCTTAAAACACAGAAAGTATTTGTGGTATGTGAACTAGACTAGCTGGAAGTCAGTAATCCATTTCTCTAGAACCGCAAAGTAAGCTTTCACATCAGATCTAAACCACTAATATCTTAACTACCTAACATGTGTTTGGCTCAAGATATTACTGAAAATAATATAAAAAATGTAAAATATAATGTGACATGGAAGAAAGAGATGCATTTCTAATTTTGATTCTAAACTGATAATTCAAAATGCAAGTTATTCAGAGAATGATAACTCCAATTAATAAACAGTTAGGAATCATTGAGTAACAAATGCAGTACCACCAGCACAAAAGGGGTGGCATAATAATAGTTTACATATTTTGCATTCATGAAGTATACATATGCTGTACCCATTAAAGCTGACTTAAGTTACTTAACATTCAATTGTGCATTTTGTGGAGTGAGTCAATAGAGTGACTCACTAGCCCACTACAGTGCCATATGGGAAACTTTCCCTCTCCTGAGCAGATGGAGATTAAGCATGTCACAGACAAAATGTGTTTTGTCTCTGGAGAAAGGATGTTGGCTGCTTTGTTCTTAGACTTTTCGACATGCCAAGCCTTCTGCTCGCATTGGGAGTCCTACATTTTGGGGTCTCATGGATATTTCAGCGTGTCTCTGAAATGCTGAGCTGTAGAAGACAGACAAAACCAGGCTATCCAGAAGCCTGCAAGTAAAATACGAGTATTGCTGTGCAATCCAAGATTTAACTGGTAGGAGAAAGCAGAAGAAATCATCACCTTTGCCATCCTTTTAACACATAATCCTCTCTGAGGGAGGTAAGTGCTTTCCATTTCCCTGTGGAAGATTTAGATGGAGGATGATTTAGACAGCATTATACTTTTGCAGGTGACTGAGGCCACAGAAACCCTATTTTCTATTCCCTCTGGCTGCATTTACCTAGAACTACATTTTCTTTTCTTCTTTTTTTTCTTCTTTTTTTTTTTTCCTGAATCCCTTTAAGTCAGTTTTGCTGCTGTACTTTTCCTCATTTTTCTGTGCACATCTTTCTGTGGGTGAAGGACGACCACATCCCTATGAATTTTTCTGAAAATAGCAGAAGGAGAATACCAAGAGGTATTATTATTTTCCTTCCTTTCTTAAAGAAATACAGTCAGGACCACATACATCCACCCTAACATTTCTAAGTTACAGGGGCATCAAGGATAGGAGTCCAGGCATCATTGACTCTGCCAGTTGTCAATGGGCAAAATGGCCATTCAGCCTATGCAAAATGTAAACCATCTTCTGAAAGTATCTGTCTACCACTGCATGCTGACCATATTGGAACTTAAAGCAACCCCTAATTTAAATGTATCCAGGGCTGGGTGATTCTGAGTTTATGTGCGAGGAATGTGGGCCTACACATGACCAAGTAGAATATATTTTTTTACAGCTCTTTCTTTACTACCTCTCCATAACTTTTCTAGATGGTGCACTCCTAGGTTGAAGAGAATGCATTTTCTGTTTTTGCAGGGTCTACCACAGTAAGATGCAGCCTAACTAGTCTCTTGAGTATAACGATTCTATGGCCCTTCCCAGATTCAACCTCAGATGGGCTTTGGCTTTCCTAACGCTACCCCTGCATGCTCAGACAGTGTTCCTGTATTCCTCCTGGGTCATATTCCTGCTAGGGAAGCACTATCCCTGTTTCCATCTTCTGTTCACTTCCTTTTTATGTTTAAATTTAGTGAGGAACTCTTTGCTCATACATGCAGGTCTCCTGCCATCTTTGCTTGAACACTCATCAGGGTGGATGAATCCTGAGCTTGGGGAAAGTGAGCCTTGAAAATCAACCAGCTTTTCTGGACCCCTCTTCTACCCTGTTTCACTGTTTTCAAGGTCTTTCCTGCCAACATCACCTTGCACCCTCTTACTAATCCAGTCCACAAGCTTTTCAATTGACTGTGGGTCATCACCATCTCCCCTCCTTGTCCCTTCATTCCCAGTTTAAAGCTTTCTTCCCCAGGTTGGCCAGCTTGTTGACAAAGATCCTTTGCCACTTGGTACTTGTTCCACTTGGTCAGGTGGATGCCATCTTTTCCTCAATCCTTAGAGAGGTTGTAACAGCCAAACCCCTGTTGTCAACACTGGCTGTGCAACTGTTTGTTGACCCAGAGGATCCATCCATCTTTCATCAAGCCCTTCCCCCTCACTGGAAGAATCAAGGAGATGCCACCTGTGCCCCCATGCCCTTGCCCTTCACCTCAAGCGCGATATAGTCACGCTTGCTACACTACAGGTTTCTACTGCCAGTCTCATTGGTGCCCACATGGAAGAGCAGCAGGGGGAAATAATCTGAGAACCAGATAAACCTTGGCAACCTCTCCACAGCATCCTGGATCCAAATGCCTGGCAAGCAGCAAATATCCCTAGACAACAGGTCAGACCAGCAGATGGTGGCCTCCGTTCCCTGTAGCAGGGAGTCTCCCACAGCTAACACTCCTGCTTCCTCCTAATGCTGCTGCAAGGCTCAGGCTCAGCCAGCTCAGATGCTTCACTGGACACAGCTCCCAGCCCTTCATCGGCTACCTGGGCACCAAACCTCCTCTGTAGTTGCAGACTTGCAGATGGGGCAGGAGTTACCCTCCTAGTGTGAGAAGTCACAGGATTCCAGCCTTTACCATCATGAAAGTCTTCGGTAAGCACAGACTTGGTCTGCCCCTCACTCAATGCTGTTAGGGCTTCAGGCTCTTGAAGAAGATTCAGTCAGTGTCTCTCTCACCATCTCTGTTGCTGCACTGTCTGCTGACCGCCCACAGCTGCTTTAGTTGACTACACAGACCCTTCCCCGGTGCACACCTCCTACAGGCAAGAAGCCCATCTCCCCCAGCCCCAGAAAGAGGACCCAGTCATCCCTGCAGCCCCAGGCCACAGAGCTGCATCCTTCCTCAGGAGCTCGGTTTGAGTTGAGCTCTCTGGCACACCAGGGAGAGCCGCTCCAGTGGGTGCTGGGGGACCATGCTCTGCAGCACTTCACCACCGTCACCGCACATGTACACTATGCACAGCAGAGCCTCTGGTACCCTTCTGTGCCTACTGCATAAATAGTTATATAGGACTCTCCCTAGCACCTACTGGAAGGGTGCTTGGCCCTCCAAAATCAGGAGTCAGCTGGAAACAGAAAACTGAAATCACCCTTTGATTAAGAACAGAGATTGTTAGAAACTACTAGAGCTTGCTAGCCAACCCAGCCCTCTGTAGCCACCCTTTCCCAGTGGCAGCAGTCACCCCAAAGTTCCTCAAAGAGTTCCTAGGAGAAATTCCCAGAAGATCTAGGAGCAGAAACTGCTGCATCCATTAGTTACCTCTTTTAGCTGAGGCTCCTGAGGCAGGATGTTCAGTGCCATTCAGTATGAGCTAAATTCAGCCATCAGGCTATATTGTTTTTATTACTCTGATTTTGAATAGATTAAGATTCTGAAAAGGGACCTTCTTCAGACTTAGGAAGCTACAGCCATCAGAACTGACAGCTCTGCTTGTATTGACCTTCTCAAAGTTTAAAGATGCTCTATGTAGTTCTTTAGCTTTAAATACGCTATTGCAATTCCAAGGTTAGAAGTTGCTACCTTATGATCAGAGGCTGTGGGATCAAGGAACTGCAGCTGGCATAAGTTGCTTTACCTCCACCAAAACAAGAGGAATCAGCAATTCACAATCGTTCTGCATCTGGAGAGTGTGGTTTCTCCATTGTACATGTGAATGACAGCTTCAGTGATGAGATAGATAGGGCCAGACTGAGCCTTCAGGTGTCACTTAAATCACTGTCACCCATACATTTGTAACAGGAGAAAATGTCAACTATGGCTAATCAAAATATGTTTTCAGAAGCTGTCTCTTAGCACAAAATACTATTAGTGACATCACACAGAACAAAATATGAATTTTACTCAAAATCTGCTAATGAAGAATCCAGATTTTAAGTGATTGTCAGAGTTGCTTGGGGAGGAGGGACTTTACAGACAGTGCATTTATTGGTGCCATATGAGCAAAATAGGTCAACTGAAGTAAACTAATTTGTAAATTTTTATAGCTAGCCTTCTCAGTTGTAATTTTAATGAAGTATTGAATGTGCAGAAGTATAACACATTGAGGTGCATAAGTTAGTATTAGCACATTTTAAATATTCACATGTACATTATAAAAAACTGCTAGAAAATGATAGATTAAAAGGTTATAAAAGCAACAGAAATGGAGAGTCTTTTGACTGCAAAAGTTTTCAATCCATCATTTCCCTAGATCACTAAAATAAGAACTTCCTTTAGTTATCCAGCCACAAGTTTATACCCAAATGAGAAGGGGAATATTCAACAGCCAAGAAAGAATATCTGATTAAGGAGTATGTTAAAGATGGAAATAAGATGATTGTAAAGCCTCTCAAATTACAAGCCATGATCTCACTGGTCATTGAAATACTTGGAAGAACGAAAAAGAGACATGCCAGAAATCCATAATGTGATTTATAAAATGTGGATCTCAACGTCTTCCTTCCAAATTGTCTTTTTATTCTTTTTTATTATTAAGTAGTTGTGAGATGTTATTTCAGCATCTTGGAGGAAAGAAGTGTGGTCACAACCCACTCATAATATGGCCAATTATAACGAGTTCTTCCCTGAGATAACAAAGATTATTGCCCCCACTCTCTCCTTCCAGGAATTCAAAACCTAGTTCAAGTGAGCATTAAAGCACAAACGTGATAGACATCAAGCTAATTTGTGACTTATGGATTTTGGATATTGCTCTTTACTGCTCTGGCATTCTTTTTCTTTACTGCTTATTTATTTGTCTCCAGTTTACTGTTTTACACTTTGTTTACTAATGTTCTTTTTTTAATTTTTATTGAAATTATTATTTATATTAAAATTTTTGGTTTATGTATGACTGACACAACTAGATACAAAAACTGTGGGCTTCAGCAGACTTCAATACATGAACTGGTTTGTCCAAAGCGGAGCCTAAACACCGGGAACTAGCAAGAGCAAAGGAAATACATGTGAGATTAAAGCTGCGGTAGATTTTGCAGGAAGAAATTGTCATCCAGGACCTGCTGGCTTGCATTTGCTGTAAGAGATAGCAAGCCTGGTAATCAGAGAGAATACACAATTATTTGCTTTTCCCTAAGATCTTGTCTCCCAGAAACTTTATCCACATGTGGCTGAGGTCAAACAACACTTGGGAACGTAGGAAGACTGCTCCATCGGTCCATTCACCACAGGTTTCTAAACACAGCTGGATTTGTTGGAAAAAGGAGGCTGGCCTCGCATCCCTGCTCGCTCGCAGCCAAGCAGTGCTGTCTAGGAGCAGAGGTGGGGCCAGAGCCCAGACGCTGGCCCGAGGCTGGGCAGGTCACAAATAGATGATGTTTTTTATTTAGAGTGCACCTTCGTCATAACATCTCAAGGGAAGGTTTGTCAGCTTTGGCAGACTAATCACTTCCCTGCACTTTTATCTTGTGATATAAGTAAGTTGATGACAAGGTCATAAGTGATTCACAGAGGCAGAGATTTTCCTAATACTTGGCGAAAGTGGCAGGACTTCCAGAGGAATTATTCAATTAATACTGCAAATACTCCTTAAATGCAAATGTGGATGACTGGTTTAAAAGTATCGTTTAAAATTCTCCCATCTACTCACTAAACTGGATTCTCATCAACTTTTAAAATTGTCTGGGAACAGCAAGGTCTTGCCCGTCCAGCCTGGCTATCACCCCAGCTCCCGGCTCCCCGGCCCCTGCGGACCAGACCTTGCTGCTCCCAGACACTGGATCGGCACCCTGTGGAGCTGGTGGCAAGATCCACTCAGACTGACCACCAAAAGAGTAGCCATCTCAGGTCATGTATCCAGAAGTGACTTGCCTGAGTCTGAGCTTACCAAATAGGAATAGGGACCGCTAGAGAAAAAATCACCCCTTTCTGAAACAGGTGACAGCAAGAGAGACACTGCGGAGGTGTCTGCCTCTCTCCGTTGAAAGAGGGGCTGCCAGCCCAGATTTCAATGACTATTTTTCATGTGTGAGAAGTTAGGTGAGATGAATCCCACCTCCAGTGCTTGAATTAGGAGTCACAGCTTTTTCTTTCCCACCAGCTGCAATAGAGGCAAGATCTGGCAGGCCTGTGTAGCCTGGATCACTCATCTCACTCTTAAATTTAAACACTGTATTAGTAGCAATGTCTAAATTAGGCATTTAGAGTAGGTGGTTTAAATATGGTCCCCGATCATAATTTCATATGCTTTTAGAGTGCCTGGAAACACTTGGGCTTCTTTCCAGACTGAAACATCCAAATAGTATTGCATTATAAAGATATCGTGAATGATGTATAGCTCTGTATCACAAAGTAATGCATAGCATTTTTATCTATGTTTACTCTTTCCCTGAGTTTGGTTTGAACGTCCCCAGCAAAGTTGCTGATATAAACCACAGCAGTGACCAAAATACGATTGCACCACTGTAAAAAAAAAATTATTTTTATCTCTGAATATTCCTTTTTTCCCCTCATTCTCATTGTTTGAATATATTACCTCAGAGGTTGGCCATTTCAGTTCATTCCAAGTTTTAAGAGGCAGTAAGAAGGTTGCAGACCTACAAGTTAGCCTTATCTAGTTTTTTAATCAAAGAATGTATGCTAATTGTATGCTGAACACTATATTGTCTGCTCTGCCAGGAAAAAGTAGTCTTCAGCTCAGTACCTTGCTGGCTTGCAGTTCACTTAACAATGAGGAAGGTTTTATGGAATTTAATGTAAGGCAGAAAATGTAAGTTCACTTGGCTCTTTCGGGAAAAGAAGTATTGGGGGCCAGGATAAAGATAAAAAAACCTACGAGAACTTTAAAGCAGAAAAGATTCCAGTTTATAGGCCTCAGAAACATGGATAGATATAAGTCCAAAAAAAGTTATATGTCTATGTTTCATCTGGTTTTGGTTTAGTTTGATTTTTTTAATCTTATGTTTAGTTTTTCTATTCACAGTAATGACACCCTTATTAAATGAATAGGAATCAATGCAAAGATAATCTAGAAAGTACATTGAAAATACAAGATATTTAGCTTTTGTAATAAATACAGATTATACATGATTCTGTGCACCTTTATTCATATGAGACTAGGGAGGAATATGCCTATTTTAGAAACAATATCCTGCTGTCTGTTACATAAATCTTCATTTTATTTAGCTGTAACTGAAAATGAACATTCACTATGGACATTCTCTAGACCTTCCTAAACCTCTGGAACGGAAAGTTCTGCTTTCAAAGGTGCAAAGAACAGTGAAGCTAAGTGAGACCAAAGAGGTTGAGAGTCTTACATCTCTATGTGTGTTTATGTGAATACTTTATAAGACTGCACCCAAATTGCGTTTAATCTAGGTCTTGTTTTTTTCTCTGTTAAGGGGTTCTACAGACAAACTATGATCCTTGAAAATAGACCCATTGAGTGGCAAGATCTAGAAATGTCTCTCTTATCCTCCATGTTTTGTATAAATTAAACCTTGCAGAGACCCCAGCATGTCCCTTTTTTGCACATAGCTCATAATACAGTGGCACCATTCATTCAAAGCTTCTCCATCTGACGATCCCCACCCCATTCCTGCTAATATTTTTTTCTTCACCTGCTCCCAGACAGCTCAGATAAATGCTTCCAAGCCTCTTTTTGGTCCTTTGGAATAAAATACATTTACATACCATAGAAACATACATCCAGTGCAGGCTAGGGAGAGATATGCATTTTCCATTAGTGCAGGAACTCCTCAGAGTATAGTTTAAACTGGTTCCAGGAAAATGTACTTGGAGATGCCATACAAGAGAAGAGAGGAATCCTCTGTTCAGGAAGAACTTTGAAGAAGAGCCTTCGTGGGTGGCGTTCCACTATTCTAGCACAGAAAGACCAAATTTAAGCTTTTTTTATAAACAATTTCTGGATGAAAGAAAAAGCTGTAAACACAAGTTCAGCAGTACATGGATACTCTCTAAGTATTTTAGTATGACATGGGATTTACAGCCACCGTGACGTCTGTAGTCACTGCAAAGCTAGACCTGTGAAGTCACACAACACAGCTAACAAGCTGAGAGACCTCTGAGAACATTTAGCAAGTGAGAATCTGACAGCTTCTCAAGGTGAGGCCAAGAATAGGCAATGTTGCTAGAAACCCATGGTAGTAAAACTGAACCACAGGTTTACATGAAAGGAAATATTCAAGGCTATTTTTATTTTTAATCTTCTATTATTTTCATAAGAATATTATTAGAAAAAGAAGTACTCCTTTAGAACCTTCTAAATAGAAAATTTATTTTCATGAGAAAGATTTTCCTGGCTGGTGTGGTACAAAAGACCTTACCTTACTTGATATGCATAAGTGAAATCACTATTAGTTAATAAATGTTTGATGCTTTTTGCTATGAAAGCATTAAATTTAGATGCTGTGTTGGTTTTTGCATACATATTCTGGCATTAACAGACATAACAATATCTTTAACTGTAGTCATGTTTGTTCAATACTGTCAGTTAGAAAACCATGTTTCAAGTATTCATAATTTTGTTAAATTTTAATAATCCAAGATTAAATTTCCCATATTAGAGGTCTGCCTTAGGCTTATTTCATTTATTTCTTAATTTTGACAAAATGCTTTAGATTATGTTTTTGAGACCAGGGTAAAGGCAATACATATAGTTATGTCCACGCTAAGAAATTCTTACAAGCTTTTTATTGAGAAGCTATATCAATACAATGCTTTGAAGCACGGACCCAAAAATTGGCAATGAATGTGTATATTGTGTGGATGTCAAAGATGTCATTTCATGCATGGACTTGTTGAAGTTTGCAGCTAAATTCAGCGTATATAGTCTGTACCAAATGTGCAGTTTTACAGTTTAGCTCTTCAGACTACATGTGCACCATGCCTTCAGAGCAAGTGAGCATGTGCCTTTCCAAGCTGCAGGCATCGGGCAGGCAGATTCCTTTCCCCACTGCCGTGGTAGGAGCAAAGCAAGGTGCAGAATATTGAATCTTCACTGACCTCAATCAAACAACCACCCAAACTGAAAGAATGGGTCAATTGTTCTTTTCCTTGCTTCATTCTTGGAAATCACTCAGCCATTTGAAGCTTAAGGAAGGAAAGAAGGAAGCGAGGACCCTAAGGCACATTGTTGAACTTTAACCATTTGTGTTAAAAACAACAGAGTTACAAGTAAGACCTTGTGAAGGAAGATAAAGGAACTGTTTTGCATAGGGACAAATCTTCATCTTCTGTAAATGTGTGGCATCAGTGACTTTCAATGACAGATATCTCTTAAAGATGAAATAACTTGGATTATGTACATCACATGCTACAATTCATTAGTCTTCCCATCTTGAAAATAAAACCAGATCAGACCCAAAGCACAACTGGAATCAGCATAAAACCTTTTAAAAGCATTGCAGTTTGGAGAAAGTGTCATTTTACTGTGTATTTCATGGCTGAGTAACAGAAACCAAACACTGGAAGGAAAGCTGTTCATGCTGTGCCATATGTCTAACCAAACTGGAAAATATAATAACAGAATATCTCATGAGATCTTGTCCTCATGAGATTTACAAATTTGAGAAAGTGTTAAAATAAGTATATGAAACCATGAGTGCTCAAATCTCAGAATCTCAAAGGATTTGAAGCTTGCCTGTTGTTTCTAACATATGTTTTAGTCTACTTTGTTATGGCCTCGAAGTGTTTAAGTTTCTTTTACATTTCTTTTTAATTCTGTATTTTTGTAAGGCTATTTAGAACTACATTTCCTGTCACCATTGAGGTCAGAAAGTTTTATAATTCCACGGAGCGCATAATTTCCAGAAAAGATAGAGCATTTTATTTGCTTGCATGTATACAATGAGCATGTGGTGTATTTAGTGTGGAGCTTCTAATCATGCTTTTTAAACAAGCACAAAAGTTTTGATTCAGAACACACTAGTCCTGACAGAAAAAATAGATATTCCTAGAGAATTGAGGATTTATTCACACATCCCCCAGCATTATTAGATCTTCCATGTTTTGTTCAACCTACTAACCTTGATTTAAACTAGGAATGAGTCAGGTTTTGGAGCAATCTCAAAATCACTTGTGGCTGTAATCATAAAATATTTTTTTCCAAAAGCTGGTTGTGATTTCTCAACCTGAGAATACTGTGACTCTACATAAAGTTTCTACTGATGTGAGATTAAATGCCTAAGGCCAAATACCAAGTGCAAAGCTACTGTATTGGTATAACAACAAAAGTCTTGACAGTGATCCTGGTCAAAGGACCCAAACCCAAGACCAGAGGCTACACACAGAGACAAGTAATACTGTGGCCTCAATATTCACTCTGCAAAGTCAGTGCTTCATACATTTCTGAAGCATCTCAGCACTTCCTCAACCCATCCAGAAAGAGCGTGGACTCTGCTTTAGCTTTCCAAGAAGAAACTCTAGGGTTTTTTAGCATACAAATCTTCTCATTCCCAAACCTCAAATGAAGTTTCACCAAAAAAACTTTATAAGGGAACTACAAGCCATTCTTCCAAATGTTTCCGCTGCTTTCTTTCTAAGTTTGCTTTTTCAGCCTTTCTCCAGAGCTTTTCTTGCTCCCACTCTGATCTTGTCCTCCCTCTCCTTTCTCTGCTAGACTTTTCCTCATCTGTCTCTGTCTCCTTCCCTACTTCTTTCAGAAGGGATTTGGGTCAGCAATGGTCAGCCATTCTTCCTCCAGGCTGATTGGACACTTCTGTCTCTGTTTGACAGATGAAATTCCCAAAGCTCCTAGTTAATTTTAGGGTGTCTGGGGGAGGAAGGAGCCTGGCACTGAACCAAACACACATTTAAATGTGCCAGAAAATTACACAGCAGTCAGAAAATTGCAAAATCTGCAATTTTTATTCAGCCCACAATTTTCTAGAGGTCTTGATTATCATCCGGAGTTCAGTGCTTTACAGGAAGTGCAAGAGGTTACATTTCCAGTGATTTTTAAGTGACCCCAAAGCTAATACACTGGAAAAAAAATCATACCAGGATTAACTATTTCCATGATATTTCTATCTATTTCAAGAGCAGTCAACATGGAAAGAACCTTTTTTTATGAAAGAGATTGCAGTTTTGAAGGTGATTATTCTTAAGGTTTATATCCACAACAAATTATCCAAGCAATGGTGGATCTAATACATTTTGTCTTTAGGGAGATCCAAAATGAAAATTCTGTTGTAGGAGTGTGGTTTTGTGCATACCTGCATAACACAATAGAGATTTGAGAGAACAACTTCTTACAAGGCAAGAGCAGTATAAGTTATTCATTATACAGATAATGCTAACAAGATGAGAATGTAGCTGCTGCCTGTTGAAAAACAGAAAAAATGGACATTACCTTGTGACCGATCTTGTAATTTGCTCCGATAAGACCACTTTGCCTGCTGCCGGGCTGCCAGGCACCAGCCTGTGACCTTGGGGACAGCCAGCAAAAAACCACTGGAGGTGACTGTGCAGGTGTCTGAATGTACAGAGCTCTGTAACACATTTTTCAGCACAAAAAAACCCCCTATTTCATTCAACTTCATCATTAAAAGGAGTGCAAAACCACAAACTTATGCCATGAATTCTCACCACTCAGCTCATGAATGAAATGTCAGGACAGCTGGGGTAACAGAACCATCTAATTTTCTCCTGTATGCTGCCTTTTGTGCTTTGGCAGAGTTGCCACAGGTGTGTCTCTGCAGCTTTGAGGAGAGCCAGTGAAATCCCCACTGTGGGCTACTGCGATGGCACAGCATGCTTTCTGTCCCGGTGTGTTGTGGTGCCAGGCGAGAAGTTAGTACGTGCGCTGTTTGCATTCAGTGCAAGAGGAAAAGAAGAGAGATTTTACTGAGGCTTGTCAAGACCCCACAGCCCCTAAGAGCTGCGTCTGTATCCAAGAATCCTTTTAAGGTTTCTCTTTGGGCTTTTACTTCTCTCAACTTTTTAATTTCTGTCACGGAGAGTTGCAAATGTTGAAACTTGCAGAGATTGTCTTAACTTGCAGAGGCTGTCTTATTTTATTTGGGGTCCTAGCCTGGAATAAAATTTATACAGCTATGATTACTCTCTGCTGTGCATCCCGCAGCCCTGGCCCCTCCATGCACAGCTCGGCCAGTGTGGCTTTGTGCAGGGACAGGAGCTGGGCACACACAGCCACCTCTGAGGGGACTCAGCAAAAAGGGATCAGGTACCCTCCTGCCAGTTCCTCAGTCTGGGCAACTGGGGACGGGAAGCCTGAGGAGCTCCCACACACTAAGGCACAACCAGCATGTACAAAATCCTTTGATTCACTATTTAAGACTGTCTTGCCAATTAACCACAATATCTTTTTTTCCTTCCATAAGCTGTAGCACATTCCTGTTGCATGGCAGTTCTGCCACATCTGGCCCTTTCTCTAGGAAAAACTCTAGAATTTACTGACTTTATGCTAGCCTTCAAAGTGAATGATAAAGAGCGACAAGAGTGGGTGAACAATAAGGTCGCACCACACTAGATTTGCAACCCAACAGGCAGATACCTGAGAGCTTCACAGGTAAGAAATGGAGTGAGGATGGAGTGACAGGAGCAAGTGACCTCAGTACTTTGCTAAGGTCCCTGCAGGCACCTACCTCCTGAGATATGAGGTCTGTCATATACTCACTTGTCTCGTTTCTCCGGATCCAAGCTGCATCTATGACTTCAGTACTGATACATCCACACAGACTGTTTGGGGTCTTCCACTGAACCCAGGTCCCCTGAGGTGAAGGATGTCCCATGTGTCCCAGTAGACTATCAAGTACAGTTAACTTTCAGCGTAATGCTTCCTTGTATGATGAGCACACACGTGCACAGCATGTGTGTGAGGGGTAGCGCTTTATATACAAAGACAGTCTGATCTTCAGCACGTGAAGTTGCTATGTGGAGAGTCATTTTTGACATACCTACATTGAGAAAATCTTGCAAAAAATGCAGCTTGCTAATTTGTGTTAGTTAAGAGGAATTCATATGAAATTAATCAAACGACTGTTACTTACAACACTGAGATCATCTGTTTAATGAAATGTCATCTCTCTTTTCTATTGACACACTTCCTAAGCTGATATTTAAGAACAGCATCAGAAACGTGTTTATAAGCTTAATTTCTCCATCCTAACTCTTCCTATAACTTACAATCATACATCAACTTACAATTGTGCTCCTTGACACTGGAAAAATGGTGATGACTGTGACGTTCTTTTTATAAAAAGACGACTAATAAAATTAAGCAATAATCTATAAGCATAAGAAGGTTACAGTTTTAAATAATGTCTCCTGCTGTGAATTGAATAGCAAGGTAAAGGGTTTAGCATTTATAAATGTCAAGGCAACACAGACGTTCATTTTAACAGCATAACGTGTATCACTTATAAACTTATTGCACTTAAAGATTATTACCACTATACTATACAGATGGTTTGGGGATCCAACTTAAAATCTTAAACGGTTTTGAATTTTAAGGCTTTGTTGAAATAAATGATAATTCTACTAAACATCTTATCACTAAAGCCAGGAATAGCAGTAATGCTATAAAAAGTGTCACACAATATTAAATTTTTCAATGAGAAAAGAAAACCCTAAACAATTTGACTACAGCCCTGGATGCTGTCTCAAATGTTCTGATTAAAAAGCACTACAACTGGAATTGGCCAGAAATGTCATTTAGCTCAAGCAGTATTTTCTGTCTGCTTGCTGTCAAGAGACACAGGAAATGCTAAAATTAAATGGTATAGATTCAGACTGTCATCAAGACACTGCGCTTTCAAAACAGTGGTGAAATGTATTTACTTAGCCAGAAAGAAATGAGGTTGAAAAAGTGAGAGATGTCATGTCAGCACCTCCAACTGGGAAATAAGATGTGGTCTATATGCCAGTTTATTGCTCTGATCAGGGACCTTGACATTTTCCTTCCCTCTCCCTCCCTCCTATCCTCCAACCTGCTCAGCTGAAAAGAATGATGAAAATGCACCATGGTGGCTTCTTCCAGGATGCCACTGCCATTTGGTGATCTAATTGGCCCCAGAGGGCCACTCAACCATTTCCATGAGAGATAGAAAAGATTTTCTTCCTTCTGCTAGAGACTGATAGGAGGCATTAATTATGCGGACAGCATCCAAGAGAGCAACAGTCATTCTCAACTAAATCAACATGCAAAGCAGCCATGGAAATTGTCACATCATAACAGCAAATGGCTATGGCAGGAGGGAAAAAAAACCCAACTTATTATAAAAAAGAACCAATGCAGAACTGGTTTTGATGTGCAGATTCTATGAAGGTACAAAAGCTCGTACTTGATATTGTCTCTTTCATTAGAGATGTGATTTAAAATAGAGTATTTCCACAGATCCTTAAGAAAAAGATATTGTAATAAAAGCCAGACAAGGATTCTTGAAGCTTTTAATTGAGCTTCTTAAACTACTAGGAAACAAAGACACATTTCAGCCAGCCATAATAGGATATGCTTACATTATAGGACCACTCTTTTCCCCACCTTGAAAGACTAAAAGAAAAAACAGGAGAAAAAAACCTCAAACTCCAGTCATTTCTTTCTCAGAAGATATGAATCTTCCTTAAAGAGTGAATTGAAAATCCTGGGAGAGGAAGAGAATAAGAAGAGGTTTTGGACAATGAAGCCTGCTCCATTTTCTAGCAATACAAAATTGGACAAATGCTTCTTCCTTCAGAAAAAAAAGCAAAAGGAAATATAATATAGAGGGTGGATGGAGGGGAGGAATTATTGCAGGAGGAATATTAATAAGAGAAACCAGGGCAAACAGACAGCCCCAGTTCTACAGAGTATGTATGTATTGCAGACAGCTGCATAATTTACCCAGGAGAGAAGTGTCACACGGAGCTATTGTCAGTACCAAAGTGAACTCATTTGAAGCTAGCTCCGGCCCCCTGACACTGCACTGTCACCCCCATGGCGATACCCCACTATCATCTCTAAAAAGAATAGTCAATCATTGGAGAAAGCTCTGTGCTGGGCTATCACAGTGACTTACCTTCACCACAGCCAACAGAGTGTACGTGCAGGCAGGCACTTTGCACGCGTGCTGCAGCATGGTTGATGCCTCCAGTGGGAAGGCTGTGACTTTAGCCAATGTCAGGGAGCAGCATGTAATACACACACCATAGAATGTAAATCCATATGCTGACCAGAAAATTACAAAAATATGCACATAATAGCTGGCAAACTCTCATAGTTTGGAAAGGGCAAGTAAAAGCAATGTAGGCAAGCTCATGCTTTGGGGTGGACTTTGTTTCTCTCATGCAGCTCCAGCATGCCAGAGCACTTCTGCTTTGGTCAAGAATAAGTCTTTCAGGCCATGGGCAAACAGTCCCTGCTCTTCCTGTGCCAAAGACCATGCTTAAGTCCCTGAGGAAATTTGGGAAGATCCAGAGGGCTGATCTTTCCTGATCAGTGCTTGGCTTAAGCAGACAGGTGGGTTCCCCCTTCTCCCATCTTCAGAGTAGTAGAAAAAATTCTGGCCCAGCATCTGGAAATTGTCTCTGTGAGTCTGATTCCAGCAAAAAGATTCAAGCCAACATTAGAAATAGCGTTACTAGACAACAAGCCTTAGTGTGCAGAGCTGAGCTCTTCCCTGTATAGTCTTAGAGTCCTCCAGGAACACTCCTCCTGAATTCCCAGCAAGAAAATCCCATTATCCCATGCTGCAGAGCCAAGATATGAATTCCACTGCAAAGCGTGTTTTGGAAAAAGAGTTTACCAACATGATATGCCTCATGGGTCTTCCCTGACAAAGGAATATCTTTCCCAATAACTTAGATATTAAAAAGACCAAGCCAAAACAGTGAAGGTGATAGCACAGTGCCCACTGTCACTGTTTTGCTGCTTTTACAGTGCTTCTAATTAGAAGTATCTCACTTTTTGCACAAGTGCTTATTGTCAATCAGACCTCACTGAAATTGGCATAGGTAACTGTAGGTTAAATCACATCATTTCACAAGTCACAGGATTTTATGATAACATATCAAACACTTTCATGATGCCAACCAATCTGTCAGCATCGCTATGAGAAACAGATTCTTTTTAAATTAAGAAAAGATGGTAAATGTAGTTAAAAGGGTATTACAACCAGTGGAGCCAGAACATAATAAAGTCAACATTGTACAGTATATACAGTGTCCTTTCTGCTTGAGAGAATATCTTATGGCAGCTAATGACCAGTAAAATAACCCTCCTGGCTTAGGAAATATGTTTCATCTTGAAAGGTAAGGGGCTGGGGTTTTTTTGCAAAAAATTGTCTGTGTGTAACCTTAGGTCCTGCTCAGTCCCAGGTCAATGGACTCTAATCCCCATTGACTATTGACTGTAGTCATTGGGACTTCATGCAGAAGCAAGTGTCTTCCTGGACTGTGTGTGGCAAGATTAACATCCTGGTCTAGTTAAGCACTTAACTAGAAGCACCTGAGCACAGTAACACTAGTTATACAGTGAAAACTGATCATCAGTTAAGAAATCTGCCAGATCAAAGACCTAATAGATTTCTAAGAATGGGATGAAAATATGTTCTACATAACAAGCATCAGTGGGTGCAAATCTGTGCTCCTTCCACTCTCGATGCTGCTTTTCAGGGATAGAGGCAAGTGTTTTACAGCTGGAGCTGGTCTTTTTTTTTTTTTTAATTCTAAAGTAAATTTTGTTTTAATTGGCAGTTAATGGAAAAGAGTGTTCCTTATTTTTAAAGGGAGACAAAAAAATATCGGGCTGGTTTCAGGCTGCTGTAATTGTAACACAACATTCATTTTTCAGACCTGCAGGGAAGCCAGGGTGAAATGGTAGCATGCAATACCAGCGTGTATGCCACAGATGCTACCCAGGGCTTCAGGTTAATTACATACCAGGCATGCTTAGGGACCACCCATGTAAAACAGCTGGCAGGATGGAGGCTTAAAATTGCTCCCTGCTGGTCCTACCATTGCACACTGCCCTCTTCAATTCAGTATGAATCTCTTCTTCTGGGCTAATTTACTTCAGCCAGGATAAGTAACTTAGATTCCCTTATCTCCACTCTCCGAGCCTTGCTGGCTTTGGAATTTATCCTCTCCATTCCCTACCTCCTATATTGCTTCAATTGTCTGAACCTAAAGAGTTTATTGATGTGGATGGATATAGTTTTCCAAGTGCCATACACATCACTGCAAAAGCCGAAGGAAGCAGGTATTAATTTAAAAGAAAAATTAGTAACAAAGACCCTCTCTAGTGTGTGAGCTCATCTACCCAAGAAATGATTCACTGTTTTACTCCATGTTCTGATGTTGTTATACAAAATGTTCTTTTCTTATCTTCACTATAATACTGAATCATCTGAGATGCCACTGAGGTCATCCTCTTATGTTTGCCTTAATTCTGCACTTCTAGGGTCTTCTGGCTTTTAGCTGAACCACTACAGTACTTCAGGATAGGAAGGACTTTGTGCTTTTTTTAAAAAAATGACATATTATGAACACCAGTATGACCATAGGTGATAGAGGGTAATGGAATATATTTGTAGTAACTCTTCTCACCCAGATCATGAATTAGGTTTAGTTTCTTAAGCCACGCCGTAATCATAAATTAAAATGGTGATAAAATGTCCTTGGCTTTAGAGATATCAGCTAAAAATGACCATCATTCTTGGTATAATTTTTATTATTAAATTGTTCTCTTAGTATTGCTATACAGTAGATATAATATTTCAAGAGGGTGGTTATTACAGACTGGATATTGTCAGGCAGGTTTTCCTAAAAGATTTAGTAAGCTGAATGCAATGAGTAGCACTAATGGATACATTGCATTGCTGATGCTCTCATTTTGCTTAGTCTATGGAAAAGAGATTTGGTTTTAGATACTGCATGACAAACTGCCTGTAAACAATGTGGACAGTCAAACAGCAGTCTCTAATGGTGAAAATGCTGTACAGACTTCCACTTTAACCCTCCCATTCTCCTATTGTAATGTCCTTTAAGCAGAAGTTTGCTCCTTGACTTCAGTTCACTTTTTACCTCAATTATTCAGCAGGCAGCCTGAGACCTAACTCTGGCCTCAATAACCAACATTCATATTGCTAAAGACCCTGTTGTAGCACTTATATGTAACTTGAGTAACTGCTGGCACTTGAAACTCAATCCACAGCCCACTAAAGCCACAGGAGAGACTGTCACTGACTTTGGTAGGCTTTAGAGTAGGCTCTTAAGCAGTGCTGTGTGCATTAGTTCCTTATTCATGGGTATATGTATCTACACTAGCGTCAAATTTGATGGTAGATGGAAAGAGTCCTACAAAAAGCAGCTGTCCCGAAGTTCCAGTGTTTTTTCATTCATATCAGTAACATAATGTCCTTTGATCTGAACAAGCCTATTAAGAGACAGTGCTAATAATGAATTATCAGTTAACAGCAACTGAAAATAGTGATATAAAAAAATAAATTTGGAAGCTTGACACAGTCAAGGAATATGAGAGACATCCAATAAGTGGGGCTGAGGGAAATTCATTCTATGTTCAATGACCAAAATGAGAGACTGAATCATGCAAAAACTTCTGAATCTCACCTCTGCCTACAGGACATGGAGCTCCGTTTGGGAAGATGAGCTGCTACACTCACTGCTGAGAATTAAAGCAGTATGAGACACATCTACTTGCATTTAAAAAAGATGTGGCACATACATTGGCCCCTATCCACTAGGAGTTACCATTATAGCTCTATTTCTATCTAACTCTTTTTTGACCTAACCAGGCGGGGGCCGTGCAGCATCAGAGAGAGAGTAGCATTGCCTCGAGCTCCCGTGCAGCAAGAAGGGGAGCAACCTGTGGAAGGAGTGACTTTGACAGAACTAGTTAAAGCCAAAGTTGCAGAGTAGCTCCCAGTAGTGAAACAGAAATCACTAACCACACTCAAATATGCTACTGTGAGGAAGGGGAAAGTTTATATCCTTCTTAACCCACTTCATATACCTGTTCTAACTCCCTCTCCCCTCATTCCTGGCATCTGACCACAGCCTGCCTTGTACTTTTCATGAAATCAACTATCAGGACATAATAAAACTAATCTATTCCATGTATATGTATAAATATATATGTACATATGTATAAATATGTACAGTATATAAATATATAGTCCACCAGTGAATTATAATAATAGCAATAGATGGAATTTTAATGGAGTAGAGGCATGACCACCCTGCATTACAATTGCAGTCTTACCTAGCCTAGCATCCAGCTTCTCACAGTGGCAAACGATGCACTGGAATCCAGTAATGAGGGACTTTCAGCTAATCCAGCCTGAACTCTAGGTTGCACAAGATTTCATCTCTCTTCTGAGAATGTTATGGTAACCAAGTTTTGATCCCAGCCCCTGTGGTTGGCAACAGGTTCCGCAGTCTAACCTCCATGCTGTGAAAACTATTTCTTATTGCCCTTTTTGAATTTCTCACCTTTAAATGTCATTGATCACTGATCGTTCCCATTTTTCCTGTCATTCAAAATGGACAGCCAGTTTCTGGCATCTTCCTTAGGTGCATTTTAGCTATATATGTAGATATGGTTTTATCTTGACTCTCTAATAAACAATCTCAAGCTTTTCATAGCAAAATAATCCATGGAGCATGGACTCCTGGGAACATGAAATGAGCATTACTCTAAATACACCTGAATACACCAGCATTAAGAGTGAAGCTCATTCTTTGGAGCTGTGCACTTTAAATTGGTTACTCTGTGGTGGATTAGATCCAGTAGTAAGAGCATTTGGTTACTTGGTGGCCTCTAGACAGGTGGGTAGAAAATCTTTCTGAGAGATGAAATAAGAACTCTGAGTCTCTTCAGTTTGAGGGAGAGGGACTGAACCAAGGTCTCCTCTTTCCTCAACATATGCCTCACTGGAATGCAACTACTAAACGTGGGAGGTACCAGGCATTTTAAAACATATGTGACGCAGAGTCCTTTCCTGATAGAATCATAGAATCATAGAATCATTTTGGTTGGAAAAGACCTTCAAGATCATCAAGTCCAACCATTAACCATGCCCCCTAAACCATGCCCTGGAGTACCCTGTCCACTCACTTTTTGAATATCTCCAGGGATGGTGACTCAACCACTTCCCTGGGCAGCCCATTCCAATGTTTGACAACCCTCTCAGTAAAAAAATTTTTCCTAATATCTAACCTAAACCTCCCTTGCCTCAACTTGAGGCCATTTCCTCTCGTCCTATCTCCAGCCACCTGACAGAAGAGACCAACACCTACCTCACTACAACCCCCTTTCAGGTAGTTGTAGAGAGCGATAAGGTCTCCCCTCAGCCTCCTCTTTTCTAGACTGAACAACCCCAGGTCCTTCAGCCGCTCCTCATAAGACTTGTGCTCAAGGCCCCTCACCAACTTGGTTGCCCTTCTCTGGACACGGTCAAGCAGCTGATGCACAGTTCCACTCCTTGCTGTCTACACAACAGATCTGCTACTCAGCCTCAGGGATTCAGTAGAACAGCACTGAAAAACTACATGAAAGGACATCACCAATTTTTTTTTTTTTTTACTTTTCATATTTAAAGAGCCCATCTATATTTTGTATGGCTTTTAATGTTTTCAGTCTCTGACAGAAGTGCTCTGTAAATGTCTATCAGATCAGGCCTCACACTGAATTTAGGTGTAGTTATGGACATACCCGAACCAGGAGGTTTTGATGTTTAAAGACCATTCATGTCAAATAAAAAGCTTCTGTGAAGCACTGGTGCCCCCAGGAATGAGAATGGATCAGGAGGTGCCCAAGTCCTTTTTTCAGAGTTGCATAATTCCAGTTTGTCATAGCCTCATCACTTCAGCACCTTCCGTCACCTACCACAACCTCCAGCGTCATCTTACAGCACCTAAATCTCCACTGCTTTACAAGCTGCTGTCAGGAATTTAGTACCTTAAGGCTGACTTCAACACCTTTCTTTTATGTTTTATGTTTTTTCCAGTTTTATAGCCATTACACAACTGCAGTAAATGGCAACAAATCAAGTGAATGACTTAAAGCACTGCAGAAAAAAATCCCTTGTCTGCCCATGCTGCTCTCTCAAAAAGAGTTAAGTGCTTATTAGAGTAATAAGTAATATTTTGACCTGCAGAACAGCACATTTTCTTCTTCTCCTTGTTGACTGTTTAATATAAACAAAATAAATTACTCTCCTGTAAGCTCTTTTTGATGAGGCAACGCTAATAAACAGCACCTGATTTCAGACTCCAGCCATTCCAGGTGCAGCTCACACTTGGCTCTGTGCTGTCAACAGATCCTTGGGGAGCCCTGTTTCCTGTTCCATGAAAATAATTAACCCCCCCAGTTCTGGCTGCTCAGGGTGTGTCATTATTTGGTTATGCAAAGTCTGGTTACTTCAGTTTTTATGTCAATGGGCTTCAAATCAGGCTCTAAGTTGAGAGGTACCCACACTCCTGTGATCAAAGAGTTAACTAGGCACATTTGATTTTCTCTTGGGCTTATCCCTTGGGTCAGCCAGTGAGCCAACAAGCTATTTCTGTAGCTTATATTTTTTCAAGCTCCTGGATATGGCATGTATCCACCAGCAATAGGCCCAAGAACTCCAAATGTAATCCCTAAAGAGCACCTGAGAACAATCAGATGATAGCAATTTGCTGTTGTTACAAACGTGAGCTGTCTTCAGACAATTGCAATCTAGGCAATTTCTAGAAAGTTGAGTTTATCACAGTGCTATTATAGTCTTTATTCATGCCCTGGAAAAACTTTTCAATGTTTTATATATCTACAGCTATACAAAATAACTTGAAAAAGATTATACAATGTAAGAAAGATTTATATTATGTCATCAACTCCTACTTTCCCACCAGTAGCACAAATTAATCAAATTAATCCTGAATAGAAAACACCAGACCAAGGATAATTGTTGCAGCCAAGAAAACAAAAACGTTTAGCTGGTGTGAAGCATAGATACAGACTGGAAAATTTTTCACCTAAGCCTGTCCTAGAACGCAGAAAACATTTTTTTTTAAAGTCTACTTTCATTCTTCCCCCTAGACCTTGAGACTTCATTTCATATTTGTTTACAAGTAATTGGTTTTCACGTTTACAAGAGGAACACAATGACCAGCATTGATGTCGTGTGAGCCTGCTGGACTGTTTCTAGCCTGAGTGCATGCCTGTAAAATATAGCTGAGGCCCAAAAGAAAGGGTAATTGTGCTGTTCTTTATAACTTTAGCCAGATGATTATCTGTGCTACAAAGGTGGGGGCTTCTGTCTGAGGAAAAATCTTACTGCTCCACTTGTGAGGACCAAAATGCGTGGGTGTTGGAAGGTACCTGAAATGACAGGCTGGATAGCCAGAGGCATCCTTCTTAATTTTCTTTTTTACCTGTATGCCTTTTTCTGATACAGAAAAGAGCTTGATTCCTCCTCCACTCTAGCAAAAATCAAAGCATTCCACTTAATTTTAATGGATAGTTTATCTGTCTCAGGTTTTCTTGCCAGGACTTTCAAGATGTTTACTGTTTGAGAGGGAGAAATGTACAAGGGAGTGAAACAAGGTAGGAAGACAAGAGGTGGGGGGTGTAAAAAAAAAAATTTCTAGTGACTTTTAAAAGGAACAGCTCAGTGTAAGCGCTCCTTTTGTTTGCACCATTCTCCCTTGACCCAATCATATTTGCAAAGTGAGGTCCAGGATTTTAGCTCTGCAATTCATATGATCTTTAACTGGATCAGCCTGCCAAGACCTTTTGAAGATTTAGACATTACTATTTGTTTTGACTGTGGAAATATTGATATCTTTAGTCTTTAAAAAAAAGTTGATAATTCAGAACTAGCATTTGGCTATCAGATTTGACTCTGTGTTCCCTCTTAAGGCTAGGCATCCTTTTTAATTAAAGTCAATAACACACATTCTCCCAATTGTGTCTAGTTCATTAGTTTCATTCATTTGTCAAAAAAAATCCTAAAAACATTATGTTGAAGAAACACCATGTCTTTGTGTTGTTCTTTTACAATTCCTTTCTTTGTTCACCTGATCAAAAGTCGACTATTAGCGTAAAACTTCTCTTTGTTTTTTTGAGGGCTCCTCTACATGCCACTGGCTAAATCAGTCCTTCAGGATTGATGTGCACTCTGGGATCAGCACACACTTTCCTTACTCCTGATGGCCTCTGGCTGTTCAGGAGAAATGAATACCACAGTACATACATAAGCATCGTGGTCCCCTGTGCCCAAAGGCTGCAGCAGCGGTGCACTGAAGGCAGCCACCTTCTGGCTTTGCAGTGCTGGGCTGGTACAAAGGAGAGAAGCCTGGACCCACAATCTGGTTTATAACACAGCAACATAAACAGCTACCAAAGTATAGCCTCAACTAATACCCTTAGAAATATATTTTGCTGACTGTACAGAATTGATCAGTAAACTGTCACCTCCGACTAGCGTCTATGTTGCAGTATATTGTGTAACATGACTTTAAGTGTGTTTTCATGAAAGCTAGCTTTTGAAAGGGAAAATATAACATAATAGGGAGTTTATATTTCAGGTGCATCCTTCCACATCTGTTTACCTGTGTCTGACAGATGATATGTGGTCACCTTCAAAACATCAGCATTAAGGCATATTCTGTTTCTTTGCTGTATAGAACAGAGGCACTATGCGGGGAACTGATTTGTCACCATCCTTCCCTGTTGTCAAGTGAAGCAGCATCTTAAACTAAGCACAGGTTTAAAATGCGATAGATGTTGTGAGATAATTAAGCTGAGGCTCCTCTACGCCATTCAGGTTAGTGCTTTAGTTCAGTACTGAGCTTTAACAAAGCTAATCATGAAACTGAGCTCTTTTTAAGTTTAATGGATTTAAGTGCTTTCCTGAATTGGGGCCATATTAAAGAATTTAGAAATCCATAGATTTCTACCTGAAATATAATGGATATTATAGGAATACTGATAAAATTACTATTTATTGACTGCTCCTATAATTATGTCTCTCTATTAATTTTTTTTACTGTCCACACTGTGTTGAAACCCATTAAAAAATTCATGTCTGCTGATGACAGAGTTACATTCATTCCTTGCTGATGACCAGGCTGTCTCTAAACACATCTACCTGCCTGGGTGCAGAGCACTAGGAGTTCATGCTGTCTCTGCTCTAAGTCAACAGGAGGTAAATCAATACAGAAGCTGTTTTGACACCTCCTCATGAAATTTTCCTGGAGTTAATATATCCTGCCTCTTTGAATAGACATATCCTGACAAGAGTAGACATAGCCTGTATGTGTGTGGGTGCTAATCTTGGCAGTAACACTGAACACCCATATGCTGATGAACTCCAGACACTTGTTCCCTTATACAGAGAATTTATTGAGAATGTTGGGCTTCTTTAAGCACATCAATGGTGCTTTGAACAAGTTTTTCTTACCAGTTATCACTTCATTGATAACCTTCTTAAAAAGAAGGAAGAAAAACAAACCCAAAGATTAAATAAATATGAAATCAAATAAAAATATCAAAATTTTCCTGGCTGGATTGCCTCTGGCTGGATTTAAAATTCCGTTACTGACATTATCTGTTAATCAGTTAATCTTAGATCTCCTGAGGGAGGCTGAAACCCCAACTTCTTTTCTAGATACATTAAAGGAAAACTAAATTAGGCAGTATAAAAGATACTCCAGTAATCACATTAACTAAAGAGGAACAGATCATTTTTTAAAAGAAACTCTAAAAGGTGTCTGAAAGTTTAAAAATGGAATTCAGATTAGAATTATCTATGATAAACAAGAATTCTTTAGCCAACAAATAGTTGAAAGGAAACTGAACGTGACGTTCCATTTACAAGTCAGAACTTTAAAGCACAATTCTCCTACAGTTCTTGCAGGACAAGAAGATACACATCCCCAAGGAATGCCACATCAAACTCAGCTCCTTGGCTCACTGTGGAGGAGTGGGATGTTTCTGGGATGTTTGTCCAACAATTAACAAAGTCTGAACAGAGAATATATCGTTGGATGTCTCCTCACTGCAGAATCTGTCAGTGGAGAGAAATTTCTCCATTTGTAACCTGGTAGATGGAAGCCTCCATCAGGTATCCACTCTGTAGGTGAGTCATGGCTCAGGAAGGAAAGGAGTCGGCTTTGGTCCATGCAATCTCTTTAAAACATTTTGCTTAGCTGATCCACACTCAGCTTCCAGAAAATATGTACCCATTATAATGATTTCACCCTGGTGACGATGAAGCACTGACACCAAAACAAGGGTGAGAGTCATTGTTTTCTTACGAGAATCACACCTGTGGTTGAAACCAATGTGGATGCAGTCATGTGACAGGGACTGCCAAAACAAGTTAGATAAGAGACAGATTTTTTTTTTCTATAAAAGGCCAAGAGACTTGGCAAATATTTATGAAAAGTGAAGTGAAGTGAGCTGAAGGAGAGTCAGTAATATCAGCTGTCATACAGGCATTCTGGAACCCCTAGGTAGAGATGGTGAAAGAAAACAGTCTTATATATTTGGGACTTGTCTTTCCTTCCCAAGGACTGCAGTTCTGATGGTGGCTTTTCCCTCAGCTCAGCAGTTCTGGGGGGGGCAGGAGTAGACTTATCAGTCACTATGCCAGTGCTTGCTTTCCCTTTATGTAAGCTTCCCTCAACATTCAATCTGTCTTCGGGCAGCTGCCAAGGAGGGTGAGTTTCTTGTTCTGCAAACTGTTCAGCAAAAAGAGCCTCCCTGATACTGAGAGACAATATTCCGAGATCTCTGTACATGTCAAAGATTCAAAGCAGAATAATAATGAAAAGAATTTTTACTGAAATTGAAAAAAAGAGCTATAAATATGACTTTTAAAATGCATTTTTCCTAAACCAGTATTTGCACATTTGTGTAGCAATCATTTTGGTATTTTTCTTCTATGTCTTGGCTATTTTTAGAGAATGAAATAAAATCAAATGGTTTCAGCAGTTATTGATATCTTATTATACCAGTTTTATCATATTACTTTTGAAAAATTAAGTTTTTTCATAATTATCCAGCTAATGATATATCTTTTTTTTCCTCCCAAAGTAAAAAGCAAGGAAAAATTATACTGAAAAACTAGCTCTATTGTGAAAATTTCAAAAGTCAAATTTCTTAATGTTGTTGCTTTAAAATACTAGAGTAAGTTAAACATGGGTTAAAAATGGGGGACAAGTGAATATGGAGCCAAACTCAGTGTAGGTTGATGGCAGAAGTACCTGCAAGCTTTGCTGGTGATAAAAGAATGATAAATGTAGGATTTAGATCTGTATAAAACCAGAAAGAAAACAGGCAGCTCCTAGCACTGATAAGAAATAAAACACCAGTGCCAATAGCACTAACAAGGCAACAGGCACCACCAAGACAGCAAGAGATAGGTTGGCAGACAGAAGTAAGAAAGAAATTATACAGACTCGACTGCGGTGACAGGACGAGAGTTTGAAGGCTTCCAGCTTTGTGCAACTGGGCAAAGAGCTGCCTGCTCCCTCCTGGGAGAGTACCCGACCCCCGAGGGGCTGTGGGGGCCGCACGGGCCCCGTCTGCCAGCATCCTTCGCTTGGGTCAGCCACCTCTGTGCCGCTCTGCTGTGGCCCGGGGGCCTCCCGCCGTGTCCCCCATAGGCACCCCGACACCGGCAGGCACAGGCGGGGAGACTGGGGAGACTGGGGAGAGGCAGGGACCTGGTGTGGCGGGCCCTCTCTTCCAGAGCATGGGCAACAAACACCACAGGAAGGTATTCAGATGGCATGAGGGCATCGGGCAGCCTGATCAGGTCTGCCCTTATCAGTCTAGTTTCCCAGCTTTCTAAGAGCTCATGAAGGAAGCGAGAAAGAAAAGGAAGCTTCCACCAGGATAGGGCAGGTGACACCTCCTGGAAGGGGTGCAAGAGCAGCAAGTTACTTTTTTGGCACAGATAGATGGGTACAGCCTCTGCAGCTGACGAGTTTCCAAGAGGGTGGTCACCCATTGCAGCAAAACGCCTATGGCATCGCTCTGGATTGCAAGAATGACACTGTAAAAGATATTCCTGGTAGCCCATTGCCATTGTAGCAGGTCTGTTTACTAATGACAAGTATCACTTGCTAACCCAGATTTCCAGGCCAGCTATCGCTCTTCTACCTAACAAATGACCTCCAGCTGCCCCTTGAAAAGCCAGTGCTCCCAGGCATTGCATAGGAATGCAGCTGTTTAAAAATGAGTCTAGACCTTGAAAGAACTCAAGAAGCTCTGTAAATAGAGCTTAAGATGCTGGCCGTTCAGGTGGGAAACTTTTTACATGCTAAATCTGACTCTGTCCCTGCAAATCATGAACTAAAAATAAAACTGTAACTTTTTTTTCTAGATTTTCTCTTTCTTTATTTCAGACTGGTCTAGGAGACAGAAAAATAATGCCACAGCAAATGAGAAGGAGGCTTTGCCTCAGTTATAAGGTCAATACCAATAGTGTGTGTTGGAGAAGCAATGACGTACATATCATTGTTATATGGATTACTAGTGACACCAGTACCTTGAAACAGCAGTAATCTGCAGTTTTTTCCTGCTAGAAAAAGCAAGAAAACTAGCAGAGGAAGGAGTGATTTGGCTGTCATATAATGTGAATTAAACTGATAGAAATTTAGGTTTGCTTCTCTTTCCTGATTAAACCTAATTTACAATAGAGGCAGGGAGGTAGAAGAGCATACAGTCTGTGCCTGCAAGTATTTCAGTGTTAGATGTTGAAAAACTCTAATTTGTACTCCATTTGTTACATGCAGGTTGAACCCCTTTCCTCTGGATTTTTCTGGAATACCAGGCTGTACAGGAAGTGAGGAAAGCACTTGTTTCTTCCATCCTGTCTTACAAAGGTATTCACAGAGAAAAAAGTAATGCTTGGCATCACGGATCACATGACGGAGCTCAGATTTTATAATGTAAAATGCAGCAATTTCAACCATTTATTCTCTGTCTTTCAGAAATATCTCTTTGATGAAGTAACAAAATAACTCCCCCCCCCCCCCGCCCCAGGTAATAATAGGTAGGGATAACTAAAGAAAAAAAAGTCTCCTAATTTGATACTGCTCCCACTCTTCCCCAAAAGGGGTTATATATGGATTGATGTGTTTTCAAGCAAAACATTATTAATAAATGTCTTTTCCTAACAATCCATATGTTGAGTCTGTTTCTAAGATGGCAGTCCTGGCAGCTCAGAGTGCAGAAATCCCATGCAACTCATCAGCTAATGCTCAAATACATTAAGTCATATATTTGCCAGGCTTTTTGAGTAGGAAAGTTCACATAACTTGTTTAAAATGCTCCTGTTCTGTCTGGAGACAGTCAAAAGCCTGGAGATGTTGGGTTTCAGCATCATCCCTAATGTAAGCTACAGGCTGTAATGTCATGAAGGCTGTAATAAATTTCTGGCCCTGGCTCCTCTCAGCAACTGGAGCGGACTAAAGTACCTGAATAATTTTGTAACCTTGTCCTGGCTATTTCTTTGGTAGTGCACCATGCTCCTGTAGCCCTGGAGGTATGCTAGAAGAGCAATGAGCTACCCAGGGAAGACCTTGTGGAGGGGGTCTTTCATCAACAGGGTGTGCTAACCTTGGCCATCCCTAGAGCCAGCATACAAAGTTCATAGGTTAGCCACAGTTTGAGTCTTATGCTACTGCAAATGCTCCATACCCTCCATTAACACTAAGGAGTATTATGTGCAAAGATACCAAATATTAATGCTTCAGAAATTATGACCCCACTTAAGGAATTGTACTCTTTCTAGGAGGTTCCTGGAATACACTGCGAGGGGTGATAAAGGAGCTATGATGTGACTGAGGTTAAATAATAATGCATATTTTAAGAATACATTATTTCCTTGTTTCTAAAGAGCATGCATAAAACTGGCAATTTTGTGCATTATGCATATTAAGCCATAGCATAGATTATTTCTTGCTCTTCTGACTTCCAAATAGGCTTTTTTTTCTTTTTCTTCTTCCCCCTGTGCCACTGAGACTACGTATTGATTGAAATCCATAACCTGGCAGGGTGTGGGAGCGCGCAGGCTGCGGCGTTCCCAGGCTCCATCCGCCATGTGTCCAGGCTCCCCGGGAGAGGCGAGGGAAGCCTCGAGCCCCTGCGAGTGGGACGCAGCACGCCGACTTCCCAGCTGTCACCGTACGCTCTGATTGTCACAACAGCTTACAACAGATTAGGGGAAGTGGCTTTGACTGGCATATTAAGAAAACCAGTTGACATCAGCATACTCAACTAGGTAGGCCTAAACCTGCTAGCTCCCAGTGGTACCTCCAAGTATAGCTATCCTTTGTTTGATTAATGAATGGCGTTAGCAATTAAAAGCAAAGCACGCGATGGGCCTAGTGCATCCCTTGCAATCCAATTTTATCTTTTGCTGAGAGCTAATGAAGAGTAAACAAGGAGCTAAGATAAACTGGGCTGATAAGGAACAGAGCTTGTATATCTCCTTGGCTTCATTTGCACAAGCCCTAGAAATGTGTCTGTGGGGAACCACCAGACTAAGATTTATTTGTTTGCTCAACTTGATTAATAATTTTGCACTTTTGACTTGGTTTAGTGTTTTCTTTACATTTGTCCAGATATTTGAACCAGATAACTAGCAAATGACAGCTTAAAAGGCATTAAGTAGGCAAATATACAAACACACCCTGCCATATCTGCCTTGGGTTTTCATGTGAATGACAGGTGTCAACCTGATCAAGGCAGAGGGATGCAATGATTTACTCTTTGTGAAATTGTTCACAGCCATGTTTGTGTGAAAGGTTGTTCAAGTAAATTAGTTTCAGTCAATAGCACTGTGGAAAAATGGGTAAAGTGCTAAACAGACAGGTGGATCCAGTCAGCCTTTTGTGTATCTTTACCAAATCTCTGGGAAGGGTCAGAGGATCACATTTCCCCCTGCAGCAGTAAAAGCCACAGAACTCCTCCTGGCTTTGGGAGACCAGTTCTTATGTCTCCCAGGGGCAGGGTGGGGTCCTGCCTTGAAATCACCTCTTGTGGGTGCAGCTTGGGTGGGGGGCAGCAGGTAGGATTGAGAAAAAAAGTCCTTAGGGCTTCAGGCTAACTGGTGTAATTTTGAGTGTCTGTGCCCAAAGGCTTGTCTGCTTTTCCCAGAAACTCCTTCCCCCAGAAAAACTTGCCTCTCTTAAAACTATAGATCTACAGCATTATTCCTCATGCTGTTGTGAATTACAGGGTTTACCCGTATAAAAGAGGTGCTCAGCAAAATGGAGCATAGATTTGAAACCACAACTTAGGGTTGGACATGATCAAAGAGTAGATCATACAGTATCCCCCTTGCACCACTTTTAAGTATGTATTTTAAGATCAGCTGGTAAAGTAACCAAGAGTCCTTGCTAGCCCTGGTGAATGGGCACCCTGCCTCTCTGGTCCGTGCTTACTCACGGACCCGAAACAGCCTTCATTTGTCTTGTTTCTACCCACAGAAAAAGTGTTAGTCTTGGTGTCAGCAGAGTTCATATCCAATAATTGAAGTCTCTGGCCATGTAAAAATCAATTCTTGGCTCCAAGTCCAGCAATATTCTGCATCAGCAGAACTGTGTAACTACACCCTAATTACAGTGGTTATAGTACAAGTTAGTTAACTACTACTAAAATGAGGGGGCGGAGAGGAAGACAAGCATTTCATCTTTTAAGTCACATTGCACTTTGTTTCTGTCAGTGTTTTGCCCTGCTGGGGGAAAAAAAAAAATGTTGCTGTGCCTGGGCAGGATGAAGAGGAAAGCTGCAAAGCTATGCAACACAACGTGGTCCAGATCCACATCTTCCTAAAGCTTGCTGGTGTTTATCCGGAGGCTTGTCTTTTTTACTTTTTTTTTTTTTATTTATTTCAGTGAAAATACTTTCCCTGCTAGAATAAAAGAAGACTGAAAATAATTGACTTTTTCCAGAGGGAAATTTATTGATGTTTCAGGTTCTACCTGTCAAGTCCTGCCCAAAGACTTTGTGGTTTTCTAGAAGTTCCTGCACATCTTTCTTCTAAGTCATGAAGGAAATGTCTCTCTGGTTGTCACCAACACGCCAATATGGAATAGTCACACTTTTACATTTACAGTAGTGCAGCTCCAAGTGAACTACAAGCAGAATTTTATCTCAGAGCATGACAAAGGCATTGAGCTGGGGAGGATGAGTAGGTTGCCTTGGAGGCAGCAGCAACAAGAACACCTTGCAACTTAGCTCTCCTGGATGGAGACTGAAAATACTACTCCTGTCTTCTGTATTAAATTATATGAAAGGCCTACAACCCTGCGGTCTCCCATACTGGGAGACCTTCAGAGGGATACCCCAGATGATGCCCGAGATCACTGGCAGCTGGAATGAGAGCTGGTAGCAGCCCAGCAAGCTGCCCTACTGCGGGTTGTGTGCTGATTTCATCCCACCGAACATCTCATATCTATCTCTGCAAGCAAGTAATCATGGTTTCATGCAAGTGGGGTGTTTCTCATTTGCTGCACACAACACTGTGAAAGATTTGTCAAGGTGGGATAACAGCATTAATATGTGAAACATGATCAGCATTTTGTAAAGTCAGAACTGCAGTGGTTAATGAAATAATCTTATTGATAATTAGAAATAAACACAAAGATTTTAAATTCACTTTAAATTTGGGACAGTGTAACATACTATGTGGAAGTCCTGAGGAACTCCATCTTCTACACTGACACTTCTATTCTACACATTTTGTGCTTTAGTTGCAAGATCAGGTATTCAAAGAAAATTGCAGGTGTCCATTATTTGAATAGAGTGATTATGCTCCAACTCAGGTGAGAAATTAATTCCTGGAATCAAAATAATGACAAAATGTTCTATATGTAATTATGATATATGCAATGTATACACAGAACATACAGTAAATCGTCCATTTACATGGTTGGTATAACATTTTTTTCTTTTGAAACTGTTTTCACGTCGTGAGGGAAGTGACTGAGAAATGCACAGGGCAGCCTTCACTGTAACTATTATACACCCATAATATATTCAGAATATATTCCAATCTTCTTTGCTATAACCTATCTAAAAATTATGCAAAGTTCAGGACTGGAGCTGAACCCTCACTAGTCCAGGATAAACTGTCAAAGCATTGCTGAGGGATTTGACCAAGCAGTTCCAATTAATATCATACTAAATCCCTATGCACAGCTTTAAAAATTGAGCCCTGAAGGACTAACCTGTTTGCCTACATTCTTTATTATTATTGTTATATCAACAGAATTTGTAGAGCTGGGTAACATCAGTTCATCACTGCCACCACCTGGTAAAACTCCAAACCCCTATATTTGTGAGTACAGGTGTATTGCAAAGGTAGCAAAGGGGTTAAACAAGGAAGAAAGAGCAAATCTTGGGGATAATCATCCTAAGCCAGTGCTTCAATGTGGAATGGAAATGTGAGGACCCACACAATAGCTTTCAGTCTGCCTAGAGTGGAAAGATAAGACCAAACTTCCAGAGATGTAGGTGGCTTGGGCTGCTTTTTTTTTTTTTTTTTTTTTTTTTTAGTGACTGATTGATCTGGTTGTGGGTGTTTCGCAAAGAGTAGACTGAGAGTGGCTAGTTGAGGTAAACCTGTCTAGGCAAGACGATAATATTATCCTTCAGATCCTGGTTGGTCTGCCAAACTGTTCAATATAGTCTCACTAGGACTTGGACTTGATTTTCATTCTTCTGCGTGCTGACAACCATTTGCCTTCCCAAGAAAGATGCTTAGGACTAAACTGGTGGCTGATGGGCTGTCCCTTATTTCCAGTACCATCCTCTTCCCTCGCTTCCTGATACCCAGATAAATGGCTCTGGGCCACTTATCTCCCAGGAACACTTTGTAGTCCTCCTAAGTCTTTAATCCTGCTTTATAACATCACCTCTTTAATCGTGTAATGATTCAGTCCTTATCCCAGCTAGATACCTGCCTGTTAATCAGCCAGTGCCAAGAAGTCCTGAGCTCCAGGTAGGATTGCGAGGTACCCAAAACAGTGCAGGAGCTGGCAGGTGGCACAGTCACACACAGGAGTATATCCCAACATCTCAGTATTTACTCCTTCCATAAACATTGCCATGTTCTTCATGTGTGTTTTTTTCATGTAATTATAAGCAGGCCATTTCTGGGGAAAATGGGAAGAAACTGTATTAATGCTGAATGGGAACTGGGTTAGCTTTTGGGCTGAGTTCCTTGAAGGAGGATCCCCTGCTGCAGGCCATTTCTGCTGTTCAAGGACTAACACATTTCATGCAATTTTAATAATTGTCATAAAAAATACACCACACTTTTAGATCACTGGTTTCTTCTCTGGTGGAAAGCTGCAAGGCAAGATTTCCTGAAAGCTACTGGTCAGAAGAGAAAGTCAATATAAATGTAATAAATTAGGAAGAATAATCTGGACAGTGGGAAGGTGGCTAAAGTCACTGTTCTGTTGATGGTTTTATTTCCCCCTCCTGTTTTAGCTTGGCACCTTTTGTATAACTTACATTATCACAACTGTCTTTGTGCCAGGAGGAGTGAAGTACTCTCCTGTTCCAAGCTTCTGCTACTTTAGATAAGCCAGCAATAATTATTTCTGAGTGAAACAAAATTAACCCTCACAATGGAGCCTGAGTCCATAGCTGTGTTCCAATTTGGAAGTCATTTGTCTCGGGATACAAAGGCCCCGATTCCCCCTAGTACCCAACTGTGCTCTTACAGACTCAGAGTTATACTGGCAAACCAAAAGTCTTAAAATGGGTATTATAAATCTGTCATCATTGTTTTATTGTAACTCCATGTTGCTGTAACTCCACAGCGAGGATTATCCATTGGGAATAAAGCATAGCTGAAGCCTGTCTCCCCATTAATTTACAAAGTAGAGACACAGTTGTCTGCTACCATTACAGTCAGAGGGGCTACCTCTGTGAGCCAGGATTTCTTGTGTGCCTGTTTTGATATGTACAGCCCAAAGCTTAAATAAGATACAGCAGCAGATCAGACAAAGAAAATAAAGAAAGAGGTAACAGGTAAAAAAGGAAAGGGTAAAAGGCTGAAGGAAAAGGATGAGACGAAAAGCATAAGAGGTGAAGGGGAAGGTACTAAATTACCTCTTAAAGTCCCTTTACCCTGTTTGCTATGATTTTATAACAGATAACAGAGGGTCTTGTTTTAGCAAACCCCGTTTCATACTGTACATTTCCCTTGCCTGTATTTTGAGACTGTTAATGCTACTATACTGATGGAAAAAGTACAGCACAACAGAAATAAAGAAATAACAAGTGTGTTCTCTAGTTTTAGGCCAACACAGGGGAATAGATTTCTACCTAAGTAATATGGAAGTTGTCATTTAAAAGTAGCATTAACGGAATTCCCATCAAATTATAAAAAACAGACAAAATAACAGAAAAGGAAAATGACAGACAACTCTAAAGGAAAATAAGTAAATGTTGTTTCTCTGCTTTAAAGTGTTGTGTGACAGTTACATACGTCAGCAGATAGTGTGATATATTTGTCTCAATCTGCAGAAGAGTGGTATCTGTGGAAGATGTGTCATAGTACACCTATCTTCATATTCCATAATCTGTTAGCAGCTCTTCTGGGTGATAAGAAGAAACATTTCTGCTGACTCCCCCCACTGAGTAATTCGGTAAAACCACAGTGAGAAGCAAAAGCATACCCTCATGTATTACTCCAAAGAGGTTTAGACAGCCAATAATCCTGAACTGGGCATGCCCACCTGTAGCAAGCCAGACATCTGTTGAAGGTGTGTTTGAATACACAGCATAGACATACCTACCCAATCCTTCACACTTATACATAGGTCACATTATACTGCTCTGGTGAAATCTAGCGTTCCCCTCTTCACAGTTATCCACGGGTGTGCAATTAGAAGTGAAGTAGGCAGACAGATGTTGAGCAAGCACTGAGACGTCACCATTCATCATCAGCTAGCAGATACCGAACTTGGCTGACTACCCCAGCTTAGTCAGATAGTTTGGCACACTGTCTCTCAGCACTAGGTTTTTCACCCAGGATCTTAAATTGTACTAAAAGTTCACTCCATAAATCATGTAAAACTGGGGGATGGGACCGGCTGCGCTTTTTGCCATCAAGCAAAGTTATTAGAAATTCAGACCTTTTACAAGCAGTTTTGCTTCTCTGTTTAAGTGTCACCTTTCATCTCAAGATAGCATCTCTGCCTATTTAAAAGAGAAAAGGGCATTTGGCCAGCTATTAAATTGAATTCCTTTCCTCCATCCTGCATGTGCTTAGTCTTGCATACGAAGCATAAAAGGCAAAACCAAAGGTCTAATAGATGGGACCATAAGGAGCTTCACATGCCATCTCTGAGTAACAGAGATCAAACAAAGACTTTCGGGAGCTCAGAAACATGTCATCATATGTGGTATTTCTCTTGTCAGCAGCAAAGCTGTCTCTAATGCACAGCACACTTAGCAAATCAAGAATGCTTCAGGCCAAATTTGGGTAAAAGCTAAAGCTTTGCCTCCCACAGGTTTTATCTGCAGCTGCTGAAGCAAACATTTCTTCCTTCCCTCCCTCACTGAATGGGAGATTGTGTTTCAGACCATTGTTTTCTGTAGACACTTATTAACCCCGTTGAATTTAGAGCAGGGGATTGCACTCAATATCTATTGATTAGCAGTCAGTGCTGCAGTAATCCTTAGGCCTTGATCAATTTGGGCTGTTGACTAGGACTGGGTACACAGCAGTGCCCTTTTCAGCAGTCATTGATATGCATGCAAGGATGTGGGAGAGGCAGGAGGGAAGGTTAGCGTGAAGTCAAGTGTTTATACATTACAGGAAATTCCTGGTGAGGTGATGGCAGCTTTTATCATAGCCTGACAGAGTCCAGGGTTTAAATCATGCAAGCATACATCAAATCAAAACACTTCTCGAGACAACATCGGAAAACAGAATCCATTATTCAGTGACTGCAAACAATAATAAGCTTTGCCTAGTTAGAAAAAGAAGCAGCAAATTCTTCCAAGCTCATCTTCTCCAATTAACAGTAATATAATAAAGCTTTACGGATCATTTGTTTTCTCTCTTTGCTCATCCTTTCTGCTCAGAACTGAATGTGATTTGACATAGCACCTATTTCCAATAGGGAACTGCCTTCTCCAAAACAAGTCTCTTGCACTGCAGCCAAACTACAAAGACACCTATTTATTCAGAGTACAGCGTGACATTTTTTTTTTGACATGCTGTTCATTTTGTCCTCCTGCTAGCTTTCATTCAGCATTGACTTCAGCTTCTGATTTACAAGCAGGGATGGTATACCTTGGGAAGGCTCTAGCATATCCTTTTTCCAGCTGCCCACCACATTTCCCCTCCAGCTCAGATGCCTGCATAGCAGCCACCAAATTATAACTTCCACGAAATAAATAAGAAACTGCAATGCATTTTTTTTCATTTAATATTCCAGAGTGAAAACAATGGCAATTCAGAACTGCTAATTCAGGAGCTGTCTTTTTGGTATGTGAGCATAGACCTCCAGGAGAAGTATAGGGCAGACAGCTGAGGACAGGATTAACTTTAGCTAATTCCAAGTAAGTTTTGACCCATCATGAATCAGAGCCCTTTGAAAATCAAAATAAAATATCTGAGTGTGTAAATTTCCAGATTTTGATCCTTGCTTTTTTAAGGAAAATGCATTTAAGGAACTTGCTCCTAGAAAAGTCTGAAACACTGGAGATATATATGCTTGTATAATAGTAATATGCAATTGTGTCTGTGTATTTCCTGATGGGTTTCACAGGATGAGTCCAGTGGATGGCTGTGGTTAAATGCCAAACAAAATGAATAAGGTCTTTGATTATGCAATTGATTCCCTGCTGATCAGATGTGACTGGAACGATCTATCTGCCAGGACACCATAATTCTTCTTCATACTGGATTAGAGTATTGCTACAATTCTGAAACAACAGCTGTTTGAACTTCATTTTTCTGTCACCCATCCCTCTCTATATGCTTCACTCTGTGTGTGAAAAGAGCCTTACTACAAGTACCACCTGGAAAGGAAACAGTCTAGGGGAAAAAAAGCATCTGAACATCATCTAACTATGGACTCCCTTCCCATGGACTACCTAGTAACCAGGCCACCCACTTGCCCAGTTACTAGTCCAAGGATGCTTGTTTAAGGATGCCATTTCTTATTTATTGACAGGAGGGATTCAGTCACGCTTTCCTTTCTTGCTCACATTTGTTTTTCTCATGACCAGTTTTCACTGAAGTCCTGAAATCTCTGCTTCACTTAAAAAGGAAATTAATAAAATCCAAAAGGCATTAGTACAGGACAGATTACAGAACAAATAGGTGATTGCTATATATTCATAGAATCACAGAATGGTTGAGGTTTGCAAGGACCTCTTGAGATCATCTAGTCCAACTGCTCAAGAAGGGTCAGCTGGAGCAGGTTGCCCAGGACCATATCCAGTCAGGATTTGGATATCTCCACAGATGGAGACAAGCAGAATGTCTCTGGGCAACCTGTTCCAGTCTTCAATCACCCTCACAGCAAAAAAATGTTTTCTTGTGCTGAGATGGAATGTGATGTGTTCTAATTTGTGCCCATTGCCTCTTGTCTTGCCAGTCGGCTCTACTGAGAAGGGGCCCTCATCTTCATTCTCTCGCATCAGGTACGTATAAACATCAGTAAGATCTCCACTGAGCCTTCTCTTCTCCAGGATGAACAGACTGAGCTCTCTCAGCCTATCTTCATATGAACAAAGTTCGAGTCCCTTCCTCATCTTCATGGCCCTTCATTGGGCTTACTCCAGTATGTCCATCTGTCTCTTGTATTGAGGAGCCCAGAACTGGACACAGCACTCCAGATCCATCTCAACAGTGCTGAGTAGAGGGGAAGGATCACCTCCCTTGACCTGCTGGCAATGCTCTGCCTAATGCAGCCCAGGATGTTGTTAGCCTCCTCTGCCGTGAGGGCACATTGCTGACTCATGGTCAGCTTGTTGTCCACCAGGACCTAAAGGTACTTCTCTGCAGAGAAGTTTTCCAGCTGGTTGTCCCCCAGTGTTTATGGGTGTACGGTTTATTCCTCCCCAGGCACAGGACTTTGCACCACCTATTCAACTTCATCAGATTTCTCTCAGCCCAACTCCCCGGCTTGTCAAGGTCCCTCTGAATGGCAACACAACCATCTGGTGTATTGGCCGCTCCTCACGGTTTTGTAACATCTGTGAGCTTTCTGAAGGTGAAATACATCTCAGCATCCAGGTCATTAATGAAGAGGTTAAACAGGAGTGGCCCCAGTATTGACCTCTGGTCACCACTACTGACTTGTCTCCAGCTAGACTTTGTGCCACTGATCACAGCGCTCTGGGCCTGGCTGCTCAGCCAGTTTTCAATCCACCTCACTGTCCACCTACCTAACCCATACTTTGTCAGCTTGTCTGTGAGGATGTTAGGGAGACGGTGTCAGCAATCTTGCTAAAGTCAAGGTAAACAGCATCCACTGCTCTCCCATCATTCACCAAGCTAGTCACTTCATTGCAGAAGGTTATCAGGTCAGTTAAGCATCATTTCCCCTTTGTAAAGTAGGTCTGGACATAATTACATGACTAACTGACAAACACTAAAACTCGGTATAATTTAACCCGCCTTTGCTACCTGCTAGCCAGTGTGAGACAATACTTCAAAATCCATATGAGTAATAGTAAGAGAATATGCTAACAGACAAGATGGATAACAAATGTAGGCACAAAAATACTTACAAACAGCTTATATGTGAATATATATTTAATGTGTACCTTTGCTGCAGCTAAATGTGATTATATTCATTGCACTCTGGGAGTCATAGTCTAGTATGCTTCATGTACGATCCAAGACTAAAGTTTGTTTTCTGTGCTGTAGTGCATGCCTTACTGAAGCCCTTATTGACAGCTGATGGGCTTAGGATCTTCATATAATACACAGGAAAAAAATAAGCACTTAAAGAGAAATCTAAAAAAGAAGAAATAAGAAAGTAAGAACAGAATATATGTCCTACTAGGTAACACTAATAGCTCGTCTTGCATAATATTCATTCTGTGGCAGTAGGACATGATATTTAAGGAGAGCACATGGGCCTGGCCATATTTTGCACTCTGTTCCTCTCATATTGCCCCAGCATCTCAAACTGCTGGATTAGGGAAATTAGAGCATACAACCCTTCTTAGTTCTTTTAGCATCCATTTCTGAACCTGGTGTCCATAAACCTAGCTAAACCCTCCTTGGCCCTGCCATTACCATTTGCCTTACAATCTCCAGTAGCAACAAATTCCAAAACTTCTCTACCCACTGTGTAAAGACACACTTTCTTTCACCTGTTTTAAAATGACCCCTTTCTAGCTTTATTGAGTGTCTCATGTAGTGAGGACTTAAGTAATGGTTCACTCAGCTTGTCCATTGCCTTTGTGATTCTATAAACTTCTTTCACATCCCCCATGCAGCCTTCTTTCTGCTGTCCTGACTGATGAGTCCTGAGTCAGTTTCTCCTCACAAGGCAGCTGCTTCATTCCCTTGACAATTTTAGCTGCCTGTCCCTGTGTCTTTCTGAGCCCCACCACATTCCTTTTGAGGTGCAGTAGCCACAGCTGCACACCAAGTTTTTGTATAGCAGCAAAATGGTGCCTTCTGCCTTGTTCTCGATACCCGACCTCATGATGCCCAGCATTGCATCGGCTTTTTTTGGCTGCAGCTGCACACTGAGCTGCTGATTTCAGAGAAATATCAAACAGTGACTCTAAGATCTCTTCGCAGAGTTGAAATTTCCAGGCCTGAGTTCTAAGCAGAAAGGCAGACTGATGAGCCAGGCATGATTTGGAGGAAAGGCCTTTATTAGAAACAAAACAGAACAAATCAAGACAAGACAAGACAATTTGTACTGTCCTGACACTTAGGACCCCACTCCACTCCTCATCTCTGCCTGTAACCCTGTAACTCTCCCACCTTCTGCTCATCCTGCTTAGTCAAAATGGAAACCTAAGCCACGCACCAGACCTCCTTCAGACACCCAGTTTTCCCAGTTCCTTACTCCTCTTACCCATTTGCCATACATCCCACTTCCCACTAGCAAGCCCTGACACCAGGACACATAACTAATGCATCCTCCTATTATCCCACTCTCCATACCAACACCAGACAACCACAAAATGCTTCCTCACTACTCTTTCTTCTTGCCAAGACTCTGGCCTTTTATCTTCTCATTTGTTCCAGCCTTGGGCTGTACGTTTCTTCCTTCATTTTTACCAGTTCTTTGGGCCTTCCCAGAGCACACATCTCAGTGCATGATGAAACACTATAGTGGATGCTAAGGAGCATACAGAAAAACATTGTAGGAGCCATTGGTTGCTGCCTTACACATGAAGTTAGTACAAACCAGCTACTCCATGATGATTGTCTGTGCTATCTGAGACCTTGCCTTATATGAAAGATCATTGAAGATTCCTTTAGCTTTTTCCAGGAGAAAGGTGAGCTGCCTCCTATATGCTCCAGGAGTGCAAGCCAAAGAACACTGTGTCTGTCTGTGCCTGCCTCTATAAATAAACTAGAGGTAATATTCAGAAACGGGTTGAAGCCACTTGCTTACCCCAGGTGGCTCACCAGAACATGGCCAGAGAAGTGACATTCTGTCACCACAAGCTTGTTTGTGTGGCAGATTCTATTGGGTCTATTTGGTGTATAGTCTTATTATGTTCCCATAAAGGCTGTGGCTGGGCCACAGGGATAAAGCTGTTCTTGCCTTGTCCTTAATAGCACAACCTGGGAGGGGGCAAGCCATCCTGAAAGAGGGGAAGATTGTGCTTTCCCTGGGAACCACCCAACATGCACAACAGGGAGCGTCTTCCAGGCTGAAATGAACTCGAAAGGGAGGTGGCGGCAATGAGGATGCCAACAGTACTGATGGGGTTAGGAAGATGAAGTGGGGAAAGGAAGTTCTGCATCACTTCCAAACAGTCTAATTAGGTAGTGAGACACCCTTGCTGAATCAAACAGGGCAAAATATTATAGCTAACAGAGAATATTGAAGGACTGGACTTGCAACCAGATGTCTTCAAAAGCTCACTGCTTTTTGTAACACATTTTCCATTATTTTAGTAAAATAAAGCAGCAGATGCTGTAAATTAGATTCAGACCTTTATTTCTCAAAGAAGTCAAGTAGATCTGCCTATTTACAAAGACATTCTGTTTGATTCTTTTGTTAAGTATCATTGCCCTGTTTTGGTGCTGGTTGCCTTGCCCCTGTTTTCTCACAAGCTTTTGTGAGAAGAAAGATAGCCTTGATCTTCTAGTGATAATTGTACTTGCTTCTGAGGTAGAGCCACAGAGGCTCTGACTTGTGTGTTGCTCCTGCATGGTGACTCAGCTTCTCAGATGGCCACTTTCTTTATTTACGCAATATCTGTGAGATGGAATACCTAAAATAATTTTGGACTGACTTAAAAATAAGAGGACTTATCATTACTTAAGACTGGCATTTACTTCTTTATTGTAAGATAATAATTACAATGGATCATGCCTGATCTAGAATTCTCTCTTTGAGAAATTCAGCACAGTTTTTGGCATTTCTGGCAGTTTTATTCGTGTGTATTTTCTAACTCTTTTCCAGGCATTCATCTCTCAGTAATCATTGATAATTATCACCAGGTAATTAAGCAATAGAACTCACAATAACAGGAAATTATTGAAATGAAGTATCTAGGAGAACTGAGAAATGAAAATAGAAGTTTAATATATACATTTCTTTAAAGGATAAATTTTCCTGTCTCAGAATATGTCACCCTTTAGCTATTCAAGACAAAGAACAAAAAGCTAAGTGAGAAGGATTATTCCGCACTTCCTAGCTGCAGGATTCCTCTGCTATTTATTACTGGCCACTTCAAGGGACCATAGATCTGACCCAGAATATAGATCCTATGCACAGAGCAACTGACAGTTAAAGCCAGATCTTAACATGCAGTCAACTCCTACACTTATAGCAGCAATATTTATTTTAATACTGATAAATCTAGTGGTATCCTAGGTGCATCTTATTGACGTATCTCCTAGCACGATAGGGAAAGTTCACAACTGAAGAGAAGAAGGATGGAAAATTAGGCTTTAACTGTACCAAAATTTTTAAAATCCAATTTTCAGAAACTTTTTCTCATCTTTATCTCTGTCCATTGAAACCGCAGAGTTTGCAAGCAGTCATTTTATCAATTCCTTACTTGGACATGCAAAGTACAGGTTTTTGTACTTTTCCCTACAAAATGAATAAATTCCCATACATGCTGTCAGTTTGTACACCCCTAAGACTGCACCTGTTTCGTGTCACACAGTAAGTAGCACTGTGTGGAAAAACAACACCTGACAGCCAAACAGCACGTGGCCTTTAAAACAACGATAACAGAAAAATCTTGCAGAAGTGAATTATTTTCATTCAAGTGAAACAAAATAATTTTGGTTCACAGTAATGACACTGTTCAGGAGTTGCAAAGAGATCTACACATGGGCAAGTTTAAACTGCTCCCTGCCAGTGGAAGTGGAAGAAGGCCAGCTGCATGAAATAACACAATGATCTTTTTTTACCCACAAAAACTATAGCACGCAGTCTGTATTTAAATAAGTAAGCCAAACTCTGACTGCTCAGGGCTTTTCCTGGTGTCTCTTTTTCACCAGGTGTGAGATTTGCTGGGTTTGGGTTTGCTTTTTCAGATTTCATCCAGGTGTTTTGTTTTTCTTTGTACAGAGTGGGAATAAAGAGGACACTTCTCTTTATACTGATGTAAATAAGGGGAGGGGTACCTGGAACAAGGTTGGTCCTTCCTAGTGGTTTAGATCAAACAGAAATTTGCCTTCTTGTGAGCGTGCATCCCAGCTAAGAGCAGCCCTGGGAAGAAGGAGAGATGGAGCTGGGCCACAAGACAGCTGAGGAGTAGGCTTTTTCTTCCTGCTGCTGCTGGGCACCCGGGCAAGGAATTACTGGTTTAGGAAGGTCCATTCCCTCCTCCCTTTTTCAGCCTGATCCACAACTTCACATATCCCATCTTAGACCACAGCTGCAGTGGCTGGCAGACTTTTAGGGGTCTGGTAGGAGTAAATAGTGCTTTAGACTCTTGTGCTTTAGAGTGGAGCATACTGCAAGGTTGGCCTCTCCTGGAGCCAAGGTAGGGTTGTAACAGGTAGTTTATGATCCAGGAGGACTTGCCCATTGATGATAACTATACCTCTAAGAGATAGCAAATGTATGTTCATATCTAAGTACCTTAACTTTTCATTTCTGTGCTTTTGTTTTTCTGTGCTTTACATGTCCTTAATTATTATGCCAAATTTGTGTTCATGAAAGTAAGAATTGTGCATATAGTTACTAGTATTCATTAAAGGAACAGATGGCTTAGAGTATATATTAGCACTACTGGTGTAAATCCAGCCAACCGAATATAGATTGAAAGCTATTTACATCCAATACATTTTTAATGATTCCTGTATCAGTTTGATAATGATATCAGTTAATGAGCTGACTGAATACAGATCTAGTTCCTACCTCATAAATTTTTTACCCTGTTATACACTAATTGGCGTAGGTAACAGGTTGTCTTAAGAACCCTGACTGAATCTTGATTTTGCTGGGGTTAAAAGACTAGAAAAATCATGTGAATCAGGAGACTGAATAAAATACATCAAGGCATTAGATGTGAAGGTGGGTTTTTTTTTTTTAATTTTAGCAAAGCTTTTGATACTGTCTCTCACAGTATCCTGCTGGGCAAAATGTCCGGCATACAGCTAGAAATGTACACAATATTATGGGTGGACAATTGGCTGAAAGGTTGGACTAAAAGTGTTGTAAATGGGGTAGCATCAGGCTGGCAGGCAGTCACTAGTGGTGTTCCCCAGGGCTCAATTGTAGGGCCAGTTCTTTTCAATGTTTTTATCAATGACCTGGACACAGGAGTTGTGTGCACACTAAGTAAATTTGCTGATGATACTAAATTAGGAGGAGCTGTTGATTCCCTCAAGGGTAAAGAGGCATTACAGAGAGATCTTGGTAGGTTAAAGCACAGGGCAATCACTGACTATATGAAATTTAACAAGAATAAATGCCAGATTCTGCACCCAGGATGGTGGAATCCTGGATGTACGCATAGATTCAGAGAGAAGAGGCTGGAGTGCAGCCCTGCAGAAAAGGATCTGGGGATTTTGGATGACAGTAGGCTCAATATGAGTGAACAACGTGCCCTGGCAGCCAAAAGGGCCAACAGTATCCTGGGATGCATTAAGCACAGTATAGCTAACTGGTCAAAAGAAGTGATTGTCCCACTACACTCAGTATTGGTGCAGCCTCACCTCAAGTACTGTGTGCAGTTTTGGAATACGCAATATAAGAAGGATATAAAAATATTAGAATATCCAAAGGAGGGCAACAAAGATGGTGAAAGGACAATAGGGCATGACTTATGAGGAGTGGCCGAGGATACTAAGTTTGTTCAGCTTAACGAAGAGGAGACTGAGGGGTGACCTCAATGCCGTCTACAACCTCCTCATGAGAGGGAGGTGCTGATCACTTCTGTCAAGAGAGAGGCTTAAAGCTGCATCAGGAACTTCAGATTGGATATTAGAAAAATGTTCTTCACTGAGAGGATGATCAAGCTGTGGAACAAGCTCCCCAGGGAAGTGGTCATGGCCCCAAGCCTGTTGATGTTCAAGAAGCATCTGGACAACACCCTTAGTTATGTGATTTAACTTTTAGGTTGCCCTGTGTGGAGTAAGGAGTTGGACTTGATAATTCTTGTGGGTCCCTTCCAACTCAGGATATTCTTTTACTTCTAGTTTTGTTTGGGCTTTTAAGCTGCTTACTCACCACATTCACAAGCTTTTCTCTGCAACAAGTACATCAAAGGCAATGAAAAACCAAATTAGCATTAAGAGTGGTGAATGGACGACAGCACCTGAAAAAGTAAGTGGAAATTAAACTTTCCACTTAGTTCCAGGTAAGTCCAACACTGTAAAACAAAAGGTCCTGCTCATCTCCCACTTAAAGTCAGGCATGTGCTTCACCCCTGCAACTCCCCAGGAGCTAGTACACTGCTGCCCGTGCCCTGGGGTACTTTCCCTGTACCTGCAAGCATCAGCCCTGCCACAGGTCCCCCTCCTCAGCGCATCGCTGCCAGGGTGCACAGACAGCCACACAGAAGGCATTTGTAACCTCATCTTCTCAAAAGCAAAAGTCAAAATTATTTGGAAAGAACCAGAGAGGAGAAAGAAAGTATTTTTAATTTGTCCTACTTCATTTATGCCAAAATACAATTTTCAGTTCCCTGAAAGAAGAAGGAATAAAAAAAGGTCTGCCAAATCACTCAGGTGAGGCAATGTGTGCAAGCGCTAGATGAACGGAGCCTGGCCTTGACGTGTGGAAGTTTCTTTGCCAGTACTCTGAATAGAAAGCAGAAGGCCACAAACACAGCCATAGGCATTTCTCTGCTTCTAGATCCTTAAATGTTTGGTATTACAGGAGAACTCATATCAGTTTACCTTTAAATATATTACATATCCTAATACTTGCATTAACGCCTAAGTTTTTCCCCACTGACCTTTCCATACAGCTATTCAGAAGCTGTTGATAAGGCTCTTTGCTAGTGAACAACCACAAAGAACGAACTGCATTTTTACTTTTCAACACAGCTGTGGGGAAGAAAATTTTTAAAAATATATACTAAAAGCTTCTATTCATTTGCAAAGATGGTATAGGAATGAGCTTAGCTTTCAGGTACACTCATTTTTACAAGGGAATATTGTTGTTTGATGAGCAATGTAAGATCTTGCCACACTTTGTAATATCACATTATCTCATCACAAACTAAAACCTATACAGTCTAATACTACCATGGCTTCTGAATCTTGGCATATCTATTTCCTCTCTAATAATTAATTATTTGACTCATTTAGTTTCATGAATATTTAGCTTTCCTGAACATCCATTTTTCCCTTTTATTTTCATAATAATTACACATTTATCTTACTATTGTTACATTCATCTCAACATGCTCATGTACTGCATATTTTTCTTTGCCCTATCCATACAATTTCACAAGTCTTGTATCTCTGTTTAAATTATATATTTGCATATATATAAAATATGAAATATTCTGGATAAATCAACATCGTATTTTTCCTCTTTTCCAAAAACTTAACAGTACTGTCCCTCGATTCCATAATTTTCTAATCAACCGCTTAACCTCCTGAAGTTTTAAACATAATTTCTTCAGCTTCACTGTTCCTTTAGACATTTTTTGTATCTCTACTCAAAATCTACCTTCTTAGCTATTATATCATTTTAAGTTCTGGTCAAAGGTTTTGACAAATACAAAATAACAATCATCTTGCCATAAATCCAGATCAACACTCTGAAAAAAAAGAATGTCAAACTTTTTAGTATATTTGCATCAGCATAATATTAAATATTAAATTGAATATGGACCTTTTTTCAACTGCAATGTGTATTTTTAGCCACATCAGCCACACCTCTTACAATCACTTACTGTTTTCTTGAAAATTTGTCTTCACTGGGCAACATGCTTGCTTACTGATAAAGTTGACCAGTACAAATATCAGTTTGTTCTGAATATTACTACTGATACTTTATTAAAAAAAAAAGGTGTAAACCAAAATGACATTGAGCAATGATTAAGCAAGATGCCTTGTTTTTATAGAACTGCCCTTTGCAAACTTTCATTTTGGAATGGAAAGCCTATCACTTTAATTATACGTCTATTATCGGGGGATATGAAAGTGTATATTAAATTAATGAAATGGATTACCTCAGTTACACAGTGGTTATTAACAGGAAGAGCTCCCAGTTTTCATATTATGTACATCGGTAACTTTAATTGCATTAGGCTGAGCTAGGAGAGCTATTTTAGGAGATATTTCAACAGCACAACAATTTCTGCTGGCTTTTTGCCTGCTGTAGCTCAGTTTCTGAGGGTTCCCTCATAAATGCTAACTTATTATTTCTGTCAGTCATGCTTTAGCAAACACAGCCTCATTAAAACTACCCTAAAGTGGCTTCGGTTTTGAAAACTCTCCCTTGATGTCTCCATGAGACAACTGGTGCTGGAGGGTTATTTCTTGCATTTGGGTTAAGAGATAAGAGTGTTATAGAGTATGAATTTACAAAAGACCAGTTTTGGGGCCAACAGCAGTAAAAATGATGGACTGTGATAAGCTCAGGTTTTGTAGGATGGGATACAAAACTGCCTGTGATATTAAAAGTACGAGGCAAATTAGCTTTTAAATTATGGTTTGCAAGCACTGATACACAAGTGTAAAATCAATTAGCTGTCAGCTATTGGTTAATAGTGACTCAGTGACCTGCCTTGGTCCTGCTGGGAGTTGTGAGCAGAGGTTTATAATGGGGAAGGCACAGTGTTTCTTCTCTGCTAATAATGTATTACGTGCTGAAGTCACTTTATCAGAAGCTCCTGGAAAGAGAAGGTAATCTGCCTGAAATAGGTAGGTATTGGTGAGATCCCACACTGTTATACACAAGCTTCAGATCCTGTGCCAGGGTGAGGGGGCCTGACCGAAAGGATTTCCCAGGGCTTGTTCTTAAGGACATCGAGGCAGATTTATCCCTCATGTAACTTTAGGAAAGATACTTGTCTCTAGCATACATCTGCCTGCATGCATGGACAGTATCATTCCAAGGACCCTACCGATCTGCTGCATTACAGCAGTGGATGTCTGTAAATTTAAGAATATTTCCTACAGAGTCAGAGGTAGGTGTGGTAAAGTTCTTCACAGGTCAAGGCCTGAGGGAAGAATATGAACAGTGTAATGGAGGAGGCCATGGAGACTAAATATGAGTTGTTATACTTTCTTATCCTGAAGGACCTGAGAGCATCCTAGGAAACGTGCAAGGATTTAAAATATGTGGAGAGAAAGCAGCCTCAGCCCAAATCCTGTAGCAAACCAGCAGTGTTTTCATACAATTATGAGCAAGTGGAGATCCCTCCAAGTGGTAAGACAAGTCTGTTGCCTCCGTAAGACTTGCATTTGTGCTCAGTGCAACTGTGTGAGCTTCATCCCCAGACACTGATAACACATTTTGCCCCTAGGCCCAAACGCACAGCAGAAAGAAAGGAGTAAAATGGGATGTAGCTTTAGAAATGGCTAAGCTACTCTCGATAAGCTGCTAAAATTGTACCCCAGTTTGGAGAGGATGTAAGAACTGAATTGCCTATCTACTGTTCATTTTTATTTGGCTAGGTGGTTGGTTATACAGCCTTATTGTCATAGGATTTCAGTAAGTCAGAAGATTTAGTTTAGCCTCACAACCTTGTTATTTAAATCATGTACAAATGGAGAACTTGAACTTGAAACTCAGTTCCACAAAACACCTAACATGTCTACTGTAAGAGATGGAGAGGATTTAAGTGCTGAAGCTGGAAACTGCAGAAATGCCAACTCATCAGTAACTTAAGGCTTCCAATACTCTTAGTTTCTCAATTCTTTTACTAAATTTTTTAACTAAAAGATAAGAGTACTGTTACTGACTACATAAATGCCTTTCTGGAAATAGTGAACACCTAAAAAAAATTTTATTTATATAAATATATATATATTTATATATATGTTATATATATAAGTATATAAAAATATATATGTTTTATATTTTTATATATATATATAAAAGAGAGAGAGATATCTCTATATGCATATATGGATAGATATGTTTAACATCGAAATACGCTTCATGTTTTCTTCAATGATATAGAATGAGAAAAAAGAAAACCCATACCTGCCACTGTAACCCCCTCTTTCTTCATATCTATCTATACAGTCTTTGTTACAAACGTAGCTGGGTGAGATCTGAATGCAGGGGACAAGTGCTGATCCATTTAGGAGGATGTCAGGATGGTGTAATTTAAACATTGATATCAAAGAAGGCAGGTCTAGCATTCCTGAGTGCGCATGGATGATGGATGGTGCTAGGCGTGCACGGCTGGTCTGCAGCAGAGGAAGGACTGAACCAGGGAGGAGGCGAGGACAAAGAGGCCGTGCTAAGGCACTGCCCCGAGGGGAAGGAATGGTGGGAGAGCTCTGCCTAGGGATGGGTGAAAGAAGATAAATGAGCACGAGTACACAGACAAAGAAAGGTGTGAACAGACTGAATGGGGGAAAGGGAGAAAGATGAATGGGCTGAGTGGTGCCAGCAAACTTGAATGTCCTGGTAATGTACCACAGCATGGGGTGACAAAACTTAGTGGAATCCGCTTAGAATATGAGAATCTCAGGAAGTACCAGTGTGGTGGGTTGACCCTGGCTGGACACCAGGTGCCCACCAAAGTCGCTCTATCACTCCTCCTCCTCAGCTGGACAGGGGAGAGAAAACATAACAAAAGGCTCATGGGTCACAATAAGGACAGGGAGAGATCACTCAACCAATTACTGTCACAGGCAAAACAGACTCAACTTGGGGAAAATTAACATAATTTATTGCCAATCAACCAGAGTAGGATAAAGAGAAATAAACCCAAATCTTAGAACACCTTCCCCCCACCCTTCCCTTCTTCCCACGTACAGCTTCATTCCCGGATTCTCTACCTACCTTCCTACTTTCCCCAGTGGTGCAGGGAGATGGGGAATGGGGGTTATGGTCAGTTCCTCACACGTTGTCTCTGCTGCTCCTCCCTCCTCAGAGGGAGGACTCCTCACTCTTCCCCTGCTCCAGTGTGGGGTCCCTCCCACAGGAGACAGTCCTCCATGAACTTCTCCAACGTGAGTCCTTCCCACGGGCTGCAGTCCTTCAAGCACAGACTGCTCCAGCGTGGGTCCCCTGCGGGGTCACAAGTCCTGCCAGCAAACCTGCTCCAGTATGGGCTCCTCTCTCCACAGATCTGCAGGTCCTGCCAGAAACCTGCCCCAGCGTGGGCTTCCCACGGGGTCACAGCCTCCTTTGGGCATCCCCCTGCTCCAGCGTGGGGTCCTCCCCGGGCTGCAGGTGGAGATCCGCTCCACCGTGGACCTCCCTGGGCTGCAGGGGGACAGCCTGCCTCACCATGGTCTTCCCCACGGGCTGCAGGGGAATCTCTGCTCCGGCGCCTGGAGCACCTCCTCCCCTCCTTCTGCACTGACCTGGGGGTCTGCAGGGTTGTTTCTCTTACATGTTCTCGCTCCTCTCTCCAGCTGCCATTTCTGTGTCTGCCGCAACTTTTTTTCCTTCTTAAATCTGTTCTCCCAGAGGCTCTACCACTATTGCTGATGGGCTTAGACTTGGCCAGCGGCAGGTCCATCTTGGAGCCGGCTGGCATTGGCTCTGTCAGACATGGATGAAGTTTCCAACAGCTTCTCACAGAAGCCACCCATGTAACCCCCCACTACTAAAAGCTTGCCATGCAAACCCAATATATTCTACCCCTTGCCTCTGTGAATCACATGTTTAAGAAATATTAAAATCCACATTCATCACACAATCTTCATAAACTTCACTCATCAACAAAAAAGAATTCCCCACACCAAAATCAAAATAACATCATCACAACACCAAATGTTAGTGGACAATTTACACACAGTTCCTTCACCACAATTACAACACAAATTCCCCATGATCATTCTACTTTTCACTCTCTAGCTTTGTTCAGCCGATGTTTTGCCCATTACTTCTCCCAGTTACTATCCTTATCTAGAATACCTCATGGTCCACATTGGGCACCAGAAAGGACTGTGGTGGGTTGACCTTGGCTGAAGTAGGGCTTCAGTATGCGTAGCAGTTGTTCTGGAAGGCAAATGCAATAATGAATGCCCTCTTCCTCCTTTCTCTTAGCTTTTATTGCTGAGCAGACATCATATGGTATGGAACATCCCTTTGGTGAGTTTGGGTCAGCTGTCCCGGCTGTGTCCCTTCCCAGGATCTTGCCCACCCCCCAGACTACTGGTGAGGGGGGAATGTTGGAGAGACAGCCTTGATGCTGTGCGAGCACTGCTCAGCAGTAACCAGAGCACTGGGGTGTTACCAACACCTTTTTAGGTACCAATGCAAAGCACAGCACTGTGAGGGCTGCTATGGGGAAAATCAGCTCCATCTCAGCCAGACCCAAGACAACAATCAGGTTACTAGGATTCAAGAAAACTGTGAATAAAAAACTGCTTTCCAAGATAATCTTGTGCTGAGAACCTTTGTTAGCAATGCTTGCCACTAGTGCCAAACTGAGGCCCACAAGGCTTCTGACATGTTTTGGCAGATAATCAAATGATTCCTTCCAGTCCTCCCCCTTCTTATTTTTTGTTATTCCCTAAAGGAATTTAGGGATCATCTTTTTGAAACAAGAAGAATCTTTTCATGCCTGTATTTTGGAATATTTGTATTCAGTTTTTCATTCTTGTTTTCCTGTCCCCCTTACTAGTAATTTCCAGTGACATTTAAAATAAATTAGACGATGACTGCTGAACAATGCTTCCAGAGATTTGAGGTGTTGCCATTGTCAGAAATGACAATGTGCAGACACATCAGGCTTGCTCAGAAAGGGAGTCCTTCAATGTAAAAAATTATGTATGTTTTTAAGGTGCCGATTTTGGCAGCATTAAAGCAATGCTAGAACTTATTCTTCAGGCATGCAACCTTTGGAAGAGGTCCTATGCCTCCTCTGAGCTTTATCACAACTTTTGATAATGCTTGTATTTGAATCCTTAAGCTAAAGACAATGAACATACAAGCATTTCTGTTCAATGGTAGAACTTATTTACTGATTGCCACTGACACTTACATTGAATTCAGTAGCTGAACTTCCACTGGCTTCAGCAGGACCAGGACTGCTGCCACGCCTGGCCCATCCTATCACCCTGAAGACAAGTACCACACAGCTAGACAGGTTTCTTCTAAAAATCTGGACAACCTCATGAATACTGCCTGTTAGGAAAAGTCCTTGGCTCAGGGCAATTACCTGAACTGGAAGACCACTATCTGGCAGGGCCAAAGCTGTGCCAGGGTGCACGTTAACAATTAAATGGCATGGAGGATCACAAGATGGTGCATGGACGTTCAACTGGAGCCTTGATTCTTGCTGGAGAAATAGCCCAAATGTTACTGCCATTTGTTTGACAGGATCCTTGTGCAGAGCAGGCTATAGTTTGAATTTCTGCGGCAAGAACACAAACTCAAATCCAGTGCTTATGCTGCATCCAGCAGACAGGGAAAATGACACACTAGAAAAAGCATTTTGCTTCATTTGAGACAATGTCCTGACATGTCTGTCTGCGATACCCTTCCAGGTGGTAGGAAGGACGCCTGTAACACTTAGTTTAAAGGATAAGACATTTTCCTGCTACCTTTTACTTTGCACATGTTACAATGTCCAAGGTTATATATGAATTACAGCTAAACACATAATTGCTTCTGCACTTGCTTACACTCTCAACTCTACCATTCGCTGCTTTGTAACATATTTTAGTTGAAATGACTATGAAAAGTTCTATATAAAATGCAGTTCATTTTAATAATACAGTTAGGAAACAGAGATACCAAAGCTTAGTGCAGGAGATTCACAGGCAAAGCCCTGGAAAGATTCACAGATAAGTATTTTCTACATCTAGTGCTTTTACGGACTTTTTTTTTTTTCCTCCCTGCTCATTTGAGTAGATAGATGCTTACACAGCTTTGCATTACTTAAAGGAAAGAATAAAATATGTGTTGAGATCTATACTCATCCTGATGAACTGTAGTGTGATTTGATCCTTTGTAGGCACAAAATATGTCCTCTGGGTTGTAGCAGTTTATTTTACTGCAGTAATTTCAGCAGTGTTTGCCTACACCAAGGTATTTGACACATTTACCAAGCTTTTCTTTTTAAGTTTCATTTACTAGTGCTGGAGGCAAAAATGTTTTGGCAAATCAGAGTTACATGCAGAAAACCACTTATCACAAATGAGTCTGGGCTGATGCTTCTATTTGTACATTTAAAATCCATGATCTACTGGAAACGACATACCATAAAGGGGCTTATAGCAAGACATGTTTCTCCACCCTCACTTTCCAGAAATGCTGTTTATTTGACAATGAATGAACCCATGAGCCCATCCATTGTTCATATGATCAGTTACTGGACTGCTGCTGTCAACAATATTCATAATTTCTGTAAACTTGGCCTTCTCTGTACCTTTGTCGGCTATAAAATGAGACAGGTTGATTATTGCACCCATGTGCCTTCACTCTTCACTCACTCTCATACACACACACACTCAGATGCAAATGTTGCTTTGGATGATGATTGCTCTGAGCATGACTGTGCAGTCAAAAAGGCTTTGCAAATCCATTTCCCTAAAACAATCAATGTGTTTGGCTTCTTAGCTTGACACAGCCACAGCATTGAGAAGAGATTATTATTGGGGCCCAAACAGGCTAAACTGGGAAATGTCCTTTTGTAAAAAAGCATGCTCAGTGGTAATCATATTCTCATCTGATCAGTAAGCGGCTACCACAATAGCATGGCCCAAGAGTTAAAGAGCTTATTTTCTAAATCCCTTCATCCTTTCTAGAACCGTGAGACATTGACAGCAAGTCACTTAACTCTGTCCAGCCACAGCTGTGTGGGTTTTGCATAATTAATTATTTATACCAAGGCAGACACAGTAATTAACTTCCAGATGAATATGATATTCTGATCAGAAATACTTTGCATTTCAGCCGTCCCTCAAGCAAGTAACTGTCAAAGCTGGACTGTTTGACAGAGTGGGTCCTGCCAAAATCCCTCCCAGACATCTGTTCTCAGACAAAAAGAACAGATTCTCAAAGCAGTGCTTGCAGACGTTGCCTCGTTTCAGCAGGCAAAGAATAACCAATTCACAAATTCTGGCTAATTTTGTCTGATTTCAAGACAGGATGCCGAACCCCGTAAAAAGCCAGGACCTGTTTTTTTTCAGTCATGGGCACTGGTGCAAATTGAGTGTTTCCTCATGGAAATCAATGGTCTGCACTGATGTCAGGCAGGTGCAGGTCGGGAATGAAGCCTGGGGGATTTGATATGAGGCAGGTTTGAAGACAGCGGGCAATTTTTTTATTTTCTTTGTTTTGGTGAACAGAAACGAACAATAATCATCAGCATTACAATAATACTGAATCGTTTGCTTGCTATTGCTGTCTGCAGCATAATAGTAATTCGTTGGAGTAAGAATTGTACACTGAGGCAAATTTATGCTGGATTTTTTCCTATTTCTCCCTTTTAACAGAAATTTGTATTAATCACTAAGGATTGTGGCTAAACATTCAAAAACAAAGATAGGGAAGAATAGACACCCTGAACGCACACATCGCAGCTAAAGCTGACTGCAAATTGCATTTTGTTGTTGTAATTTCTGATGTAGGACCCATATAATCACAGTGCTTTAATGCTGTGTGCTGGCTGTAATGGAAGACAAGATGATGACTGCAAGGAAGAGGGTAAAACATAGCAGAGACAAGCCTATCTGAAGGATGTAAATCTGTTTTATTTGTGCACAGTTCAATGACGATGTAGGAACCAGGAGGATGGCTGCTGGTTTGACATGTCCTGGATGCTGTGCTCAGGGAAGGCTGCACACCCTAGGGTCCCAGGGAGGCCATATCCTTCTTCAAGAGCAGCTCAATGTCTGGGGTGGGAAGGAGACTATGAAAGCTGGAAAAGGACAGACAGTGGTCAGGCAGCCTCCAACTACTCCTGAAGGCTGTAGTTTTGCAACAGAGATGAGATGATCTACCAAGAACAGGCATCCCCACTCCACCACCACTCCAGATATCCCTTGAGATGGCATTGGTATCCATCTGACCTTTAGTGGGCTGGTTCAGAGAGCTAAACTTGCTGAAAAAATACTTTTTGCTCTTCTTGGGTCAGTTTTCTGCTGGTTTTGGCTCCCTGGATCAATTCACTATGGGCTTGTGGTAAGTACCAAAAGAAGGGAAATAGAGGGGACAAGGAGAGGCATTGACAGATTGGCTTGGCTGTTTTACCAAGGTGTATACCCCAGGAGAATCAAAGAGCAGAGATGCATAGCCAGACCTCAGTGGCAATGGACAGAGAGACTCTCCTCGGGGTGCAGAGGAGGCTGCGTGGACATTGTTTCAACCCAGAAAGTCCTTGAGAGCTGCTTAGTCAAGGAAGCCTGGCGAAAAGGAGGCATTCTGCAAGGACCAGAGAGCACGAGAAAGTTTGTTTACAAGCCATTATTTAATCTTGTTCAAGTGGCAGTTTAAGTTTTTACCTATTTCTCAATTCTTTCAGTTGTTTTAGTAAAAGTCTTGGTGATGTTTTGGAGTGCTCGCCTTTAAGACCAGGATGCAGGTATACCAAGCCAGCTCAAGATGCTGTCCACCTTGGCCTGCATCCATTACAGCCAGCAAACACCCATGCAAATGTCTCAGCAGTTAAACCATGTATTTGTTAGGATACACAAAAAGAGGGCCAGGATTAATAAATCTGTGTGTACCCAGAGGGATCTAGAAATCTTTCTAACTTTAGTTCACCATGGGCACCTGAAAGACCCTGGGACACAGAGCAAGAAGCTGGAATGAAGCTCTGTGTGCAGATCCTGTCACAGCTGTTCAGTGACACACTATTTTCCCATCCTCTGAAGTATGTGACACTGGTAACCTAGACTAGATGGCTCAGAGTTTTAGTCAGGATGGCAATTATTATGTTCCTATGTGATCTTAAAGCCTGGTCTATAGGACATGGAAATCAGAAGAAAGACTTAATGGATGCTGCATCTATTCTGATATGGCAATTCCTAAGTTTCTGTAATGGCAAAAGCCCATGTTTTCAACAAAAATGTTCCCAAAGTAGTAAGGAAGAAATTTTAAATAGTTTCCTCTCCAGTGATGCCACTTCTCCCATGTAGGCAAGGCCAGAGTGACAGGCAGCTAGACATTTCATCCTTGGCATTTCTTATTTGTAATCCCGTTTAATTAGTTCTGTCAATGTGCCTAAAATTTACAGTAACTGTGGACTGCCTGGTAGTCTCTCATCAAAGTTCAACTCTGCACTTGCCTGCCTTGCATCTATGAAACAATATAAAGGCTCAGTCATTTAGAGAAAGACATCTTCATCGTATCATCAGGAGCACAATAGATTCCCCCCCCCAGTGTAATAACTCAAGCTCATAGAAAATTTTCACAGGTTTGCAAACCTTCCTGTTTTCACAGCTAGAGTGTGTGGTGATTTTTTTGGAGGAGGTCTGTAGTCTCCAGTGGCACCACATACAAAATTGTCCCTTCAACCTGGCTCCCCAAAAGTCTGCTGCTGCTCCCCAGTCCCCCTGCACATTCAGCACGCACAATCCTCGTCTGATCACTGCTACCCTCGACACAGCAAACACCACAGGAAGGAACCATGTGGGAACTCTGCGCTATTTACTGACTGTAAAACCCAAACCTGCATACCCTATTCTGTGTGGTTCAGCTATCTAAAGACAGTGAGGACGCTCAAGCTACTCCAAAATATTTGGCAAGGTCACTAAGTTAATTCTTTCATACCACCAGCCTCAATTTCTCATCCACTGACATCCTTACCACAAAGGATCACCTACTGAAAACATACTCTACTTTTGAGCATCCAGCTCATAGGTTTGCAATGATGAAATCCAAAACACTATTTTAAGGCATTTGGCCTTATACAGTTGTATTTGCAATATATTCTTAAATTATCTTCAATAACTACTTTTTTAGAAGAGCCAACTCCCAAACTAATAATCTTGTTTCCAGTGTCAGTCTTGTTCATTTAGAGCTAATTTTGTATCAAACTGTCCTGGACATGGGGCACATGCCCAAATGCCTCCTAAGGAGTTTTATTGGTAAAGACGACTGATTTTTTTCAGATTTCATAATCCACCTGTTATTTGGAAAGGAAGGGTTTGGCCATGGAAATCATTTTTCTACACTTCTTCACAGTCTTTATGAACTTAACTAACATTATTCTAATGAGAACAGTAAAAGGAAAGAGTTTCCTGGAGCCAAAGCTCTCCTCACAATAAATGTTCGAGAACTATCCCTCTTCCTACGTACCATAACAGAAGGGAAGATCATGCTTCTAGCTTGAAACTGTAAATAATTTTGCAGTTTGAATTTCAAGGTCTATGATTCTTGTATTTATTGAAAAAGCATTAGAAATCCCAGATTCCCACTACTGAGGTCAAGACATGTTTTGGCTACTTCTATTTTCAGTATGGGAGAGCTAAAGAAAGTATGCTTTTGAAGTAATACATTGTTTCAAATGTTATGTTACTATGAGAGGATTCACATAGTTAACATCTTACATGATGTTTGGAAATGTGGTGGGGTTTTATGCTTTTTTTTTTTTTTTTTTCCCCAGGGAAGGAGCAAAGTCATTCAAACCATGAGAAAATAGATATGATTTTCTGACTGATTTTTTAAAGCCTCAGAATAGCAATTCAGTGTGCTGGCCAGGAAAGCCAAGGCAGCTCCAGAGAAGGGACAGAACCGTGTTCCAGCATGCCAGTTCTCTGCTTTTTTTTTTTTTTGCTTTTTTTTTTTTTTTTTAATAGTGTTTAAGGTAGCTCTATAACCATCCATCAGCCCAAATGCCCTCTGTTCTGGCCTTCTTTTCGAGGCTTGCTAAGTCAGCAATTTCAGAAGCAATATCTCCTGCAAATCACTCTGCAGATAGCTGTAGTGCATGCAGCCAGAGCTGATGAGTCAATGAAGCGTACAAGAGAGGAGCAGGCAAGAAGATCCTTTCACTCCCATTTTCTCGACACCAGTGCAATGCCAGTGATCCGTTGAAGTGTGAGGGGACATTAATGCTCCAAGTGACCATCGTGTGGGGCAGAAGGAAATGGCATTCCCTCTGCAGCATAAACATCATGCACACAACATGATCAATGAAACGAGAAATGGATGATGGTGACAGATCAATAATCAGCAAAAGCAGAAACTCGTGGTGCCTGCCAGGTAATTTAAACACATCAAATTCAGTGTTATGTCTAACATGCCTCTTTTTTTAAAGCATACACCCTGAAGGAGCAAGTCTTTGCAAAGGAGAACAGTGCCGACTCCACTTTGTCCGAAGCCTCTCTTTTCAGCACAGAGAGACTATTTTTTTCCCTGTAGAATATGAAGGCACATGAGAGGACAATTAATAGTGAAAACCCAGCAGGGCTGCTGTATGCAAGTATGCACAGCGTGCTCCCCCGTTGCTTCTGGACTGGCACTAGCCTGTCAAACGCCTGGAAACGAAGCTTTCTGGAGCCTTTATTAAGATTCATGGGAAAGGCAGGCCCCAAACCCACAGACAGCATCAGCATGAAGCATCTCAGCCTCCTCTCTCCCATAAGCACTGCCAGCACATCTGGCTCAGACTCTAGAGGGGAATGAAGAAACTGGGAGGGAGTATAAAGTGAATCTGTCAGCATTTACTTGCATGACAATCTGCCATGTAGAATACGTGCCATGCACAATACAACGCTCTCAAGCGCCTGATCCCCTACTACACCCTGGCTGTAGGCTAGTGCACTCGCATTTCTCCCATACATGCCAGAGAAGGACTGCAAACCTACATACAGGGCTTCACGAAGAGCTGTGATGCCCACATAGGGAGGAGATGACTTCTGTTTTTCCCTTTGTGTTCTTTTGTAGGACCCATAGCAGCCCTAAATCCCATCTCTTCAGAGACACTTCTGAAAATCCCAAGCCTCTCAGGCAATTTGAAGTCTGGGCGTTTGAAACTTTGCTCCCTCCTTCTGTTTATTTGACAATTTGATTAGTTATTAGTGGATTATGTGAGTGTGTGTGTCCATGCATCTGTATACATATGTAAAAATGAATGATTCATGTGCACCAACTCATTCCAGTTATACATACAAGCACATATAGCTTTCTGATAAATCCAACTCCAGAATAAACTCTCTGATTCTTCCTTTTCCTGCAACTTTGCATAGGCTTTTACAGCAGGGCAAAAATTGTATAAAGCAAGATATTCCTTTGTCATTCACAGTAAAGATGCTTTTCACCACCTGCAGGTACAAATAGTACATTTACGAATGATAAAAAATACAGAAGTTGTTATCTTGAAGAGCCCAAAAGGGTTCATAAACTCTAGCAAGTACAAAAGAAGTCCCTTCCCGTGCTTTCTCTCTGCAGCACTTACAGCAAACCCAGCTCCCCATGGTCACCTCGACAAAACGCCCAGGCCTGAGAGGCAGAGGCAAGTATGTGCCGCTTGCTGAGTGAGTGGGAGAACAAGCAGCACTCCTGGATATAAATGGATCTGTTATTCCTCACATTTCCACACTTGTGCCTCTCAGATCTGGATTCTTGGTTTTAAAAAAGTACTTCATTCGCAACAAACTTTTGGCAGATAATATTGGTGTCTGGGGGTTTCTGATGTGTGTTAAAAGTACTATTTTCTTCGTTCATAAGGGACAAAGAAACATGAAATTCTGCCTATGAAGGTAAGAAAAACAGTTATTCGCAGAGCCCCTGAAGTTTCCAGAAGTGCCTGCTGCAAGTCCTAACTAGGTTAGTCCGTTAGACACACTAAGTCTCTAGGCAGTATGAGTATAAATTTAAGCTTAGCACCTAGAGGGCCAGGTTCTGTGGTCTGCGTTAGGCTTCAGATTAAACGTCACACCAGCCACAACGGCTAAGTTCAGCGTTGCCACAGAGGCAAACCTGAATACAGTCGTCGTACCGTTCACACATCACTTCTGAACCCGCGATGGGCGCTTGCAAACCTGCAGTACTTTTCGGATCGTCTCAGGCCAGGAAGGCTCTGGAAAGCAGATCTCCCCCTGCCCGAGAGCACCGGTGTGTTCGGCACCTCCTCAGCTGGGCCAGCACCTGGCCAGCTGCTCTCTGGTGTCCTTGTTTCGCCGGGTGCTCTCGGGGGCTGCTGGAGAACAGCCCCAAGGCCTAACCCACAAATCGCCTTGACCCGTCACCGTGGGCACGCCCGAGCATGACCACCAAGCCAGCATAGGTGCCAAAGGAGGTCACGAGCTGACCGAGGGGCGACCCCCACAGTGTCGTAGGCATCTGCAGAGTGTGGTGATGCTGAGCGGTAGGTTTCTTCTTCTTTGGTCATCTGAATCTTGGTTTCATGGTCTATTCGTGGTCGTTACATTATCACCCGGTGAGTCCCCTCGTCAAGGGATAAGCTGCACTTCGAGCAGAACTTCCGCTATGTAAAAAACCATAACATTTTGAGAAAGTTAAAGCATCTCTTTTTTCCTGAAATTGAAAGAAGTGTTCCACAGCCCTTCATTTTTATGAAGTAAAGTTTCATTTTCATCATGTTAAAACCAGCTCATTTCTATTTGTTTTGACTATTAATGCAAAAGTCTAAATGGTAAAGCGAGAATGAAATGTTTTGCATTTGACCTTATCAAGATGAAATAATTCAATAATTGCATGAAAAATATGCTGTTGAATTTGATATGCTATTCAAAAAACAAATTTTTCTATGAATCAGCAGTTTCTCACAGAAAACATACTATTCATAGCTTGTTGACTAGTTCTGTCCTTAAACAGACCCTAAAACAACTCTATACTGTTTCTCGTGTCGCTGTACTTTTCCTATTGGGCTGTTCTTGCTGAGATTTTTCACCTACTCAGCATTGCAACTTACCCATTATTGCCCAGAAAGCACAAGGTGGACCTTTCCAAAAAGAAATGCTAAATTTTTCAATTTATTGCTAAATACTCTGTATTTCATTGATGAAAAAATAATGGTAACGTATTCAGTAAAACTCTTGACTCAAAATGTATGCTTGCCATATTTGTCTTAGCTTAGAGAAGAAAAATAATGATTCCATTTTCATTTTCTTGATGTCTGAAAAGAAGTCTTTCAGCTGATTTTTTTGCATTATGGTGAGAATGGCCCAGCTGTATCATAAACTGAACACTTAGCTTTGCATTCAGAAATCACCAGCTTGCATTCAAAAGTCAGTTAGTTTTGTATTCAGGAAGCAAAGATCATATGAATGATAAATGATTTGTAATGCAAGATGCTTTTTTCCAGATCTTTTCCGGAGGTCAAAGGGCTCATCATTTTATGCTTTTCCAAAATTACATTTTCTTTTAAAAAGCAGTAAATTATTAAAATTTAATATAATATACATATTTTAATAAGTAGACTATAGAAGGTATGACCTCTGTCACTTGCTAAGTGTATCAACACCTTGCATTGTCCCAGTGGTATATGTTAAGGAGATTTTAATATAAATTGGATATTGAATGTGAAGATCTTTCCATTCTAACACATTTTAATGAACTTCTTTCAATGCCATGATCCACAGTCAGGATCTTAAATCTGACTTATTGCTGCACTACGGTTTGTAAGGCATGCCATTTGTGCACTGCAGTGGGGTTTTTCCCTTGTTAGAAAAACAGGGTTTGTGTCTTAGCTTGGATAGAGTACCTTTAACCAAACCGTGTATACATACTTTGATTACAGGTAAAACCTTCAGCTGCTTAAAAGTAATCTTCATAAAAATGAAATAATAATCCTAGAAAATGGACATATTGCACAATTATAATTTAAAAAACAAAGACAGATGGTTTGAATAAGTGGCAAACTCATATTTTCATTGACTAGAAGCCTACATGTATTTGAGAAAATACTTTGAAATTAATTATTTGCCAAAAAAAGATGTCAATGTTCTGGAGCTCTGCCACACTGTAGCATCTTGCTTGGTTGGATGAATGCGTGAGGGGAAGGCAGATATGGACTCCATAATGATCTGTCATAATTCAGAGCAGTGGGGCAGGTTTAAAATTAAAGCCAGCTCCAAATACCCTGGAAGAGCCAGTTTCACACTGCAATATGTCAATAGTTTGGGAGTATTGCTTTCTTCATCTCCAGTCTCACATTTAGCCTCACTCCTCCTCAAAATCTAGTGTTTTTCTCTGGAAATGCTTGTTTCTTGTTAACCCTTTGTGGAAGCCCATTTATTTACTACCTTTTGGCCTGGTATAATGAACCTGAGTGTAAAGACTGAGTCTGTCGAAAGCCCACAGCATCTTGTGAAAGCTGAGATGAGAGAAGCTGAATCAGGACCTTGCTCTGCTCCTGATGCATCATGTAAGCTTGGGCAATGTCTGTCCCCCTGCATTTTTCTCCAAGATGATGATAATAACATTTATGCATTTCCCAGGATTGTCAGGAAGATTTCACTGTTATCTAGTGATGTTTCCTAAAATGCCCATCATTACATTAAGACATTTAAGCTGATGATAAAAAATAATCCTTTTCCTCTTCAGCAAGGGATATAATCACCTGTCTTAGCACTAATGGGGTTTAAGCACCCATACTATGTTGGACTGAAGCTTTTAAAAAAAGTCCAATATATTTTGCCCGAACTGCAAAATTGGAGATGTATCATCTATCATGTACAGTTTCCTTTTAAAAAGAAGATTAGCTCTACAATTTAATTTGGTCTACTCTAAGTTTAATTAGCTGGGTACCACAGAGGGTTGTGCAATATGGGCTTATTTTGGATATACTGACTACTGCATCTGTACCCAGTAAACTCCATTGCTATCAAGTAATAAGTGTGCATAAATGCCTACAATACAAATGAAAACATGTGAAAGTAGCAAAGACCTTGCCCATGCTGCTTGCAGAGCACTGAATACTGCATACCATATATAGTTTCCTGTAAATTGCTTTAAGTTTTAATTAAAAATAGATACAAAAATAGATGAATAGATGGAAAGAACAGTTTTCTGTTCAGAAATATCTGACATTTTGATGTTTCAGCAATAACGTTTCTATATAAATAATTGATTCTTTTACAATAATCCTATGTAAGCTGGAGGCTACAGTGATTTCAAATCCACACATGACCCTCTCTTATTATCTACCCAGTACTAATGGGTACATGTAGACTGGTAGTGAGGCATTCACATTTTCATATATAGAGAGGAAAAACTGGGAAGTTTGTGAAAGGAGGGTTGGTAGGTCTGGGGTATGATCGTGGCTAGAAAATAAAACAAGAAGTTACAAAGTTCGGGGCTGTACAGCTAAATCTACACAAATAATATGTGCACAGCCTGTTCCTAGAGCTATGTATTTGTATACAATCATGTACAGAGAGGGTTAACTTATTTCTTCAACACGAATGCAGTGTATATCTCAAAACAATAATCTTGTCGTAATGAGCAGCTGTTTCTGATGATAATAAAGATTCTGAAATTACACATGAATAACTCACAAGGTGAATGAAAAAATATATAGAAGAGAGCAGTTTATAGTAGGTGCTGCCAAACATGGTACAAAGCAAAGTACCCCAGGATTTGTTTGTGAATGACCACCAACCTTTTTCAAAATGTCAAGTGCAGATTGAAAAAAGTCTAATTTCATCTTCTTTAATTACATTCATTCAAATCATTGCCTTCTCTTGTTTTGGGGGGGGGGGGGGTTGTTGTTTTGGGGTTTTTTTTTATTATTTGCTTCAGTGTGACATTCTTCCTTGTAAGCAAGGAGAGCCATGTGTTCTCTCTGACCTTATGCTTTAAGAGAGTTTGAGATATTTCATTGACCCTCCCCCCTCGACTCTGGGGCTAATATGTCTCATTATCTCAGTGCATAAAACTGATTATTAAGTAGTCTTTGATGAAGCAAACAGGATTCCACTTGTCCTTTTGAATTATCTCGATATCATTAATTGTTTAAAACTGACAATGAGGTCATTCAATTACAGTATTCTCTGTACAGCCTGTGCTTAATGTCACATTGAGGTTGTTATCCAGAGCAGAGGGGGTTAAATTATCAGTATGCTGTTGCCACTGTGATCCTAATGTAAATGAACATTTGGTGTTTTATTTTTTTCCTTAGCTGCTGGTTACTACGTTATTAGCATATTTGATGTATTTCTCAGCTCAGTTAATAAGCAGTTCTGAAGGCAAAAGATTGATGTTTTAGAAGGGCGTTTATAGACCGTTCTCGCTTGTAACAATATCTGGAACATGTCTATGCGCTATTATGACTAACTGACTTTAGTTTTAGGCCATATGCACTGCTGACAAAGCCTAATCTGTGTTCCTGTCTGCTGCTTAGGTGTTTTATTGCTAGACTATGGCCATAGTATGAATTCCAAACATTTCTTCTTTCCTCTCTAGTTCCTACTGAAACTAAATTCTGCCTTGATATTAAAGCATATTCAAGCATTTTGCATGCTTCAAGTGCATTAAAATTATCTGAATACCAGTCCTTGCATCAAATATGTTCAAAGCCCTGAAGTACATATGAGTAAGTTTTGTAAAAAGAACTCTAATAAAATATTAAGGAAAGAATACGTGGAAATACAGGAAATACAAACCAGTGTATTCCTGTTAGACCCAGCGCATAGAATAGCATGGAGAAGCAGATCGGTGTAAAATATTCTGTTAGAAAAGCAATTCAGCTGATGCTAATGGAAGTACAGGGAATAGGCGCTGCAGCTGACTGCTCAGATGGGAAGCTGGTGACACTCTTTCTTCCTCAACAACTGTGGTTTTGTACCTGGACGTGGGGTGAAGCTCTGGAGAGATGTTCGAGGGTTTGTTAGGGGAGGCGGCAGCCGGCACCTGGGGCAGGGGCAGCCATAGGGAGAGTTCTTCTGGTCCAAGGGCCAGGCTTGCCAGGAGGCTGTGGCATTTAGATCCTCTCCATCTTTTCACTAACTCTCCCTTGTGTTAGGTAGAGACTCACCTGTGGAACTCAGACTTTCTGTTCAGAAAAATAAATTAATTTTAGCTCACCAGCTGCCACTCTTCTGCCTATTATACCATTGATTTTAGTGCTGCTGCAATGCTTTGGGATCCTGAACGGCTTCCAAATCTACATTTGAAACCTGTCTCTTTGTTTGAGTAGTGTCCCAGGTAATGTGATCAATACAGTTAGCATTAAAGCTCCCTAAATGATGGCAGTGCCTTTCGGTAATGACTTGCGAGGTTTCAAATTCTGCTTCGGGAAATAAGACTCTTCAGACAGTTTTGCAAAAATAGACTTTTGTTGAGACAGTTTGTCTTCAGATTTTTCAAAATCATTCTACTCTCTCCTCTGCCTTTTACGCTCACCTGTCTCTGCTGTTTCAGAAGTAACCAGAAAAATAGCGATTCTCACAGAAACCTTCCAGGTGAAAAGATTTATCAAAACTGTTATGTCTGTGCAAACCATTTTGTCTTTGGTGGAGCAGGGTATTAGACAAATGGACATTTTGTCTAAACTCTTTCAACCAGGCCTCACTAACAAGCTTTCCACAGATAAGCAATGTATATCCTGGTTTTTCTTCATCAAGCTGGGACATTTTGCCAAGCCTCTTGGCAGCTAATATTTTTGTTAAATTGGCTAGTACATCTGTCAGCCCTGGGACAAAGCTAGGTTTCCCACCCTGAACCTTTCAAGCAGAACCTTTTGTAAAAGACAAAATGCTGTATCTACCTTAAAACATAAAGGATCCTCAGGGCATTGGAAACTAATGTGCTGCTTTAATGCAAACATCCCTTGTGAGGGCTCTTGGTCCTTGTATGCTCTGAACAGCAGGAGGAAGAATACATGAATACAAATGAGCTGCAGAGCAGTATTCAGAAAATGGAGCTATAAGAGTTAATGAGATGGTGTCCTGCTGCTGGACGCTTGCATGTTAAAAATCCTGATGGTTTTATCCAGCAGCAAGTTTGAAAAACCTGTGCAAAGCTAGTGATTGTGCAGCACCCATGACTACAGAACACTGCCTCTTTCCATATGGCCTTGCTACAGGCAAAGAGCCTTTGATATAACTAAATGTAACAAGGGAGAAAACAGAGGGATTACTAGAAATCATTGACCATGGAGGAACCAAATAATTATTAATAGCATTATACACCAAACTGCACATGGCTGGTGTGTACATGCAGCTCTGTGTGTCTAGCAGAGGACCTTGTAACTAAAGGACACTCCAAGGAACACTTAGTTGTATGTCTTTAAGACTCACTCTGTAGCAGCTTAATTCAAAGGGAAGGTTCCCATTTATGTCACTGTTGGCCACAGAAGTGCTGCCCCAGTCCAGAGAGACAATTCCGTGCATCTCTTTCCTGCAACCAACAGTACTTTTCCCAAAACAGCCACCACCCTGAAAATGCCCCCTTCGAGCTACTGCTTAGTGTATGTCTAGCACAGATCAGTCTGACCTACTGCTCTTGTGCTATCCTGTTAATTTACAGAATTAACAGGCTGCATTACAAGGCAGTAATACATCTGCTGTGCAATGAGACAACTCTCTACACTGCAGAGTCTCCTCTCACTGTGCTTGGGTGAGATGCAGGGCTGCTTGGCACAGGTGCTGGTGTGATGGATTTGCTGTGTACAAAGTCATGCACATCCCTACTCTTTCCAGGGTCTCCCAAACCCAAGAGCCCACCTTGCTCAGGTGGTCCTCTTGTTCAGGAATACATGAGTAGTGAGAGTCATGTCTCTGAATGCCCCATGGAGGCTGACCCTGAAGAGCTTAAGAAGGGCTGTGTGGTCTGTGGTCATGCAGGATGTCCACATGCATTGCACAAGGTTTAATGAGGGGAGAGTTGCCTGAAGTAATTTCACACCCTTGTTTACCTACAGAAACAATCTGGTCTATTAAACATTATTTTAAAAGCTTGGGGCCCATAACCAGCATCAGAGTGAGGATTAGCTAAGCATAGGGCTTGTTTATACTTGTTCAGTGATTATCACCCAGCTGGTGCATTTTTCACTCTTGGTATTTGAGAATTAATAAACTTGCTGAGTGACAATTCCAACCTCATCTCTAATGAAATTAGCTTCCCTGGCAGGAAGTGATGAGCACAGTTTTGACGGGAGCTAGCAGGTGTCATTCTGATATGTTTCTTGCAAGTTCTTTTTCTAAGGACTTGTTGACATGCAGGAATAGTCTAGAATAGTTATTTAAAAAAAAAAAAAAAGCCTGCAGGGATACTTTTCTTTTCTGATAAGAGTATGTCTATGCAGATATTGAAGGACATGTGCAGGCCAGGGTTTGCCAACCCTCTCTCCTGAGAGCACCTAAACTCAGCATGCTGTAACTTTTCAGCCACAGGTCCAGTTCCTAGCTGAATACGAGGGTCTATGAAGGAACCTGCAATATCGTACTGTCACATATTCACGGAGCTCCTCTGTACATTGCAGACCTCAGACAGATACCCAACAGCTGCAACCTTGTAAGTCTGTTCCTGCCTCTCTGCATTTTGCTTCTTGTTTGTGTTGCCAGAGACAGCCTGATTCTTAAACAGGACTCGGAGATCAAGTGCTGAGACAGGTGGCTTCCTTGCAGGTGCTAAGATATGGTGCATTTCTTAGTGAAGAATAGCAGTGTAAATTAGTGTTGAAAATCTATTTCACTTTAAATTCATATGTTGACTTATTTCATAATGGTTTCCCCACGGAGATAAATCCTAAGGGTATAAGCAACATTCAGTCTTGGAAGAAATGATATATTACAATTAGTTTTGTGATTTGAGTATTTTTGTTAGATAAAATATTTAATCTTCCTAAACAGAATCAATTCTCAGGGCAGAGGTGCTTCCTGTAAACCCGCTAATAACATTTTGGCTGAAATGCCTGAAAGAGATAATTACCTAAAATGCTGCTTGTGACTACTTCTGTTCAAAGACTGATATCTCTCCCTAACAAATCACCTGTCTCTGTGCAGTTGTGAATGATGTACTATTTGGGAATCTCTACCTTGTTTGTTGGAGAGATTTGAGTGATCATGAGTACAGCTTTGTTAGTGGACTAAAGAAAATACCAAAAGTTGTCAATATTGAACGGTTCTTTCTACCTGAAACAACAGGCTTCCTATTTTTAACTTGAATTTGAAAAAAATAGTTTAAAGGAAAATGTCTTGGACTTTGAACAGCTTGATGCATAGCAGTTTCCTCAGGGAAGAAAGATTTTTGAGAGAAAGGGGGTGGCGATTCTTTTAAAAGAAGCATCCTCTTCTAAGCAAAGAGCCTGCCACACTCCCACAACATGCGGGCCCTGAAAGTCAGGAACAGCAGGAAAGGTTGCTCAGCCAAGCGATGCTGACCAAACCCAACAGACTCAGGAGGAGTAAGATCAAAATTTGGAGGCTGAGGTCAGACTCTTGTAGTGCAGCATGGTTTGTTAAGAGTAAACTCTGCACAATTAAGACAGCTTCTTGCTAAACCTCTTTGGGGTTTTTTTTGTCAATAAAGAGGGTAACTGGAGACCAAAGCTGCAGTAGCCAGAGGAATGCTGTAGCAATGAGGCTCTGCAAAAGCTGCAGCACTGATCTGAGAGTCTAACGCACCCAGTTTATCACCTCTCGTGCACTAAAACACAGAGGCGTGCAAGTCAGCTCATATGAGAAAGGGTTTGTTCAGCCTTGAGAAGAGAAGGCTTATGGGAGACCTTATCACCATGTTCCAGTATTTAAGGGGTGATCTACAAGGAGGGTGGAGAATCCCTTTTTACAAGGAGTCACATGGAAAAGACAAGCTGTAATGGATACAGGTTACTCCTGGGGACATTCCGACTGGACACAAGAAGAAAACTTTTCACAGTGAGGACAATCAGCCATTGGAATTATCTCCCCAGGGAAGTGGCTGATTCCCCAACATTGGATACTTTTAAGATTTGCTGGACAGGCTGCTGGGCCATCTTGTCTAGACCATGCTTTTGCCAAGAAAGGTTGGACCAGATGATCCTTGGGGTCCCTTCTAGCCTGGTATTCTATGATTCTATGATCCTATGAAATGTAGTTACTTTTGATTTAAAACAGTGTTTCAACAGAGATTTCAAAGAACAGAGCTATTCAGCTGAGAGCAAAAATAAGCATATACTTCACTCCTCTGAAACTACACAATTCTAGTGAAATCCAGCTAATGTAACTTAGTATTTGAGATTCAGCATTCCAAGATTCTCACCCAGCTTTAAACATAGAAAAGCAACCTGAAGAGTGTATTAAAAATGCAAGGATAGAAAGAGGTCAATGAGAAGCAGTTCTTCTAAATGGCATGGCCCCTTTTTTTTCTCAGTATGCTCCCTGTCAGCATGCAGTTAAGGAGGGGGAAAAGGAACTAAGGGAAAATAAAACGTAGGGGTTTTTTTCTTTAACCATTAGCTATAAAACAAAACACTAAAGCTTCAGACAAGTGAAGGGAAAAAAATTAATTTTGAAAACTCTTCAAACACAAAAATAATTTAACGTATTTGGTGGTTAAAAGGGGGATTAAATTCACTAAGAGAGGGGTACATGACAAGGACAGAGACATAGCTTTTGTGTCAAGCTGTCCTGGTTTTGCCAGGGATAGGGTTAATTTTCTTCTTAGTATCTGGTATAGTGCTGTGGTTTGGATGTAGGATAAGAATAATGCTGATAACACACTGATGTTTTAGTTGTTGTTAAGCAGTGCTAACACCAAGTCAAGGACTTTTCAGCTTCTCATACTGCCCTGCCAGCGAGGAGGCTGGGGGTGCACAAGAGGCTGGGAGGGGACACAGCTGGGACAGCTGATCCCAAAGGGATATTCCATGCCATATGACACCATACTGAACAATAAAACTGGGGGAGTTGGTCGGGGAGGTGGCAGCCGCTGCTCAGGGACTGGCTGGGCATCGGTCAGTGGGTGCTGAGCAATTGCACTGTGCATTACTTGTTTTGTATATTCATTTATCACTATTATTATTTTCCCTTCCTTTTCTGTCCTGTTAAACTGTCTTTGTCCCAACCCAGAAATTTTACCTTTTTTCCGATTCTTTCCCCCATCCCACTGGGAGGGAGTGAGCAAACGGCTGTGTTTAGCTGCCTGACAGGTTAAACCACAACACAAGCCAAAAAAGGAGTTAAGGCTTAGGCCATTCCAAATTGTGTCAAGTAAAAGCTGTAAAGATGACATGAATAAAAGGAAAAAGTCACATTTAAAATCAGGAATTTCCAAGGATGGAAGCCTATTGAAAGGAACACTCTTCAAAGAGAAGAGATACAGAACACATTATTTGGAACTGGAATTAGATGATGAACTTTTTAAATATTATCAGATATATCTTTTGTGAATAACAACGCTACAATATAGGAGCTCGAATTAACACAAAATTTGTTACTCATTGATGTTAATACCTCTGCACAGGAAGCCTTCTGCCTTATAAATCTCAGACATTTCAGGTATGAAGACTAGTCCAAAGATTTTTATTGGAATTATACTATCTGTAGTTTGCTCTTCAGTCATCTGGCTCAGGAGACAACATCAATTTGTCCTTTATGTTAGCAAAACATCTATAAGACAAATACATAGTAGCAAGGGAAAATTCACCAACAAGTAATGGATTGAAGGTAATTATTCTAAACTATTCAACAAGCAACCATCAGAGCTGAGGAGCCCTGAGAGCAGTTCACAAATGAGATCTTTTCCAAACTGCTGGAAGAGAAAAGAGTAGCTTTGCAGCTGGCATTGGCTTAGTTTTGACTAGCACTAGCGTGATCTGAAGCAACAGTTTACCGCAGGCTGGCACGACTGGACTTGGTAAGTTTGCACCCACTAGAGCTCCCCTTAGCAGAACAGATCCAGAATCTCTGCCACTGCCAGCAGCAGATAGAGGGGACTGAGCAGGATGAGAACACATGAAGGGTCCCGCTGGGACACGTTGACTGGATATTGAAAGGAGAACAGGCTAGAAGGAGTCTTCAGGGCACAGTCCCCTCTCTGAATTTTCTAGAGGTTGTGCTGGGCTCATGCTGCCCTTTTCTCACTGCTGGGTGTCAGCTCTCCCCCAATAATTATGTATTAACTTTTGATGAGAAGGATTTAAAATGAAACAGTGGAACATATAAATGTGATATTAGAAGATAAAGAGCCTTGTTATCTTGGAGCCTTGCTATCCCTGTTATCTAAGGCAGGGTTTTTTCAACTTCCTTTCTAAGAAAAAACACCTTAGCCTATAATCTTCGTCACCCATGCCCTCGGAAGACAAGACTGTCTTTTAACGTGTAATATGCAGGGCAATTACAGAAAAGTAGTGCAGAGATAAAGAAGGTTTATTTAATTTTATAGTTCTTGATGAAGTTTAAAGGCAGAAAACAAGGACAAAGAAGAAGGTGGGCCAGCATCCTACAACCGGTCGGATGCTCACAGAGCAGAGCCAGTGCTCTGCAAACCAGTTGTGCTGTTTAGAGAACAGACACAGCGGCAGTCATCTCAGCCAGCTTTGGACATACAAAAGCTTTCAAAAGTGGGTCTAATAACCCTCCACTCCCTGGGCTTTCCAATCCAAAAAACCCATTTTTCTCACGTCTTAGCCACCTTTCTCAGAGAAAAATTAATTGTATATGGAAGTGCTTATTTCTCTCCCTTGACTGTGAGGAGACAGCAGAGTGATTTGATTCACTCTTCACTCTCCCCCCCAGATAAAGACAGTTCAGATTATTTTCTGTCAGGAACCAAAATTAGGTAAAATTAATCCCATGCCTGGGAACTGATGATTTAAAAACATTATTTATGCCAGTCTTTCTGAGGAGGTATGGCATAGTCAGAGGCAAATGCATTCCAACTCTACCTGAACACTTTTGATTATTTTGATGAAAAAAATATTTTGTCATGAAAAAAATTATTTTGATGAAAGAAATGTTTTGGCAATACAGATTCTGTTTATAAAACTAGCAAGGAGTCAATGCCCTCTGCCTTTGTACATTATAGTCTAGTGGCAAGAATGCTTGCTAGGCATGTTGAACAGAGTGCATGTAATTGCTGCTCTGAGTCAGAGAACTGAATTTGATCCTTTCTCATAATGAAACAGATTTTGGTAAAAGAATACACATACTACTTTTTCATGTGACTCAAGTCCCCTTGTTTTATTTAAAATATTTGTAAGAAAATTAATTCAGACTGTACAAGTTATTGTCTTTGATCAAAAACTTTATTTGCCAGAAAAGATCTTTTCATGATAACGTGAATTAAAGCACTCTTATATTTTTTAAAATGTTTTAAATATGTTTTGTTAAAATAAATGTAAGTAGAAAATGAGAGATGTGCTAGACTAGCAAAAAAATACCCAACCCTTTTTTCAGCAGTAGCATTCCCCTTCTGGTGTAGCAGATTATGTGGACAGCACATGGACGATAGACGTAGAACATGTGCTACTTCTGCATCTTCCATCAGCCTAACAGCACTGTCACAGCAGAACAAATTTCAAGAGTTCCTGGGAACAAGGTTGTGAAAAAGTGACAAAAAACTACTTTTCCTGCTGCTAGAAAATTTTCTCAGAGTGTCTGATAATCCAGTCCAAAAGTTGCACAAGTGTTATGCTGCCCATCTTTTCAAACGCAGTGACGAACAAGATGAAACACACTTGCTGTTTCAGCAGAGTGCAGAGACATCCTTTTTAAGCACCTATGGGGCATGAGAACCAGGAGACACTTGAGGTACTAAACCAGAAACTTGTTTTGTATTATATTGTTATTGTTACCTGCAAAGAGAGACTTATAAAACATTATATATATATCTGAGTTTCTAATAAATCATTGGAAACAGTTGCTCATGAAACTTTATACCCAGAATTAATTCAGATTTGCTTGGATATGAACCCTGCCACCTGGATGCGAAACACGCTTTAGAGCAGTCATCAAAGGGCACTGATAAACAGTAGTAATGTATTGAAATGAAAGCAAGAGGGCTGCTGGCCTGCCTCGAGATACTGACCTTAGGATCTGTCTTGTTTTGTCATATTCATTAACAATAGGAAGGAGAATGACTACATGGACCTCAATGGGATTCTCATATTTCAGAAGGATTGACAGAGCGGGGCCACCTATGAGAAATGTATATAAACTGTGTAATGAAGGATCGCTCTGACATTGTTGAGACATGAGCTCTGCTCCCCTCTCTGGCTGTGAGAGTCTGGGTCCATCAGTACTTACTGGGAGATTGGTTCCCCCCATCCCTGAGCCCTGGGGATTAGCCCCTGGGACCAAGTGTAAGGAGACAGAAAAGGGCTTTTTTTTCCAAAAGTTAATTTTCATCAGAACTGATTTTTAATTAATAAAAATAATAATTATTAACAAAGAAAATAAGATAAAAGATATCTACATTATTTAATTGTTTTCATTATCTTTGTAGAATTAACATACATTTTAAGACTACAGGGTTTTGTTAAAAATTTTCAGGAAGGTTCTACAGATCCAGAGAAGATTCCTGGGTCAGTGTCGTGGTTTCAGCCTAGCAGTGAGCATAAAACCCAGATACCTTCATCATTTAGATAATGGTGGCTACATATAAGCATCTAGATGAATACCAAGTTTACCTAAATTTAGGAATTCTTATTTTAATTATGAATTTTTCACTGAATTAGTTTATGGGTTTGGTAGTTGCTTTTCAGCTGATATTTTGTTCCCTTAAGCCTTCAGATATATATAATGTATGAATATGTTCTCACCATTTATATTCACTTTACATACTTGTAAATTGCTAGCTCTGGTAAAATCTATTGTAAAATGATGGCTTAGGTTTCATTTCCTGTACCTGCAAAGTGGAACCATTAATTTTACTGTAAAAGAAGGTATAATTGTTCACTAAATAATACCTACAAATCTCTTGATGATTTTTAAATAGTTTCTAATGGGAAAGATTCATTGTTTACATCTCTCCACAAACACAAATTAGCAGAACAATTTAATTTAAATATTTCAAGTACACCAACATGAGATGAAAAGTCTGAGTGAGTGGAAAACAGCATACGTAATTCAGGATTATTTTTATAGTGGAAAGCTGTCTTTTCTATTCAGAGTAAAAGTGTTTACCGAGAAATTAAAATAATATTGCTCTCATAAAACTGCAAACTTTCACTTTTGACATCTCCCTTAAATCCAAGTTTGAGACTGATACCAAGAAAAGTAGTGTTTGTCTTGATCAAATGGAAATGATCAAAATACCTTGTCCAATTCTGAATCTTCATAAAAATCTCATAAAAATATCATTTCAACTCGTGAAATTGAGGCTGGCAATTTCATACCGTTCAGCAACCCCCATACAGCAAGATAAATGCTCAGATACCCAACTTAAAACATTTCAAGATATTTAAGTGGGTAAATACTTTAATAGAAGTAAAGCCAGGGACTCCATGCCATATCACCATGAAGAACTCAGGTGCAGATCAGCTTCCAGGGTTATTGATGGTTGATGGCCAGGTGCTGACTTTGCAGAAATCCTGGGCAGAAATGAGCTACAGACAGCTCTTCTCCATGACCAAGCCCCCAGGGAGGCTCACCATGAAGCCAGGGAGCACCAGGGTAATGCCGCTTTCCACGCCGGCGCTGCGTCCTGGGAGAGCACGCGCTGGTTTACACACTGAAGGGGAATCCCTGCTGGCTTAAGTCTTCTCTGCAGCCTTAGTGACTAGCTATGCAAAAACTGCCAACCAAGGCCCTATATATCAAGCTATCCATTCTGACAGCCAGGTTAGGTTAATCATTAAAACTCTGCCTCTCTCTCTCTGAGGGTCTCCGGGGCTTTGTTTAATGCAGCAGACAGATGGCACTGAGGAAATTCAGGTGATGCGTGATGACATTTGGGGTTTTTTTAATGTGGTTGCTAGAATTTTTCAAATAGATTAAGTTCAATTGTAAATCACTCCTGTTCCCAGGGTTGGAGTCTTTATTAGCCCCCCAGTGCTTGCACCAAAGAATTGATCCTTCAGCAGCAGCCGCCCTTGATGGGGGAAGGTAACGCTTTTTGTTCTTACAGCACTGTACACCATCTGTTAATGCCCTGTTACAAGGAGGTGATACAGTCAAGTGTAACTAGCTAATTACCCAGCAAAATCTAACTTAGTTCATTTCACCACCCATATATAAATTCTTATTTCAGTTTTCTTGATTTTTTTTAATTAAGGACATAACCCACATCATTACTGCTCACCATCATGGCTGCTCAAGTCTTGAAAGCCACCCTGGCCTATCTGGATCTCTTCATCTAGCTTTGTTTCTTTTCTTTTCTCTGATAGTCAGGCATTTCTGTCAGTCTATGATTCTGACACTCTGCCAAATTAAACATAATTTTAAAACAGGAGAAAAGACAGGAAACAGGATATGAGCTCTCTCTTCTCCTACACATTGTGCGAAGGATGGATTCCTCCACTCTAGTCCAAAAAGGACAAGAAATATAAAATGCGTCCTACAGGTACAAACCTTTCCTGCAGCTTCAAGCTCTTGTCATAGATTAATCCCTGCTGTCACTCATCAACCTGTCACAGCATGGCTATTTACACTGACTGAGGCAAACGGAGAACTTCAGTTTGCAACAGTAAATTCATTCCATGGAGAAAACCCGGCAGGAAAATGATTGTTCTCAAAGATCAAGATAAAAAATAACCCATTATGGGGAATGAAAAATTAAGTGTGAACATGAGCAAGTGTTATTTACCGAGCAAAGGTGCCCTGAAAATTCAAGAGAAAACGATGAACTGAAAGATTTCTGGGAGCAAAATTCATTCCCTCCCAAAGACACCAGCTGAAACAAGATTTTGTCCTTCCATGTGAACAAGATCTTGTTTTCAGAAGGATTTTACCGATCAGTGATGTCACATTATTGGGATGGTTTAAACATTTCTATTCTCATTTTTAAAGTAATTTATAACCTCTTGCACCTGTGCAAATAATGTCTCTTTGTTTCAAACCAGAACAATTCAGTCTAAACCACACTATAGCGGTGTAAAATAAGTCTCATTAGTGCACTGCATTTGAGTAGATGCATTTGTAAGAGAAAACCAGTGGCTAAAATCCCAATGTAGAACTAATATTCACTACAGGCAAGCACTATCAGAAATTCCATTTGAGTTGAACAGCTCAACCACAATAAAAATAATGTTTTCTGGGCAGAATAATTTCTTCAGGGAAGTATTAGAGCCAGATATTAGCTTCTGAAATGTATGTTTTTGAATTCCAGTATGCCTTTCTTTTTTTTCCTGGTGTAAAGATTATATCCAGGTTACCAGCTTCTGCAGTGTATATTTTAACTCCAGGATACCAGTTTATACGGAGTGGTTTTAACTGTAGGGCAAATTTTAGACCTGAAACTGGTTGTTTTGGATATTACACAGTTGGATTGTGTCTTTCATTACCCTTTATGTATTAATTTCTCCTTTTTCATTCCTATTTTTTTCCTGTAGGTATTTCCAAAACATACTCCCATTTTCTGTCTTTGGTGGTATCCTGAGAAAAAGGAAAACAAAAATTAAATTTGTGCCATTTGAGGCTTTCTTACATAGTCTAAAGAAAACTGGCTTCTCCAGAAATATTTTTGTGCTTTTTATGTTTATTCTTTATTTTCATTTTTTTAAAGAAAAACATATTTATCAATACAGTTGTTACTGACGGACTCTGTGAAATTGATATTTAAAATATCAGTATGAATCTGTAAAGATATGATTAAGATATAAAGACACAGAGGCCTGTATCTTTACAGCATAAAAAAATATTCAGTATTATCTACCTTATTTATCCAAGTTTTGTGAACTTGAGAGATTTTGAGGTTTTAGATAAAGATTCTGCACTATGTCTTCAAGAACCTGATGTGTAATGAGTGTTTCTTCCTCAGTTCCTGATTAATTTTGCTGCTATTTTTTTCTGTCTTCCTCATCCCTTTGCCTCTGTTTAAGTCTTGTTAAAAGGCTGAGATTATATGTTGAAGGAACTTATGTGTCTCAAGAATAAACAAGTTTAACAAAGCTAAGGGAAGACATGCAAACAGCCTTCAAACACATAAAAGCCTGACGGAAAAAAAAAGGAGGTATTAATCTCTCTTCAAACACAGAGTGCAGAGGACAAGAGGTGTCAGGAATATATTTCATCAAGAGCCTTTTGGGTTAGAAATTATTTTAAAAACCCACAATCTTTGTAACTGTAGGACAGTTAAATGCTGGGCTGAATTTTTGCCAAGCAAGGTGTTTTATGACAGGTTAAACAAACAGCCCCGAGGAACAGCCACTTATTTCTAATGTTGCTGTGGGCCAGAAGTAAGTATTAGGTGACCTCTTCAGACTCTTCAGACTGTTCAAACAAACAAACAAACAAAAACCCACATAAAAAGCATAGGAGAATTAACAGCATATATAATCCGCCAAGCGTTCAGAGTATTTCCTTGACTAAAGTTACTTATTTTTGCAGTAGACTGCTTCTTTAGGGTAAGAGCAACTAAAATTTCATAGTTAGCCTGATAGTCGGGCACTGGCAGAAGGCAGGCAGGTACCAGGAAAAGTTGGGCTAGCAGGCACCGCAAACAATTTGGTAACAAGTTAAAATTTATGTCTCATGAGATTATAAATTAGCTCCTTTATATACAGAAGATTCTCTGGCAAATACCACATGGCAATTGCATTTCTGGAATAGTGGTCTTTTACAGAAGTTTGAGACATGTTAAACAGACATTGTTCGTTAAATGTGTTTTTCCCTATCGCTCAGATGTTCCTAAGCCTCCAGCTGCTCTTTTTCACTGGCAAATCACATGGCTTATATGCAGACAGAGGGCAGGTCACATGCAAAGAATAAATTGGCTTTTTGTCAAGCTCCTGTAGGATCATTGGAAGCAACTCTCTACAGTTTCTGCAAAGCCTTTAAAAAAAGGAAATAAATAAATAAGCAGCCACATAACTACATTGCAGTTCTGACTTTAAAATTTGTTTCTATTTCATTTTCTGCTTTTATTTTTAAAGGAAAAATGAAGCATGGGAAAATGCAGGACAACCAGCCAAAACATTTCACAAATGTCAACTAGATTTGCTTTGCTGTCATTTTGGACTGTCCTTCACTGGCATGACTAGAGGTTGGTGGCCAGAGCCTCATCCACTTGGGAATCATGAGGTGTTTTATACTGTAAGAAATACTACTGAAAATGTAATTGCAAGGCATTTTTCTGACCAAGGCCTGACCAGCTTGTCCCCTACTAGGCACAGCAAGGCCAGCAAGGCATTCTGTCCTGTTTAATGGGATCTGATTTATCGGGAGCTTTGACATGGAATTAGTGATGACTTTTCATTTTCCTGACTTTTACCTTCCAAAGCTTCATGAGAAGAAAATGAGAAGGTGGGAGAGACAAAACCAAATAGAACAGACTGAATACAGCACATATCCCTCTCTTGCTCCACTATAGCCAACATTGATGAGCTATGACAAGCAGAAACTTGAGAAGGGAAGGGAAGGGAAGGGAAGGGAAGGGAAGGGAAGGGAAGGGAAGGGAAGGGAAGGGAAGGGAAGGGAAGGGAAGGGAAAAGAGAAGAGAAGAGAAGAGAAGAGAAGAGAAGAGAAGAGAAGAGAAGAGAAGAGAAGAGAAGAGAAGAGAAGAGAAGAGAAGAGAAGAGAAGAGAAGAGAAGAAGAGAAGAGAAGAGAAGAGAAGAGAAGAAATAAATCACTGTGGTATCCACCACAGACTGCCACAATTACCTACCACTTCTTACCTTGCACTATGTTATCTGTGAGATGATGCAGTGAAATCTGTCCCTGCACAAGGCAACAATCTGTAGCCATGTCTGCAGAGGAGTGGATGCCATGAGCAATTCTTCAGGCACTGAGGCAAGTAGGTGGCCACTGGCTGGAAAGCAAGACAATTAGGATTTGCATCCTGGGTTGAAGTAAACAAGTAAGGAAGAGACTGAATTAGGAAAGTAGGCGATGCAACTTTGTGAAGCTGAACTCTTCGTCTGAAGAGGTGTGAAGGAAGAGAAGGGTGGTAAGCAAGAAGTACAGAAGACACAATGCTGAGGTTCTAACTTGGGGAAGTGGGAGGTACAGTGAGAACTATGTATCCTGTGGTCCAGGAGTGATAAATTGGAGTTTTAATGATGTGTCTACCTGTACCTTTATGTTCTAATCCCACATCATAATTTTCCTCAGTGGAAAGTGTGCTAGGGGAATACCAGTATTTACCCAGCAGCATATGACCTCCTCCTTCATGGCTGTAAAATCTCAGATCCATACTCCTGTACATTGTCTCTGAGATTTTTTTTTTTTCCCCAGACATCAAAAGAACTTTTGATGTTCAAATTTTACCTATTTTGAGATACCTATCAAATTATAGAATGATTTTTTCATCTTTGAGCTTCTCATCTATAGCAGAGTGCTGCTTCCTACTATTGCTCCTGCCCCCAGCAGTACTTCCTTGCACATTCTCTCCTCCCAGATGTCTCTGTTCAGGACTTAAGATTTTCTGTTTCTCTTCCTGAACAGCCTAAATAAATTTCTCCTTCTCAGTGTTCACTAAACAGCAGTTTCTCCTTACGAATTGACAAAGCACTTAAATGTTTCTACTAAAATGGTCATAAATGACATAGCTAGACTTATCATTACACTGCAGGATCAAGAAAAGCATTGAGAAGTCATAACATTTTTCTAAACAAATCCCTTATCTTCCTGCATAAAATCTAAGTGAAATCAAATTGATAGGGGCAATACATGGCCATCACAAACATTTGAAGGATGTGCTTGGTATGTTTAAGTCTGTAAATTTTGTGATATTCACAGGTTACTTACAATGTGAGTTTAAGAGCAACATTAGGCAGTATGGCTCCTAGGTTTCCTTTCCAGATTGCCATCTTAGACTGGCTGCAGTTTGGGAACACAGTATGCATGTAATGCATAAGAAAGCCTGAACTCCAGCCATTTGCCTGTGGCCCAAGGTGTACATATTTGGTCCACCAGGACTTGATCCATCCAGACTGTCAATCCATGCTAACTGCATTTGAGATTTCTTTCTGGGAGGACAGGTGAGATCTTTGTCTGAACAATTGTTTACGTATAAACAATATGGATTGAAGACAAGCCTTAACAACAGGCAGAGACATGCTCTTTCCTGACCGTTTAGACATGCTTACTACCTTCTTGGGTGAATTTATGGACAGTCTGTGTTGCAAAAATATGAATAATGCATTCGTAGACATATCAAGCTATTAGTCTTTTTTCCAAGTTGATTAAGACATCATAAACTCTACAACATAGTCTTTTCATCTTTAAAGGTCAGGTTACTGATAAATTTTTTTTGAAGAGTTACTATCTTTTAACAGAGATTTGAATCATACATGGCAACAAATGTTGCAAGCTAGTGCAACTGTTGATTTCAATGCCACTGTAGTGATTTACAAAAAACAGAGTCAAAAACAAATCTTTTACAAAATTTATAGAAACTTTATTGGTTGGTTTGTCATACTTTCCCAGACATATTAGCTGCAATGACTAGGATTTTATGTTATCCTGAATGGAATAGTGTCTAGACTGACAAAACTAACAAACAGCAAAATCATTAGCAAAAAAAAAGAAAGGAAAATACAGTCACTGAAATAATCTGTTGGTACTAAGTCTAAAAAAGAATATGAAGGAGGAATACAGTCATTGCTTCTGTAGATCAAGGAAATATATTGAAATCTATAGTCAGTCTTAAGACATGATCCTGCAGCACTTAGAAGAAGGAAAATATGACATTATTTATGTGAAGAAGTCACTGGGGCTAGTCACACAATGGCTGCAGAAATGAAGATTATTCACAAGATGCATTAAAACAATATTACCTATTATTAAATTATAAGAGAGCTATTATCACAGTATTTGAGTGCCATTAGTGACTTTGGTCTGTAAATTAAGAAAGTTTTGATATCACCTTATAACAGATGAGGAAACTTAGGTAGTTGAAGATAAGGTGCCAAAAGAGTTCATCACTTTGCTGCCCGGACAAAAGCACTGCTGTAGGTGCTGTTCTCTGAAAATCAACTCAGCAGGGATGCAAAGCATTTCAGCCTCTGGCTGGACTTCTTCTGAAAGCATAGTCCCACATGGCCCCATGGGAATTCAGTGCCACCAGCGGGGACCATGCTCATGGTTCCAGGGCTTGCTTGCATCTCCATCCCCATAAAACAGGGGTTTCTCAAGGGGCCGTAGGCATGGCACCGGTGAGCACTGCCTGCCCGCTGGTCATCCTCACGGCCAGGCTGGTGTCACTGCAGCTGTGAGCATGGCTAGTGGTGTAGCCAGCCTGTGTATGGACACATAAAGCTCTCCTTACAGAGCAAGCTGGGTCAGGACAACAATTAAGAACTGCTGTCCTCGTTATTAATATGTAAACTTCAAGTTGACCAACTTATTTTGTCTATGACCCTTCTCAAGAGGCCCAGTGGATTTTTGTCTATTAATATAAAGAGGACAGACTGTCTGGAAGGGGGGGGGCAGGAGGGAGGCTGTGCAGAGCCTCTCATCTTTTCTGGTTGGTTGTGGTCATGCATCCGTAAGTCCTCTCATTTTTAGTGCCATTCTCATTACTCTTTTTACTTTTTTTTACCTGCTCAGGTTCCTCCTCACTCCATCACTCATGTTCTTTGATCACTTGTTTTCTTAATGTTCACGAGCATGTGCACTGCTGAACTCTGTGTATGAATTAGAGAAAGGGATTATTTTTAATGTAATGTTTTTGTGTGATGTTTTGGTGCAAAATATTAGTGTGAAACGCCCTCTCTCCAGTCTGTTGTGCACAGGGCATACTGTGTGCAAAGTGGGATTGTTTAGCTGTAGTTTTGAAGTACTAACATCTGAACACAGAACAGTAACAGGATAGTTTAGTTTTCTGAAACCTTCCCGTATTGTAGAAGATTTTCCAAAGTTCTGCTCTGACAAAAATTTCCAGAGTTTTTTAAATAAACTGGATGAGCTATCTTTTATAAATAGGTCTGGTGCCATGTAATTTGCAACATTATTTCACTGTCTGTTTATCTATCCATCCATCCGTTCGTCTATTTGTATGTGTATAAAGCAGTCACAGAATCTGGTGACTGTTGATAGATCATAAATCAGTGTCGGGTCTCAACAACATGTGAATACAAATGTGATTAAATTTGATACTGTGCCTGGTTTTCATTTATCAGATTTCAAAATACAGTTCTTTTTGAGTTCTGTTATGCTTTCACATTTAGTACCTTAACTTCCTGTCTATCTGCTGTCTAAAAACCCAAAAGGGAGAAAGAGAGAGAGGGAAAGGGAGAAAGAGAGAGAGGGAAAGAAAGAAAGAAAGAAAGAAAGAAAGAAAGAAAGAAAGAAAGAAAGAGCAAACCAGAAAGAAAAAAAAAACAAAACAAACAAAAAAAACGAAAAAGAGAAAAAAATCAAGAGAAAAACAAAGACATTTCAAATATTGTTAGAATGTTTTCAGGCTATAAGATAACCAGATTACAGATACTTTTTTTCTTTTAAGACAGCTCAGGTTATTTGAGAAATGTCATCAATAAAGTATGTGTAGAAAAAACAGCTGAAATGATCTACATACACTACTGTCCCACTAGTAGGGAATTGTCTATGACAGAGCCTAGGGAAGTGAGACTGCAGATGTCGATATTCACTCTCAACCTTGATTCAGCTGAAAGTGCATAGATAACTTCATTTATAGACTGAAAGTGGCACAGGGAAACTCACAGTCAAAAAATGCAAAAAAGCGTTGCATCCCATCTGCCCAAAATAATCTGTACACATTTATCTCTTTCCCTTTTGTGCACTATCGGATGTAATCTTTAAATGCACGCTACTTTTGAGGGTTTATGAACCTTGACCTTATTTTAAATAAAGGTTGCATCACAAATATGTCTCAGCTGTTAAAAGCTGACTATTTTGACTATTTGGCACTCTCCGCTTCCCTTCATTCATTTACTGTTCATCGTCTAACTTTCAAGACAGAATTAAGAGTGGATAGCCTTGGCTTTTATTTTATCTTCCTTTTACTCTCAATTCCATTGCGCATTTGTCATGTAGGCACTTTTTTTGGCTTACATTTTATTACTTTCTATATGAGAAATAGAAAGCAAGTGAGAGCAAGAGGAAAATGGCATGGTTCTGAACACCTGCAGAGACAGAGTGGAAATTCACTGGGTAAAGATGCCCTGCTGAGAATCTGAATTGTAGGAACAGCAAGAGCTTTTACCATGCCATCCATTTTGCTCCTCTGTTTTGGAATCTCTCTAGCTGGTACTTCAGAGGCTTACAGAAATGTAATACCTAAATATTTCACACATATTAATGTATTTTATCCTTCCATAAGCCTAGTGAAATAAGAAGAGATCTCTACCTTACACATATGGGAAACTAAATTCATGCTAGATTGTGGAATGGTTATAGCTTGGGTGGCAATTAAAGTCTGAGTCCCAGGTCTCTTCTTATGGCCCACAAACAGGAAGACAGTCTTCTAAAATATTAATATTAACTGCACCTGCTGAATAAAGCTCCCCTATTCCACTTGAATTTCCCTGTTCATAGCCTTACTTTTTAGGCCGGAAGGAGAACAGATGGTCTACTACCCTCAAAATGCTCCTTACAGCTTTGGTTTTCTATTAAAACTATGACTCTAAGCAAACCTCCAGCTTTAGATCCTAAGCCTGTCAACAAGAGTGGCAGAAAAAGGTTTCCACTTCTCCCAGTTCAATTCCAATGCAAGCTGGTTAGGCATGTTCAGGATAGCTTGTTTTCTTCTTTCTTTGAAGAATCAAAGATTGGTCAAAGCAGTCAAACAAGCTGCACCATTGCTTTAGGACAGAGCAGAAAATGCTTTAAAAGCCTGAGGACTTTTCTTGCTCACAAACTCATGAACTTTTTCTCGTGTTTGGGAACTGGCAGGGACACTGGGGATCTGTGCCAGTCTGCGCAGTGTGTGACTCCTACCGCCTGCTGGGATGGTGGGCATATCTCACCTGATCAGCGTCCTGCCATCTCTCTGCTGTTGTTGGCAGCACTGTTGCTCTTACTCTGCCTGAGACTCCGAGTTTTAAAGGCTGGGTTTATTTAATGTAACTAGAGTAACTGGGATCAGTAGAGAATCAGTGGGGTTAATGGCTGTGATGGCTGTGTATGGTAAGACAGAGCAGATGACCTGCTTAACGTTTTGTTGTTAGATGCTAGACCTGTTGGCCACCTGCTTTTGAGCCCAAATTCACCGAAGAGCCACATTTTTGGGACACAGTCCCATGGTGAGGTCCAAGATTTGGATAAGCATGGGAGAAGAAAGTTTAAGTCTTGAATTTGGCACATACACACCCCTCGATTTACCATGTCAATGATCCAGGCTTTAGTAAGGATGTGCCTGATGGGCTTGAACATGCAACAGCAGAAGACTGAAACAAGCAGACAAGACCTTGCTCTTGTCTGCAGTATGGCAATGTGGGACTTTTAAGATGCCTGTCCTAGTGCAGAGCTCACAGTGTGAACAATAACAGACAAACCACACCGAACCCCAGATATCCTAAAGTCAGCAATGGGGACTCTCACAGGCAGTCAACAGAGCATGTCCTGCTCTAGTTCGATCTTGGGGGCAGCTCCTCTGGACCCCATCTCATACACTTGTACAGATTATAGTATATTTTAGAGAAAATTCACCTTAAGCTTTTTCAACCACATGTATACAAAATGCATGAGAAGTCTTTTACTGAGTATGCTACTTCACTTAACTTGAGGAGATATTATGCCACAGTAAAAACATCCATCTCCTCATAAAGTAAATATCTAAAACAGATCTCATGAATAACATCCTCAAATTGCTTGTTTCTTCCCAATGTCTATAAACGAAGTCTAGAATGATTTGCTCAGATAGAAGCCTCTACCCTGTGTACATTTACATTCAATTAGATGAAGCCATCTGATATTTTTACTCTCAATCTTCCAGCATGCTTTGAACTTCATGCTTACACTGGCTGCATTCGTGTTAGAAATGTATAGAGTAAAATAAAAACCACTCTGTTATTTTATAGCAGGAAAATGCATGCAAAAAATAAGTTTATAAATGCCTGAAACTCACCTAGATCAGAAGAGAATCTCAGCAATGCACCAACCTAAAGTCAAAGTTTTATATTCAGGCTGCCCAGTTTAGGTGCCTAATGTAGCCACTACAACTATTTCTCTCAACTTATATTTACAGAACTGACATATATATGGTCTGGCAGTGCAGCACCAGAAGAGCTGAAGGAGAATTAATTTCTAAGACATTGAAGTCATATTGCTTAAGTTAGGCATTTATAGGGAGAACAGAGCGCATGTTGCCCTATGCCCTCAATGCAATAGTCTATCTTTATTCAGAGCAGTGTGTAGATATATGTACTTTAAGCATATATGTGAAACAACAACAGGATCTCAACAATTTTAAATAGTTTTCTGAATAAGTGTAGGATAAAATATGTTTTGCTGAACTGGTGTTTATATGCTTGTCAAATTTCAAGTTACCAACAAAAGTTGCCTAAGAAGTAACATTGTTTAAAAATAAATAAATAAAACCCCAAAAGCAATAATGGAAAAAATGCTTTCTCAGCTCCTTTCCTAGTATGCCAGTGGCTGAAGCGTTTTCCTGACACTTCCCGTAGTTGTTATTATTTAGTTGGGTTTTTTTTCTGGTTGACTTCAGCTATGCAAAAATTCAAGCTGAAAGATGATCATTTGGGAAAAGGATAGACTACTCAAAAAACCAGACAGAATGAAAAGGAAATCTTAACCTGTCTTTCTGTGCAGTTTAATCCCAGCATTTATTTGTAAGCATTCATTTTGCTGGCCCATTCGTCTAATAGTTAACTGCTTCTGGCAAGGAGTTTTTAATGTCGTACATACAAAGAGATGCAGGGGGTTAATAGCATGAATCCTGAATTACTATCCAAAGAAAGCTGTGATTATCCAAACAGCAATTTCAATTCCTAGCCAACCTCCAAACACAAAAGACTTATAACTAAAGATATGCAACAAGGAGACATTTCTCTGCATTTAAACATTACATTTAGAGTACAAGCATCTTTTAGCAATCCATGGCCTTTTTCTCTCAAGAAGACAGCACCTGCTGGCAGGGATTTAGCTTTGCTCTGGTGTCTCAAGTGTGACTGTGTTTATGTGCCAAGGAAAACACACAAAGCTGCAAATTAGTTGCCTGGTCACTCACATAGACATCAAAATGTACACGTACTTGCATTAACAACCTACAGTTTTCTGCTCACTGCACACTGGCTCAAAGAAGCTTGCACCCATATGTCACAATTATTGGTTTACTGTTAAGCTCCAGATGATCTGTTAAATGGCAGGAAAAAAGTGAGGGAGGACAGCTGGTGGGCTAACACTTCTTGTTGTCCTATATCTTTTGTTCTTTATAAATCTTTTGCTTTTGCTTGCAGTGGTTAACAAGGAAAACTACTCCTGATCCCTGTTTTTATTGTGAAGAACCAGGTAGATGTTTTCTCTGACTTGTAAATTGCTTTTTAATATCTTGTTTCCTCATAAAGTGAATATAGCTTGGGCTGTTCCTGTCACTCTGTTTATGAGTAAGAATTAAAATTCCCATTTTCATTTTCTTTCTCTTTAAGATTCCCATTTTATTTGTTTCTCTTACTCTGTTTTATACAAACTTTCAAAAAGGTATAGCTGTTGCTTGGTCTGAAATTCTCATTTCCACAACATTTTGGGAAGGGATGGATTCTGGGAACACAAAAGAAACTGACGTACTTGAAGACAGCAAGTTGTTTTCTATGAAAAATCCACAAATTTAATCTATCTATCTGAACTGCTTCTGAGCAGGGCATGAAGAACCAAGTGTGCAAATCACAGCATAGTCAGCATGTACCTTGAGAAAGCAGTGCTCTGTCTGTGTCTCACCCTTCCTCCTTTAACACAGCAAGTTCAACTTCTCCTTTCAGGTAAATAACTACACAGCTTCAGGATTGCAGTCAGAAGGTGCCTGGGACGAGCAGCAAAGATGAGTCTTGCTAAGAAACGTCCACCTTAATACCACAGGCCGATGCCCTCATGAAAGACCACTAGGATCCGCCGAGCAGTATAGACAAGCAACGAATTTGTTGCAAAAACATGGAGAAACTATTCTGCTAACAAAGTGCTGCAGAAGTTTCCCTTTGTGGCCTACTGCTGTCTTCTTCCTTGACTGGCACAAGTGTGAGGCCAACACTCTAGACTGTACTTTTGAACACTGTTGTCATCTGAGCCTTTGAAGCATCTCACAGGTAGTTGCAATAGGTTATTGTAGATGTTCTACAAGCCCCATCTATATAATCTGCCCCAAGCAAGACTATTAGCTACTATTGGAAAGAGGACACTGGCTGAAATCAGCCTTTGGATTGAACTGATACAGCCATTCTTATGTTCTTTTCTCAGTAGAGGCAGGTGTCTGGATCAGTCCAACCTGGGAACACATTTTGCTTGGTCTGTTTCTGGAGAATTTTTTTGTCAATTTACATGAGAATATTAATTACCAAAGGTGAATATAAAAAATACTGATTATTGAATTTACTGCAAGAGGGGCAATACTTAAAGCATTGGACAGAAAGGGTTTAATGCAGTATGGAGACCCAGGTTCTGGCCTTGTTTTTAAGAAAGGTTTTGTGTAGGCCTTAGGTCAAGGAAGATTTCTTATGAATATTCTAGTATATCTGTATTGTGAAATGTATTGAGCATGATGTAGACATTCCCAACCTGATGCAAATCCAACTTCATACGTTCCTGTGGTGAAGAAAAGAACCATTCAGATAAATCAAATTGAATGCAGAATCAGGATAGCCTTGTGCTGTCAACTCTGCCAAAAGGCAGATTAGCTTGGGCACCGCATCAAACTATGCTGCTTCTAGGCTCAAGCTGGCTTGCACAGTATCAGCCGTAAGAGGGAAATGCTGAATTTCTGTTTATGGCACCAATATGCCATAGTCTTATAATATCTGCCTTTTTTAACAACTTTTGCTTAATGTAGCTCTTTCCAAGTGCCAAGAGACTGCATTTTGCTCACAATACGAAATAAGCTGGCAACTAAGCCTCAGGAAGTAATTTACAGCAGGGCTAACAAACTCTTTCTGCCATCAGCAGTTGTAGTAATTGCAGGTACTTTCATCAGCAGTAGTGTTAAATGTGAATACCATCATCAGCAATGATGGGTAGCAGCAGCAGCAGTAGTTAGGAACACCACCAAGCAGCACCCGGTACTGCTGGCTCGCTATCACAGCAGTTTCGCATAGCTGGGAATCACACTAATGATGCACGTAGTAGTTCGGGAACCTTTGACTTGCACTGCCATCATCAGAACTTAACTCCAGCTTCACAGCTTCTATAACACAGCTTTTCCATATGCAGTGGTTAAAAGTTCAAAGTCCAATAAAGAAGAGAGATAACAGTATACCTTGTGTAGAGAATTTTACTCTTTTAATCATTAACAGCTAAACTGAGTAAGAATTATATTCTTCCTAAGCTTAGCAAATGTTACGTATTTCATACAGTGTGCACTTTCTTGCTAGGAAGGATTTTTTGAATCACTGCTCTTCAGTATCTATATTTTCAGAAATGAATTGTTCATTGTACTGTAATATAGAAAATCAGCACTCCTACCCTGAGTTACAGCAAGGCTAAAAAATCTAAGGCAGCTACATACAACTGTCGTAAGTCTCTACCTGTCATGTTTGAGGAGGGTAAGGTGTTGATATGGCTAGTGGGGATGGGGTCTCTGCCTGACCCTGTGAGTCATGAATGAAGCATAGTTCTTCTGCTTTGATTCTTAAAAGGAACACACAAACAAATTAACCTTAAATAACCAGATCCCCAAATCTTCTAATAACTTCCCAGCTCCATGGTCATGCACAACAGTGTGCAATAAATGCCACGCATTTCTTTTTTACTGGATGCTTGATGCACTGCAAATTTGTTCTCAATTTTATACTGGGACTGCAAGGCCGGAGGTTCAACCCCCCTAAAGTAGAGCAGAGAGATAAGGACAAAAAGCTGAATTCAGACTGCTGCGTCCCAATGTCAGTCTCTTTTTTTTCCCCAGTAGAAAAAGTCTCCCTGCTTGGCCAAAAGGGAAAAAGAATTGGGCATGGGAGGTGGCAGTTACATAGAAAGCTGCTAAACATGTTGGGGAGACATTAGGATTCAACTAAAATAGCACTGGTTCAAATAAAGAGGTCAGTCAGCTTCCACTTCCTCCTCTTGTCTCCTCTAGCAGAAGAATTGTGGAGAGGCAGCAGGAGCAAGATGCAGGCCTCAGCTGTGACAGAGCAGGACTCTTGGTTCAACCCTTGAGGTTCGGCAGAATGCTGTCTAATAAGGTTTTCTCATTTGATTTTTTTCTGTTAACAGCTGATAAGATACAGAATTTGCTGCCTTCCATCTTCATTTTGCTCTACCTCCCTCTTCCACTTCCTTTTCCCCAGCAGAGTCCCCAACAGAGCCACACTGCTCTGGAATACTGAACCCTGGACCCGCTGGGTGCAATTGGTCTCAGATTGTCCAATTTGTTCTCCACTCCTACACAAATCATCCCTGGAAGATGTCTGTACAACCTGTTCTCATTGGAAAGTCTATCGTTTCCATTTGTAAGCTGTTCCAGCATTTTATTATCCCTTTACAGAAGCAATTTTTACTAAAATGTAACCCAAATTTGCAGTGCTGCAGTTATCCCTTTTGGTTTTTTGCCCATTAGCTGACATTATTAGCTGACCAATCTTTTACACGTTAGAAAATTGTAAGCACGTCCTGCCTCATAGTCTTTTCCTTTACAAATTAAACAACCACAGTCCATTCAACCTTTCTTTATAGGTCACATTTTTAAATGTCTTATAGTATTTGCTTTCCTTTAGGCTTTTTTCAGTTCCCTTACATCACTTCTTAAATGTGGTGCTTTAGCACACCGGTGTACTCCAGCAGACAACTGATCAGTGCTGAGCAGACAGATAGTTGCCTCCTATGTCTTGCATTAAATATTCCTGTTAATTTGCTCTGAGTGACATTGGCCTTTGTTGGTTTTGGAAGGATATGACATTGTCAAGTCAAAATTTCAGCTTCTGATGCATCGTGATCTCTTCCACATGTAAAGCCCTCTGCTTTCAGCTTTATCATTGCAACATATTTCTGCACACCAGCAAATGAATTCTCAGCCTTTGCACCACTGCATTGCTGCAGAAAATGGCAATATGGCATGGGTAGAAGTAGTAACTTTTCAACTCTCCTCCTCAACTGGATCAAACTCAGAATGAAATAAAAACACCCAAAGCCTCATATCCTAATAAACCAACCCCCCGCCCCCATTTTTTTCCCAATTCTTGTAGCAGAAAAAGAATTTTATTGGACTGAAATAATTTATACATCCAATCCAATGTTTTATAGATCTATCTGACATTGGGCTTGATCATACTGATGTTGTCATTATAGAAGAACATCATTATAATGAAAAATAGTACTTTAAAGTGGTGTTTCTATTATGACCCCTTTCCTGTAGTAGTTGATCATAAAACAGAGATGTTCAAGCTCATCTTCATGTCAGGAGTTGACAGATTGCAAGATGAAGCTTGAGCCAGGTCTCCCAAATTATTTAGATTTTCACACTTACCAGTCCAACACTAACATGCAAAAAGTGCACACTACCATACAGCAGAGAAAGCCGCACATGCACATTTCTGGATACCTCACAGCACATCATTGAAAAAATTTTGACAACATGTTTTCCCTTGGACTTTGCTTTTTTGTTAAAAGCAAAACTTTCCAGGAGCATTTCCCTTTTTCACTTACTCTTGAGCCCTGTTTTTGCCAAGCAGGTTTGAAAGTTTTGCAGTTGACTTTTCAGATCCTTGGCCATGCAGTGGAAGTACTGTCTCTGGCCTGGGGCTCCAGGACAGCCAGGACCCACAGATCTACTGTAAAAACTGCCTCAGGTAAGTAAACCCAGCACTTCCCAGTGTTCAGGACAGCCAGTTCTCTGGGTGGTCAGACCTGGGGGAGACCTGATGGCCTCCCTCCTGACACCCCAAAAGGTGAACAGCATTGACACCATGAGCACAGCAGACCTTTCAAAATAGGACAGTTTTCCCAATGTTATTCAAAGGTAAACAGCACTGCAACTCTCACAAAATATGATAATTTCATGCAGAAAGTGTGATTGGGAAGAACGCAGTTTGTTCTGGAAACATCAAGAGTCAGAAAACATCAAGTCAGTCTTGGCTTCATCAACACTCTGGGGACAACTTTCAGTCAGAACTATGAATATTTTTCTTTCTTCTCTTCAAAACCAGAAATATTACAGCAAACCAGACTTCCTGTATGGCTCGAATGGTTAGAAAAGTGAGAGGAATACAGAGAAGAGCAACCAAAAATACACAGGTAAAAAACCCTCACCTCTCTGTGTTGGTCAGTAAAGAATCACATCTGCAGGGAACTGGAGATGCTGCAGGTAAAGGAGTGAGAAATGTTCTCTCCAGCAAAGCAAATCCCTCATGCACCTCCCTGTACCTCAGCTTCGTCCATCCAAAGCTGCTCTTGTTCCGGGATCCATGCAGGACCTTCTATTCTCTCAATTCCTTTGGGTTTATTGCTAGTGCTGAAGCTGCTGCTAAAGAGAAAACAAGATTTGTTCCTGCAGTAAAGACAGACTGACTGATGAAAGTTTATTATATGATTAAAAGAGCTAAGCATTTTTTACTCCTTGGCCGAAGAGGGAACATTTATTGAAGAGGAATAATAAAGATGGGAATCTGACTACAGGTAATGAGACTTTTTCTTGCTGTTATTATGGTGCTAAAAATAGAGAAATGTAGGACAAATATTAGAAAGAAAACTTACAATGGAAGAAAAGGAGAAAAGAGCCATCCCTTGGGATACTGCAAATAAGCACGAGATATTGCAAAAAATCAATCCTGCAGCAGCAAAACTTTGACTAGAGGACATACCACTGTGTGTATTGTAAGCAGCTCTGAGCATCTGTGCTGTGTTTATTATAACAATGTCTTTATTATTGGGCTGGAGCCTCTTGGGGCTACTGTTTATGACTATGACTCTATGGCACTGAAGTGACACCAAGAAGTCAGCTCTCCTATAATATGTTTCTAATACTCTTTTTTTCACAGACCCAGAAATTTCTATGCAGCAGACTCCTGGTACTCTTGCTCAGGCTGAGTGACACATCACTTCCCAAAATATCCAGGTGAGTTTGGGGTGCTGTGTAGTGGAGAGGAGCATTGGGCTATTTGTCCAACTATGATTTCCATGTATTCCATAATTACTCATTTGCTAAAGATTCAGTTTCCCATTTGGAAATAAACTAATTTCTGCAGATGCCAGACTTCTGGCCAACCATCTGATACTTGTATCCCGCCATACGGTTACCCATATGTAACCATGTTAATGGCAATAAAAATAAAGATGAAAACAAAAAAAGTAAAACAGATAGTTGAGCTGTTTGACACTAAGGTAATTCAATTTCCTCGTCAAAGGCGAATGAAATAGAGCACCATACACTTCCCATGGAAATCACAGGAAAGCATAAACAACTGTTCAGCTAAAAAATTGAACCTGTCACAGAGTCTCTAATGACTCCTTTTTATGAAAAAGCCTTGTAGAATATTAGCTCTGCTTAACCAGGCAGTTTCAAGAACAAAGGAAAACAGAGGAACAAACCCTCCCAACGTATCGCCCCTGAAATCTTCCAGCATCTGGTGCAAAGTTTTTAACAGCGGCTGAAAAAGGTCACAGCAACTGCCACTCACAGAGACTTTCACTGCTCTCAGCCCCACTACCATGCAAAAGGCACTTCGCGGCATTTCTCCTCATTCTCTCTTCTATTCCTCCTGAGAAGATCTGCTGGGAAGACAGCAGTGACCTAGGAAATCAGCAGGACTGCCCATCTGCAGCCATCCCCCGCTAATGGAAAATGTTGCTGGAGAAAGAATGCAGCTTGATAGATGAGAAGAGTCTGTACCTCACAACCCAAGCCATACTCACCCCGAGACGTTACAGAGATGTGCTGCAAAAAGCTTGGATTTGGTGCCTCAGCCCCAGTGATGCTGGCAAGGTGAATGCCCCATCAGCTCAGCGGCTGTAGCCACGAGGGGGGAATGAGAATGATAACCCCCAGAAAACTAGCAGGCAATGTCCAGTGCAGCAAGGCGGTACAAGCTAGGAGCAAGAGCAGTTTTTACTCAGGAATGACTCAGGTCTTTCTTGTTTTGCTTCTAGAGTGAAACTGTTTCAGTGAAATCCCATATTGTGTGTCCCATTGGAACACAAGGGTTTCAACTGCAGTTCTACGTTTAATGAAACTCTGCCTGTTGGGTTAGATTTTGCCACCTGGCTTGGTCACAATGTCAGTCTGAGTCTCTTTTACTCTGTGAGGTTCTTTGTATTTCATACAAATCTGTGACATATGAACAAAAAGCATCCTTCCAAAAGACTGTCTTCCAATACCCTGACTTCTGTAAAGGTTCATTGGATTTTCCAGGGTTTGCTACCCATAGCAAGACAGTTTGGGGGGGGGGGGGAAAGATAATATACACTGATTATTCCGGAAGTAGATAAGCATTAATGCTGTACATTTAAACTGGTTTTGGTAAATAAATCACCAAAAACAAATTGCCACAAATAAATAATACTACCACTACTAAATAACAGTAAGGAGGAATCATTTCTGTATGCACTACGTGGCTGCATTTTCACATTGACTAGACTAGTTTATGAGCTACATGTCAACTGTTTACGACTAGGGCTGCTTCTGTATTTAAGTGGTGTACACTGTAAAATTCAAGGGATTTAAAATGCTATCTGTGTTCTGTCTCATGTAAGGGGTGATAGACACCCTTAATTTGTAAGCATTAGCAAAATGAGATGCAGTTGCAGAAAATGTAATTGGATCATCTCTGTATTTTATGTCAGCATGTCTAAGTGCTGTTAAAAGATGCACAATGCATACAATGCAATCTGACAGCAAATACAGTAGCTGTTGTAGGCATGACAAATAATAGCAGACTTCACTTTTCATTGTCATTTTTTCATAGGCAATATCCAATAAACAAGAAAGCTATAAGACTGCCTAGAAACTTAACGGTTTTAAAACCTTTCTTACATTATGTCCATAATCACAGTTCCATTTGGAAAACATGGAAGGCTGTCTCTGTTTCCAACAAGAGAAACTCTATTTTAATCAGAATCTCATCTGTTTTAATCACAATCTCATCTTCACTTATTATTACCCTGAAACTTTGAAACATATATCATGAAATTACGTGAAAGACTGAGTTACAGTATGTTAGTTTTTAGAACTCAATATTAGTCTGTCAATAACACAAGCTAATCATTACCTGAGTTGCTATCTGCATTTTTAAGGAGCTCATTAGTGTCATCACTACACACAGTTGTATAATTTGAAGATTACTTCTGTCTTTCTTCTTGCGACAGCATGAGGTGTCCTCCCTTCTTTCACATGGTCTCCTTGCTTCAAAGTAATTGACTCGAGGCAAATTAATCCTGCAAGCATCTTCCAAAGATCATGCTTCCATCTTAGCTGTTAAAGAACAGACTGTGGAAAATGATGAGTCTTGTGTCACGATCTGTGCAGGTGAGAAATCCTTCAAGCTCCAAGGAAGAGGCTGCTTTACAAAAAGGTGAAGAGCTGCTACTGACTGTGGAGTGGAACAGCCAGCTTCCAAGACCACTCTTTCCTTTCTTAGTACCTTTAGCATTAAGAAAAAATGAAGTTATTTTAATTACTTTGCTGTTTCTCATTACATACTACAACACACACAAGTATCTGAGTGGAAGGCACTGAAAGAGATGATGCTGGTAATGGTTGCATTAAGAAGTAAGGAAGTCTGTCCAAGGAAACCTCTACTTTTACCAGAAATCTGTTCTGGCAGGCCCCTTCAAGTTTGCCACTTACAGTAGGTTTATTTGATTTTTGTATTTACTTTGTGTTTAATGAATACCTTTTAAAAAAAACAATTTATGGATTTCTTTTTTTTTTTTTCTTTTCTCATCAAACAGGTGCAAAACCCACATAAACTGGGTTTGGGTGGATTTTTTGGGTTCCCCTTTTATTGTATTACAGTTTCTTATTCCTCCCTTTAAAACTTGAAGCAAACTGACATCACTACTTTGTAGAGAATGAGGGCTGGAATGCAGAAAAAGCAGAAGGGACAAAGGGATAAGTAAGCTGAAAAGAGCACAGGGAGCAACAGACCAACTGAAGTTTGTTTTGTTAATTTAGCACCTACTTTTTTTGATCAAGGATGGCCTTCCTCAAAGTGCCCAGAACAATTGGAGTCCTAAATTTTCCAGCTGATTCATGAATGCAAGTGTCTGATAAGACCTATACAAGACATTTATGCCAATGACAGTTCAGTGGAAATACCTGCAAAACTATTTGTCCTCTATGTTCATCAAAGACAGACAGATGCTATTCACTGTAATGCACGCTCAGCCAAACATTCCCCTTGTTTCAATGTAGTGAGGTGCAGTCTCACAGCAGAGGGTATCTGTGCAGAATGCTGACTGCACAGCAATGACTAAAATATAAAAAAATAATCAAAAAACCCATGTGCTCAATTTATTGTATTTAATTTATGAGCCTGACAAATTATAAGAGCACCCAAAGCAGTTTGTGAGCATACTTCTCTTTTGAGAAGGTACATGCAAATTACCCTAATTAAAACACTTGTTCTACCACAATTTTACCAGATCTTGAATGACAAACAGAAACATAAGCAGGCAGGGAAAAAATACAAAGTATTTTATCTGTATACTTTTCAAGTGCACAATGCTTATAACTGGCAAATTTAATTTCTGGATGCCCTTGAGGATTCAAAAAGTTCTGAGCCTTGCAGAACTGAGGCAGTGGTTTTAAACTGTCTGGTGGAAGGCAGCTCCTGGAACATCGGGCAGCTGCTTTTTATTTCAGATGCCACCAAAACCCAGACCTTTTTCATTCTACTGATAAGTAACTAAACATTTATGTATAAAGAACTTACAGCAGGAATTTCAATCACTCAACCTAGTATTTACAGCTAGAGTATACAACCCCTCAGTGCAGCCTACTTAAAACTGCCTATAAGAGAATTCATAACATTCTGTGCATTGACCTCCTTCTGCCTGTTATGATTCTTTCTTAGCTGCTGTGTCTGAAGGCTATTGGTTTTGTATCTTTTATCTTAGAATCAAGTTGTTTTCCTCTGCCTGCAATATGTACTTATTGCAGGGAATAACTGTGCCCCAAACAAAAAAGTAGAAACTGAGGATGGATTCAAACTTTCTTTATTACATAAAAGTAAGAAATGTGGACCTGAATTACCATCTGTTTTATTTCTGTTAAACTACAGAGAGGAAGAGAAGGATGCTGTACAGGTCCCCAAAATAGATAGCAATCTTGGGTTAAAATGAAGTCAAGAATTTTTCTGTGGATAAACATCCTCAAAATCAGGTAAGAGCAGGAAATGGAATTCTCCTTCCTTGGGAAAGTCCAAAACTTGAAATCAAGTTTCTTTCTAAAATGGAATTTTTAAAAATGTTGACATTTCTCATGGAATGAGAATTTGAAATCTTTAATGGAAAAAATCAGGAACTGCATTTCTTTTCTTCCTTTTCAAAAGGTAGTCAACGACCTTGGGCTCTCCAGAGTCTGGCAACCTACCAAACAGGGATATTCTTTTAGAGAAAAAAGGCAGACAAGCTGCCTGGAAGACAGGAAAGCTTTAGGCACAGAGTAGCCTTCCAACAGGCTTCCGCTACAAGCACTGAAGGTACCAGGACTTCATTTCTCATGCTTGTGGGGATAGAAGGGAATGTCCAGAGGGCACCGGTCTGTTTTATCACAGTTATGGAACAACCGAGCTAGCTTCCTTACCAGGTTTTGAAAAGCTCTGAAATTATGCAAGTTGGGCTTGAAACAGGAATTACAGCTTCATTACAAGATGCAACTAAGGACAATCCAACTTTTGGTAGATGAGGTATTCTATTTGATCAGCAAGCTGTTTTTAAACTGTTTTCTAGAGTATTTCTGTTGGCTATTCCTTTTTTCATTGCAGTACCATTTCCAAAATTTAGGTTTAACAGTAAGACTTTAAGGCTTCTCTTGAAATGACCAAGTGAAACTGTCAAAGCATGCAAAAAACCTGTCCAGAAGTTGTGTCACTTCATAAAAATTCTGAAATTGTTTTAGTCAATGTGTAAAATGAATGACAAGAATACAAATAATTCTATGAAATTATTTCATGTACTCTTGACAACAGCAATGGCTTTCTTAATTCATAAAGTAAATCAACACAAAATTAAAATTACATTCATGTAAAAACGTATATAGAAATTCATTCTGTTAGTAAATCGTCAGAAAAGAATGAATAAACCTGGACATCACATGCAGCACATCCACTAGAAGGTCCTTTCTAAGCATTATGCAAGCCTCACAGAAGAGCAGAATTTTGAGGAAAAAAATAAGCGAGGAAGATACTCTGCTGGACAGACACTGGGACAGAAGAGTACCACAGAAAGAGAGAAAACACCAGAATAACTCTGCAAAAAGTTCAGATCCATTGACTCATACATGAAAATGAGAATGCTCATTCCTTACTCCTAAATACTGGCAGAAAAGTCCAAATGCAACAAACTGTGATTGCATTTACCTGTGCATCAAGGGGTCAGTCAGAGGGTGGTGAGGTGCAGAAAACACTGGGGACAAGGAAAACATAGTGCCAAGAAACATGAAATATCCCATCCAGCAATCATGTTCAGATGTATCCAGATGTTAATGCAGTTTGAAACTAAAGACTGCGCTTATTTTTGCATTGACTCTTCTCCTGCTGGAAGAATCTTTTCCAAAATCCTCTCAGGCACAGAAACAGCCAGGGGAAGGGGAGCTCAGCTGCCTGGGGGTGGAGGAGCTGGAAGCCACAAGAGCAGCATTTCCCATCAGTGTCTCTGCTCCCCTGGGAGTTCTGGGACCAAATCCCTTAATGTCCCCTTTTGGATGAATCCCACATCTGCTCCGACAGAGTGATCTGAGGAAAACTCTGGCCAGTTCTGACTACTAGCACATCTGATCCAGTAATGGGTTTTGCAGAAAACAGTATAAAATCCTTTTCCTTGCTCTGCCTCTATTTACATACAAAAATGTTCATGTCAGTGTTAGCATTTCTTTCCTGACCAACAACAGAGAAGGGGGAAAAAAAAGGAAAAAGAGAGAGACAAGGTGATGCCACTTACCTTTTCTTTATAAATATTTATTAGAAATCCTCTCCTCAAGGTAATTGGATCATTTCTCTTATCCGCAGAGCTGAGACAAAGAAATGACAAAGGAATATAAAAATATGTCTGTGACAGAGTGTAGAAAATGAATGGAAGGATTTGGAAGTACTCTGGAGAAGGAAAGAAAAGATAGATTTAGTTATTTTTACGGTTCAGAGCTGTTAATGTTTCATAATGCTGAGAAATAAGGCAGAATTCACGTTTATGTTGGTTTGAAAATGCTGAGAAGGGAGGCTTTCAAACTTATTATTAATAATACCTTCTTGAGCTCTTTCCTACAGCCAATTTATGGGCCTTAAAAGTCCACTGTACTTTTAGAGCTTTAGAGCTTTTTCTTCCTGGATCACCCAGACTGACACGAGTATCCCGAGGTTCAACACAACACAGGCTATGCTGCTGCCGAGCCTTTATGGCCAAATAAAGTGTCTGGGTCTCAGTGATGGGGGCTGGAATAGATCCCAAATGAAAAAGAAACTGGAGGAACTGAGTGAAGCACGAAACTGCCTAAATGTATACATTAGATTACATGAAACGCTAACATCTCTTTTGGCCAGTAACTTGACAGCTTTAAGTCTGATACTTAAGCCTGATGCTTTTATTGTTTGGATATGAAAAATATTCATTGAGATGGATGGCTGCAGGGTTGGGGTTTTTTTCTTCCGGAAACAGACTTCCATTGCAAGTCATTTGGCTGATTCTCAAGGACAAGGTAAAAATGAGGGATCCCAACCAACTGCTACCTCTTGATTTCATTGCAAGTGAAAGGGATTCAATGTTTTGTGGGATCAAGCTTTCCTGGAATTAGGTATGGGATAATCAAAAGCAAATATATTCAGACTTCCAGATGTTCAAAATAAATAACAATCTGGATTCAAACGTAGTAGTTCCACCTATTTCTGATTAACTGTGAACCTTGCAATAGTTACAAAATTCAATAGTATGGTATACATGTGCCTTCTACATCCACGTCATTGCTTATGCTTCCACATTATTTGAAATGAGGCTTAGCACAATGGGGCTAAGGTAGAATTTTACTGATATGCAGAGGAAGAAGGCGTTCCTAAATAAAATATAAACAAAATGGATCTAGGTCAGTGATCCAAAATGGTTTGTCTTAGTCTCTGGATATCTTATTCAAACAATCAGATGGTTTTGTTGTGTACAGAAAGTGTAATAATGTGTGACGATATCATGAAAAAAAGACCTTGAGGTTTCTCTTTCACTCCATAATCAAATATAAAATTACATAGATTTCTAATTTTTAAGGAAATTAAGGCATTGGCTCCACTGGTTTCACATAGAGCTCACTGGGTATAAAATTAATGCCTTCAATATCATTAAGACTGGCAGGGTATGCAGGAAACACCTATTTCCTCTGCCTTTTCCTGAAACAAGGCAGATGACAGCTAGAAGGAAGAGTTGCTGTACTTGGCAAAGAAGGCATGGGTTTGGTTAGCCATTCTTACTGGAAAGTGTAGTTAAAAAATTAATTTTGAAGTTCTTACATGTTACCTTGTTTGGATACCCTATGTAAAATATTTTTTTTTTTTAAGCAATGAAACATAATTAGGGTTAAAAGAGATGTAGAGTATGCATTTGCTTTAAAAGCAACAACTTCCTTATCACACCATCTGCTTACTGTTATTTTTCTAGAGCAATTGAAAATGGCCAGAAAACTAAAGTCATTTTATGCTACTGTCTGAACACGTAGGTAGTTTAATAATCAATAAAATGTTAATTAAAGCCCAGTTTTTAGACATGCTGAGCAGGCAAAGTTCCCACTAACTTCAGTAGGCACTGCAGTTCTCAACACCTCTGAAAACACAGAAAAAAATGGTTAGATAGCTAAATACTTCCTAGCTAAATAGGTCGGCATATTTTAAAATTTTGCCCCAATTACTTTACATATAGTAGGCAATGGACTGTTAGCTAGAAACCATATGTCTGGATAAAATTTGTATGCAATAAATTCAGATTAATCACATTGAAAGATGGTGGCATAAAGCAACAAAAATTCCTCGAGATTGAAAAAAACAATAGAAAAGCAAGTGAGGCACAGTGGAAAAATAGAAACTTATGTGTTCCAACAGTCTTACCTAGAATACAGTCTCCCCATCTCTACGCTTGGACCATCTGGACAAAAAGTGGCCCTTTCATTCATCAAAAAGTATTACCATAGTGTCTGTGTGATATATGCATCTGCCTGGAATCGCAGTGACAATAAAACTGATAGCTGTGTGGTTTATAATTTAAGAATCTGGAACTAGTACAAGATAGAGCTGTATACCCAGACGTTAACTCTGTTAGATACCGGTTCCTTCTCAAAGCCTATTGGGGCTTTCCTAAGATATAACCTTACCAGTAAAGTATGCTATAATGTGATTTGGCCTTTCTCCAGCCTAAAACAAAGAAGCCATAGTTTTGCTTAGGTCTATAGGTTAATCTGACTTCACTTTGCTCCACAAAATTAATTCTGAAAACATAAGAAATTAATTTTCCTGATCAGTTGTGCAAATATGATTAATAAAAGACATATTTTTTCTGTTTAAACATCACAGTGCCTTAAATATATCTCCTAGTAGCCTGGAGACAAACTTTTGGCACCAGTGCACAATGTGCATCTGAGTGGTTCTGAACCATTGCAGAGATCAAACTGTACTTGCATAATCCGAGTTCCCATGGAAAGCTGTTTGACATTATCTGTCAGCCTCTTGCTCTTTATGATCAGTGTAGGATGGATGTGTCAGGAAAGGAATCAGCATCATAGCCCTGAACTCTGCAAGAAAGGGAGCTCAGGAGAGGGGAAAAAAAAAAAAAAGAAATAAAAAGAAGCTATTCAGTGGTAAAAGGAGTGCTACACAAAACAGGAATTGAATTTCATTGAATACCTGGGTCTTGTTAGAGCTGCCTATAGTATGTTTTTTCCTTCCATGTAATGTCTATGCACACACAAAAAATATGTTGCACAGCAGGAGGTCATTGCCACAAGTTAAATGATGTGATTCCAGCTAGTAAAATGTCTCATTCTGTAGTATACACTTTAAATACTTAGAAATACATTGTACATTACACTCTATGCCATGGAGTTCTCATAAATGTGTTTTGCTCAGGTCAAATTTTAAAGAGCCAGCTAACCTCTGATCCATTCAGAGTATCCGTAAAACAGCATCTGGAAAGCTGAGTAGAGCCACGTAAGGACAAAATTTTCTAAAATGGGTCGCACTGGTATGGGGTTGCATACACAGATGTCAAAGGTAATGCAGAAATGCATCTCAAGGGTAAAAAAACAAGATGAAGGAGGAACAATTCTAACAAAGTCAGGCTTCATTAGTATTCAGTGTTAATTGACAAAGATATTGGGAAAAGAGCTTGGTCAAGGGAACATAAAAGTGATTAGAAACATGGCTTCTCATAGGTTGGATGTTTAATAATTTCTGAACGGGCGTGGAAGGGATTCAAACCACAGTTTGCTCATGTTTCTGCATATGATGTTTTCTGCGGGGGAGGACAAAAGAAGAAGGAAAATGCATCTTTGCCACAAAGAAGATGAATGAGATGGGGAAACTGTGTGTAGAAGAAAGGGTAAGAAATGTCCTGAAGGGGAGCATTTTTTCAAGGTAGCTGCAGAGCTTACATATGCTTTATGTAAGGCATGATTATTACTTTTCTTTTGGTGTAAAGCCTCAGTGTTGGCAGTTTTTCATCCCAGATGATCTAATCTCTTTCCAGTCCAGGTTTTTCTCCCCTTAGCTCATTTGTCATATACTGTAAATATGACAAATAATGATACAGTTGAAACACTGAGAGCCCACAGAGGGCCCGCATCATTCCTTATAATGGGTTCATCACACTCCTCTGCAGAAAATTGTTCAAGATCTTGTTAACTTGTGTTCAGTAGGTCGTCTGTGTCTGACATTTTGCTCTGCATGTCCTGTTACCTGGGAGAAGAAACTATTGCACTTTATAAAGTATATGAATCGCTTCATTCTCCCTCAGGCAAAAGGCATCCACACATGTAAGCCCGTAGACTGCAAAGGCCTGTATGAGAGCTGCCCTTGAATTAGGATGCTGCCCATGGAGCCTGGTTTGGGCAGAAGGCGTTTGGAAGATGGGCTATACTGTTCGTGCTGCAAATATGGGTCAGCAAGAATATCTAGTAGAGATTAGCTCTGCATGTCCACCAGGAATGAGTAAGATCCTGGGTTTGAATTCTTGTTTTGATAAACTGCTTTGGTTTCAGTGAATTCTTCTCCATTTTCCAGCAAGAAGCCCTCTGGTGTTGGTTGTCAAACTGAATTCCTCAAATCGGTTCCTTCCTCCAGTCCACATACTCCTCCTCCTTATCAGATTCAGACTGAACCACACGATTTTCATCCAGTTACCGAATCTCTGACAGCAAAGGAGAGCATTTAGTTCTTGGAAATATAATTTTGGTTCGGGGAGACAGAAGTAAGTAATAATTCTGTATTCATTCTCAGAGAAATAACTGAAGCAACATCCAGACATTTCCTTCAGGAATGAGACAGGTTTCTATAATCGATCACATCAAATGCAGCACACAGGTCCAACAATTTGAATGGGAATAAAGGGATCTTGTGAAGACCCCCTCCAAAAAAAGATCAGATCATCTCAGTGCCATCATTTTTACATGAAGCAAGACAAAAATGGTCACTCCAAATCCTGACACTAGTTTGGATGTCCATGCTGTAACACTGCATTATGAACTGTTTTGCATTGTGCACCCATCTCTTCCCCTTTGAAGTCCTACAATATGACTTTTTTTTTTTTCTACCAGCTATATGTTAAACTCTTAAAGCGGTTTAAATTCTTACACCATTTAAAGAGTTTAATGCCACACAATACTTCAAATTACTTTAAGGATTCAAAGCAGCTTTCAGTTTTAAAGTAGCTTAGAACCACTTCTTAAAAAGGTTCAAATCCTTCACCAGCTGCCTGTCTCCCATGCAGGGTAACAAGGGAACCCCAAACATCACTCAGTTTTACATGAATTTAGGGTCCTGTGCCTGTCAGTCGCACACCCCTGGTCACAGTCATAATTTTAAATGTCTTCCAGGTCAGAGCAGAAGACAGTGGCAGCAGCAGCAGTTTTCTAAAGCTGTCGCATTGCTAATCCTCTCCACTTGGAGCATGAGTTTGACATCAAGAATATCTATTTCTCTTCCATAATTTACTAAAGCTTGAATACATTTTTCATATGGGCAACACTTTGGCTGGTCAAAACATTTTCATCAAGATTTTTTTTTTCAGTAGAGAAGTGGCTTTTTGACTGGTAAGAATTAAAGATCAAAAACTTGACAAAAAGCTTTTCAGTTTTTGATTAAGAGGAATCCAAATGTTAGGGGGGAGATTTGTGTGTGTGCGTGAGTGGGTGGTTAGTGAAACATTCATGGAACAAAATAATCATTGCCAAACACATTCTTGCTAATACTTTCTGGTTGGTGAATGAAATGTCATAAAAATATTTCCTGATCCTCCTCTTTTCAGTAACATAGACAATTCCCTTTGCCACTGAATTTTTAAGGGATTTTGTGCCAATTTTGATAATATTTAGAAAAATAGTTTTGCATTTTCACTGTTTGGATAAGTATACTACAATTGCACAAAGATTATAGTTATAAAATGATGCGTAGTTACAAAATTCCCATGTAGTATATTTTTTAAAGATAAGGAGTACTTTAATTTCAGCCCGTTCACTCATGACTGCTTGACTTTGATATGATGAGTGGTTGAGATCCATCTGAAGGTTTGCCAAGCTGATTATTTATAACATTTCTTTCATGAATGGATTGTCTGGTATCAAACAAGTTGCAAATTCATGTTGTAACCTATCCTTTAGGTGAAAAAGTTACTGCGTCTCTTTCCTTTGTCTGCCCACCTGCTTTCATAAAAAATTATATGTGAGGACTGAATAATGTTCGAGATCTCAACCTTTTTGTCAGATACAGAAACTGGGTGAGAGATTCACAATTTATTGAGAGACTGCGAATGAGGAAGCACAGGCAAGCAGGTTGGCACATACAGAGTGTGAGCATACAAGATGTGTTTGCATAGGGAACGAACTTGAATATAAAAGGAGGAAGATCATATAGTTGGAAGTGAGTTTACACCCCAGCATATCATTACTAAGACTTCCTCTTGACAACCAGTGTCCAGTTCTTGATCTGGATTCAACCCTTCTATCTTTAATCATTGTTCTAATCATGTAGTACTTAACTTGCAAAATATATAAAGATAGGTGGGCACATGCAAAGAATGTACACCCTTTCTTTGACACTGAGGTGTCCAAGGTATTTATTTTCCTAGCTTAGATGGCTCACTTAAGTGTCTAAAGTTAGGTAGAATAAGTCCATGCTAGTGTCCACATGCTAAGAATATGGACATTTTGGTAGAAATTCACTGGACAGATGGATGTAAGTTTTATGGGACCCAGGTGCTCAGCTAACTGAATAGAAGCTGTGATGTTGATTGGGCAATAGTATGTGGAGGAAAACACATCTGACAGTTTCAGGGACTGGAATGTTCAGTCTTTCTCACAATGGTGTAATGATGGCTAAGGACTGGATCTTGAGTAAGATACATTTGGATTGAGCTGGGTGATCAGGGTAGTCCGTCTGTCTCACCATCCAACAGTATGTACATATTCTTATTCATCCCTTTTTCCTTGGCCTTAGAGAGAATGGATTTACTAACATTGTACCTGGCATTCATAGCATGTGCAAATGTCATCTTTCAGGCCTCAGAGAGTTACCTTAAACTGTTAGAGATCATTTTTCTGTGAACATACCATTGTCTGGCTTGCATTCAAGGGACTGTGGTTTTTTCTGTATTCCTCTAGGAAATCTTCACAGTTGAAGAGGGACTCAGGACAAATTATATCCACCCAGATAAAGAAAAAAAATCCATTCAGAGAATTCTGTTTCTTAGATGCCCAGCTGGCGTGTGCCTTGCTCTTGTGCCATGATGATTTCAAGGGCCATGCTGATTCCTGGATTTTGGATCAGGAAGGAATCTTTTTCTAAATCCAAAGTTCTCAAAGACGATGCAAGTTGCTTTTCCCTGCACACGCAGTGTGGTTCGTCTTTTGGGATCCCCTATTTCTGTTGTACATATTCAGTTTCCTGCATAAGTAACAGTTCATAAATGAGTAGCATCATGGATTATCCTCTTCTGTGTCTGTAATATACAGCTTATTTTCCCCGGCACAGAAACACTTTAGCTTATGTAAAATCTATGGCTTTAGAATAAGTAAAAAATTAGTGCCATTCAAGAAGATCAGATGGTCACTAGTCCTCTCAAATTAATATAATGAAAGTACAGAGACAGTTTTTAATGAGGACTCTTTAGCACCAAGATCATGAGAACTGCTAAAGGTTGCAAACTAAATTTGAGACTGGAAATATAAACTGTACCTCAAAACTTTGCCAAAAAATTTCATCAGGGATCGCGACACAAAAATTCCAGACAAAAATCCTACTCTTACATAACCATTCAGAATTATGGCAAGTGTTTCAGATAATTATTCCTTTGGGGATGGTTTTACACTTTTATGAATAACCTATATGGATTTGGGTCTTTCTGACTAGCTCCTGTCACCTTTGACATTAAGTGGGTGTTCAGTCTAGAATCCATAAAGTGAAGTGCCTGTACATATGGATTGAGTTTCCGTGAAAGAGGCTGAAGAAAAGAAGCTTCATGATGTTAAGGCACACTTTGAAAATTAGCATTTCAGTCCTTCAGAACCTTGAAAATCTTCTCTAACCTGACTATGCAATCTAATTCTTAATAGCACTGTAAGTCAAAAGAGAAAACTACTAATCTGCAGCTCATTTTTTACAACAATCTTAAGTTTCCCTTTTTCCTTGTGGAATATCCCTTTTTATTCCAAAACAAGCTCCCCTGCCAAATCCAGATATCAGGTCCCTCTGGATTCTTCATGAACAGGCTCCAAACCCTGTTTTCCTCGTCATGTCTTTTCTATACCTCCTGAGCCTATCGATCCTCACCTACACACAGTGGCACTGATATGCCCCTGATACTGCAGCTGACGGGAGTTAAACCTTCTGGGGTGAATTAGCTTCTGCTTCAGGTTGGCAGGTAGTAGATAGAAAATAAATGGGTTTGGGAGCTCTGGGGACATTAGTGGTGCTGCTTTAAAGGAACCAATGGAAAATAAATATAGCTAAATGAAAGAAAAGATATTTACTTTAGTTTGTCTAAGCTTTGCTTTCAGGCAGAAAAAGAAGTGGGATTGGAGAAGGGGAGGAAACCAGGTCAGCAAATGATGCCCCCAGAGTCACACAAGATATGAAGTTGAGCCTGAGTATAATTTGGCTCCTGTGTTTAACTACGTTAGTCCAATAAACTATTTTTATTACTACACACAAAGCAGAGTTGCCAGCCACCTCTACGTTTACTGAAAGTCATTAATTTCTTTTTAAAATGTAATGCATTCCTCCCTGAAAAAAACCCTCACGAAACATAAATTTTAAGTTTAGAGAGATGTAGTTACAGATGAACATTTAAAAATAATATCCATTATTATTCACTTTTTTGGCACTATTTCATACAGCATTTCAACATATATTTTTAAATGTTTAAATAAAGCCAAGGAATTAGTTTAGAAAACCACTTTTTTAAGCAGAAGACTTTCCCTAAAGATTTCTAAAAGCCAGCATTTGGAAAAATGTGGGGTCATGTCAGCAAAATGTATGCTTTGTTTCAATAAATTCATTAGCAGGTGGGTCATTTATTCTGATGCAAAGTGCCAAGTTATAGAGGTCAATGGATTTATAAGGTTCAAAGAGGAGAATTTACAACCCCAGAGGGGGGTGGCTGGCATGAGGAATTGCTCGTACAATTGTGAGCTGTTAGAGTCAGAGTGGGACTCCTGACCAACAAAAACTTGTCTGGCACCAAGAAACTTTGTTCATGAAAGGTTTACTCTATAGCTATAGCTCACATAAATTGTACGAGAGGCTATTATTATTATTATTGCCATTTATTTACTTTGCAGAGGTGCCCAGAGGCCCCACGCAGGATCATGGTCCAGCTGTGTTTTGGATTACATGAACACAAAGGTATAGTCTACCTTGAAGGCACTTTTAGTTGTCAGAAGAAGTGATATATGAAGAGATTAAGATAAGACATAAAAATTAAAAGAAAGCAACTTTATAGTGATATTTATACACATTAGACATTTAAAAATTTGTCCTCACACTTTGTTCTTTCTTATGGAGACTGGTCTAGGGAAAATATCTAAGGGAGAAAGAGGCAGTTTTGTGCTAACTGCAGGAAGGGTTTTTCTCACTTCAGAAGCGGCACAGGAGACATGCACAGAAAAGGAAAGAATTGCCTTGAACACAACTGCAGGGTGATGACAACTCTGTAAAACCTTTGCAAGGAAAAGAAAATCAATTTTTAAGGTTTGAGGTTTGGTCACAAGCCAAGAAACTGGATTCTTCTCAAGGTTTGCTGAGCTTTCCAAATCCTCTCACAATGCTAGGAGAGGTTTGCAGGGAAAGTAGGCTGACATATAGTTTACAATGGATTATCCATAGTCTTGATCCAGTTCTTAAGATTTGAGATGAAATTCCCATTGGGCTTTGAGGTTTATTCAAATCAAAATGATGGGCTGTAAACCCACTCAAGCCTGTTAAAATGATTCACATGAACCTCTGCAAGCTGAAATCAGATAGTTGCACAATAAAGCTCTAAGAAATTTTTGAACCATTGAAAACAATAGGAGTTTTGAAACTGACTTGAATTAGAGCAGTAGTAGATGTAAATTTGGGCTTTTAAAATTTATAACAAGTAGAAACTGCAAGAATCACCCAAAGAGCAAGGATTATGCAAAGGCAAGGAAAGTGTCTATTGGCAGCTGTTGTCAGTGCTGGAGCTTCCACCAGCAGCAGAGCTATTTTCACTACAGTGTCAAAAGACTAAGATGCCATTCTAGTCTCTTTTTGCTCCATTCACCACTATGATGTTTATACTCCTCAAAGCTAAACTTTACCATAACCATAACAGTTGAACTTTCACATGACTATTATTGGTCTTCCACAATGAAAATTCCAATCTTAAGAAAAGGCAACTACATACCCATTTAGAAAAACATAATATATATATATATACACACACATATTTGCAGAGCTTTCTTGAAATTCAATTATAATCAATCTAAATTAAATCAGAGTCACCACGTGTTAAATTATTGACTGCTTAGAAATAAGTCAAAGTAGAATTAGAGACACTCTGCAAAGTGAAATATCTTATGCTCACAAGAGCCACTTCTTTTTTTAATTTCTAGAAATTAAATTAAAAATCCATTTTAAATCCTTCCCAGGTGAAAAAATACTTTTTATATATTCTGTCACATATTTGATATGTCTATTGCACTTTTGTAAAATAACGTGAGTGTATCTGTCACAGGTTTCTGAAATGTACAAAAATGAGTAGGTTTCTGATTGCAAACAATATATGGCATGAAACCAAAAAATTTAAAAAGTAGTTTATATAGCAAGGAGGTAGTTTTGCCATTTCAGTTTCTGCATGATTTATACAGCTATTATGTCACAATACAACTAAAAACTGCCCTTAGAGTCTGTTTTTTCTTAATAATAATTACTCTTACTATGAGGTAGGAGATTCTGTATTGGCTGAACATTGGAATAGTCCCCTGTCTCCCACTCTGTCCATTAAGAAAGTTCACACCTCATAAATAAATGCAGCTAATAATAAAAAAAACCTCGTTTTTTTTTTAACTTAGCAAAAACAGACAAATACAGAAAAGATACATTTGCTATTAACACATGGATCGTGATGAAGTGTTTGACAAAAGTGACAGTATAACGGCCGAGATAGAAACTTTGAAGGTAAAGCTTCGACTGTACTGTGTAGTTTCTGCTGGATACTCCTCTCCCTGTGCCAGCTGGCTACTTACTGTCTCTCCCTCAAGATATTCACTCTGGCCACAGCCACATCTGGCTCCCTGACTGATCCTGCGCTGCTGGCTCCGCTTCCGTTCTTCCAGTGACTCTTCCTATTTGCTTAATTGTTTCCTACCCAGCTAACCTCCTTTCTCCAACTGCAACACAAATGTGATATTTGTCACACTAAAATGAATTTCAGAATGCTTTTGAACTATTCAAAATTTTAACTTACATTGTTCTGTATACTTCTGTGTATCCCTAGGTTTATTTTCTCTATGTAGCTGCCAGTTGATTCAAATGATAGGGCACAGGGATTTTTTTTCCAAGTCAGCTGTTTTTTTATTCTCCTACCGGAGCTTCTTGATATATTAATGGTGCCCTCTACAGAATCATTAACAAAAAATAATGTAGATTGAAAAACATCTCTTCAGTGATGATGGCATTTCTGTGTTAGTTTTATCACAGGAGAAAATTGATGTCCTCATGAAATTTTGAAATAAAATTCTGAAGGTTTTCTTTTGGTTTTCTCTTGAAATTGGGAAATACAAGCCATTTTAAAAATGTTTCACCATCAGGAACAATAGTAGTGAGGAAAAGACACATGAAATAAGATGGGGGGAAAAAATGCTTCTAATGAGGATGAGATGTACCCTTTCATTTTCCATCAAATACAAATCTTCAAGGCAAAACTTGCCTCTGGAATGTGTCCACTAAGAAATGACACAGAAGCAGGAACAGTCCAAATAAGCACTATTTAAATAAAACTATTTAAAAGTCAACAGTTCTCATTTCCAGCCATTATAAGGGGTGACAGCCTGTTAGTCCATACCATAGGCCACTGGGAGTGTCTTAATGGGTCTGCAAAGCCTTAATGCACAAGTGTGGATTGCCACATGCCTTTTTTTACAGCCCAGATCCAACCCAGAGTAACAGCTGCATGTGTAGCCAGAGCTGATGCTTTCGTACAGAGAGCACAGGCAGTTGCCTATGACAATGTAATATTAGGGGCAATAAGGTGTTTAGTAACTGTTTATGATACAGATGTGAGAACGCAGTAGCATTTGAGGTTTTCCAAATGTCTCGGACTGTTTCAGAGTGTGTGTGGGGAATATATAAAGCTGAACATGTTTCCCCTGTAACCTAAAGCCATGTTCCTCCCCCACCTCACTCCTCTTTTTTCTTACCTCCTCTGAGTATAATTCAATTAAAAATAAAGACATGTTTTGCTACTTGCTAAAGGGAAGCATGTGTTATTCATTAAAAAATTGGCTGGCACAAATGGGTAGCCTGTAGATAACATACCAGTTTATACTGCATTCCTTTTTTTTTTTAATTAGACTTTCCCTCTTCTCCAAGTCTCTTTCCTACCCCATTGTTTCTCGATTTCTTCTTTCTAGCTGCCTTTCCACATTTATGTTGAAGTGGGACACGAACCCAGAGCAATAAGTATCCCACATGGTTCAAGTTAGGTTCAGAAATGGATGATTGTTTTGCCCACACACTTCTAGTTTATTTGTTAAGAATGACTTTCACTGTCAGGGCAGACCCAAGGCAACATGGAAGAAGTCCGAGGAACACAATGTCTCTGTTTCCTCAGCGACCTCCTCCTTCTCCAGCAGCTCCTGGGAGACCTTGGTTGGGATTCCCACTACCTGCTTTACGCTGTTTTCCATCAGTATCACATCTGATTTCTTCGGGTGGCAGAAGTACACAGCACTGAAAAAAGAGCCCCTGGCTGGTCTTCATGTTTTGCTGAAAATGAACACCAAATTTCTTCATTCAGCTCCTTTATCACATTAAAAAAACCTTTATGATAAATGGGTATCCTTTGATGTCCCTGTGGCGGGTTGACCCTGGCTGGACACCAGGTGCCCACCAAAGCCGCTCTATCACTCCTCCTCCTCAGCTGAACAGAGAGAAAACATAACAAAAGGCTCATGGGTCGAGATAAGGACAGGGAGAGATCACTCAGCAACTACCATCACAGGCAAAACAGACTCGACTTGGGGAATTAGTTTAATTTACTACCAATTAAATCAGAGTAGGATAATGAGAAATAAAACCAAATCTTAGAACACCTTCCCCCCACCCCTCCCTTCTTCCCGGGCGCAGCTTCACTTCCAAATTCTCCACCTACCTTCCCCAGTGGTGCAGGGGGATGGGGAATGGGGGTTGGGGTCAGTTCCTCACACCTTGTCTCTGCCGCTCCTTCCTCCTCAGGGGGAGGACTCCTCACTCTTCCCCCGCTCCAGCGTGGGGTCCCTCCCATGGGAGACAGTCCTCCACAAACTGCTCCAGCGTGGGTCCCTTCCCGGGCTGCAGTCCTTCAGGCACAGACTGCTCCAGCGTGGGTCCCCCACGGGGTCACAAGTCCTGCCAGCAAACCTGCTCCAGCGTGGGCTCCTCTCTCCACAGATCCGCAGGTCCTGCCAGGAGCCTGCTCCAGCGCGGGCTTCCCATGGGGTCACAGCCTCCTTCGGGCATCCCCCTGCTCCGGCATGGGGTCCTCCCCGGGCTGCAGGTGGAGATCTGCTCCACCGTGGACCTCCCTGGGCTGCAGGGGGACAGCCTGCCTCACCATGGTCTTCCCCACGGGCTGCAGGGGAATCTCTGCTCCGGCGCCTGGAGCACCTCCTCCCCTCCTTCTGCACTGACCTGGGGGTCTGCAGGGTTGTTGCTCTCACATATTCTCACTCCTCTCTATGGCTGCAGTTTGTTGCACAGCAGTTGTTTCCCCTTCTTAAACCTGTTCTCCCAGAGGCACTACCACCGTCACTGATGGGCTTGGCCTTGGCCAGCGGCGGGTCTGTCTCAGAGCCAGCTGGCATCGGCTCTGTCGGACATGGGGGAAGCTTCCAGCAGCTTCTCACAGAAGCCACCCCTGTAATCCCCACCACCGAAACCTTGCCACACAAAGCCAGTACAGTCCCATAGGAAATCCCTTGACTTGTACACAGGTTCCCACAGCCTAGCATTTCAAACTGTGGTAAAGACAAGAAACACCACTGTTGCCATTATCCTGGTAAAAGTCTCTGTTCACACAGGCAGAAATATTAAATCTCATGTATAGTAAGAAAAGTACAAACACATTTCAGACTTGAAGAATTTTAGTCTCTAAAAAGTTGAAAATTTCCTTACAGAAAGGAGGGTTAAAAGGAAGTTTTAAAAATGCTAGACTATCTTCACCAGAGTTGGTCAGAACCGTATTAACTGAATGGCTCTCCCCAGCATCCCAGTCCCAGGTAAAATAAATAGAAATTTTCCTAACAGAGCTGTGATGTTGTATGCCAGTAGCAGTGCACTCCCTTTTCTGATCCCCAGTGCCTTGCAGTGGTGCATTCCCCAAACCTGACCGCTCTCCTTCACTTCAGGGTAAGCCTTCCCCTACAGAAGACTATAGTTTTCCAGCGCCAGTCAAAAAATAAAAGGTAAGAAGAAAGATCAGGGCTTTAGTAATGAAAAATTTGCAACAGGCAGACAAAATGCTGTTTTCAACTTTCTCTATTTAAGATATTTGAAATCTGTAATTTTTACTTGATGTATTGATTTTTAACAAACAAATCTATTAACCGTGTTGGTTTCTTGTTAAGCTGGCCAACTTTTCCAAGGCCATCAGCGTTGTTAACCAGAGATGGAACAAAATTATAAATGCTTATCTTTCCTACGAAATAAGTTGGCACTTTAATTTTTATTTTTAGAACAAAATATTTTATCAAAATACTTTATTTCTAATGAATTGCAAGTTTTAAATTATTTCAATATGTGCTTAGTAGAAAAAAAAGGAATAATGTTGGATTCAAAATTGCTATTTTACTTTTGATCTTTTTCTGATTGTTACTTTTTGTTTTAATTTCATGACAGATAGTAGTGCTTACTATGATGTCATATGAAAGTATTATGGTGTCTCCAGTCTGCAGAGTAAGTTTAACCATGTCTTTAACATTTTTAATGCAAAACAAAAAAGAAATGTTTTTGCTACTGCACTGTTAAATTGCATGTTATGTACAAGTTCCAAGGTAACAAAATATTGTAAAAATAACTCTTATAAAATAAAAATACTACTTCAAACACATGATTTTAAAACAGTTTTTAAATCACTTGTCACAAGATATACTGGGAAATGTGGTTCTTTATGCATGAAATGTCAACAAAATTCATATTGTTGGGGATAAAACAAATTGATTTCCTCAAATAGTAATTTCCCAAGGACACCTGTTCCACTGAAGAATGTCCAGTCAGGCACACATTGATTCATTTACCAGAGACATTTTTTTCCTTCAATAACCATAAACCCATCCAGCCTACCTTTTAAACAATGAAATGACCAACTAAGTAGAGGATGCTTATGAAGAAATTCAGATCAATTCCTTCAGCAAAGCATGAAGCAGAGATGCAGCGGAGCATCCTTCTTAAAATATGTACATGTTTCAAGTGCACAAACAGGAGAGGGTCATCTGCCAGTAAACCGAGAACCCTACAAAGAACTAAACAAACATATACATATACATATACGTTGGCCTGAAGATGAAATTGTGTGCCTGAAAACATGTTTATTTTTTTCCAGGTACATGAGGTGATCTAATAAAATATATTGCTTCTTCCTACAATCCTTGACCATCTGGATGAAAGAAGGCTTTTCACCATTAGAAGATACAGGAAACAAATAAATATACTATTAAATTACAGAAAACTCTTAGAATATAGAAAGTGTCATTCCAGAAGTTTACTCTAAAACAGCACAAAAATTTTGAACAGTGATCCTGTGCACTCTATATTCAAATCTGTGAACTGCCAAAGGAACAGCAAGTATAATTCAACTGCATAAATATTAAGCAGTTTAACCCAGCAGGTTATTGGATTTCATACAGGACGCGACTGACAGATGAACCCTTCTGCTGCCTGTCGGTGCCAGCAGTGCAGCTCTCATCCCCTGCCTCGCATGCCTGCTCCACCAGGAGGTTTCACATGCTCTTATTCCTGTGCTTTCACCTCTCTCTTTTTGCTCTCAAGGAATTCCAGACCACAGTAACAAAACACAAGAGTTAAAACCTGCCTTCTGAGAGCATTTTGAAAATTTCTGTTGCAGTCAATTTTTCCTCATTTTCGAACAGGGAGATTTCATTAATGATACAAACCAGGGAGACTATTGCAGGTGACTAAGACCATGTGAGGTAGAAGAGATCATTGCTCTCACCTGTTCTTTCCACAGTGATTAAAATAAAGTATTTAGAGCAGGAAGAGTGGCATTACGTCACAGTATACCAACAGGAAGAAAAGATAAAGAACTATCCAAGTAGGATCTAAACAGGTTTGCACTATCGCATAAATGATTCTAGTTACTTTTCTTTTAGTATCTATAATACTTCCTTGCAGCACATGAGAAAGGAGATTGAAAATGGGATGTGATACAGCTCATTGCTTTCTAAATCTTCTGCTCCTGCTCATCTGTAACAAAAGTTATTATTTGATCAGATTAGAAGGGATTCACCTCTTTTCTCAAACTTAAAATGTCTTGTTACATGAAAATCTGATGTTGTTTTTCATTCTCACCTAATCCTGTAACAAAGAAGTAGTGCATCTGAAATGAGCTGCAAATTGTACATGCAATGTTAAACACCCACCTAACACTCTTTCACAATGTCTTCCATCCCCAAGAAACAACTGTTGATGTACTTACACAAACTAATAACATTTAAAGAAATGCAACTCATAATATTACTCCCTCTAGCCAAAATTCAGGATCTCTTTGAATAAGAAGCTGGTGAGCAGAGACAAATATATTCTCTGCATAAGTCGTCTTATTTGCACACAGTCTTTGCTCAATCCTATTTCTCTGAATAAAACAAAATAAATAGCAGCCAGCAGCTTCCTTGCTCAGAAATCCCCACTGCAACCCCTGCAGCTTGCTCTAAGCCCAGAGAAGCTCTTGCTTCTCCTTTCTCTGAGGGTTGCACTCGTATTCCTTCAGGGTCCCTGCTTCCAAAACAGACAGCTTGCCACTAATTTCCTAACCCCTCTGCGTGTCTCCCCTACAGCTGGGGAATCCCTGGTTAGATCCACTTAAGTCAACCTTTGCATGCCAAGCAGCTGGTTGTTTTCCAAAGTTAACCCTCTAGGAAAATCAAATTATTTTTAATATAAAACCTTAAGCTCCTCAGAGCCCCGGAAACTCCAGACAGGAACCCTTTGAGGAGGCACATATTCGGGGATCAAGAGATTTTCATGGCAGAGGCTGAGCTTCATTTATCTATCAGTTTTGATTCAATATGGGACAATTTATGAAAAGAATAAACTAAACCTTCCTTTTTCTAAAGCTGAGTGAATATGTCTTTTGTATCTGCATGTACAAAGATCTAGACAAGGGAAGTAATAGGTCCACAGTGCATGGAGTCAGTGCTTCAGTCTGCCTTGGGCAGGTGAGGGAGGGTGAGGCACTCTGAGGCATTGGGCAGAGATTCAGAGAGGGCTCCAGAGGAGCTGAAGCCCTATGCCAGGCACCACAACAGCTGAGGGATGGACACCAGTACACATTTGGGCTGGAGTTTTTCAATTCAAGGTCCTGCTAGTGCTTTTCCCAAGAGCCACACATTTAGCGAGGTGTACCCCTGCAAGAGTGCTGCAGAGATCCCAGCTGTGCCGTCATGGGGAAGCTCAGAAGCGATGTTGTAGTGGTCTAGGCTGCAGTCAGGGGTCTACCATTCGGTAACCCTGAAACGGATGACCGACTTTGATGTCAGCAACCTGGAGTCAATACCACTTTATTTCCCATTCAATAATGAAGCAGCGCTGTGATAGGCAGCAGAGCCTTTCCAAACTCTCCATGCCTTAGGAACGAGAGAATGATCTGCTGAGCCCGCCACCTCCACAGCACAAGGACAATTAACTCATGTTATAATTGTCTAGCAGAGCCAAGTTACCTCTGCTGATGATCCAGCACTACAGACAGTACATCCTAAGCAATCATGCCTCTTCGTCTTCAAGTTTCTAAAGCTAATATTTTACTGTTTTCCTTTTCTGCACAATAAAATTTATCCTTGATTTAATCCCGCTGTTTCAAATCTTTGCTTGTAATTGCAAATGTACTGCTAACGCACCATGATTCAGGCAATGTAATAGTTTGCCAAGACTGGAGGTGGATGCTAAAACTGGTGTCAACTAAAATTTTAGAGTGGTTGTTTTTCTGTTGGACTTTTTGCAGGCAGCCCCAGAAATTGAACCCAGCTGCCTTTATTGCCTAACAGTGTCTGACAGACGAGTTACGTAGATAACAGAGATATGAGGGTTAAATAAGAACACATTTATAGTTGTTCAGTGCATTTGAGCAGCCCACGGTAAAAGTAAAACACTACATTAATGCTTTGTGGTGGGCCAATTACTTTAGCCTTGATATATTTAATTGTGTTCCAGGCCAGGCTCTCAACTGATTTAACATTAGCATAGCTCAATTATATTTATATTCAGTGAGTTATAACAGTATATAACAGCTGAGGATCCGGTACAGTCTCCATGTTTCACAAATACAGTCACTGAAGGCTGCTGTTAGCCTTTTTCTATTCCTATTTCTCTTATGAGCAATGGCAGAATTTTTTTCAATCACTTCAGAGACATTGCTTTTGGATGTGCTAATTTAATTCAGTGGGACAGACAGATCTATAGCAGCTGGCAGCAGACAAAGGATAGGCTGAAGGAGGTTTTCTAAAGTTAATACTATTCTTGGTGGAGATAATTACAGACTTTTAAAAGCCAACCAATGAGCTCACAGAGCGGCAGTAAATTCTGCGCACATCCAAGGGAGCAGGGAAGAGGCAGCATTGTCTTCTGCAAGAGTTCTGCATTCGGAGATATGTGACTCATATGGGAAACTGGTCAGAGAAGTTTCAATGGAGCCATCAGTTCGCTGTCAGAACTGAAATGCTCCACAGAATCAAATCATTCTTGCTAGTGTTTCACTTCTGAAGAAAACTGGGGGAAAATACTGAATTAAAACTTCTCACCCAGCGCCAATACTAAGTTGCACATGACACAAGTTTGGATGGGTTGTGAACACTCTGGAGAAGAGGGTCATAATGGTATTTAGAGAAATCAAGGAATGCTTGAAAAGCAGCATTCAATAAAATGAAATTAAATAAAGTGCAAAATGTTTTCTTAGGAGAGAGAAATGCCTACACAGTAAGTGAAAAATGGCAGAGTAGACAGGAGACTGTGGACAAGAATCTACATTTTACAAACTTAGTACTAGGTCAACTAGCCGGTGCTGTTACAATAATTAAGTTATTTTTGGATGTATTGACTGGCATGTGATACTTAAGAAACAGGAGGTAAACTGCTCTATGCATCATTTCTGGAGCCATGTCTATAGAACAGTGTCATCATTAGAGCTTCCCACATTATGAGAGCTATAAAAAGTTATACCCAGAGGAAAGAAAGAGGAAAGCCCCAAAAATCCAATTAGTCCAGAAAATGTAATACGTACTCTTTTTCTACATGCCTTTTCTTGGCAGAAGTGCTAGCTTTCCCAGGTCCAGTCCTTTGTTTTCTCTCACCTGTACCTTCCCTATTGGTTTAATTCTTTGTAAGCGGTTTGGGAGTTTTTTTCTTTTTTTTCTTTTCAGTTCTATCAGCTCTTAACCTGGTTCACAGCACAACCATGCTAGTCACAGGTAAAAACACCTGAAGTAGGGATTTTTGCTGAAATTAAATAGTACTCTGAGGCTGCACAGGGTGTAGATCTTCCAATATGCATAAAGCTGTTTTAAAGATGATTGACTGTTCGCATTCACACCAGAACTGGCTGTGATCCAAATGGGTTAATATTTAATAAATGAGATGTGGGATGTTAGATAAACTTCTGACCATAATGACAGATTAGCATTGGAACAAGTTATACAGAATGGATACGGAATCTTTATTCTCCAAAGACTGGTTAGACTATGGGGATTTGGATTACATGTACATGTAGTTCAATTACATGTAGGCTATACAGTTGACTGACATAGGTATGAGTCAGCCTCAGGGCAGAATGTGATGTAGGTGACATGTAAAGGCAATTTAACTAACCATGTCATAATATGGTCCAAAACCAGGCATTGCAATGCAACACAGTATAAATGAAAACTTCTGAACATCGTAAAGTACTGTGCAATGCTCATCTCCTCTCCTCTCAGAGCAGACTGTAGTTCAGGAGTTCCCAGGCTTTATTTTTGGCTGAATAAAACCACTATTTGCAGTGGCAACTGGTTCTACTACCAACGGTAGCAGCAGCACTCCCTGACAGCCTGGGCCATCCTGACTTGAAATGGGTCATAAATCACTAATGGTTCATATACCATAGTACCCCATTATCTGGTCAGACAGATCTGAGGAAGCTCTGTTTGAGCCTGGAAAGATGGTCAGGAACACTTAGAAGCAATAGGAACTGCTGCCGGTGATTAAGTGTATGGCATTCTTTCTTCAGGCAATACACAGTCAATCTCTCTTGCAAGATAATCAGAGCTTTGTGTTGCTGACATACCGTCTTTTCGGTAAAGTACAAAATTGTACTGCAGTCCTGTCCATTTGTCATTTTAAACTCCACAGCACGTTTCTGGAGGAGTTACAAAGCCAATGCATAAAAAGGGGAAAAATAGCAGCTCATCCTCATGACTTCTTCTTCTGGTAAGTGTTTTTGTTTTCAACCCAGTTTTCAAAATGCCTATACAACCTCATATGTTTTTTCTGTTAATTTTGATCTACATGCCCTGCTCTTGCTTTAGTGAAATTAATCTATAATCTTGCCCAATAACCCTGGCTTAAAATACTAACAATGTAATTCAAATACTCTGCAGAAAAGAAAACCAAACCATTATTAGAAGATATAGCATTATTGTGAATCAGACCGTAACTCCCTGAAGTAGAGCCTTGGAAGCTGAGAAGGTCCATATAGCTGCAATATTAGCACTTGGAATAGGAGATTCAGATTCCGCTTCAGAGTTATTCTGGTACTGGGAGGACCTCTAATTAACAATTTGTTTATATTTTCTATTAATTGACAACCTTTATAAAAATAGCCCTGCTTTTTAAAGTTCCCAGTGTAGTATTCTTTTACTTATTTTTAAATGGGAAATAGTCTAACAGACAGATAAACTTCTGAGCTAGACTTTTTTTGAGATACTGATAGAGTTTTGCAATATCACTATAACTGTATCATTGTAATTTAAAATCAGCTATGCTCCTAGTCTCTGAGAATCCATCAGTACTATCAGTAATTATGTCCCAAAATGGAAGCAGGAAATGTCTTGATGCCATCTCTCCAAATGAGAGATGGTTTCAGCACAGCAAATACTGTTTGGGGACAGGACTCCTTGCTCTTCTTCAGCCTTACACACCTGCAGAGTAAGCCAAATGTAACCAGGTGACCCAGCCAAAGGAACTATAATTCTTCTGTATGCAGAATGAACAAAAATCAAGCTCCCTGGATAAACTGGATCATCAGCACTAACATTTTCAGGAATATAATTTACTGTTTAGTCAACCTGACAACAACTTAAAACTTTCTAAAGCAATCTTCTGTTGCAGTTTTCAGTAGCTGCTTTGTTGGAAGGCTGACAACAATAAACCCAGAGTTGTTACAAATTTAGTATTTTATGTTAAGAGAGCAAAAAATTATTTCAACTGTGACACATTTATTGGCACAGGATCCTATATTATTCCATCCATCTTGTCTGCAGTGGAACAAGTACCTTCTGCATCCACACAGGAACCTAAATAGATTACCTGGCTGAACAAAAAAGTTTTATTTAGAGCTCTGTAACCTCAGGCCATACTTTGGCAATCATTCTAATAAAGCCTCCATATGCTGGAAGTGCTTTTGGTCGGTTTTCCAACTGATTAAAGTGCCAGCTGGGGTGACAAATGACTTTTCTATACTCTGCGATTTGACTCATTAATCTTAGATATATATTGATGGCACACACCATATCATATCTGAGCTAGAGGAGGTGATGCACCTACTTCATGAAATAATTGTGATCAAATATGAATTTAAACTTTCAGCTGACATAATCTGCTGATAAATTTGTGTTTTAAATTAAGATTGTAAACAGCCCTGGTATAAGTATGATCACAACTAAGTATGGGTCACTGCTTGAACAACCAGAAGTGAAAACATACAAAAAGGTTCATTTACTTGCTGCAATCTTTCAAACACAGCAGGTATCTGAGACACAGAAAAAAATTAACCCACAGGGACTCCTTACTGCCATGGTCAGACTTCTTCCTATGTCTGGTTTAAAACAAGCTCAGCTATTTCTACATTTTACTTTTCAGTCTGAAGTGTTGACTGGAAGGGAGCTGTCTCAAGGCATAGACAAATTAGACAGCTAAGAAGAAGCTGTCTAATAGAAGAGTGGAAGACAGGATGTTCTAGCCTTCTTCCTCCCTGATGCTCTCCATTCTTGCTGTTATTGCAAAAGAATGGGTTGGAGTATCCAGGGGAAGACAGTGGGGTTGTGAACTGCTATAGGGAGCACCAGCAACCACCACCCCATACCCTGCACTCTGGCAGCCTAGGAGTCCAGGATGAGTAAGAATGGCTCCAGGAAGGGGGAAAACAGAGAGGAGAAAATGATTGCTGCTTCCAAGGTGAGTATGGCAAAGCTGGGCAACTCATAGGAGAAGGAGCATACTGCAAGATCTGCAACCTACACCTTCCTTTTTAAGTCCTTTGCAACTGCACTTTCACAGGGGCTCTAGGCTTTGCCTGTCTCCTAGCCCTAACTCTAAAACTAAGCCATGGTCTGGCCCTTTGCCACAGGTCTCTATCTGTGGCCCAGATGACAAACTTCTCCTGGGATAATTCTTTTTTGCAACCTAGACTCATAACAGAATTGCTATAATAATTGACATGACCCTCCCCCTCACAGGTATTCTATGAAACACTCTGCTGGTTGTCTGCCTTTTCCAAAGCTTCACAAAATCTAGGAGCTGTCTTTCTGCAGGTAAATAGTTGTATATTTAAATTAATGAATTATTTCTATTGACCATAAATTTAATTTCAGCAAGAAGCTTACCTAAACTGAGTTGCAGGAGATTTTCCCCAGTAACAGAGCTCTCAGTCTGCAACCTGCTACACAGCATCATTTTGGTTTTCTAAAATCGTTCCTAAAAACTAAACTGCTTTATAGACCCTTAAGCTTACAACTTATCACAACACACTGCCAGGATCTCTCTGGCCCTGTGTCTATCTTTTCTAATAACCCATTCCTCAATGTTCTCTCTTGAAACAGAAGGATTGTTAGTTTTCAGGTACTTATCATAAGGTTCCAAAGGGTACCTAAAAATAGGTCATACTGATAAGAGTTTCATTTGACAAATGTCAAGCTCTTCTAATACTTCCTTTTGTAAGACAAAGGGCAAGCCAACATTTTCACAGCTGTCAAGTAACACTCTGCACTGAAACACAGTAGAACAAAACCTGACAGTGAACCATCGCTGCATCTAAGTTCTCATTACATAAGGTAGTATAGGAAAATGTGTTTTTCAGATTAACTCTAATGTCAAGGCTGGTAGCATGAATGTAATTATGGCTGATATTTTTATGCTGCAGTCTGACAGATAGTTAGCAATAAATACACCACCTTGTGCAGAAAATGAGCAGACTTTCAATAACGGAAAAAGGAGGGTGTCAAGTACTGGCACAACTTTTGTGCATTTGCTTTCTCTTGGGTTTATTATCCCCTTGGAAATCCTCTGGATCACTGCTTAGGTTCCCAGCCTCTTCACCCACCTCAGCTTTCAGAGAGAATTCTGAGAGCAGATCTGCTTTCCATTACCTGGTGATGCTTGTGGCATTCATCTTTCAGCTGAGAAAGTGAGACCTGTGATCTTCAGGACAAAAAGCATTAATGAATCATGAAAAAGGAAGTGAGCTTAAAGGAGTGTGACTACTACCCACATTGCTAAACAGCAAAGTCAGTGGGGCCATGACAAAGAATTGGCACAAATAATGAATCTCCTGTGGCAAACTACGGCTGTGGGTACTGGCTGTGCAGACTGGAGGATGGCACAGGAGTGCATGTCAGGGAGAAACAGCACATGCAAGTGCTGTGGCTCAGGCCATGAGAGGAGCATGAAAAACCTTCCTCTCTTTGAGAGAGTAAAGATGTGTTCTCTGCTCAGCCAAAAGAGCACAAGTCATGCTGATGGAGGGGAAGGCTGCAAGGGGCTGATGACACTAACCCATTCCTGCCATTTTTGGAACACTCTATATCATGACATTTACAGGGGATTGGAATCTATTAAAAAATAAGGAAAGATTCTTTTCCCCGTAATTGTCCATCTTTGTTTTTCCACCATGGACATGGCAAAAGTTTTCAGCTTTACCATGGTAAGCTGAGAGTTTAAGAGTTTTTAAACAGGAGAAAAAAACAGTTCAGGGCAACAAAACAAGAAGATCCAATAACGCCACACTCTTCAACCTTCCCTATCTTTGCGCTATACACATTGATACACTCACCTCTCAGAATGTGGATTTATATTTTTAAAAGTTCTACCTATTACCGGCAGTATTCAATTCAAGGACTCTTTTAGTCAAGTAGCCACCAGAGAAGACAGGATTTAAGTCTTATATTCACTGAACTTCAGTGGTTATTTTAATCAAGCCATTTCACATGAATGCACTACACCTATCATTATAAGGGTTGCTTCCATGTAGTGGTATTATAATTTCTCCATTTGGTGATTGCATAATTTTTTTCTTCCATACCCTCAGGAAATTAACATTTAATATCATATTAAAGAATATGTCTTCATTCTCTAGTTCAATAGCAACCTGTTCTAGATCAATATTTATCAATAATATTGCTGAAGCAAACTGTAATTCCCAAAGAAGCCATTGGTCATTATTCTGTAGAGAAAATCATCCAGCTAAAATAAACTGCGGTCATTTTCAGACTGACCTGGACAGTCAAAAAATTATTAGTGTACATAAGAAGATTTGTATAAAATTTATTTATTTAAATGAGCTACTCCCTCATAAGTATTTATAGCTGTTCAGTTTCAACAAGAAGTAACAACCATCACGCCAGATCTTCACCAAGTTTCAGAATTGCTGACACTACTTTTCAGGACTGCATATTTAAAAAGCACGGAAAAGTGGTATTCACTTCTGTGTGAATAGAGGCTTAGAAATGAGAAATAATAGGATATTCTTGTGGTTTTATAACCCCAGCAATTACTATAAGGCAGGAGAAATAGAACATTTTAAGGATCTAGTCTGCAGTGCCATCTTCTGTGCTTTAATGCAACACAACCATTGATTTCTGTTTCCCCTTTTTAATAAATTATTACTATCTGTTGTAAGTCACATTCTCTCAGTGCTGACATTGGTTTGGGGTCTTCATTTCAGATAATAAGTTTAGACCTCTGTGTTGCAAGTAGCAACAAGTATGCTGCAAGTAGATTAATTCTGTGAAATTCAATGTAGTACAGACTATATTCTTTCAAGAAAGTCACGCTGATAATTTTCTTTGCTCTCTGACTAAGAAACTTCCATCCAGTTCAATAAGCTCCTCCTAAAATCAACAAAAATACTTCACTGATTTCAGTGGGATGCAGCAGTTAACAGAGTACCAGCATCCCACTCCACATTTGCAGTTCATCCTATCAGAAGTCCTGCATGAAGACCTGTCTTTTGAAGTTCTAGTGCCCTTAATTCCAGTTGTGAAATGGAGAACTGTAGATACACAATGTTTCACAGCAGTATCCAGCAACACGCAGAGTCAGATGCTATATATAGGCTAAAATGATAATAGTGCCTTCCAAGACTGTTTGCACAGGCATACGTTCATTTCTAAGTTACTCCAATAAAAGCGAAAATGCACTGCAGAGAAGTATGGATGCTTAGCCATGAAAAAAAATAAGTCTGTTTTGAAATAGAGTGAAGCACTCAGAAAGGAAACAGGGAAGATCCAGGCACATGCAATGGATTCTGGTTTTGAAGGCAAAGTCTTGATCTTGGCAGCAGGAAAAATATGGGAATTCCACCTTTAGCCTTGGATCTACATATGATTTAGGATGTAGATGATGTGGAAACTCCTTCCATGATCTGTTTTTAGATATTTTCAGCACTAAGGCAAGGAGGATGAGCATGATGGAGAGCAGACTATGTGACCCAGACGCCTAATTTTCAGCACTGTGAAGCATGTATGGAAACAAAAACGTATTTAACAACTGTGTTTGGAAGCCATTATTACAGACGCCATATAAGAAATGGGTACGCAATAAAAGAATTAGAAACACTCAGTGATGAAGAAGAAATTTGATATAAATGGCGTTGTCACAACTTGTTGAGATGCATCACATAACTGGCACATGAAAACTGTTGCAATTTGGTTTATAATGGTAGAATAGATAATGGAATGTTAGAACCTGAACTCCCCATTAAAGGTACTGTTATCTGTTTAAGTTTTATTGGTGATTCAAAACCCAAGGATCATGAAGGCACATAGATCAATGTGCTAGTGTAACATAGCTTGGCAGAGAGAACTCGTCACTGCTTGTAACTGTCCTCCAAATTATGAGAATGAGTTTCTTCCTAAGTATCTGTTGATTATGTGCAAGAAGAGAAACCATGCTGTTACAGGGACTTGAATTTGAGAAATGCAGACTGGTGATCTCACATAGCTGGTAGTGAACCTTCTTCAGAATCCCTAGAATTATGCATGATGATTTTATAATGCACAAGGAATTACAGCAAGAAAAGGTAACTCAATTTTGGACTTCATTGTGCTAGATAAAGCTGAATAATCATGGTATTGGGAGTTAGAGGTTGCCTAGAAACTGGGGATCATGACCTGATATTCAACAAGAACAAACACTGCCCCAAACATTGATATATAAAGAAAATGCATAATGTTCCAAACTAGTTTATATTTAAAATTTGAAGAAACTAAGGAAAAAACTGATTAGAAAGAAAAATGCTGACAGGAAAAAATGAATAAAAACCTCCAGGGTTTCCCAGTGCCACCGTTAAGAATGGAAACAACTTTAGCTAAAAGTTTGCCTTTGTTCACTGGCAAAGACAAGAACACAAAATTTTAAGGAAAGCATAATTGGTGGAAAAAAGTGAAATAGTTAATAACATAAGAGCTATGAATCGCCAAAAGTAGCTTAGGGCAAGAGTGGAATATACAGATTAGCAGAGCTAAAGACATTTTTAAAAAAATTTGAAAGTGGTTTGGGAACAAAATAAATTATATAAAGTCTCATTACAAATGAAGATTGTAAAATTGTCAATGATGATATGGGAAGAACAGAAGTTTTTAATAAATACTGTGTCTCTATATTTGGAAAGAAGCAGAGTGCTGCATTCATACCATATGAGGACAGGGAAGCAATATCTAGGCTATTAATAAGCCTTAGGAAGAAGTTAGACAACATCTACTTAGGATAAATATTTCTGAATCAGGAGGCCTAGAAAACTTGCATCAGAGGGTCATATAAATGCTGGTTAAGGAAATCTGTGGCTCACTGATATTAATTTATAATAAAGGTTGTATATCCATACATATATACATTCAGAAAATGCCAGGAAGCCTCAAAATAGCTAAAATTATGTCAATATATCAAATGGTAAGGCAGAATGACACAGCTAAAAACAGGTTAGGCGGTCGGTCTCAAGTCTCAGCAGAAATCCTAGAAAATCTGGCTCAGGATTTAATCAACTAAAGTGGCTGTGTGAAAAAGTAGCTCTTTCCAATTTATCTAACTTTGATAGTATTAAAATTTTGATTGATAAAGATCATGTGCAGATATTACATTCTTACATATATCTAATTCCAGAGGAGTTGATAATGCATCATCTGAAGGCACTCCAGTACCAGAGTTGCATAGATGTATCTGTACAATTCCACATCTATATTGATCGGCTTCCCTTTCAGAAGGAATAACTAGCCAAGGTACAGTACCATACTGCTTTTTCTTCTGAAGCCAGCTTGTTCAGCACTGGTTTAAGGAGGTCCTCACTCCATCTCACTGCATTAGACTTTTGTAACAATTTTGGACTGCATGTCATTCTCTTAAAACATTAGCATCATGCAATACACCACCAGTAACACCTGCTAAATGAATTAACACTTCATTCATTTAACAGTAAATATTGACAAGCCGCAGCACACAGTTGCCAGTGAGCAATAGCCACCAAAGGGATTTGTTTTTAGTGGGGTTCCACCGGGATCCAGAGTGTGGAGGACACTAAACATCCTCTTCAGTAAGGGTCTCAAAGTCACTGTGAAGTAATTGGTTATAAAAATACCTTGAAAATTTCCATATGTTTTTTGGAATGACAGTGAATGAGATGGACAGGATGCTGAAGCTAGAGCTAGCCGAATTGTTTGGGGAACTGCCTTCATAATTATTTTTTCTTTTCATAGAATTCAATGTCACCAAGGAACAGGGAAAAGAACTCTGCACTTACAGAATGAGGGGCTCTAACCTGGTAACCAGTGACTCAGAAAATAATTGAGATAAACAATCCAACATAAGTTCCCACTAAAGTGTTATCATAAATCGATGACATGATTCTTGGTTGGGAAAAAAAGGAAACACCAAATGCTTTACTCCTGTGAGGGAGCTATTTTAATTCTGCAAGCACATGATAGTATGTGGAGCAAAACTGGTAGTGGGATACAACTACTAGATTATATGAACTCATATTCATAATCAAAGGATTTTAAAGTTGAAGAGTGTTCACAAAAGAGCTACAGAATTGTTTGAGAACTGTAGAAGCGGTCATCTATTGAAAGACTTAAAGAAAGAAGATTGAGAAAAGACTTGAGAAATTACCTTCAGAAGAAGACAATTATGAATGCTATCAGTCTCTTTAATGTAACAAAGAAAGGCATAAAAGAACTAGTGTTGTAAAGCTAAAGCTAGGCAAATTGAAATTTGAAGTTGAAGTGTAGATTATAAAAATGAGGATGGTTAACTACAGGAACAAGCTGACCATTTTGATGGATTTTCTAATATTTTTCAAATTAATATCAGATACCATTCTAAAAAAAAATCTTATGTGAGGAAACTGCCAATAGCAGTTCAAAATACTTGATCTGATGGCTCACTCTGACCTCACATCTATGAAAACACGTCAAATTATTCACTGATGCTCAGGGCTTACATAACAGCATCCACCAGTAAAGCTTTCTTCCCAGCTGGCTAAAAGAGTATTTCCTGGAAGACAATGACCTGGCCTCAGTTATTCATGCTTTTGTCATTTCTCATTTAGACTACAGTGATTCAGCGTTCAATATAAATGGTCATACTATTTCAGTGCTTACAGAAATTCAGCTACAAAAGAATGCTACATTTCATTTCAACAGTGCAGGCCACTGGAAACATATGAGATATGTCCCCCAGGCTTTTCCTTACCTTTCTATAGACTACCTAAAGAAGTTCAAGGTCTTGATTCCTTCTTTTAGGATACAACATAGCTGAAGGTCAGGAATGAAAAGGTCTACATAATGTTTTATGATGAAAACCAAATTTGATAACTTGTTAACAGTTTGCTCTAATAAAATGGACTCCTTACTCTTTGCCCATAACTATATCTAAATGGCATTTTATGGGCCAGACCAAGCTAGTTCTGTACATGCTCCAACCCTGTAAAGATTTCAGCCATTTGTAATGCAAAAGCCTTATGATTATGCTTGGACACTGTTTTATTTAGAACTGTAGAATGATTTAAGTTGGAAGAGACTTCAGGAGATATCTAGTGCAACTTCAAGTCAAAGCTCATCCAGCTCCAAGGTTAGGTCAGTTGCTCAGCCCTTGTCCAGTCAGATTTTGTATATCTTCAAGGACAGAGATTCCAAAACCCTCCTGAGCTACCCAGCTGAGTCTTTGACCAGCCTTATGGTGATTTTTTTTTTCTTATCACTAGATAGTATTGCCCTTTTTGTAATTTTTAACTGTTGAGGCTCATTCTTTCACTGTATGAACGTCTCTGAGAAATTTGACTCCATCTTCTCTGTAACCACCCACTTAGTTTAGCTAAACACAGCAGTTAGTTCTCCCCATAGCCTTCCCTTCTCTAAGTGGGTCAAACCCAGCTTCCTCAGCCTCTTGCTCCTTCAACATCTTTCTTGTAATAGGCAGCCCCAAACTGGACATCGTACTCCACACGCAACCTCACAAATTCTGGATAGGCAACAGAGACAAACACCTCCCTGGACTGGCTGACTATGTTCTTTCTAGTGCAGTCCCATACACTGTTAGCCCTCAGCTCTGCAGTGCCCACCCCTGACATGTTCAGCTTCTTGTCCTTAGGTCCTTTCCTGCAAAGTTGCTTTGATTGATTGAATATGTCCCATCTGATCTAGTGTATCCCACTCATACCTTGTCACAATTTATTATGTAGGCAATCCTGTGGCAGAGTCGAGTTTTCTTGGGAAGGGAGCAATCCAAGATGATGGAATTTAAGGCCGAAACCTAGCTTCTTATAAACCCAACTACTTTCTTCAGCAAGTGCAATGTAAGCCTCCAACCATTCCTAACACCAGTATTAAGTAACATGAATGCTAAAAGAGAATCAAAAAGCCCTCAAAACAACTCCTCACTAAGAAACTTCCTCTTGTCCCCATTTCCACTAAAAAAATAAAAAAAATTACTTAACAAAACAAGACACTGAACACACTTCTTCTGGTGGGGAGACAATATAAAAATAAACTGCTCAGAACAGATGTTCAAAGGCTGACAACTATGTTTTTCACTGCACTGGAAAACACACAAATACTTTAGTGCTGAGCCTAGCATAACAAAGAAAACGAGAAGGGAAGAGAATTCTTCCTACTTACCTTTTTTCTGTTTGGCAACTGAAATTATGTCATTATGAAGCTATCAGACTATGACAATCATTATGACAAATGATCTAAATATGACTAATATTATCATCCAGATTATGAAAAAAGCTTATTCTCAGAGTGTTAATGTTAAGGGCAAAAAGCACAACAGGATCTGCCATTCTGTGTATAACAACCCATAAAACCTCATTCCCTAATTTCCATGTTCAGTGCCAGCCATATGCAACTTGAATTAGCATGCATGTTTGGACATGTGCCATCTTACTTGACAACATGAAGAAAGAAAAAATCTACATGTCCACTGGCAATCTGCCCTGATAGTTAAGCACATTCTTGGTTTAAAAATATGCACATTATTTTCAGCCTAAATTGCTCTACCTTTGATTTTCATCTTTTGAGAATACATTTTACTGCCTGTATCTGCAGGGTCGAAGAGTCTTCTACTAACAGATATCCTATCCTTGAGTAGGCACTTTGTAATTAAGTTGCTTCTTAAATACCTCCTGAGCAAGCTAAATACGTGGAGGGTTTTCTACTGTAAAATATATTTTCTAGTACTCAAGCCATTTTTGTAAGTCTTTTCTTGAAAACACAAATGTTTCTTTTTCAACATTCTTTCTTTCCAGCAACAAAATGAAAGCAGGATGTAACAGCAAGGTATTACACTCATCAATACTTTACTTAGTTCCTAACACGTCACGACCTCCCAACACTTACTTAAAACTTTCCTCATCCAAGGATGATACTAACTCTTGCTATGAAAAAGAAAGACCATCGGCTCTCACTGTGCTGCTAGAGTTGTCGTGTTCTCTAGGTCCACAGAAAAACAACATGTATGTACACTGCCCCTTTGGGGGGCTACAGAGTACTTTCACTCATATGCTCCAGCTGCACTTCACTGTGATGTAGAAGTCACCAGGACTAATGTCCTAGACTTTTCATTTTTGAGGCGATTAGGAAATTGAGATATTCTCCAGATCCTAGTTGCATTGCCCATAGCACTTGGACTGAGACCCTTCTGACCATGACCAAAAATTTCAACATGCTGTTCCTTTTTATTTAAGCTTTGATATCCTCAGATGAGGTAGGCCTAGGGATGCTGCCATGGACTGTGTCACATATAAGATACTAAAGACATCATGGAGTTAAACAGTAACTCAGCAGGCATAAAAACAACTATGGAGCCACAGTCATATGGATCAGATAGATCTAGTATTTCTTGACATTAGTGGAACATTTCCATTGGCTTCAGTGAGTGCAGAATTACCCCAAAACAATAGATTTTTTGTGGTTGTTTTTACATTTCAACAAGCTGGATTTAAATTCATTAACATTCCAAATGAGATCAATAATGAATAGTTCAGTAATAATTACCAGGACTCTACAGAAAACTCTATAAATTATGTCATGAGCTATACACTGCATGTGCCAATTTTCCATAAACAAGGGATTTATTCACTCTCTGTTTTCTAACAATAAGCACGTTTGGTAATTGTGACTAGAACTATACGTTGTTCATCTGAATTTAAAACTGCGCTCATTTATTCCTTTGCTAAAATTGTCCTTCCATTCCAATACCAGGTCTATAAGAAACAGATTAAGCTGAAGTTTCCTCCAAGGCAAAGAGGTTCTCTTGAACCTTATGACCTAGATCTGAGTTTGAGCTGAAAATTCATCTGTTCTAATAAATTTGCCAAGGCTAAATGTGATCCACCAATAGCTAATTCAGATGACGGCAAGACAACCAGGCTGCCTGCCATAACAATTTTATTGTACATCTCATAGTGCTGTAGTGTTTATCCCAAGGTTCAAGCCCCTAGAGTAAAGTGGCTAGCTGAAAATCTCCTTTATTTATTTAAAAATAAATAAATTCTTGGACTTCCTGGTCATGGACAGTGTTTGAAAACCTGAGGGTAAAGAAAGCCATGGTAAAGACTTCTGTTTTAAAAATTACTTTTAATCCCATTTCTTTAATGCATAATCCCTGGTCACAGTATTTGACTGCATTGTAGATCAAAATCAATGGTAGGTCAAAAATCAGAACTGAAAGAGAAGAGATTTTTTAGAAAGATACTTTTGTGGTGTGTAGAGAAATTACCAGTTGTGAACATACTGGTATATTTTACTTGGTGAACACTGAATTTTCAGCAGTTGGTAAAAAAAGGAAAGAACTTATCCTGAAGCAGAATTTTAAAATCATATTTACAGAAGTTGTAACTGCATTTCCAAAAATATTACAAGGAACTATGAATTTTACAGTAGTCAAAATTCAAACTGATAGCTGTGAGTCTAAATAAGGAAGAAGTCTATTCAACATTTTGCCTCAAAAATTAGCCTTAAAAATTCATATACTGACCAATGGTTTTTATGTCCAATAACACAGAGCTGAGAACTGGAAGGAATCATTCAATTAACTTCATCCAGACACTTATTGCAAGTACCAATTGAACTGTGTAATCTCATCCGTGATCTTACCATTTTCAACCTGAAGTTTACCTTCTGTCCACCACTCCAAATAGAAATCTGCTTCAAATGACCATTCACTCCTGCAGAGAGTAGAAAAAAAACTTCTTATAATTCTCACCTTGTGTGAAAACTACATTCATGGCCACTTTCACTTATTTGTTCTTATGCCAATGCTATTCTTCACTGAAGATGTATCTTTTACTTCTCTGATGTGTACTACTTTTAGACAAACTTCTTGTGAAGTTAAACAAGCCAAGCTCCTCAAATCTCTGTTGTAAACTAAATTCTCAAATTCTTTGGTCATCCCAGTATGTTTTCTCTGTAGACTGTCTGAATGCATCTTTCCTAACTATGGATGATAAGAAGCATTTCATTAAAATTAATGAATTAATTTCACTGAGATGGCCACACCTGTATCAGTAAATACACCATATGTAAAGGAAGTTAATTGATGTGGCATGGCTCACTTCTACGCAGGTAAATGCACTTAGTCGCCTGGTTTTCAGCGCTGTCTGGAGAATGGTTCCCAGCTTACATTAGCCCCTGAGCCATGCCCAGGCACTACCTGGAAAAGTGCTAATTGGACTAAACCAAAAACATGCAAGGGCTATACTAGCAATTGAAAGTAGGGATGATCATGCATCACTAATTGGCCCATGTCTTGGTCCTGTTTAATTTATTTGCATAGTTGTAGCATATGATGAATGCTACAGTGGTACTAATACTTCTCAGTGTCTCCTGGAAACACTTTTCACAACAAATCCTGTATCTCAGTTTGCCTTCCTGATGAGTGTGTCACATTGATAGTTCACAGCCACCCTGGGGTCAGCTGCTGTACTTGCTGTACAGCAAGTACCTCCGACTGCTGTAATCTTCCAGGCTTTTGCCAAGTCAAGCCATTTGGGCTAATCTAACTGTGACATTAACAATTTTGTTCAGTTCTCCAAGGGGTCTTCAGAATTTTCAAGACTGAAATAATTACATCTCTATACCTGTCATGGTTTAAGCCCAGCCGGCAACAAAGCACCACCAAGCCGCTCGCTCACTCCTTCCTGCCCCGGCCCCGGTGGGTTGAGGAGAAAACATAAAGAAACACTTGTGGGTCAAGATAAGGACAGGGAGGCATCACTCACCACTTATGGTCATGGGTAAAAGACAGGCTCAACTTGGGGAAAAAACAAAATCAATTAAATTTCCTACCAATCAAATCAAGACAAAGATAATGGGAAGTAAACCCAAATCTTAAAACTCCTTCCCACCGCCTTTCCCTTCTTCCTGGCTCATCTTCACTCCCGGTTTTCTCTCCCCCCTCCCCCCCCCAGCGGCACAGGGGGATGGGGAATGGGGGTTGGGGTCAGTTCCTCACACGTTGTCTCTTCTGCTTCTTCCTCCTCAGAGGGAGGACTCCTCACTCGTCCCCTGCTCCAGCATGGTTCCCTCCCGCGGGAGACAGTCCACGAACTTCTCCGGCATGGGTCCCTTCCACAGGCTGCAGTCCTTCAGTCACAGCCTGCTCCAGCGTGGGCTTCCCCATGGAGTCCCGGCCATCCTGGGGGGGCACCCATCGCCCCGCTCCGGCGTGGGCTCCTCTCTCCCCGGGCTGCAGGTGGGCATCTGCTGCCCCGCTCCCCTCCATGGGCTGGGGGGGGACAGCCTGCCGTCTCCCCATGGGCTGCAGGGGCATCCCCTCCTCCCCCGCTCCTCCTCCCCTCCTTCCTCACTGACCTCGGTATCTGCACAGGGGTTCCTCTCACACTCCGATCCCCCTACTCACTGCAGGTTCCCCTTCTTAACTCTGTTCTCCCAGAGGCGCTACCACCGTCACTGATGGGCTCGGCCTGGGCCAGCGGCGGGTCCGACTTGGAGCCGGGGAAGCTTCTGGCAGCTTCTCACAGGAGCCGGCCCTGCAGCCCCTCCCCTGCTACCAAAACCCCTCCACACAAACCACCGTAAGCTAGTAAATCAGACTTGTAAATTGTAATAGATCCATCCTCTATATGGAGCAAGTAAGGAAATGGGCAACATAATGCAGTGAACAAGGGGGTTATGTATACAAAAATGATCATGCAGATTACCATATTTACTTGCTAAGAGAGTGCACAAGAGATACCAAAATTCACATGAACATTGGGGTTTTTTTCAGGTACGGTGATTCACCAATAGTCATATGCCAAAAACTTCCTACATTTCCTCAATTTCATTCCAAGGTTGCATCTGTTAATAGAACACCCTGAGAGATTTCGTGTGAATCTGTTAAAACAATACCCAGAGAAATTTCATGTGCATTATATGACATTAAAATCTCAGTCTATGCATGTTTATCAAGCTTTCATTCAGAGACCACATGTGAACATTCATATTCTTCATCCCCAGGAAGTATATAGCCAAATCAGCTTTAGTACTCCGTTCACTTGAATCTTTGATAAAAAAACCCAAAGCATTCTGGTCAAATTCAAATGCAATACAAATGCAACACTGACTTAGACTCTTTACTTCTTAAATGTCTTATCTCTTAGTCACCAGAGGAAGCTTATTGAGGCTATGAATAGTTGAAATAAGTGATTGATAATGAAGAGGGGGAAAAGTTAATTAAAGATTTCAAATGAGAATTTTGATACCCTATGTGTTCAAACAAAGTGCCTGCCTTAGATCCTACAAAGCCTTACCCATATGCTAATTTCATGGAAATGAGGTTTATTATACTCTGTGGATTTTTCATTAAACAAGCAGAGACATAACCATATATACTCTTCTCTCCCTACCCCAAGCTCTCACACATCCTGTGAAAGGTGTGATAGCTACTTGCTTTTTATCCATTTTTATCCCTTGTCAACTTGTCTTTGTTGAATTAATATAAAAGAGACAGTATACTGTACAAGATGTATCCCCAGTCTGACTGAACTCAGCATTTCTTATGATCTACTCCAGCACTGTTCATTTCTGCTGGTATCTAAAATGCAAACTCTCCACATGCAAACTACTTATTGGGGATGGTGTCTGGCTCTTCTTAACTAACAAACCGTGCCAGAGACTGTGCTAACATCTTATCATTGTATTCAAAACTGAATCAATTTCCCAAAAATCGCCCCAATGCTCTAAAATTTGCTATTTTGGACATACCTTCAGCATGTATGCACACTTTAGATTCAGAAGATTTTGTCAGATCTTTCTTTGGGCTCTTTTCCTGAAGCAATTACCTCCTCTTCCCACCTTCAGAGGCTTCCACCTGGTCCAGAGTGCAGCCATCAGGACAGGAATATGCAGACTTTTTTTTTTTTTTCTCCTAATCACAGCCCTTTTAACAGAGTATATCACGTACTGGGTTTATGCATGTAGTCCTTTTGCTAAGGAGGAAAAAGAGCCAGCTTGGTTTTTAGATATCAGCAATAAACACTATCTCAAGCCCATCCAGAGACCTCAGAAAGTTAAACTAAACTGCCTGGAAACTTCTTTCAGACTTAATGGTGATGTAACTGCTTAGGAAGCACCTACATGCTATTTTCTGTAGCAGCCTTCTATTCATAACTATTCATAATACCATGTCTCTGAGCACACTGACACAGCAAGCAAAACCTGCTCAAATTCTGTAGTCTTCTCTGCTGCATTTACTCTCTCCACTCTTTACTCTGCCTGAAAGATTAATAGTTTAGTTGACTTTTCTATACTTGCTTGGTCTTCCAACACAGAGTGCTAACCAACATCACAGAGCAGGCTGAATTCTGAATATCAAGCATCAGTGTCACACAACAAAATGACAATGCTAAAAGCATATTTAATTAGCTAAATAAAAGCATGGTACAGATTTTTAATTTTAAACAGAGAGAAGTGTGGAAAACCAGTTCTGATCTGGACATTGTGCATGGCTCAAGAAGGCTAGTGAATCACTTATGCTACCTATTATTTATTCAACTATGTTAGAGCCTGGCTTAGTTCCTTTTGAAATCTGAGGAAGTCATTCCACTTGTTCCAGCAACAGGTCTATAAGGATATACATAAATTCTTAATATTCTGTATATTTTTTCCCCCTTATTTTACCAACATAAAGCTGGACATAAAGGACTCAATTATATTTTTCAGTTATACCTAGTATCCTATATATATATAGGATATATATAACCTAGATGTAACTTAATATCTACTATATGTCATTTGAGGTGTCCTACATATCCCCCAGCTGTCAGTTCAGAAAGGTTTCCTGGTTTACTCTAGTTTTCTGCCATATTTGCAGTGCCCATAAATGTCTTCTGTATACCAAGGCTTCTTAAAAAGCCTAGACATTTATGTTTAGGCACCTTAATCAAGCTCAAAGTGTTGTAATATAGGAATATATCTCTTCTGGAGAATGCTTTGGCTAAAAATACTCATTGAACAACAGCATTACTACTTGTAATGCTTCTTCTTTCCACCAACCTCAGACTCTCTAAAAATTATATAAAGAATGTAAATTCCAGGAATTAAATAATTTTATCTGTTGATTTTAGAGATTTTCCTCCTATCCTTTGCGCTTTTTCTTGGATACTTTACAGTTACGGGTTTTGGTCTTTCTGTTTAGGTAATGTGTTGAGTTTGAGAGGAGTTTTGTAGTCTAGACAACTCCTAAACATCCTGTAGTGATGTCCTAGTCTTGTAGATTTTTCTAACCTACACATTTAGTGTGCTGCTATACGTGAACTGGTGAAGTATGTGGTTCTTTCCAGGGCTATTCTTATCATATAGATTTTGCTCTTCTGCTAAAAATCTCCTGTGGTTTTTATGGCTTTCATAAGAATTAAAGATTTAATAAAAAATGTTGTTCACTTTTGTTTGCTTTGAAACTTAAAAGATTCTCCCCATATTCATCTTGAGGTATGGAAGTAGTAAGCTGTACCACTGCAAGCAAAGATAAATTACCAACAGTAAGAATTAAACCTGGGACCTCTGGATCCAAACACACATATTTCTACTGACAGTGCAAAGGGGCCCTATTCCACAGCAAGGGGCTATGGCAAGGTCATCAGCTTCTCTCTGCACAAAAGAGGGATACGATACTGCCTTCAAAGGTTAAAAAAAAGGTTCACTGTTTTCTGCTGAAGTGCACTTATTTTGATCTCATTTTATAGAATCAAACAAAATATGTGACTACTTTAAGAGTATTACAGTGAATGCTTTATATGACCTGTCAGTGAAGTTGTACTGAGTTCAGGACTTTTCTTTGTAAGTATATTGATTTAAATTACAGTGGGATGCATAGAAAACTAATTAGGAAGCAACACTTGGCTTCCCAGAACAAATACTTTAGGCCAGCTCTTCAAAGATAATGGGCAAAATTATTAACCTCAAGGACATGGCATCCTGTCTGCTAATAAGACATATATGTTTACTTTTCCAAGCTCAGAATTTGAAAATGTAAAGGCTAATGAGTAGTTAAAAGTGTCCTGAGAAGAAAGAATAGGATGTTTCTCAGAATATGGCTGGGGAAACAGGCTGAAGAGTTAAGCAGAGGGAGCGGCAGAAAGAAACAGATTCTATAGAAAGAGCCTAAGATATTGGTGCCCTTCCAGAACAAGGGCGTAGCAAGCTGTAAGGAAAAGCTTCACATGAGTATATGCTGCATTTAGTGGCTTAAAGCATGTTTTCTTTGATGCTTTTCTTCTAAATAAATTACACTTCTAGAAGGCTATCGGTCATATATTACCTTGGCATGGCCGCAGGGAAAAGGGAACTACAGGGTCCAACCATATTTCAGACCCAGCCTTGGAGTGGGAGAACTGCAAGCCAGGAGACAGCCAGAGACCTGAAAAGGACTACATTCATTCAGACTGCAAGAGCCACAGGATACTGGGATACCACTACTTTGTCAAAATAAGGAAAAAAACCAAAGCTCTCTGTTTCATTATAGTTAATATTTTACATTCTAACAGCCCACATCTTTATTTTTCCTCATATACCTCTCGCAAGCATAATTCTCAAGAGAGGACTTTTTTTCCCCCTCAATAAGGGGACTCTTTCTCTTCTTTGTACCATCCAGCTCTTCCTCTGCTTGTGGATCACCTTTAGGCTGCATTTGACCCATTTTGGTCTGAGTAGAAATTGTGTTACTGTTCTAAGATACAGTGCGTGGTGAGTCAGGATGTGACAGCTTTATGACTTGGGTGATAGCACAGTGAACGGGCACATTACAAAAAGGGCAATTACTGTAGGCTTTGTGATGTTATTTACAGTACTTACTTTGCTAACATGAGCAGCATTGTAAAAATGCTAGTTGTTAACACTGCTAAAACGTAATGCCACAGTTTTCTGCAGCACAAGTGGCTGGTATGCTGATAAATGACACTGCATGAAATGGTGGCCATGAAAAGCAAATTCACAGTGAATCACCCTCAACACCAGATTGGAGTAACAGCATTGCAAAGCTGATTTGTAGGCTGATGTTGCCATTTAATGTGGTTTCCATCAAACTGTTCATAAAATTCATAGCTGCAGCTAACCTCCATTACTGTGTCCTTGTACATTCTTCTTGAAAATAACTTGTTTATGAAGCTTCAACAGTGCAGAAGGATACTGTATGATCTGAAGGAAATGGAGGAGCTCCATGTAAACATCACTGCAAAGCAATGCCCAAAAGGCACATTCCCTGTGTGGGCTTCAACTTCTTACTTGCATGTAATGATTATATCGACCAGTCTTTGTGACCATCTCTGCCATGTATGTTGAGACCAGCCTACAGGCAGATGCAGGTCCATAGCCCATAGATATCTATGCAGATACCTAATTTATGAATCTTAACCTGGAGGTGAACTCCACCCTTTATCACTCTGGTAAGTGTCCGGTATCCTTGCAGACCAATGGTATGATTCTCAAGAAACAAGGGCTGTTCAGGATCCATGCAGGTGCCTGGCATGTTACTGCCTTCAGCTCCTTGAAGAGACCTTGATTTGGACACCAGCACCAAATCATTTCTATATTAACATCAAAACCATTTTGATGAAACAGTATATTTTATTTGCAAGTTGCTGATTTCATGTAATGTTTTCCCCTGTGTTGATACATCTCCGCAGTCTCATGGCCAGCTTTGTGTAATTAAATGTTCCACATCTCCAGCCCTTTTACATGACTTAGATTCATGATGAGAAAATACCCATGTCATATCTATAGAAAGGATGACAATAAGATAGAAAAGCAGTCTGTCTGTTGAAGTTCTGAGAGGGAATTTTTGTTTTGCTTGTTTACAGTAATCCCTTCTTTGCTAAAGGTTTTTTTGTTGGTTTGGTTTTTGGTTTTTGGTTGGCTGGTTGGTTTGGTTTTTTACTTTGGAGTATACATAACCTATATAGAAAATATTGCTTCTTTATGCTGGGCAAAAAAGAAGATTCAAATTTATTTTTAAAATCTCACTGTAGCAAAGTTAAGGCATATATTCCTAGATGCCAGAATCAGGGAAATGTTTGCAAAAGAAGTATATATTGCTGAGGTGTACACTTCACACAGTTTTTGACTCATGTTTCAAGTATAGATTTCTACCATAAATTCAGTCTGTGGAAAAGAGTTTTTAACAGTCCAGTAGCAGCTTAACTCTTCCTCTGATTTTTCATAGAAAAGGACTTCAAGTCCTTTTTAGATCAGATTGTATGACTTGCCTAAAGGAAAATCAAACTGGAAATTGTAGCTCCCTTAAAGGTGAATATGATTTTAACAAAGCAAGAAGCCCCGGAAAGACCGTGTGTCCACTATGTTATCTTTGACTATAGATCATGCAGTTAGCAGAATCTTCCTAGAAACTTGCATTAGAGAATGAAGCAAGTATCTCTCTGAGCTTCATAAAACCTGAACTCTGAAAATCTCAGCATTTTTTCCATGTTGGGTAAAAGCAAAAATTAAACAATACAACTTGGAAACTTAGTATTCAATACCGAGAATTGATTATAATGCTGAAATTACCAGATATGTTCATAAATATTCCAGGCTCAGTCAGACAGGAAAGTAATTGAAATGTTTCAATGAGATCCAAGCTTGCATTTCCCTGGATGAACTGCTCAGCCTACTAGCTTGAAAAGGGAAAATACAAAGGGCAAGATTTTCACTACTGATTATGGAACTGAGAGAGTCACTATGCATTTCCTTAAAAGGGGCCTGATTTTCATAAAATACAGAGAAGCCTTGAACGGTCTCAAGCTGAGTACCCCAAGCTAAAACAGCTAAATTTACAAGTCATTTTTGCCAGTCTCTGGCAAGTGGTATATTTAAATTCAGTTTCATGAAAAAAAAAGATATCAAAGAGACAAATCCAATTTGATCATGAGAATCAAGTCCTACTAACTTTAATTATTGATAAAATAGATCAAACCCAGGAAGGATGCAAACACTGCTGACGTCTTCTGCTTTCATTCCTTGTTTGGGCTACCAGGGAAATGGTCTAAACTATCTTTCAACCTAATGTTGCATTCTGAAATTGAAAACAAACAACAACTTCTGCTCTGCAAAGTCCTCACCCACAGTCAGAACGACAACAGCTAATTGGATTAAGAAATGGATTATGACACCCAGCATAGTTTGCATCAGTTAATTGGATTAAAATAGATTGAACTGGCCATTTGGATTAAGGCATAATCAAACTTCTCCACAGACAAAAGATCTGAGTAGCACGTTAAGAGGGGGGGGGGGGGCAGGGAGAGAGAAAAAAAAGATAACGGACAAGAAATGCTTGTTAAGGGGGGGTATGCTACTCTCCTCTTCCTAGCTATTTTTAATGAAGGGCACATTATCTCCTTGCCTAGCAGCTGAAATAACATTGTGTAATGGAAATGAGCTCAGCAAAAGGGCTGTAGTCATTATAAAAGATAAAAATCCCTAGAAATCTGTTTAAATGTTAATAAATAAAAAAAGATAAAAGAAGAAACTAAACATCGCAATACAATGTTACCCACTATGCAAAACTTCCCTGTCTGCATTCCCTCCCCTCCACATTATTGATTTTTAAATTACATTGTCTTTTTATTACTTTTCTCTAAATCTGTCACTGTAAGAACTGACACAAAATCTAATCAAACCGTAAGGAAACCATCAATTTTATCTAGTTATTCAGATGGCTGGTGAATAACATCACAGCCCCTGGTCCTGTTCACAGTAATGAAATCAAGCCCTGGCCTGTGCTTTCTGATTTTAAAGGTTTTGCTTTGGGAGGACTGCACAGCTGAAGAGAACACCTGTTTTGGAGTGTTGAGGAGCAGGATAACAGCACTGACCATTGCAAGCTATTGACCAAAATATTTCTGTATTTCTAATTAAAAGATCTACATACTTTTTAATACTTTCTCATGTATGTGTCTTTTCCACCGGCAAGCCTCGCAAAACTATTTCTTTTCAGAGGTTTATAGAGAAATAGACACCATTCTATCAGTGTCATTTCACTAAGCATCACATGGGAATGCACAAAAAAGTTAGCCGGTGCAAAGAGCCTTAAGCCCTTGCCATTAAGAATGGGCATCAAGCCAAGTGCTGCCATCCATTCCCATCCAGGGGCTGTAGAAAGCCCGTAGTGCTGGCAACATCTGCTGAACTTCTGGGACCTCCAGGAGAGCCACGGGCTTGCAGCAGGTCCAGCAGTGGCTGAGGGTCTGCTTTATCATCCAACTCCCTATTGCAGAGCGGGTGGTAGCCTGGGCTGGTGGGAGGAAGGGCTAGGGAGAGATGTGAGGGAAACAAGTGAGGAAGACAATCAGGTTGGCCACCATGGTCGTTGGGCTCGAGCGTTTGGTCTCCCCCTGTAGCTCCCGTGGCCCATGCAAGCAGCAGGGAAGTGAGTTATTGCACTTCCAGCCCATGCTTAGCTGCCAGGGTAGAGAGGACAGTCGTTTCCTTTTGGGTCTTCTTGCCCAGAGCTCAATCACTCTGGCATTGCTCAAGTGCACTGAATGCACCCATCATTAAACAAAAGTAGTGAGAAGGTCATGAAAACAGATGACACTTGAGGTCAGTGATGGATTAAGTGTCACAGAATTCCAGGACTATGTGAGCAATTTTCCCAGCTGCAGAGTTTGCCAAGAAAAAATCTGTATTCAGCAGCAATGTGATATGTGTTAACTTAGTGTGAAAAATCCTACCTCCAACCTCAACCTTTGCAGAAGCCCCATCATAACCCAAGTAACAGTGCTGCATAATACGTGACTTAAATTAACAGATTAATGGAGACAAGAAATAGCCATAAAATCTAGTCATAAGTCAATGTGTATTGAACTTTCCAACCACTATCTCTAAATCAGCTTGGTTCTGTCCACATTTTCTTTTTCATCTTTCTCAAGAAATTAACAGGAAATAATAAAATCCTGGTAATTTATTAACATAAGAACAAAAGTTGAGGATGGGATGATATACATTCATCGAAAGACACATTTCCTTCCATGATTCAGAAAATAAATTTCCTGGGTTTGGTTTGCTTTGGTCTGCTTTGGTTTGGTTTCAGTCAGAGACCATGCTATGGATATTTTCAAAATTATAGCAAGACTTTTACTTTAATATCATGTAGAAGACACCTGTACTGCCCTTTTAAGAATTATGGAAGAAAGCTTTTTCAAGTGTGACAGACATATAAACAACAATGCTGCATTCTGCAGTCTGGAGGAGTTCAGAGCATGCCTTTGAATGCTGTTTTTGCATATAACCATCTTCCTTATATTTGTTTGAACAGCCAGGACTGCTCTTCTGTATCAACATGAGCATCACATGAAGGAGCACAGCCCTTTTTAGAGAGCTGTGGAAGGCACTTAGCTTCATCAAAAGACAGAACCAAGGGGTTTGGGGGCTTTAGGATCAACCATTAAATTAATCTGCTGCTTACCATCACCTACAGAATACTGCACTTTAGGACAGAAGTCCTGCTGAGTCATCTATATTAACAAGTTTTTTAATGTGCTTTAGTGCTTAACTGTTTTGCTGAGACTCTGCGACTGGCCAGAGAGAACCAGAACCTAAACCTCTGAACCTCTGCACTAGCTGTGCTCAGCTGTGCTGGTCTGGCTGGCCACATCACAGGTATGCCACCACCACCAAACTAAGTGAGGTAAGATTCATCTAGCAGCAGAGTGATTGCCAAGTCAGCACCCTAAGAAGTAATTCATAAAGTGATATTGGCTTTGACCCACCCTCTCTTCCCTCCTCTCCCCCTCAGTGAACCTGCCTGTCAGTCTGCAGCTTCAAGGTGTCAGAAATAAGCTGCTTTGTGCTGAAGTAACCAATTAAGTTTTATTGCTTTATTGATGCCACAGATATAAAATGACTATGTAGAGCATCTGTCATAAAATGCTTGCTTAAGAATCCGTTGTTGGAGACATCAGTACTCCAGTAGAAAGATGAAAGGAAGATTTAAAACGCGTGATGTGGATATGTGTTAGAAGCTAATTACATGCAGTGGGAACAGATACAAGGATGGCTTGCCATCAGCTGTGGATTGCATCTAAGATGTGGTTATCAGTGCTAAAATGTTTTCATAAAACAATCTTATGTGCTGTCGAGCTAGTCATTTTTCTATCATGAATTGTTCCTTCTAGTGATTTTTTTTTGAAGAAGAAGAAAACTCAGTATTGGATTGAGCTCTTATATTGTATAGAGTGGAGTTCTTTTATGGGGAATTCACTAGTACACACAAAACATTAAATGCTGGTCTTGAACAGGGAAGCCTATTGTTAGGAGCCATCTCTGATAGCGATGGCATTAATTTATAGAAATATAAAGAATAAATTCAGCATGAAGAATCTATGACCATATAAATCTATCATGGATCAGTTCAAATGAACGCTGTTGAAAAGAACTGGACTGCCAGTATATTCATGTAACTGCCTGTGACAGAGAAAGTTTACAAAGGAAAAAAGAAATGCTAGCAATAAAAATGGAAAGGTGTCTTTTTCGACCATATTCTTTCATCTTGATATATGCCTTGCTTCTGCGTTTTTCATATGAAAGCTTAAGAGAGTATTGAAATTCTTTAAAAAAGAAAGGAAAAGGAGAAGCAGTGTATATTGCCTATCAGATATAGTCACGGAGGCAGTAGGCTTAGATATACAGATTAGGGAATCTTTTATGCTTTGGTAGCATTGGTCCCTGCATTGTTCTGTGTAGCCTACAGCGGTATTATCTTCTTAATTTGTTATTTTATAAATACTTGGAGCACTGAAATCTTTAAAAAGCCCCAGAACAAAATAAAAAGCACAAACAGCACCACTATTGTCAGTTTTAAAATGGCAAACTCAGATTCCTAGCAGGTTCTTTTGAAAAGAGAAATTGTGTATGAGGATCATGTGCATAGGGACACGTTATCAATTCTGAACGATTTTCAAGATGTAGTCTTGCCTGCTGCTAACACATTATACAGTACTGCAAATCGGATGTACCCTTAAGAAAGGTCAGAAGAAAGATATTTTAAATACCATGGGATTCTTCTTCTTTTTATACAAAAGGCCATGCTTTATTGAAGAGGTTAGGAAATCTGGTATTGTCAAATCCACAGTGCAGAACAATTTTGTGGCACTGAAATAGGAGGGTATGTTATTTACTACATGTGTAAATATTAAAGACCTAAAAACCTGCTTTAACTTAACATTAAAACACATTTTTCATAGATCCAGACATGCATCTACTAAATTCACCCTCTTATTCAGGAAAACAAGGAGGTAGAAGTAAGTATTAACGCCCCCCCACCAAACCTGCCCAAAGAAATATTCACTGATTATTTTCATTCCTTTTTTTTTTGTTTTCAGCCTTTGTTTCATTCATATACCAAGAAGAAATAGTTTAGAAATACTCCCTGAATATTGAAATTCAAAAGAATTAGAAAATTGCAATCCTTTTTCCCTAATCTGATCTACCCTCATTGCTGTCCCTCCAAAGCATTCAACATTTCACTTGATCAAGCTCAAGGCTAAAAGATTGATGAGGAAGTAGTTGTTTTGCTGCCTGATTTTATTGTTTTATTAATAAAATATACTGGTTTTACTGTTATATTTGACCATGACCTGAAAATCATTGTGAGATTAATAATTTCTTTGTGTCCATTTATTGGTCCTGACATGAAACCCCTCTCTTATTGATGCAATGAGCTTTGTAACCATCATGCATCTTCTAGTGAGAAGGAGGAAACCAAGGAACTGCTTCTTTACAGAATGTATTTCCTGCCTTGACATTTCAAGAGTCAAATGCAGATGCTAAATATCTGCAGGTAATGTGGTTTACCCCTATCCTGTCAAATAAGATCAGGTAAATCAAGATGTACCAGGACTGTCTTTGCAGCATTAACAGGAAAAAAATAACTCTGGTTAGAGAGAGTACACAGGAAGGCTGCAGTGGATGTACCTCTGCAACTGTGCCCCATTCCCCTCTGCCCATCAAGACAGCATCAGTCACCATTACCAGACATGTGTCTGTGTATACTCTCTCTGTGGTTACATTTACTCAGAGAGCAAAACCTAGTTATATATGAAACTCTGCTTGAAAACTTGTCTCTGTTGAAATATCCAATTGTCTTGAAAGTTATTAAACAAATTGCAATTATGTGTTCATGCATAGTTGCAGCTACAGTACTATTTTTGTACTTTGGATATTATTTAAAATGATTCATACAAATACACAGTCTTCTTTCATTAGTGCTTTACACTCTATAAATCATAAAATTAAAGTCACAACAGAGCAATAGAGTGTGTATTATAAACACTCCAGCTACAAAATTTCTGGTCCTGAGATAGCTTCTATCCAGACAGGACAAAACATGGGTCTATCTTGTTATTAGAGTTCATTAGGCAGGTTGCATATATGTAGGCTGAATTCTTGGGTCAATCAAAGGAGACACTGGAAACATGAGTTAATCCACCCTGTGCCATAGTTCCTTATCTCAAAAACATGAAAAATTATTGCCTCTCCCAAAGGGATGTAGGAAGTACAAATCTATTAACGGTTGTGTAAATTTGGATATTACAGTGTTGAGGACCATAGCGAGAGCTCTTTATATCTTTATATGTTCTTGATTTCCTTCCAACTTTTTTATGATCCTTAGTCCCACCACCCTCTGGGAATTCCTACAAATATTTCTCCATCTCATCTTGCCTCTTTGTTTGCATAACGTACGCTGGTTCACCACGACTGAATCCAGCGGTGGCTGGGGTCATGCTGTAAAACTATGAAACTGGGAGCATAATCACATGGTTTTAATGGGGATCAACCACCTCCTGAACCCTTCCTGTAATGGTAGTCTATCTTAATATATGCATTAGTGAGGAAAATCAATTAGATTACCACCATTTAATGAACTGTTTCTTGTTGGCCAAGTCAGGGTACCTGACTATGTTTACCACAATTAAAAAAATAAGCCATAAAGGGGATAAAGTAGATGCATTTCATTTCTGAGTGAGGCAGGCTGAGATTTCACACATATTCAGATAGCAGTGAAAAGTATTGATTGGGTTTGTTTGTATTCAGTCTTCCCCTGTGGACAAACTACAAGTCACAAACTACAATCAATAACTAAACCCCTTCTTTGGCATCTCCCTGCAGCAGACTAGACATAACCTTCTCCCATTGCTCTTCCTCTCCCTGAACTATACGTCTTGATTTGGACTACACCTTAGCAGGGATTCTTGACAGAATGCTTAAGACAAGGAATCAAATCACTGCAGCACAGTTACGCATACAGGTACAGTCAAACATTACTTCAGTTCGGGTTAAGCTACATAGCATATTTTTCAGATCATTAAGGGTGACCCAATGTTTGTACTGGTGCAAGGATTAGCATTTAGTTTGAAAACTTCTGGGCTTTTAGCTTTACAGTTCCTAGTACATCTAGGGTTTCAAGCACTAAGAAATCTGTGATCATGCATTTGCTAGCAGTTCACATTGCAATGTCAGCAGTGAGTGTCTTGCATGGCTCTACACAGGAAACGGCCATAAACGATCTGGACTAAATTTCCCCTTTTCCCTCAAGAGGACTTCCAAGGTCAGAGTTGAGGTCATTAACAGGACGGTGTGGGGAAACTCACACTGCAGCTATCTCTCGTGTTTGCAGCTCATGGATAAACAACGGACTTCATTCTAAAATATTACAGTTCATTAATCTTCATAAATACAAATATTTATAATGAAGTAAGAATGTACTTGCCCTGTACACAGTGCCTGCCTGGTTTGCTTCCCTTTGTGCCGTTCATTAACTGTTTTAATACAAGCTTCAGTTCCAAGGTGTGTTGTGTTCACTCTTCATCCATCTCTCCATGTAAATCATGCACAGAGTATCTGAGAAGGTAGGGGTCATCTTCCTCTTTGTGGATTTTGTTATGGCGTTTAGGAGAACTTAATCCTTCCAACTCTGTCCTCTACCTCCGAGGTTGACAAGGCCATGAGAAAGAAGGTACTTTCTCCAATTGCTTTGAAAATCTTGGGAGCACCTTCACAGTGTACAAAAAACCCAATCCCATAAAAGTTTTTTTGTATTCTGTTCCCAAACTGTGTCAAGCACTCTTCAAAAAAAGGTGCTGGTCCAGAAGAATAGTATTTTCAAAACAGACTTTCCTTTTTGGTTATTTTCATTTGAACAAAAAAATGTTTCATTCTGCTCCATCAATGCAAATGTGTGTCAGTATAGCAATGTGCCTACCGCTTTATAACTGAGATCCGTATTTTGTCCACTGCGCTTACCTTTCAAAAACAGGTTCAGCACTCACAGCTGCAAGGAATGATTTTTCATAATACAGAGCAGTAATAATGATGCTGTTTCTCTTGTAGAGCCACTATAACTGACATAATATCATATCTAATGGGCCACTGTCAACAATGAACCATCCATGAAAGAGCACATTCAGCACTGTCACTTTCTAGGCAATTAGTTTCACCATTTAAATTATTACATTTCCAGTAATATTATGGCAGTGACATATGCACATCAAGAAAAAACTGTATTCTGGCAATTCTTCACCCATGCTAATTGCTTGCAGACCTGTGGAAAAGGCAATAGAAGGAAAAAAAGGAGAGAGAGGGGAGAAGGTAAAACAACCCTGTCAATTTATGAGTCCCTAATGGAAATGACTTAACAACATTAGTAGTGTACTATATGTATATCAATTTACAGATACGTAGATGTTGCTTGCATTGTTTTTACAAATATTTGCTTGGTTAGATTGCTAGTTTCATAACATTAACTAATGGATCAAAATTATCTAGTACATGTTTTTTCTTTTAGATTGCAAACATAGAAAAGTAGTTCTACTTAGTTGCTCAACTTACTAACAGAAACCAGTCTCTCTTCTATACACAATTAAGCTTTTGCCTTTTGCTATGCCCAGTGACCAGTGCAGATCAGCAGCACCATATAGCTTACACCTTAGTGCAGGATTTTCTAATAAACGGCTAGATTTTTGCTCCAGCCAATTCTGTGAACTGGCCAGAACAGGAGTGTACTCTGGCACCATCTAGCAAAAGCACAAAGTAACTCTCATTCTCCTTCTTTCTGAGTACAAACTAAAATGGGGACATGAAATAACTAAATAGGGAGAGAATTCAAAATATTGGCACTGGGCCTCTCTTTTGACACAGGTGAAAGAGTGCTTTAAGGATCATTTGTAAATATGTACCCACTGCTCAAAAGTCGTTTTGTGTTGTAATAGGAGAAACTAATTTCTTCTATTTCAAGGCAAATGGAATGGAATATATAATCTACAGCAATGATTTATGTCTCTGCAAAAGGGGATTAAAAAGCAAACTCTCATTTCTTAAGTGTAGGCTTCTGCTTTAATCTTACTTGAAATCACCGAGGCAAACACCAATTGTCTCCTGAGAACTGGAGTGATTTTAAGAGTGATTTGTTTACTGGCCATGGAAAAGCCACCTGACCCTGGTTTTCAGTATATCCATATATACAATGGAGAAACAAGATTTCTTTTACAGGATTGTAGAGAAAACAAATTCTTGCACACTTACTGGTTGTTCTGAAAGCACGACCCAATCTCAAGCAACTATTTTCCTTCTTATTAATACTCTAATCAGAGAGCTTTCAGGCAGAAGCTTAAACTTTTAAAGGGAAATGAACAGCCAAAACCTGGAGATAAGAAAGGAAAATGTGTTACTGTATTAAAGAGAGCAGTTCCGCTGTTCTTGCTTTACCTCGGGTGAGCTCCTCAGCTAGTATAAATTGCACTCCTTCTCACTGGCTTCACATGATACCCATTTACATTGACTGAAGGCCTGGCCTGTGTTTTCTAGCAACTCTGACCTTAGAAATCCCTTTGTTTGAAGACTTTTTATGGAAATCTTACCTTCAAAACGTTTATTTTTGAAAGACAGAGGCAGTCGGAGAAGGTTTTTCATCAAATAATTGCTAACTGCTCTAAATAGGGCTTTAGTAAAGTTAAACACAATTAGCCTGACTTTATAAATACTATTGTTTGGGCTCATGTTTTAATTTTCTTCTCATCAGATGACTTGTTCTATAAATACTTCATTTTTTTTCATCTCACATGTGCCATCTTGCTTGCAATTTCTGATAGTTGTTTGGGACGGTTTATAAAGAGCAGGGGTTCCTTACTGCTGGCAATTTATCCAGTCATTTTAACGTATCTGTCAACTTTGGGTAAATCAGGGGAAAAATTGTTTAGCAAGAGGTTTGAATCTAAAAATGTTAAAACCGTGTAAATTATTTCAGACATAAATCAGTAACTAAAATGCCCAGGTATTTGTAAGCACAAAGTTTATTTTAGAAGTTTACTGATGGACTTTTTCTTGCCCTTCTCCATTTACCTGAAAGAAGGAATATATTTAAATCTCTATTTAAGCCTCATTCCATCCTCTCTTTTCCCACCTATTCTTGTTTCATCCCATTGCATCCTCTATGAAAAAAGCTAACTTTTGGAAGATCTACTCTGGAACCTGAGTGCATTCAAATTCTCTTCAATACTTCATTAACTAATTCATATACCATTATATAATATCTGTGAAACTCTGACAGGATAGAGCACAATTCTGATTTTCTTGCCTCTCCAAAGGGACACAGGCAGTTTCCAGGTCTGAGGGATTTTCTCTTCCTGGCTTCTCTTAGTCCCTATAGTGCATATTCAGGCTACAAAGAGCTAAATGCTTCCATCTGCAGGGTGTAACCTCGAGATACGTTATAGACCTCTCAGCTCTTTTCTGGGCCAACACATAACTTGATAGAGACATATATGAGCACAGCGGGTTATCAGTGAGCAATACGCATCCGTACCTTGCCTCTCGCAGCATATGTGGGCACAGCAGTCCCTGACACAGCGGGCTCTTAGCAGGGCTCCTTTCAGCGCCAGGCTCTTCTCGTGGGTGGGATGTCCCCACAGTCACTGCCTCCCCCAGGGGCCCCGAGTCCAAGCACAGCTAGCCAAATCCTAATTCCAAGTCACGCTGCAGCACCGAAGGAGCCACGTGAAGACTGCAGCAAATGACCATGCCAATAAACTGCAGCAGAAGGGCACCAGTATAACACACACGACCGGTCTGTGCTCCTGCCACCATTTCATGGGCTGATGGGAGGACTTGGCCTAGGATCTCATGGAGATCCACAACGTCAGCTGATTATAGGTGCATAGCTTTTACCCAAATGCATTTTTAAGAACAACGTTTGGAAATGTTTTTACGTGATTGCATATGTTACTTAGCCACCTGCATTGGCCTTTCCATACATAAAGACAAATTTTTGTTGGCTTCTTGACATGAGTTTAAAATATGTTTGTGAACGTAGCTATGTGGGAAATGATTGAAACTGGACCTTCTTCCATTCTGCTGGAACAATCCCTATGGCTTCAGGGTAAACCAAATGGAAGGCATTTTATTTAAGCTCTGGCAAGTCTCCATGCTCCAATTTTTCACAAAGTCATGATGCACGTACACCGAAAAAGTTGACATATTCAAAGTCTTTATGCAGCACAAATGTCATACTAATAATAAAACAAATGGATTATGGTTTAGGCCTGGGTTTTTGTACTATGCCAAATTTCCCTGTAGGATGAACACCAGAGAAATTATCTCTGGAAAAACAGACTGATTATACTCAGTTTCATTAATAAGCTGTTGGTGTCTTGCTCTAAAAGATCTACATATGCAAATACTGGCCTTCATATATTTAGATTTTTCTCTATCACCCCAAGACTGTCCTAGCTCTCTGCAGCTGTGTCCTTTCCAAGCTGTCAGACTCGCATATTAACTGATATTTCATCAATTTGGCCTGAGCTGCATTTGTAACTGAGCCCCAAGGGGAAAAGCTAATGCATTAAACACAGAACATTAGCCTCCTGGAAGTCGTATTTCCTTCAGAAGGAAAGAAGCCTTCCTCAGTTGAGCTGTACAAACCAGAAGCACCAAGACGGCGTGGAGAAACTCATATTGTTCCTCGTGAATTTTTCATGAGTGTTTCTGCCCATGCATCTCTAACATCCAGCCTTACTTTACTGACCTTTACTTATTCTCATCCCCATGGTAAAGATGGGAAAGGTAAAAATGATCTGGTCCTCCACTTTTGGGGGGATATTTGATACATAAGGAAAACAAAGATGCTTCTTTTCTGTTTAAAAGGAATTGAGGATACCAGGGAGGAGTATTTGGAGCTGGGAGTGGGAATCCGGATGGATGGATGTTAGTTTGCTAGTCCATAGCCCAATGTCTACAGAATCATGCAGTGCCGGAGGTAGTTAGTTTGTAGCTGCACAGATGGTCATGGATGATAAGACTTGCCTCAGGCAGGAGAGCTGTTCTTGCTTATTCTACTGAACTGCAGCCTTAGATATCTGTAGCTAAATTGCTTTGATTTTTTTTATTGTAAACTCCTCAAGTTAAAAGGGTAAAGCTCAATTTACGAACACGATGTCAGAAGGCGAAGTATAAAATGCAAGCATCCCTTAACCTAGCTTAAATACAAATTTCAGAAACAATTTCATTTGAAATACATTTAACTTGCAAGCTTACCAATCGCATCATTTCCCATACAGTTCAAATCAAGACTCGGCAGAACTTTCTCATTAATGCATTAAATAATGCAGATGTCCTTTTTTTGCCCCCTTTGAAGTGACATATGCTTCAATTTATTTTTAATCTTCTAAGTGATGTTGTAAGTAAAGCCGCCCTGTGTGACATATGAAGTTACTATTTTCTTCATTGCTGTGGATCTGGAGAACTCAGGCAGTAGTGGCTAAACCCAGATTGAATCAGGCTGTTTAACTTAAACACCAAGGAATGAAAGCCAGCATTTAATTGTGAGGACATACACAAAGGCAAATGCAATGAATTTGCCCCTTGCACTAAGACACAGAATACACTAAACACTTAAAACCCCACATCTGCACTTTTCTTTTACAAGGCACATTTTCGTTGCCAGATGAAGCCTTTCAGTTGTAGCTGGGTGGAACAACAGTGTCATCCAGTGGTTAGTTGGCTAACCACACAATTTTCTTCCAGATTTTCCAAAGTGTGCAGCCCAAGCTTTCTGCGTTGCTTGAGAGATGACAGCTTGAAAATGAGCTGGCATGAACATCTTGCTCTCTGCATCACATCTTTAAGCAATATTTCAGGTAACAGAATGGCTTTCTGCAGCGTCAATGCCAGGGGAAGGAGAACAGGTTCCATGAGGAACCTGTCAGCCTTTTGGGGATGAGGTGCAATGAGCAACTGTTTTGCTTCAGGCTGATGCAAGCAAGGAGAATTTGCAGCTCTTACAAAGTTGTGGTCAAGGCCATTTCAACAGATGCTTTTAGGATTTGACCCTGACAAGCCCTGTAAGAAGACTGCCCAGAAGTCCAGCTAGCCCAAGGAGGGCGAGGCGAGAAGGCCCTCCGGCTTTGCTAACCTTCCTCAGCCTCTGGCATTTGCAGCCCAGGGGCTTCCTAAACCAGAGGCAGCACCTCCGTGTTCAGCCACCTGTCATAGATTTTCACCCTGTAGTTTGTCCAGTTCCTTGATAAAACTTTGATCCCTCCACATGCAGGGAGCCTCATGGCTTGTATGTACCTGTGCGGGAAAACAGCTTCTCTTGTCTGTTCTGACTCCGCCACTAGTCCTTTCTCCTTCTTACGCTGGAAAAGGAAATGAATCATCTATCCCAATGCACTTTTTCTAGGCCATCACAGTGCCAGATCTCCCCTCATCCACCTCTTTCCAACTGCCAGACTGTACTTGATCGCAGCAGCCACTCCACATCTTTGAGCTTCTTTGACCTTCTCTGTGCCGTTACCAGCTCTACAATATCCTTTTTGAGACAGAGAGACATGACTGCAGATAACAGTCAAGATTGAAGATGGCATTTTTGGCAAACCTGGAACTTACTTTCACTTTCAATAAAAGAAAGACAAAATTAATAATGCAGTTTTGTTTCATTTAAATAACATAAAGATCTTCACTAGTATTAAAATAATTGATTTGGCTTTATTGTTTTCGTGCATTTTCATCTGACCTAAGGATTAAATATTAATGCTACTCTCTATATAACGTATCTACAGTATTTAATATTTTATACTGTGATTTGCCATGGTCTAAATGAAATCCTTTAATATTACTTAACTGAAACTTTCTGACATTTTCAAAATAAAATGCAATAAATGCTCTGATGTTTCCAAACTTAGGGACATAATTAAAAAAAAAGATCCAGTCTGTCATAAAATTCAAAATTTCCATTTCAGTTTGGCATAAGGTGGTTCAAAAAAAAATTCCATGGGAAAAAAGTTCTATCTTCTCAAGGCTAGTTGCAAGAGTTTTCCAGATGGGAAATGATGCAGCTCCTCATGGGAATATAATGCTTTCCATATATTTTGTTAAAGGAGTGCATACGATCATTTTGGAAAAGATATATTAATCTCAAGATTTATGTTTTGTTTGCAAGAAAAAGATGCTGCCAGGGAAAAAATAAAACCTAAAGGACAGCCTAGGAGAGGCCATCCTTATGACTAAAGAATTTTTTTCGCTGTGAAAGATACCATCCTTTTTCAAGGCTTAATTTTCCTTTCCCTTGAATGGAATCTTTAAAAGAAATTCAACGGTCTTAGAGTCCAAGACCCCTCTCCCTCCTTTTGTCCATGCAGCCTCTCTATTTTACTGCAGGAGAGCACTGGAGATAAGGAATTTTATAAAAGAACATAAACAATTTAGGCACAATTAGATATGTGTTCTTAAATCTGCTAGGTGCATTTAAAAGTCTCCCTAGACAGGTTATGACCATTTATATCCTCATTTATATGGCCTGCCAGGACTACTTCTTTAAATTAGTTTGAAGCAGGCCAGATAAACCTAGAAGGAAGTCAGTTGTCTTTTCTTTGGCATATAGATAGCCATTGCTTCTGCTTTCAAGGCTAACAACAAACAAGATGAGGGTAGAGATAAAGAGGACAAAGACTGAACCACCTTTTTCCTTAAGAGCTCACCATGCAAGCAGCAAAATGTCAAGACGAATTGGATGAAATAGTAGAGTAAACTCCAATAGGAACAATACATCTTTTGAAAAGAAAGGCTGCCAGATAGCCTGAAAATGTTCCTTGGCTAGATTACCTCTTCCCCAGCAAAGCTCATGAAATCATCACGCTAAGCAATCACAGATAAAATGATGGGGTAATTATGAAGGTTTGAGCCATAATACTTGAACTTGGCAAAAAAGCAAGATAAAAGCTCTCTGTTCATTAGTGTTATTAGGTTTCAGTTTGTGCTGAAAATCTATGATATTTTAAGGAGCCTGGAAGCATAACTCAGCTTGAAGAGTAATTTCTGCAAGAGCATACAATGAAAGAAAAGGAGAGCATGTGTGATAGCATCTCTGCCAGTCTAACTGGAACTGGGTGCTGGGGGGGTGGGAGGAGGCCAGAGGAGGTATTATAACGCTCCTCAAAAGGTAACATTGCTAAGAAAGTTTTGGGGAATGTGTGTTGAGAATCTGGAGGAAGAAGGCAGATTTTATATGAAGGTGACCTCAGAAACACATAAACAGAATATTATCACTGACCTCTGCCTACAGCAAGAAGAGAAAGCTGTACGTTCCTGAGGCGGGGAGTGGGGTCACAGCTACAGACACAGGTGCTGCCCATATGTCTTTGTATTCTGATTTTAATGAAACTATATAACACTGATGTCGTCTTTTTTTTTTAACCCACTGTTTGATTGGTTTGTTTGGGGTTTTTTTGTTACTGGGTTTGGGGGTTTTTTGTTAGTTTCCTTATGTTTTTTTGCAAGGCTTGCAGAGGTGTGTATAGCTGCAGCTGTCACACGGCAAAGCATGTGTACACACACATATGTTCTGGTTTCATACGAAATAAGTTTTCCAGCCTCCAAGAAGAAAGAAGCAGGAGAAGGCTGCCGGTGACTTCATGTGGTAAAGTCTGCAGCCATCCGAACAGTAGTGCACAGAAAGTTCAGGTTATGAGATGGGGAGAGAAGAAGTAAGTTCATTCACAGAAAGCGAAAGGCTGAGAGGCAAAAAGAGACCTCAGCTGCAAGAAATCTTAAAAAATAATGGCAGTATATGGACAGTATAAATGCGGGCACATACAGGGTGAAACTCAATATCCAAGGCAATACAATGAATTTAACCTCCTGTTCCTAAAGCAAAGCTCCTTTCAACATGACTCTCTCTGCCATTGTTTGAAGTCAGTCCTTCACAACCAAACCACCCCTCACCCAGGCTGCAGGCTGGCGGGGTGGACATCCCCTAATCCACCTAGGCTTACAAAACCCAAGAAGACACCTCCACTGACACGGAGGGGGAACAGACGTAGCCTCTCCCTAATCTCTCCACGCTGCTCAGGACAGTTCGGTCAGGCTGTGCTTCAGAGAACAGCAGAGAGGCGGCAGAGCAGTAGTACTCCTGCCCCGTACTGCAGCAAGTGAAATACTCCAGACCCTCACAATTGTGGCTGTAATTCCATTGAGGGTTTCTGGTGACATTAACCAACCCCTTAAGTCTTTTTCTTGATGGAATTAGAGACCTGCTATGGTCTGCGGGATAGACATCGATGCTGATGTCATTAGCATCAGAGCTGGCTCTGCCTGAAAAGGCTGAAGCACTGAAAAGCAGCTTCTAAAAGTAAGAGTTATTTGAAATAACATTTTAATGGGAAGCTAAAGAGCTCACACAGCATAGCTCAGATGTAGCTTTCAAGACAACTGTAGCTGAAAGATATATCAATATACAGAGAAATCAAATGTGCTGTTTACATTATTTGTTTTAGCATGGTACTTCCTTGCTTTTCTCCTTGCTTTTCACCTTACTTGCACCAGTATCCTCTAAAATAGCATCACTGAAGGCAGTGGGATCAGGTTGCATAAACCCATCTGATGTGAAGTCAGGATCAAGTTTTAAATATAAATATATTTCTAGTTCTAGGACAGCTACTGGACAATGGTGGAAACCCTCATTACCTAAGGGGCAGTTTTGTGCCTGGAGCTCTGTTCACACAGGGCTTCGCCTTCCATAGGAGGCTGCCTAACTGGTTTCTGCACTTTGTCATTTTAAGTGGCCTAAAAATATGCTGACAATAAAAGCTTTTTTGACAGTTGTGTAGAGGCCTCTAGTGGGGAGATAAACAGAGGGTGGAGGTTATTCATCCTTCTCCGCCCCGCCCCCCCCCAGCCTAACACTCCACCCAAGTCAGCAGAGCCAAAAATGTGTCTGCTGCAGAAGCTTTCTCTTATTTTTGAAAGTTAATCTCCTCCAGAACTGGATTACCACCGGCTAATCCCTTTAACCACAGGCACATAATGTTGGAAATGGATAACTTGCTTAGAAACCTGCTCAGAGCACACGCATTTAAGACACATACGCGGCCTTTTGGCTGCTCGGCATCGCGCCTGTTAGAGCAAACACTGCCCGCTGCTACTTGCTGGCTCCTGCCTTCCTTAAGAGGCCTGTCGTACCCTTCCTATATACATGACGGAAGGGTATTTACTGAGCTGTTGTGCGCTACCCTCCACATTATGCTGGAGCTCTGCTATTCCACCTCCTGCCTTCTCGGAATGTGTTTTATATTTTAGTTGGAGAGCTGTAGTAAAGATTTTAAATGAGCGGTTTCTGCTCATTACACAAGCCTGCCGCCCTATTAAACAGATAGATGTTGAGCTTCTCATTGTGCTGGAGTCTTCTGCAGCAGTTTGTGTACTGTGCCCCACACTACACTGCTTTTTATTTACATTTCAAAACACCTGTCTAGCACTGTGCATGCTGCACAAAAATTAAAATTACAGCCTAGTGCCGGAAATATGCTAAATATTTCTGCCTCATTGATACTGCACTGGAATGTGTAAGAGGCAAGAGGAAAGAAAAAGCATTATTATTTCATTCAGAAAGTGTATGAAGAACCAGAGCTTTTTGATCAGTAGTGTGAAGCATAAAGGTGAGTTATGGTAAGGGAGTAATAATACATCTTGGTTGATGAGTCAGCACTGAGCAGGGAGGCAGCGACATTGTTTTTTACTCTGAGCATCGCTGGTATTTGTTCCACAATCAGACAGTATCTGGGATATTGATTAAGTATAGATAGCAATACTGGTTATAGTCTAATCATGTAACTAGAAAGCAGCTTCTGAACGTATAATTACTTTTACAGAAAATCACCCATGCTCTGTGCTGAATTATCATATAAAAAGGAATATTATTAATATTCCTTAATGGCACAGAGGAGAAGGTAATGATGATACAGTATATTCTGAGTCTCACATTAAAGACTAACCCAGTGCTACATTGTGATTCAGGGTGTGAAGTTAGAGGCAGTCAAAAGCATTCCTACCTATCTCATAACCTTGAATGTTGATACCTGCTTGATGTAAATGGAAGGGGCATTTTACTTTTTCAGCATAGGTAAACCTCAAATTTACAGATTCTTTTTATAAAATGGTCTTTGCATTTGCCTGCAGGTTCTCTGCAGTACCAATTTCTAATCAGGTATGTGTTTTCATTATGTATAATGCCTAGAAAGTCATTCTGAGTTATCTATGACTAGAAAGTTCTAAGCTGGTACAAAGAGACACTGTATGAAACCAGGCCCTGTCTAAAAGTCACTGATAATGGAGAGCAAAGGCATTATTTCTTTTTGTCATTTTAATATTGACCAGCAGTGGTGTAATCAATTAAGAAGAGTTGTTAGATTCACAGATTTCTATTAAGTTGGAAATACAGAAGTGACTGTATGCCAGTATACTGTATGTACATCTCTTCTGTCTCCTAGGCATAACAGGGAAACAATTTAACACTGTAGTTCACCCAACATGTCCTTATCTATCAGCCAGCCCCTTTATCATATGTTTGTGCCTCCATTTCAACAGCAGGTACCAAATGTCACACTTGTATTTACTACTGCATGGTTCTGCTGAGGCAGCTCCTCAAAAGCTTTTGTACTACAAAACCCAAACTTGCACCAGAAAAGACTTTAAAAAAATGCACAAAACCTGTGCCAAGCTGGGTGTCTGCGTTGGATCGGCCACTGTTGGCAGAAATCCAAGGTCTAGGTAAACTGTTTTGGAAATGGTTCAGATGCTCGGGCAATGTCTAGTCGACAACCAGCATGTGAGCTTCACCTGCTGCCATGAGATTTCCAAGGAGACAGCTGGCAAGCGAGGAAGTCCATCAGCCCACGGAGGCTCAGAAACGTCAATGCTGCCCTTCTGCACGCATCAGCCAAAGCAGCCTGAGGATGGTCTTCATCTCCAGGGGACAACTACTTGCAACAGTGAAGTTGTTGCAGTCCTGTCAAACTGAGAAGTGTTTTCCGTATGCTGAAGATTTGTTGTTTTATTTATGATGCCGTGATGGCTTACTGTAATGAAACGGTGCAATATGCGCTGTAGTCTCACTGGAGCAGAAAGCAGAAATCATCTTCATTTATTAAGATGAAGACTTTAAGTATTGTTATTCCTTAAAATAGTTCTTAAAGGAGGTAACTGAATCTACACAAGACATTAACTTCCAGTCTGTGGAATGGGGCTGGCTCTCAATGCTGCAGTGACTAGGAAGTGGTCAGATAACTCTGATGACAGAGACCGCATAGATGTTTCAATTTAATTATGTACAGAAAAATTTACAGGTTTTAATTCTAATCCCCCTCCATTTCCTACAAAATTCAAGGGTGCTTTCATTAATTGAAAGACCTGACTGTGATGTGAGATTTATAAACCTGGATTTTAAATTAGGTAATTTAGATTACTTGGGATAATCCAAAGCACATTCTTAGTTTGACTGGCAGAGGCTTTGGGTCCCAAAATGTTGAATTCAGATCTTTTTCATTGGCCTCTTGGGAAGACACCTTGGGCAGAGACTGCTGCCCCAGAATAGGCTACAGGTCTCAGCTACATCTGCATGTTCAGCTGACCACTGGTGCTGGCTCACCTATACTGTTAAATTGTTAGCACAGTCCTGAGAATGTTTAATGAACTAATACAGACATCTCTGTTTCCAGGATGAGAGTGAATGACTCAAGAAGCTATAGAGACCCCACCTTCTGGCTGTTATCAGTCACCTTTTACCACTCCAGAAACCAATATTTGATATTTTCAACCCATAAGTCAGGGGCTTTGCAAAGGTTCCTAAACTGTGACTGTTTATTTGAAATAGTACAAGCCATAGACAGATCTTTCAATCACTGCAACACCCGGATGGAGCCTCTGCCTCAGTTTCTCCAACAGCTGTGCATGTTCTCTGCAAGCTGGGCTGAATCAGCTGGGACATCACAAACCTTTTTGTGCAGTTTCTCCTGGAGAAATGCTGCTGAATCTCCTGCTTATCAAGGCACAAACAATTCTCCTAGTTTGACTACAAATCCTAGCACTATATTGCCCTGTAAGAGCTATTCAAATGTTGCTAGTCCATGCATTGAACCCAAGCATTATGGCATCTTGCGCTTACCTTCATAAGACAAGAAAAAATGAAGCAAGAGTTTCATTGCAAGTGTTTAGTACAAGGAGTTCATAATTTTAAAATCAAGAATTGCAAATAAACAGACCTGTAACGGGTAAGGAACCCAAACATAAGTGCCAAGGAGTTTTTATGTCCACTATATTCTCACCTTAACAAATCAAAATTATTTAAAATTACTTTGGTGGCACAACAAGAACTGGTTGACTGTAGAAGGAAAGATACCACTGCTTAAGAAACAGTATTTGCCTCACAGTAGTAGGCAAATTCACACATTTTGGCAATCATTTGCATGTTTTTGCCTCATTCACACGTTTTGGCAATCAGTTGTTTTTGTGGTGGAACAACAGAGAATGTACAGTTGGGAAAAGACCTTTTTTGTTTTGTTTTGTTTTGTGTAAATTTAAATCTTCTACATTGAACATCTGATAATGCAGCCAGAGCATGCATTGAGGGGAGCCTGCCCAGTGAGTCACCTGGATGAAGTCAACCTGGCCAACATTTTTTTTAAAATAAGAGAAGTAAAAATTTATAAAAGTAAGTGCAAGAGCAGAAGGATGACAAGGTGCACTTTTTCTACCTCACTGTTTCCAGAACACACACACACCAGAGAGTACCAGGCTCTGTTTGATTAGTTGTGTATTGACACATCAAACTGTTTGTTTCAGTGAATTCGTAACGAAAGGACAGAACACTCCAGCAATTTGTTTCTTAAAATACGTAAACTTTCTTGGGGCCAAACTGTGGTGCAACTTCCAGAGCCACACAAGGGAACAACAGGGCTCAGACACCCCACAAAATATTGCACTGTGAGTCGCTGCTAGAGCAGGGTGCTTGGTGATTCAGCTTGCCTTGCAGTCTGCTGCTGGAGCAACATAACATTATCCAGCCCTTTGCATGGCTCTCACAGCAAAGCCACAGTTTGGCTTTTAAAGGATAAACCTCCATCGCTATATTATGCCCGAATTGTCAGCGTTAACATGCCAACAGTTAGGTTTGGAAGTTACGTGGTGTTACTGGTTAATATAATGGCCAAGCATGTGTAAAGTGGGAATTCTGAATTTTGCAGCAGGATATTTGTAACAACATAGTTTTTCAAGGCAAAATTCAGTGTCGCTGTTGGTGGCAGAGTGTTGGCAGAGTCTGTGTTGGGGTTGGGGGGTGGGGGAGTGGAAAAAGGGACAGGAAGGTTGAAGGGGGCCAAAGTCTCAATGACTGGAGCTTAGGTGAGAGGGTGTTGAAGGAAAAAGTGTGGCAGAAAGGAAAAACAGCAGAGAGCTATAGATGGAAATGTTTTCCTTTCCTGCTACTGCTGGGGTGGGAATAGGGGCAGCAATTTTATCTGGGTGGGAGCAGTTCATGCCTTGAAGTAGTAACCATCCCTTATACTCCTGTGTGGAGGCTGGAGCTGGGGAGTATATAAGGTGGAATAGCCTGTCTCAGGGCAGCTGCCTGCTCTGACCCTGCCTTGAGCAATCTGGAGATGTCCTGCCTCAGATTTTGGCTGTCACAAACAGCTAGAGCTCCACTGACTTTGGAGTGCCACCTCTTCCTTTCCATCTGCCAGCCCCAGCAGCAAGAGGGACAAAGGCACATTGCGTATGTAGCACGGTGCTAATGGGAATGGCCACCTGTGAGCTTTTAAATCATATGTTCATTGCAAAATTCACGTCTTGTTTAAGGGCTGTGCTTACCGTGCTCACAGCATTGGCTATGCACGTCAGCCTGAGAAGCCGTGCGGCATTCACAGGGGAGCGGGAAAGGGTTAAGAGTCAAGCTGGACCGTATGCGCAGCTGCAAGTTCAGATGAACCCTTGCAGACATTGCTCTTCACTGTTTGTACAGGGTTCAGTTTCTACTGCACACCAGCACACTCGCATACCCCTGCTCGCACAGACACAAGCACGCATCTACACACACGAGTACCCCTCTGAGAAGATTACAGTAACCAGCAGTTATAATTTTACTTAAGCCTTCATGACGTTTTTAATTAAAAAGGCTTTAGTGCTTTTCTAGCATGACATTTGATTGCACTCTAGATAATGCACCCTTGCCGATTCTGGCAGCAGTAAAGCATTTAGAAAATATATGAAATATTTTTATAAGGAATTTTGCCTGATCTGTCTTCAATGAAAGACACAATGACTTCAAACCATGTGTATTCCTTTCAATAAAACCACAACATATGCCAGAGCAAGATAGCTGAAGAAAATCACCCTGTCCAAACTACTGTCCATTCTAAACTGTGTTTTCATTCTTGCTGCCTAGATTCATGTTTATGTTTCATATAAGAATTTACTCAAATTTGTTGCACCATTTTGAAGTACTGACTGAAATGTAACCTGCTACAAGCTGCTTCTTGCCTGTCTGGAAAAACCTGGGTCTGATGCCCTTGTCATCTATACCATTATAATTTATTTGACTTAATCCTGATTTTCATCTCAAGCAGAATCACAGTTCCTCATTCCTCAGAAGCTGTCAGAATTATGCTTTATTATTATTTTTATCACTATTAATATTTATATTCCTTTGATTTATTTGCATGTATTCCTTTATCCACTTTGGTCAGCAATAATCACACTTTGCTTAAACATGGTACCTTGTTAATCTCTGACACTGAGCTCTAACACTACGCTCTTTCCTGGATTTATGCAAATCTGAAAGCCGAAATGCTGTTACTAAGGACCTCATACACTTTGATGCCATGGATGCATTTCCAAGATCAAAGAAGAAAATTCTAGCACCACTGAAGTCATCTGAAGGTAGCCATTGACAAAAAGAGCTTCTAGACATTTCTCAGAATAATAGAGCTCTTAGAGAATTACTTGGTTGTTTGGTTTGTTTTGTTTTTTCCAATTAGGCAAAGCTTCTGACATTTCAAACTGTTTCCACACAAAGAGAAGCAAAAACATATTAATTTTTTTTTAATTAATTCCGAGGAAAAAGATCCTGGGTAAAGCCAACTTGCCATTTTTGAACAAATTAAAACCATTTTTTTTTTTCACTTTGTAGCAAAAACTGTGTATATTTTGTGCTGAAAAATATTGGGAAACTTTTACTTTTATTTTCCTTTTTCAAAATGAAACTTCAATGGAATAACCCTGCAGAAAGCTTCAGTCATGGGAAACAGATTAGTCATTTCATGACGAATTTGTCTATGGCTCCATCAGGATAGTACGCAAATGCTTCCCAAATGGATTTGTCCTGATAACATCCTTATGACATGAATAATTCTCACCCTTCTCCTGCTATGGGTGAGGAAAAAGACACAAATATTCACACCAAAACCTTCTCCTCATTTGTTAAATCCTGATTTGAAATGCCAACTCCCAGATTTTTCAGCCAGTGTTGTTTTACAGCACTTTATTTATCACAGGGTGCTTTATTTACTCCGAGCGTAATCCCCACTGACTCCGGTTGTCACCCTGAAAGCTCAGCGTTGCTGCAGACCAGACACCAGATGTCCCCTGGTAGGCACTACAGCGAGGAACACACACACTTAGTTACCACCTGTGAATAAAAAAATGATCGATGCCGCTTGCCCAGGGATGTAGGGTGACCTGACCCTGCAAGAGCCCTGGGGCTCGGCTGGACCTGCCCCAGCCTTGGCCCATCTGCCTGCGCAAGGGGAAGGATGGAGGTGAGCGGCCGGGGACAAGCCATGTGTCGCAAGAAGGAGGTGGCTCCTCAGGGGACAGCTCTGGGGACCGAACGTTGTCCAGGCAGATTGCTCTGAATTTGATATCTGCTTGAAAAAATCGGCCCCACATTGGATCTGCTGTCACATTGTTTCTTTGGAGGGGCTCGGGAGAAAAATCGTTATCCCCCACCAAGGACTGCATAGGGCTTTACAGTCAGAGGGCAGGACTGGGTATCGCTCTCTGCTTTAACAACCTGCCCAGCCTTCCCGTGGCTGCAAGCCCTTCACTGCTTTCTATTTCTCTAGTGAGATGAGGGTCCTTCTTAACGAGGCTTTGCTAAATCCCCGTCTTGATCCATTTCCTGAATCCCATCCATCTCATGTAGTGTGCGAGGTGGGGATACAGAAGAAAACATTTTGTCAGACTGAACCTGGTGAGTCCCGTCTCATTCACCAGCAGCTTGGCCTCAAATGATGATGAGCTCTGCCCCTTGGCTCCATACGGAGACTGGTCCTCCATTGTGCACATTCGAGTATGTAGCTCCTTGCTTCTGGCTCATCCCCATTTTTTTGGATCCTTAGGCTGATATCACAGAGCTCTTCTTCTAACTACCCAGCAGCCCCGGTGAGCTGGGAGAGCGGGCAGAGGCAGCCCTGTGCCATCGTGTCTGATGCCTGATGCTGGATGTGGGTGATGAGGGCGAGGGGCAAGTTCTGCTCAGCCCCGTCAGCCTGTGCTTACCAACAGGAGCATCGGGGCTTTTTAACAAGCCTCCTCTGAACTGCAGTGAATGAAAGGCTGTAGAGGCTTATGACTTGGCCAGATGTTGAGACCTTTTTTTGGTGACCGCTACAAGCACGTTTCTGACACCCAGTCAGGAGTAGCCCACAAGTCAGCTTTCAGATGCAGTGCAAACCACAGAGATGCTAGAGTCCTTCAACAAAATGGTGGCTGAAACTTTCTAAAACGGGTGAAGTAACTCACCTTTTCCTGCGTGCCATGCTGAGGAATGAGTGCACCATTTTTGCAATGTTTTTCCTCGATGTTTTACGAACCCTTTTCCAAAAGCATTCACCCTGGGGCAAGCACGCTGCAGGGGATATTTCGACTCAGAAAGATTGGCAAAGCTATGAGAAACTAAAAATGAGGTCTTAAAAGGACATGTTTCAGGCACCTTTCACCATAAATACCACTACTTACTCCATTTAGAAGAGGCATGGACTTACACAGTACATGTAATTTTTGAGGCACCGCAACTAATTTTTCAACATTAAATTTTTCACCTGCTTTAAAATCAAAACGCAATACAACCTTAAACATGGAGCTAACATGATAGCTCTACAATGAAATTTTGTAATATCTTTAACACCAGTAATTCATATGACTCCTGCCATTATTTGTGGCCTGAAAGATATCAGAAGAAGGAGGGGGAGGACTTCCTACTGACTTGAAAGAGGTTTTTAGAACTAGCATATTATGGAGTGCAGTCCCCTTTCTCATAATGGCCCAATTTGGTTCAAAGAATGCTTCAAGGCATTCAAAAATGCTTTAAAAGCAGCAGGTTCTCAACTACATATGTCAAGTTGCAGCCAAGAGTGAAATTTTATAGCTCATTGAAAAATAAGATCGTATTATGGAAAAATCTGACACGCCCTTAATTATTGCAGCCTGAATGAACCCATTACAATAAAGCAAACTGATAAAACTTGGGAGACACAAAAGACAGCTCTGTAATAGGAATCCGGATCAATGCCGTGTGTGCCTAGCTGCAGAGCTCTGGGGATCTTGATTTTTTAATCAGAATACCTGGCTTGTAGCCTCAGTGGCATGCCTTCTGCATGGCTGCATGGAAAACTAGCCCGGGATGCACTTGAACAAAAAATAGCATCATGAAAAAAAAATCCAGTTATTTTATGCTAGTTGTAACAATGAAAGCCCCTGAGCCCCAGGTACCTGCAACATATAATCTTCTTACGCTCTTTAGTGTATTGAGCATGTTCAGTTTCTCTGTGAGGGGAAGAAGTGGTAACGCATTCATTTCAGACATATACAGCAAATGGGGCATAGGGGAAATAGGACTACAGTATTATTTAGGTACTTCAGTTCTGCAGTTTTTCTGAATATTAGTTACCTAATTATCCCTGAGGATCTGAGCTTGGGTGATTTGCTCACAGCCACACATGACAACAGTGACAGAAAAGGCAAACCTTGCTTCAGCAGTGCTGTTGTAAAGATAAAGTATTGTGTTTAAATTCTGTGCAACTGAGAGTCATATTAATCACCTTATTTAATATTCCCCTTTTCCCTTTCTCTTAGAGGTATAAAGGTACTTGTAAAAGCTACACCTTTATGCCATTTGGCAGCTTAGGCAGCTTAGCCAGTGTTCTCTATAAAAAGAAGTCAAGAATCAAAAAAACCCCAAACCAACGCCTACCACATGTATCAAAATGGCTTTAAACTATCTTTTGGTTTTCCACCTTTTAATACAACCACATGCTTTCTGAGCACACGCACACCCCCGTTCTTCCAGCTCTTTATGTTTTATGTGTTTCTCTCACTCTAAAGCGGACTGTGCTTATCCAGAGGTATAACCCCCTCTTAAATCCCAACTGCCTTATTTAGAACTCTCGCTCCCTCTCGTGGCTCTGTGTTATCAATACACCGACTCTGAAGGACGGCTTGCAGAACTGCAACCAACCAACTTCAGAGTGCAGATTTCCCTTTATGCACAAGCGTGCTTGATACACTGGATTAATAGAAGGACTAAAGAAGAGAAACTTGAAAGAAAAGGAACCGGCATCCCAACAGATTTAGGCACGTAAATGGAGCGAGGCCAGTGGGTCGGAGCCTGCCGTCTGATCCGCAGCGCTTCCCCCTTTGATGGAATTCATGGCACGGTGCATTTGGAATCAGACTGCTTGCATCGCCCGTGCCAGATCCGCTCCCTGTGTGGGGAAATCTGGGCAAGCGGCAGGAAAGTCTGCGAGGTTCCCTCAACGAGGCTTCCAGCAGATTGTTTTGTCAGATGTTGGCCACCCTGCGGATAAAGCCCCGGGGCCTGCAGACCTTTGATGGAGCCTGCCAAAACCCAGAGTCACCTCCCTTGGGTCACTGGGGCTCTGTCCTCCCTCCCAGGCTTCGTGGAGGGGAACCCAGCTCCCTGCATCTCCCTTCAGGCCCCTGTGGTCCTGCAAGGGGAGGATTTCACGGTACAGGAGCCTGCCTCAGGCAAAATTCACTCCCCAAATTCACACTAAAAGTCATTTTTCCAGAGGTCAAAAAAAGAGGATCTTAATGTCAAGAGACAGTGCTCCTTTCTGTACGAGTCTCTGCACAGATCACCAGGGACATCAGTAGGTCATGCGTGCAGGCAGATGGTTGGTGATGGAAAAAGCATGCAATCTGAGATCCCTACTTCTGTCTGGGATGGGCAGAGAGCCCTTACAAAAGAAAACATTTGGCAAAAGAAATGAGATATTTGTCTAAAAGAAATGCTGTTCCTTCCATGCCCTTTTATGCTATAGAACAGATTATGAGGACAGAGTAGTCTTTTGAAATTCCTTTGAGTATTTCCCATACGACTCCGTTGCTTCAAATATTTGATTCTTCTTATTGAAGCACTTGAAAATGAGTATATCTTGAGGCTGTAAACCTCTTCCACTGCCTGAAACAGGGTGAGACGCTTTCTCACCCCTGAGCAACACACAGGACCTGCTAGCCTGAGCCTCAGCATGTGCACAGCTCCTGTTAAAGGCCGGGGGCTTAGTGCCCGGGGCTCTCCACATCTGGATATTAGATTCCAAATCTACCATGTGGATCCTGTTAATTCCACACTGACAAAGAATATCAGAGCTCAGAGTGATAATCTGTAATGGACCTAGCCCAAAATCCCCAGCCGAAGCAGCCGTGACCTCTGAAGGAGTTCAGACCCAGATCCGACTTCTGTGACTTACCCCAGCTCCACAAGCTGTGCATGTAACATTAATGCAACCCCAATCCCAGGAGACAAAAGCAAACCACAGACTTGTTGATGCCCCAGCTGTGCTGGATTTACTGAAACTGGATTCCGGGCTTTCCCTATCAAAACTGGCCATACCACTGGCATGGCTGGAAGCAAAGGACATGATTTGCTTTTCTCCTGCAGTGTGCTAGTATGTTCCTGCCTATTTTCTCTGCAATACTGTAAACCAAGGTAAAGCAAGGTTTGACATTTACCAAAAAGCTGTTTCTCTGTAGGGTGGGAACTAGAACAAAGAGCTTGATTACAGAAATCTTTCAACCCCTCCTTCCCACTAGTCATCTTTTAACCCCCTCTTATGTCAATACCTCCAATTCTACTGCTATTTTCTGCTCCTTAACCTGGCAACGGGAAATGCAAAAATCACTTACCTCTACAATTTTTCCTGTGGGATATGAACCAACACCATCTACAATATATTCATTTCTCTCTCAGTAAGTACAGCTGCTGAGGAAGAGAACAAAACAGAAACAAACCCTCAAACAGAGAGGTGAAACAATGGTGAGAACAAGCCTCCTGCAAAGCTTTCAAGCCTGCTGTGGTTTTATTGATACAGACCCCTCTGAAAACAGGAGTTCTCATTGCTTCAGCATTTATAGTCCTGGGTGAAGGCAGGGAGAGGTATATGTATGAGAGAAGTTGAGCTTCAGAAGCTTCTTGATCAGTTTCTTGGGCTGCTAGGTTTGGTTTAAGAGGTTTAACCATGTCCAAAACACTCCTCCTATACCTATTGCTGATGCTTTTTAAAACTTGATCAAGATATCATTTTTTTGCTATCTGTCTGCCAAAGATGAAGTCAGAAGTCTGAATGAGGTACCTGCATTTTACATGCAGAGCGTAGACTTTGATCAAGGAACTCGTTACAGCAATTACGCACAGCTTAAAGGTCTCCAAAAGTACCAAAGAAGAAAGACTGAGCAGAAGGTCCATATTAAATCCTCCTCCTTATCAGATGCATTACTCACATCTGTCCAGGACTGCAACCTCACCTTGGTGGCACACTTCCAGTGAAAAGACTGGCCAGGCCTCACCCACCGACCTTGAGTGCACAGGGACAGAAATGTTCTTCCTTTTTACAACAGACTGATAAAATGCGCTCCAGGAAGACGCAATCACGGGTCAGATCCTTACTCTGCCTTCAGAGGTTCAATCCCTTGTCTCTTTTCTCTGGTAAGAGTCAGGCTAAAATTGCCTTGGGAATAAGAGTGCTCTTGCTCTTGTAGCCCTGTGGGGAAAAGATTAGGAAATCACCACCTTTGTCTTTCCTATGTGAGGAAAGTCACGCTCTACTAAGGGATCACAGTGCAGAGTGAGTAACATATGCAGTGGTTTTAGAAGCAGGCTAAATGGCATTCACATCTAGGGAGGCAAAACAACGTATGTGGAGCATTGCATCCACTGGAGTGTCCCTTGCATGGATCAGGTTATGCATGGGTCATTTCTCCCCACTGGTGAGCTATACAGGCAGCCTGGGTGAACTCCTGGGATCCACTGACCCACAGCTGCCATTCCTTAGGGGCAGACATGAAACTTCCAGGCAGGAGGCATTTGAAAAAAAATTCCTGTCGTATAGCTAAACTATGTATTCAGCGACAGATTTAATTCCCTATGCCTTCCCCCAGCACAGATGTGCACACATACACACATGCATGCACACATACACATATGCACGGTTCATGATGGTGTGCATCCAGTCCAGCATCCTTGCAATCTCGCAATCTTGCATCAGTGTGATTCTATCACAGGTGAAGAGTTTTTGAAACAGAAATGCCTCTACCCTTTGCATTTTCTTCGTTTTTTTCCATTGCTGATTTTGTATGGAATATTTACTGTGGTTTTTGTGGCATGACCTTTCAGGGGGGAAATGTGTATTCCTGTGAGCCTGCCTTTTGTTTAAATATGCCTTGTTTTTCCTGTCTCATTTTTTATTACGACATGGGCTGAGCACAGCCCTCATTGATTCCCCTCTGGCTCAGATCTCCCCTCTGCCTGGTGGGCTGCAAACCCGGAGCAGCTCCCAGGTTGTTTTGTTTGTGTTGGAAGACTTTTCCTGTTTTCCTTTGTCCTCCTTGAGGGGCTTTCCGCAGCCTCCTGCAATTTTGTTTGATCAGGTTTCTGAGGCATGGGCAGTGTCCCAGGGCTCTGTGATCAGGGTGGACATCAGGGACCATTCTGGCTGGTGAATTTGCATGTACAAGTGGCTGCAGACCATTCCTCCCCTTCTCCAGGACAGTTCTGCAGCTGCTCTTTTGTTTTGCCCTGAAAAGAACTGCCCAAAGAACTTCTTTGGAAAAGAAGATGAGGGTAGCGACCCCTGTCTCTTCCGAATATTGTGAAATCATCCTGAAAAACCACCCGGTAGATCCAGTGTCTCTGGACACTTATGTGAGCAACAGGTTTTGTCCCAACAGATTCAGATTTATAGGAAAACCTTTGTAAAATGCCAAGCAATTTCTTCCTAAGATCAAACACTTTGAAAAAGTGAATCTATTTTTGGCAATTGCTGGCAACGCTACATATAGGTGCTTCCTTTGAATTGCAGCTGCAGATAAATAAGTTTTAATTTCCTATGCAGAGCCCACATTCAGATCATTTCCTAGCTGTCTGCTCAGTGAAACTCCCACACAGAAAAAGGAGAGGCTTTTTACAGCACCTTGAGAGCAGTTACTTGCACAGATGATGCATCCTCCAAGGGAGGCAACTGTAATTTTAAAGTAGATGAACTCTAGAGCTGAACTCTTTGCTGTGTTACAAGGGTCATATGGGAATGCTGCTGGTAGCTGAGGAGCTGTGCTGCTACAGGGAGGCAGTCAGACCCAGTTAAAAGCTCCTGATCCCAAATACCACAGTTAAACCCAACGGCAGTTCAGAAGCTGGGAACTGCTAAATAAAAGCTGACTGTAAGTGCTTACCCTTTACTAAAATAGCCTATATTCCATTTACCAAACAAATCTCATGTGGAAAATGGAAAAGCAGAGCAAAACCGATATTTTTTGGGGCACTACACATACGTAGTAGACAAAAATAATACATGAACTACATTATTAAGGAATGTCTCTGTAGCTCATTTGAGAACAGACACACTTAGGTAATCAGCTCCAGTAAAATATTGTTGTAGAATGAGAAAGCTCAAATGAAAATATTAGCACAGAGACATTTTTGCCAACCTGACACAGAAGAATTGCATCCCATTTTGGAGTGAAAAATAAAAATAGTCTTAAGATGTTTGAGGATTTCTTTTTTGGAGGAACAAGATGGGTGTCAGGGATGTCTGAAGCTCTGTATTGCCAGCACTTTGGAATACAGGTAGGAAAGGGAAGTTTCTGGGAGCTGCAGTCATGAAATGGAGCATTCACCCCGAGAGCTTACAGGCTGGGAACAAGGAGTACATGCAGCTATGGATACAGACCAAATTTCAGAGACAGCAGCAGTACAGTGTCTTCTGTGTGTCAATACACCGAAATCTGCCTGCATCAGCAGGTGAGACTCATTAGCGTGGTGCATCGTTACTTACCGCTCCAACCTCGTGCAAGTCTGATTAATACCACTAGAGTCAAGGAAGACTTATTTGGAAATGGTCCACTACAAGAGTGTCCGTATCGCCCACAAAAGCCTCAGAGTCACTGGCCCAGGAGACTTACAGCTGTGGGAGGTGGTCTAGATCCTCTGCAGAAGTTCTGTCTTCCGTCCTCTCAAAAAAAGATGTGCCCACTTGATTACAGCACCTTTCGCAAAAGAAAACTGAAAGCCCAAGGTAATATGTAGACTGCACCAACCTTTCACCTGTAGAGCTGGTGCCAGGGAGGGGGAGAGCGGCAGAAAAAGTAAATTACCCCACTGGAGCTCATTCTGTACCTGCTGCGTGCTTAAAATGGGGCTTTATCTGTCTGGCTCTTTTCATAAGCAATGAGTTTGTGGACATGGCATTTTTCGTCATATTTCCCCTGCTTTGGAGTACATGACATGCACTGTCTCTATGGCTGAATAAAAGGTCATGACTGACCAGCTGGTAACACAGAATGCATTTTTACCCTAATGGCAGGGTATTCTAGCTTTTGTTTCACATTACAATGACTGCATATTTACATAAACCCTACATCTGTTTAGTTAAATTAAGCCAGAGGGTGATGATCTTTGTCTTTACAAAAGAGCTGATTTAATTTTATTGAACATAGCTTTCCATTTAAAAGATCAAAGTCAGTGCGGCCCCCTGCAGCAACAATTCAGTCTTATGTGTTTCTTCAAATATTCAAATTAAGAAAATAGGGGAACTGGGACTGAAAAAGCTAATGAATTTTAACAGACAACTACCAATTACTCATTCCTTTAAAAAAAAAAAAAAGGGAAAATAAAAATAAAAACTGTTTGGGGCCTTTGTTTATCCTGGGCTTGAAGAGAGACCTTTTTCCTTCCATCAAAGTCCCATGGAGTGTCCTGACTCTCCTGCCTCTGAAACTGTCAGGAATTGATAGCGGAGGCAGCGTGCATGTTTTTAGGCAAATTTCTAGAAGCTGGTAATGTTATGGGGAAAAGACACAACATACGGAGCAGTGAAGAAAACCTGGTGAAGAACTGGCCTCTCTAGCTATTACGCGCTGGTTCCAGGCACTAAGCACGGTGAACTCCTACTTGAAAAAACATCACTTTGTATATAAAGTTGCTTGTTACCGCTACAGAAAATAATGGTAAAAATCGACTATGAAACTGTATCTGTAATGGAGATAGATATTTCATGTCTTTTGAAAGAGCCTGTGTCACCTCCTAGCATCTGACTTCGGGGAATTAGTCTTGGTCTTACAAACTTTTATCTTTGGGAGGGGAATGGTTGAACACCAGCCTTGCCTTTCACTGCTGAAGTTTGGTATTTGCTTACAAGTGGTTGCTTACAGCAGCACTTACTACTCCCAACACTGGGTGAGCACCATGGCTACACCCCATGTTACGGCAGGATGAGGCCAAGCACGTACCAAAATCCACCCTTCCCTCTTCTCATCCCGTGGTTACCCCCTGCAGAGAACCTGGGACTGGGGACCAAAAGGAGCTGTAGCATGTTCCGGGTTAGCCCTCAGTCAGGACACTGAGGAAACCGGACCCAAAGTCTGGTCTGGTTCCAAGGAAACATTCCCAAGAGATACATGTTGCTTCTACATTACATCTACGTAATACATCCACGTTAGCATTTCAGCTTGGATCAGGAATGCACTTCTGAAGCGTTCCTCCTGACCGCCCCTCCTCGCCACGCTTTGCTTCACGTCGTGGAAGACTCCTGGCATCTGTGAACTGGACTCCATCCAGACAAACCCAAACCAAAAGATCTGGTGTAGGAGCACACTTACTGTACTACAGCCGCTAACACGAGACCAGTCAATGTGACCAGATTAGAGCTGGTCTGAAATAAATCTCTGAAATACATGGAGGGCACAAGCCGGGTCCTCTGCGCCAGCTCCTCTGTGCTACAGATCTGCCCTACTTGTTCCAGGCCACCTGCTAACACAGGCACAGCCCAAAGAGGCTGCACTACTGCTTTCTAACCCTCTCACTGTTTAAATGGGTGAATAGTGCCATTTTAGGCACCATATGGTATCCCTGCAGGCCTCCAGCTGCCACTCTGCAGATCAACAGCTCAACCAAATGTCTCGTGTCATATCTGGCAGCCCCACGCAGACATCTCAGATACCTTAGGGAGACTAACTGTGGATGTCTATGTTTAGGCAGCTGAATACCATTTTATTTAAGTATCTACTCCCGTCTAGACCAAAAAAATGGAAGTAAATGAGATTAAAATTGAGAAAAAAGGTGCTTGAAATACTAAGGTGAGTTCTATAAAATAAAATAAAATTTCTTGCAAAAGTCTCTCATCTAAAACTCTTGGAGGCATTTTTAATAACTAAAAAGTACACAAAGCTTAATTTGGGCCAAAAAAAGTATTGGTTTGTACTTCAAGAAACACTTGAGATTTATAAATAACGTTTATTGTTCAGTAAGGGCTGCATTCACTGACTTTAACAGAACTATTGAGAAGCTTGAAATTAAGTCCCTCTGTGTGTACCTTACTGGTCTAACACCCCAGATGCTCTGAGGACTGTAGTATCAGGACCTTTGCAGGATCATGTCCTAAAGCTAGGTCTGTACTAGTAAATCAGTAAATTCTCAAATTACTGAATTTCCTGGGAGAGTAATAAAAGAAACAGGCTTTGGCATGTCCTCTGCCCTGAGGATGACTGACAGAGAGCAGCCTTCGTCTGTGCTAGCTAACGCCAGGCCTCCAGAATGGGCTGGCTGCGGGTGAGCAGGGATGCTCCAGGGGCTGACCACACTTGGCACTGTGTGGCAGAAGCTGATGGCCACAGGCCAGCCTTGTGTCACAGGCTAATCTCCCACTCTTACACAACGATCACACTCCAAAGCTGCAAAAAAACCAGCTTTATCTACCAAGAAATAGCCTAACTTTCTGAATCTGCATGGAAATAGTCGGAGCTTCAGGTCTGTTAGGCACTGAAACCAAAATCCTGACCTCTTGTGGCCATCAAACAGCCCAGCAAAACAGTTTCTGACACACGAAGCAGATGATGCTCTTGCCGGGTGCATGATGGCCAGCATTTGTGTATTCCTGCTGCTCCTCTCCCAGACCTGCCTGCGTTCCAGCAGCCAGTGACAAACCTCTACAGTTGCTATAAATGTAAATTAAAGTAATAGTGCAGTCTTTTTAGACACTGTGGACAAAAATGTGGCAGAAATGCCACAGAAATGGGAAGTATGGGAGTGATTATGCACATTAACATACTGCATGTGGCACATCACCTCTTGCAGACCTTTAATTCTAACAAAGACATGAGAAAGGGAACGTAGGTTTGGTCTACCTTGCTCTGCTGTTCTGTTAGTCTGCCTAAGGAGCTTTGGGTTAAAGACAAACATGGACTATGAATATGCACTGCATGTGTGTAATTAATAGTGTCTGATGCCACTCACATATATATTATCAGCACTCTTTTAAATACAAACCTACACTTTTAAGAACTCAGCATCAAAACCTGAGCAGTCTGACTTCATGTGCAAGTTTGCATAAGGAGAAAAGGCACTTAGTGGTGTTTCTCAGGCCAAGTGATCTCTTACCCAGAAAAGCTAAGGCTACACAATGTTCAGGACAGGCACACTGTTTGTACCCTAAACGTCCATGTGCAGTGACGCCCTCTATATGTGAACTTCCTATGTCCAGGACTGAATACCTGAATGCTTCATAATTTCTAAAGTGGAGCACCTACAACTATGTATTTTCAGTCTGCACGTACGGCAAATCCCAAGGCTACTGTTATACAAATAATACACCAAATACAACAGCATATATTACTAGTATGTATAAAGGTGTGATATTAATAGCATATACTCACAAACATTAAACAGTGCATGAATAAAATGTATTTTTGAAGTTTTCCTTTCTATCACCTTGCATATACAGATTGTATATAGGAACTGCAGCACTGAGGACATTTTTGTTTACAGGACAGATTGCACTTGCTTAACACAGGAAAGGAAGTAAAAACAGTGTTTTAAATCGAATTTACCTTTTAGTTATGTTCTTTCTGGATCTGCAGGCCATTTCTGACCCCACGAAGGCTTATTCATATGTTTAGTTTTACACTTAGGAGTAACAACAGTGAAACTAATGTACATAAAAATAAGCCTTTGCAGAGCTGAAATCTTGATGGTAGCCTGCTTCCACATTCAACATGCAAAAAACAAGAAAGAAAAGGTACAATCATTTCCATTGCCCAGATTCTCTGCAGTTTCCCATTTCATACTCTCTCAAAAGAACACAAATTCACATTAACAAACGCTAATAGGATAGAGAAAATGTTTTGTAGAAAAATATTTTAGCAATCATTTGTAAAATGTTTTTAATTTCAGGTTCTTCTCAGGTCTCTGTTTCTAATATGCCAGCATTCTCCTGTTTCCCTCTGAAATGAATTGATATTTCAGTTGCATATGCTGACAGGCTTGGACTTGATTACTTAGCGGCCTAGGTGCTTACTGGCCCTCACTTATGACACATTTTTCCCAGGATGCCCATCACAGCAGCAGCTGCTCACCCTCTATTCCAGCAACACTGGGCCACTGGATTGCCTGTGCCTAAATGTTAGGATCATTTTATTGTTTTACTGCTGGATGACATTCCAGCCTCTCCTTGGGCATCTCATGTTCCTGCTGCAGTCCAGTGAATTCTGGTACACAACGGATGCAGGAACAGGTTCTCCTGGTGAGGAAGGTGCAACACGATAGCATCTTGAAATATCATAGTGTCAGAGAGCACTCTGAGGTACCTCGTACATGACCGTATGTGGTGGGGTTGAGCCTGGCTGGACACCAGGTGCCCACCAAAGCTCCTCTATCACTCCTCCTCCTCAGCTGGACAGGGGAGAGAAAATATAACGAAAGGCTTGTGGGTCGAGATTAGGACAGTTTAATAAAGCAAAAGCAAAGGTTGCACGTGAAAGCAAAGGAAAACAAAAGACTTTATTCTCTACTTCCCATCAGCAGGCGAAGTCTGGCCACTTCTCGGGAAGCGGGGCTTCAGTGCTCGTAGCGGTTGTTCCAGAAGACCAATGTAAATAACGAATGCCCCCGCTTCCTCCTCCTTTCTCTTAGCTTTTATTGCTGAGCAGACATCATATGGTATGGAACATCCCTTTGGTGAGTTTGGGTCAGCTGTCCTGGCTGTGTCCCTTCCCAGGATCTTGCCCACCCCCCAGACTACTGGTGAGGGGGGAATGTTGGAGAGACAGCCTTGATGCTGTGCGAGCACTGCTCAGCAGTAACCAGAGCACTGGGGTGTTACCAACACCTTTTTAGGTACCAATGCAAAGCACAGCACTGTGAGGGCTGCTATGGGGAAAATCAGCTCCATCTCAGCCAGACCCAATAGACTGTGGTATGTTTGTGGCTTTACTAAGAATGCTGAATAACATGAGTAGTATTTTGCTTTACACAGAAAAGTACAGTAGGCAGCAGTGAAACAGATAACCTGCACAGATAACTGTTGACAGAAGAAAGAGAAGATTGTCCTGTGGGACAAAACCCATCACAGTGCATTTTCAGGTACCAAACCCAGAGGGGCAATAAAGAGTGTCTTTTAAGTCCACTAAAAAGTATCTTTGAAGTGCTGTTACACAGAAGTTGCTTTCACAAAGCACAGTGTTTCTTAATTAGTTGTAGCACTGTCTGGAGAACCTCTTCCTTGGAGGGGCTGGCATCAACCACTTGGCATGCAGGATTCACCATCCTCCTGTATGACTCTTCAACTCTGTTTAAAAACAAAACAAGAGAAATGAAACTTCAAATTGCAGGGATATGAAATGGCATTACTCATCAGTCTCAGAAGAAAGTGTTCACACTACAGAGACAAAGGAAAAAAAAATCTAATATGAAGTTAAGAATTAAATCTACTGCAAAGAGCAATAAACCATTAGTAACTATTACAATGCGAGCCTCAGAATGCATAGTTTCCTTGACACTGCTTCCCAGAGCTCTATCCATATTCACATGGCATGGCATTAAAGTATTTCTTTCTTTACAGCTTGGCACTGGGTACAGTCTGGTATAGCAGTACAGTGGACGGCCTGCTTCTAACACCTGAATTAAGTTATTCGGAGCCTGCTAAGGTGTCTCTGAACTATATGGCATGGCATTGTGTAGGTGTGCTGACTGACTGGATTACAGAGTTGACACATCGTTCAACCCTTTCCTCTGATCAACTTTGCTAACCAGATGAATACTGGGATGAAATACAGGAGGAAAAACTCCTCGCTTAGACTATAAGCCTTCTCATAATGCAGAGCTCTCCCACATTTAGCCTGTGAGGATGTGAATATCATTTTCTATGGTCCCACAGTTAATAATGCCAAACCTTCAGGCCACAAGTCATGAGAGGAATCAAGCAAGATTCTGGATGTTCTCACATCCAGGTTGACATAATTAATAAGTGGAAATAACCAAAGGCTTTCTGACAGGACAAAGAAGTAACAGAATGAGAACACGAAAGATTCTTAAATGGCAGCATGTTCCCTAGCTCACCCACCCCTCTGCAGGTCTCACTATATGAACCATGTGTTCGCACAGAGTTTCTGTCAGAATTAAGCGATGGATATTTTTAAGGTATATCATCACCAGAAATGTTAAAACCCTAGAGGTAGATTTCAGCTTTGCATTTGTAGATACAGACACCAAACATTCAGGTGTCTAGACTGAGGTATCTACACAAGCACTAGGTATTTAAGTGTCCACTGTAGATGATGGTGATCTGATCAATACATTTGGCAGAGCCTAGACAGCAATTCAGCACACCCTGAAGTAGGATAGCTAGGGTGCAATTCAGTTGCTTAAGCAAATGTATCTAGTACTGTTTGAGATGCTCTGGACCATCTCATTTAGCTTCCAGTTGCTGGTCCAGAAAGTGTCCACAGGTTCTTCATCACATCTGCCAGCCTCATGCAGATGTCTCAGATAGTATCAGATGGCTCTAGATACTTATGCTTAGATCACTGAGCAACAAGCGGGTGGTGAACTGAATCACTTCGAAGGCTCCATTGAAGGTATTGACTATATTGGCACCTGAGACACTTAGCACAACTAAAGACATCTACAAGAGGAGATCTAAATTTTATTCTCTTCATCTGGAGATCAATTCCAGACTTTTCTGGGGAAGCTATGTGTTTCAACTTCTTGCCTCCTAGGTCTGGAATTTTTAGGTTTCTCTCCTTCGTGATCTCAGTAAGAAAGGTGCTACAATAAAGGCAGCAAGTAGCAAGATACAAGTAGTTTAACTCAAAGCTCCTTCGCAGGAGAATGAAGTTCTTTACCTGCAAACACTTTCAATCAGAAGTGACAGAATTTACCCTCCTTGTCAGCCATGAATCCTTTCCAAAAGCAACCTAACCCAAAAGCTTAGACACAGGAATTCCTTGTCCCAGTAATGTGAGTGGGACATTTGCTACTGATCCCACAGGAGCCAAGATTGCCTCCATCCTCTTATTCCACAAAAAAAGTGTACCTTTGGCGAAACAAGGTGTTAGCTTCCAGCTCAGCTTCCTCCTTTGTCTTCTCCAGCCCCCGACGCTGAAGTCTTTGGACTCGCTCCTCAGGGTCAACAGTAAGGAGAAGAACAAGATCGGGTTTAAGCAGATCCTCAGGCCACTGGTACACCTCATCGTGAGCTGGTGGAAGATCCTGGACTTTCCCATCTACTTCAGTGGCAACTGCGTAGGCAGCTGTGCTGTGCCAGTATCTGTCAGGAAAATACAGAATGGAGAGAGAAATTTTAAAGAGGACAGTAATTGTTCAGTAATATAGAAGACAGGTGTCACTGTAATGACAAGTGCAATAATGACGAGGTAGGTGACACTGATTTTGAAGGGAAATGTAAAGAATAGTTCTGTGCCATCCATTATTTCTTAACAGAGTGATAATACTCAATGCAATATTCAGAATTGCTGTGAATTATTAATTAAGACATACGGTAGAAGCTACACATTATGCAAAGAGTGTTCCAGATACTCCTATCAAGAGAAGGTCTTCTCATATAATGAGTGAGGTCAAAAGAAGACCTCATTGTATGTCAAACCCCAGTACTCTGAGTCCCCTTTTTGTGGTTCCCATCCTACTTCATGCAACAGATTTGGTAGAGAACATGCAGTCTTCAACCTCAGGGGAATGAAGACAGAGCTCATTAATGGTTGCGCATTTCACTTGCATTTAATGGTCCCACCACTATGAGGCACTGTATTTTATAGATTTCAGTGGTTTTGCGGCTGGTTAAAAATAGCACTCCCACCCATGCAAACAACTTCTGCATATGTGTGTTGTGGGGGGAGGCTACAGTACACCTGCTGAAACAAGCCAGGGGTTTCAAAGTGCATCTAGACTTTCTTTCTTAAGAGTAATGCTGAAAGCTGCCTACACAGTTAGTCAAAACAAGAAGTGACATAAACAAACCCCCAAAAGTGGGATGCATATTTCTGGCTTTCCATCTTCAAAGAGTAAGTCTGCCTAAAACTCGGTCATTCTAATCCGCCCGTATCTCAGACGCATCTTAGAGATAGCCGTGATCAGCAGCCCTCATTCTCCTCAGGTTTGTCGCAGATCCCTGGTTTGGCTCAGGCTGCCCAGTCCATGCCTCCGCTATTTCTCACTGAAGATGTAACACTTTTCACGTGTCCTAAAGCCAGTTATGAGTATTACACTGGTGGAAGTCCCTCATCTTACTGTTATCATAAGTATTATTCTTTAAAAGATTTAATATCGATTTAACATTCATCTGACTATCTGCGAGGTAGCACTTAAAAAAAAGAAAAAAGAAGAAACCCAGAGACTATCATTGACAACTTCTGCTTGTAACACTGAACAACTGTATGACGGCACTGATATAAGAGGAATTCTTAAATATACAAACCTGTCAATGATCACAGGTGCCTGAGTGGATGCTTTCGCTATTTCTGAAGCAAGAATGTAGTTGCCTGCAGCATAAAACGCTCTCTTAATGGGTGCTGGCTCATCATCAAATATTGTCCTCCACTGGCTGATGCAAGCTGGTGGGGACCTTAGCAGAACGCCATTCAGGGTGTCCTTAACAGACTGGGTTACAGTGGTTTTGCCTGCATTTCATTTACAGAAGGAAACATTTGTTATATTACATATCAGATACAACTGAGTTTTAAAAACTGAAAAATGCTCCTGTTTGCTCACTTGGAGCCCATGTTCTGACACTTGACTATGTGACCTGAGTGTGTCGTGATAAGGTTTTCAGTGGGAAATGATTACGAGCCTGGTTGCAGGAATTGTTACTCTACTTCCTACTCTCAGGGCCTTCCACCCCTCCCTCTTGCCAGCTTTCAGTCTTCACTCCCTTAAATGCATGGCAATTTCTCTATATATCCATTTACAACGTTTTTCTAGGTCACAGTTCGTGTGGATGTTGCCACGCTGTCACCCAATCCTTTCTTTTTAGAGGGGATTTTCAATTCCCTTTAACTGAAAAGTCAGAAAACAAAGTTATTTGGAGGCAACTAATATTTCTCTCTGAGACAAACTGCTGCCAGTTTCCCAGACTACCACTACTCTAGTTCATTTATTTGAAGGCTCTCCGGTAAAAGCGTGTTTCATCATCTGCACGAGAAATTTAATTTCCAGCACTCCGCTCTTTGTAGTCTTTCATTTACGGAGATAAGGAGTTCCTCCACTGAACGAAAATTAGCATGGACTGTTTGATCTTTTACAAGTAAGAGAAGACAGGCTGGTATTCCTAATTCTTGCAAACCTGGCACGCTTTTCCAGGACGCTTTGAATCCGTAAGCCTTACCGCCTGGCTGAGACCCATTCCCGGTTGCTCTTCCCAACCGCTTCTCGCCTGCGGCTCTGCAGCCATGCACTGCCCTTACCCGTGGCATCCAGCCCCTCGAAAACGACGACGGGGAAACTTCCCTTCCTCTGGTGCTCGGGACATTGCTCCAGCAGGTCGAGGACCGCTCCGGCCTCCGGGATCCGCGCCGCGCACTGCAAGCAGAGACGTGACCCTTCGCGCCCGCCCGCCGCACCGGCTGCCCGCCTCCGAGGCTGGCAGAGCCAAACCGCGGCCCCCCCCCGGCCCCCGCACCCCCCCGCAAGCCCCGGCGGGCGCTCACCTCCCGCAGGCGGCGGCGGACGGCGGGGGCGGCGGGCGGCAGGGCCCGGCGGAGGGGCTGGGGGCCCGGCGGCCCCGGGGGGCAGCGCCGCAGCATCGCCGCGCCGAGCCGGGGCCGGCGGAGCGCAGGGGAGCGGAGGGGCGCGGGCGGCGGCGGGAAACGAAACTGGGCCCGGCGGGCGGGGAAGCGGCTGTCTGCGGGGAAAGGGACGGCGGGCAAGGGCTGCGGCTGGGCGGGCGGGAGGGTTTGCTGCCTCCCCCCCCCCCCCCCCCCGCTCGGGTCCCGTCTCCCCGCCCCCGCTTCAGCGGCGCCGGAGCGAACGGGCTTGGCCCCCGCGGGCAATGGCTCCGTGCGTGGACGGGCGGGAAGTGAAAGTGAAATAGTCCGGTCTTAGCCTCGGGATCCGCCCCCTCCAGCAAAAAAGGGTCCCGTTCCCCACAGACTGCCGTGGGGCGATCCTGGTGGTCTCAAAGGAACGAAACAAAAAAAGAAAAGAAGAAGCGCAAATGCGCTCTGCTGCTTCGGGCCGGCCCAAAGCGGCAAGCAAGCCAGAAGCCAAACTGGGGTGACTGGTTTGCTGTGTCGCAGTGCCCAAGTAGCACCGAGCTGTCCGGTAACTTACCCCCATTGTCCTGTTACCCAGTGCCTTGACAACAAGACCAACGGACTCGGGTAATTTTGGAAGTAACATGGACTTTTACTAGCCTGCAGTGCTTTCAGAACTTTGTGATGGCCAGTTTCAGCCTTCATCAGCTCAGGGGCAGGAACCAGAAGCACTGGAAATAGTGGCAACAGTTAGGTTCATGTCAGCTGCTGTGACTAATGTTGCCCAAAATGTTTGACTTTTCAAAATATGTAACTGGAAATGTAGGAGAAACTGCAGCTCTGCAGAATCCTATCTCTCCCTTTCAATAGTTGGAAAACTGCCACTTAGAGATATCTACAGTTAAGCTTCTGATGCACCTTCTGGAAGAATAGACTCTACAAGCGAGTACACTCTACAAGAAATTCCTCAGGAACTTGATGTCTGCCTCTGGTCAGCTCAAACATGCTGCACAAACATCTTTTGCTCAGCATACCTGCAGGGAGAAGGAAGCAGCTGGTAGGCAGTATCCGTTAGCTAGAGATCACCTATACCAGTTGGAAACTGCCCATGCTAAGGAAGCTGGTGGAAGACTGGGCCAGAGCAGGAACTGGGAACACAGCCTTGGAGACTCTTCAATATGGTCTCAGCAGCAGGTACCCAAACTGGCTTTCTTTAAAGCGAAACATGCCCTTTTTCAAACCTGAGAACTCCTGCGTCATTCCACATCACTCAAACACATGGATATGGCAGCTGGGTATGGATGCCAGAAGACACAGGGTAAAACATGGTTCCTTATACAAGAAGCCAATAGATGGTAGTTTTAAGAACATAGTAATAGGCACCACTGAGTCAGACTAGTGGCTCTTCTTGCCCAGTATTTTGTCTGGCAGAATGATATGCTGTGCAAAAGCCTGGCTTTTCTGTGGTCCCTTCTCCTCGTCCTCGTGCTCCTCCAGCATCCACAGCCACCAAATTAGGAATGTTAGACAGCACATCTGCATCTCTTCCTTTTAGCACCTATTTATGGACCCTTGCTCATACATCCCTTTTTGACTCCACGATACAGTCTGCCTCCACAAACCCCTGTAGTCTCAACTTCCAGCAAGGCCCAACCTGTTATGTAAAAACAATTTTCTTCTATACATTTCAAACTCATATCCTACTTGTTTCAACAAGTGCCCCTTCTAATAATATTACTGACTTTGGTGAATAACAGTTCAACATTTGGCATATTTATCACTCTCATGGGTTTTTAAAGCTCGCTCAGCTTTGTCATGTCAGAAATGAGAGCCCCCATCTCTTGTAGGGCAGATGCTTCATCCCCTTGATAATTTAGATGCAGGGATAACTTCTTTAACGCCGTGAGGTCCTGCCGAGACGTGGAGATGTGAACTGTATCGCTAGTCAAGGTATGGCTACACGTACCGAGGTTTCACAGAGCAGCAGAATAACACCATCTGCCTTGTTCTCAATACCTTTCTGGATGATAGATTTTGCTGCTGCCTCCCACAGAGCCATAGATTTCAGAGGGGTAGCAACAGTGACTCTGAGATCTCTTTCCTGAGATGTAATTGCCACTACTGAGCTCAGCATCAGGTACACAAGGTTTCGATTATTCTTTCCTACATGCATTGCCTTACCTTTATGCACACTGAGGCTTATCTGCCACTTTTCTACTCATTCATTTGTATGAGGTCCAATTGACTTGCAGCCAAGTTTTGCTTTCAAAGCACTTGAAAAGCTGGCCATGTTCCTCACTGACCTGTCTGGCTCCTTGCTCTCCTGTTTTCCTCTTTTCCTGATGCCACTGTTGCCTTTCCCCTCCCTGCTGACTAAAGGGAAAGAGCTTACTTTCATTTTTCCTTTTCCCCTCCTTGATGTAACCTTGATTAAAAGCATTCCTGAGCCAAGTTGGTGGTGCTTCCTTCCTCATTTGTAATATGCTTATGAGATCACTTATAATATGCTTATGAGATCATTTATAATAGGCATGTCCTTCTTTATAATAGGTCTGTCCTTCTGAGATTTCTTGAGATGCACAATTTGAAAAGTTGCGATTATCTTTAAGATCTCGTGCTTACCACAAGTATTCTTAGTACAAGTTTTCTACCTCAAAGGAGGGAGAAAGGCTGTACTCCCTGTATCTGCATTGGCTCAACTTGACCTGAACAAAAGATAGGAATGAGGTGAGAAAGGAATTCGAACTGGGACCAGAGAAGATGTGACATGGGATAGAGTTCTTAACATGGAACAGAAGGGATGTATGGAGCGATGGGGAAACAGAGCGTACCAGACCTCTCCAAATTAATTGAAACACTGAAACAACCAAGGAGCAACTTCAATATCAGGTTTCAGTCTAAACTTGCATTGTCTTGTCTTCCTCCTTTTGCAATTCCATTTTCAAGTTTGTGATCAACAAACCCTTTACTTTATTAGAAAATCCTGCTTTCATCCTTAAGCTTCTGTCTTAATGTAAACCTCAAGGAACTGGAAGGGCACATGGATAATTCCTCCCATGGTAACTCACTGAAATAGTCTCTGCTGGTAAGCTCTGAGACACTTTTGGAAAGCCTTGGGAACTGAGATGTTTCCCATCCTGCTGCAGGAATACATTTGTGAGGTGGCATTACTGGGGCTAGACACAGCAAGAAGTCTCCCATCCTGCCCTACTGGCACGAATCCGTTCCAGCAAGAAAAAGCTGATAGAGATAACAAAAAAACTGGCTGAAGGGGAAAACCTGAAGCCCCGTTATTCACCAATCCAGACATTACTGAGCCAGTAGATCATCTCCAGGAAACTGAAGGAAAGGTGATGGGAGTTTAAGGATAGCAAATGACAGTTCTAATTAACATAATGGCAACACTTTTTATTCACAAGCAGGTTTTGTTTCCTATTAAAATTTGCAAACAGGATGAAGCTAGTTCTCCTACCCCTTTTTCAAAAGAAAAAAAAAAAGAAGTCAACATGAGGGAAAGACTGTCCTGCTACATTAGCAGTTCTGGCAGTTCAGTGGAAGTGAGGGAAGCTCCAACTGAAGCCTGCCATGGCCAACATGCAGTTGCTAGGTGTTGAGATTTGAGTATGGCTCCACACTTTGGCAGCAGTGGCAACAGTAAAGTGCCCATGCAAGAATGAGGACAGACTGACTGAAGGCAGCATAAGGCCACAGAGGACCTCATGGTGTGTCTAGACACACTGGAGGACTGCTGATGGCAACTGGTGCTATGAGGGAGGTGTCTCCAGCAATAGCTGCTGTGCCACCGAGGAATCGAGGAAGATGGGAATTGGCAGCTTGGTCCCAGTCTCCCCTGGTGTTTCCATGGGAGGGGGGGACAGCCATCTGCCCTGCCAATGTGTCACCTCAGGCAGCTGCCAACATTTCCTGCTGTTAAGGCTAACCCTATATTCAAATTGGTGCAGTAGCTTTGCTTGAGGTGCTTTAGGCAGTACTGGAGACCAAGCATTAAAGAACCTTCAAGTATTTTCTTGTCATGAATCTGAAGTCATCAGGCTCCCTAACCTGGAGTGCTCCACAATGCAAACCTGTTTAAACCTACAAGAGCTCATGGCTGTTTCTGAGGATGCAGCGCAGTTGTACAAGCTCAGCTTTCCCCCTACTTCACGAGTCACACCATTTTTGACCAGAAGAACTGAAGCCACTGAGCCCACACACATCAAAAGGGGTCCTCAGGTGTGTTTTGGGTTTGTGTGGTGGGGTTTTGGTACTGGGGAGGGGTTGCAGGGCCAGCTCCTGTGAGAAGCTGCTAGAAGTTTCCTTGGCTCCAAGTCGGACCCGCTGCTGGCCAAGGCCGAGCCCATCAGCGATGGTGGTAGTGCCTCTGGGAGAACAGATTTAAGAAGGGGAACCTGCAGTGGGGGAGGAAGTTGGAATGTGAGAAAAAAACCCTGTGCAGACCCCCAGGTCAGTGAAGAAGGAGGGGGAGGAGGTGCTCCAGGCACCGGAGCAGAGATTCCCCTGCAGCCCTTGGTGAAGACCATGGTGAGGCAGGCTGGCCCCTGGAAGCCCATGGAGGCCCACAGTGGAGCAGGGGGATGCCCAAAGGAGGCTGTGACCCCATGGGAAGCCCGTGCTGGAGCAGTCTGTGCCTGAAGGACTGCAGCCCATGGAAAGACCCACGCTGGAGCAGTTTGTGAAGAACTGCAGCCCATGGGAAGGACTCATGTCGGGGAAGTTCATGGAGGACTGTCTCCTGTGGCAGGGACCCCACGCTGGAGCAGGGGAAGAGTGATGAGTCCTGCCCCTGAGGAGGAAGGAACAGCAGAGACAACATGTAATGGACTGACCCCAGCCCCCATTCCCCGTCCCCCTGTGCCGCTGGCGGGGAGGAGGGGCAGGAAATTGGGAGCAAAGATGAGCTGGGAAGAAGGGAGGGGTGGGGGGGAAGGTGTTTTAAGGTTTGGTTTTACTTCTCATTATCCTGTTTTGTTTTGATTGGTAGTATATTAAATTGATTTTGTTTTTTCCCCAAGTCGAGTCTGTCTTTTGCCCATGGCCATAAGTGGTGAGTGATCCCTCCCTGCCCTTGTCTGGACCCACGAGTGTTTTTTTTATGTTTTCTCCTCCGCATCCCCCTGGGGCCGGGGGGCAGGAGTGAGCGAGGGGCTTGGTGGTGCTTTGTTGCCGGCTGGGCTTAAACCACGACAAGGTGCTCGACGGGCTCAAACCCAGAGGTGCTCAAACCCGCGGCCAGCCCCGGGCAGCCGGCAGGCTTCGTGATGGCCCTGCGGGGCCGAGAAGCGGGTCGGGATGGGGGGGGAGAAAGAAAACAGCGAGCCATCGCCCGCGGCTCGGTGCCAAGTTTCCCTTCTGCGAGAAAGGAAAACGAAACCGAGCGGTTCCCCGCGCTCCGGCGCACGGCGGGGCGGGAGGGGAGGGGAGGAGAGGGGGGGCCGCCGCGCTCTTAAGCGCGGAGCGTCGGGCGCCTGGCAGCAGCTTGCGAGCCGACCCCAGCCCAGCCGAGCCAAGGCGAGCCAAGCCCAGTCAAGGCGAGCCAAGCCAAGCCGGGTCGAGTGGAGTCCAGTCGAACCAAGCCCGGCCGGATCGAGCCGAGCCGAACCGAGCCCAGGCGGGTCCAACTGAACTGCAGCCCGTCCCGCCGGGTCCCAGTGAACCGCCGACCCGACCCGAGCCGAGCCGAGCCGAGCCGAGCCATGCAGCTGGGCGTGCTGGGCCGCCTGCCGCTGGCGGTGGCGCGGGCGGTGCTGGCGGCGCTGCGCGGGCGGCTGGGCGCGCTGTGCTGGAGCCTGTCGCCCCTCTCCCTGCCCCTCTCCCTGCCCCTGCCCCTGCCCGGCTGGCGCCGGGTCTCGGCCCTCAGCCCCGCCGCCCCCGCGGGCCCCCGGCGGGAGCGGGAGCGGGAGCGGGAGCGGGAGCGGGAGCGGGAGCGGGAGCGGGAGCGGGAGTGGGACGACGCGCCCCCGACGCCCACCAGCGTCAATTACCACTTCACCCGGCAGTGCAACTACAAGTGCGGCTTCTGCTTCCACACGGCCAAGACCTCCTTCGTGCTGCCCCTGGAGGAGGCCAAGCGGGGGCTGGCCATGCTCAAGGAGGCGGGTGAGTCCGGGGGTGGGGGGTTCCCCCGGTGGGAGCCGGGGCGGGGGGCTGCGCGGCGGCCGCGTCCCGGCAGGAGCAAGTGGCGTCGAAGAAGTTATCGCGGGGGGTGGGTGTCCCTGTGTCCCTCTTCCTACGGCTGCAGTCGTGTGGAAGGAGCGGGCGATAGGCAGGCAGAGGTTCGCAGCATCTTCCTTTGGTCCTTTCCTAGGAATGGAGAAAATCAATTTCTCGGGAGGAGAACCGTTTCTTCAGGACAGAGGCGAATTTGTGGGCAAACTGGTCCAGTTTTGCAAGCAGGAGTTGAAGCTACCAAGCGTCAGCATTGTTAGCAACGGCAGCCTGATTAGAGAACGGTGGTTCAAGAAGTACGGTAAGGAGAAACAACAGTGCGCAGAAGCACTGGCGGGGTTTGGGAGCCTCCTCGGGGCAGCCTCACCGAAAGATGGGTTTTGGTGCAAGTTGGAGGTGGTTTGTTAGTGGTTCATTTACAGTCAATGCAAACCAAATGTAAGTACCGGTGAAATACTGCTAATTATACGTTATGAACATAAGCAGTTTGTACTATTGCCTCTTTGGTATAATAAGATAATAAAATAATAGCTCAGACTGTCTCCATAATGCTGGGGACACAAACACACACACACACAAAACCCCCCAAAAATGTGTTTTGCTGCTGCTGCCGCTGTGGCTTTTGTGGTTCATGTGAGGACTCCACAGAACTGTATTTACATGGCACTTGGTGACAGATCACAAGGAAGTGAAAGTGGGCAGAGTCCTGGCAGCTTTTAACCGAGGGACTGAATATTAATACATTTTTAAAACTTGTTTTCAGGTGAATATTTAGACATTCTGGCAATTTCATGTGATAGTTTTGATGAGAATGTCAATGTTTTAATTGGCCGTGGTCAAGGAAAGAAGAACCATGTGGAAAATCTGCATAAACTGAGACAGTGGTGCCGAGAGTATGGTGTTGCTTTCAAAATAAATTCAGTGATCAACAGGTTTAATGTTGAGGAAGATATGAATGAGCAGATCAAGGCACTCAACCCCGTGCGCTGGAAGGTAAGAAAGTAGTGTTGTATACCATAGTTTCCTGTTCAGAGAAAAGTAATAATGAAGTGAAGTCCAGGAGTTGTCTGAACCCCTCATGACCTCAGTCAGATCTCCAGCTCCAGCTCCAGCTTGGGCTGGTGGTAGCAGACTTCTTGTCAGTGTTACATGGTGTTGAGACAGGTTCTGTCTCTTTCTGCACTTAAATGGAGCCCAATATGTCAAGAATCTTTTTTTGTTGTGACATTTACAGGAAATTACTATTTCAGCGTATGTAGATCTAGGTTTTTTACGATATTAAAAATAAGATAGAAGACCTTTAACATTTGAAAATGTGTCATGATGTAGAGAAAAAGAGGAAAAGCTAGTGTACAATGATACATTAGAGTTAATATATCATTAGCAATATATAAGTGTACATTAGACATTAATGTTCTGTTATAGAGTATTAGTGGTTAGTGTGCACATATTATGATATTTTCTACTAGAAGTGTGTTAAATACTTATCAGTCTGAAAATGGGTAGCGATAATGTGACATAAATATGGGAGAACTTGTGGAATAATTCTCATTATTTGCTTCATGGAAATTGGTATACACACATGATTTCCTAGGAAAAAATATCACTATAAGTGAAATCTTGGTCCTACTAAAGGAGTGTAAGGAAAATATGACATTTTAATATTTCATCAAGCTTCCTGGCCTACTTTCTTACTGGTGTTACAGAGCATGTTGATGGCAAAGGCACCTTTTTTTCTCCCAAGGTCTATTCTGAATGTATTTGAGGACTTGGTCTTTAGAAGGAGGCTGTTAAGGAGACAAACTATTACATTTTGTTCCCAGGGAGTCGTCCCTATCTTTTCTGTGACCATCTGAAGCCAGTTAAACTTACAGTCACGAATCAGGTTAAAATCTTTAAGAATAAAGATTGACTTGATAGTCTGCATTGTACATAGTACTTACTGGCATTTATGATACAGACATACCAATTGAGGTTCAATCAAATGTTTATTTGAGCTTTGATTATCTGTGCCCTTATTAAGGCCAGAGCAGTTAAGATGTCTGTGAAAACCTGATCAGGAAGCATGACTGTATAATTACATTTAGAACGCTGTAATATTAATTTGCTAAAAATAAGTCTGCACCATGCCCTTCGTGTAGTATTCACTTATGACAATTTGCGTCAGTGTGGCTCCACTGAAAAAAAAATTAAAGACATTGCTACTGAGACAACTGAAGGTTTTTGTCATGGTGACAGTCGCTTCTCCTCAAGGCAAGTGAAAACATAAAATCTTAACCAGGTGCTTTCTGTCTTCAGGTATTCCAGTGCCTGCTCATCGAAGGGGAGAACACTGGTGAGGATGCCCTGAGAGAAGCAGAGAAATTTGTTATCAGCGATGAAGACTTTGAACAATTCCTGGATCGCCACAAAGATGTCTCCTGTTTGGTACCTGAATCTAATCAGAAGGTAAGATTGAAACTGTCCTTTTGTAACTTTATTTTCAAATAAAGTTGCAAAGATGGAAAAGAACTAGAGGCTTTCATGGCAATTAACAGTTTCCCTTTTAGTGTTGGCTTAGAAGAGGTACAGTACGACTTTGTCAGCAACTGGTTTTGTGATGGCGGAAACCAAGGTTTTAAATTTTCTTCAAGGCTCTTTATTGAGCACAAAGTTATTAACAGAAGAGTAAAAACTGATTGATCCCAGTCCTGTGGAAAACAGCGGGAGTTCTCTCACAGCGTCATGTGGGCCTCTGCTCAGTGAGATGGAAGTATAAAGGATAAGCACAGAAACTGGAGAAACTGAGTTTTCCACAGCTGAATCATAGAATCATAGAATCGTTTAGGTTGGAAAAGACCTTTAAGATCATCGAGTCCAACCACAAAGACAGCCCCATCTACCCTGACTGCTTACAGCATCGATGTTTCCCCTGCTAGCCGAGCATGGGGATTTGGCGGATGTCTGGGTACGCAACGTGGTGAACTCTAAACAATAATTAAGCCATTTGGAATTGAATAGCTCTTCCCCACCAGGGCACAAAATCCTGAAAATGTTGAATATTAAAGTAAACACACTTTATACTCTAAGCATAGCTTCCTAATAGAGTTTCACCATGATGTTATGCTATGGCAGTGTCATCAACCTATGCAAAGTAAGATATCATCCCAGTCAGCGTTATGTTGGGTGTTGAGGTACAGGAACTAGTATTTTTGCCTGACATACCTTACTGGGTACTCCCTCCCACAATAAAGTCACATTTTTAACATTGTCTGAACTCCTTTGGACTGCATATTTGGGCTCTTTATTCACCAGGAGACTCCTTGTGCTACTGCAGAGCCCAGCAGTTAACTTGATGAGCTGCCATCCAGCTTACATTAGGTGCAGTAAAGGACTTTAGTGCCTAAGGGTGGAGCTTAGGACATTTTGTAAGATGCTACAGACCCTATACATGGCATGAGGAGAGTTAGAAGACTCACTGTTAAGAACTGAGTGAGGAGATACTAAGTTCAACCAAGTTCAGGAGTGCCTTAAATCTCCCATCTCGTGTTCCTTTTCCTTTCCACAGATGAAGACTCTCCATTTACAGTTTACTTCTTAATGTATAGAGAGGTCAAGTGAGCCGACTGGGTTGCCTTTACTGTGTAAGACACAAAAGTGGGACTGTGCAGTGTAGCATTTAAGGCATTTGGTGGAAGAGAGCACTCATCAAAGGTGTTTAGATGAGAACCCGGAACTGCTTCTCCATTTTTTTCCATGTAAGAAGTCCTAGGAAAAAAGCATAGACTTCCCTCAGTAGGTTTGGTTCTAGAAGACTGCCTCTGATTTCCGTTAAACCTGGGTGAAAGATGGACACCAAATTGATCAAAGAGATTTCCTGTTCTACACAGCAGCGAGCTACAGCTACCCAGAGAATTTTAGGGACAATCATGTAGGAGATGCGAAGTTAGCTGAGCAAAAATGTCTTATTTCAGCTGTTGGCCTGTTGCCTGGTGCAGACCTGAGAGCTTTTTGAGCTGGCAGGTTACCTTTGAGCTGGGAGAACACCTTTGTCTGTTGGGGTGATAATTAAACACCCCAGCTTAAATGGGCATGTCATTTGTTTGGAAAATGACATAATCATTCTAGTAAGCAAAACAGTGTAAGTTCTGCTGGTGTAGAAGTTAATAGAAAACTTGGGTATTATTTAAAACACCTTTATCCAGTTGGGCACCCACATTTCAATGAGACGCTTGAGAGGTCTATAAATTTGATTCAAGCTCACTGAAATAGTGGTAAGACACTACCTGTTTCAAAGATTTGGGTCAGGCTTTGAATGAATAGTTGTTTGTTTTGTCCTTGATTTTTCACTAGAATGGAATTTTGGTTTGTATATTAATTTGTTTTTTTCTTTTGATCTATTACAGATGAGGGATTCATACCTCATTCTGGATGAATACGTAAGTCCTTGTTTGTTACTTCGTATTTGTATGCTAATATATGTATGTATACAACAATGATAACCAATTCAATTTACTGTGCATTCTATAAAAGAATATTACCATGTAGGACAAAGAATAGATATAATTTCTTCCCATCAAACATACTGAGAACTTGAATATAAGTATGACCTAAGGAGAAGTTGCCATCAGGTTGCACGTATAATCATTGCATCATGAATCTTAAAGTGTAGATGTGTATCTTTGCTGTTTTTCTTTAATTTAAAAATACAGAACTTGTCCTGAAATTTCAATTTCAAAGAGCCAACTTAGTTACACGTAACTGAATAGCAAACATTTAATGTTCAGGAATTATGGTATGGCTTTGTTCCTGCTGAGATGTGTCAATGAGTCTAACCATGAGCTTCTGAGCCTCCTAAGGGCTACAGTGAAACTGTTCATGCACTTATATAGGCTTTTGTGGGATTGCAGTGCAACTTGTTTAATTCTGTAGAAGAATTAATCTTTTACAAATTGACTTTCTAATGTCTTATCTATTGATGTTCCAGATGCGTTTTCTGAACTGTAGAAATGGACGGAAAGAGCCTTCCAAGTCCATCCTAGATGTTGGCGTAGAAGCAGCTATAAAATTCAGTGGATTTGATGAGAAGATGTTCCTAAACAGAGGAGGAAAGTATGTGTGGAGTAAAGCAGACATGAAACTGGACTGGTAGCTCAATATACTGAGTTAGGGCACGTGCATTATGTAAAGAAAATGGGTTTGTATATATGTGCGTGTATGTATGTATCTAATGCTTTTATCTACACTTGGTATATTATATGGATTGATGTTCTATATATAAATGTGTTATATGTTTTTAGAATGTAGGTTATGTTCTTACCTATTGTTTGGTTGAACATTACCAAGTCCCTTCAGAGCTTTCATATAAATAGATCTCTGAAATCAACTTTCTAGTCCATTATATGAAGGACTTAAGGGCAAACTGTTAATATAATGTCACACGGGAAACGATTTTAAAGTGATACATAAGTGTGCATGCCAGAAAACAAACCAAAACCCACCCCAATCTCTAATTCATTTTAAACATTTGTATCGATGGATAAGTGGAAACTCTTACTGGAGAACGTGTTCTGCCTCGTTCATATGGAAAGGTGGGTTGCAGTTCCTCACTAGATCACCAGAGGGCCAGCTGGCAGTCCTGTGGAAGCAGCCCCTGCCTTTTTCAGGGGTAGTAGAGGCTCAGAATCTGGGAATCGTTATCTGTAATCATGTATTTAAAAGGAAATCAAGAAGAAAAAATCGGCAATTTTCATTCTTTAAGACTTAACTGTAAAACCGTCTGTTGTTGTTCTCCCTCTCCTCCATATACACATGGGATATTTGCAAATATGTCGGGGGATGTAATTTTCTGTGAAAACGTATTATTTTTAGTCATGAAAGAAGATAATATTTGTCCTAAAACATAAAAGTGCATTTTAGCCAGTGACGAGCAACTTCTTACTTCACATTGGCAATGGCATTAGTTCTAACAAATATTTAGAGTGAAAACGATGTTTGCATTTTATTAATATCTTCCTCAATTTTCCTTTTATCTGCAAATATTGATTTATTATTTTTAACATGTTTTTCTCTCCCTGTACATACAGTTCTGATGAATATTCTTTCTGAAATTAATTAATACTACATAGCACACCTAACACGTACATTCTGTTGCATACTGGCTGTTATTCGCATGCTTTTTATTTTGCTAAGCCATGAAATTACAAACAACAAAGTTCATATATCATGTAACCTTGTTTTAAAGGTTGCTTGGCTCAGTAATCGTTCTTGCTTGCTGGTTACAAACATGCAGGTATTAAGTGAAACTAATCGGGTTTTGTGACAGCTGCCTTTGATTTTAAGAGCTGGCAGCATCAACATAAAATAGAGAGGTGTCAAACCCCCCTGCAAAAACAGTAATCTAATATGCTGCCCTCATTCTTGGTTTTCTGGCAATTGTTATGGCTTTATAATGGCAGTTTTCCAAATTTAGCTAGTCCCATCCCCACTCCCCACCCCCTGCAAAGCTCTGTATGAAAGGCATAGGGATAAGCACTGCACAAAGCAGAAGTGAGCTGGCACTAATCATTCATCCTGTCCATTGAACTCAATGCCTGGACTGTCTCACACGTTTAAATATTTGCAGCAGTTGGGAGCCAGCATGCGCTAAATGTACCATGTAGAGAAAATTACACCTTCTTTCATTTTTTCTGATAATGCTAGTTGATTTTTTTTTTAAAGACGTTTTTGAGAGAAACGTTTTGCATTCACCTAATGCATCTTCAAACTTGAAGGGGAAAGCGCTTAAGTAGGAGCTGCTACTTCTGAATAAAGGAAGGTGCATCTCTGAATACACTGTGAAAATGTTTCCATTCGTAGTTCCTTCATTTTCTACTTTTACTATCCTAACTGTAGGTATACTGTCTCAGTGGTGCTCTTTTGTCTCTTTGTATTTTGCATTTTGCAATCACAACACTTCCTAGACACTTACATTTCAGTATTTTTTTTTTCTTGTATTAATATGAAGTGACATTTAAAATGTGGCCCACACACATGAACCCCACAGTCTTTTGGCAGCTCTTTCGCTGACCTCAGTTGGAGTTCTGCCTGAGTAGCAACTACAGGCAGCACAAATTTATGTAACTGTGGGGTTTGACTTCCTCTGCGTTCCCATTGCTCAAATGTTAAATCTAGCCTCTTCCTCAGCATCTCTGCTGCATGATAGAAAAGAAGCGTTTGCCTTTGCTGCTGGCTCAGTCCCACCATGGGGAAAGATTTAGTGCATCAATGTACCAGTACATCTACCAGCTTGCTGCTTCTGCAGAAAATGCCAGCTGTATCACAGCACGCAGATGTGAGGTACACAAACTCCCATTCAGGTCCAGAAATGCTGCTGCCGTTCTGTGCTTTGCGTTTTACTCTGTAAACGGCTATTCTTTTGCTGCAAGAGATCCTCTGTGCCTACGGAGGAAGCTGCAGGATAAACAAACTGGAGCTGAAAATGTGAAAATCCAGTAAATAATGCAAAGACATTGAAGATGGCTTTTATGAAGTTCTTAGCTCTTATCTTCTTAAAATCTTAATCATTTTACATCGCTTCTTGCTACCATACGTAATTAAGAAAGAGTTTCTGCTCTGTGTGATACTCTTTTCCAAAGGAAATGCCAGTTGTGTACATCGGAAATGAAGAATTTGACATAATGAAGTTTGACAGACAATCACTGAAGTTAATGAGTAGCTATTGGTATTTTTATATGCAAAATTAATTTTTGTGTAAAATCTCAACAATTTTTTTGGCTACAGTTTGATTAACCTGTTGTTTGTTTTTTTTTTTAATCTATAAACACAATTCTCAGTTCACAGACCACAGATGGACTTTAGGCTTTCATTCTGTAGTTGGGCCGAACTTTTCAGCGTGGGACTAGAAAAATAATCCCGATTTCAACAGGGCTACTACCAGGCTTAGAGATCACAGGTACATTGTGGCCCTGAAGAGTCAGGATTTAAATTTAAGTCCTGTGAACACAGATATGCTTAACTGTATTTTCATGTGTAATCTCAGAGGACTGCAGCTAAGCACTTGCTAAAGATCGGAATTGGGAAGGAACTTACACTGTAGTCTACTAGCGTCACGCAACTGTTGCTATTTGTAAAATTTGTAGAGAATTAGCGTTTGGGAGAACTACTTCAGTTAAAATTGTGAATGTACCTTGGGTAATGAGTAAAACTGTCATTGAAGATGCATTTTAAGAAGCCCTCTTTTTCAGTGTGAAGGATGCTGATCTATTTGAATGTTACAAAAGATGAATTTTTAAATGAGACTGTCATGTAAGTAGTGCTAAATATTTCATATGAGTATGTTGCACATTTCAATAAATGTTTCTATTTTCTTAAGTTTGCCTGTAATTTCTTCTTTTTTTTTTTTTCAATATAACCCAGAACTGTACTAGCAGAAGGTGTGACTGCATTCACAAGAGGTCTGTCATTCTGGATGCAGTCTGTATTTAGCACGGGGGGCTGCTTGCGCGGTGCCAAGGGCAGCATCTAGGCCCAAATGGATAACAATCGTGGTGATTCTCCTTGAGATGAAAAGCATTTGTTAGTAGCTTGAGTGGACTGGGCTGTGCCGTGCCGGGAGGAGACAGTTAAAATACCTTGTGCTGTTCAGATGACAGCCATTACGAAAGACACAACTATCCATAAATATCTGAGGAGAAGAAAAGATTATCTTCAGTTATGGGAAATAAGAGAGAAAAGCTCGTCAGTTCGGAGGAGTAAAGACAGGTGGCTTCTCAAGCTCTTCTGTCTTCAGGCTGCAGTATAAACTCCTGCACTAGACAGCCTGCAACTGGGCTTTTCACAGTAATTGGTTGCGTGCGGTGGGAGGCTTAGCTTTTTTCGCCCCTTGCCCTTGCCAGCCTTTTTTCTCCTGCACATTCTCGTGGAGCGAAGGGGCCCAGGAGCAGAGCTGCAGCAAGATGCTTCACGCCTTCCCGGCCCCACGGCCTCCGCAAGGTGCCCCCAGGGGCTGCTGTGTCCTGTCACCCCTGCTCCAGCTCGGGCGAGGGCGTAAGGTGCCTTTGGGTAAATCAACCTGACGGCTCCCGTCCCTCTCCCCAGCTCGGCGTTTTCCCTTTTGCGCCTCCGCGTGTTACGGAAGCAAGCCGGTCGTTGCTCCATACCTGAACCGACAACGGGAAAGCAGCCGGTTTTGCTAAACGGTGCTTGCCAAACAGCCGTGCCCATCATGGTTCCCTCGCGTTTCCCTTCTTCCCCGCCTCGCAAGCGAGGCAAACCCTTCCGCCCTCCTGGGTAAAATCCATCCCCGGCTGTTTCTCTCCTGCCGCTGAATGACCTGCCGGGCCGGGGGCCGTCACGGCACGGCCCCCCGGGATGCGAACCCTCCAACGAGATGAAAAAGAACGGGAAAACCGGCGGCGCGGCAAGGCCCGGCCCGGCCCGGCCCGGCCCTGCCCGGCCAGGGAACACGCCCGGCGCTGCCAAGCGGGAAATCCCGGGATCCCCGCGCCCGCCGGGCCGGGGGCCGCCTCCCGCCGCCGCCGCCAGGGGGCGCCGCCGTGCCCGGCGCGGCGGAGCGGGGCGGCCGCTTCAAAGCGGGCGGCGGCGGCAGCGCGGCCGTTAATGGCGCCCGCCTAGCTGCGGGCGCGCCCGCCCCCGCCCGCCCTCGCCCCACCCTCCCCCGCCCCCGCCCCCCGCCGGAGAAAAGCCCGGGAGCGGCGCCCGCCGCGCACACTCCGGCTCCGCGGCTGACGGCGCCGCGGGGGGCGGAGGCCATGCCGGGGGCGGCGGCGGCCGGCCGCGGCTCGGCGGGATAGCGCGGGGGGGCCGCGCACCTTCCGCGGGCCGCCCCGTGCCGGCAGAGGCTGGAGCGGCAGGGTAAGGCGTCCCGGGCAGCGGGCGGGGGGAGCCGGGCGCAGCGGTGGGCGGGGGGGTACCTCCGCCGGCCCCGCTGAGCCCCGGCGGGGGTGCGGGGGGCTTAGGGGGTGTCCCCGCTCCCCGCCGCGGCGGTGGGGCGGCGGGAGGCGGCGCCGAGCCGCGCCGGGCACCCACATGCCCTTACGTAAAGGGCTCTGCCCGCCGCTTCCCGCGCGGGCTGCGGGGCCTCCCCCGGGGGGTGCTGCCGGGGCAGAAACCACGGGATTGCTGCCGCCCGTGGGCTCTCTGCCCCCCGCGGGGGGGGCTGGCCCTGGCACCCAGCTCCGAGCCGCCCCGGTGGGTGCCCCTTTGCCGGCAAGGTGGTGTTTCGGGGGCGGGGGGGGGGAGTTGCGCTCGGTTTTGGGAGCGGTACCCGGCTGTGAGGGGGGATGGCAGACGGCGGGCTGCCTGCGGGGCAAGGGTGCTGCCGGCGGTGCGGCTTCCAGCGGGTGTTGTCGGGCGCGTCGTGAAAGCGGCCACCGAGACTCGCGTGTTTTCTGTCCCGTGGTTTCCATAAATGAGCTGAGGCGTCTTGAAACAGTTCAGCGCCTTGGAGGGCAGCAGCCGCTCTTCGAGGGGGTGCGAATAATAACTAAGGGGGGCTGTGGATTGACACCCACAGGCAGTGTTCTCGGACACAAGTGAAGTGTGCGGTTGGGGGAGAAATTGGTTGGTTTGGGTTGCAGGGGTGGAAAAAGTAGGAGTAGGACTCGGGGTTTTCGTGCTTGTATCTTTTTTATATATATATTTTGCTTCCCTCGCTGCGCTGCAGAGATGCTGCTGTTGACTTTTTTGAGGTGTTGGAGGAAAGCATATGTATGATCACGAGGTTGCCCCCCTGCCCCGATCACCAATGTCCTTTTATATCTAGAGTATCTTGTTCCTGAAAAATCAGGCCCTTTCAATTGCTTCTGTAGAACTGGAACAGGGAGTGTCAGTGGGGCAGACTGGTGGAAGAAGATAGAAGCTGTTTGAATTTCTACCGTCTTCTTGGAAATACTGTCATTTCTGGCCTGGAACATATTATTCTCTGTTCTACAACAAGCCTGAATGATGATTTATGAATAGATCCATTTGTTTATATTGTTCCCCGTGTAGCCAAACAACTGTTTACATTGTGAAATGGATTGCTTCATTCTCCATTAGCTTATCGGTCCTGACCCAGGAGTGGCTACAGCTGAAGTTACAATGTTCTTGGGCAGAGTGCTAAGGGAGAGATTACATCTGTAGTTTAAACTCCTCGTTGCTGGCCTTTCTGTTGGCTTGTTGTTGCTTCTCTTACGGACATGAGATGTAGTGAAGGGGTGGGGTGGGGGGGAGAAGGGTGTGCGGGGATGTGGTGTGCTGAGGGGCACATCTATGCCTTTAAAGAAACTGCTCTGTTTATACTTAGATGGGACTTTACACTGTGGGAGAATTTAAATGACTGTCTCCTGGTAATGTTAGGGCATGAGTCAAAGTGACCTGACTTGAAGTTTGTTAAATACCCAACAGGAGCAAGGTCAAGTGAGAAAAGAGTGGTGGAGGTGGGGAAAATCTTTGCTTTTGCTCAGGAGCTACTTGAAAAAGACAGGATTCTTTATTTTTGGTTTGGTTTTTTTTTTTTCCCAGGATGAAGTTTTATTCCTTTACCCCTCCTTTCCCTGGCCATCATGTCTCATTATCTTCTTGTGCAATCTGTATATTGTTCGTGAGGGGGAGAAACCATCTGTGAGTGAAATACAATGACGGATGTTTCAATCTGATAGGACTACTCTGAATGAAGCATCCTTCAGATAAAACAAAGGGTTGACTTCCCCTCCTTTCTAAATCGCCCTGATTCCTATTCTAGGAGCTGCTAGACCAAATCATGTGTTTATTGTCTGCAAGCAGTTATTGTAGATTTTTGCCCTTGAAGCGCAGTATTATAATTTACCTTTGTTTACAATCTGGATTTTGCATATTTCAGTATTTTAAGGCAATAATTTTTAGGGAAAAAAAGACTGTATATTTGCTTAACTGCTTTTGTTTCTAATGTTTTTTCCAGTACTACATTCCAAGTCTTTGTCACATTTTCTGTGTTGTTTTTTTTTTTTATAACTTCTGACAACTTTCCTTTCAGTTAAGCCAAAGGACAAGGCTGCTGTCTTAACCATGAGTTTTGGCTGCAGTGCCATACTGGGGGTATGAATGGCTTCAGTGTATCTGCTGTATTTACAAGAATGCTCTCATAGGCTGGCAGAAAACTGTTGTTTGCCCTCCCAGTGCTGATTCAGGGAAAAATAACAACTCTGATCATCCCACAGCTTGATCTGTGCACGTAGACCCTTTTCTCCTAGAGACCTGATGTAGCAGGGGAATCAGAACCTGTTATATTTCTCAGCATGTTTCCTGTGGAGTAGCCTTAATAGCTAAGGACTTGAGTTGGTAGGCTATGGTTTGATTAGGAGATTTGCTTTTAACTGTATTCCTTTTTGTGTCTTCAGTTACAAAAAGGAAATGGAAAACAATTACAAACCAGCCCACCATGCAGTTTGAATGGTTTAGCAATTCTGCTATGTCTAACTTAAGCTGTGGTCAGCTGTTCTTTTTATAAGACAGGATCCTTTTCTATTCTGCTTTGCAGAAATGAGCTCATAATATTCATCTTTCCCTGACCTTTTGAAGGAGATCAGACAAAAAGATCATAATGATAATTTCTATTTTTCACTTCTGATGGCTGGGAAGAGCTGTTGAAAATACACTTGCTCTTCTGCCTGCCTGCTGCAAAGTGATGGGAATGATTTTTTTCTATTTCATAATCAAATCAGATCAGAAATGCTTACAGGTTTTTTTGTGTATGCAGTCAGTGAATACTGGAGCTGGAAGTGCTAGTACAAAATGGGTTTTCAAATAGCTTGATTGTTTGTTGATGGTGCCATTTATGGTGGTGACACCATAAGTGTCCGTCCTCAAAAAGGCTGAAGAAAATGATGAACAGAGAAAGTGAACCAATATGTCTGGTAGTTTTATTTAGTGTGAGGGAAGAAATTCTCATCAGATGATTCTAGTGTTGGCAAGACAATGTTATTTCCTTCTTATAGCATCATTTCCATCTTTTCATTCACAGAATAGCAAGTGAGTGGTAGCTTGTTGCATTAAAATACTTTGCTGTTATCCTCCAGGTACCAGCATCACAGTTTAATACAACTACATCCTGTTTGTACTGAATGGAAACAACTTATGATTGAAGAAATGGACTAAAGCTTACTTAATATAACCTTTTTCTACCATATGGTATCCAAAGGATCACCTGAAATACTTGGGAGTGAAGATGGGTCTTGCAGGTTGTCTGGAAAATAACAGATTCTAACTTACCAGGTTCAGGCATACTTTTTTTTCACTACATACAAATGCTCAACTTTGTTTGCCCTGATCACTGCTTTGCTTGCGAGCAGCTAGGTTGCAAAGTTTTGGAGTCTTTGTATTTACTCTTGACTTTCACTTGGCAATTTTACTGACTGTTCTGTTTCTGGAGTATTGGGGTTATTTCCTGTTATCATAAAACTCCACTACAAACTGCAATCTGTGAAATCTATCACTGTGGTTCTTGGAGAACGTTTCAGCTGACCTGCCTTCATCTCAACTCCGGCCTTTAGGAAATAGGTCATAGACAGCGTAAGAATTGGATAATACCTGACAACTGTTGTACACATCCAGCCCTTGTGGAGGACTCTTATACTTAGTTGGTGAGGAATATGAAGATGAATTTAGGAAAATATATTAAGGCAACAATTCATTATTGGCCCACCATAATCTGTTACATGATCAGCTGCTTCCTCTGCTTATTATTTCTGCTGTTGCTGTTTACTAGATGGTCTGCTTCATGTTTTATTGCTGGTGAGGATCCATAAAGAGGGAACTATGTGTTGCTTTCTTCATCTCACAGATATTAATCTCCTTTTATATATAGTTATATATGTGTGTGCATATATATAAAATGTTATATATATTTTGTAAATTATACAATGTTATATAAAAAGTATTTTTTTTTTACCCTTGAATTATGAACAATGTCTGGTAGGGGGCAGATCTGGCAGAATTGTCAAAAGGGATCGCATGCTGTCCCACCCACGCTGGCTTTCCTGAAGCACTCATTATTATGACTTCTGGTGCCTGTCTTTTTCCTCAGCACATTGCCCTTGAGCATCCTCTCCAGGTTTGGGTATGCTGATAATGAAGCTTTCATTTTGTTGAGCAATGCAGACTCGGAGTAGCCTCCTGTTGCAGGTAGCTGGTCTGCACAAGTTGTGGCAGACCTGTGCAGCCTGTTCCTGCTGGGGTAGCAGAAGTGGTGAGGAAGCCAGGTTATGATCCACTGATCACAGAATCATGGAATGGTTTGGGTTGGAAGGGACCTTCAAAGATCACCTAGTCCACCCCCCTCCTTGCCATGGGCAGGGACACCTTCCACTAGACCAGGTTGCTCAAAGCCCCCTCCAACCTGGCCTTGAACACTTCCAATGATGAGGAACCTGGGGCTGTTTCTCTTTTTTCTGGTGTTTAAAAGGATCTTCCTGGCAGATCAGTCTTTCTGTTCTTACCGTAGATGAGCCTGCTAGATGGCTGCTGAAGCTACACATGCGGTGTGATCCCCGGAGTAACTCAGGGTGGTGGATCTGCTGCGGCCCTGAGCCTGCGGTATGGCCGGATGCTCTTGCTTGAAGGACTTTTGGGCAATGCCCAGCTGTTGCCATGTACGCGGGGGTGTTAAATGGCATCGGGCCCTCCCAGGAGGAATTCACACCCTGTTTTCAGGCAGGCCTGCCTGCCCACAGTGACCAGGCAGGGTAGCTGTGGTGGTGTGGGTGTGCAGAGCCCTGGCCAAATGCCTCCTCCCTGGGGTGACAGGAGGGGTCATGGCATATTGCTTAAGGCAATTGTATTTTTCTGGGCCTGATGCTTCAGACAATGTTTATATTCTCTTGGGAGGAAAATGCATGTTATTTAACTCCGGTTTTCCTTCTATTGCTACTTAAGGAAACAGTTTTCCCTTCAGCTCTCTATACCTGTATTAAGAAATACATCCATCCAGATGGAATGAGAGTGATGCTCTGTGACTTGATGTGGTCAGGCTTATGTCTCCAGTGCAATCTTGTAACAGTGACTGCAAATTCAGGACCAAGCTATTTGCAGTCAGTGTATGTATATTTTTTAGCCTGTTTTTCTGAGAAAATAGAGATTACATGCAACTCTCTGTGAAGGTCTGTCTTTCACTCTTGCTCTTAATAACTTTTAAACCTTTTCACCGATTCCAGTTGCATTTGTGAGAGGGGTAGAAGCTTATTTCCAATAAACCTACAAGTTTTCTGGCAGTAGACAGCCTAGGCAGATGGAAAGATGCCTGCTAAGGAGAGATGGCAGTCTGAACTCTTCCTACAACTTTGACACACATTCCTAGCAAACTGGATTTTCTGGCTCAGTTGCTTAGGAATCAACTTATATTGTGCTCCTATTTTTTGACCCTATCTCAAATTAGACTGTTACTTCCTCTTTGGATATTTTTGTCACAGTTTTGAATATGGAGGAAGAGCAAGTGTTTAGTCTTTAGCCCCAAATAGCTTTATAATACTGCAGAAAGTGCATGATGAGAAAGGAAAGGCTCTTTGGTTTTTTAAACATTATATTCAAACACCATTTTTCATATGTTATAATAATGTTCTGCTATTGTGCATTTCCTTTTGTTAAAATATTTATTTTTACTCTCTTTTTTCTTTTATTAATTTTGTCTTGTAATAGCAATTCTTTAGGTGCCCACAAACTTTCAGGATTCTTGTAGTTGTCTTGTATAAAGATCGTTCCCTGAATGGAGCATGTTACTTGATAGGACACAAACTGAAACAGTTCCGTCTTATTTCTGTATTTCTCATCTGTGTTTGTTTTGCATAAACATACCCTGTGTGACCCTTTCAATTAGCTGATTACTTCTGCACACTGATATCTGTTGAATACATCTTACAGTCTTCTGTTTGTTTCTTCATGCTGATTTGGTTAATGCTGTACTGTCATCTTCCTTCATGTATAATGTATTTTTTGTCATGCATTTGGAGCCTAGAGGAGAAAACACCTACACCTACTTTCTTTAGATTAATTATGCATTACTTTTACCTTTGATGTGTACTGTCCGCTCTTACTTTTGTGGAAAAAGTGCTGACCAAATGTGTGTGTTGAGGATATGTGCAAGTTGTGTTAGATTTGTGGAAAGGCAGTCCATATTTAAATTTTAAAAAACAAAACCAAACAAAAAACCCCACAACTTTTAATAAAGCTTTCCAATTTTTCTCCCGATGCTCTTTGTACTTCTGGTATTTGTTGACATCTTAGATTTTGAAAGGTTTGCGGATGACACTTACCTCTACTTCAAATTACTAGGTTATGCTTGTGTCAATCATTGTGTCCTAGTTGTGTGTGTAGCTTTCTAGCAAAGATGTAGTGATGACATCCACTATGTTTCACTAGCTGCAGCTGGAAAGCTGGAAGAGGTAGGATAACCATGGTCACAGCTGCAGGATGCATGTGCCAGCTCAGACAAGCTGTTGATGCCCATTGCATCCTGAGGTTTGGTCTCAGCTGATCCTCAGGACCAGACTTGGAGCCTGCTGGGCTCTGGCTTACTCCTAAGACCAAGCTGGGGTCATAGCCTTTGTGCCTCAGGTAGGCTGCAGGTAAAACAGACCAGGCAACTCTTCCTATTAATCACTGAGAGGTGAAATCTGTAAAGGCTGTTAAGCACAACATGGTGGTGAACTTTGCGGTTGCTACGCATTGATGCTGCCCACTTCTGAAGGGTGCAGCGTGTGGTCCCTCATCTGCAGCTCTGATGGTAAACAGTTAAAAGCCTTCTAAGTTCATGGATTTTCACCCATTCATATTCGCCTGCAGGGTGTAAGTTTATCTCAAGCCTCTAAGCTAGTTTGTTTATCTTGTGATGTGACAGTCCCTGGCCTTGGGAAAGGTTATGCTAGGAACATTTGTGCTGTGCGAGGCTTGCACTAAACAGTGCCGCTGACCCTGGCACCTGTCCATGCTGTTGTTGGCTCCAGTACGTCTGTCCGGTTGTGCCCTGTATTTCGGAGCCGTGTAGCTCCGAGGGAGCTGTTCTCCACCGAGTGAGTTCGTCCTCCTCTCCGCTGCCGTTTCTCACCTCTGCTGCTTGCCTGAGCAAACGTCGCCAGAGCTTGGCTTGTGTCGAATTGCTGCCGTCGCTGGGCATCAGCTGTGGTGGTGTTCAGAGTATGTAACCTGCTGTATTTATCTCCTTTCTTCCGTGATGTGGTGTCCTGCTGGAGCAGCAGCGTCAGCCACGTAGTTTGCATAGATATAGGTCTGAAAATCAATTCTCAAATATTTTACCAGTGACTGTTCTAGAGAGTGAAACACAGTTCTGGCTTGTTTTACTGTCCCCTTTGCATGTGCAAAGAGACATTAGTAAGGTGATAACCCACTTCTGTCATCTTTTGTTCCAGGCTGACATTGTCTTTCACAAATCTCGCTTCAGAGGGAGCAGCAATGTAGTTCTAGCTTCAGTTCACATTAGATATTTAGCTTAAAATCAAGTTATGACAAATCCTTAGACGACTCATAAATCCAGAGAGTGTGATAGTCTTTTTAGCAAACTGTCAGTTAGCACTAAATATTTTCACCAGTCACTTCACATTTCTATTAGCTCCTTAAACAGCTGAAGTTCACAGATTTGAATGAAATATAATGCTTATGGCTGTGTTCCCTGCCTTTCAATTTAGACTACTGCTGTGAAGCTTTATTATAGTTACAGGTAAATGTGTTTTCAGGGGCTGCTCTTTCTTGGGAATATCACTGTTTTGCTTGCACTTGTCTGAAAGGTCTGCCTGGGTTTTGGGGGGTTTCTTTGGTTTGGTTTTGTTTTCATCTCCTCCATGATTTTACTGTACTTGTCCAGTTCTCCAGACCAAGGCAGGCCTGTCCTTGTTACTTTCATTAATGGGAATCGTTGCTTTTGGATGGGATGATTCAACATAGCTGCCAATGTAAGGAAGAGTCAAACCATCATGTCCCCTCATTGTGCTAATAATAGCGATGTACCATTTTTCTGGCAGGCAATGCTGCTGCTGGTGGCAGCTTCAGGAGGGATCACTGGAAGGGCAGCAAGGTCATTCAGGATCTCCGCTTTTTACTCTCACCTTAGTGTCTTTTCTCCTACAGCTTCATTTCTCACCCCTTGAGACTGAACCATTGTTTTTTCACTGAAATAACTGCATATTTCTTGCTGGTATCAACTAATTCTAATCTTGAACTGTGGAAGAAGGGTGAAGATGGTACTATTTTTGGGGGGAAAAAAAAAACCAACCACCCCAGAAACACCCCACCCAACAAAACAGTTTCTGTGCCACCCTGGACAGGGTGTTACTAAAATTACAGCTTAGAGAGTGCCAGGGTAAAACAATATGTGGATGTGCACATCAGGATGTCCTATCAAAGTCACCTCAACTAACATGAAAATCCACTTGTCTTCTCAATACCAAGGGACACTTCCTATGATTCCCTTAACATAGGTGACATGGGAATTGTCCAGCCCTACTGGTTATGGAGGTTTTGAAGAATTCACAGGATCTGGAGTTTGATATGAAAGAGAAGAAATTCTTTTTCTCCTCAAAAAAGAAAAAAAATAATCTTTACAGTCAAAGAAACTTAAGGGAAGCAGGCTTAAATGAAAGAAGAAATCTGTCAGGTTACAGCAAGGGCTACATCTTTTTTCTAGTTTAAAGATTTCTGATAAATATTTTATGGACTTTGGGTTTTGTTTCTTTAATGTTTGCCAATTATGCTAAAAAGTTGTTAATCTCGGGGAGGGAGGGTTTGAAGCAAATAAAGAAAAGAACCTTTAAGTAAAGTACAACTTAATTGCTTCAGAAACAGCAGCCCTATGTTTTCCCTGTGTACGTGCCTGCATTACTGCAAGGCCGGTGTAAAACTGCTGGGAAGTTAAAATGGCCCATGCCTTCATGCAGCAGGGTGCTCACCTGCCCTCTGGGAGGGGAAGGGGAAAGGGAAAACCAGCACATACAGAATAAGGCTGTGAGGTCAGTGTCTCTCTGATGGAAGAGAACAGCTTAAAGGACATGCTGAGAACTACACAAAGCTAGAAGTGGACAGTCTGCCGCTAAACAGGTATTTGGAGGTGGTGATTGGGAAGACAGGAGGTATCTGTGCTCTTGAAAGTTGCTGAAAGGCTGCAGGAGGTTAGTATCTGACCATCAGCAAGTAGGTCTTCCAAGAAACGTGTGGGAAAAGCTCTTTGTAGAAGCTGTAGACCTGAGTTTAGGTGTTTCATGTTAGCCAAAGTCTTTGTGTCTGCTGTCCAAATGTTCCAGTGCTTGAGTGGGAGAAAATCAGAGGTTTCTCAATGAGATCCCTGCCAGACATTCATCAGAGCTTTGATTATGTCCATTCAGTGCAAATATGCAGAACTCTAGTACTTGAAAATGGTAAATGTTGTAACATGACAATAAGAAATAATTTAAAAGACTTATGTTCCTATTTGATATGGGCAACTTGTTTTTGAATACATCCATCAGATAGAAGCACATCATGTTTTGATGCATTTATAAATGGTCAAGAGGGCTTCCGATTGCAGTATCTCTGTGGTTGCATCATTATATGATCAGGGAGTCTAAGTGCCAAACTGACTTTCTCTTTGAGATGACTCCTGCCATTTAAAACTAATATATACCTACAGAGACAGGAAGTCTGCAGGGATCAAAAGAGATTCCCTGATTTGCCTGAGAACTTTTCTCTGTATATACTGTTCTCATATTTCTCTAAAACAAAAGTTACTTTTCATAATAATATAAAAAGCCTCCTCCAGTTTAATTTTTTTTTTCTTCCTACTCAGCAGCCATTCAGTACACTGAAACAAGGAAATGAGGATATTTTGAAATAGGGGTACTTTGCATAAATTACTTCCAAAAATACTTGCTGTTTTTGAATGTTGACATTTCCTATGTATGTTAACAGTTAAGTAATATAATGGAACTGTCAAAGAAAACAAGATATGAGTTCCTCAGAGAAGAATAATGTGAATATAGTGGTTTTCCTCTCAATGCAGTGTACTTTGGCAGATGTCCTCTGTTCTGGGGAAGTACCACATATGCAAAGCACGCAAATGCAAAGAGGGTGGCTTCAGGGTGATCCGTCTCAAAATGAACAAGAGCATTGGGCATTTAATGGTACATATTAAAAGTGTATGAACTCTGAGCAGGTCTTGCATGTCTTGTGACTCGGTGTGTCTGTAAATGAGTGAGCAGTACAGTATGACAGGGAAGACGTGAGTTATTTCAGAACCTTCTCGGAGGACTGTCTGGTGTTGGCCATGGAGGCAGCCAGGCTGAATGGGGGCCTTTGACTACTGTGGTGTTAGGAATGACAGCATTGCATGCCATGCTATAAATGAGTACACAGAGAAAGGGCTGTGTACCCTGTATAAAGAGCTGCATTTTTCTTCCTGACAATTCTTGTTCAGATCATTCCCATCTTCTTTCATTTTCTCTCCCTGTGTTCTCCTGTGTGTGTCGGGGTGTGTTGGTTGGTTGGCTTGGTTTTGAGGTACATGGAAAACTCGAGGCAGAAAACTGAAGATAAATCACATATTTAATGCCCTTTTCCATCAAAGGACCATAGTCCTCTAACTGATACAGCACCTTTGGTAAATGTGCTGATATGACACAAGGTACAGGGGAAGAGCCCTGACAGTCACTGTACAGCTCTAATCCAACAGGTGTAGGGAGAGTACCCCCACAAAGTTCTGGGGATACAGGGAATGTATGCTTTGGGGTAAGGCCATTCTACCAATTTCTTCTTGCCTCCTATTTTGCCTTTGTTTTGGCTGTGTAGCTCACTGCCAGTCACCAGTGATCAAACCATTGCCAAGTCTTGTCCACCTGGCTGTAGACTATACAAAATGCAGGTGTACCTCTGTTAACCTCTGTACCTGTCATGTGTTGGGCAGACATTTTGTGGCCTGAAAGGAGTTGCCCTGTGTGTTTCTCTTCACCCAGTCAATCTCTTGTGTGCTCAAGTTTCAAGGGGGAATGTAGGTGCTTCGGGACTACAGGAATATGAATCTAAGGCATTTAAAATGAAAATTTCCTTCATAACAACTACCTTTTTTCCAGTCAAATACTTGTTTCACAGGATCTGAGATGAGCAGCAATTTCTCTGGTCCCTTTGTGATTGACTGTCAAAATGAGGTCAAGTTAAATCTGTGTGGAATTCTAGGTCAGGCTGAACCTGCCCTGAGACTCCTGTTTAATTTCTCTCTAGTACTTCAAGTGAACAATAGCTTTAAAAAATATTTGCAAATGGAGGAATTAAAAAAAATGGATTTATGTTCTCATACATGTCTGAGGGATGGATAGAAATTTTCCAAAATTCAGACTTTTTTACACTACTTGGCACTGCCATCGGAATCATAGTCAAAACTATTTTAATATTTCTCCTTAAACTAGACTAGCAAGCCGTGTGGAAAAAGCATTTTTTTCCTACACAATATTAAGACTGTTCAAAGTGATGATATGCCTACATCCCTTTTTGTAGGAATCCATACAATATTTCATCAACTTTACTGCATTTGAAGGTCATCTGGAAGGATTACAAAACCTCCTCCAGTAAGATAAATATGAAATGCTGATTTCATTAAGTTAACAGTAGGCTTTGATTGTTTGTTCTTCATTGGAGGAGGAAAAAATCAGTATAGGGAAGACATTTTCCATTCTAACTTTTTAATCAGCAGGTGTGTGGGGGGGAAGTTGTCTTCTCATGAAGGCTTAATTGTGTGTGCTTTTCTATTGCACATATTATAGTAAACCTGGTAGTTAAAGCCAAGTTAAGACCACCTTTTCTTACAAATCTAAAATGACAAGGCTTCTTTTGCAAGTGCATCCAGGAGTTAGTAGAGTAGTAATAACTGTCTGGTTCAAAGCAAAGCTAGTAATTAAATCTTCTGGCCTATCATGTTAGAAATGTAATATATTTTCCTGTTTTCAGCACACGGTACCTCCTGCATTAGTATGAATGGATCTATTAAAATACCTTTTATCACTATGCTTTGAGCTTTTCTGTCTTCATGAAATCGTGTAGCTGCTTTATGTACAAAGCCTTTAAAGAGCTTCCCACATCTGATCTAATAAAAAAGCATCTTATTGCCATGAGCCAGCCAGAGCAATAGCTGTTCAGCTGTGGTAACCTGAGTAACACTTGCCAAGAGAAAATGACATGGGATATGGAAACCCGAGGGAAGGAGGGGAAGGACTGTGGCAGGTGGGAACTTCACACTCTGCTCCAGGGAGTCCATGGGAATTTCACCTGCTGCCTTGAACGGCAGCGGAGTTAGGCTGGCACTGAACAGCAAGGAGCCTTACCCGAAGCTCGTATGCGCTTCTCCCTTCACTAAACCCTACACTTGAGTTCTGCTTAAATGTTTCAAGACGTAACTCTGTGTAACCCCCCCGGCACAGGGATCGCAGGGCTTTGGTTGTGGCGTGTGAACGCCTCGCACAGCGGCACTGCCCTTTGAGGAGCGCGTTGTGTCCCTGGCTGCTGCGGCATCTCATCTTTCAGCCCGCGGTTCTTCCCTCTTTCTGTAGGGGTGACAGCGTAGGACTGGGTGAAGCGCAGTCTCCTGACAAGGCTAAGGAGGCTGGTGAGGACATTGCGTTTTGCATAATCACACGTTGTCACCACCATAAGTAAAGGTGAGAATCCAAAGCTGAAATTCCTTCCTGTGCATATAACCTGTCAAACTCCATCCTCTCTCCTGTGTGTCCTTTAGCTGTTGTCCTTGGACCCTGTGGCTGCCGGGCTGTGAGCTGCAGCATCAGCTCTGACAGGATGAAGTGGGGGGAGATGAGTTTCACGGCCATTCATGCCTCCTAGCTACTCTTGGCTGACAGAAAAAACAGATGAGCCATGGGCTGTCACACAAATATAGAGCAGATCCCACAGCCTTTCTTTCAGCATCTGTCACCGGTCCTGTGCTGAGCCTGACACAGGTTTCCTAATTCTGCCTGTCAGCTTGTGGCTCTGTACAATAGAGCTTTCTTGTTGGGAAAACCATTACAGCACATCAGCAAAAGCACACTGGCTGAACAGAGCAGCAGCTGACTGCAAAATATAAACAAGTAGATATCTGTGGGAAATAAACTGGGAATCAAGATGCTCCAGGACTGGGCCTAGACCAGACACCATTTAACAGTTTCATTAGTGTGGCAGAAGCTTTAAAAAAAAAAAAAAGCCTATTATGCTGTTTACCAGTCTATCATTCCCAGATATTAATGATAAGTAAGCAGTCACAAAGAATGATTTCTTTCTTTTTGATGAGTAAAATCAAAGGTAGGTATGCAGGGTGTGGCTGAATGCAGTCAGATTTCTCAGTGACGAGTTTTCTGGACATCCATAGCAAGGGAAACTGCATGCAGGAAAGCAGCAACTCTGCAAAAGTATTAGGGATCAGGCTGGATACAGAACTTTAAGTTACCAGTGCACTGTTGCAGGGAGAGGAGAGAGGGCTAATTTAATCCTTGGCTGATGTGATTTATAAAAGAAACAGTTTTTTCTTTGCATGGCATTAATGATAGTCATACTCAAATTCTGCATCTGGTCCTAGTTTTCACATCTTTAAAAGGTCTTTTGAAAACCTGCAGGAGGTATAGAAAGAGTTACAAGAATTTAGTGGTGAAGAAATTCCTGGTAGTGATTTAATGTGGAAAGGGTGGGGTGTGAGCAGCTTGCTTTTTTTTTTTCTGCACTTGTCTTATTTGTAATTATTGGATCCCTGTCCAGATAATTTTAGGACAGACTTCACCTCATCTGAAGACAAATGTCTAAAATTGGTCAGATGGATTGAACTGTCAGGACCATCTCTGAGACAAATTGCTCTGTTGGTGATGGAGGACAGTGTCACTGGCTGATCAGAAGTAGGCAGCCGACTCTTAAACCCTGGTAAAAAATGATGAAGGGAAAACAGGCTGAGAAGGTTATTAAAATTATGGGGAAGGGGGTTAGGTTTTTTACATGAATTAAATAGCAAACAAGGGTTAAAATGGCAAGGCAGCATGTGGGGGAGATGCCATTGCTTATGTCCCTTCAGAAATACTTCTCAAAGTCAAATTGTCTTGGTTGAAGCTCAAGAAAAGGAGGAAGATCTTGAGTGCCTGGGTGAGCATTTTAGTTGTCAAACAGATCAGAAGGAAAAGACTGCATTTTCTGTATATTATGCATGTTCTTTCTACAGGATTTAGATGTACAGGTTCTTGTTGAACATAATGATCAGCCTGCAGGCTGGGGGACTGGCAGGATGCTGGCTAATCAAGGAAGAGCCTCTTGGGAAAGCCTTGTGTGGGAGGGGAGATAAGAGGTTTGTCTGGCTCTGTGTAGAGCTTAACCTAGTAGCTGGATATGTCCAAGGAAATGTCAGAGAGGAGGATTGAAATTTCCAGTTTGGATGAGGGGAGAGAGTCCTGGAATAGGAGGCAAATCTGTGAGGTCCCTCTGTAGAGAGGATAAAGGCATTTTTGTGGCTGGAAGAGATTGCCCAGGAGCAAACAGGAGGAGAGGCAAATGCTGCTGATAAAAAGGGAATTGTTTCCTCAGGATCTTTTCTGCCTTTGAAAGACAGAAATGGGAGAGAGGGCCCCAGCAAAGACAGTGCTGGTGGAGCGGTTAGTGAAGTGCTGAGTGAGGTGCTGGCAAGGGCAAGATTTTAAGAGGAAGAAAGAGGTCAGGAGGCGCCTGAGTTGGATGAAGCTGATGCAATGACAGAGAGTACTGGCCAGGACAGGTTTTGTGCTAAGGAAGAAGGGCTGGCAGAAGAACTGGAGAACATCTGTGGTAGAGCTGTAGGAAAAGAGTTTGCAGGCACCTTAAATGCTAACCATACCCCAACAGTGTGAGAAGAGACTGAGCATCTTAGCTGGCTTGACAAGAAAGTATCTTGTACTAACTTTCTTTTACTTTCCTTTTTTATTTTTTATTTTCCTCCTCCTCCCATTTAGAGAGTGAGAGGCATAACTAGAACCACTGGATGAAGATCTAAATGGAAATAAGGTGAATGGCTGCGGCTCTTCAAACCAGTGAATTGCCCTTTGTACCATTACAGAAAGTGGTGGATCTCTTGAGGTGTCCAGCCCAAGGCAGGTCATGTGCCTAGGCAGTATTTGTTAGCCATGTACAGGTTACTTGTCTTGCTTTCAGGGTACTTGGGAAATGGGTAATAATTTGTGGTGTTTGGGTTAACGAGCTAATGCATCCAATGGTCCTTCTGACCCTAAGCTCCAGGAAGCTGTTTTCTCATTCTGCAACCAGATGCACCATAATGAAAATAGATTTTGTTTGTCACTTTTTTTTTCCTCCTAAAATGTCAAGACAATGTGGGAAGAGGGCAATAACACAAACTTGTCAGATTTTGTAATTTTCAAGCAGGATTTGTGGCAAAGAAGCAAGCAGGAGGGGGAGCTTAAAGTGAGGAGGATGTGCAAGGGAGGAGAGAACCTCTTTTTGGTGACATAGCTTGGCTGAATAACTGATCAGTAGCCTAGAATGTTACAGTGCATATGTATCTGAGCTTGTTCGAGTAAAGGTTGCCTGAGCTGCCAGGCCATTCCATTAGCTACTGTTTTTTGCTTTTTTTCTAAAAGTATGGTAGATATTTTTTCCATATTGCATCTTTCTCTAAATGGAAATCAGAGAGGGGAGGATGAGAATGTTGCAGGAATGAAATGCTCATTTTTAGAAGTTCCAAAGGTTAATGCATGCTTCACTAATTACAAGTATTTTTAAAGAGCATGTTGTTTAAAACTGAAGATGAATAAGGAAGACCAGAATCATGTGTGTTTGGCTATAAATTAATTTCAAGCTGCATTTTTTGGATTTGGTAATGAAGCACAGGTTTTATGTTAAAATTCTACATATGCAGCTTGAGGATATAGGTTTTCTGAGTATTCATTAGGAACTGAGCCGATGATTTCTCTCCCAGAAATAACACTGTTGGATAAATCTGAAAATGGGAAAGAGCTTGAAGTGCAAGTAGGACTCCTGCCAATTGCTGTGTTCTGAATTCCTTTTCCTCCTTGGCATCTCATCACATTTATTAAAATGCTCTGCCTACAAACTGATTTTGCTCAAAGTAGTGGGCTTTGCATTTGGTTTTGTATGTATGTTTTCCTGGTACAGTTTCTAGAACTGTTTGCTAAGTGCGTGGAAAATTGTTGTAGTTCACTGTTAGTTTTTATATAAGAAGTCCCTTGAACCTAGTGCTGGGTACAATTTTTGATCCTTAAGAGTAGGCTTTCCTGAAGTTCTGGATCAAGGCAGCTGCAGCAATGAAAGATGATAGTAAAATGTATTTTTTTTTCTTCAGGCTCAGAAATCCATTGCACTTAAAAAAATAAAATCTCTTGTGTGATGGAATTAATCTTCCCAAGCTAAGTACAAACTGAGCCAGTAAGTGCAGAGAGTAGAAAGGGTTAAGAGGTGAATTTTGTCTGTTTTCACTAAGACCACTTGTGCTACCACACAATTTTAAAAGCTTGTTGGCAGAATGGAGCTGTTAGTTCCGGTTTTATACAGTCAATCTAAATAAAGACTGACCCTTATTTTTTTGTCTTTCAGGCTTGTCTAACGCTACCTTGAGCCAAATTCCTAGACTGGTTGGTGCTTTCTCATGGGATCCCTGTGACTGACAAAGGAGAGATTGTTGTGGTAGGCGTTTGCCTTGACTGTCTTGACAACACTTGGCCTGGGCACAGACAGATGCTGTTTCCAATGCAGCCGCTCTTTCATAAGACTCTTATGCCAAGAGGAGCTGGGGGGGGGAAAGTGCCTGAGAGATGGGTTTTATGGTCCTTGGAATGCTGTTGTGTTCGCCCATAAAAATCAAAACCACTTAGCCCAAGCTACTACAGAGGAGGGAATTTGTCAAAGTTTGCTTTTAATTGTGGAGCTTTAGAATGAAAAGGGTTGGTTCATTTAGCAATTACACGTAGGAAAACAACAAAATCTGTGTTCTAGTTAACTTCCTAGCAAAGTCCAAGGTGCAGAGGGAAAGACTTGTTTTGGTGCAGTTCTATGGTACTACCTAAAATGGGTTCACTACGCTTTTATCTCTCTCTCTAACAGATATATATAATATCTATCTTTATAACAGAGCCTGTTTTGCTTTCATATTTGGTCCTTGATTTAATAGTTTAATGTCCCACAATACTACATTTTCAATTTTAAACAGCACTAAATCTGTACTGCAAATAAGGAAGTGAGATGATAAAAAAGTGATTTCCTTTTTGAGATGGCTACAGATCTAAATGTACTCCATAGTGAATTGAAAAAAGTAGCACATTCATCTTCTTGTTTTCTAGAAGGCAGTAAAATCTCTGTTTAAATAATTGAAGTCTATCAATTTCTCTGTTTGGAAAAGATCATCCTGTAGATATCACTAGAGCTGGAAGTGCTGCATAGTGCTTACTCTAATGCATGTCTATATGCAGAAATAGTGATGTGTTTAGATTTTTCATTTGCCTGAGCTCATGATTTGCTGTTGGTAGCTTTCCATTTTCCCAAGCAATGCCACTTTTGTGTGCATGCATCTTCTGGACATAGTATTGAAAAGCCGTATACTTACAGACTGGCAGACTTTCAATTTTTTCTCTTTTCCTTTGAAACTCATGTTCTTAGCTTAATTATCAAAGTGTAACAATGTTCTTGTTTGACTTTTTCTGATCACAGGAAAAAACCATGGTGAAGAAAACATAATCATGCCCTCATTGGCTTGAATTTAAGTATTGAGGTTTTAATGTAACAAGCTGTACACTCAGCTTGAAGAACATGTCTTAGTGTAAAGAAGTACTGTTTAATTGTAAAGCTTGTTGAAATATTTTTCATCTGGGATTTTCTTCTGCTCACATTTTTAGTTCTAAGTAAAAAAATCTATTTTGTCACATCTTTTTGTACTAGCAGAAAAACAAAATCGGGAAAAAATGAAGAGACTTAAATTTAATTTAAAACCAAAATGTCTGATATTGTTTTCCATATCTCTTGCTTAAAAAGCAAGCTGAGGTTCAAAAAACAATTCTACAGTTTCATTGCTTTCTTTTTATTTTAACTAGATGATTTAAAACTTAAATATAGAGAAGTGGAAAGGATTTCTTGGGTCTCTCAGTGTGGCCTGTAGATAGTATAATTCCTTTTGTAAACTTTTAGTTTACAGGTAATCAGTATTTCTGCTCCCCCCTACTTTTGGAAAGCTGTAGTAGAAACATATAACGCATCTCTGATACTTAGAAACTTGAAGAAAGTTTCTATAATAAATGGACAATGGCAAGTTTGTACATGTCTGTCCACATGGTCAATGATGTCTCTTTTTTAGCTGAAATAATACCTCTCCCATTGTGTGATGTACATTACCCTGCATTGTGTGTATTCAGGGAATGACTATATCTCTTCTTGATCTCCATGCCTGAAGCTAAATAAGCCCGGGTCTGTTAGCCTCCTTCCCTGAGATCAGCTCTCCATCCCTCTCCCATGCCTTCAGGCATAGCGCTCTGCCTCTGCACCTGTTCCCCACTATGTTCTTCTTACCAGCAGTGCAGCTTGTTCTCACCTCCCTGTTTGTTTAGTTTTCTGCTGAGGTGTTTCTAAAGATCCTCAAACCTCTCCAGGCACCACCTCCCATTTTCTGAAACACAAGGGGAATAGAGTGTGTAAAGTGCTCTCAGGACCCTTGTCCAGTCTTTCGGAGAAGCATGCGGAGCTGGTCTGTCTTCTTGAAGAAGTAGAAACCTCAGTTTAGTGTCGTTGTTCTGGCAAATGTGAAACAACTGTTGACTTCTACAATCTTTTGCGGACTTCTATGATTGGTGTGATAGCAGCTCTGACATAGTGTGCACATACATAGCTGAGATGTGCCTTGAGTTTTTGAATCTTTCTGCTGCCTGCTGACCCTATGTCCCTGAAATGGCTCTGAAGGATTACTGAAATGGAGCATATCCTGGCAGAGGTCTGTATTGGAAAATATTTGTGGCATACAGATGATCATGAGGCATTTGTGCAACGAACAAGAACATACCATGCATAGCTCAGACTATTAATAAAAAGCAGAGTGTTGCCCTCTGATTTTCCTCATCTGGCAGGCAAGAGCCCACCATGCCTGTCGGTGTGATAGTGACCATCGTGGCAGAACTCACTGATCTTTCCTGAGCATCTAGAGAAGCTCTTGTGTGTCTCGTCATCTTTAGAGATGCTTTCACAGACGTAGCTTGCTCCTGCTCATTAGCAGGGAGAGAAGAGAGCAGATGGGGAAAGTCAGAGTTTGCCAGTAAAAGGCAAAATTCTTCTCTAATGATCTAGTGTTGGCTTGAAACTTCAGGGCTTTCTTATGGAGTTGTTCATTTCTATCTCATTGTTTACAACCTTAAAATAGTTACAACGTTTCATTTTGCTGTGGAAGGAAGCAATCAAAATATTTTGGCTTTGCTTCAGATAAAGATAATGTTTTTTTAAGTAGCTGTCTGTAACCCTAATGGCAGCTGAGACCTCTGTAACTGAGTCAGTGTACCACAATTTAGTGACAAGTGTGCAGTGTGGATGATCTACCTCCAGTGACACATTTGTAATTTGCATTATTATTATTATTATTATTATGTTATGTCTTGTAGCAGTAGCCAAAAGCACAGCTTGGCTCACTCCAACATAGAAAACTTTGATAGCTAAAATGAAATTTAGTAAAGATGTAAATATAATCTGCCTACAAAAGTTGAGTAGTATTTTTTCAGCCTGTGCAAGAAGGAAGAACTGTACTGCAGAGGTGACAAACTCATTCTGTGGTGACAGCCACAAAGTAAGGTGTGTTTTTAACTATAGTTCATGAAACAGGATGTAAAATTAAACCTATTTATTGGCTTTAGTCCACAAAAAATCTCCCTTAATAGCAAAGAAAGGTTTGAAGGTGGGAAATTACTTTCTAGTAAGCAAATTTTTTGAAGTAAATTATATCAGCTCATTCTAGAGCCATCTGCATTCCTTTGTTTGCCTGGTGGTTTATATGTGCGGGTCTGTGGCTTGCGCAGAGCAACATGGAGTGGTTCTAACCAGGCAAGGGCTTCTCAGTCTTCAAGGTCTTTAATTCTTAGTTCTGAATGTCTCACTATTACTACAGAAGAACTTAGCATCCTATTGAAATAAATAGCTGTAGGTTGCATTTCTGAGGCTTTATTTCACATACTGGAGGCTTTTTCTTTTTTTGTTTGTTTTGTTGTTGCTGGGTTGTTTTTTGTTTGGTTTTTTTTTTAAGCCTAGTATTAGTTTCTAGTAAGTTCAGATCGCATAAGATGTTTTGGGATTGTAGCATATGCCAAAACCCAAATGGGAGTTATTTCTCTCCTTCATTTGCAGTCTGTAGAACTGAAACCTGGCTGCAAATGTTTACTTTTTGAACAGATTCTATGTATATGTGAAATTGGCTTTCTGAATAGTTTGTTCCAGGTTCTGTATAACTGGCCACTTTTTTCTGTTAAGAGGGGATTGCAAGAGTTAGTGGAGTTGGGGACAGTTTTTATTTTTCTCCTGTTCAGCGAGTGAGAAGGGAGTAGAGGACAGTGACTACTGCAGATGCACAAAGCCACAGGGAAAAACAGTAGTATTCCAGTACTTAAATGTGCTGGAATGTACTGGCAATGTGCAAAGTAGGGAAAGAGGCACAAGTCAAGACACTTGTCTGCTGTTGTGTATTTTGACCTTCATAGAGAAGAGTTAGGCAACCACTGCATACCAGTCCTTGTAGCAATTGCCTGTCTTGTGCAAAAGGGTCTTGTTGCTGCATAACAAAGTCAGTTCCTGAGCTTTCACAAGCAGAATTTTTTCTACTTCTTTTGAATGCAACTTAATGAAATTCAGTACAGCAGTACTTGAGAAACTTTCTTGACCCTTCTGAGATTCAGACATTACAGTGGGGCCTCTAATTTTATTTCTTATCAGTTTTCCATTCTCCTGTTAGTATGTTGATCCCAACAGGGATTGATATATCTCTGTTTGCCATCATCTCAGCATTACTGAATCTTCCTCCCATCCCCAATAGCTAGAAATTCAGCTCTTCCTCCTTTTTTCTTTAATTCTGGCTTGCTTTCTGCATATTTCAATCCAGTTTCCCTTTCCTGTAAAATTTGCAGGTTGGCTTGAAACCATCCTGCAGGATAAGAACTGCCAGTGGGAATGAAGCTGCCAAAGAGCTCGGCATCTGAGAGGGGACCTGTCAGATTCATCCCTTTCCTCTGCCACCGTGGTAAAAGGCTGATTTACAGCTTGCCATATTAATCAGCAGTCCTTTTAATGTCTCCCTCATAATTTTGAGGTGCTGGTTCCCATTTCTGTAAGGACTAGAGCCCAGGGCTGAAGAGGAAGCTCGGTGGTGGCTGGTCTGTCACAGGCACAACGTGAGCTGCACAAGCAAAGTAGTTTTCTCCGGGGCTGTGGAAGGAACTTCTCCAGGAACTTGGAGCCCTCTCAAGCCTCACCTCTTGCCGTTCCAAGCACAACACCCACTTTTCAACCATGCTTTCTTTAACCAAAATGCAAATCCAGTATCCCCAGAAGAAAACATTTCATTTTGAGTATTAGTAGAGAAGGCAGGAGGGAGTACAAACTGTCTGTGACACAGGATAATTATATTGCCTTATGTGCTACATACCACTTTGCCTGCTTTTTCCATCTGCTGAGTCTCTGACCACTGCTGGCATTCCAGGAACCCAGGCCTCCTGGTTATTTCAGATTGCTAGCAGGTATTGGTGCATCCTCCTCAACCCAGCTCAGGTGATTCAAATCTATGGTTAGAAGTTAAGCCTGGTTTGTCACCTTGTATTGAAGTTTTGTGCCCAAGTGTAAGAGCCTGTATTGCTGACCAGCACCTGGGGCAAGAGGTCTCTGCCCAGCAGCCTGAATGGCTCTAGTGCCATTTTTCTGTGACTGTAATTGGTTCCTTTTCTATTGCTTTGTGATTATTTTTTTTTCTACTGGTTTTTTTTGGTCACCTTTATCAGGCATTTTTACAAATGGTTAGTTTTATTCATTTGCTAACAACCACATAGTTAGAAGCCCCATGTGATCAGCTTATGCTTTATATGCTTTTAAATCTTGTATTTGGATGTTTTCTGGTCTGCATGTCCTTCTCATTTTCACTGTCTTCTGTAGACCTTCATTAATAGGGTTTGGGGTTTTTGTTCTTTTAAAGTATGGACAGACTACAGATGTGCTGGTAGTTACTGACCTAGTTGCTTTGTCAGTCATATTCCCAAACTCCCCATTAAACTCAACTGTGTGACTTCAGCTGTTAGACTTCAGATGCTTAAAGCTTTTGTAGCATTGCCTTGGCTTACAGCTGGTGCAGTGTGTCTGGTGCAAAAACCTCCCTATTCTCCATTTAGAACAGAGTTTGGTATGGATGAAAGAAAGCCTGAATTTCCCATCTTCTGTTGCATTGTGGGGTTCTTCCTACACTGCTCTGCTCTGGCCTTTCCCACCTAAATGAGTTCTGAAGCCCACCAGGCACCTTTTGTTCAAGTTGCGATGCTCTTGCTCCTACTTGTGCTGACTGATGTAAAGGAGATGCACTGCCTTTGTGTCTCCAATTTTTAAACAAATGGCTTGATCCAGCTCTTTTAGAGAAGCAGCAGCCAGCTACTGTGCTCCTCCCTCCCTCTTGTCTGTTTTTAAAGTAGCACTACTTTGCTCTTGAATCTATTTAATTGGTGTTCTGCTGGAAAGAAACTAAAAGGCTGCCTTTGCCAATTAACTAGGGCAAAAGACTGTATTAGTAGACAATGTAGGTTAACCAAGGATTTCGGAAAGAAATGTGGGGTACCTTTGATGGTTAAACACTTGTTCTTTGGCAGGGGGTTCTTTTCGTTAAATCTGGAATAGAAATTCAAAGACATTCCAGATTTCAGTTCCTTCCCTCTGAAAGTTTTCTTCCTGTCTAGTTTTAATATTGACAAACTATTTAATCCTAAAACCATGTAGAGCTCTTAACTCCTAGCCAAGTACTTATTGTCCTTTGCCAAAAAAAACCCCCAACCTAGAGAATGACTTCAGGCCTGTGACACAGCTTACTCATGTGATAGACTATCTTTAGGAACATTAATAGCCATATTTTAAATGAAATTTCTATTATTGGCCTCCTAGATTGCTAGGTGCAATAAAGTCAACCAAGAGAGAGCAATCGGATTGAGTTTGTTACTAGGAATATCTAAAAACAAACCACAAGCTAATTTTAAGCAGTGGGTTGCAATCCATGTTGTTTAGTTTAGAACCTCTGGAGCAATTCCTTTCCAAACATCTCTATTTTAAACTGGTGTGTCAGACCACTGTGGCTGCTCTTTCACGGTCTCCTTAACATAAAACACTATGGTGACCATTAAAGTAAATAGGAAAAAGTAACAATTACAGAACTTACCAAAAAAAATTCATTTCTTAGTACAGTGGATTCCCTTTAAATAGGGGGGTATGTCTCAAGAGCTGGGTGGGTGGTGTGTGTGTGTGTGTGTGTGTACCATGTTACTTGGCTGGGATCATAATGAACGACCTCATCTGTGATCTTCCCAGAAGCTGAAAAGAGGGCAGGCTTCTGTGGTTTATGTCTTGTTTGGTTTGGGAAAGCATGAGTTGAACTTGGAAAGATTCCTACTATCTAAAATGTTCAACACGTGGCCTCTAGAAAGCGTAGAATATCTTTAACTACCATTTTTTAATTCAGCCTTTTTAATAATAACTTTTTCCAGTAAAACTTTGTTTTACTAAGGCTTTTCTGCTTTAGTTTGTAACATTGAAATAAAGTTAAATGGTTGATGTGATTGCTTCTGCTTTTTTAGGCTGCCTAGAAAAGGGAAGGGGGGAAGGTGCAGGAGTCAACTGCTCAGACAAATACGGTTTCAGGATACTTCCTGACACCCAAATGGGCCTAGAGAAAATGGCTGTCCACTCAATTCAGCTACTCATCTGTTTTCTGAGGCAGAGAATTTAGTACCAAGGCTATTAATCTTAGTTGAATTGTTTTACAGCTTCATACTGCTGTTAACTTCTGAAACCTGTGGTCCGCTGCAGCATGCACTATGGAAACAAAAGAAAAAGTAAAATCTTTTTTTCCACAGAGGAGTTTGCAGTCTGAGGGTGATACTGACCCTATTCTGGGTATCTTACAGTATGGAGCAAGACCTGATCTCTAGTGTTTAAGGTAGTTTGTTTGATTCCTGTTAATAAACTGGCTGTGACAGTGCAGAGCAACCATCTGAGTATCTGTCAAGGTCCTGAAAAGGTTTTTTCAGACACAACTGATATCCAAGATGAGAGGCTTGACATAGATGTTTTATGTAGGGAGAAGCATGTCTTCAAAGAACTATTGGCTGTTTGCTGGGTATTGTTTTTGTGGGGCAAACTTTAGTCACCTTTTAGATAATGAGCTGATCACTTGGACTTGTGGAAGGGGCTAGTTTTATGAAGTGGCTTATGGATTATATGGTGTGTATTGGTGCTTTAAATATATGCGTTGCTGCTTTATTTTGTTTCCTCCTTTAGGGAGTAAAATGCCTTAATTCTGATAATGTTAGCTTCCTTTAAAAACCATCAAGACTCACTGAAGAAAGTTCTTTGACTGTTTTGTTTTTAAAGTTCTTCTTTATAAACCCCTAGAATGATGACCACAAACTTAAGCTGCCCTAGAAATGTTTTCTCCCTTGCCAGAATAAGTCTGTGCAAATTTCCCTCACTTTATGCTGCATGCCAGATCTCTCTGCTGGGAAACTGTGAAGAATAAGTATGTGTTTTCTACCCCTGTGCCCAGCATGCTCTCTGCTAGTAAGCAGGTCAGCACTGCGACCCACAAGAAGTGTGCAGCGAGGGCTGCGTTTCAGTATCCTTCCTGCCCACGCTCATGAGCAGGTAGGAGTTATGGATTGAGCAGAACGCAGGTGGTAAGTGCAGAGCCACAAACCAGAACTCCTTCTCTGAATGTGCAGCGTGGGATATACCCAGCCCACCAGAACTGAGTACCTGTTGCAATGTGTGTGTTAGTTTGGGGAAGGGGTTAATATGGTCTAGGAGTGCTAAGAGGCAATACAAAATGTTAGCAGGTGATTCCTATCTTGTGAGTAGGCTGTCACTTTCACTACATATCAAATCTATAGCAAAGGCAAATACTCTCATCGCACTGGGTGTTTTTGCATTGCTTCGTTGTTTCCTGAGGTGTTCCCTCTTTAGCAGGATGAATTATGTGGGTATGTAGAAGGTGTAAGGGACTGACTTAAGTACCTGCAGTTTTCTCTTTCTAACAATGCAGTGATATGAAAGGCAACATGCTTTTTTATTATTTTATTTATATTTTTACTGCAGTTCAAATCAACAATGCTGATATATTAGAAAAGCTGTATTTAAATTATTTTTTGAATAGCTTATTCTATACTGAGTTGATATTTTCCTTTAATAATTTTCAACATCTGTTCTGTTTGGGTAACTTAAAAGCCAAGTCTCTTCCATAACATTAAAGGTTAAAAACCAAAAAGTCCTCATTGGCTCCATACTGTCCTTACTAAATGAATTAATTGGCAGGGAAAGCCATTTACAACTGTAGAACTGCCAGTAGTTTGTTCTTAAGGTTTTGTTATAAATGAGGAAAGAAAAACTGTTGTTCGAGCTCCAAAAGCATCTTAATTTACTACAAGTAATCAATGAGTAAGAGGAGAAAACTAAATGGCAACGAGAAGTAGTAAACCAAGGCCCAACACCTATTGATTTTTAAGAGCTGTGCTAAAGTGTACAAAGCAGTATGGAGAAAATCCCAATAGCATTCCTCTGCATGTGTTCCCGAAATCAAAGATCTGTAACTTATTGGTACTTGTTATTTAGACAACTGTAGCGTGGGGAACCCTGAAGGGAGTGTTTCCACTGTGGTCAACCTGCGCTCTTTCCTTTCTTCCCCTTACGCTTGCTGCTCTCTCCACATACCTTAGCGCTTCAGCCTTTGGCTTTGGTCCTTCTGCCTTTGCCGGTGCAGAGGCGTTAACGCACGGTCTCTGCCACATGCCGATGGGGTCCTACGGTGCTGCTGCTTTCTGTGGTAAGGTATGCGCGTTATATATGCACGTTACACTGCAAACGTCGTTAAATGTGGGGAGAGGGGGAAAACCCACCCCTACCACCAGCAAAGCAGGAAGCATTACTATGCAACAGTAATGTTACCGTGAAGGAGCAGAGCTGGGGCTGATGTTGAGGCTAATACATTACACCTCTGAAAATACTGCAAATGCTGATTCTCACTCTGCAGAGGGGGAAGGGAAGGAAAACATGCATGCAGGCAGCTAATGCACTGCTCATCCACCCAGCAGCCTATGTGATGTGGTAGGTACCAGCCAATGTGTCTGCCTGAGGCATGACTAAACTGTGTGAGCTGCTCAGTTATGCACTAAGTTTGAGGCAGAAGAGGTTATCTGTAGTTTTTTATAACTCAGGTGATGCTCTAATCACTAGATCATCCTTCTTTTGATGTAGGCAATCTTAGTGGTTCGCACTGACATAAGAACTTTCTCTTGTGTTTGTGGAAGGTCTTCCAAGGCTTGTGCTAAATGACTTGACTAGCCTGTCAATAAGAAGGGAGGAAGAAAGCAGACCAAACTAAACATCTGCCCCTAATCAAAGTGTTATTACCTAATAAGAATCTGTCTAAGTTCCCTGGCCCATGTGAGTGACAGGTCTGTGCCTAGGTGTGTGCTGGTTAAATGTCACATCAGGACACAGAGATGTTGTTGAAATGTGTAATTCTGTAATGTGCAAAAGGAAACTTGGGAACAAACAGCACTTCACCAAGCTAGCTTGGCTGAGATGTTAACATAGACCATAATATAATGAAACTTTGTAACATTGTGCTTAAAAAAGGCAAACTGCTCCTCTCCTAGGGAGAAGAGGAAAACTCCTTCCAAGCGGGTTTCCTGGTAGGACACCCTGATCTCTCCTGTTTGGCTGACCTGGGCTATCCTCCCTTGGATACTGTGCAGTGGAGGTGAAACTGAAGAACTGGATTGTGATGCAGAAGATGTGATGGGAAGAGGGCAGGCTGCTTCAAGCAGGAGGAAATTAGAGCAACAGTGTTATGTATGGGAAAGGAGGTAAAAGGACAAAGAAGAAAAAACTTGTAGGAGGATGCAGGGAAATAATCAATTGGATTCGAACATTGCGCAGAGAGAGATTTGAATCCAGAGTCATCAGGTTTGTCAGGCCAGAAGTTTATTGTAAAATGTCCTAGCTGATAGGTGTAATTTTTATCATGTGAAGCATCATGTGATATGAAGGGTTGACTTTGAGAGATGCAGGAATTTGCAAATCTTTTCTTATGTTATCCATTTCTAAATGCGGTACTGCTATTAAGAGAAACAGTGAGTAGCTAGTACTGCTGATCAGGCTAGATCCTGTTTGCAGGATGTATCAAGCAAGCTGTATCAGAGTTTTCTCAGTGTTTGAGAGAGAAAAGAAAAACCTACCTTACTGATCTATAATTCAGCCCATCGCACAGCCCAAGCCATTGGATTTATTGTCAGGAGACTGAATTCTCCCAGAAAGATGTGGTGGTTTTTTTTTTTTCCTGTTTGGGTGGTTTTTTTTCCTTTGGCTGAGGTGCCTGGTATTAGAGGCACAATCTCCCTCTGAAGGCCTTCAAAATCACTTTCCTTCCTCTCACTTAATAGGTAATGTAGGCTGTTACCTTAGAAAATCTGCTTTTTTAGGCACCAACAATAGGGTGTCTATCTGAGGTAGTCTAAATCCCATCCTAAGTTTCTCCTTATGCTTAGTCTGGTGTGTCACACCAACATGGTGAATGAGTTTGTATACCATGACATCTAATTCAAATCCGCTGTACTTTTTTGTCCTCTGAAGACTAGAAAGGCAGTTCTGGGTCATATCTGATGCACAGTGTGATAGGGTATAATAGAAGCTGTTACTTCTGCAGAGAAGCTGTCCAGCTTCTAGCTAGGAGTTGCTGGTTTTAGGTATGGTTTTGGAGAAAGTAGAAGCAATTTTCCAGATGGCTGTAATTACTGCACAAAACATTTCTATGAAGTTTTACTCTTTCTATGAAGAGTCTTTCTCTTGTGCTTTGGCAATATTTTCTTCCTAGTCCTATTGACTATATATGCTTTGTTGGTGGTTCTCCCTGTTAACATTGTTAGTGGAAGATAACCCTTCAGAACAAGGGAGAGCTTCATGCTGATTTCTGAGGGGCAGATCTGGGGCATGAGACTGGGAACTCGCTGTCCACACTGGGAGCTGTGAAAAACACTGTCTCTTACAAGTATCTGCCTGGAATTTGGTGGTGGTTGAGTCACAGGACCAAACAGAGCTGTGGGTAAGTTAACCAGACTTCACCCTACTCTGAATGCTGTTTTCAGCTCCCAGCATATCTGCATTGCATTTCAAGTGTAGCATATGAAGGGATGGTATTTGTGTATGTGTTGTCTTACAGCTAAGATGTGAGCTGCTGTTAAAACCTGAGCTCTGCTGTTAGTATACAAGTGACAGGAAGAAGGTTTGTGTTTTTTTCAGTCCCATGTACTTTGTTCCTTCACCTGAGACTTGTAAAGCACAGTGGAAGTACAGCACTGGGCAGTGTACCAAGCATGCATTTTGCCATAGTTGCAAGGAAAAAGACAATTTTAATTTCCTTTTGACTGGTGGAAATGAGAGAATTGCTCAGGTGGTCTCTCCAAGTGTCTCAGAACTAGGGCTCTGCTCCCCTTGCTCATCTGAATTTTCTCAGTAATTTTGCATAGCTTTAAATGTGGCTTCTAGCTTTAAGCTTCTAAGGCTTTTCTCTTCCCCCCAACAAAGAAAATACCCACAGAGCTCAAGCTTGGTGTTATTTAGACGTTGTGTAAACATAGCTCTTGCTTTGAGAGAGTCAACTGTGGAGAAGGAAAAACGTTGTGGTATGTTAAAGTTTCAAACTGCTCCTTACTGATTTACTGTTATTGTGGAGAGAGCTCAGAGTGCACTAATTCATCAGTTCCTTGTAAGCAGAGAGGAGAGAAAGAATAGGAGGAAGCATGGGAAGGGGTGGAGGGGGAAAGGGTTGGGGAAGAGAAAATAAAAACATGGAAAAATATAAGGGATGGGAGGAAAGGCATAACAAAGCAGTTGTTTCTGATTGGGTGGTTTACAAGTTTCTGGAAAATAATAAAATAAGATGTTACCCTAGAGAGCAGTGAAGTTGTCTGTGCCCTTATTATTACTGTGGCCTTCACAAGCTAGAAAGTAATTCAGATATGAGTGACTTCTCACTGCCAGATAGTGTTCAGGGGTTGTTGCAGCTGTGAGTTGCATGCTCAGGTTACAACTGGCTTTGGTTAAGACCAGTCTCTTTTAGGTTAGCTTCATTTTACTGCACTTTAAGACCTCTTAGAGATGTTGAAGTCTGTCAGATTCACCCTGGGCTCCTTTCACTGTGGGAGAGTTAGGACCAGCAAGAGGGCAAGGCATATGGGTGGAAATCAGCCTAAGGTTTGAGGTAGTTTAAATGCAGGTGGCTACTGGGTTACCTGTAACCAGTAGTAGAGCTCTAGCTGGTATGGCCAGCAGAACTGCCCAAATAATCAGCACACCCTACAGTAGGCACCTACAGCCCATGACTATAATGGGGGCTCGTAGCTGGAAAGCATGAAAGTATCTTCTTAGCCATGTTAATTTGGAGTAGGGCTTAACTGTGTTCTGAGCTGCCTGCCTCAGCTGACGAACGCTAGCTGCATAGCCCTTGGTGTACCCATGGTTTTGAGCATGAATTCTGTTAATGGTGGTGGCTAAAAGGTGCAGAATACTCTGTAAATCTGAAAATTTAGTAATCATCAGCTTTCTTCCATCTGAAAACATTCATCCAGCAAAATGAGTGGTTCTGATTTTTGTCTCCTGATAACCAAAAAAGCCAAGTCAACAGGATGTTGTTCTTTCACTCTGAAGAGTCTCCTGGTTGCTGCTGGCATCTGCTGAAATGTTTATTCATATCACAACTCCTTTCAAGAAAGATTATACTGCTTTTGTTGTAGTCAACTGTCAGTGGAGAGGGAAGGTTTTGGTTTTGTGTTTTTTTTTTTTTTTTTTTTCCTGAACTCCTGTTCCTTTGGTCATAATGCCAATAGGTTGTTTTAATCTGTGCTTGATCTCAGAGTCTTGCTACTATTTCAGTCATGTAGTCTTGGTTCTGGTTTGTTGAAACTTGGGAGAAGAGGAGCAATGGAGTGGAGAGTGTCACTTCATATGGAGAAAATCTTTCTTATTTCCTAGATTCTGTGTGCAGCTGATTTTCCTGTCTCTAAAGTACTTACAGAGCTTAAACATTTTAACTGTTAATGATTTAACCTGTGATCTTCCACACTTTTGCATGGGCTTAGTGGTTGCCACAGTAATTCATAGTTGGTACCTTGGTCTTGGCCCCAGTATTCAAAGAGTGGTTCGTTGCAGTAAAGTTCATGGGAGTTTTTAATGAGGATCTAATGGGTTCATGACTCTTAAAGCAAGCAAATGTGATGGGCAGGCTCATTCTCTCCAGACCAAAACGTGTTGCATTCGTGCCAGTTTCAGATCCAGACACCTGTGCTATAGTGTCTAGGCTTTTCTCCAGTGTGATGCAGGGTGGAATTTCCCTGCTCAGCATGGAGGAGGATGCTTTTAAAATGCATAATATCTTGGCCTAGCTGTTTCAAATTATGTTGAGGCCTTGCCTCTGTGGCTGCTGAGAGTGCCCTGAGGTGTGCTGAGGATCTGGGACTCCAGTGCTGGGAAATGAGACGGTGCAAGGGCTTGCCAGCTCTCACCTGAGGTGCTCTGCTGCTCCAGGACTCCTATAATCTCTTGGATAGCAAACATGGATTAGACACGTGAATTCTGAGCAATGTTCCTTAATCTTAGCACATCTCTCTCCTTTTGTTCATGTCATCTTCTGGGGATATTGAATGTTTGGGGCATAATGCAGTGGAATTCCCCTTCAGTTGTTATTGTACTCTGTACAGCAAAATATACTTCTTCTGGAAACAGCCAGGAAGATCTTTTTCCCCTATTTTCTCCTCATTTCTCCCCTGTTTTCCTTGTGTTCTCTACTGTCTTCCTTCTCACCCCTTTACTCTTTTTATTAAACTAGTTGTTTTTTTTTCTCCATACCCTTGAATCTTCCAGTTCTTTCCCTTCTGTCTGACTGCAGTTTCTTTCAGATGGAGTACAATGATTTATTTTTTAATTTGAAATGTTTTCACCAGGGTCTGAATAACAGCCACACCCAGTTTATTTCAGGGTGCTGCTGTTTGGCAGTGCTTCGAGAAGCCGCAGTGGCACCAGAGCTGGTGACAAACACAGGAAAATGCAAGGTCAAAAATGTCTTTGGCTCTTGCATTATTTGGTGGCTGTATTTTTGGGGATACATGAAAGGATCTTGCCCTCTGAGGTACTTCTGCATGGACAGAAGATGAGCTTGTGACATGTCTATTTGTAGTATTCTTTAGAAGTTGGAGCTGTAAAAATGTTTTTCTGTGTTTGTCTCCATAATATCTTTTCTTCTCTACCCACCCATGCATTTGATAGCCAGTATGTTAAATATACATCCATAGATCTAGAAGCTGTCCATTACTTTTCTAATATTTAAAATCTTTCATGGTCTGTGCTGTAATCAAACCAAGCTGTGTAAATTTTCTTTTTTTTTTCCTGTCTTACATGATACTCTGATTTATCAGGAAAAGAAACAATAAAAATCATTAACCAGGTATCTAGCAAAGAAATTTTTTTTAACTTCCCCTAACAGTGACTTGTCCCAGAAGCAGTCCAGTAGATTATTGGTTTTTTTTTTTTTTTGCACCTCTTGATTCTATTGTTCAGGTACCTTTTTATTAGTGAGAAACCAGCTGTGCTTTCTCTCTTTTTTTCTTTTTCTTGGGCATTGGAATGTTTGGATGTAATCTTTATACATGTATATATTTTTATATTATATATACATGTGCATATATTAGGTATTTATATATATTTAAAATACGTGGTTTTTATCAGTCAGGAAGGTAAGGCAAAGAAACATAGTGGCTAATCATGGGGTGGACTTAAGTCCCTGGAATAATTGTTTCAACTCAAGGAAGAGCCTGTTTCCCACAGGCTATATTGGCCAGGAGATTGAAGTTGCTGACAGTCCTTTAAGCTTTTACATGGTCTTTTATCTCTTCTGGGCTGGGGCCCTGGAATAGCTTGAAGATAAGAACAGAGATGGTGAGCTTGGAGTTGATGGTTAGCTGTAAGGAGTTCGAGGCCAGATCTGACGAGTTCACAGTAGACTATGTGTTGACACGACTTTCTGCAGTATTCTGTACAAGCTGAAGTTTCTTATGTGTTGAAAAGAGTTATGTGTGAAAACAGCAGCCTGTTTTACTGCTGGAAGACAGAACATGGCTTTACTGGTTGGGGTTGTCTGGAATTCAAAGGACCACTGATATCCACTGGACTTGTGCAGTTGATTATGGATCAGATTCATGAGGGAGCCTTAAGAGTTAGGTAGGCATTTGGCAGGATTTAAGACCCTAAGGAAGTCAGGCACCAAATCCCTGTAATTTAGTCATCCCTAAACACCTAAACATACGCAGTGATAGATGCCAGTAACTAACTGGGATTGATAAGTGAGAGATACTAAGTCTGCCTGTTAACTTTTATAACCATAAAATCTACCTGGTGGGTGAATTTATTCATTAACTTGTTTTATAGAGGGATTTCTATGGCCTTATCAGTCTATGGTACAGTTGCATAATAAAAACTGGCAGAACCAACAAAAAACAGTTGCTAACTGGTCAGTTATGTCATGCAGCCTTCTTTCATATTTCCCTAGCTATATAATCTTTCTGAGGATCATTGGAAGAGCCTGGGAACAGGGAAAAATGGCATCGAGGTCAAACTCTGGCAGAGGGGTAACATAATCCAAGTTGTAGGACTGTCGCTGAACACCCTCAGCCACCAACCTTGCTCATATAAGCTAGTCCCTGCTGACGTGGGGATCTTGGAGATGGCTGTCGAATCACGTGCAGTGATCTACAGCTGTGGCTACATAGGAGGGCTCAGAATTGTTTAGGTCAGAGTCAAAATATTCACTTAATAGATGTGGCAGGCAGTGTCCATTCCAGAGTGCAGTGTAGTAGCTTTCTGTAGCCTTTTTGCAGATGACTCTGCTTCAGAAATGTGCATTTTTTTCCACATAAGTAAAAAATCTGGAGAAATTTTTATAGATTTATATTTTTATATATTTATAAACATTAAGTGTATAAATATTATCTATAAAAATACTTAATATATAAAATATATAAAATTATACTGTGACAGATGTGTTTGACTTCATGTAGGAAGAAGTGTAGCCTGGATTATATATATACACACATACTTATTTATAGATATAAATATATCTATATACAAAACTAAAACTGTACTATAGCAGATGTGTTTGATTTCATCTAGTAGCCTGGATTATTTTAACTAGAGTTATTTTGACAAAGGGACAACAGGAATGAGAACCAACTGTAAATCCCATTTAAATCCCTTCCTTCGACTTGTAAAAGAACTGTTTTCCATCATGTCAGTACATTCAGATTAAGATAACTCCTTAAGGCAGATGACTTAAGTGTACCTGATTAGCTGTCTGGTAGGAGAGGGGACTGAAGCCCTTAATTTAGAAATTAAACCCATCCCTGATCTAAAGCTGAAATTTAGATTCTGTTGAAAGCTCTGTTTTGAGTCTTGCTTGGTGAAAAAGACCCATCAGTTAAAGCGTGCTGTATATGACTTATTCAACTATATTTTCTAGTCATTTTTTTCTCACATAGCTGGTCATTTATCTGTGAAGTGTTGCCGACATAACTGCAGTTTGACTGTACCCTGCCATGAAATACTTGGCTAGAGTGCACTAAGAAAAATCATACTGTTTTATGATTTCTTGAATGACTTGCATGGAAGAAAGTTGCGTTATTTCCTGCTTTGACAGAGTTTTTCACAGAAGTTTTCAGAGTATTTCTGTTTTGCTGTTTTCTGCAACTTCTTGAAGCCTGGAAAGAAAGAATTGTTCTATTCTTGACTTACCAGAGATCAAGTCAGCCATTTGTTCTCACTTGAAAATGTAGTCTGTGTAGGTGGACCAGAAACTAAGGGATTACTGTTCAGAAATCCAGTTTGTATTCGCTTAATTCATTAATTGTGCAGAAATAATGAAAGATTCCTTTTCCCTCCATACCCATCTCCCAGAACGCATAACAGTCGCATTTTAAATATATTAACATGTTGTTACAGCAACAAGAATTCAGTCACTTCTGTCTCTTTATGCAGTGGTTCCTTTCTTGTGTGGACATGCACATGGTTGAAGAATTAAATAGTCATTAGTCAGGTTGTGATTACTTATAAAAAGACTGCTCTGAACAAACTATTACTCAAGCTATTTCCTGTGCTTCCTGCTCCCAGCTTGCTTAAGGATGCTGTTCTAGAAAATGATGTGCTGCATTACCATATTTCTTACAAATTCAATATTACCAGATGTGCACCACAGTCTGCAAAAGTATGTAAATGAGACTGACCTTGACTGCAGTAGAGTTTGGAGTCTGAACTGATGACCAACTTCTCTTCTGGTTTTCTGTGTCTCTGTTTGATTTGGCGCATCTGTTATCAGGGCCTGTGAAGTATTGATGTTAGTGTTGATTACCAAACTCAGTACAAAATGTCTAATGAACTAAATATTTATTGGGCTAAGATCTGTTCAGTAGGTGGATTGGGCTGTAGTTCTATACCTTTACTAGCTGTATTTCCTGGGGCCTCCTAGCAGATAGCCAAACACAAGGCAAAATTTTCTGCTGGCTCGTGCTGTAACTAGTGGTCTTCTGCATGAGGGCACACCAGTACCTATTTTTTACGATTTTGTTCCTCTAGAGCTCCTTTCAGTTGCCTTCTCTTTCTTCTTGCTGTTACTTTACATTCTCCTTGAAGCATTGCACATCACTAGAAAGCATGAGAATATACTCTGAAGCCATAAGAGACAACAGCCATAGAACAGTAGGAGTCTTAATCTGGTTTTGACAGAAGGTGGGTTTTTTTCTCTGCTCTTCTCATGTGAGTTTGTTGTTTGGTTTGGGATTTTTTTTTTTGGTTGGTTGTTTTTTAAAGCTTTCTTAAGCATCATGATGTAAACACAGAAGCTTATTATTTAATTGCAACAGTGTGCCAGATGATCATGAAGCAAGATCTAGTCTGTGCTTTGGAAAGCTTCATCCTCTGTGTTCCTTTACAGGGACACCAAGTAGAGATGCTCCACTGGGATGTGGTAGCTTTTTGTACATGTTTTCCAAGGCTACGTGGCAAATTTCTTGATCCTTGCTTTAATGCCACCAGTGACAACAGATATTTCCCCCCCCACTCCATAGTGAATGTAAGATTTCATTATTAAAAGGTGTTTGGCAAGGAGGGGTGAGCAGGAATGGCTCTGCTACCTTTTGAGGCTGCATTCAGGTTTTGCTTTCTGTTATCACCGTGGTTGAGTTCGTCATGGATTACATGCCAACTGTATTGGGGCAGCCAATTTCTGCTGGCCTGCTGGATACCAGCTTGAAAGAAGTTTCACTTTGATTCACTTTTGCTTTGCAGGAGAAGACAAAGAGGATAAATATTTCCCAGTGAGGTGTTACTGCAGTAGAGTTGTGCTGCAGAAGAGGAATTACTACAGTGATACCAGTAAGCCTCTGTTGAATGTCCTAGGGAACAAGTGTAAGCCTTGGAGCTGAAAGGTTAATATTTTCCCCTTTATCATCACTTACTGACCCACGCTGAATACATATAAATTTATTTTTTTGTCTGGATTGAATTGTGTCAATATATTTGGTGAGCTTTTAGTCTGAACTGTGTCAGATTTTACATCTTCACCATAAAGCTTGCTAGGATTTTGGTCTGCCTGATGTATGCAAGTGCATCCTTAAATTTATCCCTATTCATTGTTGATCTGCTAGTTTCATCTGCTTGATGCCATAAGCAACAGATGTGCAATAAACTGGGCAGGACAAGCAAAGGACACTCAAACTAATGGCAAACAGAGTTAGTTCAGGTGTGTTTGATCACTGATTCTCAAATACTTCATGAGTGTATCTGCAAATGTCACATAAACCAAAGTCTGGAAGAAGGAAATTGGTTTTGCTGATATTTTGTGTTAAATAAAAAGTAGTGGCAATCCACAGTAAAGAAGCAGTCTAATAGCCTTAAAAGTCTTGGGTTTTCATTCATATCAGCATGTCAGACTTCCCTCTTAAAGTCTCAGGAAAGACTGCACGGCCCAAGTCCTATTTTGTGACATGGAGCCATTATTCATGTGTTGTTTTGCAGGACGATTTCACTGGTTTCCTTTGAAACAGTGTGGAACTTGTGTGCGGGCTTTTGGAGAAAGTGATCCAGACTATCCCTGGAAATGGGGTTGTTTAATCTTTCTTCTCTCCCCCTTTCCTCCCTGATGGCTGTGCTAGAAATAAGTATGATTAGGCTCTGTGCTTTTGGTGTCTTTATGTACCTTTTAAAGGGCATCTTCTAATGAGTTAGACTGAACAGAGGGCTAATGTAAAATCTTTACTTTCTTTTAGACAATTTAGAGACCTTGGTTGAGTCACGTCCACAACTAATTGAATATCAAAGACTTAGACTTCACAAACACTTCTTTGAACTCTCCATGAGATTTCTTTGGGGGCAAAAAGCATATTTTGCTTGAACACCTGCCTAAACCTAGTCTAATAAGCATTGAAGTCATTTGTTGCAGTTCTAGAGGTTTCAGGAAGTTCACAGACAATATGACTTAGATATAAGCAGTTCCTGCAAGTGCTAATGAAGAAAAAACCCAACCCAAACCAAAAAAACCTCAGAGCACCACCAAAACCAAAAAAAGGTAACCATGGTTGGAGTAGTGCAACTGCCAGTGTGGGAAAGGTAAGGAGCCAGCTAATCTTGGAAGCCGGAGGGAGTGGGGGATAGTGAGAAATGTGGACCTCCCAGCAGGCTTGGGATGTGAATTTTCCAATCTAGGAAGATCAATGTCATGGTAACAAAACAGTACTAGTAACTATGGTGTTAAGATTGGATATACTACATAAATTAACCCTAGATTTTGGGGGAATGTGCGGGTTTTTTGTTTTGTTTTTTTCCCCTGTGTGTGTAACTTGTAAGTTAGCTTTCCTCTTTGCGGGAATACATTTGTTGTGTGAGATTATTTTCTTTCTGGTTAGTCAGTTGACAACTCTCCATCTGGGCCCTGAAGTCTAGGATAAAGATGGTCTGCATGGTCCTATCCCATTGCTGCCTTGAGGGTGATATATAGGTTTTTTAGCCTCTTTTTTATAGCTCGCTTTGTGTTCTTATTTGCCCCAGTTGGTTGTTGCTACAACAAAGTTGTGCTCTTGGCATATTGCAAGGGTTGGGAGAAAAATGCAGGCTAAGACTCTGAGCGTACTAAGAATATTCACCATTCTTTCTAAAATTAACTTAGCAAACTGATCGATCTGTCATGCTCTTAGGAACAAAAATACCTGTGTCTGAGTTGCAATATCATCAGGCTGGAAAAGGGGCATAATAGATGCTTGGTTCAGGAAAGACCAGAGTCTCGCCTGGGTAGCTGGAGTTGTGAGGGATAAGGAGTGTATTTTAAGTGATAAGGAATGTGTTTTAAGTGATGGGTAACCAATGTTGGTGAGAGAAAGCTTGTAACTAGTGGTGAAAATGACAGGAATTGGGAATGAGACTTGCATGTATAATGTCAGACAAAAGTCTGTGACCTAAGGATATTTCCTGCTTGTGCTCATATTTTGTCAGTGTATTATGTGTTGGTTGTTTTTTCCTTCTGCTTGCTATATGCGTGTTCTATCAGGCAGGGGAAGTATAGCCTACTGCAAGTGCTGACACTGTCAAATTAGCCATCGCTGTTTATAGTTTGGTTTTTGTTTGTTTTTTTTTTTTCTGAAAAGGTAACAGGCAGCAGCTGTCAATGAGATTTTCAGTGGCAGAAACCTGCCGAGTATCAATGTAAGGAAATGATGGAGTATCTTTGCTGTTTTTCAGACTGCTCTGCAATGACTACAGCAAGATATAGGCCTACCTGGGACTTGGTACTTGACCCGTTAGTGTCCTGCAAGCTCTGCCTTGGTGAATATCCTGTGGAGCAGATGACAACCATAGCACAATGCCAATGCATCTTCTGTACCTTGGTGAGTTTGCTTTTTCTCTTGGGCATAAAAAACAATGCACTACTTTAACTGCAGAAATCATGTGTGTTTGTGCTGAGCGGGTTTCACCCTGAAGTATTGATGCTGCAGTGGAAATAAATACTATTGCTGCAAACCTGACAAAAATGCTAGCGAGTAAGCTTTTCTGTTTTCCTGTTTAAAAAAAAAAAGTTTTTACTCAGCACTTCAGTATACTGCTATATACAGTTACCTCCTTAGCAAGTTTATTCACACGTTCCCTTTTGTCTATCAGTGACTGGGATTTGGTTTTCTTTTGTTGTTATTTGTTTTGTTGTTTTTTTAACTTTAGACTAGAATCTTTCACTTGGAAGGGACCTACAATGACCATCTAGTCCAACTGCCTGACCACTTCAGGGCTGACCAAAAGTTAAAGCATGTTAAGGGCATGGTCCAAATGCCTCTTAAACACTGACAGCCTTGGGGCATTGACCACCTCTCTAGGAAGCCTGTTCCAGTGTTGACCACCCTCTTGGTAAAGAAATACTTCCTAATGTCCAGTCCAAACCTCCCCTGGCACAGCTTTGAACCATTCCCATGTGTCCTATCACTGGATCCCAGGGAGAAGAGCTCAGCACCTCCCTCTCCACTTCCCCTCCTCAGGAACCTGTAGAGAGCAATGAGGTCACCCCTCAGCCTCCTCTTCTCCAAACTAGACAAGCCCAAAGTCCTTAGCTGCTCCTCACAGGACATTCCTTCCAGCCCTGTCACCAGCTTTGTTCCCCTCCTCTGGACACATTTGGGTACCTTAACATCCTTCTTAATTTGTGGGGCCTGGAACTGCACACAATATAAAAGGTGAGGCCATGCCAACACTGAATACAGTGGGATAATCCCCTCTTTTGACCGGCTGGTTATGCTGTGTTTGGTGCCCCCCAGGATGGGATTTGCCCTTTTGGCTGCCAGGGCACACTGGTGACTCGTATTGAGCCTGCTGTCAACCAGCACCTCCAGATCCCTTTCTGCAGGGCTGCTCTCCAGCCACTCGTCTCCCAATTTATACTTGTGCTTGACATTTACTCTATCCCAGGTACAGAATCTGGCATTTCAATTTGTTAATTTTCATCCCATTAATCATTGCCCAATGCTCCTATCTATTTAGAACCTTCTGCAAGGTGTCTTGTCCCTCAAGAGAGTCAACAGCACCTCCCAGTTTGGTGTCATAAGCAAACTTGCTCATGGTGCATTCAACTCCTGCATCCAGATCACTGATAAATATATTGAACAGAACTGGCCCTAGAATTGAGCCCTGAGGAACACTGCTGGTGACTGATCGCCAGCCAGATGTAGCCCCATTGACTACAACCCTTTGAGCCCTGCCCTTCAGCCAGTTCTTCACCCACTGCACTGTGAACCCATTCATCCCAGAGTTTTGATACTGTCCCTCACCAGGACAGTATCAAAAACCTTACTAAAATCCAGAAAAACTACATCCACTGCTTTCCCTTCATCTGCTAGGCAGGTGACCTTATCATAGAAGGATATCAAATTAGTTAAAGAGGACTTTCCCTTTGTGAACCTATGTTGACTGTGCCTGATGATTGCATTATTCTTTAAAAGCCTTTCAGGAGTACCCAGTATAGCCACGCACACACTTCTAACTAGAAAAGTATTTAATGTATTACAGATTCTAATTTCACTATCATAATTACAATCACATAACAGGTTTTCATTACCATATTGTACAAATGCATGCCTGGAGTAACAAGAATCTTGTCAGTTAACTACAAAACACTGTTTGGTGAACATAAGTGTAGTATGTAGCAAAGATCATCATCACAGTAAGTGGGTATTGCTAGTTTATGAACAGAGAAGGAAAAGTAGCAGCAGTAGTAGTCTTCCATCCCTAATAATGATTTGGAATGAAAATGTTAGATCCTTTAATTTTGCAGCGGGTGCAGGTACACCAAAAATCTTTTAACGATGGTTCAGCAGTGGAAAAGTTACAGTAACATCAGTAAGAATATAATTTCTGGGATACATGATGCTCAAAGACTTTAATACCATGTCATAAACTCTTGAGAAATTATAGGTTCAGACGTGGGATCTGGTGATTTTTTTTAAACTTGAAAGAACTTTTCAACAATGTCAGTTTTTTGGTGGTTTTTTTAATGTTGAAGAGCAAGGATTATTTTAAGCAGTCTTTTCAATCTTTTTTTTATGGAAAAAAACATTTTTTTTTCTGATAGTTATTGAGAAGATATAGGGGGTTGCCAATAGAACAGGCAGCTCCTTTCTGTTGCTTAGAGAAAACAGCAAAAAAGCAGCAATGCGAACAGCTCAGTTTCTAACACATGTAGTATTCTAAAAACTCCAAGTTGTTGCAACCAACTTTAATGTTGATGTTCCTTGGGAAAAGAGAAAGTGAGCACAGAGGCAGATAAACAGATTCGGTCTGTTGTAAACACTGCCTGTCCAATTAAAAAATAAGTATTGCTTCATTATGCACTTTGAAAGGAATGTTTGCTCAAGCATGCAAAAATATATAAAATAATAGGCTTCGTGAAAAACAGAATAGTAGGCTTCATGAAAACTGTTCTCTACTGTTCTAGTGTTTACAGCTGAGTCTTCTGTGTTTCTCACTGTTGCCTCGATGCAGAGAATATTTTAATTTCATTTTTCAGTAACATTTAAGTGGCAGCAGAAAGGCTGGGTTACCAGATAGGTCTTTTCTTCTCCACCTTGTTCCTTCTGACATTTGCTGCCATCACTGATCTTCCATTTCCTCTTGGTAGAATACGGTTACTGACTCTTACTGCTATTTCGAAAGATATACTGTTATAGATATTAAAGATGTAACCTTTGCCGATAACCTGTTCTTAGGACCTGGCATAAGTAAACTTACTGTGGTGACATTGGATTCTTGTGTTGAACTCTATTCAGATGCAATCATCAGTCCATTTTTACCACTTGTATTTGTCTTTAATAGTTCATTCACCTTTGTCCTGTTTAAGCAAATCAGCGTACCTTGTCTGCCTCTTGTCTGCCATTTGTATGAGCTTCACTACAGTGACGTTTGAGTGCCGTGAAAAAAATACTTACCCTAAAGCTTTCTCATGAATTAATATGAAATAATATTACCCTTGTGTTCATCAATGGCAGTGGGCGAAGAAATAAGAATTAATCCAAATAATTGCAAGAGGCAATAGCTATAAACCTATTACAGCCCAGGAATTCAGCATGACTGAAACCCAGGGCCTCCATCTCTACCTTGTGGACAGCCTGCAGGTTAATAAATTGCCTAAGAAAATACCCTCATAATGAGTGACGCAAGACTGTTTAGCCCATTGGCAATGGTTAAGGAAGAGCGTGACAACTACACAGTGATTCCTCCACCGGTGTTCCTCCCATAATGATTTCCAGAAACTTGGTGTTTCTGGGAATCATCATTGCCGTCCTCAGTACGAACTGTTTTGTAAACAGCCAAATTAAAGTTATTGAAAATCAAAAGGAAAAAAAAAATATCCTTTTGACTCAAGACTTTGGATGGAGTCTACGTACAGTAGATGCAGTACATTATACTGGGATAAGTGGAAATACAATTGGAGAAATATTTGACTGTTTTCTTCTGATAGATCAAGATATAATTTTGTTCTGGCTTCTTGCTTTTATGTAAATGATCTGAGGTAACTGATGGCCTCTGCGGTGCTATGAGCAAAAAAGCAAAAAGGGATGTCTGTTACAAGTGTGAAAACCATTTTTGCTGCAGCTCTTGCTCCTACCTCTAGCCCTTCTGTCTAAATCGCAGCAAGCTGAGACAGAGCGAGTATGTATTACAAAGAGATCTTTCAAGTGCAGTGCTACTGGTATGTAGGCAGAATTTAGATCAATGTGCAGATTTCTCAATCCCATAATATTTCCATCTGCAAGTCTTTACTCTATAACCATAGAAGTGCTGTGGTAAAGATCTCATGAAGGATTGTCTCTTCCTAACACTCATACAATAACACAACATTGCTATTCAGAAAGATGGAATGGGGACACTGTTTCCTTTTGCTCCCTGGCAGAGCTACGCATGGATTGAATAGAGCAGACTGCCACTCCTCTGCTGATAAGGCATAGATGCTACGATTTCCCATCACATTATTTTGCCAGTTGTGGCTATTAGTACAATACTCCATTTATCATGATGATCGTTAATGCGCGCACAATGCTGTGAGCTCTCAAGTTTTGTGTATCTTATCCATTAGGAATGTATCTGTTGTTGGATTGCTTGAGGTACGAGAGGAACAAAAGTCTAGAGAGTAGAAAGGAAAACAAGCTATCTCTGCTGTTGGCTTTTTGTTTGTTTGTTTTCCTGAGTATTGTCAAGGGGCAAACTTGTATCTCTCTTCTTCTGGAATCATGTCTGCAACAGGACCAATCTTAAGTGTACTCCACAAATTTTGGACCAAAATGCTTACATGTCCTGCTTTTTATTAAAACACTTTTTCCTACTTAAAGAGCACACAGTACATAGCTAGTAACCTTAAATTTCAAGATAGTCCCTTAGCAGTTGCTTGCCCCAGCAGAAGTAAATGATTTTGCATGTTTTCTTCAGAAAGCTTTCCTTATGACACTTATCTCCTTACAGAAGGAAAGGGAGAGTAAAGCACAGAGCATCACTTTTTTTCTTTTTAATTTGTTTTGTATTGGTTACTGCATGAAAATGTTTCATTTATTATTTAGCCTTTGCTTTTTTGGGGGGTGAGGGGAGATAGGGAGGGAGCAATTTTAGTCCAATTCTTGCCTGAAATTGACCATTTTATAATCTATGATGAAATTCTCCTGTGTCTTAAACGACAGGACGTTCCCTTGATGTGTTACCAATTCTATATGTACTAAAGTTACAACAGGTTTTGTTCCAATTGATATTCTTGCATGGAAGTCAACCAGTTGCTTAAATCTGTTATGATTCAGGAGTGCATGTATATGTGTGCACATATATATATATTACATAATTTTTTAATATTTATATATGTCAAATGATGTGTTGCAAGTACAGTGATGCTACTATTACTCAAGACAGGCTAAGCTCTTCTTGACTTCACATTAGATTGTTCAAGATGTTATGCAGTGCTGATCATTCTGGTACCGAAGGATTTGTTGCTTACCTTTCTCAAATTTTAAAAAGAAACTCAGTCAAGTAGGCAGTCCAGGCAAGCAAACACCTAGAAGAAATATCAAGCCTGAAAGAGAACTTGTCTCTAATGGAGAAATTTATTTTGATTACTCATCTGCAATCCACCTTGCTACCGATGGAAGGAAAGACTGTCATTCAGATATGTGAGAGAGGGAGGTCCTACAATCAGAAAGAAAATAACAAAACTAATGTTAAGACCAACCTTCCACTGCTTGTTTGTGGTTTCTTGTTGGCCAGCTGTGGCCATGTAGATCAACTTTGTGGTATTTGAGCCTAACGCTGCTATGTGAATTTTATATCTGTTTAGTAGATACTTGTACTCTGATTCTTACCCCTAGGCTCTACCTTAAGCCCTTGAAACAACTGGTTAATCTTCCCTAGACCTTTTGCTGTTCCTCTGAGTTTGCTAGAACTGTGATTTAAGTCTATATCTAAGTGTGTTCTATCTCAAGTAGCATGATAGTGGGATAGTGATAGACTCTCCTGCTATCACTAGCCCTCTTTAACCAGGATTACTGCATTTGCCTAATCGTGACTGTTCATACATGTCTACTTGATTCTAGTCATTCCCCTAACTGAGCTGCTTCATAGGCTGAAGACCTGAAAGGAAGACTCTATGATCAGCAAGGCAAATATCATAATCCTGCCTGTAACTGGCAGCAGGCATCTTTTTCTTGTTGTCATGCTTGACTGGAAGCACGCAGAGCTTTGCTGGCCTCTGAATGACAGGAAAAAGCACGATTTACTTAATATGGAGTGTTATCCCTCACTCCATATGAGGCAGAGGCAGTGTCAGCTGCTCCTTCCCCCAGGACAAGGCAGCCACCAAGGGCAGCATGGACGGGAGCAGGTAGGCTTGGCTGCCTTCCCTATCCAGTGTGGTTTGTCCCTGCTTGCCAAGGGAAACCTGCCTTAGCAGGGCAGCACTGGGCTGAGGCCAGGCTGTCCCCTACACCTACCATGAGGAGATGCCCGGCTTGCTTTGAAGCAGGAGGGAGCGGGAAACCTAATGGCTTGTGAGGTTTTATAGAGCTCTGGGTACTTCTTAGCAGCTCTAACGTTTTCCTGTTTCCCACCAGCTGCAGGCAAAGCTTAGAGCTTGCTGCTTGTGCTCACTTCCCCCAAACCTTAGCAGAGAACTGATAATAATCTTGACGTGATGTGTCAGTAGAGGCTTGATGGTTAGAGGTCACTGTGTGTTTGCATAGCAATTCACATGGCTGTTTGGGTTCTGACTTATCTGGTAGGTGCTGTGATGACAAAACTCTGTGCTTAAATAATAAACTCGCATATTTATGAAGTAATTAATGTACAGTTGGGAGCTGCAGAACCCTGAGTGAAAACTAAACTTGATCCAGAGCCTTCAGCTTTCTCCTCTCCTGTGTGGTGTCACTAAATGAGATTAACATTATCTGTCTTCATCTGGGTGTTGGGAAAACTAGTTAATTTTTGTTTGCATAGTGTTTTGCATGTGAAAGTGAAAGGTCCTTTGTTTGCTGCAGGTATATTGTCCTCCCACTCAGAAATATTCATTCTGTTCTGAAATAGAATAAACTTTTCTCAAACAACCATATAAGGGAAGATTGAATTTTCTTGTTGTTGTTGTTTTTGCCTCTTGAATATTTGCGTTTCATCCTGCATATGTTGGCATTTGAAAACAAATTTCTTTTTGTAAAGTTTACCCTATGTGTTTCTACCAGTTGGAGCATTGAATGAGTGAGAACAAGCAGCTTATGCAAGCAAGCAGAGGTGTAAAAATCCAACATGAAAAAAATGTTTACGTGTACATCCAATATCTGTTCTAAGATGAAGATATGCATGAACTGCAAGATATTATCCTTGTCTCATTTGGCCATTTTCTGCTGACTATGTACTGATGTGAAAGATTGCTCTTAAAAACTGTTCAATTTCTATACATTTTACAGTATACACTCATATACAAATGTGTACATAAACTCCCTCAAAAAAAACCAAACCAAAACCAAAAAACAACAACCCACCATTTCAAAGGCTAGGCAGCTGTAAATTTTCATTGCCTTCCCTTTCTCTGTTAAGTCATTCTACTGGAAAGAGACACTTGTTTTTCAGGTTCATTTAGTTCCTGTTGCATGTCCCTGCTTGTGATTTACACAGCCATTGATTGCTGTGTCTCAAAGGATAGTTGCTGTATTCTAATATTTCTCAAGCTGAAGAAGTCAGCAGGGCTCCTCTTTCTGCCTCCTTGATGATACATACATTTCTTCTTGCCTCACCTTCATCATTTGTTGACTGATGGACTGATGCTGGCACATCCCTGTACTCAAACTGGCACAGTTACTCTGATGCAGAGGGTTTGGAGGCTGCACTCAAGCAGAGGGGTGCTATGCTTCATCCCTAATGTGAACATAGAATCATTTAGGTTGGAAAAGACCTTTAACATTGAGTCCAACCATCAACTATGCCCACTAAACCATGTCCTGAAGTGCCTTGTCTACATGCTTTTTGAATGCTTCCAGGGATGGTGACTCAACCACTTCCCTGGGCAGCCTGTTCCAATACCTGACAACCCTTTCAGTAAAGAAGTTTTTCCTAATATCCAATCTAAACCTCCCCTGGTCCAACTTGAGGCTGTTTCCTTTCGTCCTATTGCTTCTTACTTGGGAGAAGAGACCGACCCCCACATCCCTACAACCTCCTTTCAGGTAGTTGTAGAGAGCAATAACTTCTCCCCTCAGCCTCCTTTTCTCTAGACTAAACAACCCCAGTTCTCTCAGCTGCTCCTCATAAGACCCTTCACCAGCTTTGTTGCCCTTCTCTGGACACGCTCCAGCACCTCCATGTCTTTCCTGTAGTGAGGGGCCCAAAACTGAACACAGTACTCGAGATGTGGCCTTGCCAATACCAAGTAGAGAGGGACAATCACTGCCCTAGTCCTGCTGGCCACACTATTTCTGATGCAGGCCAGGATGCCATTGGCCAATATCTTGTCTGCGAGTTGTTTGCATGAGTTAAGAAGGGTGTACCAGGGACTCCTGTGATATTTGGGTGTAATGTCAGAAAGTAGTTGGACAGAGGTAGAGCTAAAGCAGCACAATCTTCACTGCTGTCCACAGTATAAATCAACAGTTGTCTTTACACTAACCACAGGGGCGTTTGCAATGGGTGGCAAGTCCCTGCTCCTGGCAGGCTGCTGGCCATTTCCCATCCTGAGATTCCACCAGCTGCTGGGAGCACAAGGACTTTTGGACAAGACCAATTTTTATAGCTCAAGAAAGGATGCTCAGATGGTTTGTCCTGAGATGTGGAAGCACATGGGTTGCGTTTTGTCTTCCCTAGCCAAGATGCCATTTGGTCATCATCTACAGGTGAGATGATGTGACTGGATTTAGGCTCATAACATAGGCTGTAGCAGGGCTGCAGAACAGCTAGCTGGTGCAGTCTTTAAAAACTGAGTGTGGGATGAGGAAAAGGCATTTACCCTTGGAAATTTTTGAACAAAATGTGTCTAAAAAGAGGCCAAGTGCTGGGCAGGTAGAGGCAGGAAGGCTGTCAAACAAAGCTTTTTCAAATTCCTTGCCACTTTGGGGAAAATGTTTATCACCTGTGATGTTATCCATCTCCGGTCCTGGCTGAGGTCCCTTTCTTGTTGTGTACCTTCTTGTTCACAGCATAGGGGGACAAGTTTGGGCACTAGATATTTTCCTGTTGCAGAGCTCTGGAGAGTCTTGCAGGTGCTTGTTTTAGACTCAAGGTTTTGTATGCTTGTGTATCATGATTTTTGTCTCTGCAACAAAACAAAGGATATAAATAGCAAACACGTAAGACTATTCTCTATTACTGCTTTCACATTTGTAGATTTGAAGTACTGCATGTCAAGATAAGTGAGTGTTTCCTCCTGTGATTTATTCTTAAGGATGATGAATCAGCTGCAGGGTTAATAAAATTTGGAATTTTGATAGTGAAGATTTCTTTGCAAGTAGATTATTGTCTCTGAGAAGATGTCTATAGAAGTGGAAATGTTCTATTAAAGTTCAAAGTAGTATCACAAACATTAAACACCTGTCTCAGATCTAGGTGGTTTGTGAGGTTGAATATAGCTTGTGTTCTTGGATTTGGTCAGCGTAGCTGACAGTATATCTAATAAAAGAAAAAAAAGATCACTCCCATTGTCATGTGTATGCCTCAAACAGATCTCTCTGAGTAAGTGTGCATAGATATTTTCCAGTAAGTCACTTGTCAACCAAGTAGGATTAGGGTGATACTAAAAAGCCAGATTGTAGATCTGCTGTAGAGAATTGTGCACACTGGAGCAGCAATGCAAGCGTATTTCAAAGTTGAGCCTGTGATTAAATAAGAATAGATTTGAGTAGGATTATAGCTACTACTTTACACAAAAGGGCCATGTAGTAAGTTTGAAAGAAGCTTAAAAGTTCTCCAAGGAACCTACCATTTTTTTCTTTTCTCTCACGTGTTTTCTTGCGTGCTCTAAGTGTATCACAGAAATTTGGTAGAAAGTAGTTTTCTTCTTCTATGGAACACTAAGATTAAAAGTGAATTTGTCTTATTACCAGATGAGCATTCCTATTGCTTTTAGAAGTATCCACCAAAATATTAAAAAAAGGTAGCATGTGACAGTTATATATGGCTACAGGAGTCCTTGGTTTTCAGGAATAAGGAATACTCAGGCTCAAACCTTACTCTCTCATTCTTCCCTCCTCTTCAGAGAACACCCCAGCTGTAGGCTGCTTATTTTAGGGGAGTCTTTCTTCTTGGGATTGTTCAGCTTTATCTAAATGGGAAGTCTTTCTAGAAAAAGTGATGTTTTCTTCAGGAAAAAGCTCTCTAGTCCAGAGTGAATTTGCTGTTTGGACAAATGGGAGGTGAGCTATTATTCCAAGAGTATTAGCCTCTACCTGAGACGTGGACACTAAAATTCATCTCTCTGATTTGAGAGAGACATTCACTCACTCACGCACATTTTCTCCCCCTGCCCCAGTGAGTATTGCACACTGCTTCACTATGTACTATTCTAATCTGAAGCTAAAAATGAGCATTACATCACATTACCCAGAAGACTTATGGACAATGTGTCTACCAGTATAAATACCTATTCACCAGACTGACTGCAGAATTAGCACAGAGCAGTGGAGTAACCTTGGTATTAGAATGTCTTACAGCAAGAAAAGATATTGCCTTCTCAGTATTCATTTTTAAGTAACGTAAAGAAAAATACCTATATGCAGAACATAAAAATATTACAAAACATGATCAAAAGTAGTTGCAGTAGTTTTGTTCATCTGTGTAGTCTCATTGCATGATTTTTGAGCTTTGGCGTAGTATCCTTTTAGCACATAGACCAAACTGTAGATTTGTAATTACAAAACAGTGCTAAATAAGTGCTTCTCACTCAATATCCTTTCATATTCTTCATATTCTTTCCTAGAATGTAAAGCCGAAAGGGATCTTTATATTCATCTAGCCTGATGTCATTTGTAATGTGGATCATAAAATACCAACCAGCGTTTCCTGACTCTTCATGTGGTTGAATGCAAGTTTATATAAATGTGTGTGTGTGTGTATATGCATGTATATTTTTAGAAGTTAATCTACTCCTGGTTTGCAGATGATATAGAATTTGCAAGACTTCAGCAATTTGGTATACGTGTTAATAATCATCTTACTTGGAAACATTTTCTTGTTCAGTTTGAGCTTTCTTCCCAGTGTTATTTTCCATTTCCCCTCTTTGCATTGAAACTTAGGGCCACTAATTTTAGAATCAGATTTTGTTGTTAAAAAAAAAATTAAAAAATCTCCCTTGATGAAAAAGCATGTCAGCCCTTCTTTGCATTCCTGAAGTGTGGTGCAAAACTCAGTGATTGCCCAAGGTGAAGGGTTACTTACCTAGTTAATATTTGTGCACAATAGCAACTGCCTTCGTCTACCTTTAATATTCACCTTTAACAAATGCATTCTAAAAAATTCATTCCCTTTCTTTTTTAGAACTTGATACATGCTAGATTTCTTTCCTTTTATTTCTTCTTTTTTCCCTTTCAATTTTATCAGTAGGCGTTTGGGTTTTTTAAAATGTTTTACCAATACCAGCATGTGATGACTTTGCGTGTAGTGCACATTTTGTTTTTGGATGGCTGTGGCCTAGTGCCAGCACTAAAATACATTAGAAGTTTTAAGAAATAAATCAAATGATGTAGTGATGATATACTTGGCTCTGCAATCCTGTCATGCTTTTTTGGCCTTTCCAAATCCATTGACTTATTTATAAAATTTCCCATGTGACTCTGCACTTGCATCTACAGCATTAGTGTGGTGAGAAGTCTGCATTTTGACAAAATCCACCTACCAGCTGTTAAGAAAATAATACAGGATCATCTTTTTGCTGCCTAACTCTCAAATAAAAGGTGACATCTTGAAAAGCCATTCCTTGTCTCCTGCAATAGTAGCAATAACATGTTCTTAAAAGTAAATTTGTTGTAACTTTTCAAAAAGGTTTGCTCTTCTACTTTAAAAAATGAAGATGTTCACCAAAAATATCTTTGAGCGTTTTTAATTACGTGCATTTTGTATTGTAAAATTACCTTAGGCATCAGTTGAACACATTTTTTTCTGTGAAAGTAGATGGTTGATAAATGTTGCCTCACACGGAAACAATGAAAGTCAGATTCCTTCTTATGAATTCTGATGTTTTTTCTTTGATTTTGGGTGTCAGGAGAAATGAGTCAAAGCACCATCATCAGAAATAGGCATAATTGTTGCTGGAATTCTCCTAAAAGAAAATTAAAAGCCAGGCATTTTAATTCTTTATATTAAGATTTTGCTGTGGCCTGTGGAGGTTTGTTAGAGTTAAATGCAGCAGAGTAAAATTTTGTGTTATGATTTGGAAAGTAGGCCCAAAATAATCATTTTTGATTCTCATAGGGTTTTTTGATCTTTATAATGTTAGACAAAATGGTGTGCAGCTCTAAAGCAACAGAACATCAACACTCACTGAATGAACACCTTTCTGTGTGCCGCAATCCTTGATGTAGAAAGGTTAGAAGTACAACTCCTCTTGCAGAACTTTAAATATTAGGCTATGCTTGGCAGCTTCAGAAAGGAAGTTGTTCCTTTATTAGCCATCTATCTCTGAGGCTGAGGGGAAAAAAACCCCCCAAAACAGTGTTTCTAATTTATATAGGCAGCTGATAGTAAAACTGCTGCTGAGTTGGACTCTGAGTTCATCTTTGTGAGAGAATGGATCTGGGCCAAAACTCCTCAAAGTGGGTGTGCTCCTGCCCTTTGTCATGGGGACAGCAAACGACAGGAGGATTCTTGGATTACAAGGTGAAAGAAAAAGTCATCTGGACACCAGAAAGGACAACAGTGATGTGCAGAAAGAGGACAGAGCAGGGATGCACAAAGAGTGTGCATACACAGGGAAAAATACAGGTGTAATGCTCAGGGGAGCTAACTGGTCTCTTCCGACTGATCTTAGCAGCAATTGGGGCAGGTGATGTATCTTGACCTGCAGTTTATATAACCTTATATAAAATTTTAAATATAGTTTATATATGCTATATATAGTTTATATATAACACATATGTTGTGCAGTGCTTTGCTTTCCTTTGTCTTAGGAAATTACAAAAGTTATATAACAGTTTTCATGGGGTTCCCTGTCTAACATTCATATATGGTAGCACGTTACAATCTCCTTTTAATTTAAAAATATATGAAGTTGTAAAATGAACATTAAGGTATAGATATTACAGTTACGGAACCCAAACAACCTTAGTAGTGTCCTAGGGTGCCATCATATAATAATTCTTTTCCTCCCCTGCGTCATTTGGTATGCTGAAAGTGTGCATGGCAGACAGAAATCTAAGCTGCTACAATTACCTGTTCACTTGTTGCAACTGCAACGTAAACCAGAGTAACTTGCCTAGCGATTGTTATAAACTGACATGGTGTAGTTCTGGATTGGGAAGGGGTAGGAGCAAACACATGGTTTGTTACTGTAGCTGGTCTAATGACTAAATACTTACACACTTGGTCCTATCTTGCTGGCTAGGCAGGACTTCATTATTACAGGTGAGGATTGTCAGAGTACAGAAACTAAGTGCAAAACAATGCAAAGGAAACTTACGACCTACTTAATTCAGTAAAGAGTTATTTTTTGTGAAATGCCAAGTCTTACCCTGGCTTTATCATGTCAGACTATACACATAAGTAGAAATGTACAGAATAACCACCATCAGTTTTTGATAGGTTTAGAGTATCTCCAAGTGTGACTTACTTAAGTAATATTTAGTTATTTAATTATTGAAATATGATGAGGGTTTTTTTTAAAGAAAGAAACAAGTGGAATTTAGCAGAAGTATTGCTTCAAATAAAAGTAAATTTCCATTGACACATGTCCAGTAAAGAAAGAATAAAAATACTTCTCAGCATATTGGTTTTATAAGGGTCAATGTACAACAAGAAGGATATCTTGTGACCTTATTCCAACCTCAGCCCTTAGGTACCTAATTTCAGCTCCTGTTTTCTCTGAGAAAAATTATGTAATACAGTACAATACTTACTCTCCCACGTTTTTCATTCATCCTATGCAGTACTTTATTACCTTAATGGAAATGCTATGAAGATATTTTCTTCCAGCATGGGATCAACTACAAGCTGCATAGAAAATGAGCAACAATTTAGTTGTCATCTTTTTGCAGTTGTTTTGTAATGAATTTTTCATAGTATATAACTGAGTAGCTAATCCTACTGTGTTGTTTTGCATGCATGCTGGTGCATTTCTAGTACTGTAGCCACTTTAAAATTTTCTGACACAAGTGGCAACTTATGTCCACTCTCAAGAGAAGCCACAGGTACCCTGTGCTTCAAATTCTCTTGCAACCACTTTGGGTTACTCCTTGTCCACCTAAGAAATCTCTGCAATGAAGAAGTCTGGAGCAGACAGGGTGTTTTATCCTCTGCCTGATTTACAGTGATATTTCATGGCCTCGAGACAGCATTTGCGTTCCCAGAAGATGTAGCATAAGAAGTGCACTTTGGCTGTGCTGTTTTTGAGGAGGAAGGGGCCAGTGCCACATCAGGGGAAGGGGAAGGCCTTGGACACTGCTTGAGGCAGGGATGAACTGTGTCATTCCTTGGAAGATGTGAGGAAAGGGAAACAAATCGAACAGGCTTTGGCAATGGTCCCAGGCAGGTGGAGGAGGAGAATTAACCACATTAATGATTAATGATGGCAAAGCTCCTTCAGCTTGAAAAGTACTTTCTATAAGTGCTAAGTGCTGGCATTAAAAATGTATGCATTTTCATTTCAATCCACACTTGGCGTCTGCAAATGGAGGGGAAAGGGAAGAGCCAACAGTGTCATTATAGCAACACTAATACCTCACTACAGCTGAAATCACAGTTTGCCAGGGCATGCAACCTAGGATGTAGTTCTTGCAGAGCTCAGCCTGCTGTTGTCGCTGCTAGTGGTTCTCTTGAGCTGCTCCACCACCTGCCCTGCAGAGCTCGTAAGTGAAGGCTTGGAAACCTTCTGTCAAACATCTACCAAGTGAACACTTGGCTTCATTAAATCCCTACTGATAAAGAGGAAGGCATGGACTGTAATCTGTCACAAGTTGATTTTTTACACATGTACAACTTTTAAAGGTATCAATTATACAGTCTCTGTTTTTCTTTTCCAAGAAATAGACCTGTTGCCTCTGTTGCATTGGAGATACAGGGAAGGGGACTCTGACAGAAATGAATTGTTGTGCACTCAAGGTGGTGGCACGTTGCCACCCGAAAAGCTGTGTACCAGAGCAGCAGAAATTGTGTGGGCAGGAAGTGAAGTTTTTCCTGCGATCAAGCTGCAAGAGGTAAAACCTAGAATAAAGTGTTAATACAGGTGATAGGGTCTCTGAAAGGAGCTGAATAGACATACCGAGAGGCGGAACAGGAAGAGAAGAGGCTGAATGAGTGGACTCAAAGTCTGAACCTTAGCAGCTACAAGCCACATGCGAAGGTTTAAGCTGGAAACATGCTCGTTGATGGGCCTGTTTGATGGTGTGGTTGGAAGCAAGAAGCGGCTTTGCGCTCTGACCTGCAGTTAGGCACGCTGGACTACACAAGGTCGATGCAGCCCTTTGCCTTCCCAGGCTGATGGTGAGTCGGCAGCTGCATACCTTTTTACAAGTTCCGTGTGGAAACGGTAACCGAAGTCCCTGTTTTGCCAGCTTGCTGCAGTGTGTAATCTTTCTCGCCTCCCACCCAGCTATACGCTGAGCTTGTTTTGTATCTTCATTGCACTCTGCTGTTGGTCTAGCCTCACTCCTTATTCACATATCTGGTAACAGAGAGTTAGGGGCCTACTTTCTGTAATTGTCTCCAGTTTGCCACTGCCAGCTGAGTTTGCAAGCAGGACCCATCCGCTGGAAAGCAGCAGACCCTCATTTACTCTTTCTGTGTAGCGTCAGGCGGGTAGAAGTTGGAGAGAAGGATCTCTCTCTCTCCCCCTCCATCGCTCTCCTTGCCTCCCCAGCAGACACCCATGCAGTAGCTCTCACCTTGATGTGGGAAGCGTGGAGCTGGGAGGGGGTGGTTGCTCTTCAAGAACAACAAGGTTTGGTCTTAATTTGCCCTTAGTCTAAAATATCCACTTTTCTTCTCTGTTTTGGTTAGATGCTACGTTTTCAGTTATGACTTGGGTAAAATGCTGTGGTTGCTAGGGGAGAAGAGTACTAGTATTACCAATATTTATTATTTGGTCCCCATGGAAACTGTAGTTCTTCTGGGAGTCCTAATTCTCACATTTTTCCTTTCTGTGGAAAAGATATGTCTTTAACCATGAAGTTTGGATAGTTATTTTCTAGAAATAGAAGGCAAGATACACCGCTCCCTTTTGCTCTCTGGTATGCTTGACAGATGTCTGTCTATGGGTAGTTACTGCATACTAAGCTGTGTTGTGGTTTCCAGTCACATAAAGATGTTTGGAGTGTGGTTAATCTAATTTTATCTTGGTGGTGGTTTATTATTTTTTTTTTCCCCTTCCTAACTCCCTGTTTGATTTGTCCTTTTCCCCATTAGTGTTATTTTTTAATTTGCTGCATATTTTAAATTGAGGAAGAGTTATTTGATGGGGAAATGAACTTGCTATTTTCTGTTTAAAAGTATAACTGTGGCAAAAGCTGGGAGCATGGCCCATGGCTGTAGAAGGGACATGGTAGTATCTGTTTTTTCAGAGAAGTTTGAGTTCTTCAGATTTTCAGAGTAAAGCTGTTAAAATACTAAGTGGTTTGTTCTTGGTGGGATAGTTAACTCAGTCTTTGGCTCTCTTACAGTGCCTAAAACAGTATGTGGAACTTTTGATCAAAGAAGGTCTAGAAACAGCTATCAGCTGCCCTGATGCTGCCTGCCCAAAGCGAGGTCATCTGCAAGAAAATGAGGTACACTTTTAATGCAAATAGTTAGGGTTTTTTTTCCTTTTCTTTCCAGGGTGTTTAAATGTGTCTTGCCCTGTATGCTACAGCTGCTATTGTTGCCAACATACTTTTTTAATAATTCTCTAAAGGTCAAATATTTTGTCTTAATTTGTTGAAAATGCCTTAGATTATTGCTGTTCCTAATTGGAAATTTGTCTTTTCCTTTTCCTTCCTTCAACAGATTGAGTGCATGGTTGCATCAGAAATCATGCAAAGGTATAAGAAGCTACAGTTTGAAAGAGGTAACACACGTAACACTACCCGTTGGAAGGCTGTGGGAATGATATCACTCCAGAGCGATCCCATAAATCAGAATCTGGCTCTGCACATGTTCATGCAGTAGCCTTGTGCATTAATTGTTTGGTCCTCACAAAAAAAAACCCAACAAAAAAAAAAAAAGGAGAAACATTGTTTCTGTTCTTGCTTGTGTGATTCCCAGAATTGCAGCATTCTGGGAATAAACTAAGGAAAGAAAATTGCTATGTATTATATTGCTCTATAACTAAGGGAGGGAGTGACTTCTATTTCGAGCTTTGCTGTTTGAGTAGAGTAGAGTACTACCAGTGCTCTAGGGGCTGGGGAGGTAGACTGACCCCTTTTATGGAGCCAACATTAACTCCCGTGACGACATCTGGTGCAGAATTACTAGGTAGTTCTGTGTGTAACGATAACATGAACCTTGTTAATTTTTATGAGGATATAAGCTGACTGGGTGCCTATGGGGATATTGAACTGTGTGGCCATAGAGAGCTTACAGTAACGTTTTGCTTCGGGCAGGACCCAGCCTAGAAACCACTGAAGTCATTGGTAGGTTTTTATGGACTTCAGTGGGCTTTGAAACATGAAATGACTTACCAGTAAGCAGCCTCCAAGAAAGGGATGAAACTGTATAACAGTCTTAAGCTATTGTTAATCATATGGTTACATTAGGGCAGGGGCCAACTTGAAAGAGAGTCCTACTGGGCACTATAAAAACATTTTCTGATGGGTTATACCTGCATACTATATGCTCTATCTAACTTCAAGTACAACTGAAGAAAAATAAAACATCTCATTCTCAGAACAATTTTAGTTCAGTGAATGAAACTGGGCAATTAATTCAAACTCAGGAAACTCACTTTAGTTTGGTGTCTGTTTGCAAAGCAGGCCAGATTTATGTCTAAGTGTGTAGCATAAATTAAAAGGCTTCTTTTGAAAATGTGTGTCTTCAAATGCCCTGCCAGTCAACCTCAGCTGGAATACATTGTTGTAGAAGGCTGGTCTTGTAACCACCTTTGAATTTTGTTCTTTTATTTCCCTTTACAGAAGTGCTTTTGGATCCATGTCGGACTTGGTGTCCATCCTCTACTTGCCAGGCAGTTTGCCAGCTCCAGGAATCAAGCCCACAGGACCCCCAGCTGGTCCAGTGCAAAGCCTGCGACATTGAGTTCTGCTCTGCTTGCAAATCTAATTGGCATCCAGGTCAAGGCTGTCAAGAGAACATGCCAATCTCTTTTCTTCCAGGAGAAACAAGGTAAAGTATTGCAAAAGATCAAGTATTTAGAAACAAAATGCTCAGTCTTTGAACAAACCGGAGTATGAATAGTAAAGAGGCATTTTCCTGATATTTTGTTTTAAAGCTATTTCCTTCACTTAGTCACTCCTGTTCTTTTAATGCTGTATTCCAAAACTGGATAGCTCTTGGCAACCTCACTCCTTGCCACCATTCCCGGCAAAGCACAAAGGAGCTGCTTGAGCCTCTATCAGCAACCCTTTTGCTCCAGTGGGAAAAATATGATATCCAAGCAGCTCATGAGCTTCTCTTCAGAGAAGATCTTGTTGCTGCTGCTGCTCTGGACAGCGTGAGGATTGGTAACATCATGCCAGACAGTGATTTTTAGGATACCCTCTCAATCATTGTAACTGCTGCACATTTGGCCAATGATCTTAAGTTCTGTTTCAAGCTGTTTCCAGTGGCATACTGCAGCCAGTGAATAAGAAAGGCCGTTGTGCATGTGTTCCACTTAATGTTTGGGCTTTTTGAAAGATTGCATAACAATTCAAGGTATCATTAAAGCCCTGGCCAGCCTTGGAGTTAGCTATTCCTAACTTGTCTTCTTTCAAGCTTTGCTGTAACAGATGACTAGCTAGGATGTTGTCATGATGAGTTCCTGGTCAAATATAGTAACTTTTGCACATGCTTTTTGCGTGTGCTTGAGCAGAACTGAAGCTCACTAAACTTCATAGCAAGGTAAAAACCTTTATCTATTTTCCTTAGTGTTTTGGTCGCTTTTAGTTTTTATTTCGTGCTTCATTTTTTACTCCATTGAGGTTTGTTTTTTCATTGTTTTGGAGCATAATGTGCCAGTAGCAGTTTGTGCTACCATGCATTTGGAGTTTCCTATACAGTTTATGGATTCAAAGCATTTTTCTGCAATACAGTTGCCCCTAGTGTTACTAATGAGTGTGTGTCCTTTTATCCTGCCGTTGGGCAAATCAATCAATCAATCAAGGGTCAGTCCTGTTTTCCAGCAAACTGTTGATTCCCCATCAGTTGTTCTTGTATCTCCCACTGGCAGTGGCTGCAGGAAGTGTCATTTGTTAAGGTACATTTTAGTTGTTAGTGTGCATAAAACCTGCGTATGGTAGACAGCTACTCAAGAGAAATAAATGTTCTTCCAGAGTTTCCACATTCCTCTGTGTTGTGCCCACTATATGAGGAGACATCCTATGGTTTCGCACAGTCATGGAAGACAAGAAAAGGTGGTGCTGACGCTAACTCATGAACAGTGACTCGTTAGGACAGTGTTAGAGACAAAGAGATTAACTCTGAAAGAACAGCATGCCCCAAAAACCTCATGGTTCCTGATTTGGAGGGAAATTCCTAGGGAGGATCCTCAAGCAGGGCAGAGACAAACACTCTGTCCCTGGTGCCCTGGTCCGAAGGAATATGGTCTGGGCTTGTTGTGCCGTCAAGGGATTGCTTCCTCTTCTGAGAAAGAAGAAGGGAGGAAAAAGGAAAATGACCTAGACATGCAAAGTATTTAGGTGTGAACTAGCTGCTGCTCATCTGATATATTGCAGGAGAAAAACTGCATAATATCTGTTAATATCACTAGATAACAAAAACAGTTGGTAAAATATGTGGTAAAGAAAGTGTCCTGACCTTTACACACTGTAGTCATTAAACAATTTTTCTAGAGATATGTTTGAAAAATAGAGTATAGCCAAAATATCTGAGTAATAAAACCCAGTTGAATATCTGGATCTCTAGTAATTTCTCTTTTTATTTTTTTTAAATGAAAAATTAGGCTTACCTTCTTAGCACCGTTCTTAGATGTTCTTCTCTAAATGGACATGGCCACACATCTTACTAATTCCTCAGTCTCTCCCACAGTTCAGTTTTTAAAATGGAAGAAGATGATGCTCCAATCAAACGCTGTCCAAAGTGTAAAGTTTACATTGAACGAGACGAAGGCTGTGCCCAAATGATGTGTAAGAACTGCAAACATGCCTTTTGCTGGTACTGTCTGGAATCTCTTGATGTGAGTACATGCCATGCAGTCTGGTTCTCAGAAGCTTAGAAGTTCATTGCTTTGCCATCCAGCTGTCACATTAATCAATTAAATAGTAGCTCACTAGCTTCTGCCCAACTTGGTGGACTGCAACCCACCAGAGCTGACGCTGGTAATTTGATAGGATTTGTATGCTCTGTTTTACTTGTCTGACCTGTGTGATCTTAGCATTTTGCCTATGTGAGGCAGTAAATAATTATTAAAAAGTAAAATCTTATGAAAATATTCTGTTTGCAATCTTTACGTGGCAACTTACATGGAGGAGGGGCAGTGCTGCATTTTCTTTTTTTTTTTTAATAATACTTCATTTAGTACTGACTTTTCAACGTTCCCCTTCTTAAATGAGTTACAGGATGAGTATAGCAATGTTCTTAGTCTGTGGAAGTATAACAAACTCTAGAATTGGTGTGTCACCATGCAGGAGACTAGCAGTCAGATTTGTTTACCGTTCATTGTATTCTGTGGGACAAGAAATAGATCTGACATATGAAAAAGAATACTATGTTCTCCTAACACCAGGAATTTGTCAGTCTTTAAGCTGCTGCTGTCATATGTTTATGTTTTCTTTAAATCAGCCTGTTATCGTGCCCAAGGATCAGAGTATATACAATATACAACATCTGTTTCCATGTCATCTGTTTTACTTTATAGCATTGTTAACAATAGCAAAGGAAATGTTTTAGGTTCCCGAAAGTTACTCTGACTATTCAAATCCTGTGGCTGGCCCATTTGAATTCTTTACTAACAGTCCTTAAGTCACAGGCTTCTCACGGGCTCAGTTAAAAAGCAGTATTCCCTTGATACTAGGCCTGCTATCTTGGCTGGTTTGCGAAAGGATGGCAGGACAGATAGGGACATCATTTCTTAAAAATCTGTGTTGTCCTTTTATTCTTCAACTAGTAAAAGGAACCAACTTTGGGAAGTCTGCGGTACAAGTATTCATTTTACTTTGCTCTTTCTGTATGTGTGTAAAATAGATGCAATGGTCAGCATATCTTCTTGGATCCTCTTGTAAACTCCATGCTAGCATTTAAATATGCGGCTCGAGACCCTTTGGGAGAAGTATTCATTATAGATATGTAACACTTGCTGAACAAACCTGTTTGTGAAGATGCTTAACTGTAAACAAAGCACTTTGGAAAGGTTGGACCTGGCCATATCCACTTCACTAAGCTTTTATCTTCCTGTACAATTCCTGGTTATAAGTTCTCCGGAAATAGTATTTTATAACTTGAAGAACAGTTTGTACTTCTGGTTATTGCCTACCTTTTCATTTAATTTTTTGTAGGATGATTTTCTCCTTATACATTATGACAAAGGACCTTGTCGAAACAAGCTGGGACACTCCAGAGCATCTGTTATCTGGCACAGAACACAGGTAAAGCTCAGATCTTTAAAAGCACTGTACAGGTCTACTACTGTCATAGTGCCTTCCTTTGCCTTACTCATTTTAACACCTTAGGGTGAAGTTCTGTGCCAAATGGTAACTGATTTTCATAGCAGATTTGAAGAGGACAGTAGCTTGGAAAGGAAGTCACCTCTCCCAGAGAGGACGCTCCTTGGCCAAAAGCCCCTGAGAACTAGAAAGGGTACATTTGCAGAGCCCGTTAAGTGCCAATCCAGATATTCTCTCAGTAAACTTGGAGGACGAACTAGGTTGCCACCATCCATACTATTAACAAGGAAGTTCATCCTGCAAGGGGTCTTTAGCTCCAGATCCAGAACTGGAAAGGAATAAACCTGAGTATGCTCAGTATCTTGCTGTGGACTCCAGTTGATTCATTCATGTAGGTTGCATAGAAAGTAACCCCATGAGCTTATCCGTAGTTTCAAACACATATTCAAATTGACAATTACAAAGTGTGTGGGGATACCTCTTGTAACCTAGATCCAGTGTTGCTGGACCCAACGTGAATGCTGGTAATGAAAGAGCTCTCTGCACTAATTTGATGCATGAAGTGTAAATGCCAACGGGTGACTTGGTCCAATCTACTGCCTTTACGGTCACTTCAGAGATAACAGGGGCGTCTGGGTATCTGAGTCATAACTGTGTGCCAGTAAAAAGCTACCTTAGCTTGAGATGAAGTGGTTTTCTTGAAGTACAGGTTTCTTTCCATTTGACCATAAACCCCAAGTCTAGAGAATAAACCCCAAGTCTGGACAAACTGCTAAACGGAAATAAAAGGAGAAGGATCGCACCCCTCTCCCTCCGCATGCTCCCGTGGGTGCCTGAGCTATGGACTGGGTTTGGCTTGGCTTAGCCAATGGTGTCTTAGGAAGTGTGTGGGTCTGTAAGCTTTCTTGATATACTGTAATATGAGGTGATTAATCTGGTATTTAGAATCTGTTCTTAGCCACAGCAGTTAGTGCAAATATGTTTGATAGACAGTATGTTTGATATTCTGGTCATTTGCGAGAAAGAAAGTGATAATTCTTTACCAGTCAGGATATACTTCTGCTAAACCCACTAAAGCCAAATCAACATTGCAATTGTTTCCTTATGTTAAGTTTCTTTGAGTATTTATGCAAGGCAAATTGAGGCGAGCCATTGATTTGTTGTTTGTGGATTTAAAAAAAAATATTTGTTTTGGCCAGAGGGAATGGCTTGATGTTGAGTAGGGCAGCAACTTCTTCAGAAGCAACAGAACCAAGTAGAAAATGAGTAAGTAATACTCAGCAGGCAGTTTTGTTGAAAAAACAAACAAACACACACACACACACACACACAAAAACCCAAAATAAACAAAAAAAACCCCCACAACAGACGAAATGAAACTTAATGAATTCTTTGATGACATATTGAGGCTGAAAGGAAGGTGTAAATAGATACCTCATAAAAATTACCAGTAGTCAATCTGGTCCACTGAATTGCTAACTTCCCGCTTGGCTCTGTCTGACCAGTGCACTCTTAGCCTGGGCTGCAGAGAGCTAGGCAAGGGCATGCTGTCTCCAAAGAGCGGTATGGCAGTTGTTGCGGCTCACATTTTTTAAAGGAGATGAGACTTTAGCTTTGGTTTATATCTGTAGCAAATAAATGCAAAGATTAGTAAATGGAAGTTGTGTCAGGTTATCAGCACCTCCAAAAAAAGAATGAGCAATGAAACGTGCACACCTCTGAAGCTGAAAATGAAATGGCTCTTGGCAAGAAATAAAATTGTTAGGGCAAGGAAGTTTGAGCTCCTTATCCCTGGACAGCCAAAAGCCAAGACTGAAAGAATGTGGTGTGGTAGGAGGCAGCCCGAGGGGGGTGACTGCTGTCCCACAGCGCCATCTCCTGCAACCAGCCTTGCCTCTCAGCCCCCCCTCCGAAAGCCCCTGGATAGTGGAATTGCAAAAAGAAATACACAGTAATCGGAATGAGAAATTGTCTGTGGCCGACAAAAGTGCTAGTAAATCATCCTATCTATACCATGGCTAATTAAATATTTGCCAGCAAATTGAAGCGGCACTTCTAGCCCTGGCTAGAAGAATTCTTAATGAGTACTGCACTCTAATTTCATTTTGCCTTCTGTTGTGAGGTTTTGCTAGCAGATTAGCATTCCATTCCTGCCCTAATTATTCAAAATTATTCACAGACACTCTCGTGTGAATAAATCTAAATTATTTTCTCAAATAATTTGCAGGCATATTGTTGCAGCATTACTCTTAACAGTTGCCTATGGCAAATGGGAAAGAAACTTCCTCAGGCGATGAACTTCCACTTGAATGTTTTTTTCAGTAATTTTCCAAATTTAAACTCTGTAGAAACTCATAGGGTTTGGCACAGTGACAGGATGGGTAGGTCTGTTGCCCTCTGCCCATGCTGGGAAGAGGGTGATGAATAAATGTCAATTAAAAAAATGCTTTTAGATAAGTTCATGTCCCCTGAAGCAGCAGGATGAGCTCAGGTCTGACTGCAAAAAGCCATTGCATATGCAAAGTCCTCCTATAGTCCACAGTGTTTGTAATCTGTGGCTGAGATTCCCAAGCTTGTGATCCTGCTGGTGGAAAGTTTGTGGGAGTCTTCCCATATTCTCAGTGAACACCAAAACTTTCACTGATTCTTTTTGGAGCCTTCTCCAGCAAAAAGGGGAGCACCTGAAAGTGGGAGTCTCTAAGTGTCTTGTAGTCTTGATCCTGATATTTAATGTCTAGATTTGGTCAAGAAAAAAGTATCTAGTGAGTTGCTTCATTAGTCGTTTGAGATATAGCAAAACTCAAAAAGTCAAATAACCATCTGCATCACTTTGTGTGGTGGAACTGAGTTGTGTGGTTCTGACTGGAGCAATGAAACATGAGTGTTTACTCTCCAATTCCACTCACGTTTACTGATCGCAGGAACTGACTGTAGCATACACTTTGGGGGGAAGTCCTGGCTCTGGTAAGGTCAATGGTATTCGCCGACATCCTTTTGAAGGACACTGGTGTCAGCAGAATCTAGGCAATTGCTGTGCCTAACACAATGCTATTCCTTTTCTCTTGCAGGTGGTAGGAATTTTTGCAGGATTTGGTCTTCTACTTTTGGTGGCCTCCCCTTTCCTTCTACTTGCTACGCCATTTGTTCTGTGCTGCAAGTGCAAATGTAATAAAGGAGACGATGACCCACTACCTACCTAGACTGAGAAGACTGGACTCATCACAACATGTGTTTTGATTTTATTGTCGCTGTTGATGTTTCCCTCTTGCACTTACATTGCTGTAGCCTTACTTGCCCCATTCTGCTTTTCATTGACACACAGTCTTGGTTTCAGGAACTGTGGTTACTACTGTTGAATTGCTCAATTGATAATAGACAAGGAGGGTAATGGAAGGCAAGTCTGGTGCTAAAGGGAGACCACGGACCTGGGTAGCTATCTGAAATGAAGAGGTGATACTGCTAAAAATAATGCAAAAAGTTTCTGCTGCCCTGCTGGTGGACTGGGAACTGTACTGAATGCCATCAGCAAAACAAGCTGAAAATGCATACAAATCTAAACTTCTGCCTATCTGTTCACTTCCAAATTTGGTGTCTTATTCCTGTATATATTTAAGTTGCCTATCATTTAAATCAGATAGTCAACTTAGTGTGACTTTACCTTGTTTATTACACATCTGGTTTTGTTAAAGCCATCACAATGTCCTTTTTAATACCTATTTTTCCAAGTATAACAAAATCAATAAGGTGCATATAGGCCATCCTATGCCTTTCTTGAAATTTGGGGAGGGTTAGAGGGACAAAGTTGGTCCTGTTGCCTTCCAGGAATTTTTTGAAGTCTTATAAGAAATTTGTTGATTGAAAGCTACATTTTAAAAATGACTTGATGGAGCTGTAAGGTTGAGTGGTAACACAAACCTGCTATCTAATCAAGGTTCTTTTAAAAATGCATCGATGGTATTGATTACCGCTGGACCACTAGTGTTTTTCTGAATTTTTATTTTTTGCTGTTGTTTAGGGTTCTGCTACACTTACAGGGCTACGTAACTTCTAATCCAGGTATCTTAATCTTTTTATATAGATATATATATATAATCCTATTTAAACCAAATGTGTAAATAGCTGCGCTATTGAAATATTTTGGAAGTTCAAGTTACATTGCTTCTGTCCTTAGGGCAATTATTAAAAAATACAGGACTAACTTTACTATTTAGCAGACTCTTGGGTTATCAATGAATCTTTCCTTTTAAGTATAAAAATACATCAGGGTTTTCCCTGTAGTTAATAATAAAAATGCCTGGGATATTTGTGGAAGTTGTACTTTACATTTAAACTACTTAGCCCATTTTTAGAGTTAACATCATATGATGTATGGTATATGCTGTTAATAACAATACTGTGAGGAAACAAGTTTTTATTTGAAAAATAATCACTTGACTTGATTTGATAGTTTTGCAGAATTCACAGTGCTGTGTTCCCAGGGTAGTAAAGTGTGCTAGTCAACATACTATTAATCATTGTAGTTTCTCTTTAGAAATATTTTGATGAAAACCATTTTGCTCTGATTTTAAAGCCTACAAGAATTTGACTAATAACTTCTTGCCATGAAATATGAAGCATCTGAAACAATGTGTATGTCTGTGTGTAGTACCGAAGGAAAACATTCTTCTGAATGGCTCGTGGACTGAAGTTTGACTGCGTTGTTTTTTCATCATCATTTATTTCTGTGCATTATCTACATACTGAGATGGATGAATATATTGAAGCCAGGATAACTTTGCACTGAAAATGTATTAAGACCCTTAAATGCAACCGCTTCTGGCTGCTGTCACAAGCTGGGAATATGTTTTCATAGATCAAGCATAAGGAAATGACTCCTTTCTTTATTATCTTTTGTTTTATACCATCTATCTGTTAAATAAAAAGACTGTAGGGTACAATTTTGAAAAGGGCCACTGTCTTTTTATAAAACTACTCATGAATTTCTTCTTCTCCCCCTTCTTCCAAGTTTAATGGTATGCACATTCAAACTGTGTCTAACCACAGATTTTAGTTCTGGGAGCTGGAGGTTATCTGCAGTTTGCTTATTTGGCTTGATTTTAATGAGTTCAGCCATTGTAACATGAAGAAAAAGGATAGTTGGTTTCCAGCAAGTCTGAACTCCTTGTGACATCCTCAGATTGTTTATGGCAATGCACAGTTCAGGTCTTTTATTATCAGAGTATTTTTAGTATTTTAGCTGCCTTTGTTATTCAAAATTGCTTAGTTGTTCAAAAATATCTGTAGGGAAGTCTGGGTAGTGCATTCGATCGCTGTTTGCAAACCCCCGAGGGGTGTGTGAAGCACTGCTGAGTTCAGCGGGCAGTGAAGTGGTTATCTCGCTCCGGCTCTGGCAGCAGCTCAGTCCATCTCCCCAGAGGTACCTACCCTAAGCCGAGCACCTGGGCTGTCCTGAGTCATAGCTTCAGTGTGCAGAAGTAATGGAAACCCTTCTGCGAAGAACAGCTTCCTGCAGGTAAGCTTGAACTATGGCCTTCCATCCTTGGCCCTGTAATTCTATTTAACTGGAGAAAAAAAACCCAAAACTGGACAACGGGACGTAAAGTTTTCGTGAGTTGTTAATTTTCTAATTGGGAGCACTAAGGGATTTTGCTGTATGTGGCAGTGGCTCTAATAAGCAATTCTACTACTGGGATGATAGTAAACAGCAGAGGTGCAGTGGCCTGGTAACAGTACTGGGGTATCCTGGTATGAGGTGTATTTTCTCTGTGCCTTTCTTAGAGACAGTCTTTATGTGGCAAAACTTTAGTTTTCCATGGTACTGTGTGGCCAGTTAATAATCAGTCAAAATTAATGCATTTTCAGATTTAAAAGAAAAATGAAAGAAGTCGTCTTTTACAAATACAGACACTTTTTAAATAATAGTTTATAATCGATGCTCACAGGTAACATTATATATAATGAGAAAACTGTACTTCTGTCAGTATATCTCTGTCTCTGATCTCAACATACTTGAATTGCTACTGGAGATTTTTATGACATATCTCATTTCACATCCTGGCTGTTGGGAGAGATTATATGCCTACATATATTTACCAAATACCTAATTCTTTCAGGCTTCTAAATGTCATTCCATCTGTATTCTTCTAGGGGATTTTTTTGGTTTTGGTTTTTTTAAATTTTTTTAATGCTGATTTGTTTCCAAAGTAGCAACTTCTGGTGGTGATGTATTGAGTTCGGGGCGGTTTTATGTAACAACTTATGTTGATAGTGTGACATATAATACCCTGAAATTGAATTGTAAATACATTATTTTAAATTCTGACATTTAAACCCCCTGCCATGGAAAAGTGAATGTTTGTCTCTGCTACTTTTCAGATGAAATTCTGTTACAACAGCTTTGGCTTTTTAGGTTTTTCACCAGAAAAATAAGATTCACCGCATGATTTCTGTTGTGCTTTTATGGTTATGCTATTATTTAGGTTTTTCGCATTGTCTCAAATGCTCTTTTTAATGGAGTTTGTAACAGTACATAATTTGTGTGTTCTGTTGGGGTGGTGTCATGTCTAGTGAGCGAGTGTGGAGTCCAGACTCCAGAGGCTTTGCATCTCCCTAGACTTGCCATTCATTAGTTGGGCTGAAGTCAGTCCTGAGAGAGATCAGTAGCACAGCCTGCACCGACTTCAGTGTTGGTAGCACTGGGGTTTCCCCGTGTGACATTGGACAAGTCACTTATCTCCTTTTATCTCAATTTAACCATCTTTTAAATGGGTGGACCAATGTTTACCTACCTCACAGGACGGCTGTGAGGGCAAATTCATTGGTTTTGAGGGTATTCAAGATTCTGTGATGAAAGCTTATATATAAATGCTTACTGTAGTTTTATGTTAATATTTCAATTTTATTCATGTTGGCATTCATCCTGAAACCTCCTACTTCTGACTTTAGCATGCCAAGAATTTGGGATGCTTTCCCCCACATACCAAGCAGCATGATCTTTCCTCAAATATTCCAGCTTATGAATTAGGCAAAATCCCAAATAAGAGCTGACTGGATCAACTCTCAGCTTACAGCTGATCTCCTGACATGCAGGAAACACAATCAAAATTAGTGAAAAGCTCTCTTGTTTATGGACCTGACAGGATAAAATAGTCATGGATCAGAAGAAGATGAAGTGCTTTTCATTTAAAATTGTTGTGGGCAGGGAAAAAAAAATGGAAGTTTTGTGCATTTCCTCTGTAGGCCTTTTACTGTATAGGAATAAATATATTTAATACGGGCCATTTTCATCCCAGTGAGGTGCAGCATGCCATAAAGCTTTGTGCAGGTTTGCTTTTTTAAAACCAAAGTTTGTACGTTTCACATACATAAGCTAAAATCCTAGGGAAAACAGGTAGAATACGGTTGTTGATGACAGTGATATTAAAGACATCAAAAAAGCCTGCATCAGTGCTTAATTGCTAATGCACTTATACTAAGTAAGGCATGCTGTTTGTGTTTAGAGCCCTGTGGTCTTCATTATTGCTTTGATTTGTGTATCTCTCTTATAAGAATTCCAGGAACATTAGGTACAGGTACGTGGTACATAACTGAACCTTTCTTGATCATTTTATCATGGATGTATTTTAAACTTGTATAGGGATAAGCATGAAGGAGTCATGCATATGTATAAATAATGTATTTGACCAGTGTAAAAATAGTTCTGTTGATGTATTTGAAATGTAAGTACATTTTGTGCCACTAACACTGTGATGTATAAAAGAGCTGTTGAATGCCTTTTAATGTTGTGTTTTGTACTTTGAATCATATTGAAGAGTTTAATTTGTAATTTCAATAGATATTTTAAATGAATGTGTCTCCTGTGATTCCTCATAGGGACTTTTCAGTGCTATACGTTCACTAAAGAGACCTCCTGCCTTGCTTCTTGGTGTAACTGTGGTTTCTGACTCATCGCCTCCCAGCTTAGCCGAAAGAGTGAATCTGGGTATCTCTAGAGCTCATTTGACCCACAGCTGGGTCTTTGGTCCAGCTCCTGTTGCAGTCCACTGATGTACGCTCTAGCCGGGTGAATGTGCTGCTCTGAGGATCGCTCTGAGATGCCTGTATGTTCTTGCACCACAGGTTTAGGTCTGGTGGAGGTGGCTGTGGCTAGTTTGTATTCCCCTCGGAGGTGAAACTTTTGAAGGCAAAGTCCAGTCTCCCGACCAACAGAGCATACTTAACTCTCTTTGACAGTGGGAGTTGGCTCTCGTGATCCTGAGTCCATCAACAGGCCCTTTGCATTTTGCCTGAACTGCAGTTGAAGATGCAGTCTTTCCTTCAGTCCCCATTGTTTCTTTCTCACTTGTTAGGATACAATCTATACCCATAAAAAGAGCGCAGGTACGATGTCTTCAAAAAAACGGTGTGCATAACTGATATGCATGTATGTGCTTTGTACCTGACAATTTAAGAAAAATCAAGCCCACATAATAGCTGCTACTCGGTCATTCCTTCTTTCATTTTCATGGAGCATAATGATTTTTCTCCATAAGGGAAAGATCAGTTTAGATATTTTGTTCAATTAATTGGGCAGAAAATAGTCTATAAATGCCACAAGGGGTCTTGACCTATTTTAGGAGCAGGTATTATTAACAAAGCAATCTTTCTGCTTTCTTCCTCTGCTCCCACAGTCTGTTGCTTCCAATTAGGATATGTTTTGCTTTGCAGTTTTCCTTCAGAGAGGAGGATTATTTCTCAGTCACTTGCAATTATCATGTAGTTTAGTAATGTTTAGCGCCTGGGCATTTCCTCAGTCTCTCTGCCAGGTTCAGCTTACGTTGCCGTAGAAGGATTTTCTTACCCATGCCTTCAGCTGTGTGACTGGGTTTCTGCACAAGTCTGTAGTCAGAGAATCAAGCACTACAGAAATTCTTAAGTGAAGTAATAGACTTCAGGGTTTCAACCATCTAAAATTAGATCATTTATGTTGAATTTTTAAATGGCAAACTTCTAGCCCCTGTACGTTCTAGTAAATAGTGTCCAAGATCATTCAGTCACCAGAGGTGACCCACATCCATAGTAAAAAGTTCTGCTAGGAGGGCGCCCAGCCCCAGAATAACTCCTGAACTGTGCCTGGGCATTGGATGAGAGAGTTCAGATTAAAATCATGCCAGTAACTGGCCTGTAAGAACTGAATGATTGAGACAACTGAACCCCACAGCACAAAACCATTGTGCTAGTTCTGACATTCTGCTAGTTACAATGGTACTAATACAGATGTGACTGTAGAAATTGAATTATGTACGCAGATATGTATGGGGGGTGCCAGAGACTGCCACTGCCAACCTGCAAGCACGGTGCATGCACAACATCCACAAAGCATCTTTTATCTTCTTTTTTTTTTTTTTTTTTTTTCCCTTGGAGATCATCTAGGATGTTTTTCATAGGAGGTTTTGTGCTGTGGGTACTTGCCCATTAGCAGTGCATCTATACCAAGAGTTTTATTTTATGCACGATATACAGAAACTGATGGAACTTTTGTTGATTTTTGAAAATAAGAGAGAAAAGACTGTTTTGTACCAGGAAGCCTTTGCTACCCAGAATCCGCACTCTGGGAACCAAGATTCAGCCTTGAACCTGACACCACTTAAGTATGAGGTTTGTCTTAACATTCAGGTGTCTGGCCTTAACTGATGGTAGAGAGTGCAGAGACACATCTCCTGGGTCTTTGGGACATTTCCCTTCCCATCCTATGCTGCTTAGTAAGATAGTTGTCTAGACAACTTAATTAGCTTAGCCTCTCAAGATGCTTTTCTGGTGTGCGTTTTTTCCCCACCCACTTTGATGGCAGAAGTCTAGGTAACTGTCTTTGTCCAGGCACATAACTTTTACATGGCTAAAACTGAGTGAAACAGTCATAGAGTGCCTTATCACAAGGACTGCTTTCAGATCCCAGGACAGAACTTGTTGGTGCAAATTAGAACCAGGTTACTCTGCTCCCATATGGTGTTTCCAGATGAATGTGTGTGTGTGTGATGACTATAACTTAACACATATGTGGCACATATGCAAAATGTTTAGATGCTGTAAATCATGCAAACCAACTCACACATGCAAGCAATGGAAATGCACTTGAAAGACTAAATAGTCCAGTTCTTTTGTGGTGCGTGCACAGGAGAGAACAATGTCAAGCTGTATGTGCTAACTGGTAATTTATTCCTGGTGTTCCTTGGTCACTTTTTTTTTTTTTTTTAAAGCCAAAAATGAACACTATAATCAGTATATAAATGCTAAATTTAAACCTAGGTCCCAAAGAAGAGAGCCCCTGGAAGTCAATTCTAGGTGTCCTAACTCAATGCCATTTTCTAAAATCTGAATGTAAATATGTGTGTCTAGCTGATGCGTGGAACTTTATTTTTATGCGCAGCATGTCCTTAGATGTCAAATGTGGCTTCTAGTCAGTGTAGCTTATATATGTCTATAGGAAGACAAAATTCTACTGTGTAATTTTGTAGAGCAAGAAATCTGATCCTGGTGCAATGCAGATTGCCCATATTAAATAGACCGATAAAGGTTCTGGGGTATTTTTTCATAGCTTTACGTGGGAGAAAGTGTATTAGGAATAGAATTAAATCACTTCCTCCTTCAAAACACTGCCCTTTTTTACCCAAGTAGCTGGAAAAGTAAAAACAAATGCCTATAAGCTTGAGTAAGTGGGACCCCATGTATTCTATGAATTGGATGCTGAGAGCCCATTAAAAAGGATTAGTCTTTCCATTACTATTTAGTGAGTTTGGATTTTCATTTTAGGTGAGCAATGAGCTCATCTTGCTACGTAAGAGAGCGCCTGTGACAGAGAACTGTGTTTTTCTGACAGGGTTTTCTCTGCTAGTGATTTGCTTCAATTGTCATGATCTGGTTTGTGTGACAGAATGAGAGAGACTGATTTTGCTGTGGACTATAAGAGAAAAAAGTTATATATCATTAAAGGAGAGCGAACATAATGCGCTAATTTAGCAGGTTCTGTAGGCCTGACCTGCTCATACCAGTCTAAATTAAAGTCTGCGGGCTCAGCCATTCCTGAGAATCTATACTGCTGTGTTTTATTCTTGAGAATGATTACAAACAAGCACACACTTTATTTTTTCTCTTTGCTCCCTTGAGATGATGTTTTGGGTTTTGGTGGGTGGCAGAAATGCTTGAGCTGCCTCAAAATCCTGAGGTCTCATTATATTTTGAGAACGACACTGTCATTTTGTGGGATTAGCCACAGGAGAAATGCATGAGATTGTACAGAATTCCATTTTAAAATTGCCTTGGCAGACAAGCATAATGCAGCATTTCTTTCTTTATTTTCACGCCTCAGTGATTATTAGTGCACTCATTTTGTTGAAGTCTCATGTAACTTCTGTGATGGCTATAGGTCGAGTGAGGGATACCTGAGTCGGAATATGGATAACCTTTTCCTGATGCATTAGAAAAGCCCAGGGAAAGGGCATTTTAAGCCCTTGCGGTAAGTGGTGCAGCTGGGAGCCAGCAGGGTGCAGTCTCTGAACGCCAGTGCAGGCAAGAAGGACAGGCTTTCTTTGAGGAATCCGTATGAACAAGATTTCTATCCCAAGCTTTTAAAGTCTGTGTTTCAAAACCTCCACAGAGTTAATTGTAATGATATCATGGCTAAAAATAACGATGTTATGATGGGCCTGCACACTGCTGGGGCTGTTCTAGTCTCTGGATATTAACATACATTATTGCTCCTGTTCTCTGAGAGTATATAAACATTTTCTGAAAGTGAAAAAGCCTAAGTATTTGAACTTTCAGAAAATTGATATATGCATAGAGTTGCTTCAGTCTGCAAATGTAAAATGAGAGGAGCAAACCAGAGGTCTCTTTCAAAATGCCACGTTCAGAGAGCACTGATTAATCACACTGAGAGAAGAAGGGGGAACGCTAAAAATCAGTTGGTTCAAAACAGATTAAGTGTTGGCTAATAACATTGCATCTTCTCTATATTTTATAATTGACGGATATTGTAACTGAGCCAAATTATTCTCTTCTCCCTTCCTACCCACGCCTGCTGTCATATCTGTGTTCCTCAATACAGATGTTCAACAGAAACAATGCTACTGTCCAAACAATAACTCTAACCATCCGTTTAGCAGTCAACATGTTTGGCAGGGCAGGCAAGCTGCAACAGGGGGTTGCTGTGAGTCCTTCTGCCTTTACCTCACTATTTATATATGTCCCAATGTTTGTGTGTCTTCCTTCCCCCCAGCCCCCAAGTATATCAGAGTAAAGCAAAGTGAAAAGTTAGTTTCTTGTATTTTTTGTGGCCAAGAGGTACGTTTTAGGATCCTGCCAACACTAATACAAACTAACTTTTAAAGAAAATATAATGTGCTGTCCTGGCTGCCACCATCTCCCTGCCAAACTTCCAGGGACTCCTGGGACACTTCTGGTTCATGCCAGTCACAGCCTGTTAGGGATGTGTTTGGAGCATGTTTTTCAGCTTGATCCACTTTTCCTTTTCAGGACCTTGCAATTATCTTATGCAAAATGGTGCAATTAGAGGATTGGGGTAGTAAAGTGTATCTTACCGGACTGCTAACACTTTGCTCCCACATATCACTGCATTTTGTTCAGCAGATTTCACCAGCCTTCAGCACTGTTCAAGTGGTTACAGACTGAGGACCTTCTCAGTGCAGGATGCCTCACAGCCCTTCAGTGCTGCTTGCAAGTCTCTCTGGCTTCCCAGCACCAGGGTATGGTTTCTAGGTGCAGAGCAGCCTTGTGTGTTGAATAGCAGCCCTGGGAAGATGCAAGTCTACAGGGGCCATCTCACTGCTTCCTACTGCAGGAAACAGAAAGCAGAGAGATCCAGAGCAGCAGAAGGGAGAGGCACTGAGAAAGAGCACCTTTCTCTCTGTCACCTCTACCTATGTGGTGACAGATAGAAATGTAAGTTTGATGCTTCGTGCCATCACCGTAACCAGCAATTTTTATCCTTTCACTTCTGATCTTAGGATGTGCTGCATTGAGGGCCCTGCAGTCAATTACTGGCATCTCCTTACAACTAAGACTTGGTAAGGGAGGCAGAGGGGGGGTTGTGACTGGATTAAACTGTGAGAGCTGGCCCCCTGAGTCAGCTTCTCCTTTGCACTAAAACAGAGGCAATTAACCCATATATTTTCTCTGCTGTTTGTCTGTGGAAACAAACTAAATGTGAAAAGCTACAGTACCTGCAAGCATCCTTGGTCCTTCTAGAGACATCCCAGTGCTCCTTTGAAACCCAGAGTTCTGTAGGGTGCAGCCATCTCTCTTTGATAGTTTTTACTGTTGTGCCTGAGAAAAACCCTTCTGAGCCACAGGGTCTGGCCAGAGGTTATGGCTGCAAGGCAAAGGAAACTGAGAAATGCCTGAGGTTCCAGCAACATCTGCTTTAAATCACAGGATACCTTAATGACCCTTCAGGACACTCGCTACTTAAGGTCTTTAAAGTTTTTGATGGCAACCTCAAATGTGCAGCCTGTCAGCACAGCTCAATAAGGTTATAACACATCTTTTGGCTGGATGGACTATGACTTTCCTTACTCCAACTCAAATATGAAGCCTGCAGAGGAGCTCTAGCAGCTATCCAGTGCCAGCAAAGCAGCTGGGAGCTGCCTGCCTGCCCCTTTGCTGCAGCTCGCAGCACCGTGGAGCACTCAGTAGAAATGGTCGTGATTGTCTCTGTTCATAGGTGATCATCTCCAAATACAGGTGGGCAGCGGCCCCACAGAGATGATCGCGGTTTTCCTGGTGTCTTGCTTCAAGCAACAGTTATTGGTCTCAGTCAAGAGGCTGCGTCAGGTGGGATTTGCCAATAAAACAACTAACGATGCCCCAGTGGGGGGGGTTTATAGGGCTTTATGTTTCTGAGTATTCAACAACCACGTGTGAAACACTATGACCTGTAAAAGCTCCTGGATACAAGGAGCACTCAACATGTCGATAGGGGAAGGAAAACCTTTTCTGTTTACAGGAAGATATCATAATCTCTTCAAAGGCCATAAAAGCAGTCAGAACATGAGGTCCAAAAAAATTTCCGTTACTTTCTAGAGTGTACTGTATGTCCTTTGTGTAAAATAGGTATTTCCACCCTGAAGAACACACCCTCTCCTAGCATCTCTGAAGAGCTACTGAAGACTCAACATAAGGGTAGTGTGATGGATGTGTGGGTTTGTGCGCTGCGCTTTGGCTAATCGCTGCCCCTGAAGCAGCTGGAAGGGGGTGGCTGCAGAGGGATATTAAATGAGGGTAGTCCACAAAGATTAGAAAAGGCAATAATCACTTGATTTGTCAGGAGTAGAATCAGGCAACTCAAGCAAACATCTCTAATTCATTATTATTATTTCCTTCAACAAACAAGATTTCAAAAGATATCTGGCATCCAGCCCTCTCCCACTCCACAGAGAGAAAAACCTCTCTGGTGTTACTGCTGACTTCTGATTCACTAAAATGGAATTTTCTTGCTATTTTAAACATAAGAAACAAAACTCAAAATTCCAACAAGCTCTTGAGTGCTGCACAATGCCTGGGTTATTTCTTTTCATGCATGGTGTCATGGCAACAGGAAGAATTCAAAATTAATTTTAATCCAGGCAAGATGGCCTCATATTATAAGTTGGGTTTAGCCTGCCCTTGTGATTTTATTTTTGCCAAAACAATATCAAAGGTGCTCTTTGCTACTAACGATTTTTCTTTCTCTGGTAAATAAATCTTGTGGCCACTAATTTGAACATGTAGCAAGCTGCCAGTGAAAATTATGACTGAATTAATATAAAGATATGTGACAAAAGCAGATTCAAAGGGAAAAGCAGAAAAAGGTAGTAAGTGATTAAGAGAAACAGATATCATTAAACTTTAGTAAACCCTTTGAGTAAAACGAAGCATGTTCTTTTTAATAGGAACAGCTCAAAGAACATTGCTGTTAACAATTTCTCTAAAAAGATTTGATTTATGGACTTAGTAATCAGATATGAGAATGTGTTTCATCTGAGAAATGTTCAGTACCTGCCTTGATATGATGAAGCTTTAAGCTTAAAGACACTTTGATGGTACGCAAAGAAAACTCAATGAAAATGCGATTAGGCTTTCCAGCCTAACAGGTGTTTCACTTGCTCATTCAAATACAAAGTCCCAAACTCTTCATTATTTTCTTCTGCTGTGCATTGCTAAAGAGTCGTATATTGCATACATTTTCCAATATAAAGGGCTACATTCAGGGGTTTAACCGTTAGATAGCATTCTTACACCTGGAAAGCCAGCTCTGCAAATCTGTACCAGCAAAGCTATTTTGCAGTTCCACCTGCAGACGTACTGTGCATCCCGTGAAGGGGCCACAGCTAGCAGGAGAGCTTGTGAAGACTGAGATTTCCCTGCAGCAGATTCCTGCAGCTTCTGTAACACAGAAATAACCCCCATATGATGAATGAGCGACCCAGTTATGAGGCAGCTCCCCGAAAATCATGAGACGTGTAAAGGCCTAAACCATAAAGAAAAAGGAAGTTCTGGATTCTTTATGTCTGTCTATTGGCTTTTGAACCATAAGCATCCATATTTGCAAGTTTTAATTCATTATAAAGACCAGAATCAATGTGCTTAAAAAAAAATAAAACAAACAAACAAGAACCAACACTGAGATTCAGCAGAAGCTCCAAAAGTAGGATTTCTGAATAAATAATAAATCCGACAAGGCACTGCTTTTTTATTCTTTTGTTTGTATGAAATGTTTTGCATGCAGCTTATTTCCTTTGTGCCAAGTCAGTCCTGAATTACATGTTCCAGGTATCAAGTAGCCACAAACAACCTACCATTGACTAAACAGGATATTCTTTTTCTTTTTAAACGGAAGGAGAAATGCTATTTTTTATTGGAATGGAAAGGTATATCCATCTGGGGGGAAAAAAGGTTATATTCAGGTGTTACTCTGCATTTAGTTCTTGACTAAATGAAGAATGAAAGAGAAGACCTTGAACTAAGCTGATAATCCCTCAGGAGTTAGGCGCTAAGCAGTCCTGAAGGCTTGTGAACATCACTGTTGTTCAAGCCTTTGCATGCAGTCAGAGCTACTTGGAGGGCACTTTGACCATAAGCCTCTCCACCATTATTTGCCTTTGTGGTATCAACACAGTTTCTAGGAGTTATTGCACAAGATATGCTGATGACAGTGGAAGTTCCAGAAGATAATGCCACCCCAGACTTTGGCATCAGGGTAGGTGGTATTGCATAACTAATCTCTGAATATTGTGATTAATTTCTATGTCAGAACAACAGCTACTCATTGCAACAACTGAGGAAGAACATGTAGGAAAAGTAGCAACAAGCACTGAACAACACATTGACGCACGCCCTCCAGGCAGAGTGTTGAAGAACTGACCCACTTACCAGATATATGAGAGAAGTCCAGGCACCTTTCCCGATTCCTCTTGTCTCCACATATGGAGCATCAAAGAGATGAACAAAGACTCCGTTAGCTGCATTTTTGAAGAAGGTAAGTTACTCACTCGGTTATTCAACAGAAATATTAGGGGGGGTGAGGGGGTGGTGTAAACGCTTTCCCAAGATGGAGGATGGAGATATTCTGATGTGTGATACCACTTTAGGATCAGCTTTCTGAAGAAACCTGGGAGGCTAAAGGAGAGTGAGTAAGAGACAAGGAAGCAACCAGATATACTAGTCCACAATTACTCTGAGGAGTAGTGCTTTAGCTGTGGCTCTCTTATTGTGGCTCTCTTTCTGTGTTTTGTATCTGTACTGCCTGTGGCCAGCACTGTTTATAGCCACAGATGATACCGGAGGATTTATAGCATCTGAATTGCTCTAGCATGTTTTCAGATAGTTCCACAAATTACTATTGCTATTTATTTTGGATATTTGTGACAGAAAAGGACTTAACTGCAAGGTTCAAGCAAACGACTTGAACTTCACTTGCAGACTTAACTGCAAGGTTCAAGCACACGACTTGAACTTCACTTGCAGACTTAACTGCAAGGTTCAAGCAAACAACTTATTTGAACTTCACTTACAGACTTAACACGCCACTATTGCAGGTTTTACAGATACAATGGAGGAATGCACTATTGCAATTTTTTAAGGCAAGAGTAGTACATTATTACAACCACAAGCAATTCACAGACAACCACAAACGCATTTACAAACTTAAAGCATAAACAATATTCACTTACCCCTCCAGGTAAGGGCTCTCAATCCCAGGGAATTTACCTCAACCGGCATCCCGATCAAGGGGGTGGGGGGGGTGGGTGTGTGTGTGGGGGGGTGTGTGTGTGTGTTTCCTTCGCAAGCCAACTGTATAGTTGGAGAAGTGACTCCCCCCTTTCCAACCTGAATCTTAGAGTTTTTATCCCCTGACTTGTGGAATGGTGTGTATGACTATGTCTGAGTGAATTATGATATATGCCTAAATGGATTATGTATATCTGAGTGGAGTTTCCCCTTATCTTTGCTTTGTTGGTCTGTGATTGTTTGAATACACAAGGTTGTCATTTGAAACCGAAGCTGAAACCCTCCGGTTTGTGGGTTTTTTTTACGTTGCTTCCTCAAGCAACTGGATAGTGGTTGGATTGAGACTTAGGGCATACTATTTGTTAAGGGATTTCAAGGCTCAGTTCAGGTTTTGCTTCTTTGAATGGTGCAGCCACTGCCCTGTTTACTTTAGGGTTTATCAGACAACCCAGGGCTAAGCTGTCTACACAGCTCCCCGCGAGTCATCTCTGCAGAGAGACAGGGCCTCGAGGCAACCCAAGGCTGGGTCACTTTTGTAACCCCCCCGTGAGTCGCCTGTGTGCACTAGACATGGTGAAACTCGTTTGTGAACTATGAGCCGGACAATCCACACAATATTGTTTTAAATGATTGTGTTTCCTTTATGCAGGGAGATAATGAGACCCAGTTTTTTTCCATATGGACTGGCAAGCAAGCAGTGATCAAGAGCATTGATGTGTACCAGTAACCCCTCTCTCCCAGGAGCATGCTCCCAGGTTGTCACTTCTGAAAAATGTGGTCCCAGTTAGCAAAACAGTGAGACCTCTCAGGCAGCTGAAGAGAGTCTGTATGTTTAATCCATAGTTAACCAGGAGCGGGAAAGCAGTAGGAGCCCAGTGACTTCCTGGATATGAGCAACGTTATGTCAGCAGAAAACTTGGCAGGGCAGATTTGTAGTGGGGACAAGGACAAAAGCTCAAAGAGTTAGGGGAGAGGCGTCCAGTAGACTACAAGAGAACACTGTATTTAATAAAAAAGGGAAACACACAGCAGTGTAATTAAAAAAACCAACACCACCATGCAAATACAAATGAAAGGAGAAAAAACACCAAATGCAAATTGAGCAGGTGTAAAATGTTTGTGTGAAAAATCATACATACTTTATTTCATAGAATACCTGTGTGAAAGACTATTCTTACTGTGTTGGATAAACTGTCTGTGTAGAAAAGTGTGTACCAGGGTTACCTTGCACCCGCTATGCAAATCTACTCAAGCCAGGACTGCTGGCAGGACACTTTCCTTCTGTGGCAGCAGCATTGCCACCTGGCTGAGCACAAATAGATTTCCTCAGCACTCCAGCCAAGGTCACTGAAGAGCGGGCAATTTGCATCTTCATACAGGGCAAGTTCAAGACCCAAACTTTGTGATAGTGTAATTTTAGCATCTCATAGCTTAACGTTTATTAAGAGTTATGTCAATATAAAGAATCATGAAACAGTTCCAAAGGTGTCCATGGGAAACTCTTCTCAACCACAGGGGATAAAACTGAATGGAATGAGCTTGGAAATTGAGAAGAATTTGACCTTGGCAGGAGGAGGACTGAAATCAGGGACTGGCACCCTTTCAAGGGTGTTGTGCCAGTCAGTATTTTTCCTGCCCAAATTAGAGGTTAAGCATGCTGGTAGGAAGTTGACAGGAGCCAGAGGCACTGCTTCTCAGCCAGACAACATGCCATTGATGAGAGGGTCAAACCCCTCAGGAGACAGGGCTGGGAACTGCTGCCTCTCATAGGAGACTGGACTTTTAGATCTCAGCCTATGCTGGCCCTGCTGATAGAGCCTGATGTCTTTCCAATAAAATATGGCTGCATACCACCTTTGCAAAGTTTCTGACCCTGATTTTCCCATCTTTGGTTTCTAAGAGCATTTTGTTGTATTCAGTGTTAGAAGCAAACACTAAGACCAGTTGAGAAATGGGCCCAAAAGGCAACCACAGATGTCACTTATTTTATATTATTCAGCATCTTCTCTTTCTTTTACTGTAGTTCTGTCAAACAGGCAAATCCTTAAATATCTCAGAGAAACTTCTGATTTTCAAAAAACAACGAAGGAAGATGCATCAAACTAGCGGTGATGGCTCTAGCAGCAATCATGTAACAAGCAACAAAACCTTGCAGTAACACAGCAAGTTTGCGTCCCACTTCTGTCTGGGGACTGGGGTATAGGTAGCCACAGTGAAAATGTATCTAAAAGAAACAGAGATTTGCAAGGCAGCCTTATTTCTTCAAAATTTTTCTCTCTCTCTTCCTCTTACATACATACAGATAGATTTCCAGTATTTACATTTGGTGTGCTTCATTTCTATTGCTCTGTGAAGGTATTCATTAATTCCTTTCACACAGCTGTAGTGACGAGCCCAAAACTGAGTTTCTCACCCTGATTCTCACAGGTTTTTATCTCACCCAAAGTGGATGTCTACAAATTAGCCAGACAGCAAAGTCTCCCATTACATTCAATGGAAAGAATCAGTTACCTCCAGAGGGACCTTATCTCACAAGTTAGGTGAGGTTCAGACTTGTCTCTAGGTGTCCTGGTTTCAGCTGGGATAGAGTTAACTGTCTTCCTAGTAGCTGGTACAGTGCTATGTTTTGAGTTCAGTATGCGAAGAATGTTGATAACACTGATGTCTTCAGTTGTTGCTCAGTAGTGTTTAGACTAAAGTCAAGGATTTTTCAGCTTCTCATGCCCAGCCAGCGAGAAAGCTGGAGGGGCATAAGAAGTTGGCACAGGACACAGCCAGGGCACCTGACCCAAACTGGCCAACGGTGTATTCCATACTGTGTGACGTCCCATCTAGTATAGGAACGGGGAAGTGGGGGCAGGGAATCGCCACTCGGGGACTGGCTGGGTGTCGGTCGGCGGGTGGTGAGCAATTGCACTGCGCATCATTTGTACATTCCAATCCTTTCATTATTGCTGTTGTCATTTTATTAGTGTTATCATTATCATTATTAGTTTCTTCTTTTCTGTTCTATTAAACCGTTCTTATCTCAACCCACGGGTTTTGCTTCTTTTCCCGATTTTCTCCCCCATCCCACCAGGTGGGGGGGGGAGTGAGTGAGCGGCTGCGTGGTGTTTAGTTGCTGGCTGGGGTTAAACCACGACACTAGGTTGGTGTCTAAGAGGGATGAGGTGAGAAGAACTGCTCACTGTTTCAGTCCATAGATGTTGCAGAAGCATGGGGTTGGTTTCCCATAGCCCAAGCCAGCCTGACTGAAGGCTGGTATGTGCCTTTCCTCCAGAAGCCATTTGGTTCTTCCCTTCCCAAGAACTGACACCGGAGCTTGTGGGATCCTTTTCCACATGCTCATTTAGCAGGCCATCAGAAGAATCACTGAAGTCACTGTAAAATTGCAGTCTGAGATTAATAACTTTTAGCTGCTTAAACTTCCTGAGATAATTTTATTTCTGTTTTCTTTTGTATGTTTGCTTTTGTGGGACTGGTTAGATGGTTATGTTCCTGACTTTACGACAGAGGTCGGATCCCATTCTGGTTTCTGAGCTGACAGGATACACTTGCTGTTTTCAAGTGTTATTTGTGTGAAAAAGAAAAAAAAAAGTCCAGAAACCTTTTTGGCAAATGAAAAGAGCGTGTTGCACACGCTCTGTATTTCAGCATTTGAATTCCTGAGGGAAGCACCCGACACTGGAAAAAGTGGAAACAGCGAACTTGATACAGCCATACATGGAAATGCATAGTGAATTTGATTAAGAGTAAAAGTGGCAAATGGTTAAACTTTTGTGTCTTCTGTTCTGAACTCTGATTAGAAACAGTCAGCTGAGCTCTCTGTGCAGCAGACTTGCCTAAACTCACCTAAAACACATGGGGTCATCTTTGCGACTCTTCTGTTTATTGTTGTTTATACCCACCAGGTATGCAGGTGTGCTTTTTCCAGCTAACAGTTCACAATTTCTTATATCCAGATGTAGCCCGTATATAACAAGGTCCATATCAGGACATTCACAGATTTAAATCAATATCATTTTATGTAATGTTCCTTCTTTCCATTTTCTTCTAGTTCCTGTGTCTCTGTTCCAGCATAACCACAGAACACTGATGCCAGAAGCCATATGTCTTCACTTTGAAAATTTATAAGTAGTCTATAGTCCCCTTTGGTTTATTGTTTCTGACTGATCTTTGTTTTTAGAGCAATTCATCCATTTAAAAATAGATGGGTGTGTTAACATTAAAAAATCCCAATGAAGGAAGAATGCGTTGATCTTTTCTTATTCAAAAATGTGCTAAATAATGATATCGTATGGTGTAACTCTCTAAGACTTGCTTAACACAAGTATTTATCTGTTTCTGAGCAGTTTGATATTCCAAAATGATATTATATTAATGAAAATGAAGTTCAAAAAATACAGGTCAAACTACATTCTCATACTGTTGCCATTAACATTTTTGGCAAGTCTTACCTCTCTAATGTATTTTGGCTAAATTCAAGGCTCACACTTACATCTTAGATTCACTTTTATTTGAAAACATAATCTCCTAAATCTGAAGGCCATGACCAATAATATAATATCTGGAGTAGTAAGACTTAGGACGAAACACCTATTGCTTATTTTTATTTTTTATTTTGTACTCTAAATCCCTTTCTAACTCAAAGTGACAAGGTCATGGGAAACAGAATGAAAATAGTTTATTTTGTAGTCACTTGAGTGTTTGGGGGATTCTGCAATTAGTGGCCTACAAGGCTGCTGAAGTATGTGTGACATTTGAGGAAGGTTATTGCAACCCTCCACACCAGAAGCTGAGTTGAGCAAATGAGAAGATGCCTCAAGAGGACGCCCCAGCTCCTGGCTGTTGGGTGGGCTGTAGCCCATAATCCCAGCTGCACAGGGGGGCTATGTTGCCTGTATGACAAAACCAAGGGATTTCTTCAGCTGTCTTCAGTTTGGACAGTTCTTCTCACAGCCAGGTAGGTGTTGAGTTTCCACCTGAAAACTGGTCACACCCCAGCCGATTGCTTGCATCTGCAGGTATTCAGCCCTTGAAAACCTAAACTGTCATCTTCTGAGTTATGAACCAGGAGTTATGGAGTCCTTTGAAAATATGTACTTTTAAATGGCTAAACCAAACATAATCTCAACACTCGCCTGGCAGGGCTTTGTGGTATTAATTATCACCTTTTCCCACTATAGCATGCTAACCTGCAATGCTTGAGCTGGTTTGTTTTCCTCAGAGCGAGACATTGGATGGTTGAGGACATTGGATCATTCTGTCTGTAGTGGATGGGTAAACAGTGGCTTTAGCCTGCAAAAAAGGAGAATGAAGCTAGAAACAAAGATTTACTAACAGCTAAGTTAGTGAAGCCCCAGAACAGGCTAAGGATTTGGGGGTTTCCCTGTGTTAGTGGTTTTAATAACAGATTGGACAAATATTTCATATGAAAGGTGTTATGGTGATGAAATGGGACCTCCTGAAACATCTCCTAACTCTGCTGTCCAACAACTCTAAATTCATCATGAGACTTTCTGTTATCAATAACTTTTCAAGTTGCACCTACTCCAAACCTTCAGGAAAGTTCAAATGTCTGTTTGGACACTTGGGTGAATCATTATGGCCCCTAAGGTGTTTTATAATACAGGAAGGCCACCAAAACCTCACTCCCTGGCAGCAAATGCTCAGGATAGCATATGGAGGAAACAGTCTGAGTCTGCCCCAGCAGCTGCTCTACATGATTACGAGGGTGTAGGTATTCATATCATTATTAAGTGGCTGTTTGTGAACAAAATAGGTAAAGTCTTGCTTAATGAATGGAAGAGGCTTTTCCTTGCCCTTCTAACAGCCCACAATAAAGGCAGTGAAAATGAAAGAACAGACCAGCCTGTGCAATGGGCTCAGTTTTACAGGGGCCTTGAGAAAAGATAGTAAGAGGGCAAAATATCTAGCTTTGAAATAGTTTCAACAAAAACTTGGGAGTGAAGAGAGCTCAAGAAACAAAAGGACACTGAGGAAAGGCTATATAGGCCTGGTAAGGTAAAGCCTTGTTTCAAAGGCCTATGTCCCCTGCAATAGAAAACAAGTTTATTTGTCCAGAAGGTAAGATCTGATGTAGACGCTTTCAATAACCTTATTTTCTTTTTGATAACCAGTGGGACAGTTTGGCACACCAGCTGTGCCAGGTTGACTAGATTTAAAACAGAACAAAAAACTTCTCTGGTTCGAGGCAAGACTTGCTGTCTTTTCAGATATTGCCTGCAATGCTTAAGGAAAGCTTTTTATGAAGAGAAAGAAATAACAGGCAGTGCTGTTTGCCAAGTCAGACTTACTTGGGAAGTCAACAGACTAAATCTCTACTCTCTTTGCCTTCTTATTGTTTCAGTGGAATGAAATCATCTCTCAAAAGCTTGCCATACCATGGTGTTTCCGGAACCTAGAGACCCTTTCCAAACCTACACATCCACACCACACAAAAACAAATTGTTCCTGCTCCCACTTTGTGTAGATCAAAGTGAAGATAACATTCCCAGGGACGTATTGGCAAGTTACTGTTTTCCTGGTGTGTACTATATTCTTCCTTCGTCCCTTTGGGCTAGCTATGAGCTGGACAATTATGTTGCAGAACAATACATGCACTGAGGACCAGTAGTCAGGCTCGGTAGTACTCATGCAAGCCTTACACAGATTGATCTCACACAATATTGCACGTGTTTGGTAGACCCCAGCTGGACCTACACTCTCCCCTACTCCCAAAGCAATGGAACAAAATCCTATTAATGTGTTTTCCTATGAGGTGAAAAGCAAGGAGACAACTACACTTTCATTTTTCCTGCATATTTCTAAGGCAAGATAGCAGCAGAATTTACATATGGAGGAGTGGCAGGAAAAGACGTGACTCATAATTTAATCTTGCATGGGAAAGGAGGGAAGGTATTATTCTTCAGGTTGTCACAAATGCAATACTGTACTTCATTTCCACCATTCTTACCTGTATTGTGTTGTATCGTATTGTATGGAATGAAAAAAGCAATCTCAATAGTTGCAAAGAAACAAAACACTACAGAGTAAAACAGAGTATAAAGTCTGACTGGCCATATTCCAAAATAATGTTTTACATCTGATTGTATATGTTATTACTTTATCTTGTGAAAGAAAAAAAAAGAGAGAAATAAATCAAAGTAGGAAACGGAAAAGAGCCATGGGAAACAGATGAATGATGACATTCAAAGAATGGCATGAAAAACTGAAGAAATGCTACACAAAGCCAGGAAATTGTCATTTTGCAGCAATACCATCTATCTGTGATCGTCTCCAGCACTGTTTCACCACATCCATCAATGAAGGATGCACAGATGTCACCATGAGAAATTCACAATTTGAATCAAGTTCCACAGCAAGCAACTTTGATTGACTCCAGAGGGCTTTGAATCGGGCTCTTTCCATACCCTGACTCATTTTGGCTCAGGACCTGAAATTACTGTTATTCTTTTTAATACCAACACTTTCCACTTCTGTAGTGAATTCCATCCACAGAGCTCAGTAAAAGCTCAGAATATATCCTCTTATGAGTTCTATTAATATCAAGCAAGATAAAGACCTTTCAGCTTGAAATACAGGTCTTCTTACCTTCTACTACTCTCACAGTCCAGAGCCAGCTGAAAATTATAATTAATTTTGAATAAGAAATTGTAACATGTTGAAATGTGCTCTCATTCTGTTTTAGAACAATGCATTTCTTATGAAACAAATATTATAAACCATAATAACCTAAGAAGTTATTCAGATTTTGAAATATCAAGTCAGAGATCTTTCTTCAGTTTTATATATATAACTTACGAAATGCGATTTTCTTCTTTTATACATATGATAGTCAACATCTAGCGTTAATTACTGTCTGAAATGTAAACTATTAGTGCCTGTAACACATCATAATGTGACAGAAATATGATTGAAAAATCCAGGGGGTTTTTTGGTTGTTTGTTCGTTTTGGTTTTTTTGGTTTGTTTTTTTTTTTAGATCGTGGGGGGAACTGCTCTGCAGTAGCATAGTAACAAATGGAGTATCTCTCTTTTTCCCCTCTTTTTTCTTTTTATAATCAGTATCTCCTGTTTATGTTACAATTAAATTGTTTGATCCTTTAAGACAGGACAACACACTATGAAAACTAAAGGCAATAAAGTCAAAAAGTCTCCCTTGAGTACAAAAAGTAGTATGAAAGTTGTTCTGCTACATGTTTAAGGAATGATAAAAGTGCTTGTGCAGAGCAATATGATAGTGGATTCTTCTGGGAAATCTGTCCTGGATTAAAAATAAGTAAAAATTTTATTTTGAATAGACAACCAGTAACTTGTAGACAATGAAGATAAAATATATCTGCAGAAATATAGACAGCAATGAGCACACAAGGCAGAGGGGGTGGGGGGCACATGCAGGTTGCCCTCCTCTCCCCTAGAAGGGATTTCCAAATCCCAAAAGATGAGACCAATAAAAGCAAACAATAGTACTGCTATTTTAGCAACAAGAAACAAGAAAAAGGCAGCTCCAGCAAGAGCAGCTTGATGCAAGAAAAGGGCTTTTATCTCTCCTTCCATCCTGATATCATAGCCAAGCATCATGATGAGACTTTCAGTTCCAGTGCAACAGTACACTCCGTTTTTAAAGGCCAAAACGGATTCTGCTGAGGTTGTCTTGATTCATTAAAAATAGCCTTGTGCTGAAGTGGAAGAGGGCTTGTTCCAAAGCCCGCTGAAGTCAATAGGAGTTGACTTCAATTGCCTTTGGATCTAGGCCACGGTAATGATAGAGGCACCATGAGGTCATAGTTTAACAACTTTGTTCTAAAGGACAAAGCCTAAAATGTTCCAACCCTCGTGAGTTCCTTACTTAGCTGCAGGAGGCTTCAATGGACAGTTTGCATTATAAATTGAATCCACTATCCTTTTAGTTGAGAGGATGCTACCGAGTGCTCAAGTTAGAAAAGCTTGTGGTTGCAGTGGTTAGGGCTGCCTCTAGAACAGTGAGGGCTCTCAGGGAGCTCTGAAGCTTTCTCCATAAATTACAACAGTGCATCTCAACTCCCTTCTTCAGCTGCCACCACAGATGGCCTGGACAGGTTCAGTAACTGCATGTCACCGTAGCTGTGATTGCAGAGATCGTCCTAAGGGCTTACGTCAGTAGTTCAGCATTCAGGCCTCTGCAGCAGCTTCTTTGTAGTTGTTCTTTTTTTTTTTTAGATTTGCAATAAATAAGTAAACATGATAAATCTATTGAACACCATTTTTTCCCTCTCTCTCATTTGAAGAAGCCGCCTTCTTTTTATCTTTCCTGGCTCCCAGCATGATTACAGTCCTTTGTCCAGCCAAGCAGGTATAACAGATGACGTATTGCTGATGTCCTGCCTTTGCACACCGGCCTTCAGCCATGCAAGGGGAGCTCATAGTAGTTTGCTGGGTAATCCTGGGCCGGTAAGGTGTTATTTTTGCTTTTGTCCCACAGCCATGTTGTAAGTTGTGTGTACTTCAAGATTGCCCTCAAGGGAATGCTTTTCTGAGCCCAAGGATGGGGTTTGTCACTATATTGTTGTCATGGTTTAACCCCAGCCAGCAACTAAACACCACGCAGCCGCTCACTCACTCCCCCCCCACCCAGTGGGATGGGGGAGAAAATCGGGAAAAAAAAAAGCAAAACCCGTGGGTTGAGATAAGAACGGTTTAATAGAACAGAAAAGAAGAAACTAATAATGATAATGATAACACTAATAAAGTGACAACAGTAATAATGAAAGGATTGCAATGTACAAATGATGCGCAGTGCAATTGCTCACCACCCGCCGACCGACACCCAGCCAGTCCCCGAGCGGCGATTCCCCACCCCCACTTCCCCGTTCCTATACTGGATGGGACGTCACATGGTATGGAATACACCGTTGGCCAGTTTGGGAAGTGGGGGGCGGGGAACTGCCGCTCAGGGGGACTGGCTGGGTGTCGGTCGGCGGGTGGTGAGCAATTGCACTGCGCATCATTTGTACATTGCAATCCTTTCATTATTACTGTTGTCACTTTATTAGTGTTATCATTATCATTATTAGTTTCTTCTTTTCTGTTCTATTAAACCGTTCTTATCTCAACCCACGGGTTTTGCTTTTTTTTTCCCGATTTTCTCCCCCATCCCACTGGGTGGGGGGGGAGTGAGTGAGCGGCTGCGTGGTGTTTAGTTGCTGGCTGGGGTTAAACCACGACAATTGTGCAGTAATGCCACTGAGCTAGCATGGGGCAGTGTGGCGTGCAAGGTGTTCTCTGGTGACTCTCCCAGAAGGGCAGCTCACGTGTGGGAGGTTGGTGACAGGTTGAGGATGAGGCAGGCGAAGCACATGAATCGGGCCTTGCTTGAAATTAAGTCTGATTTTGACCCAGTCTGAACCAACACACAGTCTCACATATGAACCGTGTAAAACCTGTATCTTTTCCCTGAGCTTTCATGTGAAGGTTTGGTTAATTCAAGTAAGAGACTCAAAACATAGGTTCAAACAGAAGAAAAATAAATGAAGAATCATTACAAGTGAAACCATGACCAGAAAATGGGTCCCAGCTGCCCCTCTGAAAGGAAATACCACGATGGGTTCCTTTTTCTTCTGCAAGAGTTGCAAAATCTAAAGAAATAAAACAGAAAGGAAGAAAATGTTGTGACATTGGGCTAGATTTGCCTGTGCAAAAGAGTCCCATACAATTAACAGTCTAGTCCTGTGGGGCTGTGGCTTAGATGATTTGGCTGAAATATCATCATAATCAGAAATATCTTAATTAAATGTTTCTAAAAGCATCAGGTTTTGAGAAATATTTAGCATCTTATAAAAAGAGATGTAAAATCAAGACAGGTTTATTCTCGGAACAGGGTAACACGACCCTTTGGTATGATCAGAAATTTATGAATTCAGCATCCCAACAACAACAAACCCCTCTATCTATCTTAGGCTTATGCATTTCCCAGCATAATTATTTGCGATCTGTTAGACTTGATAGTTACAGTCCTCTCTCTGGTTCCAGCGGTCTGAGCTCTGGTATTTCTGATGAGTTCTGCTGCTAAGGATGCTTGCTGGTTCTTATCCTTGATCAAAGCTTATGTCAGGAAGTATTTTACACCAATACTATTAAAAAGGTAGCTTGAATTAATTAATATTAACTAAATAAATCACACAATTTTTATTTTCTGTACATGAAGTGATTCTTTCATGGACAGTAAAGTTTTTGTGCATTCTCACTGAATAAACAGTATTTTTAGTCTATTATCTCCCATCATTATTGTAATGTTACTCAATAAAACTAAATGCTTTATTTGTTCAGCAGGGTGACAGTGTATTTCCTTAACAACACAACATCATTGTGTGCTTTAGGAAACAGCTGCACAAGCCAGTAAAGTGATGACACATACTTGGAATTTTCTCCATCTCTCAACCACATTTTGATGAATATCCCATGAAATGAATAAAAGCTATCTGCTGTAAATGTCAGGCAGGTGCTATGCAGCTGCACACCAAACACGGAAAGACTATTTCATGAGAATCTATCTGCTGTATCTATCTCTCCATCTCTCCATTTCTGCACTGTGTATACCCATCTACATCTTTTCTGTCCATTCTGCCTAAATCTCATCTCTAAATCTATTTCAGTCTAATCATCCGCTTGCTTCTATATAAACCCAGGTTTTACTTCCTGCTGTGGCTATGATGTTGTTCAAACCTTTTGATTAAGGACATTAAATACAGCTTGTTTTCTAGATTTGGTGTTGGTTGGAATGTCCTATTAAGGGACGGTCAAGAATGTCAGCTCACCTTTAGGTACCATTTAATTAAAATGCTCATTGAAGTGGGACTGACTTCTGAATTTTGAATATCTGACCCTAACAGCTTGCACAATTCTTGCAGTGCAGAGAATTTTTAAAAGGAGTTTTGCCTTCACATTGCATTGGGTAAGAGGCAAAGAAGCATTTTAATGCCATCTTCCCAGCAGTTTACTGTCAAGGTAGGTATATTTGGCTCAGCTGGCTGGCAGACAGTATGTGTTTGCTTCAATGAACCTTGATACTATGTACAGCAATCTCCAGACTTTCTGAAGAACTGATAGGACCAGGAGAGTGTTGGTGTGTGCTGTCCCTGTGACTCTGCTTTGCACATGCTCGTTATCAGATCTGGGGCGGGAGGGCTCACTGTCCATAAACATACTTCTCTCTGTTTTCTGTGGAATATGAATGGGACTGACACTTTCTAAAATGTGCTTAAAATGAGATTTATCTGCCTAAAACTATTCACACCCCATGAACTTGTCTACTACACCTAGTGTATACCTATGTGTATATCAGTGTGTGTATTTATGTATATATACACCCACGCATACTCACATTTGTGTGTGTATATATATATATGAATAGAATAGAATAGAATAGAATAGAATAGAATAGAATAGAATAGAATATTTCAGTTGGAAGGGACCTACAATGTTCATCTAGTCCAGCTGCTTATGCACTTGTTCTATGTATTCTAGTGCATAATATGTATGTTTGTGTGTATGTGTGTCTCTATGTAAAGAAGAGCCATCAATGCTGCACGTAAATCCATGGTGTCAGCTTGTATCCATGTGGTTGCAAATTTGGGAGGAGTAGTTCATACACCAGATGCTTGTGCTGTAATTCAGAGGGACTGTGACTGGCTGGAGAAATAGTCCAAGAAGAATCTTATGAAGTTCAACAATGGGAAATGCCAAGTCCTGCAGCTGGGGAGGAATGACCACATGCACCAGTACACACTGGGTGCCAGCCAACTGGAAAGCAGCTTTGCAGAGAAAGCCCTGGGGGTTCTGTTGGACACCAACCTGACCATAAGCCAGCAATGTGCCCTCATGGCAAAGGTCAACAACACCCTGGCCTGCATTAGGGCTGCATTGCCAGCAAGTCAAGGGAAGTGATCCTTCCTCTCTATTCAGCCCTGAATATCACATCTGGAGTGCTTGGTTCAGTTGTGGGCTCTCCAGTACAAGACAGACATGTACATACTGGAACAGACCCAGTGAAGGACCATGAAGATGATTAGAGCGGACCATCCGACATATGAGGAAAGGTTGATTCATCCTGGAGAAGACAAATCTTAAGGGAAATCTTGTCAATGTTTATAAATACCTGATCAGAAGACATAGCCAGACTCTTCTCAGTGGTATCTAGTGAGAGGACAAGAGGCAATGGTCACAAATTCAAATACTGAAAATTGCATTTAAACATCAGAAAAAAACTTTTTTAATGTGAGGCTGGTTGAACACCAGAACAGGCTGCTCAGAGAGGTTGTAGTGTCTCCATCCTTGGAGATATTTAAAACCTGACAGGATGCCGTCCTGAGAAACCTGCTCTAGCTGACCCTGCTCTGACCAGGGGGTTGGACTAGGCGATCTCCAGAGGTGGCTTCAACAGTTCTGTGATTCTGGGAATGTGTGATTCTGTGGATGGAGGTGCTCAGAATTTCTTATTTGCTCAGCATTTTGCCTTAATTTTGGGTCAGTCACACTAGAAACCTGGAAGCAGAAAAGCACCTTAAATGCACTCAGCAGACTTCTAGAACCACTGACACTGCCCATTCAATGCCTGTGAGACACAAATGCATGGACTGGCTTCGTTGCTGCTCCACATGCTCTCTGAAGTGCCCCACTAGTACTTATCTTTCTTGGATTTTGGTACAGAGGATTTTATCCAACTGTTATGTTATGAAGATTGTATCATCCTCATGCTTTCCTTGCAATGCCACTGAGATAGTGCAAAGGTAATGTAAAATAAGTGGTCTCCATTCCAGACCTTTGTGGATTGCAAATTTATTCAGTCACACTAATCCATGGTCTTTACTATTGTGATGGTCCTATGAGTAAGAAAAATTCAAAGTCAACTTTAAGCTTAGCTAGCTCTCTTACCTGGGTTTTACTGGCCTTGATTATTTGCACTGAAAAACCTGGCCAGGAAGAAGAGTAGCTGAGGTCTGTTTTTCCAGCTTTCCAAAGGAAGATAAAACATTTAAGTGAACCAGCGTTCAGTTCCAGTACATACCACTCCCGAAAAGCAAGACATTCTCAACTGAAATGAACAATAAAGGTATGGACCATTTTTCCCCTGGCATGGTAAAAACTGGATTAATATAATCATTGCCTGACATCTTAGACTAAGCCTCATGTATTTTCATAGGACAGACATACCAGAATCTTTGCCCCCTGAAAAGATTTCTAAAATCAGTTTCTTTAAACATCCAATACACATAATAAAATATGTACACTAAAAAAAAATCTATCTTTAATCAATCCAGTTTTCTTTTTTATTAGTTCCTGAATATTAAATTTGCATTAGATGAGAGAATTGATAATAAATGTTCACCAAAAAGGTCCATAAGGGCCTACAGTGTATTCCCATGTTTCACATGAAATTAGAAAAAAATGTTCAACTACCTAAAAAGACTGCTGAAGACTTATTTTTATTTGAGCTTTCCCTCCTCAGCTAGTATATAAATGTAAATGGACCAGGGCAGTTAGGTGTTAGAAATAATTTTATATGATAGATTCTCTAGACACATAAAAATGTCTCCTTGGTGTTTTTTCTGTTAATTATTTTTTTTATTTCTTTTTCTTAGAGTACATAAGTACTAATTCTTCCCATACATGCATGAGAAAAATTAAAATTGCCATGAGTAAGAATGAAACTCTAAGATTAAGATATGTATTAAAAAAGGAGAGAGGTAAGACAGTTCGACAGTAATTAGAACTGAAATTTAATTCTTATTTATTTGTTATCATAAAGGAGACTACATGTGTTTATTTGCTTCTCACATAAAACAAGAAATCAGCCTTTATTAAATCAAGGAAACAGTATAATTTCTTTTTGTCTATAGCACATAATTTGTAGGTAAACATTACATTTTTAGGGGCTTGTCATATATGTTTTTCATCAGAGTTTATGAGACAAAATTCACTAAAAAAAGAGCTGAAAGGAAATGTTTTTTCTGTTGTGTCTGTTTTTCCTTTTCTTTTTAATTTTATTTTTCATTTTGTATATATTTAAAACTGAGTGTAGCCCTTTACTTTTATTCTCACAGATGAAAATGATTTTTGACTTATGTGCAAAGATATCGAGCAGAAGTGCTCGTAGGTAAAACTTTCTGTCATATCCTGCTGACGAAAGAATGCTCTACCTGACAGATAAGGAAAAGGAACAGTTATTTATACCTTTTTCACTCCCTGAATGGACGAATTTCATACCATAATCCAGAATATGACTCTGTCAGCAACACAACTTGTCTTCCAAGCTCTATGCTGGTTCAAAGCCTTCAAGATATGCTGTAGTCTAAACCAAGGATATCTAAAAATAACTCTCTAAATCTAGGCTCAAGGATAGCTCAGTTCCTTTAGAATAACCACATGCTTTACAGTGTGTGTCATCTGCAAATGAGAAGAAAGTTTCTCTAAGGAGCAGTAGTTAATGTCCATTACAGATCTTGCACCCTTCCAGAGCAGATTGTAATCCCAATGTCATGACTATCCTATTCTCTTCTCCACATTTATCTTTCTCAAAATGGATACCATTTCTAGTAACTGACAACAGGATTGAAGCAGCAAAAAGAGATTAAAATTGCTCTGAATCACTTTTGTTCCCCAAGAAGGAAAGAACAGGATCCAGTAAAGATTATGGAATCAAAGCGAGTATGTAGGAAAGAGCCTAAAAGAAGTAATCTAAATTCCCCAAATCTAAGGCAAAATCTCTACCTACCTACCTACTTACTTACTCTGTATAATAGCTGTTTCCCTAACCTGGTCTACAGACTTTTAGGATTCTATCAATCATCATCATTGGCAATATAATCTGGTATTTCCCTCTTCTTACAGTCAGAAAACTTTATGCTAATTTCTACTGCTGCAATTTAAACCCGCAGGACTTGTTTTATCTCCATTGTGCATGAAAAAAGAAAATTCCAAACAACTAATACCAAACATTTTGTTCCCTTTTTCAGTAAACTTTGATATAGTTGAAAACTGCTTTTAAGTCTCTCCCTCACTTCTTTTATTTGCACTTAAAAAAATAAAAGGTGATTAGTTCAAGTTTCCTTGGTAGGTCTTTATCTTCAAATTTCTGATCTCTGGAGCCTCTCCAGAAGCACCCTATTTTTCAGGAGTACATGTAGAATGGAGGTCTGGCTGAAGTCATGTTTTATTTGAAGTGGAAGGGATTCCATCACGTCTTCCATACAGTACACCTGCTTATTATTACCAGTGTGATGTTAGCCCTTTTGTAACATATGCCACCACCAATTTATGTTTAGTGTGTGATCCACCAGAGCTTCAAGAGCTTTTTCTGTAACCAGTTGATTTCCTGATGTATTTGTACTTCACCTTTGTTTATTTCTTACAGTGTCGCACACAACCTTGTTGAATTGTGTCCCATTTATTGGATGTCATTTATTCAATTTCTCAATGTCATTCTTGACATCAAGAATGTATTCAATTTATTAAAGTCATTTTGAGTTCTAATCCTAGTGTCTACTATATTGGCAATTCCAGGTAGATACAACCTCAGATTTCAGAAACATATTTGTGTCTGCTTTCCAAGTTATTTAATGTGAATACTGGAGCGTACCAGACCAACCACAAAACCTTATAGGTCCCATCTTTAGGCATCTTCCCAGCTTTATGTTGCTTAACATTGGGATTAATTTCTCATTTAATTCTGTGCACACATTTATTTTAACCACGTATTCCTAACCTGTTTATGTAATTGGGATAGAAGACAAAGTCAAAAGCTTAAAAAACAAAGGTACGTAATACTTATTTCTTCTTTCCTGTCCACACAGCCTTTTATTTTGTCATCAAAGGCCTTTCACTGGACTTGAGAGTTTTTTTTCTTTACAAAGCCATGTGTCAAATACTTACAACCTTTTTTATTTATTCCAGTGTCATTCTAGAGCTGGAGTTAAGCTCCACTGCTCTATAAATGACTGAGGAATCCTTTTCTCCTTTTTATACGTGTTACACTGTATTTTATCTTTTCTGTCTTCTGGAGTCCAGCTCTCCTCTATAATGACTAGATTTCCTGGTATTGCCCTAGACAATGTCCTAAGTTCTTGGAGTAGAATTTAAACGGGTATCAAATGATTTGAAAACATTTAACTTATTTAAATAGCCTCCGAGTTGCTCTTTTTCTATGCCAGCTGACTTCCTACTTCTTTGACATTGATGTTAATCATGTTAGCTATCTAATCATAGTTGGTGAAGACTAAAGCCAAAAAAACATAAAACTCTTCAGATCCATGGGCAACATCTGCCATTAGCCTTCCCTCTCCATTAAGCAGAAGACTAGATCTTACTACTTAAAAAATTACAGAATCCTTTCTTGTTACTGTTTTGTAACAACCGTATTGAAATTATCCTGGGTTATGGTCTTTCTGGCATTGCCACTTCATGTTTATGTTATTCTTCATGCTTGTTGTTAACAATTTGACCAGTTTGTATTTTATATTCATTTCTTTCTTAAGAGCGAAGTACTGAAGAGGCAACCCAATTTTAGCCTCTTGCTGTTAAGTTCATGTATTTGTTATTAAGGAGAATTAGAGGTGGAACTTATAACTAAGATTATTTTTCATTACAACTAAAGGGAAATTAAGAGGCAAGGGAGAAAGAAACCTGTGAGGGAGTGAAAAGAGTCTCTTCTGTTCTGGTCTGCAAGGCTGCTGAATACATTATTGGATCCCTTAACCTAGAAAGTTAAATCAGTCCCCAAGGTGGCCACTCTTCCTTATACTTACTTTGCTGTTCATCTTTCTTATGCCTTTATTTAAGAAACTGCCAGCTCCCTTGGAGTCTCTTTTTGTGTTTCCTAAGGGGTCTTACTGATCAGTTCTCTGAGTTATGAAAATCTGTTTTCCTGAAGCCCACTGTCCTTTTTTCCACTGTTCTCTCCTCCTCCATTTTGAAGAATTATCAATTTTACCACTTCATTGATCATTCTCCCTTAAGTTGCCTGCCCCTCCTCATTTTCAGTCATTTTCTCCTTTTTGATCAGAATGAAGTTGAGAAGAGGTTTGATTTCCACTCAGCCTTTTTTTTTTACAACATTTACAGTATAAGTGATAATCATTTAATCTGATTTTAACTGTCTTTGACACTTTGTCATCTAGGTTTTCTCTGTAGTCTATGTCGAGAGACAGACTCCTCCAGCGGCCGTTCTTCCCATCCTAAAATAGCAGTCTAAGACAGGTGGAAGGGTCTGACTGCAATACCTTCATGACTAGTTTAAATTAGATACTTAACTATGAAAAGGCTAAAATTAAATTAAACATACCCAGCTTTGCATTCTCTGTGTCCTGCTGTATTTCTTTCCCAAAGATGCCCTTTCCTTCTTCTGTTATTACCCTGGAGACTTTCAACAGGTCTGTCTCCCACCAGATTCCAGATCTCAGAGTGAACATGTGCATCCTGCATCATATAAGGCAAAATACTTTACACATATCTACAACTGATTCAGTCATTTCCTTCTCGTCCCTCTTATGACCCTATTATGAATACCTCCTCCCCCCTTCAGGAAACCCAGGTCCTCTAAGCTGCACCATCTGTATAGCCATATATTTATCTCCAGGATGTGTCTGTCCTTGCTCAGGCTTTTACCCTCGCTGATGGGATTGATAAGAACACCAGCTGAAGCTCCAATTCTCTCATCTCGCTTCAGAAGCCTTGCTGTTTCTTATGGCTTTCTCTAGTTTGTTCCTAGAGCAGTAGCATTAGTTCCCAAGTGAATGAGCCGCACGAAGGAGGTGTCAGATGGCTGAATGAGCCTTGGCAAACTTGTGCAATAGCTCTGATTTGGACAGAACCTCTCCATAAGGGTTAGGTCATACCAGCAAATGGATGTTTCTGTTACTGAGAGAAGTGAGTCACCAACCACTACAACCTTTCATTTTCTTTTGCAAGCAGGGGTCATGAACCATTTAGCCATCAGAGCATGTGGTTTTTCTTCCTTCAGCACTGCAGTTGGTTTCCCACTCATCGCCAAGACAGTTTACTACTTTTTTTTAAAGCTTGATAGATTGCCAGCTGAGGCTGAAGCTCCATCTGCCAGCAATAGTAGATCACAGCCAGCTTTCTCCCCGTGGAGAAATGTGTTCCTTTTCCTTCACTGGGGCTTCTGCAGACCTCAGCTTCTTTGTTCTTGGAGTCTCCATGTCTAGTACGTCTATGAAGTCTTTGCGTTCCCTCATGCTTCTCAGCCCACCCTCCCTTCCTGTAATTCTTCCATTTGATTTCTAGGAAATTACACTTCCTGGCTCTCTGGATTCTGCTATAAACCACATTCACTGAAAATCCAGACTGTGACCCAGATAAAAGCATCTACGGTTGGGATCCTAGTCTGGACTTAGCTCCCCTGAGGGCAGGTAGAGGAAGACCTGGCTGCTGAGTCAGCTTTAGCAAGGAGAAATTACTCAGCCTTATTACCCTCTTTTCCATAGCCCTGTAAACTCTCTGAATCCTGGTTTATTCCAATTTCCTTATGAAGTTCTGTCTTGTTGCCATCTGTTGCTTGTTAAGTGATCCCAACCTCTCTCCGGGAAAGGGGGTTTCTAAGTCCTTGATTTAATACTTCAAAGCTGAAACTGAATTTTAAATCAAAATGTGATACCCTGTCAGCTGATGACCTGAAAAGGTTTTAGTCACATTTTACTAACCAGCATTTCTCAAGTGGTAGCTAATCCTCACGAAGACTGCCTCTGAGCCACCGTGGTTAAGATCAGATGAACAGTCTGGACTAAACCTCTGTGCTTAAGCACAACAGGCTGTCCAGGGCCCCACTCATTTCTGGGGCTGACTTCTCCACTGAGCTCAGCAGCAGCCCCGCTGCATACCTCCAGGGCTGCATCTGAACTCCCTACCTGGTCTTCTGTAGCTCCTACGCTGGCACCTTTTATGAGGAAAATGAAGAAAAACAAGGCCAATAGTTTTTGGCAGCGGACGTGAAGAGGAAGCTAGAGGAAAGCTGCAGTTGAGTCTGACTTAAGCCATAGGGGTTAGCGGTACTGGCATTTTTTGTACTCATTTCAGTAGTCTTCAGAGCAGGCTGATTGTTAGTCAACTGCTATTACAATCACATTTTAAAAGAAAAATCCTTTCAAAGATGAGCCACCTGTGAGCCAGGTGTTATTTGTTGATAGAAAAAAAAATTAAACAGACCTATTCTAGAAAATCTTCTGAGTGTTACTGGTGAACAGCGTGGCATAAGGCTAGGACTATTATTATTTCAGTCAGAAACCTCAGCAAAGTACTTTGGGAGGTTCTTAAAATCTCAAATTCTAAAAAATCCACCCAGGTCTTTCATCCATCATCTAAATGCTGGAGGTGTGATGACAGAGGAAGATGTAGAGAGACTGCAAGAAAAAGTAGGAAAGTGGCAAAGCTTATTTTTCCAGCTTGCTGTGTGGTTATTTTTCTACATCAAATCAGAGTTATGTCTATGGTATGATAGATTTTCCAGAACAAGATGCAGTACACACTCTCCTGCTTTTTTCCTGCTGTCATATTTATCTTCTTGATGAGCATTAGTATATTTTCATCTGCTTAAGTCTGACAGAAATTTTTACATGTTTTTGTTACCGCAGAGCTATCAGTGGTCTCAGTATACATTTGGGAGAAGGACCAGAATAGCTGTTGTTAAATGTTATTCATAGGCAGCAGGCAGAGAGAAAAAAACCAATACATTATTTGAATTCCAGAAAAATAGTTACTGTTTTGTTTTGTTTTATTTTTAACTTTAGAGTGTTGCCACATCCTCAGTCTAATTCATCCTCCTATCTTGTGTGTTTGTACTCTGAATACAATTTCCGATACAATCTCACTTTTCTTGTGCCTGTCCTATCAGATTCCTGGTTTTCCAATCAGGAGAAGAAAGGGAACAGGAGTTTTCCTGGATTTCCCCAAATGTGACAAAACTGCAGCATTATTTCAGCTTTTGAAAGCAACTACTCCTGTACCTGCTATCTGTCTTGTTTCAGAGACTATTTTTTTCAAATTGCTGTTTTTTTCCTAAGCTTATCCCAAATCTTTAATACGTCTTTAATTTAATGTAATCTGTCCTCTTTGTGTCATTGACACTCTTCAGGTTCTCTGAAACGCTCACCAGTCCTAATGAAACGCTGTTTTTAGGATGGATGCACTGCCCTTTTTTGGAATTTTAGAATTTTGTCCTCTCCTGGTTTCCCTTCAGTCACTTTGACCCTTAATTTGTAATTTCCTTTAGCAAGTCCTTTTTTTCCCCACTCTTCCAGTCATCTGCTTATATACAGTTTTCACCTCCACCTTTCCTTGTTTTACTTTCTGTCCCTAAGTGGTCAAGTCTGTTCCCTCGCATTTCCAGGACCAATGACTCAAAACTGACCTTCCCACTCATTCAGCCTGAATTTAGTGCTTATATAAATGGAAACACCTCTTCCTTACCATCGCCTTCAGCACGATGGGATGAAAAGGCTCTTTGTCCTTCTCCTCAGTCAAATGCTGCTGCTTCATTTCTCTAGGGACAGATCTAACACGCTTCCCACTCACAGAGAGCTGTGGAGGTGTGGGTTACCTGGCCAGGAGGGGAGTGAGGAGGGATGAGCCAGCATGGGGCACCTGCTCCAGGAGACTGTGTTTTACAAGGTTTCCCAGCATCTCTGCTCCCTTTGGGGCCTGGTGAAGGGTGAGATAATTAGGCTTTTTCCAAACTTCAGCACTGAACCCTGTGTAACGTTTCCTTTCAGTTCTCACACCAACAATTTTCATCACCTTTCCTTTCATTAGCTGCAGTGGCCTTTTCTCAGCATCCTTCTTCCTTTCCTCCCGTCTCCTGATCCCTTAGCTCCATAGTCCAGACTATCCTGTTGAGGAGGAATACCTGTCCCTGCTGCCTGGCACAGTGATCTGCAGCATCACCTCTGTACACAGAAGTAAACCAGGGCCAACCTCTCCCTGTGCCACTCAGATGATGTAGGGGTGGTCTGCCTGTGGCACCTGCGGTTTTGGACCTGTCAGTGCTGTCAGGTCTGTCCACGGTCGGCAAGACTCTCTGGTGTGGGAAGAGCGGCATGTGTGGAGCTCCCTGTCTCTGTGGGCAGGCACTGCTCAGCATGCCCATCGGGGTAAGTGCAGGAAATTCATGGACTAATAATTTCAAGGCAAAGAAGAAAGGGAAAATAAGTTGCACATCTAATGACATGTCATTTTTATTTTAATGTTGTCCCTCACTATCTGTCCAACTGATGATATTCTTCCTGGTACCTTTTATTAGCTAGCCCAAAGCTCTGCTCCTTACCAGTCTGTTTTAGATTGCAAGATCCTTACAACATTTACAATGCAATACTTCTGCTGCTGTTCCTAAACCAGGCAAACAGTGGGCTGTAAAGTTCATAAAACTATTTGTTTAGGGAAAGACTTTAAGTTTCACTTAGCTCTATCCTGGTTATCTAGATGGGAAAATAAAAGCTTTATGTTTCCAGCTCCCTTATATATGTCTGATCAGGAAGCGCTTTCAAACTGTATCTTAAAGTAAGTCCATTTTACAACTATAAGAAAGTAGAGAATGAGAAACACTGCAAGTAAAGTTGATTAAAAATAAAATATTAAAATTATCAGATGTAACTAAGTTACAAATCAAGGCCGTCATCACACCACTATGTACTTTCTCATTATTGAGAGTTTATTAAAAATGCTATGGCTAAGTGCCATGCATCCCTAAATCTGAAGGAGCAATGCTACCTTCTCAATCTTACACTTCGGTGTTATGCACATTTAAAAATGATTGATGACCTTCATGAAGGGTATTAGAGAGATTTATGCAATGCTGTTTCAGTTGTCATGATGTAATGTCAATAGTTGAAACAACATCTGTCCAGGTGGTTTTGATATGTAAAATGTGCAGTGTTTCAACATTCTTTCTCCTGGAATTTCACAAAAATCATAAAAATATGTAATCTACAGCTGATGGTGGCATGACTCTTTAGCTTAGGAATCCTTTGAGCCAGGTATGATGGATAGAAACCCAGGCCAACTGCATTTTGCCATTGTTCTAAATGGAACCAAATACTCAGCCCATTTGGTTTCTAGCTTCTTGTGAGACTGTAACATTCATCACAAAGTCAATCTTTAATATATTTGACATGCACCGAGTCTCTGTTTCAAGGATGAGAGTGCTTCGACTTTGAATAGCTCACATGCAAAACTGAAGACTGTGGATTTCAATCTGGTGGGTATGCTTTTATTCATTTTGGTATTTTGAATAATAATTATAATAAAATACATTGTACATTTGATGACAGAATACCAGAAGAGCATATAAGGAAGCAGACATCTACATATCTGCAATTAAAAAAAAGGCAAGGCAGAAGAATCACTAACAAAAGTTTTCTGCTTTGCTGGTAAGGGCTTGGCTGCACCACTACAGCTAATTTTGAATACCGTACTTCTGAGTACCATACTACAAGAAATACGTGGACCTGCTGGAGAGTCTGGAAGCTGAATTAGAGGTCTAAAAAGCATGAGGCATGAGGAAATGTTGACATAAATAGTGAAAGGGGAGGGGAGGGCAACCTAAAGAAAAGAAATCCTAAGGAAGACAAAATAACAGGCTTCAAGTATGTAGAGAGCTGGTGCAGAGAGGAAAGGGATAATCTGTTTTACACATCCAGTAGGAATATGCTGAAAAACTAGGGAATTGAAGAAAACCAGGAGACATTGATGTCAGGTACTGGGAAAGCTTACTAAAATAAAGTTAGTGAACCGTGGAAGAGGTTGCTTGGAGGTTAGCAGGTGTAGGTAAATACATCTATAATTACAAGGTATATTTAGGGTATAATTAGAAAGTATAACTGATCTCATCATACAGCAGTAGGTTTTTGAGGTCCCTTCTAATCCTCTTTTTCTATGGTTCTATTTTTTTAAAGAAAACAGGACTTTAGTGTTTGGCCATGATTCACTCACTATTGGAATAGTTTAGGAAAAGCCCTGTGCTAAACGCTACCTTTAAATGTGATTTTTTTCATGACTTGTCTACACGGAAATTTACTTTCCATGTTGAATGCACTATTGTATTAACCTTCTGTGTGCTCAGTTCGAGTTCCTTTCTTGGTGGAACTAGCTGGGACCAGAAATACTCAGAGTAGTAAAATTTGAAGCCCCTGCCTCTCTCTGAGGTGTGTTTCTCTCATGTCTTTCAGGGGACCATTCGCTGGCCCTAAGGGGATGCACTTGGATGATATTCCAAGTTGGCACATTGACGTGAGCCATAACAGAAAGGCAAGCGCTACACAAGAGGCACTCTGCAGAGGAAACACGCAGCGTTTATAGACAGGGTGCCAACGGCATTAAAGAACACGCGGCATTATTCACAGATTTCGCAGACGGTGTGGATTTTTGCAGCAGTGCGTTGCCACGCGTTATGCCCGCGTGCTGGGGTCTGACTTGCTGGAGCCCGCCCGGGGGGAGCCTGGAAGCGCCGCTGCGAGGAGCAGTGCAGCCACAGGATGGAGCGATCTGCCCAAAACTGCCAAACTTGGCTGATACATTTCACACTGTAAATTTAAAACAGAAATCTGAATACGGCAAAAGCATAAGCTGTTTCTGGATGTGTCTCAACAAGGCACGGCTTCTTGCAGAGAGCAGGCGGAAAAGAGGGAAGAATTCAGTATAAAAAAACCAAAATATGCTGCAGCAACGGTACATGAGGGCAAATTGTCACAAAGCCTGTTGAGTGCCTGTTATGCTCATCAATATTGCTGAACCCAGTTGTAGCAAAAGGAACTCCTTTCCAAGGCTCTCTGAATTATTATTTCATGCAGGGCATCACCTAAATTCTACTTCTTAAACTCAGTATTTTCCACTCTTTTTTCAAAGTGGGGTCCACCTATCTGCAGATAAAATAAGTATGGAACAAAAATAGAGTAAAAGAGAAAATGTCTTGTCCCAACACAAAATATTTGAACTGGAAAACAGAGCTGAACTACCAAATCCTGTTTGTTTGTGAATTGCCTCACTTGGGTCTCTCTAGACTGTGGCTTGTGCTCTGCACGATCCTATATGTGGTGAGAGTCGACATAATTTCAGGTAGATATTCCAACAGTAGCTGGGAGAAGCTATGGGCAATTCACACTGGGAACAGGGCCCAAGCTAGAATGGGAGATAAACAGGGCATGTTTAGTCAAGGAGTCATGTCCTCAGCAGGAGTGGGAAACTGATCTCTTCATGTGGAGGAAAACCTTTGATTTCACGAAAAAACTTGCATAGACTGATACTATGATCAGCTAAAAAATTTTGGCACGTGTTTGAGAGGAAATCATCAAGCACCCACAAAGCAGAAAAATATTATATCCCTTGCATTTTGTTTTTAAGATACATGTTTACACATTAACTATCACATTTTTTTAAAAGGCTAATTTATACTTTCAGGTTATAAAGATGATTCTAGGACAGCAGAATTTGATAATTAAAAAATTCTCAAAATCTCAAAGACTACTTTTAATGCTTTTTGCAGAATTATATAGCTATTTTTATTATTATTTATCTCACCATAGACAATGAAGAACTAACCAAATTCTTTTTGTTAAAGGACAATTTCTAACCAACTTTACTCTCAAATTTTATGACTTCCCATTTTCTCATGACTTAGTATCAAATGCTTGAATTTAAGGAGTAAGTACTGCCCAATGATGATAATCTCCTATATGGAAAAAAATATTTGCAAAGATTATAAGTCATGGGAACCATTTTTATTAGCTCCATATTTTGTTAAAGCACTTTTGTAAAGAAAAGCATATTAAATTCACCCCAAGTTTTGACCATTAAATTTCATCTGTGTGACTGTGTATTAAATTGGTTTTAGAAATTCAGAAATGTCCAGCTTCCAGGAGATGGTGCTGTAGCACTTCAGCTGCCCGCTGCCTTCCTACCGGGATGTATGTTCAGGTTTCCAACTCTGATGAAAATTTACTTTTTCACTGTGATTCCTCAGAAATGCATGAGCCCCCCTCCCTGACACACACATATTTTTCTCCCCTCCCATGAAACCTTTCGATTTTTCTGAAGCCAGAAAATTTTAAAATCAAAAGGGAGCACAAATACTGCCATTCCATTAATGTGGGGATCAACAAAGATGAGTATCAAGTAATGAGATGTAAGATCAAGCTGCTCATTTTGGACCTGGCTCAAACCAAGTTTGAATTCAGTTCTGCTGTTTCGGTTGAGCTGCTTCTGAAGGTACAGGTCTGTATCTGAAGTTTTTGCCTAAGCTGGTCACATTTCAGCAATATTTAAATCCAGATTTGCATTCTAGCCTATCCTTGCTGTTAGAGTATCCTCAGCTGTTAATTAAAAGAGTCAGCTGTGAAGACACCCTAGTCTTGTCCCACCAGTGCCTGTTCCAGCAGCTCCCATGGGGTGAATCCTCTGCTTACGTCACAAAAATAACAAGCAAGAGGGAAAAAAACCCCAACCAACAAAGCAAAACATCAGAAAGAATAAAAAGTTGATTGGAATAACACTTTTAAAGCTCTAGCCTTGGTCTCTCTCCATGTAGAACCATCAATGACTTCAGTAGGCTGATGTCTATCAAACGGGGTGCAGAGGAGCCCCCCGAATGAGCTGCCAGAGAGGAATGGGCTGAGGTGGGAGTGCCCAGCTTTCCCCTCCCCATCTCCAGGGGATAGGCTTGATTTATGGCCTTGCAGAGCCAGGCAGTACAGCCTGCGGTAGAGATAATTTGGGTCTGACAGCTAACTCTATAGCCATGGCACTACAGACGTGGAAAGTCTATCCATGTTGGAAAGGCTCGGTATCTTTTTGCAGCATGCTGCCCTAACTTTTGTCTTGTAAGTGTTGCAGGAAACCAGGAGTCCTGGACACAATCCAGTATCTACATTTCTGTTTGTTTTATGTAGATAATTTGGAGCTGTGTTTTGGGACTTTTCTTTTTTTTTTTTTTTTAACATAATGTTTCTGAAATATTGTAACATAAAATGAAATACTTAAGTGCATGGGTCTGGAAATCAGTACTTCCAGATTCCACTACTGGCACTGACTACAGCTAAGAGGGAAGCAGTATTGTCCACACAAAACACTGGAAAGACATGAAAAATGCAGGGCCTTAAAAAATCACAATTAAAAATCAAACACTTGTTAATATTTTTTTATGGAAAAACTGAAAAAAAAAGATAATGAAACTGTTCTCTGAGAAAATTTGCATTTTGATAAGAAAAAAAGAGCTTCTTTTTTATTTTTTTGTGGGAGGCTTTCAATGTAATTTTTTTCACTGGGTTCAGCAGTGACTTTGACAGACTCTGCTTGACCTTGAGCAAACCCTTCATCTGCTAGTTACCTAAGTGACTCCCACCTGTGTTAGAAAAGTGTCTATAGAAAGATAATGAAGCTTATCTCAAGTGTTTTTCTGCAGACGTGTGTAATGGAAAGAGGATAGCTTTATGCCTTACAGCTACATTTGCAACATTTATTCCTTCTGCTTCCTTTGGTGTCTTTTCTAATTCTGAAGTGCCTTGAATTTCATGTTTTGCCTCCTTTTGCAAAGGCAATAGTTGGTAGCATGTGCCATCAGGAGGCATCAGAGTGTTTTTCTGCAGCATAGCAATAAATGTTTTGCAAGTCATGTTTCCTTTCCTATAGGCCATCCAGAGCCTTTATCAGAGACTGGTTGGTACCCAATTAGATGTGTCTATCAACCTCATGAAAGAAACCACAGAAAGACATGTTGCCTGAGAAGAAATACCGCCTAGTACTATCATGCTTTCTAGGGTGTTTGTAAAGGCTGTAAAATGTCGATGAAAAGAATGGGTGTGTGCATGTAAATGCGTGTGCCCAGCTATTTATCTAAGTATTTTATAGGGTGCGACTGATCATTATTGTAAATCTCTTCCCAACCTCCTTGAAAGGAAGGGCAGTTCCATTTCAGAGATAACCAGTGGAGTCACAGCCAAATAAAAATAATGCAAGATCTCTGCAAAAGTCTGGGGCAGAGAAAGGGCTTGGGCCAGGACTTCCCTCCATCTGGCTGCTGCAGGCACTGGTGGGGGCTGCTGGTCTCACCTTAAAAGCAGGCGAGACTGTAGAGCAAACTATAAAAGAACGAGTTAAGCAGAGAAAGGTACAACTGAAAACTGAAGGAAAAGCAAGTTTAAGGTAGATTATATGTACTAGCCTGTTCACTTTTTTTGAGAAGCTATCTGATTTTTGAGATAAAGAAAGTCTGGAAGATCTAATCTATCTGGCCTTCTGTAAAGCCTCTGATTCAATGGAAGCACCTGATTCCAGAATACAGATATGAAATTTTTCATTAGACTGAGAAAAAGGAATTAAGACAGAATTATAAGTGACTTATGTATGTAGTAGTGAAAATCAGTTGTATTATCTTCCTGGAAAGATCTTAAAGCTATGGTTCCTGAAGAACCGGGGCTTTTTAGCAGGTTAAAAAAATATTTTAAGTGATATAAAAACACTTTACAAAGTTCTTTTTTTACCTTTTTTCTCTATGTATCATTTCTTCTTTATCTTTGATAATTCTTCAGCGTGTATTTGTGACTGAAAGTAACATCTATCATTCTGGGTCTTTCCTCACCTGACCTTGCATTTTTGTAAACTCATTGCAATGTGGAGAACTATGGACACTAATGTATGTATAGATAAAATAAGGGTACAGACTGTATTCCCACTTTAGCCAACAGTACAGTACAGAACAGGAGACATTTTGCTGTAACCGTCACTAAGAAATCAATATTTTTGTCACTGGCTGTACAGTAGCCAGTCTTAATCAAAACCTTATATAAATGCTTCCTCATTCACAAAGAAAAACTTGTTCCTAGCCACACCCTTTCAAAAATTTGGCCTGGGTGGCTATGTTTTGGCTTGGGTTTTGATGTGCTAGATAATGCGAAAACAATAAAGCTGTATGTGCTGTAGCTGTTAAGTAGTTTAACCAGGAGATTAATCTCACGGATTACAAAAATTGAAGAACAAAGGACAAACTGACATTGAATATGAGTTTGTGAAATTTGTCATTTTTAGTTCAGCAGAAACAACATGCTTTAGCTGAGCTACTATCCATATTGCAATGCACAGGAGAGTAATTGTCATAGCGATAATAAGCTCTCTTCCCAGCATGGATACTGAATGGTACAGAAAAGTGACAATTTAGCTCCTTTCTCATATAGCTATATCAACACAAGTAAGTCTATCTCTTCCACCTGTCAGCAGAGGTAAATTTGTTCCAAGCTGTATTCATACATGGTGCTTAAATAGTAAAGAACACTGATTCTTCACTGATTTTTCCACTTTGGTTCAGCTTCACTGAAAGCTCACTTGCCTCCCTAGCAGTAGAACAGAGAGAAGACTATTCCAACCTACAAGAGAATTACATGGAGAAAAAAATGAGCAGCTTTTTAAAAGCATACTTCTTTTTAATTATCCCCTTGGGTTGGTGGGTTAGAGAAATTACCTACTACTATGTGGAGTTATCCACATCATGGCCAGGGCTGGAGGTGGTGTAGCAGTCTGCCTTGCTGCCAGGAACCACTGCGCTGCTAATAGCTGCTGGGAACTGCTGTACTGATAATGCTCCTGTACAGCTTTAGGTAGTACCTTTGTATTGCTCTGATCTGCACCATATATACACACTAGCTATTTAGAGCTGCTTTTAGTGTGGAATTCAGCTGGAGCTGAAGAAATTGAGCCCCTGGAAGGCTCAGCCTTGTTGTTTCTTTTGAAATAATACTAGTATTAAACTTAGCAAATCAAGAAAATCTTGAAACTTTTTAAAGTTAAGTAAAACATCTACTCAGGACTGAGTTCCATGTACAAATACTTCATTCCCCACTTTTCACAGTCAGCAGCATCTTCTCTGAAATGTTTAACTGAGCCAAGAAATGAAATGTTAAATATGATATCCTGTCCTGGTTTCAGCTGGGATAGAGTTAACTGTCTTCCTAGTAGCTGGTACAGTGCTATGTTTTGAGTTCAGAGCGAAGAATGTTGATAACACTGATGTTTTCAGTTGTTGCTCAGTAGTGTTTAGACTAATGTCAAGGATTTTTCAGCTTCTCATGCCCAGCCAGTGAGAAAGCTGGAGGGGCACAAGAAGTTGGCACAGGACACAGCCAGGGCACCTGACCCAAACTGGCCAACGGTGTATTCCATACCATGTGACGTCCCATCCAGTACAGAAACGGGGAAGTGGGGGGCAGGGATTCGCCGCTCGGGGGACTGGCTGGGTGTCGGTCGGCGGGTGGTGAGCAATTGCACTGCGTATCATTTGTACATTCCAATCCTTTCATTATTGCTGTTGTCATTTTATTAGTGTTATCATTATCATTATTAGTTTCTTCTTTTCTGTTCTATTAAACCGTTCTTATCTCAACCCACGGGTTTTGCTTCTTCTCCCGATTTTCTCCCCCATCCCACTGGGTGGGGGGGAGTGAGTGAGCGGCTGCGTGGTGTTTAGTTGCTGGCTGGGGTTAAACCACGACAGTCCTTTTTGGCGCCCAACGTGGGGCACGAAGGGTTGAGATAACGACAAACCTGACCAGAGCTTGTTAAAACAAATTTGTTATAAGCATTCATTATATCGGTCTAATAGTTGCTGGTCATTATGTTGATTTATGTGTTCTTAGAGTTGTTGCTCTGGTTTTTAAAGTTCTGTTATGTATCACCTCGCTTGCTGTATGTAGTCCCTCTTCTGCTGCTTATCATCCGTGGGAGGTGGATTAAGGTTTTCGCTTTGATGTATTGTATAACACTGGTTTATGGTATGATAAAGTCGTCGGCTGTGGGATTAATCCGGTACTTGCACCCAGCATTGTCACCTTTATACTGTGGAAGCCATCTGTGGGAAACTATTAATAATTATACCATTTACCTTTCCTCCTTGGAAAACCAGTCTATGGGTGGGATACCTTTCTTCCCCTCTCCTTTCTCCTTCAGTCCAGTTACAATGGTGTTTGAGAATTTTGAAAAATTTGAATACTCTTGGGATGTTGGGACCAGCACGGTCCTAGCCCTACTGCTAGGAATTAGCATGCTTCTGAATGTGGTTCAGCTCTCATTTAAGGTTAAACAACTATTTAAGAAAATCACCCAGAGATCTGCCCCAAGGCTGGATAATTATGAGTGGCAGGGTGTGTGGGGTAGTATGGGCAAGTACCTAGGAAAGTGGGCACCTCCAGTGTTTTGGAAATTCACCCCTGAACAAGTGCAGAATCCAGAAGAACTAGTAAAATATTTGGAAAAGGTATGCTGTCACCCCGGCAGCTCCAGAGAGATACAAATTACTGCAACGTGCTGGGGCCTGGCCCATGCCTATCGAGCCCTGTTCGACACCACTCAGTACCCTCAAGGGGAAGAGAAGGTCTCTGGACCTAACAACAAAACGATGAGCACTGTGGCTATCCAAACCTCAGCGACAGGCACTGCAGCCCCTCCAGCCTCGGCAATGAGCACGGCAGCTACCCAAACCTCGGCAACGGGCACTGAGGTCCCTCCAGCCCCAGCAACGAGCACAGCAGCTACCCAAACCTTGGCAACAGACACTGCGGTTATCCAAGACCCGGCGAGCGGTACTGCAACTGAACCAGTGGACCAACCTGCACCAGTATCAGTTGCCCCCGTACAGAAAAAGAAATATACAAAAAAATCAGTTCGCTTAGCGAAGGATGAAGGCGAACCAGGGTCATCACGGGAACAGGAGGAAGAGGCAGAACCAGAGGTAATAACCCGGTCCCTATCCTTGAGTGAGCTGCGGGATATGCGAAAAGATTTTGGCCGCCGTATAGGTGAGCATATTATCACCTGGCTCCTCCGATGCTGGGACAATGGGGCTAATAGCTTGGAATTAGAAGGTAGGGAAGCCAAGCAGCTGGGATCGCTTGCCAGGGAAGGTGGCATTGACAAGGCAATTGGAAAAGGGACACAAGCCATCAGCCTCTGGAGGCGACTCCTGTCAAGTGTGAAGGAAAGGTACCCCTTTAAGGAAGATGTTATATGTCAATCAAGCAAGTGGACAACCATGGAAAAAGGTATCCAATATCTGAGGGAATTAGCTGTGCTAGAGACAATTCATCATGATCCGGACAACCCACAATTACCCAAAGATCCAGACGAAGTCCAATGCACACGACCCATGTGGCGGAAGTTTGTACGGAGCGCACCATCGTCCTATGCCAACTCACTGGCAATAATGACCTGGAAAGACGAAGAGGCACCGACAGTGGATGAAGTGGCTCGCCAACTCCGTCAATACGAAGAGAATCTCTCCTCCTCCCTACAAGCCTGCATTTCGGCTGTGGAGAAGCTGTCCGAGGATTTCCAGCAATTCAAAGAGGAGATGTCCTGTTGCCCACCTGTAAGGACCAATGTCTCAGCTATTAGGAGTGAGCGCTCCTCTGCCCAAGAGAAAGAATATAGAAGGTACACACCGCGAGGTGCCCTGTGGTTTTACTTATGTGATCATGGAGAGGACATGAGGAAATGGGATGGAAAACCTACCTCGGTCCTAAATGCACGGGTACGTGAGCTGCGAGGAAAAAACACCACAAAAGGGGATTCTACCAGGAAAAATGCCGCTCCGGTTTCCAAACAGAGTAGAAGGGCTGATCTTATTTCTGATCCTCTTGAAGGGACTTCTGAGCCAATTTTACGAGAAGTGAATACTGGATACTCTGACCAGAATTAGAGGGGCCCTGCCTCCAGCCAGGTGGAGGAAAGGGATAACCGGGTCTATTGGACTGTGTGGATTCGATGGCCTGGCACGTTAGACCCACAGGAGTATAAGGCTCTAGTAGACACCGGCGCACAGTGTACTTTAATGCCATCAAGTTATGAAGGGGCAGAACCCATTTCTATTTCTGGTGTGACAGGGGGATCCCAAGAGTTAACTGTATTGGAAGCTGAAGTAAGCCTAACTGGGAATGAATGGCAGAAACACCCCATTGTGACTGGTCCAGAGGCTCCGTGCATCCTTGGCATAGACTATCTCAGGAGAGGGTATTTTAAGGACCCAAAGGGGTATCGATGGGCTTTTGGTATAGCTGCCTTGGAGACGGAGGGCACGGAACAGCTGTCTACCCTGCCTGGTCTCTCTCAAGACCCTTCGATTGTGGGGTTGCTGAGGGTTGAAGAACAACAAGTACCAATTGCTACCACGACGGTGCACCGGCGGCAATATCGCACCAACCGAGACTCTCTGATTCCCATCCACAAGTTGATTCGCCAACTGGAGAGCCAAGGAGTGATCAGCAAAACTCGCTCACCTTTTAATAGTCCCATATGGCCCGTGCGAAAGTCTAATGGGGAGTGGAGACTAACAGTTGACTATCGCGGCCTGAATGAAGTTACGCCACCGCTGAGTGCTGCCGTTCCAGATATGCTAGAACTTCAATACGAACTAGAGTCAAAGGCAGCCAAGTGGTATGCTACAATTGACATTGCTAATGCGTTTTTCTCAATCCCTCTGGCAGCAGAGTGTCGTCCACAATTTGCCTTTACTTGGAGGGGTGTCCAGTACACTTGGAATCGACTGCCCCAGGGGTGGAAACACAGCCCCACCATTTGCCATGGACTAATCCAGACTGCACTGGAAAAAGGTGAAGCTCCGGAACACCTGCAATACATTGATGACATCATCGTATGGGGCAACACGGCAGAAGAAGTCTTTGAGAAAGGGAAGAAAATAATCCAAATCCTTCTGAAAGCCGGTTTTGCCATAAAAGAAGGTAAGGTCAAGGGACCTGCACGGGAGATCCAGTTTTTAGGAATAAAATGGCAAGATGGGCGTCGTCAGATCCCAATGGATGTGATTAACAAAATAGCAGCTATGTCTCCACCAACTAATAAAAAGGAAACACAGGCCTTCTTAGGTGTCGTGGGGTTTTGGAGAATGCATATTCCAAATTACAGTCTGATTGTAAGCCCTCTCTATCAAGTGACCCGAAAGAAGAATGATTTTCAATGGGGCCCTGAGCAACAACAAGCCTTTGAACAAATTAAACGGGAGATTGTTCACGCAGTAGCCCTTGGACCAGTCCGGACAGGACAAGATGTTAAAAATGTGCTCTATACTGCAGCTGGGGAGAATGGCCCTACCTGGAGCCTCTGGCAGAAAGCACCTGGGGAGACCCGAGGCCGACCCCTGGGGTTTTGGAGTCGGGGATACAGAGGATCCGAGGCTCGCTATACTCCAACTGAAAAGGAGATATTGGCAGCATATGAAGGAGTTCAAGCTGCCTCAGAAGTTGTTGGTACTGAAACACAGCTCCTCTTAGCACCCCGACTGCCAGTGCTGGGCTGGATGTTCAAAGGGAGGGTCTCCTCTACACATCACGCGACTGATGCCACGTGGAGTAAGTGGATTGCACTGATCACACAACGGGCTCGCATAGGAAACCCCAGTCGCCCAGGAATTTTGGAAGTGATCACGGACTGGCCAGAAGGCAAAGATTTTGGAATGTCGCCAGAGGAGGAGGTGGCACGTGCTGAAGAGGCCCCGCTGTATAATAAACTGCCAGAAAATGAGAGGCAATATGCCCTGTTCACTGACGGATCCTGTCGCATCGTGGGAAAGCATCGGAGGTGGAAAGCTGCCGTATGGAGTCCTACACGACAAGTTGCAGAAACTGCTGAAGGAGAAGGTGAATCGAGTCAGTTTGCAGAGGTGAAAGCCATCCAGCTAGCATTAGATATTGCTGAAAGAGAAAAGTGGCCAGTGCTCTATCTCTATACTGACTCATGGATGGTGGCAAATGCCCTGTGGGGCTGGCTACAGCAATGGAAGCAGAGCAACTGGCAGCGCAGAGGTAAACCCATCTGGGCTGCCGCACTGTGGCAAGATATTGCATCCCGGCTAGAGAATCTGGTTGTAAAAGTACGTCACGTAGATGCTCACATACCCAAGAGTCGGGCCACTGAAGAACATCAAAACAACCAACAGGTGGATCAGGCTGCCAAGATTGAAGTGGCTCAGGTGGACCTGGACTGGCAACATAAGGGTGAGCTATTTATGGCTCGGTGGGCCCATGATGCTTCAGGCCATCAGGGAAGAGATGCAACATATAGATGGGCTCGTGACCGAGGGGTGGACTTGACCATGGACACTATTGCACAGGTTATCCATGAATGTGAAACATGTGCTGCAATTAAGCAAGCCAAGCGGTTAAAGCCCCTGTGGTATGGAGGGCGATGGCTGAAATATAAATATGGAGAAGCCTGGCAGATTGACTATATCACACTCCCACAAACTCGCCAAGGCAAGCGCTATGTGCTCACGATGGTGGAAGCAACCACTGGATGGCTGGAAACATATTCTGTGCCCCATGCCACCGCCCGGAACACTATCCTGGGCCTAGAAAAGCAAGTCTTGTGGCGACATGGCACCCCAGAACGAATTGAGTCAGACAACGGGACTCATTTCCGAAACAACCTCATAGACACCTGGGCCAAAGAGCATGGCATTGAGTGGGTGTATCATATCCCCTATCATGCACCAGCCTCTGGGAAAATTGAGCGATACAATGGACTGTTAAAGACTACATTGAGAGCAATGGGGGGTGGAACTTTCAAACATTGGGATACACATTTAGCAAAAGCCACCTGGTTAGTCAACACCAGAGGATCTGCCAATCGGGGTGGCCCTGCCCAGTCGGAATTTTTACATACTGTAGAAGGGGATAAAGTCCCTGTAGTGCACATAAAAAATATGTTAGGGAAGACAGTCTGGGTTACTCCTGCCTCAGGCAAAGGTAAACCCATTCGTGGGATTGCTTTTGCTCAAGGGCCTGGGTGCACTTGGTGGGTGATGCGAAAAGATGGGGAAGTCCGATGTGTGCCTCAAGGGGATTTAATTTTAGATGAGAACAGCCAGAATTAAACTGTATATTAGTTGCTATATAACCCTGCTACTGTATATTATCCTTACTATAATTATGTGCTATATCCATAGTACTATAGTAAGAATCACTTAGATCAAGCAAGAAAAGAACTGTGATAAAACTGAGCAAAGCGCAGTAGTGATGGAACCAGAACTGACTCCAGCATGCAACAATCCAACGGTGCACACCATCCTCCTGCTGCGCCAAATGTCACCTGCTTGTCACACTGCACTGAAGCCCAATTCTGCTCTACCGACTGAGAGGACTTTGCACCATCCCTCCTGCCCAGAAAGACTGGTATGACAGATGGAGCCCAGAGTCGGAAACTAAATGAACTCAATGAACATTTTATGAACATGACCCATGAACTAAAGGAATGATATCTCTGTGTGTGTATACATATATATATATATCATTGCTCATATGTCTTAAAGGGATGGAAAAGTGATGATTGATCAGGATGTAACTAAAGGTATGGGAACTGTGCATGACGTCAATGGTATAGAATAAGGGGTGGATACTGTCCTGGTTTCAGCTGGGATAGAGTTAACTGTCTTCCTAGTAGCTGGTACAGTGCTATGTTTTGAGTTCAGAGCGAAGAATGTTGATAACACTGATGTTTTCAGTTGTTGCTCAGTAGTGTTTAGACTAATGTCAAGGATTTTTCAGCTTCTCATGCCCAGCCAGTGAGAAAGCTGGAGGGGCACAAGAAGTTGGCACAGGACACAGCCAGGGCACCTGACCCAAACTGGCCAACGGTGTATTCCATACCATGTGACGTCCCATCCAGTACAGAAACGGGGAAGTGGGGGGCAGGGATTCGCCGCTCGGGGGACTGGCTGGGTGTCGGTCGGCGGGTGGTGAGCAATTGCACTGCGTATCATTTGTACATTCCAATCCTTTCATTATTGCTGTTGTCATTTTATTAGTGTTATCATTATCATTATTAGTTTCTTCTTTTCTGTTCTATTAAACCGTTCTTATCTCAACCCACGGGTTTTGCTTCTTCTCCCGATTTTCTCCCCCATCCCACTGGGTGGGGGGGAGTGAGTGAGCGGCTGCGTGGTGTTTAGTTGCTGGCTGGGGTTAAACCACGACATATCCTCGATGCTAACTAGCACTACAGCTGACTTTATACACAATAAGCAGCAATGTGCTGAGTATCTGAGAACTGGGGTATAGAACCCCAAAACTGCCTTTCACCAGAAATGACCCTTAGACACCTCAATCTTTAGCTTCCTGAATGATAAATGATGAATTTGTTCTCACCCTCTTCTCCTCCTCCAAAAAAAAAAATGTTGAAGCCAAATTCACAGAAGACAGAGCCTTCTGTCCTGATGTAGCTCAAGCCACTATTCAGTGACAGAGGCAGATTTCACAGTTCTGGTGAATGATTTTACTTTCTGTTATAATTTCAGAGCAATTTGCTTGTTTCTCAGGCAGCAGCACACAGGTAGTGTAAAAGGACATGAAAATGGATAATAATTTATTCTTACTTTACAGTTTGAAGTCTCTTTATATTGCTAGTCTTGGTAAAAGAGCTCTAGGCTGAAGGAGAATGGAGTGCATTATGCCAGGGAGATTAGAGCAATGCCACAAGCATGAAAATATGTGGGTTCAATATATCACACCACTGGTTCATTCTTTGACCTGGATAAATTACAAACTACTTATCCAGTGAACATTTCTTTAACTTAGTATAAACACTTCAGTGCTGAAGATAGGTTGTTCATGACATTTACATTTGTGTTCACCCCTCCCAACAGCTAAAGGATGTGCAGTTATTCCCTCTTTTCTTCTTTTTATTTTGGCTAGAAAAGCTACCCTGACTTGAGAAACCTCTTAATAAAGATTTGTCAAGACTGGAATGTTCTTGGAAAAATATGAAGTTTCTACAAACTAACATTTCCAGGAATGAATACTTTCATGAAATATTCTTCACCAGCTTGACTAAGAATCTCAGACACTATACCAGTAACTCCTTCTTCTTCTCATCTCTGTTAGAAGTGAGACTAGACCTGGACTCTTCATCTAGTAAAGGGCAATTGGAAGGGAATATGATAAGGTGTATAAAACTATGGATTGTTTGAATAAAGTACACAGAGTAGATTCATTGTTATATCTCAGAAAGCAAGAACTAGAAAGTAGCCAATGGCAGACTAAGATTTGCAGGAAAAGAGACTGTATCTTTAATTAGAGCAATTGGTATAGCTATAGTTGGAAAATTGTCACGTTTGTATGTGTGGACCATGGTAAAACAAGGTACAATAAGGGAAAACAGTGGAATTAGCTGGCAACAGATTAAAAACAAGCAAGCAAACAAAAAGCTGAAAATAAAAGTCATTACTTTGCATCAAACCTGAATGAAGCTTGTGTATTTCATTCAACAAGATGTGGTACATCTAGACTATCAGAAACTAGAAGCGCGTAACAGGGAAGGGAGCACTCTACACGTGACCTACACTTACTCTTTCCTGAGTAGCCATTGCTGCTCACTGTAAGAGTCAAGTTACTAAACTGGATGAACCTTTGATCCAACTCAATACAAGGAGGGCCAAAATCATGTAGATAGACTTCCCTTGAGAGGAAAGGTGTTGGTTTCCTATAGGACAATAAGGGAGAGGGTGGAGGTGTGTTTTTTCAATGCGGTTTTGATAGCAATGACACTAATTTTAGCATATCTGTATGACCTTGCTACTTAATACTAGAAATTATAGCAGTGGATTCTGTACTTCTGCACTAGGGTAACATACTGTCTTCAATACTGAAGTAAGATTATGGCAGCTGCTATTCTTACTGCTATTCTTGCCTCTTTGGTATGATACCCTTCCTCTCCAGTGGTGACTGGGTCACAGACAGAGAATGATGACCCTGCTGAAGCCTTGATTACTGTAAGAGAATCATTTCATTCAGACTATAAAATATCTTTTCTTAAGAGGACAATCTCCTGGGTTAATCACCTGAGTTATACCAGTAAAATGGGCTCAAATACCTTCAAAGATATCCTTGCAGCTTGCTTTACTACCATGCCAACGCTATCTCAGAGGTGACTTGCCCCCTCTGAAGACAGAAGTTTTAGCTTGTGCTCCCCAGTTATGCAGTAATTGTCCCACCATTTCGCATTTACTATTAGCCCTATGGGTTAAGTGTTTATTCCATTCAGCCATGAAGAGCTGCCATTCACTCCGGATGTGTCAGAAACTGTTTCTATCTGGAATACTGTTTTAATGGTGTTTTTTTTGTTTCTACAACAGAATGAAATAATTGAAGTGCACTGGTAATGGGGTGATATTTATTCCTCTTCACCTTGCTGTGAAATTTTGAAGCAAGTGAAATGTTCTGGCTTCTTGTTAAGTGTAAAACTTTTCATATGCCTCCAGGGATGACTGAGCATGTGAGCAGTTGCATTCTGGGATCTGCAGCTCTCAGGTGTCCTGCTTTCAGTTGCTCAGAGGTTATGCTTACTGGCACATTTGCCAAGGGCTGTTGTTTTGCTTTTCCAAGTGTATTCTGGGTAATTCTGTAAACGGCATTCAAGTACATGGATTATGTGGTAAATACCTCTGTCTGGTACATAAGGTCCAAATCCAAGAAAGGTCAGACAATGCGGTATGAGGATGCATAAGCCTTTTTCATTAAACATGGAAAACAACATCTGTTTTTCCTTATTTCAGTTTTACTTTAACAGATATTGGTCAGTTAATGATTGTACAGCAATTTGCCATTATTAAACAGGTGAGCCACTACAGCACAAAAAGGCATTCTTTGGAGCCTGTGGAAAATGACACTGTACCACAGAAAGCGCAGTGCACGCACTGCTCAGGAGCTGCAGGAAGGCAGGTTCAGAAATGCCACAATACTAATAAGCTTTCCCCTGGAGACATTCATTGTTCACATGCCTCCAAAATAAACTCAAGTCTGAAAGTGCTTCACAGAAAGTGATGCTGGGGTGCTAATAGTCAACATTTTAGCACTCAAAGCATCCCATCTGGCAGCACACAAAAATCCAGGGAAAAAGTCACAGAGTTTGAGCTAACACTTCCGAACACAAACAAAAAAAGCATGTTGTGTTTGTGGACAGGTGTATGTCACTCTGCTTGAGAACAGAGAGGCCACAGAGCAGCAAACTCTGAATTTTTGATCACATTTTAGATTTCGTTCGTATCTTGAGAGTGGAAGAGGATGTTAGAAATACATTTTTTTGCCCAGCAACTGTTCTTGTTGGAAATAAAATTAAACTTCCCAGCTAGCAAGTAAAGGCTTTCTGTATCTGTATGTGTTTTACAAATCTATATGACCACATTGAGTTATCAGTGGTCCTTCACTGATGATAGCAAAGAGCACTTTTTACATGAGTGCTTCAAAAAATAAACTCTTCCAACTGTTAACTTCCTCTAAAACCAACTTGCTTCTTCTCTAACGTGAAGAGGAGGACAGGTGAAAGAATATAATCACCTTATGAAATTAGCTGTCTGCTGCCTAGATATGGGTAGCCCAGGCTGGGACAGTTTTAAACCCCTTATGTTTCCCATGTTGGTGTATTGGATACATCTCACTGTGATACAGTATTAATGGCATGAGCAAGGTCAATGAATTCTGTGGGAGTAGACAAAGATCAAAGGAGGACTTTGCTCCAGGCTCCTCTAGGGTAGTGCATACTCTCACTTCCTACATGATGACATGTTACTACCTGGGAAGGTCACAATTTGGGCTTTTGTCCCAAAGACCCTTCAGTCTCTGTGCATACAGGCCCCTGCTGTCAAGCATTGCTTAACTAATCAGTTTATATATGGCCACGCTTAATTTCTTGTGGGATTACATTCATATAAGAATTCTCCAAAAAAGAGGACAAAGTCAATGAGAGGAGCTGTTGAGTACAGAAGGGAAAATGTTTGTCTAGGAAAAAAAATCAACATATTATCCTATTAAAATCTGAGAGTTCCTCAGTCTAGATTTCATTATTTCCATTATCTTGACTTTCTGTAAATACATTAGCCTTGTTACACAATTCAAACTGCTGTTGGCATTGATAGGATCTTACAAGTTAGAGATGGAAGAAGCCTATTTGATAATGCAGCCATCTCCCTGCTGATGCAGGACAAGTCATTGAATTACTTATGCTCATTGAAGAAGAGAGGCCTAAGGGGTTGAACCTGCCCTTTCAAGGGTAATTCATATCAAATAAAATTAGCCGCTGTTATTGTAATATTTTTAAGCTTTAAGATCAGTGACTGATTTTCCAAGAGAAATTAGTATTAAAGAACATAAATAATACATTTTAATATTGCATCTGTAGTAACAAACAAATAGTATACATGAGGTTGGGTTCTTTAGAGCTGTGAGTATAATTCTTATCAGCACTAAATAATACTAAGCAAAGTCAAATAATATTAAGTTTCTGAAAGGCACAGCAGGGTAGATAAATGTTATATAAATCTTTTTGCAATGACATGTTTTATGACTTTAGCTCTTAGGCTCCTATTTCTAGTCTTTGTCCAATGTGTGATGTGCTGTTACTTGCCTACAGCTTCACTGCACTTAGCCAGCAGATCAAACTGGACAGACAACTGTAGTTCTTGCCTTTTGGAGACTATGACCACTGATGAAAGCAAGCTGTGTCTCTCTAGTTGCTGGGGTGCACCATAGTGCACCTCTGGGAACTGGAGTGTCCAGATCAAGCCACTGCTCAAATTATGCACCGTTTGGGTTTTTTTTTTTTTTCTGTCTTGTTCTTGGATTGCTTTTACATGGAAACTCTAGCATTAGATGTGAGGAGAGAACAGCGCCTTCCACCAGCATGATGCCTTAATGTAGTATCAGGATACAGCTGGGAGATACATTACTCAGGAACTTGAAAATGCCCCAGTTTTGGTAGCTACAGTAACCAGTTTTCTTGAATGAACAGTTTAAAAATGGAAGTAAAACACCAAGAGGAAAAAAATTTTAGAACAATAAGCCCTCTCCATGCCTTCCTTATCAAAAATCCCATAATCTCAAACTGTGGATTGGACAGGTCTATTTTGCACACATACCACAAAAAGGGACTATGTCCAAACACCTCTCAAGAAATTCCTGCCTCCCCTCTGGAGAGATAATTTCTATTTGGTCATTAATCCTTGGTGGTCCCCTATACCCAGGCTAGTAAAAAATAATGTTGATTGCCTTGGAGTCAGGAGTTTGCATCCTCACAGTTTATAGGTTGTCTATTGTCCCTTCACAGTGTATTGGCATTTACTACAGACTCCATATCTTATGTCACACCATTCTTCATTCTTCCTGATTGTTTCTCTTATAGCTGCAGTCAGGATAAGCTGGCATGTTCACACAATAATTATTGAATAGCCAGGTCACACGAAATATTCATAAACCATTGCAAAACAGCCCCATCAACCATCACACTGATGTTAAAAAAAATGTATCCTGAAAAATAATTACCAATTTTTATGTTGCTATCTCCCTAGATAGCCGTGTTTCCTTCTTTCCTTGCTCTACTGTGTTTGCTTCCCATTTAACAAGTTATGTAAAAAAGTTTTAGCAATTCATCTGATGGCTGAGCTGTAGTTATTTATAATTATGGAATATTCTTGGGTGTTTGTTTAAAGCGTGCTGGAGAGCTGCTGGTTTTGTTTTTTTCTGGTAGGCGGCTCATTACTTCATAAATCTGTGACTGAATGGGAATTGTGGCTGGGGAGCAACTGTGCTGCTTCATGCATCATGACCAAGTGTGTGTGGGAGTCAGGAACAGCACCTCTCTGGACCAGCTGCTCCATCCATCTGCAGCTGGGTCTAGGTACAGTGATCTACGGTCAAGATCTGCACTGGGAGTATTTTTATAGCTGTTTTATAGCAGCTGGTGTGAATGGCAGTAGAAAAATGAACGATCAACTTCCTAACCATCAGGAACAAACTAAGAAAGAAAAATAAGCATAAAAACTAGCACATTTTTGTTAGTATTATAAAGACACTCTTTGAAGTTCAGTTTCTCAGAAGAGCTACTGTAAGCCTACATATTTATTGGTTTGTCACTCAGCTGAAAATTTGCTTTATACCAAAACTTGGCACAAAAATATATTTGAGTGGTAAATGATGTTCATAATTTCAGATACTTTTATGTCCTCTTAAAGCTGAAAAATAACTATTTAAAAAGGAAATGTTACTTGAAGCTAGTCTGGTTTTGCCACTTTTATGGAGAAAAAATAAGGGTACATGACCAAATTGAGTTATCTTTAAAATCAGGTAGGGTGGGATTGCTTGTTGAATATTGAGTTTATACTTTCGGTCCGTGTGGAATCCAGCCTATGTTAGCAACAGCTAAAGTTGTATTAATAAAAGGGCCAAATTCGGCTTGCTATACATTTAACAGAATGAATGATTTTTCTGTATTATCCTAGTTTCACCAAAATATAAGGAGAAATATTTTTGTACAGCTCTGGCTTTTAATTTTGGATTTAAATAATCATGAGGGATCTCAGCACATTTTAGATTATATCTGCAGCTTTCCTGGAGGAGGCTCTGTATGATGTAGCTCTGCAGCTCCTGCCAGAGGAAGTATTGCCATCACATATAAGTCTCCCTTGTAATACATCCACCACGGCATAATGCAACATGACACAGAAAGTGAGACTGATGGCTTTTTGTCAGAGTTCTTTTTAAAATTAGCTCAGTGATTATTTAAATTTCCATTACAGAAAACAGAGAGAGTGGACAAAGAAGTGAAAGGCTGGTGCTTCCACGAGTGATGTCTGGGAAGAGGATTCTTGGCACCTTCTGGGTAGAGTTCCCTTCCATGGAGGAAGGGGAGAAGCATTTCTCTGTCTTTCAGAGACTACCTTCTCTTCAGAAATCTCCATAAAAATTCTTCAGAAAAAGAATGTCTTGAATATAACAACTTGCACCCAATTCTCAAAATACATTTGTTAAGAAGATAATTCCTAGAGAGGAAAGTCTCTTCAGTCAGTGGTGTTTTCCTTGAAATGACATGCTGAACAGAGTGTTTCAGAGCACTACTGCTGTGCTCAGCTTGTCTTTCAGAAAAGAATTCCCTGCCCATGAACAATAGTCACGTAATAGCCAAGTCCTCATGTGTCCGTTCTCAGTTGTGCATTGTGTCAACGGAGAACTGAAATTCTCACAGCACTGGCAATCCCCACAGTGTCACAGTATGCTTCTTACCACACTGGATTTAGCACGGGTCATTTCATGGAATGACCTTCCTAAAATATTCACAACGTATTACTGTTTCTAAACCTCCCATGTAGACATGCTTACTCCCTTACTCATTCCTTTGCTCTGGTTTAGAGAAACAAAGATGTGTTAGGTGGGCTGGTCAAGCATCAGAGTCACTATTTTGTTCACATAAAAAATAAATTCAAAACTCCTGTTTACTTCTTGGGCAGAATTTTTCCTGAACGTGACTGTAGAAAGGTAATGGACACAGTTTGATCAGAAACAGGGGTGAGATGGACATACCAAAGTAGGAAGTGTCTTGGGGAAGTCTCTCGGACTCTGTCAGAATCTGACCTACCTGAGCCTTTTGCATGGTTCTGGTTTACATTAAGTCTTCCAGCTTCTAAACTTAGCTGAAACTTTGATGCTCTTTAAGAGGATAAACATTTTGCTAACATTTATACCACTTGTGTCTGCCCTATTTCTTCAGGAAAAGCTTTATCCAAAGTATAACTTTTCTTCTCCCCTTCAGAAAAAAAAAAATGATTTGTTCAAATTGCACTTATATCATTTAGAAATAAATTAGTAGTTACATTTCATACTGAGTATTTTACATCAGTCTAATGAAACAATGCTGCAATCAAAATAGAATAGCATAAAACATTCAGAAAAGCTCATTAAAGGCACATTGTATTAATACCTAATATAGGCAAGCAACATAGTGCACAGTACCTGGGAAAGGTGGTTATTCTGGGAACATTCATAGGTTGGCTTTGAGAATTCAGGCCACATAGTGAACTGCTCTGGGCAGAGCTGAATCCTTTTGCACCAGCTGAGCTTCTATCCCTTTCTGTTCAGAGTGTTTTAATCCCTGTATGATGGCAATCTGGCTGCTAAAATTACCAAGAAGGTGTGTGTGGGGGGGGGAGTGGCAGGGGAGAGAAGCTGGGCATAGTCACCCTTTAATCACAGCCCCTCTCAGGCACTGATAAGAAAATGGTAGAATCAAAATTATAGCTCAAAATTTGGAACAATCATTTCAGCATAAAAGTTAGAGAAGAGCATCCATGAGATATGAAAGAGTCTAATCTGAAAAAATCAGCTGCTCTTTCATGGCCATGCACAGCTTAGAGCTAAAAAATTAGAAAATGCTACTGTATATTCGATGGGAAAACAGGTCTCTTTAGTGTTTTCCAGTCAGCAGTGACAGTCTGTCTTCCCTGAGCTTGGTGCAGAGGGTCAATTTGAATCCTCTGAAGTGCCAAGAGCTCCATCTGCTCTTCCATCTGAAATGGGAATATTTTTGCTCTTTTTTTTTAATCTTGATTTGGTCTTTCGGTGTTTGTGTTAGAACACACAGCCCAGATGCCAATAATGAGGAAAATATATTAAGTGATAAGGGAGAAAACAGAGAAATTAAAATGAACGAGGTAGGAAAATTGTAAATGGAAAATGGGAGCTGATTGCAATATCCAGCCCAGGTGTAGCTGTGAATTAAAGTGCTTTCCTGAGAGATTCCAACAGATATATCCCATAATCCTACACATCTGGGAAAGTGTTGGTCAAGACAGTCCTGGAAGTTGTGCCAAAAACACCTTAAAGATATTCCACACAAAGATCCAGCTTGCTATATACTCCAGCTGCTGTTTATTAGTGATGCTCATATTTTATGTATGCTAGCACACAGGAATTCTGTTACAGACAAAACTGTATATATAGATTTAAATCCATTGATTGTATATTCCACTTAGGCTTTATTGAAGCATTTTTCTGCATGCAACCACAGAGCTACAGTTTCTTTAGTTGAAACTGAAACATGTATATACCTACACACACATATACATACAAAGGAATGCTTTAATTTTCCTTAAAACAAATTTAAAAATGTCAGTGCTTCTCCTGAGGAAAAGAAAAAAACCAAACCATAGGGATCTTTCACTTCTCTATTTGCTTTGTTTTCACAGACACCTTGAGCTTTTCTAAATCCAGTGAATTTGAAAAGTCACTGTTCTGAGGTTGAGAAATCAACTTTAGCAATTGTGCTAATGCATGAACCAGTTTTCAGTGCTGGAGAATTATTTGACTATTTTTGTTCTATACAAGAAGACCATGACCAAAAGACATCAGAAAACATGCTCATATTAAACCAAGTTCTTTTTTGGGGAAAAAAAAAGTCTTAGCCATGCAGCAACTGATAAATATGAGTTAATACTTGTGAAGATGTTACTTTTCTCTCTTCCTCCTTTCTCCTTTCCTTTCCTTTCCTTTCCTTTCCTTTCCTTTCCTTTCCTTTCCTTTCCTTTCCTTTCCTTTCCTTTCCTTTCCTTTCCTTTCCTTTCCTTTCCTTTCCTTTCCTTTCCTTTCCTTTCCTTCCCTTCCCTTCCCTTCCCTTCCCTTCCCTTCCCTTTCCCTTCCCTTCCCTTTCCCTTTCCCATCCCCCTTTGCCTTCCACTTCCCCTTTTCATATCTCTTTCCCTTTCCCTTTCCCTTTCCCTTTCCCTTTCCCTTTCCCTTTCCCTTTCCCTTTTCCTTTCCTTTCCTTTCCCTTTCTCTTTCTCTTTCCCTTTCTCTTTCTCTTTCCCTTTCCCCTTTTTTTTCTCTTCCAAGTTAGCAGGTGGTGAAAAGTTCCAGATGCTGGTCGTTTTAAGACAATCCTTACTATGAAAATGATTCTCTTATACCTTTGAGCTATTAACAACTTTGCTTTCAACACCAGGTGTCACTGCAGTGATAGAAAATCTTAAAGTTTTTTGTAGAATTGGTGAACAAAGCAAGATTTGCTATTCAATATAAGAAAATAATTCCAGACATAGGGTGGCAATGGAAACAAAATAAGTTTGTGGAACTCCATAAAATAGGGTAGCTGGCATAAGCATACACCTTTGAAAGCAAAGCTGGAGATAATATAGTTTTAACTGTAATATACCATTGATACAATACTGTGGAACTAAATTAACCAATTTCTATACTTAATAATTGCCCATAGTGTTACAAAGCTACTTTTAAACAGCATCCATTATAAAGTAATGCAAGCTTAGGTAGGTAAGTTCATCAAACTAAAAAATGTCAACACTTTACTGAAACTGAACTTGCTGTAAAATAAGAACAATTCTACTGAACTTATCAATATTTTGCGGGTACAAATTAAATTCACCAGTAGATATCAAATACATTCTGACTAGCTTTGAAAGCAATATTTCACAGTGGTGTTTCACAGAGATTACTTCAACATGTCAGAGAGGTTACAATGAATTTTAACAACACTAATCTGTTACATTTTGCATTGAATTTATTTGCTATTTTTACCACTTTCATGGTGTTTTGAAAAAGGTTTAGAATCTTTAAAAACAGGAATAATATTCAGAAATATTTTTCACAGAAAATTATTTCTATTTTTAGACCAGGTCTGGAAATAACAACAAAAAGATTCACAGAACAAACACTTGCCTGTTTTGACTGTTCTGGTAATTCTGATGCCTGAAGGGAAATAAGGGTGTTATAAAAGTAAGGTTGCACTGCTGTCTATTTAAAAATATAGTAAGTGTTTCGAGGTAACAAGTAAGAAATAAAAACATGACTTTTAATAATGAAGCAGAAGGAAAAGATAAAAATAGAGAAAAAAGAGATTAGAGGGAAATAAAACATGAGTGAAGGAGTAAAGGTTGAGCCTGGAAAAGGGGGGAGGAAAGGTGTTGTACCAAAGTTCGTCTTTTTGTTTCTCACTACGTGAATCCATTGTAACTGGCAATAAATTAAATTAATTTTCTCCTAGAAGAGTTTGTTTTGTCCACCACAGTAATGGGTAAGTGATCTCCCTGACTTTATCTCAACCCACAAGCTTTCTCATCCTATTTTCGCCCCCATCCTGCTAAGGAAGGGGAGTGAGGGAGCAGCTGGGTGGGTGTTTGGCCCTTAGCCAAGGCTAATCCACTGCATATCTAAAGGTGCACTAGTATCAGTAGTCTATTGCTTTTGCTAAAGTGCTAAAGCCCTTTGTTCTTTCCTTCCTCAATACGCTTTTTATTTACTTACAGACGGAAAGCTGTCTTCAATAAAAGGATGTACCTTCATCCAATTGCCTTGGCATAACATGGTCATGGTACTGAAAGTGGCTAAAGTAATTTGATTAGCTGTTCTTTGGTTTTCCATGAGAGGAAAACCCTAGGGTGTTTACATCGTAATAAATACAGTATATTAAAATTTTAACATTAGTTGAATGGCATATCCATTAAAGCAATCTGAAAACTTTTGAAGTCACTCTGTTAATTGTCCTGAAGGTCATTCAATGAAACATAGCTAGGAAATATAACGTGACAATTTTTGCCAGGGTCTTGAATAAATCTGTTCTTTTCAATCACTATCTTCACTCTTCCATTTTCTCAAAAGGGCTGTGAAGTTGAATTAATCTTTGATTCTCTGGACATGAAACCCCATAATTGTTTAATATCTCTCAGCACGAAAGAGGGACACTTAGTGCTGCTATACAGCAACAACTGTAAAGCAAATTGATGGAAATATTTTTTCGTGCATTTTAAAATGATGGAACTTGTAGCCATAGGCTGTTAAGAAGCCAAAGGTATGAATGGGTTCCTAAAGAGACAAGATAAATTCATGGAGGAGAAATCTGGTCATGGTCAGGAAATAAAAGGTCTGAAATATAAACTCTGCCTTGAGAACTTTATATTCTGAAGATTGTGCCAATGTTCATATATAGTTCAGTCCATGCCTTGGTGTCTTATCCTTTCTAGATGTCCATGAACAGGTCCTGATGGAATCAGAACTACCTCAACTGGAGTTAGGCTCTTTCTTTATATTCCAGTGTCATTAACTCTTGAGCCACAGTAAACACAAGTGTTCCTACCTACCAATCTATAGAATGCCTGGTGGAAATTTTGTGAAAGTAGAAATGATAAGAGCAGAATTAAAATATGAGTGCATGAACAAATATAAGTGTCTTACTAAGCTACCGTTGATTAGCTCGGTCACCCTAAATCTTACTGCATATACTTTTTGGCTGAGTTGATTGCATAGCTAGGTTGTTTAGCTTAAACCAAAATAAGCAACCATATTTTGCCTTACAAATGGGTCAGGGTAAGAATACACACTGCAACAGTTTGATGACTCAGCTGATGGGCCGTAACTATTATAGCTGTCTGAAGCTGAGCGTGAATGACGAGGTACCTGCACTACAGCAAAGGTGTTCATTGGTTAGTTGGTGTGATACTCATCTACCAAGACCTAATCTATTCAGTGTTTTCACCTTAAACCACAAGCAAGGCAGGACTCAGAGCAGTACTTAAGTGATGAACTACACTTACACTCTGGGGTTTGCTCTGTACCCCTGATGTCCCAATTGTGCAGCCCAGGTATGACAGGCAAAATGATGCTGCTATCTGGGCAGTCACATAAAAACTAGGACCTGCCAGGGGGCTGGCAAATGACGATCTCAAAAACTCTGGTGTTTTCCAGAGGCAAAACCAAGTCTTGATTTACTGTTTCTGTGGTCTTATTTTAGGGTCCAAATACATTCTTCTTTAACATGGTATGCTTCTCACATACATGTCTTCCTAATTTTGAAATAAGTTTTCCTGATAAGTTACAGAAACTCTTCTAACTCTTCTATGTGTACTTTCTTCTGTTAATATTTAGTCAGGCTGTAGTTAGAAAGGAATGGAATTTTGGATTTTCACAGAGACAGTAGCTAAATCAAGCTAACATTGTGTTCTCTTTTAATACTTTGAATATTTATGCAAGTTTGGGACAGATTTTTCTTTTCTACTTTGTATATAATAATAAGTGAAAAATTATATATCATCTTGACATGTCAGATTCCTGAACCCACCTTCCTCCCCATGTCTGAAAATGCTTGGAAATTTGGAAACCTCTGAGTAAAAAAAAACTTGTCAAAAAGTATATTTTCCCATACAACTTGAACAAAAAAAAAAAGTGTTTCTGTTTCCAGGAAAAGCTCTGTGAGCTTAAGGTACCTGAGAAACTAAAAATTTTCAATAAACATATATATACAACACTCCTGTCAAATAAGAAAATACTGTAATCCACGTTTAACAGATAATATATGAAGGTAAAAGGAGGTGGAAAGTCAGCTTTTCAAAGAAATGTTGACCTAATGAATTTTCCTGACTTTGGAAAAACTACACAAACTAAATCTTGGAGACATGCTCATTTTCTAATGAAAATGTTTACAAATTAAGGAAAAGTCTGCCTTTGGAAAGCTTCCTAGTATCCCACCTGATGTATATTCTTAGAAGGGATGTGAAGCCATATATTTTAGACTGGCAAAACTATGATTTTGCTGGCTGAGTTTGTGCCCTCTTCCCTAAATTAAAGACGCTATCTGGGCACAGGCAAAGTTTTCCTAGAAAATCATGTCTACGCTAGCAGTTTGTGTTGCCATAGTTCTGACAATCATACTTTGTCACAACACCTAACTGACTATGGCAAGCCAGAATTTATGTGCAGACCTGGCCTCTACGTCAATGTCTAGACCTGATATACCACAGTATGGCCAGGGAAATATCTGACTGAATTCCTGATCCAGAGTAATTTCTGCAGTGGGCTAAGAGCATATCAAATTGTGAGCACTGCTGTGTACCCCTGTTGGAATATTGGCTTTGTGGATGCATTAATTTAAACACACGGAGGATCCAGCAGGCTGTATTCCAGGCAAATGTTTTTTCTCGGAAAAAGAGTTTGACAACTCCTTGAAAGACCAAGACCTACCTAGGCTTTCAGCATGGGTCAACAAATGGTCGATTCTTAACCATTCACACATCCCCACAGAAGGTAAGCTCTGCCGTATGGGAACCCACAACAGATAGGTAAGTTTTAATGATGGATATATAATTTCATCATCTAGGTATCCTGCGTAAAGGTAGAAGTCCCATTTAAAGCTGTTTAGGCTTTTCTTTTATACCTGGATATCTACCTGGCATGGCTGTCTAAAGGATGAACTTGCAGAAGAATTTTGGCCAATGGAGAAACATCTGTGAATGTTGGGCAGAAATGGGGGGTAAGCCTCAATGATGAGATGAAGTTTTGAAATAATTTGAAGGTCTTCTGTTATTTCAATGACCAGGACTGTTGTATGGCACTATCTCATCATTGGAGGAAATATATCAGAAAAAAGCAAACCTAGAAACGTACAATAAAATTCTTAGAAAATCTGGTTAGGCACTATCAGAACCAGTTGGTTTGAAATCATGTCAGACTTGACAAGAGCCATTGGCATAATTTGTAACAATAGCCTTTACTTTTATAAGGTTGACTTTCTGAACAATATCACCTCTGGAGAGGCGCTGAACTGTGTTGCATTTCTGAAGTATGCTATCTGTAAGATATTTTTTGCATACCCACTTCAAAAAAACCTTCATTCTGCTACAGTCTTAGCAATGTGCATAAAACAGTGACGTCAGACGCATACTCATGTATCTGCAACAAAACCTATTTCTCCCTAAAATATGCATATCGTTTTTTGAAACATTTGTCTTAATTTTGCCTTTTGATGATTGCCATGCAAAGGTGCAAAAGCACCCATAACAAACCGCTCTGCCCTTAGAAATTCAAATTCTGCTGTTGTTTTTCTCCATGTAATTTTTATCATGAAGAGTGAGCTTTGGCATGGGTCACCAAGATAAATTCTTTGCATCTGTTCTCAGGCACAGTTGTACTCACAAGTTATTCCTATACAGCTAAAAAATTTTGGTCAGGGGCAGACTCCTAACAGTGAGATCCATAGCACTTCTCCTCCAGCTAATCTCTGTTACCTGTGAAAACAAAACAACCCTGTACAAACTTCCCATGGCCTGGTCCCTGATACCTCCACTGTCAGCAGCATGCGATTTGGCTCCCATCAAAGTTGTGCTATGGGTAATACTAGCAATTTAATGGTATGGGCAGATCAGTGGGTGGGCCCCAGTTTGGGTAGGTGAAGCCACAAAGCCCCATATCCTTCAGCTGGTCATATGCAGTAACGCAGAATTTTGCCCTGTTGAACTCGTAAATACAAGTGGGGGTTGCTAGTTCGGGTCTCAGGTTGGTTGCTGAACTGACACTACCCTGTAGGAGCACCTCAGAGCAGACAGTGCCAGCAATGCCACTCTTGTGATGGTCCCTCAGCAGCAGCGCTCACCACAGCATTCCCCAGTCCTTTGTCTAATGAGAGCCTTTCAGTGGCAGGTTCTGTTTCTGCTGTGGAGGAGCGATCCATTTTACATGGCCTTGTAAAGAATGATTTGGTTTAGAAAAGAAAACAGATGTTATGATCCATTCCATCATTCCTTCTCTGTACTTAAGGCTCACCAGCCCAAAAAGCTAAAATGGACAAGGATAGCCTCTGGAAATCACAGTGCATGGCACAAAGAAGTGTGCAGCACTTAGTCTTTTTGGGGTGTGTTTACTGCAATGTAACAGTAATCCTTACTCTACTAAGGAAATAACCACAGCTATTTTAAATGTTAGTGTTATTGTTTGCTGTCATTTGGTGTATTTTGTTTGTCATCATTCATTTAAATATTGGTGGTTTTGTTTCCTATCTTAGCTGACTTTAGGCATAGGAAAATAAGGCAGTTATGTAGGACAACAGACGGCAAAATACAGGGGCCCTGCTGCCTGTTTTACTTGGGAAAGCCAGGTTAGCAACACCTTCAGCACGTTGCACCACTTCACACAATAACCTCTGCCAACCAACCCAGGAATTTCAGAAGTAATTCTCCTTCCCAATTCTTTCCTACATTTTACCTTTCTTTCACTTAGCAGGGTGCGGGTGGCTATATCCCCTCTCACCCTTCAGGTAGCAAATTTCATTTTGACTGCATTTCTAGCTTTCTACCCTAAACCTAAATATAAATGGCATGTATTAGATCTCAGTTCAAATTCAGTTAACTGATTCTGCAAACCAATATTCTTAGTTTCCTTATCTATTTTGTTTTCCTTTGCTTTGTTCTGAGGATTGCTACAAAAGTACATTGATAAACAGGTCAAAAAAGAATTAATGCTCATGTACTGCATAGGAGTATTGAGACCTACCACTCCAGAGAGAATATCTTAGATATGGAAGGAAGTGATATGTAGCCAGCAGTATTTCACACTCTTCGCTCATCTAAACTGCCCAGAGAATCATGTTTTATAGGAGCAATAAAACAAATGGAATGGTGAAAGATGAGGCAAATGATCTGGTTAATGTATATTGTTTAGCCTTTTATAAATGTTGTAACTATCAAGAGACATTGCATCATCCATAAAAGAAGCATCCTATTTAAAAAATTTATTTAGTATACAATAGTGCTTGATTTTAGTCCAGGCAGAACATACTCTGTAGCTTATTATTATGTTTTCATATTCTTTAAATGTCCATCATGTTAGCAAGAATCATATATGTAAGGCTTAGGTACAGGCCATCTTTTCCCATTATTTACACCACAAACTCACTCCTAATACTGGTGAAACAGAGATTGAAAGTACATAAAACTGGGAATAATGTGGTGTTCCCTACACCTTCTTTCTTCCTATAATTCTGTCATCTGCATACTGGTTGTTGGTTTCAGTCATCAGAAGCTTACAGATATTGAGGACATGGTTTCAGTCCATTTTACCGGAAGTGTGGAAAACTGCTTCTGGATGGTCCTGAAAGCTCAGGCAGATGAGCTTTCAAACTCCCTTGGAGCACAGTGCCTACAGGCAGTGGCTGAGGGAGTTATTATCTTGCCTATCACTCTTCTGAATCACCTTTGATCTGTCATTCCCATACTATGTACCATGCACATTTCTCACTGTCACATAGGTGGATTCCTTTGAAGTGGAGTCTCCCTTGGCAGCTGCCATCCACCAGGACAAGAGAATTTCATTTTGCAAAAACTGGAGAAGTAACAGTCCATTGGATCTGAATATTAATTATTTCTGGAGACTGTAACAGCATATACAATGATCATTAAATAAATCCAGATACCAAATGAGTGCTTATATTTTTACAATAGATGTTTCACAGGAATTAACATTTCCATAACTCATATGGCACTATTCAGTATTCCCTAAGGACCTGATGTTTTGCTAATAAATAGAATTGGTCAGAAATTTTCTGCTGAAGCAAAGTTTGCTGAAAAATGCCAGTTGGTTGAGTGTGAAATGTTTCATTCAAAACAGCTTGGGTTTGATAAAGTTTTGCTGAATCCAAGGCAAGATTCCAAGAGAAACTGTGTTTCTGGCAGGCCTACCCTAGTCCTGGGAACTCTGTAAGCTACAGTATGGCCAGCCTAAAGGCAGGAGTCCCAAATGGGTCTGCGTCATGGCTAGGGATGCTGGAAAACTTCAGGGCCCCCCAGTAGAAATGAGCCTGGATATGCTCCAGACAGAGATGAGCCTGGATTTGTCCCAGCTGGGGAACTCCCTAAAGCTACCAGAATTAGTTACAGGATTTGGAAAGTCTCTATAAGTTTGAAATTTAGAAAATTTCCACTATGGATTATAACAAAAATAAAGGTAAGGTTCCTCCTTTCTAAACACTCCTATTGATAGGTGTGTTATAAGTAACTAGAAGGAACACAAAGTTTAAGCTTACTGGTCAAATCTTCATTAGTCTTTACTTAGTAGAGGAATGGGCTCTAAGCATTGTAAAACTAAATCAGCATAGTTCAAAACATGGCCCATGGGTCAGATCTGGCAGAGAAATTGCTTCCATCTGGCCCAATCACCAGTCCCTGGAGTGGAGGGGGAGCGGGTGTTCAGGCAGCTGATACAGCTCAATCAGCCAAACAACTTCTGACCCTGCACATAGCCCTGTGCAGCTGTGGACCCTTTGGGTCCTCATGAAGGGTGGGAGTGAGGCTGGAGGCAGTGGGATCCTTGACGCACAGAGTTATCTCCATGGTTGCCCCTCTTGGACCATTCTGCTCTCAGCCTGTGGTAGGCCTTTTCATGGATGCTTTCAGCTCAGAGTGATGTGCTGCTGCTCCCCTTCCTACCTGACATGTCTCCTGTCCAACAGCTGAAAACAAGGTTCACGGGAAAACACTGGGCTTTACCATATTTTGAACTAAAATTATGAGTGTCAGATTGTTTCCATGGGACATCGTAGGTTACTGAACTCACGAATGATCCCAGTGTTGCTTTAAAATGTTCAAATCTCTTTCCAACTAGGTGACTTAAAAGTTTGTACATAAAACCTTAGCTGGACAAGTTTATATGGCTTTTGGATTATAAGTAAGTGGTCTTATTGTCAGTGTGTGTCCCAGTTATAACAATTGCATTAAAAATGCCATCCAGTAACACATTGGTTGGATACTACATTGATTTTAGTGACAGCTGCTCCCCTACCTTGGAGGCACAATTCCCTACTTCATCCCTGTATTGCCACACTTTATGGAGGACGGAGCAGGCCGGCATGTAGTTATCAATTAAAGAATTCAACATTAGAGCAGCTCAGTGAGGTTAGTGGGGATGGAGGCACTAGGTAGGAATAATTCCTTGTGTAGCCTTCTGTCCCTTTCAGGTCTTTTGGTGGTGGGGTAAGAAGCTGCTCTGTGAAGCTTCAGGTCTTTACCCTGGATGGAGAGCAGGAATAGGTCTGAAGAAATTGCACCACCCCTTAGGCTAGAAGTAGTCCTTAATGGTTTTATTTCCTAGGTAAGAGGTTGAAGATGGTACCAGAATTTGTTGAAGTCTTGGGAGAAGGCAGGAGGTGACAGACGATCTAAGCAGAAACAAATCTAATGGTCCTTTGAGATGAACCAGGCTCAAAAGAAAAAGCTAGAAAAGGGACAGTTGAGTGCATGCTGGAACTGAGGCACATGGAGAGGAGGGATGGGATGATGTGTAGAGCTTGAGGAAGGGAATATTGAGGCGATATTGCTGAGGTAGAGAGTGGAAGACCAGAAGAGCTGGCCATGGAGTTGTTTGGATTCTTGATCATGGAGTACAAGAAAGAATACTACTCCTAAAATCAGAGCTACCAATAGTCAGCAGGACCCTGCACCTTTGCTAGCTTTTTTTTTTATTCCATTAATCATAACGGCATCCAGAGTGGAAACGTCCACTGAGAGTTCACTGGGCTGCAGTGAGAGTATGTTTCTCGTTTTACAGGAACAGGAAACCACAAAGGGTACCCTTTCAGCCACACCACTTGGTAAGGCAAGGACAGAGCAGCTAAGCCTCAACAGATCTTTGAAGAAATTGTTCATGTATTAAGTTTACAGAATAGGAAATGTCAGCCTTTTTCTTGCTGACATGTCCATACTTGCTTGTCCACCCACACAGGGACCGTGCATAATCTGGCTCCTACACATTAATTTTTATTTCCATGATTCCTTCCTGTCTTCTTTCTGGGTTTTGTTCTGCAACTTTTTTTTTTTTTTTCAGAATTGGTCAATGCCAAGCCCAGTGTTTCTTGGAAGGGTTCCTTTGGTGAGAGGTATCTCAAAGCAGCTGTTGTCCATCCCTCATGATTCCTTCAGGAGTACTGTCCTGTGGTTATTAACTGCCTCCCAGAAATGTGATTGCTCAGTCTTTTTTTTTCTCCACTACTCAGAGATTGTAAGGCAAAATTTCCAAGGTATTGAGAAAAGGGTTTCCTTTTGTAACAAAACAGTTTGTACAATTAAATAAAAAGGATGTGGAAGTCAACACCAAGAATCATTTACCTCTCTAAAAGCCAGCTAATATATAGTAATATTTCAATGTGTTAATGGATTGGATATTGATGACCTATTTGCCTGTTTAAATAGGGAATATTTTAGGTAAAGGGAGTGCCCAATTCCAGCATGGAATGCGTTCTGGAAGATCATGATCTCATGAATCCTACTGGCCTGAAACGAATCTACGAATGGCAGCACTGGAATGTATAGAGCCCAGGATCATATGGTAATTCAGTTTGGAAGGAACCTCAGGAAGTTTGTAAGAAGATGGTTGCTTTCTCTTCAAAACATTGCAGAATTTAATTCTTCTTGGACAAGTTCCTGAGCAGATTTGTCTGTGTACAAAGTGTCAAGTGCAGCTGAAGGACGAGAATCAACAGACACAAGGTGCAACACAATACATGGAAACATTTTTAAGGTGGTCAAATACTGGAAAAGGAACTCAGAAAAGCTGAGAAAACTTTGTCCTTGGAGATACTCAAAACCTGACTGGGGAAGGCCCCAAGCTGTTGGACCTGCTTTGAGCGTGTGGTTAAACTAGAGACATCTGGAGGTTCCTTCCATCCTGCTTAGTTCTGCAATTCTGAGACTGCTTGGAGACATCTCTCCTCCATCAACGTATTTACTTAAACAGTAATTAGTTAAAAGATGCATAAACAAAAATAACATAATGTGAAGAACGATGTTGCCAAATTGCAACACATCAGTGAGCAACACCTCATCAGGAGTAGAAAATATGATTAAGAAGTGCTTACACTGACAAGGTGACAAAAAAAAAGTAGTCAACATCTTTGGACTGTCATACTCTGTCATTCAAGAATGTGACCAATAATCCCTGTTAGCACCTGTCTGTTTGCGGAAGTGTGTATTCACTATAGTGCTGTAACTGTTTCCATAACAAGCACACAAAATCATGAAGTAGCAAAAAATCACTGTTTCATAAAGTCAGTAGAACCACTAAATCACTTTGGAGAGAAAACAGACATGCAAAAAGAGAAAGTCATAGTAGAGCAGTTAAAGTATTTAGTTCTATTAGTTCACCACAAAGGGTGATGGTGAAATATTTACCAGGGGGATACTTCTTCCTGATAACAAAGATGAGATGTCTTCAGAAGACAAGGTGTCAAAGGCAGAAGTTAGAACAAGATGATAGTTTAAATCTCAGTAGGTCATCTAGAGATCTTCATGAATTTAAGAGTGTAGTTGCAACCGAACTACTAGTACATATGTAATCTCTCATTACATGAGATGCTATACTGGAGGGAGCATTTCCCTCCTATACTGGGAGGGAGAAAGTGTTTGACTTCTGCTAAAGAAGTGTTAAGGGCGAGCTGCAGATTTATATACCATTCAGGTTTTTTTCATGGTCAGTAAAATAATCCAGAAAAAAATAAAATTGTAGAACACTATCAGAGCATAAGATGTCTGTGATATGACCAGGCTTTAGTCTGTATTTTTGTGAACAATTCTGCTGAAAAAAAATGAGGATTTTAATGACTGTTCTATTAACAGAGCCGCACAGTACACAGACCCTTTATAGTATATAGTGGATATTTTCATGGTAAGACAATGTCAAACTTCTACATCAAAACTCATGAAATAAAAAGTTTAATATTTGGATTTTGTTTGGAATGGCTTAGAGCTAAAAATCAACAGGAGGCAAATATTTCATTTTTTTAACAGCAAAGTTGCCCTTTGAATAAGGAGGAATATTTACTATTTCATATATGAAATCTATGTGATATTAAACACAAATCTAGCATGCCAAACAAGTTCCTTTCTCTTCTGCTGTTTGTTCATAAGATTTCCTTAAATGACCCCCAAAGGGACCTGAGAACAGCCCTTTAATTGCTAGTGAATTTCATATATTTAGTACATTTAGTACATTTAGGCAAAGAACTGCATGATGGAGAGAAGACGGAGAAGCCCTAATGGTTACATAGATCTTAGATGAAGCAGCACTCTTGAATACAGTGTATCTGCACTCACTCAGACCAGCTTAATATGAGACCCTAATGCAAGGAGGTATCTTCAGGGTGAACACTTGTATGGCTAAGTTGGGAGTGTTGAAGAGCAGCACAGCCATGCAGCACTGCATAATATGCCAGTAAGAGCTTATGGGAATACACTGTTCAGTTTTGGTGTTCATAGTGCTGAGAAAGTGATGTAAAGTTAAGTCAGAAGGAGCTGCAGAGACCTAGGAACACTGCTTATGATGAGAAATTGAAGGGATCACCCTACTGAATCTACTCTAGAGGAGGTTCAGAGATCACTTGATTTCAATGTATAAGTGTCCCCTGTGATGAAAATGGTAGCAGATGCCTCTCTACTGTTTACAGAAAAATATGTAACAATATGTGCTGGGTGTCATCTGAAATTTAGATTAAAATTTTACATTTTGAAATACATGTTATCTATTGGAACTACTTGTTTCAAAGTAGTTAATTTTCCATTATTAGAAGGTTTTAAATCAAAATTGGTTTCCTTTGATCTATACATAGTATAGATCAAACAGAAGATAAGGGCCCGGGTCAGAAATTATTTCATTAAACCTGGTGAGTTTCTCTGTCCAGCCAGTGCAGTTTATTCCCCCAGAGTTACCACATCTGTTCGTCAGACCTGCCTCCATCTCAGCCAGCACCTATCCACCCTCTGTCCAGATTCCAGTCCCAGTCACCTTCTAAAAACCTTGGCTGGTCAGTTCACAACTTCCCTTCCCTGAGTCAGTCTAGCCAGCTTTCATGTTGACTTTTTTCTCCCCCAAAACTCCCTTTAGTCCTCTTTGCATTCAGCTCAACAAGAACCACTGCCCAGGCCTAGCACAGAAGACCGCTGAAACCACAGACCATAGCCAGACCATGGGCTCCGGCACTGGCATCCAGTTCTTCATATTGTTTAATGGTTCGCATGCTCACTGGCCTATGTTTAGCTCACAACAAATAACATTTTGTCAGAGAGCCACCATACATGGTTTAGGGCACATGTTTCCAGGGTGAAAGACATAGACAAGGCCTCCCTGTTTGGAGGGGGAAGAGCATTAAATCACATGGATGCAAGCCACATGAGGCCATTTGTTCTCAGACAGAGAGCATATCCTGGATTATTTTATTTATTATTACAGTAGTAGCTGAAGAGCATGGAAGAGAGGAAACTCCCCGCTCCCTGTTTAATTCTACAGCCCTGGACCTGATCTGTCCCATCCTGTGGCAATCCAGAAACACAGCATCAGGGAAAACCCAGGATGGTGCCTACTCTGTTCTGGAAAAAACTAAACTGAATTCAGAAGCTTAATCAATATTCTCCACAGTGAATAAGTGAACTGCAACTTTGCAAGGATGATGCCAGGGTGTGCCCCAATGAAATATGTTTTCTCAGACATGTAATGAAAGCTTACCCCTGTCCAAACACTGCTGTCTACAAGATGGGGATTTTCTGAGCCAATGCATTTTCGAAAAGTTCACCAAAGCTTAACTAGTTTTTCTTTAATCCTTTCCAAAAATCTTCCTGAAAGAGTACAGAAGACATCCAATTTAGAAAACTTCATGCCCAAAGGTTAAACAACCAGACATGGGCTCTTGGTATGAGAAAGGTTAAAAAAAGTTGGTAAAAGACAGTGCTATCAACCGAGCAAGTAATTCAACAGTCCGCTGGAAAAGCTAAAAAAGAAGATATGGGTCCTCTATGACTCCATTCTTTATGATACGAGCTGGATGATGTCTTTGTTTAAAATTATTTGGACTTGAATTATTTTACCAAGGTCATTTAAAACTGACCTCAGAGTGTGGCACCGTTACTGCAGACTTGACTAAGTTGTGTTGCAGGTACTTGCAAAGTCTAGGCTAGTTATGCTGGGCCCTCTCACTTCTCCTTGGAGAAAGAGAAGTTTGTTCCTCCAGAAGATGATTTCAGGTTTCCAGCTGGAAACTAACTTTAGGTGCTCTGAATTGCCCCAAGAGGAACATACCACTCTCACATCTAAAGACTCACCTGCTTAGGTTTAGGCAGGCTTTTATGATATCCTGTCCCCAAATCCCTGTTCCACATTACTGTCCATCAGTTTGCTGTTTCTATACCTTCACCAGCATGTATATTACCTTATACTCCATAGTGGGACACATGAAGGACACAGGTTTCCAGCCTGTAATTTGAATGCTCTTTGCAGATTTCAGCACAGACCTTTCACATTGTCTGTTGCTTGTTTTGTATTAATAGCCTGTTTTGTCTTTTTTTTTTTTTTTAAATTAGAGGTGTTTTTCTGAGCCTGATGATGTGTGAAATGACATGCCATCCTGTACCATCAGCACATAAATAATTCACATCTCCACTGTACATACCACAGTAAATGTACTTACAAGAATCGAGGCTTTCAAAGCATTATTGACCTCTACGCTCTTTTTTTTTTTTTTTTCGGTAGATGAAGTTATTTTTCCTTTTATTTATAGGGCATATAAGATGCTCAGATATTACTGTAATGGCTGAGGCATCAACATAAGATAAAGGGCTAATTGTGGAGCATTAATGTTGCTCTACAGCATTGTAAAGGATGATCTGAGTTTCATTTCATTACATCTCTTATTAAGCACTGTAAGTTCCTGCCATGTCCTATGTCCCACAAGAAATGTCAGTAAGACAAATATTACCACCTGTAGTCTCACAAAGGCTGGTGTTTACTTTGCAACTGAACCATAAGCTCTAAAATGCAACCCCAATGATAATTAAAAAACCCTCACATTTTAATAAATCCCATTCACATCAGTTGAGCAAATTTATTTTATAGATAAGACAACAAACTAAGAAAATTAGATTAAAATTATTAATTTTGTTTTCTATCAATTGTCCCTGTGACAATTCCTGTGCTTCCTTTATACCTGGAACACATTAAGAATTCTTACACGCTCACAAGTATGCCTCTGACAAAGTCTATGGAAAACATGTTTAAGTAGGATCTAGGAGAAATTACTTACTGTAGCCAGTGATAAAATGTCTGCACAATTATTTAGCTGTACCATAACTCTAAAGTTACTGAGAGTTTCATTATAGAATTATCATGGTGATCTTATCCTTTCAAGGTTTGGGGTTTTTTAAAATACACTAAGACCTCTGGGAAAGTCACTAAAACCAAATCATTAATCAGCTACCCCAGACTATCCTATTCTTCCTTAGAGGGGCAAATTTTGTCCCTTGTAAGCTTGGAGAAGAAAGGTGCCTGACTTGCTGGTTAACAGGGGAAATAGCTAGTGTTAGGTACATGCTGCAGTTCTGCAAACTGTTTTGCTCTTTGCATACACCGCAAGGTATTGACAGTTCAGCTCATGACTTTTTTTCTTTTAAACAGTGCACTCAGTTTTGTCCAGTCCCTTCATTCATTATTCATGGCTAATGAAGTGTTTGCTCAAGCTGTGTCCTTCTCATCCTCCAGTCTCAGCACAAATCCTCACTGTGGGACTCTTGGGCTTATCTCTGCATGCACTGAGACCTCTTATAGACAGCTTTTCCATATGATGATTTCTGTCACTGCTTACCAAACCACTTTTATGTCCCTTGTCCATTTTGTTAAATAGAGGGTGACTCACGCAAAAGAAAATAAATACTCAATTTCAAATATAGGCAGAGTAACAGATTAATGTGATAATTTATCTTAATAACAGCCAGATGCATGCACTTTTAATCATGACTATTTGCCAGTGATGACAAAGATTGTATCATGGAAAATGAAATATTGTAGCTTAATAATTTGGCAGGCATGGAACTGAAATTTGACCCTGGACCTGACTGTGCCTGAGAAACTTCATGGTAAGTCTTGAAACTCTGTGGGACTCTGCACATGGCTCCTTGTACCTGTACCATAGCCTGTTGATGTCAATAGCCTCTCTTAATGGAGGCAACTGTACCGACATTGTTTTGCAGACTTGAAGGCATAACCAGCTTTTGCTTCAGTTTGGGTTTAATCAGTCATAAATTTTATTATAAGCCTATTTTTGTGGACATAAGGAAAAGCTAAATTCTGGTGAAAAAGAGAAAAAGTAGCAGCTTCAGGTGTTCACAGGCCAAATTTTGCTATGACATGACTCTATACCATGACAAGTAGGTCTTTGGTATTCATTACAAGGCTGAAACTGAGATGTCAGAGGGCTCACAAAAAGGAGCCAGTCCATAAGCTATCTTCCTCTCCTGCAATTTCAGTAAATTAAACAGGCTGCATGATGTGTAAGTCAGGGTGAGAATTAGGCTATGATTTTCAGTGACTCATAGATCTTTGATAATGAATAAGATTTACCTGTGGAGTACATCTGGATAAACTAAAGGCAACTAACAGGAACAAACACAATCATTTCTGAATTCTTACAAATGATGACAAGTGAAAAGTGACTTTGAATACATTTGAACTGTGTAGACCAATTTCTAGTTACTGTGAGATTGTTCTTCTGTGTCCTGTGAAGAACACACAAAAAGCATAACAAATCTAGTTTGTCTTAAATTTTTTATTGCGCTGTCCTTAATAAAAGCCGCACTACCTTTTCTTTTTGGCTGGACCTCTTTAAGCTGTAAGTTCATTAAAGGCTCTATGTTACAAGGTGCTGAAAACCTGAGAAGTCTTTGCTTCCTTCAGCTCTTTGTTTCAAAGGAAACTGCGACTGTTCAGCACCAGTCTGCTCCCTTTTGTGTGAACTGAACTCTCTGCTCAGATTTGCCAGGTAGCAAATACAGGCAGCAGTAAGCATCACTCATATTTACAGAAGCAGTGAAAATTTTGCAGCAACTATAGATCTTCTTAAGTGGGAAAACACACTAACTTATGGAAGTTCCAGTAGAAAACAGTGCATAGATTTGGGAGAAAGAATCCAATACTAAATTGTCTGATGTTTGTGAAATATAACATACAATTAACTGTTGTCACTGTGGTGTTGATGCTGCATTTGATGAGCAAAGCTTCTGAACTTGTACAATTTAATTTTACGCTTAATTTCTTGAGCTAAAGAGATAGTTGTACAAATAAACTGTTTGCATTACATCTGAAGATGCATTATTGCACTGTGTTCATGCTGTTTGTGCATTTTGTAGAGCAATTTTAAGTACTTATACATAAAGTGTTTTCCTGTGTAAATTAGATTAATCTACTGCTTGCGAAAAGTCAGTCCAGTGCTGACTACAATTACACATTTTCAGATATTTTTAAAAAATCTGTACTGCTCTATGAAACTTTAAATTCTGGATTTGAATTGAGACATAGGTTCAGTAAATTAAGTCTTTGAAAAATGCTTATTTTCACATGAAAAACACATCAAAAGCCCTTATATCACAATAATTCAGTAGCTGCTGTAGCAAAGAATTATGTGTCACAGAGAAAACTTATCTCTGCACTAAGCTGGGATACCTAACCCATCCCTTACCCCTGCAGGTGCATTTTCAATCCACTGATTTCAAGTGGAGCTTCTTCAAGGTTACAGCAAAAGAATCTTAGGAACATCTCATCTTGGCAGAACAAAAAGTGGTTAACAAAATGAGCATCAACAATTTGTTCCTGTCCTTTGCCAAGGAAAGATCCTCAGACAAGCCCTCTAACTATCTATTATTTAAAATATGCTCTGCTTTTCGGAAATCTGTACCTAAGAACAAAATCAGAGAAGATGGTTACTTTCTTACTCTACAGTCCCAATCCCAGACACAATGTAAAGTACTCCAGAGCTTCAGCTGTGGTGTTTGGGTTCTTTTTTTCAAAATTGTGTTTCGTAAAAATCTTTGTTATTATTAAAAGTGTGGAACAAAATATACATATGTATGTATGTTTAAAGCTATTTCTTTTTTCAGCTTTTTTATGTTTTCAGTTTAGGAGGTAGAAAAATCCTTTCTCTTTTCTAATTCTTTCATAAATAAGAAGCATTGTGCCCAGGAGGAATTCTATCAGTAGGAAAAAATTACACAAGCAATCAGGACTCCAGCACACTCCAAGGAGCAGCCAGCCTTTGTAGTCTGACCATGGAGCTCTGGCTCTTCAGCGGGTGTATCGGTCTAGAAAAAATTGTCACTGTACTCTGGAAATGGTCATCTCAGACCACTACAAGTAACCGTCTCTCAGATCTCTCCTGAAATGCCACCTTTTTACTACCACATTAACTCCTAATGCAGTTAAAACTTCCATGACACAAATTGAGGCAGTGATAGAAGGAACTAAGAGCAGTGGCAAACCTACTACCAGCTTTTTGTCCAGGTAACAACCACAGCCCTTCCCTCCTGCCTCCTGGCTCAGGAGCTCGGGACCAGCTTTCCTCTATCGATGCCCCTGCCTCTGTTTCTTCACGCTGTCATTCAGGTGATCCTTATCCACATTTGGAAAAGTCTGCAAAACATTTTTCACTTTTTTTATATCCATTGATAATTCACTCCAGAAGTGCACTTTGTGCAAGCTGTTTTAAGTTTCTCATTACTTATTGCTTTATAATTCAGTCAGTTTGAATTAAGTAATCAAGGAACAAAATCAATGCAAATCCAGTAGGCAAGACCAAATATCAGTAAACAGAGTCGGGACCAAAGGGAAAAGTAAAGGCTGGGAACAGAAAAAAGAAATAATAAAATACCTCAGACTAATATGTTTGTATATACATACATACTGAAATGAGAATTCAGTCATGAACAACTTGTTAATTAGAAATCCATGTTCAATCTGAAATGAGTAACAATTCATTGATCTCTACCTCAGACCCAGATTAAGGTCAATGCTGAGCTTGGTCGCCATTGTCTTCCAGTCCAGTGAGGAATCATTGTCATCACTGCCATGGGAATCAACGTCATGATATATCTGGTTATAACGCATATGTCACCTGCCTTGCACCGAGGCTGCTGTCCCCACTGGATCAAGGTAGAGCAAATGTTCCCTTTCGAGGGTGAGTATTCAGTCCCACCCAAGCTATCTGCCAAAGAATGGAAATTTCAGTCAAGCCTATTAACTATACAGGCAGTAACACAGATGTTTGCACATTGAGCAGGCTATTACTTGAGGGAGCGAGGGTGCTGGCACTCCAGTCTTTAAATTCTCCACATACAAGGAAACACCACCTGGAGCAGGAAATGATCCAGGGACAAGCAACCAAAGAGAAAAGGGTGGGTGGAAAGGAAGCGGGAGGAGATCTGTTGAAGGAAGAAATGTCTGTCATGTTCTTGCCAGCTGCTTTTTCTTTCTATTGAAATGCAGGTTTGTCTCTGTTCCTGCTCATGCTTGGGGGGTGGGTATGTGTCTGTGTAGGATCTTCAATCTGCTGCGTTTGCCCCACAGAAGGTGGGAGTCAGCCCATGAAGCTCAGCAGCTCCCAAAACCATATGGGAGGCTCGGGAGAGGACGTGAGAAAAGTATGTGGGGGCTCAACCTGAACAGGAGGTTGAGCAGTGGTATATCTATTGTAACACAGCAGCACGCATATCACGAGTCTTTATCCAATGTGCCAGAAGGCTTTTTCAGTCAGGATTACACCATCAAAGCATCTCCGTATCACTCAGTAGTGTTGATTTTGAAAAAAAATTGTGAAAATAAAACATCTGCCAGAGCAGCACATATATTGTTACAAAAAGAAAGAAAAAAACAACAACAACTTGCATTGCATGAAAATCTGGCCGTGAAGTCAAAGTCTAATCCAAATCACTCAGGAGACCATCTTTGGAATAAGGCCATCTCCGAGTTACTAGACAAAATGGATGCCGTTAGTTTCTACTGTAGCAATAATAGGGTTTGTGGCTGCAGCAGCCATGTTGCCTTTCAGTATTTTTTTCCTTTACCAAAGCCTTTCTTTAATTACAAAGCTTAAATATCCATTGTGCCCAGTGACCAAAAGCCATCTATTGTTTCCTGCCTCTTATACAGCTTAATGAGAGTTTCTGGGGTGGATATAGCCATATGTTTAGAGTTTATGTGGCAATAAAAGAGTCTGATTTCCATCATAATGCCAAATGTAAATGAAGGCTGTGGAGGACTGCACAAAGGCTAGAGAAATAGCCTGAAGTCCAGGTTACTCTGTTCCCCATTACAGGTGGGTAAGCCCCCAGTGCGGAGGCTTAAGTGCAGAGAAACTCCTGCTAGCTGTGGGGACCCCTTGCAGGGGACTCCAAGCCAGAACCATGCACTGAAGTAGGTCTGAGAGCACAACCCAGAACAACAAACTAACTCTGAAGCCACACATTTCCCACACTGGTTTTGCATAGCTTATGTGGCGTGCAACGAGCACGATGGCATGGTGTAGTGCTAAAGCTGGTTTTACCACATGTACAAAGAGCAGGCTGCATTTGAAAAGACAAATGCAAGCCTCCACTGTAGAGCATGAGTGATGATCGCTCTAGAGATGCGCTTATTTTTAGTTGATATCTCTGTATGTTTTCTGCTATTTTAACCTTGGCAGTCAATAACTCTCTCTCACTCTTGCCTCTGCTGTACCTTTTGTCTGTCCCAGTCATTTCATTCTCAGATGTTAATCCACACAGCATCTACTACACTCCCTTTGATACTTGTTGTCTTCCCAGTGAGCAGGAAAAACAACTGGGATGATGTTGAATGGTTTCTTAGGGCTAACAAATTAATGAGAAAGGCTCTTATCGAGACACAGTGTGTAAAGTAACTATAAACATTATTTCTACTGCCATGAGCCTGGGCTTGGTCACCGTATGTCCATGTTTCCCCAGTCATGACTCCTTTTTCTCCCAAAAGTGCTGTCCAGATATTCTTAGATTTTGGATGTTTAGGGTCTCATGAACCTGGCAGCCCAAGGGAAGAAACAGCTGTAACAACACATCCCCGTTGCTCATCTGTACATAGGCAGAGTCACTCTATAGGATGTGAGGAGTTAGCCAGACACATCTGGCAAAGACTGGTGTCACCCAATTCATTTTCCAAAGTTAAAGCAACCTGTTCTGGAATTTTCTGGAGATCTGTACACATGAACATGATCTAAAGCTCATCAAACTAGGTCTGAATTCCCTGGTTGAGAGCACTTCAGATCAAGCTGACAAATACACGGCAGGATTTCACTGGATTTGATGACACACGCACAAATTGAAAGTTTGAACTTTGCCTACATGCACACTTGAAAGAGCATCACCAAAAGGAATTTGTTCTCAGTGAAGAGACATCCCATTGACTCACAAGTAGGAATCTGGGGACTTACTCTGTGTGATGAACAAACACCAGGTATGTAGTCAGGTGTTTCTGAGAACTGTGCTGCCTTTGAGGGGTGTTTTAGCACCAGGACAGCTTGAGTGCCCTGCACTCTGCTGCGCTGCCCAAGCCATCACTGGTGTGGTCTGGTGATAGCCTGTGCTAGGAAATAAAATATGCAGGAATACTGTCTGCTTCAAGACCTGCCAGAAGTTCGTTGCTATACCATCTGGGCTGTTTTTATTTATCCAGCTGTGATTTCTTTGGGTTTTGCATTTTTAATTAACACAGTTTTGAAAGAGGGGCAACTTTTGTTTAACCTCTTCAATGCTGCATCATGTAGGTGAGGCAAAATGCAATTCAACCACAAAGGCTTTCAAATCCAAGGTACCATCTCTTGAACTGTTTGTACTTCCAGGAAGTTATCATGGGTTGTTATCCCACAGGCTGTGATGAATTCCAAAAATAGGTAAGGGCTTTTTTCCAGTGGGAAGAAAGCATATATAGGTGGTGAGAGAAAGGCTGTAAGGCTGTAGAAATCAAGACTCAGCCATCCTATTGTTAAGTTACTACCTCCAGGTTTTCCTGTCTATATCTATCCCTTTTAAATCCCCTCTCATCTCAGCTTTAGGACCACATTATAAAGAGTTTGACCTCACAGGTAAGCACACAATTGTGCATATGCCCACCAGATTTGCCTAAATGTTCACTGCTGCTTTAAAAACACTATGAACTGAGATTTGGCAATTATACCCATTTAGGCAGGCAACAGTGGGCTAGTACACGCAAGTGACACCCTGCTGTCATCAGTTACAGCAGATAAAGACACTGATCTTGGCAATCCATGTGCATAGGCTTAACTTGATGAGATGATGACTCCAAATGGGCTTAAAGTTTAGGCATAAGAGTGCCTGTATGAATAAAACCTAGTGCCATGATCATTTGCATTGCAGGATTTTACAAAGATGCGGGCTGAATTTTCATAACTTAAAAGCAGAAAATATAACATTTTGTTGCTATTTTTCATGTTTTTCTGCAGTGCTGGTCTCAAGCTTTTCTTTCAACAGACCAAAATGAGCAGTGCAATTCAGTTTCCTGCAGTACCTTACACAATCCCACCTGGTCTTCAATTGCCTGTCCAAAAGTCTTCTATATGTCTCGTGTGATATCTGCTAGCCCCATGTGGATGTCTCAGGCATTCTGGGCATATCAAATGGGACTGCATAGGTATGTTTAGGAACAGAATTGTTCCTAAACAAGAGAAACACATAGCCTTGCTTCACTTTTTAAGCCAGAGCACCCTCAGACAAGTGGTGCATGCCAGGAACTAAAATGGCAGTCAATGACTCCAATTTTCTACACACATCTATTAAAATATAATAATTAAAAGAGCAAAGTATTAACCCCTTACCCATACAAACAGTAAAATTCAACAGGAATGTCATGCCCCATGCCCCCCTTATTGTCCCTCTCAATCCAGAAGTTAAACCAAATAATGTAGCAAACAATACTAAGCTCTGTGGCTCTGTGGTGGGTTGACCCTGGCTGGACACCAGGTGCCCACCAAAGCTGCTCTATCACTCCCCTCCTCAGCTGGACAGGGGAGAGAAAATATAACAAAAGGCTCGTGGGTTGAGATAAAGACAGGGAGAGATCACTCAGCAATTACCATCACGGGCAAAACAGACTCGACTTGGGTAAAATTAACTTAATTTATTACCAATCAAATCAGAGTAGGGTAATGAGAAAATAAAAACCAAATCTTAAAACACCTTCCCCCCCACCCCTCCCTTCTTCCCGGGATTAACTTTACTCCCAATTTTCTCTACCTCCTCCCCCGCCAGCAGTGCAGGGGGATGGGGAATGGGGGTTGGGGTCAGTTCCTCACACGTTGTCTCTGCCGCTCCTTCCTCCCCAGGGGGAGCACTCCTCACTCTTTCCCTGCTCCAGTGTGGGGTCCCTCCCACGGGAGACAGTCCTCCATGAACTTCTCCGATAGGAGTCCTTCCCATGGGCTGCAGTTCTTCATGAACTGCTCCGGCGTGGGTCCCTTCCACGGCATGCAGTCCTCCAGGAGCACACTGCTCCAGTGTGGGTCCCCTGCGGGGTCACAAGTCCTGCCAGAAAACCTGCTCCAGCATGGGCTCCTCTCTCCACGGGGCCACAGGTCCTGCCAGGAGCCTGCTCCAGTGTGGGCTTCCCACGGGGTCACAGCCTCCTTCAGGCATCCCCCTGTTCCGGTGTGGGGTCCTCCCCGGGCTGCAGGTGGAGATCTGCTCCCCCGTGGACCTCCCTGGGCTGCAGGGGGACAGCCTGCCTCACCATGGTCTTCCCCACGGGCTGCAGGGGAATCTCTGCTCCGGCGCCTGGAGCACCTCCTCCCCCTCCTTCTGCACTGACCTGGGGGTCTGCAGGGTTGTTTCTCTTACATGTTCTCACTCCTCCCTCCGGCTGCCATTTCTGTGTCTGCTGCAACTTTTTTCCTGTCGTGGTTTAACCCCAGCCAGCAACTAAGCACCACGCAGCCGCTCACTCACTCCCCCCCCACCCGGTGGGATGGGGGAGAAAATCGGGAAAAGAAGTAAAACTCGTGGGTTGAGATAAGAACGGTTTAATAGAACAGAAAAGAAGAAACTAATAATGATAATGATAACACTAATAAAATGACAACAGCAATAATAAAAGGATTGGAATGTACAAATGATGCGCAGTGCAATTGCTCACCATCCGCCAATCGACACCGAGTTAGTCCCCGAGCGGCGATCCCCCACCCCCACTCCCCCCGTTTTATACACTAGATGTGACATCACACGGTATGGAATACCCCATTGCCCACTTTGGGTCAGGTGCCCTGGCTGTGTCCTGTGCCAACTTCTTGTGCCCCTCCAGCTTTCTCGCTGGCTGGCGATGAGAAGCTGAAAAATCCTTGACTTGAGACTAAACACTACTTAGGAACAACTGAAAACATCAGTGTTATCAACATTCTTTGCATACTGAACTCAAAACATAGCACCGTACCAGCTACTAGGAAGACAATTAACTCTATCACAGCTGAAACCAGGACATTTCCCTTCTTAAATCTGTTATCTCAGAGGCACTACCACTATCAGTGATGAGCTCGGCCTTGGCCAGCGGCGGGTCCATCTTGGAGCCGGCTGGCATTGGCTCTGTCGGACATGGGGGAAGCTTCCAGCAGCTTCTTACAAAAGCCACCCCTGTGGTGTCGTCCCCCCCGCTACCAAAACCTTGCCACGCAAACCCAATACAGTGGCAAACTGGAAACATAAACATCTTAAGAATAAAATTAGTTGACAATTACTCATTAAAATATAAATCTTTGCCTCTATTGAACTTACTTTTGCAGCCCCTTTCTGGTTGGGTGAACTGTCTACAGAGTCCATCAGTTTCTGGAATCCAACCCTGGCAGAAATTTTTGCCCCTGACTGAGTACATAATACAGGGAATTGCAGATCATAGTCATACACATGGCATTTGAAGTACTGGCACCCAAATGATGCTCGAATTTGTGTCATTTGGCCTTCAGCTTTCTAAATGGGCACTCCACCATTTTGCAACTGCTGAAAGCATGACTGGATGTTCTTTTCACAGCCCCATGCATTTTGCTGTAAGTCATGCCAGGAGAAAAGTAGATGCTCACACTGATGATCATTTCACTTCCATCCTGCCCAGAAATGCTCTTCACAGCACCCTGCTGTCATCAGGAATAATGTTCATGAGCCAGCCCAAGGGAAAACTTTAGCCCAGCAGAAGAAGAAAGTCATATCCATTGCAGTTAACACATCTGCAAACACATGTTTGGAGAAAGGCCTGGGGAATACGGATGCAATCTGCTCATTTAGGTACCTAATCTAAGCTTAAATTCCAGGCACTTGCTGAAATAGCTCTAAAGTAAGAGCTTGAGTTCCCTATGGAGAGAGATAAGGGCTTTTGAAGGTTTCTAAAAAGAAATCTTACCAGACTAAGTTTTAGATGGGATCTTGCTCTAAATATTCCTTCAAAGCTCAGATTAAGACTAATGCCCAGAATTCCCATGGCAAAAGTTTAAGTCAAAAATGGAATGTAAGTAAAGTAGAGAGCTAAGAACATCAAAATTTCCAGGTGACTGCTAGAGCTACCTAAAATAATGTTAAAAATCAGCCATAGCTTGTAGAGAAGTGTGGCTTCAGACACCCGACCCAGCCAGTGAAAACCATGACAGCAGAACACATTGAGTTCCTGGAGCAACATGACTTTAATTCTGTCTTCGCACATTCTTACTAGGCAAGGAGTTAAATGTCTGGACTCTCAAGAAAGGAAATCTGGTAGCGATCTTGCAATGATTTCTTCACAATCTCTTTTGGGAGTGATGACCTCAGTCACCAGGAACTATTTTTTAGTATGCCTGAGGTTTTACAGCCTTGAAAATGCAGAGCAGACACCAGTACTTGAAAGAACAGTCCTTCGGCAAGACAGGAAAGAATTTTAGTTACCAGCACATCTCTCTTTTTGTTCATCTTAACATTGTCTTGAATGTAGGTTTAAATCATTTTATTTTTAACTGTGAATAACATGGATAGCCTGAGAAGCCACAAGTTTATTTGGATGCATAACTGTACAATCCAAAATTCAGGAATTAATTTTCTTAGTGTTTCAAATCTTCTGGAATGTTTTGCAGTAAATTTATTCTACCATATCTAATAAGGCTCTTTTTCTGCACTATCATTACATTTCTTCAAAGCATTTCCAATAAGAACACTCCAAATTATGTCCCCTCAGCTAGTTCATCTGTTCAGTCAATAAGCAACATTTTATTGCTTTTATGAATTAAGCCCACTTTACATCCAATCATTTTGCAAACATCTGTAGCCGAATCAGTCTAGGGAGCTTTTGAAAAATCAATCAGTAGGGAACAGCTTTCACTTTTTTTTTTTAAATTTTAATAAAGTATTTACACATGTTTTCTCCACATGAAATAGGAAAAGCACTAAGCTTGGTTGCCATACTTGAGCACTGCAGTGAAGCCCACCTCACATGTGTAAGTTTTTCTTATTTAAAAAGGAGAGAGATGACGATGGCATTAGAATGATAAACTACTGATAATTTGTGTCCTAGCTATGAGCAGCTATACCAGAGGTATTATAGCAGCTCAGCCTAGTAACAGATCATAATGTAATTTCTAAGGTGTGTGCCAAGCCCACAGTATTTCAATTGTCTTTCTTCTACTACTTTTGTTGATTAGGAAGCTAGAAAGAAAGGAAAACGTTTTGAAATAATGTAAAGGATTTGATGTTCGAGAATTTTGAGGCTTTTTTATCTATTTTTTCATTTAAAAAATGCTAATTCATAAAGTTCAAAATTTACCAAAGGATATGAGAGCTAGTTTTGACAAGAATAAAATTGCTGTTTAAAATGAGAAAGAATCCTACCCCAGATTAACCCAAAGATTAGGATATTCACCTTGGATTCTTCAAAAAAAAAAGTACTTTCATTCAACCTGACACCATCTCTTACTTCCTAGATGCCAGTTAAAATGCTGGAATATTCCCAGGTGAAATGGAGGCTTTTTCACTTTGACAGGGCTCAGTTTCATCAGAGTAAAGAATGGGAACAAATTTTGGAAACTCTTTTGATATGGGAAAATACTTTTTATTGCCCAGCTATCCTTGGAATCAAGAGACTTACTTAGTTCTAACTTCTAGTTTCATGATTCCTGAGCCAAGTTAATTTCAGTGTGTCATTCTGTAAAATAGAGATAATTTCCTTCATTCTACATCTTCTTATTTCCTCTTACTGAGCTGGAAATAGTTTGGGCTGGTTTGCTATATTTTTTTACAATGCAGTACAAATTAATAACAGTAAGTTGCGCCCATCTGGTGTTTCCTCTGGTTGGCATGGGAGTGAAGAGGGACATATTTCTGTCTGAATAACCTTGGAAGAAAAGCATATCAATTATGAAGAACCAGAGCAAACTGTGAAAAACTGAAGCAAAGCCCTGGAGTGGTGACTTTTAAAAGTTTACCAGTTTTAGCAAAGTTAATTATATTCACCTAAGGTAATTCTCTCAATGGTCAGGATACTTCCTGATATCAGTTATTGCTCAGTGAATCCAATAATGAGGATTGTAATGAGGTTGAAGGTATTGGGGACCAGGTTCTTAGTTGTCTAAAACAACTGACAAATTCTTGCATTTTTACTACCCATATACATTTTCCTTGAAAATGTGAAGGTGAGTCCTTTGATGTAACTGGTTTAAGAACTGAGAAAATTTGCATAGAAAATACTTAAGTTTACATTTTTAAGCTTAGCAAAGGGCAGGTCAAATGTTTCATCTTGTTGTGACTGTTACTTCTGATATCACGTTAGGAGAATTCAGTTGGGAAACTTCTATCCCCTTCATACCTTGTAGAGATACCTTGTAGAGATACTTACACACATGTGAAATAAACCAGAATGTTAATTCTTCTGCTGGGTATTTTTGGCTACCTTCACTCAGGAGAAGGTGGGAAAGCTGCCACTGCAAGTAAGTGGTGGGCTTCTGCTTCCTAGAAGTGTAACTGTTTGATGCAGAACAGCTCTAGCCCAGTCCTTGAAACCACTTCCAGTCCTTTGGGGAAAAATGGCTGCCCTGCTTGGCACCAGCCAGCCTGTGAAGGGATGCTCTGAAGTCACACTGTCCTAGAGAAACTGCCAGGAATTGTGTTCTGGAGCCATCAGGAGGGAATGACCATGCAGGCTACATCCACCGGTGGGGGAAATGCCCCTGTTCTGTGGGACAGAGCCGTAACATCCACCTCTCACCTCTCCTCACCATCTCAGGACACAGCCACAGGGGACCACCTCCCACAGGACTTGACCAGAGCTCCTTGCCTCCTGCCCTTCATATGCACTGGCTCCTTCGTTTCACATCGCAGGAAGGTCTAGTAAAATGAAACAGCCTAACTCCACTCAGTCTTCTTTTCATTTTACTAGTGTCTTCTTTACTGTGCTTGGCAGCTTTTGCTAGGTGCTTTTGCTTTTATTCTCTTAACTTATTCTTTTGCTCTGTGATCCGTGGGAATAACCTTGCTGTGCAATTAACATGGGTATCCAATCTGTTTGAATGCATTTGGCATGTTAACTATTTTAAAAAAGGTTCTTACAGGTGCTTAATATACATTGCTGGCATTTATTTTGGGAAGGTCATTTGAATATTTTCTCAGAACTGCTGAATTGTTTATTGATGTCATAATTAATTGTATTACTTCTGATGTTTGCTTTCCTGGGCACCGTTTCATGTTATTTAAAAAAAAAAAAAAACAAAACCAAACAACACAAAAACAAACAACAAAACTCCTAAATTAAAATACGATAAAACAAATGATTTGTTTCATGCTTTTTTTTCTTAGCTTTTTTTTTCCCCCAATTCATTCCAAAAAAAAAGGAAGGAAATTGAATAAAAGAAGTAACTAATATATTTTTCTCTGAAAAGGAAGTTTTAGATTATAGTTTGGTGTTTATCTAGAGCTGGAGATTATGTGTTTGCAACTGATACATTGTCAGCTTCTATAAGCTTCACCTGGTAGCTCCAGGACAAAGGATATGAGCTTTTTAAAACAAAATGCTTAGGGCCAAATTCAGTAAACCTACTGTATTTACATAGGATGGGTGCTGGAGGCCCTACAAGCTTCAGTGCCCACGCTCAAGCGACTCAGGGTACTTAGCTGAGAAAGCACATACAGTGTCTCACAGACAGAGCAAGTACCAGTGATGAATGATTTGGGGAGAATGGTTACAGAAATTATAGCATTTCTGCCAGTACCTTTGAAGGTTTCTATCCATAAATAGGATAAACACAAACAGTTGATTTAGCATTCACCACAACTAAGGGAATAGAAAACCTCAGTGAGGAGGCTGTAGGTAGCAAAGAAAGAAACCTCCCGAAGCAGATCAGCTGTTAATATAATAGAAGTATTTTATGTTGGCAGAAGAACTGTCTAGGAGGCTCCTGTTCAGCTCTCTCCCATCCTTTCCCTGAATTCTCAACCCACTTCCTTCTCTTCCTTTTTCCTTCTCCAGCTCTTCCTCACCAATGCCCAGCTGTGCTGAATCATGTGGAGGTCTGTGTTTTAACAGAAGCAGTAAAGAACTCCAGCAGAGACAAAATCAAACATCCGAAGTGAGAAATACCCTCACATGTCCCCCTGAAGCTGTTCTGCAGTGTGAGATTCCTGCAAACAAAAGACAACTCATAGGGCAAATATCTTTGTAGCCTTGTGACCAGGAGCTTTGTCATGGTGTTTTTGTTCTTTGCTCAGCAGCTGTGTAACCCTAGTGCAAAATGCATTTACATCCCTGGGAGCTTAAGTTTACCCCAGGACATGTACGTGAAAACCAACACCATGAGCATTTAAAGGTGGTGCCTCCTGATACAGCCTGATGCTTCTTTAAAGGCTGTCTCATAAACTAAGGGTCAATATAGCCACCTTGAACTGAGGTCACCTGAGTAACCACAGACACTAGACTGCTATCACCTGGCACTGCCTTCCAGGGAAGCTTTCCTACAGATGTGGTTTTTAGAGAGAGCTTTGCCACAGCGACATTCTGCTGTCTAGTTAGGTCTGATCTCTGTGTCTAGTTTAAGTGAGCTGAACTATCTGGAATGATTCCTGTGCTTATTTCAGTGTTAATAGTAGGGACATTGCTACCATAACTTATTAGCTGCTAGATCTGGCAGTTTACAGGGACAATAACACCCAAGATAAGAGCCATTGCAAACTTCTAAATTTGTTTTATGTTGCCTTGCAGATCAGCCTGCAGAAGTGCAGACAGGCTCATGCTCACAGCTTCCCTGAGCTGCCTTTTCTTGGCAGGTTTTGGTCTTTGCTGATCCAGGTTTAGGTAATACCTAATGAGCAAGGTTCAGCCTTTTTTCAGCCACATCTTTGTCTCTTATAGTGATTCATTTTGCCCTCCCAGTTGTGTTTTAATAGCTTCTAAAACTTATATATCTAGCACAGTCAGCAAAAACAGCATTGGGATTCAGAATCTCACAGACAAACTGTCAAAAAATGAAACCAACTGTTCATTAACATTTTTAACGGCAAAGGCGATCTATACGGTTGGTTTTCCCATTAAATGGATAGCATAGGAAGCATAACTATGATCTATGCAATTCTACTCTTAACTTTGGCCAGTAAGGTATGAAAACGCATTTTTTTATAACTAATAATCATTATGAGGTGCTAATTGCCAGATTTGAAAACACTTCCAACCTACACAATTTCATTGTTTACAATATTAACTACAAAAGCAAAGAGAATTGTTTGTGACACCCCCTGGACAAAGACCAGAATGTAGATTTGCATTAATGCTCCAGTAAACAAATGATCATCAAGGAAAGATTAAAACTCAGAGGTGGTTTCTGTTCTTCCTCTGTATTTCCCCCTGCTTCCAGTTTTGCTTCTCCTGTCATTACAAGTATCTCAGCTGCATTTTCAAATGTTTGATTATCATGTAAGCATACTCTATAAAATGGTACATAACAGCATCATAACCCATATGTTCCCTACCATGACAGAACAAAAGCATTTCTTGTGTTTAGTTGTAGAAACTAAATAGGAACTGTTCATTCAAATCTTCAACTTTCCCAAAATGAAACACAGAAAGTAGGTGTGAGCTACAATGTTCTATGCAATCCAATGCAAATGTATGCAAATTTCTTCATATTAGAATCATTGTCTAGTTGTCATCCTCACATGGGGCACATCAAAGCCATATGACCTGATTTTGCACCTGCTGTTTAATTAAATTTACAAGGCAGACACTCTCTCTACTCCCGGTGATATACAAATCCATTTTTACTACCGCAGCTTCTAATTTACAAGGTAGTCGACTGCTGTGTTTCACCGTCAATAGCTGCCCAACTGCTCTTTGTTAAAGTGAAGATTAAAAACTGAAAACTGGCCACCATTTGGGTGTATGAATTAAAAGAAATATTAAATGTGATTTCCCTCTTCACCTTTTTAAAAAAATGGGGCAAAAGGGAAACTACAGTAGGAACGCTTCATACTAATTATAACAGTCTTGATTTTTTTCATTCCCCTGCTGTGAAGAGGCTGAGACACAGCACTTTTGTCAAGTTATCAATAGTTTTTTCTGTTTTGCAGGAGCCATATGTTGAAATGTAGCAATGCACCAGTGCTAGTAGCAGTGATATTAACAAAGCTGTCTCTTTTCCTGGATGATCATGCAAAGTTTTCAGTATTTATGCTATTGAATTCATGTCTTGCTTGGAAATGATTTTGCTGATCTTAATGTGATTTTTTCCCCCAAAAGCCAAAACCTGTTACTTTTTAGTCCTTCCAGTGTGCAGGCAGTAAAGCTGCAATAAGTCAGTAAGTCAGAATGCTCAGTACTATGAAATTGTTCTCCCTCCTCTAAACCAACTCATCAGCTGGTGCTCTACTACAGCTAACTTCATTATTGCTGAAGTATTATTAATCATATTACATACGTGCAAGGAGTGCATAAATTATAAGTTACCAAAACCTACTAATTAATCATTATTTCACATATAGAATCATAGAATCATACAGTGGTTTGGGTTGTAAGGGACCTTCACAGATCATCTAGTTCCAACCCCCCTGCTATGGGCAGGGACACCTTCCACTAGACCAGGTTGCTCAAAGCCCCATCCAACCTGGCCTTCAACACTTCCAATGATGAGGCATCCACAACTTCTCTGGGCAACCTGTTCCAGTGTCTCAACATTCTTCTTTATATCCAACCTAAATATACCCCCTTCTATTTTAAAACTGTTGCCCCTTGTCCTGTCGCTACAGGCCTTATAAGCCCCTTTAAGTATTGAAAGGCCACGGTAAGGTCTCCCCTGAGCCTTCTCTTCTTCTGGCTAAGCAAGCATACTTGAGTTTAATTATTAAAAATTATTAAAATTATATTTAACTGAGAGTGATTGCTAGGAACACATCAGAGAACCGGGGGCGGGGGGGGAGGGGGGGATCACCCTGTGCTCATTTCCTTTTATAGACAGAATGAGGAAAAGCAGTAATAATAATACCATATTCACAAGCCATGAGTCATTTTCAGTGAGCTACCTCTAACTAAAATAGTGAAATTAACTCATTGTCACCTTGTTTATATTTAATGCCATATTCTGTAGTTAGCTCCGAGGACAGATGGGAGATGGGAGAGAATAGGGGAACAGACTCTCACGTGAGAAGCGGTGTGATTATAGACGCAAGATTGTATTTGCAAGAGCAAAGAGACATTTTGGGGGCTGCCTATGGGTGGCAGCACACGTTCACTCAACGACAACTACATTTGATAGAAAGTTAGAACTAGTCCATACAAATAAACTAAAGACGCTTTTTTTTTGCCCCCATGAATTATTTTCATGAGCTACAGGGGGCAAATCACTGAGATTCAGCAGTGCTTTCTGATGATACAAAAGCTAAGCATTGCTGAGCTGAGAGGACAAAACTATGAAAATGGTGCCTAACACCCTGCCCATCTCAAAACCTCCTGCCCCAGTTACAGCGTGAAGCAACTCAGCCCGAATTCCAGGACTGCTTCCCACAGGCTCGCTTTCTGTGGCTGCTGTGCCTCACTGTGAATGACAGCAGCTAGTCCCAGAATTATCAGAAGCAATTCAGCTGATCTGAGGTCATCAGTGAGCTGGTGCTCTGCCCCCCACTTATGGCATGGGGCCATAAGGAAATGCAGCATGGGAGTGCAGGCAGCTGAACCTCAAGCTGCTGTGAAGCAGAAGGGATGTGGCTGTGGCACCTCTGGAGACTCCCTGAGAAGGACTGATTCTCAGAAAGTAACTCTCTCAGCCCTCAGTCCCGTATTTCTGAGGAGTGCCTCATGCTTTTACATCAGCTTAGTCCCCTATATAATTTTCTTCCCAGATTATTCCATGTGTACCATTTCTGAAGTTACTTGCCACAGTTGTCCTTAGCCTCCACTGGTTCTACATCAATGCTTTGAGTCCCTTTGGAAAAGTTAATTCAGATTAAATGTCACTAACACTTCTGGGATTTTCCAGGATATTGGGGTACAAGGTGTGTATTTCCAGGACAGCTTTTCCCTCCTTAGCTTTTCCTTGTTTGGCCCCGAGGGTATTTCTGTGATTGTGGGAGCTGCTCTTTGTGGGAAAGGAGTCACTTCAGGTGTGGCACAGAAGGAGCTGCCACAAATTCAACAGTGACTGAGAGCATTCAGCAAGGCAAGCTTTTCAAATAACCCCAAAAGAACAGGAAAAAAAAACCCAAACAAAACCAAAACATAAATTAACAGACCACATTTGACTCATATTTAGGCAAGTTTGGACACAACTGAAAGACCCAGAGGGAGCTGACAGCAGAATTTTGCCCAGCATTCTCACACCATGTAAATGGACATATGCAATGGTCCTTTGTCTAGCTTGGATATTATATAATATACATTTTACACAAAGAGCAATAATTAAGACTTAACTCTTAAATAAAAAATGACCCAGTTTCAGCATAGCCCACTTTAGGTTGCCATAATACCTTAATTTTCCTGTTGATTCATATTTTAATGAGGAAACTATTATTGCAGTATCTTCATTGTTTAATTAAAATTATAATTAGATATTAAAATGCTAAAGCACAAAAGTAAGTTCTTGCTGAAGGGTATCCTCAGGAAAACAAAGGCTTATAAGGGTTGTTATGGCTTTGAGAAATTAGATGTGGTCACCAAATTGCATCTGATTTTTTTTCAATAATAATTACCTCACTAAGAACATACTGGGCTCCATAAAGAATTGCTGGATTATATTTGGTAGCCTCTATAATGAAAAAGGTCATTCCTGATGATCAGTGTCGAACTTTAGGCCTTAAACTCTATAAATCAAGCAAATCAATGGTAAAAAGCAATTACACTTAGCATTTGCATAGTGTTAAAAAATACAGACCACAGAACTAATAAACCTTCAGGGTCCCATTCTAATTCATTTCCTGCTCCACTACAGCATTAGCAGCATTTGGTATTTCATCATTATATATTATCTAATATTTTAGAGGCAAATAGGGACTAAGGTATGAAGATATAATAGCCACTTCCAGAAAGAATATACAATAAATAAGAAATTATAAACACAAACACATATATGTAAATGGAATTATTGATACAGATGAGAAAAAGTTCTCAGTTATATTTGGCAACCAGCAACAGGACAACAGAAAGAGCAACTTGAGAAAGATCTGGTCCAGCGGAGGGAGGACTAGATCCTAACAAGGGAGCTGTGAAGACAGAGGGTAAGGGAGGTGAGCAGAAGAGGAGGGATGCAGATTTTAGAGCAAGTTGTGTCGTGGCTTACAGGTAGCCAAGTTCCATAGCAAGTGTTGTGCTTATGTCCTGGTTTCAGCTGGGATAGAGTCAATTTTCTTCTTAGTAGCTGGTACAGTGTGTTTTGGATTTTGTGTGAGAATAATGTTAATAACACACTGATGCTTTAGTTGTTGCTAAGTAGCACTTAGGCTAAGTTAAGGATTTTTCAGTTTCCCATGCTCTGCCAGAAAGGAGGTGCACAAAAAGCTCGGAAGGAGCATAGGCAGGACAGCTGACCCAAACTAGCCAAAGGGGTATTCCATATCATAGAATGTCATGCTTAGTATACAAACTGGGGGGAGTTGGCTGGGAGGCCTAGATCACTGCTCAGACATCGGTCAGCAGGTTGTAAGCACTTGCCTTTTCTTGTTTGTTTTTTTTTAATTTATTTTTTTATACTCCCTTTCATTACAATTATTACTATATTTTATTATTATTATTATTATTATTATTATTATTATTGTTAGTATTACATTTTATTTTACTTTAGTTATTAAATCATTCTTAACTCATGAGTTTTACTTTTTTTTTCCAATTCTCCTCCCCATCCCACAAGTGCCTAGTTGCTGGCTGGGCTTAAACCATGACAGCTTGTGATGGAGTATTCACTGCTGGGGGTAAGAGCATGAACCACAACTCTTATCATGCTCTTGGAGCCTTTGCTGTGTCCTGTGATCAGCCAAACCAGGAGCTTGGTGGCGGGAGGCAGGGAGAAGGAGCTGCATACATGGGCCCTGCAGTGGAGATGTAGCCATGGTGCGTACATACATGGTGCCATGATTTGGTGGGACGCCTTTTCCATGTCAGCAGCCACATCATGAACAGCTGGGTAGGAAGGCCCACCAAGCAGAGGGCAGAGAGAGCCTGTGAAGGGACAGCGGAGAGTGGAGGTGAGAATTTGCTGTGCTGGAGAGGAGATACACAGTTCTGAGGAGTCCCAGGACAAGATGCACCTGCCCAAAGGGAAGCATTTATTTCACTTTAGGTTCTGTGGGATATCTGGTCCAGCCTCCAGACTGTGCTCCACAGGTTACCCACAAATCCTGTGTCATCTGTGCAGATGTCTCTGAAACCCTGGTTGGCTTCAAGTGACACTAGGTACCTACGTTAATCTGACAGATGTACTCCTTTGGTCGTGTTGACTAAATGCTCAACTCAGCTGCATGATCCTCATTCTCTCTGAGGTGTATGAGGGTATCTGCGGGGTTAGGGGACTCATGGCCTCCTGGACACCTGTGTTCTTCTGGAGTAACAACTGGGGGATGGGCAGGATACTCCGGTGCATCTTGGGCAAAACATGAGATACCAGCTTGTATGCACCTGAACTGAGTCCTGAACACCCATAGGCAAGAAGGGGAGATACCGATATGTAGACATCTACGTTTGGGTACATTAGTCTTGAACCCAATCTCATGGTAAGAAACTACTGAAATGGATGGGCTCCACTTGCCTAAACATAGACATATAGTGTCATCTGAGAGGCCTTAACATGTCTAGACCTCCAGCTGCTCCAGAGGACAATGATGTCCTACCAGTCCAATGCCATATTGCCAGGTTTCAGGACACCTAGAACAGCACTACGCTTTCATGCTCCTGTGGCTCAGTCTCACACAAACATGTGCATATGTTTTCAAGCAACCCAAGAAGCAGACTGGGAAGAAGTCAAACTTCCGGAGCAGGATGCAAAACCAGACATAGCATGCACACAGAGAAAGCAATTGTGACTGGACACCTGCTACTGACAAGTACATGGTCCTGTTCAGAAAACACGAAACCCAAAGCTAATGATGCCTGCAAAAGCAGAGGATTGGATTCAAACACCCACAAAAAAATCCCTCCGCCCCATGGTCCTAGAACAGGAAATAGGGACCAATTTGTTTGGTTACTACCAAAGAAAAGAAAGACTGGAAATTTTCTGTCATGTCGATTCTGGTAAGGGAAGTCACAGGCTCTTTGCTACACTTGCACTGGTGAGGGAATGTGGCTTAGAGGTGAAATTTCTTGCCCATATTCAAGTCACTACACAGCTCTGTGTTGTAGCGCTTCATGGCAAGCCTCAACATTGCCCATTATTAGCAATTGAAGTGTTTTTATGAATTTACATTTTTAAAAGTTTACCATTTTATTCCAGGTGATTTCTGACTATTGTCTTCTAAAAATTAGAACAATCGGTATTACTCTATGCAAAGAATGAAAAAATGATAAAGAAAGAAAACTTAGAAGCAGAAACAGTGTATGAGCTTTTTGGCATTTTTCTTTTGTGTATGATATGCAAATTTAGAAATGACAGAGTCACAAAGGCAGACTTTTTTAATATCCTTCCCAAAAGCTGATTTCATTTGGGCTCTTGTACATTATCAATGTTTTGGCTGCTAGTGTCTATGTTCATTGTGTAATGAAATGTCTTATCCATACAGCTCCACAAATGTAAAAGTCCAGTAAATTGAGTTCAGTACTTTTCCAGCTTTGCATCAGGGGGGGCGTTGCACATATTTGAATTTAAACTGGGCAACAGGACAAGAGATAAGCTTTACTATGTGGCAAACATCAGCAACAGGATTGACATAAAAGGCAAATTTTAATTGCAAAAGTATACCAACAATGTCATGTAAAGACATCACTGCAGTTCATATGTGGGTGTACAGAATAGTGAATATGTGCTGAATTTGTCCGATTGTTTCAGGGGAAAAACAAACAAACAAACAAACAAACAAAAAGGTTATAACTTTTGTACTGATCCTTTCAAATCAATTGGCTGATTTTTCTCTCTCATTTTTCATATGTACTTACATGGAATTCTAAAAAATAATGTCTGATCCTTACAAATACTTCCTTTTGTCCCTCTGAAATATGCAGAACTATTTCAGAGAGAACAAGCTGTTTCATTTGAAGGAAGAGAACATTGGAAGGAAGAGTCTTGTATTAGCAAGAAGAACATATATTGATGTTATAACCTGGACCAGCACATTTGCATTGTGTTTTAGTTTGATTACCCACATTGTCTTCTCATTAGCACTAGCAGCATCTGAACAGCTGAATAGCAATCTCTTCATCTATTGGTCATGAAAATCACTGTGACTGGGGTGAGCTGCAATCAGTGTGCAAGCAGCCACAGTGTGGCTGGGGGCGGAGGGGAGAAAGGGGATATCCACATTGCTTCCTTGCGGTACTTTGGGTTAAAAGTCTGCAGGTGGACAGCTGAGGCTACTGCTGATGGTGACTTCGTCCTGACCACCGCACATGGGGTCAAGTTTGCCCTTGCAGGAAAGATGACTCCTACCTCGAGAGTGACTCAGCATGTGCGAGAGGACAGGCTGCCTGCTAAGCAGGTAAGTGAGGGGAAGGGTAAAACAGAGGGAGGCTCGCATCCAGGAGAGAGGCTGAAACGAGACCAGGGAGCAAAGAGAGCTGAACCAGAGCAAACTTTGTCCAAAGGGGCCACTGAGACACCACCCAAGAAGATGCTGGACTAAGTTCCTGAGAGGACTCTGCAAGGCAGGGAGTTCTTTACAGACTTCATTCTAGCTCATACAGAACACTTTCAAAAAATGTCATTTATTTTCTAATAACAGTTTTGCTTCCAAAAAGTAACCCACTTTTGTTTGCTTTGGTGTGCTCCTTATAAAGCTAAGGAACAGGTAGTAACCTCTTGAGGCTCTGGTAAGCTTTGTGGTGCCTCGCTACAGTCAGGAGGGTCCTGACTTTTCACTGAATTTTTGGATGAAAGGCAAGAGTACTGTTTGGGGGGGAGGCTGGGACCCAAAGTTTTGTCAGTCATAATTAATTCTGAGTGAGGCTGCAAATTACTTTTCGGGGTTTTTTGTTTGTTTGTTTGTTTTTAACCTGGAACTATTTCAACATTTTTTTTAGAGTTCTCTCCATTTAAAAATAGCAAGTTAGAATAGAATGGCTCACCCTTATTGAAACTTGTTTTTTATTTATTCAGCATTGGAAAATGGCGGACCCACTTGTGGAACACAATGGTTACTGTGGTGAGTTTATTGAGGTACAAATCATCATCAGGTAGAAAAAAGATTGCCCTCTGACAAGCATGCATGGGAGCTGAAATGAAACTAGAAAAGCTCATGAGGCATCAGTCAAGAGAAGAAACATTACCCAAGGGTCAAGGTAACATTAAGAGGGGCCAAAACAGGCTCACCTTTACTTCTTCACTCAACTTAGTAGTAAGAGAAAGGGTGCTTTTTTGAAAGCATGAATATAGGTAACCCTCCATCTGCCACCCCAAAATCTCTAGAAAGGAAAATAAATATTTTGAGGATGAGATTGTTGCCTAACCAGTTATTTCCAGCAGGAGACATGCACTATACATTGTGACAAAGGTAACAAATCTTGGAAAATGCCTAACATCATGTCTGAATCCCCCAGCTCTTTCTTACACCAATCAAGTTACTTAATAAATATAGTTCCTGTGCTCTTAAAATTTAATGGACTTTAGATTTCACACTGCCATTTTTCTGGCTTTTATTAATGAAATCAAAACAACTTGTGCTTTATCTTCCAGTAGAACTTCAAAATTCAGTTGTAGCAAGTGTCCAAAAGTTCATAGAATCATTTCGGTTGGAAAAGACCTTCAAGATCATTGAGTCCAACCATTAACCATGCCCCCTAAACCATGCCCTGGAGTACCCTGTCCACTCGCTTTTTGAATACCTCCAAGGATGGTGACTCAACCACTTCCCTGGGCAGCCTGTTCCAATGCCTGACAACCCTCTCAGTAAAAAAATTTTTCCTAATATCTAACCTAAATCTCCCTTGCCTCAACTTGAGGCCATTTCCTCTTGTCCTATCTCCAGCCACCTGACAGAAGAGACCAACACCCACCTCACTACAACCCCCTTTCAGGTAGTTGTAGAGAGCGATAAGGTCTCCCCTCAGCCTCCTCTTCTCTAGACTGAACAACCCCAGATCCCTCAGCCGCTCCTCATAAGACTTGTGCTCCAGGCCCCTCACCAGCTTGGTTGCCCTTCTCTGGACACGCTCCAGCACCTCCATGTCTTTCCCGTAGTGAGGGGCCCAAAACTGAACACAGCACTCGAGGTGTGGCCTCACCAGTGCCCAGTACAGGGGAACAACCACCTCCCTGTTCCTGCTGGCCACGCTGTTCCTGATACAGGCTAGGATGCGATTCCCCGTGTCTGTCAAAGCACCTGAATATATTCAAAGCTGTGATGGAAAACAGACTTTTTCTATAGTGTCCAGTATGTTGTGACACCAACTAGGTTAGAAATTTTCTCATGGCAATTTGAAACATCTCTGCATAGGTCTATCTGGGAAAATGTGTGAAAATGACAAAACAAAGCTATTTTAATATTATATTAAGGTTTACCTCATGCTGAGGGTTTTTAGTGGTTTACAAGCTGCCTATCCCAAATTTAAAATGAAGTTTCCAGTCTGCCTCAGTTCAATCTCTTAATTTTTCTCACAGTTGAATATATGTGGTCTTTTATGCAACTAGATGTCTATCTTGACTATTTTGTACATTTGCCCTTGCAAATGGGCATATTTGAGTTTCAATATGGTAATTTCTTTCTAAAGAAAATATGGTGTAGGCAGATAATGGAACTGAATAATGTGTCTTTTCCGTTTCTAACTTCTAGGATTCCATACATGTGCAAATTAGAGACCACTTGAGGAGAAACATTTGCAATATTTTAATTAATTTGATGGGTTAAAACACAAGAATTGCAGGGCATGTCTAGAAAAGTTAAATGCTCTTTCCAGCAGTGCAAGTTTCCAACATTGTTATCCCCACTGGTCCTATAAATAAATACATAAAAATAATTCATATTGTTTCTTGGGCTCAAAATGTACTTGGCATCATACAATGCATGTAAAGACAGTCCCTGCCACACAGAATAATTATCCTTCAATTACATATTCTGAATCCAGTCTCTGTGGTGCTGTGCTTGCCTGAAGGAGCTAAGACCCCTTTTGATATATTCACCAGCTTCTTTCTTTCCCCCACTTTCCCCCATTTTCCTGATCTTTTCCACTGTTAAGCCCTGCCCTGGTGAAGCTTTCAGCTGCTTCTACTACAACTGCATCAGTGTTTTCCTCTGTACCAGTCCCTCTATACCAGCTATCATTCTAGAGCTTGTCTACAAAGTCACTGACCTCTCTTTGGTTAAATTGTGAACCTCTGGTGGATAGTGTATAACTTGTTTATGAGGCTCTACTAAGCAGAAGAGTTGTTAAATAAAATAAATGTTAAAGAAATAAAATAAAACAAATATGATTTTGGTATCATAAAAGTAAAGGCAGTCCTTCTGGATGAGCACGTGATTTTTGGAGTCACCATTAAAGCCGAAGACTTGTATGGTATGAAACACAGATGCCACAGAAACGAGATGTGAGATATTAGTGGAATTTGTTTCAAATACTGTTACATGCTCTAGCAAAGGACATTAAACAAACGCAGTAGAGTGAGGTCCTCTTCCTTGAGCCAGGAAGGGATAAAAGACTCAAACCCCTCACACACACTGCAGGCGAGATGAAAGGGATAAAGTTTTATGCTACAGCATCTCTATTCCATCTGAAATCCAGTTTTAAGCTGCTCTGAAGTATCAAAAATGAAACAAGTCTTTTTCTACAGAAATTCCCAGAATGTGTTTAATCTAAATCCTCCTATGTAATTGTCATTTTCTGTTTTCACAGTCCTGCATTTGCTTCTTGTGAATTCACTGTACAGCCCCATGATTGATTCACCTACTCAACTGCAGTCAAGTAGCATGACATGATGTTGCATCGTTGCTCTACTAAAAGAAAAAGAGTCTTTTAGCAAGGAAACCTAGTAAGATTTGTCCCAAAGACGCACACGGTTTCTTAACTTCCAAGCAAGTAACACAGTGTCCCAGGACCCTAACAGCCCAGGGGCACCCTCTTCTGCCCTTCACCAGGCAGTCTCTAAAAACTGCTATTCTGTACAGAGTAAATTGAGTAGGCTTCCTTAAACAACTTAAAAATAAGGGAAAGTAAAAGCATAGCTCCAATTAACAAACTTGGAATTAAATTACAATTAACTGAAATTAACTTCAAGGGGTTACAAGTTCAGATGTTATTTTATTGCAGATCATACACAGCATATTTACAGTTTCACCTCAATATGAAGTAAATCTGTTCTATTATAGTGGTTCCATGTGGTAAAGGCAATAAACATGACTACTAGGTAGTTCTGGGACTAAAATCCTCATTTTAGACTGCTGCAGGTAAGTTCCTTCTCTTTCTTGTATATCAGCTAGCAGGAAAGTAAGGTGAATAAACATATATGTACAGGAATTCCACACTGCAATTCCACATACAGAGCACACACACATATAAAATCCTGTGTGAAATAAGAAGGTTTAAGCTCAGATTCTCAAAAATAAGAGATATCAAAATTCAAGTTTGCTGCATAATGTAATTTAGACATCCTGTTGAATCATTATGATGGTCTTCAGTTACAAACCACTTGTTTAACTTGACAAGCCCTACAAGTTTTCTTTTCTCCCTAACAGACGTCCATTCCACATCCCTTCATTCCGGTAGTGCAGTTGGAAAATTAAAAAGGGGAAAATTCACCTACAGGCTATGAGAAATGTGAAAATGTAATTTTACCAATATTAGAAGTGGATAAATTCAGTTTCTTTGTGGGCACCTCCCAAGCAGACCTGTGTCTCCCCACTTCTCTTTCTGCCATGTCTGCCTCTGGTTTCTTTTGGTCCATCTGGGGATTAATTGCTGCTGTTGCAGCAAAAGAGCATCACCTGGACCTGGGAACAGTCTAACCATCATCTTGTGTTTTGCTGTGAGTACATCAACGTACTGAATGTTGTGGTTTAACCCCAGCCAGCAACCAAGCACCATGCAGCCACTCACTTGCTCCCCCTCCCCGGTGGCATGGAAGAGAGAATCGGAAGAGTAAAAGTGAGAAAACTTGTGAGTTGAGGTAAAGACAGTTTAATAGGTAAAGCAAAAGCCACACACGCAAGCAAGGCAAAACCAGGAATTCATTCACCACTTCCCATGGGCAGGCAGGTGTTCAGCCATCTCCAGGAAAGCAGGGCTCCATCACGTGTAATCGTTACTTGGGAAGACAAATGCCATCACTCCTAACACCCCCCCCTTGTCCTCCTTCTTCCCCCAGCTTTATATGCTGAGCATGACGTCCTATGGTCTGGAATATCCCTGTGGTCAGTCGGGGTCAGCTGTCCCAGCTGTGTCACCTCCCAATTCCTTGTGCCCCCCCAGCCTGCTCGCTGGTGGGGTGGGGTGAGAAGCAGAAAAAACCTTGACTCTCTGGGAGCACTGCTCAGCAATAACTAAAACATCCCGGAATTATCAACACTGTTTCCAGCACAAAATGAAAACATGGCCCCATACTACCTACTATGAAGGAAATTATCTCTATCCCAGCCAAAGCCAGCACACCGAGCAAGATACCAAGAACAACAAAATTTTCTCAAGGAAGGTGACTATGTCTTTTTAGCTATATGAGTCTTTGTGGAGAACAAGTGTTACTTCATACCGCTTTTTTGGTGTTTCTAAGGGATCTTTACTCAACATATTTAAGATATGTAATAACCCACAGGGGAATGGAATCAAATATAATACTGTATGCATAAACCACAAAAAGTACTGATTAGAGAGAGAAAAAAATGTTTGATCAGATTGAAAAATGTACTACGAAACTGCAGAGATCTGAATTTTTTAAAGGCTTATTACCATATTGCTGTGCTCAGGGAAATGACTACACATCAGTATACATTTTAATTAAAGCATAAAGTTTTAAAACTAGATTCTATTGAGTTCTTACTCAGCATACCCAGAGGGCTCCCCTCTCTGTTTGATAAAACATGTGATTTTACTGACCTGGAAACGTATATTTTTCTAGTGATTGCAAACAGCTATCCAATAAAAGTAACCTCAAATATGACATGCCTGTCCAGATTTATACAATGTATATAGATGTTTTGTACATTTACTTTAGAGTCCCTATAATGCTACTTGATGATTGATGGGCAAATTTAAAATTCAGCTGTGAAACTGAAGCTGCTAGATAAAAAAGGAAGAAGTGGTAAACAAAAGAACTCAAATGGAGTATATAGTATTAATCCTTTTTTTGTGATTGTTGCAAAACACATGTGCATCTGGAAACCTGTGTATGTGTACAATGAGCATGTTTGTTTCCCTGTCTTCATGCATATATACACGTAAACAAGATTGGAGAAACACTTTTAGCACTCTTATGAATGGGAATGCAAAAAAGTGTGTGCTCATCCTAGCTTTAAGTGCCTAGTTTATATGCTGAGCTGGAAGATCAGTCTCTCTAGTCTCCCCTATACAGTCAGCAGAGAAAATGAAGTTTATCCCAAGGGAAATTCAGAGGACCCTTTTAAACAGGTTGTTCTGTATTAGCCTCAAAATGGAACCTATTTCTCTCTTTTGGCTAGATAAGAGATAAGCCTTTTAACTTAACTCATCCTACACAGGCACATAAGCAAGGTAGTGTGAATTCCTTGTATACAAAAATTAAGGGCGGTAGCTCGCTAGTAAAAACTTAAAAGTTTTAGATTGCAGTGTTCTGAAATTCTTGTTGAGGCTGTTTGTACCTTAATTCTAAAAGTATCAAAAGACTTCTGTGTTTTCCTTGTGTATAATCACCTCTGGTTTTAGCAATATTTTTAACTCTGCAAAGACTTCAGGTAATGAGTACATTCAACGTAAGCCTAATGCCTTAATTGTTGCAGGATTAAGACCTACAGTAAAAGCTATGTTCTGATATGAATACAGACATTAGAGGGTGTTCATGCCAATGAACATGGAGGAGGAATTCATTAACTTGTTTTCCCATTTGAAACAAAATAGAAAATCCTCTCAATAGCATCATTGGTGTTTTCCCAAAAGTTCTGAACACAAAAGTTCATGCAATCCTCTCAAACTCATTAATTTTCCCTTCTCTTGTCCATCAAAATTTCAGTAATTCATTCAGGCATCAAGAAGATGCTTTACACAATAATTTATTCAATAGAAATAACAAACTGAGGGTATGGGGAGATGCATTTGGTCATCATGAATAACTGATAGTCTGCCATGTTCCCGTATAGCTTGCTTCACACAGTTTACAAATTGTTTCACACAAGCTTTCCTTCCAAGGGAAGAAAAAAGAGAAGTATTACCCAGATGAAGTGGTTTGCCATGACCATTTTACTCAAGTACATGAAATCCGGTTTGACGAGATTTGGAAGAATCCTGTTCTACATCTTTTGTTTTGGGGTTTGTTTTTTTTCTCTTTGAGCTATTAAAAAAAAAAAAGAAAAAGAAAGAAAGTGGAAATCTGGGATTGCTTGTTTGCCTGGAACCACCCATCACTATCTCAGCTAGCTGAGGTGGGGTACGCACAGATGTCTCGGTTGCCCTTAGCCAGTTCAGAGCTCCCTGCCTCAGACAGGCAGCTCTGTCCTGTAAGCAGTTTCTCCAAGTGTATTTGTGACTGAGTGGACTGGGACTGGACCTGGTGCTTTCACCACTGGAGTTTTTGAAACTAATTTCTCCTTGATTTGTCTCAGTCCTGGCAGAGTTAGGGGGAAAAATATCTAAATTTATGTTGAAGTCAGTCAAAGTAAAAATACATAATGTTAAAAACCTCTGGTATGCTAGGATACAAAGTTTGAAGAATAATTTTTTTTAAAAGCTTAAAAATTATTGTTTCACTATGTGATTTTCTCTCAAATACTGTACTCAGATATCCTCCTTGGTGTCTGAGGCATGTTTGCACTGTATTCCTCACTTTCCATGTCCAAGATCATGACTTGGCCATGGCCCAAGACATGACTGGGGTGTTCATGCTTCTCTCCATTCCCCAGTGGTGAGTTTTCTATGGAACAAAATGGACCATGGGAGCTGTATCTCCTTTTTTTCCAGCTGAGTGCCTTGACTGTTTTACTATAATTTTGTACATTCACACTCCCTCCTCTTCAGTAACTCTTGAATCGTTTGGTAATATAATGCCTCAGACCTGCCCTATACATGCAAATTCATGGCCTTATAAAGCAGGATTAGGCATATGACCCTCACTGTCCCTCTCCAACAGTTAAACTGGGCTATTCTGGCAGTAGTTTCATTTCAAAAGAATGACTGCTCAATATTCTGGAGTAGGCAGCTAAATAAGCAGTGAAAGTAGATAGTCATGAGTAACCTGGATGCTGAAGTGCTTCTGTAACTTTTCCTTTGGATAGTTTTAGAGAACGAATACATCAGTTTCCTACAGCATTGTTCCCAAGGATGGGGAAAATGGATAAGATCTAGACCAAATTGTTTAGTGTGAACAGTTTATTCAACCGTGCGCAATTAATTCTGGCAACATTTAGAGAAACTTATTCTCTGCTTTTACTTTAATTATACTTAAACCTTCATTTTCCAATGTATCGTATACCAAAAAGAAGAAGAAAGGAGACAGAGACGAGATACTTTTCAAAAATGTTTTTCAAATCAGTGTGTGGAACAGCAATCTTGAAAGAATTATTTTACTCCAGAACAATGTGGTTGCTGTCCTCGAAGGAAAGAAAAAGTCCAAACCCAAGTAAAGATAGTGTACCTTCCCTCTAGCACCTTACAGACTTTGAGAAAGGACTTTGTGAACACTAATATAGTGCCTCAGAGTAATGATTTTAAGTTTCTTATTACTGAGATTTTTGTAGTGGTATTGGCAACCATTCTGGTGCAGGTTTGACAGACAACATGAAGGGTACCCTGGCATCCTTGTGAGTGGGCTGAGCATAAGGTCTAACTTTAGGAAGAAACAGCAAATTTGTCAGCTGCTTGCTCTACTGCAGCCTGTACATGCTTCTGGGACCCCATCCTCTATCTTCTTCAGAATGTGGGGAGCTTACTCTCCCATCTGCACTGTTTTCTGCCTTTCTGCTTCCACGAGGAGGCTTTTGCCATCCTTCAGGGCTTCTCAAAAAAAAAATGGGGGAACGAAGAAAGGAGAGGAGAAAGTTCTTTCCTTTGATACTGCTACCAGCAGCAAGAATAAGAGAAGAGAGCCTAAAACAGACACTCTGATTCAGGCCCCAATCCTGACTTGGTGGATGCTGACTTAACTATACTGAACCCAACCACATGCCAAACTGCATGGGCTTACATCCTCATACCCAGTAACTGAATCCTGAAGTCTGGAAAGGGCTGATCTGCAGCTGAGCTGGAGGTTGTCAGATTGAAATGTTTCATTCATTATTCATTGCTTAAATAATAGCATAGCATTTCCACAGCACCATACATATTCAAAGCAGTGTCCAAACAGGAACTGTTTAATTAGGTCTTACAATACCCCCTATGAAGTAGTTAAGTAAGTTAATGGGAGTTCACAGGCTCTCAGGATTGATTAAAGCAGGCAAGCAAGGAAGTGTTTTGCTGGGCTGATGATGTGAATGGATAGATGAATGAAGTGGGAGGGAAGGATTTGGCTTTTACAGCTCTCAAGTTTACAAGACAAAGTCTTTAAGGAACTGAAACAACTATCATCAGTGTTCAAATTAAAGCTGTCCTTTAAGAGTGACTCACATTATATTTGAATTTTTTTATTCTGGTGAAAGTATAGTATTTATCTTTCATCACAGTTAGTGCTGTTATGTTTTAATGACCTTCACATAGCCTTATTCCCCAAAAGAATATTTTGTTTATCACATGGACAGCAGGCTGTGAGTGATGCTATTTACTATTCTTTCCTTTCTCTTTGGCAGCCTTCAGGCAGAATGGTAGCAAAGTTACTATCACTCAACAGTGGTGATGGGGGTTTGAATGAGCTATGACATTTTAATTGGTGTCCATCATTAAAATGAAATAAAAAGGAAAAGTAGAAATAGCAATACAAAAGAAAGGAAGAGAAATGATGGTGATGACAACATAAAAAAAACTTGAAATGAATGAAGGACAAACAATGACCCAAAGTAAAAGAATAATTTCCCTTCTCACCCTAGATTTTCTTCAATCGCAGTCTATTAACTTAGCTTAAGAGCTTAAGAGCATATGAAGGATCTATACAAAAGAGACAAATAATGGGTTTTCTAAATCGATCAAAATATTGGTAAAGGTTAGGTTAAATCATAATTTGACCTATTTTTGGCTGCAGTCATCTCCCACTCAGCAGCCAAAAATCATGTGATGCTGGGTCCTTCTCTCCAGCTGGACTAAGTGTGGCAGTCAGGACTGTAAGAATTGACTATTATTGATGGATGTAGGGAAAAAAAATGAGTGCGTAAGATACTTTTAAGAAGCCTGCTGGGAAATATTGCATTAGACTTTCTTAGAAAGCTCTTCAGCATCTGAAACCCGCGATGGGAGAAAAAACAGAGGGAAACCTGCAAAATCAGGTTATTTAAAGAATGATCTTTCCTGCTTCCAAATCTGACTCCACAGATTAGTGATCTGCTTAAGGAACTGCAAGATCTGGCTCCTGCTTTTCTCCCGTGGTTTCCTTTCCAAGGAGAAATGTTTTAGTGTAGAGGTTACTTCGTAACTCAAAGAACATCTACATATGAAAATGATGGAAGGTTGTTTTTTTCTATTTGAAGAAATTGCCTGAAGCAAAGCGGTTTTTGTGTTGTTTGAAACTCATATGCACATTAAATTGCTGACACTCCATTCCATTTTTTTTTTTAATACAGTCCCTGCTATTTTCTATTTCTCTTTCTTTTTTTCTTACCTGAATCACACCACTTACAAAAGTCCATTAGCAGACATTTTTTGATAGTTTTTAGTTTCTGCTACCTTAGCAAAAAAATATCTCTCAAATTATTATTATCCTAGCCTGTATCAGGAACAGTGTGGCCAGCAGGAGCAGGGAGGTGGTTGTTCCCTTGTACTGGGCACTGGTGAGGCCGCACCTCGAGTGCTGTGTTCAGTTTTGGGCCCCTCACTACAGGAAAGACATGGAGGTGCTGGAGCGTGTCCAGAGAAGGGCAACCAAGCTGGTGAGGGGCCTGGAGCACAAGTCTTATGAGGAGCGGCTGAGGGATCTGGGGTTGTTCAGTCTAGAGAAGAGGAGGCTGAGGGGAGACCTTATCGCTCTCTACAACTACCTGAAAGGGGGTTGTAGTGAGGTGGGTGTTGGTCTCTTCTGTCAGGTGGCTGGAGATAGGACAAGACGGAATGGCCTCAAGTTGAGGCAAGGGAGATTTAGGTTAGATATTAGGAAAAATTTTTTTACTGAGAGGGTTGTCAAACATTGGAATGGGCTGTCCAGGGAAGTGGTTGAGTCACCATCCCTGGAGATATTCAAAAAGCGAGTGGACGGGATACTTCAGGACATGGTTTAGGGGGCATGGTTAATGGTTGGACTCAATGATCTTGAAGGTCTTTTCCAACCGAAATGATTCTATGATTCTATGATTTTCACCTCTTGCAGCTTAAAACTGGTGGTTAACATTTTCTGGGGATCTATAGCACAGAAAAGAAATCCTGTCAAAATAAGTATATGTTGATACATTATGCAAATATTTAAATAGCATATTGGTAGATGTGTACCTAGGTTTTGTGGGGTGAGAGCTGAAGTGTAACAGAGCCTTTCTCTGTTGTGTTTGTTATTGGGATGTCACGAGGCAAAATACAGTTGAAATGATACTACATTAGAGGATAACAAGTGACACTTGCTTTGCACCCATGAAAACCACTGCAAAAGTTGCAGGCTAACAGAGAGATCAAATTTCTTTTCCTTCCATGAGAGCTGAATTCTGGGCCCATGGAAGATTGGGTCATGTTCTTCACCTTCCCACACAAAAAACCATGGGAATATTTTTAATCATTAGAAGTGGTTTCACTTAGAGGATAGAGGGGTCAAATAAGGATCTGCACCCCATTCTAACAGTCTCATAGGACAGGAAATGGGTACACTGTGGACAAACTTAGCTCCTTTTCAGTACATATTCAGCTCTGAGAAGATGTTACATACAATGTCCCCTAATTGCATTTTTGAATGAGAAAAATCTGATAGAAAAACGTATCATTGTCTTGATCTGATCTAGGCACCTGAGATATCTATCTTGGAGGATAATGCTTCCTATCTCAAGTAAATTAGATTAAATTTATCTAAAACCCCACCTTTTTCTCTCCACTGATTATGACAGAAGCCTAGGCTATTTAGCTCAGATGTAGCCATCTACATTGTGGGTATATAGGACTTCATTCCTATAGTGGTTATAGGATATGTAGTGGATCCTACATAGTGGATATATAGGACTTCATTCAATAACTTTCATTCAATCAATTCATAAATTAATTCAATGTGAGTGTCTAGTGCTGCCTGAGATGCCTCAGGGTACCCAACCTGTCTGGCACATGGCTGCCACAGGACTTACGAGAGAGAGACAGAGATCAGGTGGGATAGCCTAGGGCATCTCAGTGGTTTACCCCTTGAAACCTATGTGGGAGCAACTAAACTGAGACCCAAGTTCACATGATTTCATAGTCTGATGTTCTTCTCTATGTTCTTCAGCAGTGTTCTGCAGTAACTGTAAACACATCACAGAAACTCAACAGTCAAAACAACAGTAATTACCTTTCACAACCTAAACACATGCTCTCTCTTTAGGGTGAGATTCACTTGCCTACACCTAAATACTGATTGTCATTTTAGGCACCACAGGATATCTGCTCAGCCTCTGTCAGAAGGGATCAAGTATCCAAGTCCTGCATTGGATCTCCCACCTCCATGTAGGCATTTTGGATGCCCTTGGATCTTTGAAATGACACTGGATCCCTATATGAGACAACCAAATCCTCCTTAGTTACTGCAGAGCTCTGAACTCCACTAGCTGTGCAAAAATAAAAGAAAAAAACCATCCTGGAATTCATGATCAGGTAACAACTGCAATATGGACATACTGAAGTATTTTGTTTGTAAAATTCCTTTGGTCAAAGTGAAAAAACTCACCAAAATTTCTCTGACAAAATACTCAGATTGTTAAATACATTCTCATCTGGATAAAGGGGAAAAAAAGAACATAACAACTGGAAGAAACTAGTTTATGGCTGCCAAAGAAAAAAAATAGACTTCAGAAGCACAGAGAAAGAGCAGCTCTGTCTAATACTCATCTGCTGTAAGGAGGTTTTCTTCTTAATTGTTTTCTTTTTCTTTTTTCTTTTTCCTAAGCCTCTATTGCTTTTACAGAAATTTCCTTTTCCATATTTTACTTTTACTCTACTAAAATCAATCATTACTGTGCCTAGTTTAAGGAACAGAAATTAAGAGGGATACAGACCACTCAGGTGCAGCCACTATTTGCAAAAGATCAGGAGCAACACATATGGTTGTAACATAAGTACATGAGCAGTTTCCTATTACAGTTTAATGAACCTGACAAGTGCACTGTACTGTACAGGGTGGTGGCAATTTAGTTACATACAATACCTAGAAATGCAGGGGCTCTGACTGTACTGCAAATATGTATACATTTTTTTATTGCAGAAAAAAAAAAAAGGCCAGGTGATATATTTGAAGCTTTCAAGTATTTTAATTCTATCAGAATTTTTGAGCAAACATCATTGAATTTAAAGTGATCTGAAGATTGCCTTTGGCTGTTTTCTACTCATTAGCTCAATGAAAGGTTTGTTGCCTGAACTAAAAAGAGCTCAGTGTCACTGCCAAGCTTTACGGGCATAACTGTAGAACCAGGCAGAATATGTTCCTTAAAACTTTCATTTCTGTTTCATTCAAATCAAAGCAAAGTAAACCTTCCTTGGAGTCACACAAGTATGCATGACACTGACATTCTTTGAGACTCATGTCCAGTGAATGGTACTTAGTCTGAATCAAAAATAAGACCTTTCTCTGTCTGATTGGGAGCAGAGTTTCTCATCCCAAATTACTCCAAATCAGACAAAGCAAGAATTTGAACTTCAGCCTCCCATGTTCCAGGTAATACCCAAACCCAATCTATAGTACATGGCAACGTTACTGACAAAAGCTTCCTAATCTCCCATTCTACTTCCCATTAAAACAACCATTCTTCTGTTAGCTTCTTCTAGGCTTCAACAGAGGGACATGCTTTCATGATATTTCATTTAGGTGTAGTGCTAATGAATGAAATATGAAAATAGAAATGTTGCTCTTACAGGACACTGCATTGTGCTTTTTTTCAATAGTGGCTCAAAAGCTGCCGCATTTGTCTTTAGGCAGCAGCCACTGCACAATAGAGGGGGCACTAATACCAGTGTATACCTGCACAGAGCCTTGCCAAGCTGGTTTCCAGCTCCAGAGAAATGCTCTTCAGGAATTCATAAATACACTGACTCCTTGTGCCCAATCACGTGACAACTGCAACAGAAAACCAACAGTAAATGATCCCAGGAAGATGCATGGAAACTCGCCTGCTCTGTTACAGTGATCTCATGTTTTTCTAGAGTATGTCTCACGCTCCTATGGGATTTAGCAATAATACCAGTGTTTCAGCCTGTAGCATTAAAATGCCAACAGTGCTAGAGACAGAGAGAAAAAAGAGGGTATGCCACAGCTTTGCCTAACTTTGTGTATAGATCATTTGTCTGAGACATGTTAGAGTAATAATATATCTGACCAAAACCAGCTTTCAGTATATTGCTCTGGACCACTCCAGCACACTGTGATTTATAGCTTTAATGCATCTAAAGCTTTTTTGCAGTGTGAATAATGTAAATCTTAGAGCACGGAATATTTGCAAGTGAAACTGTTTATAAGCAAAAATGAACGGATCTAATTTTAGTTATCCAAGATAAGATAAAAATAAATATGATCTCACTGAAGCATAAAGCCAAAAAGCAGCAATTTCTGTCTATGGTGAAAGTTTGTAGTCTATTCACCAAATAATACATGACCCAGTCACCATTAGAGGGAAACAAATCACCATTCTGTTCTGGTGGCACAAATAGTCGGATGAGTATTGCTCTTTTTAACACTGTAACACCCTTTTAGAAACTGAGATTATGAAATGTTTTTGCTCTTAATGAATATTCTGAGGCTGAGCAGTTTTTACAACTACACCCTGAGAATAATTTTAAGAAAACAGTAGAAAATACAGTCTTATCCTAAAGTCCCCCCCTGCTAGATCAGTATGATTTAATCTTTTCAGACACATTGCAGTATGACAAACTTATATTTTGCAGAGCACTGTCATTTCAAATCAGTATTGTCTTACTTTGGGATACATAAAGTGAAAAGGTAACTTTAGAGAATCAGAAATTTATTTCATCAGTCAAAGGCTAAGTAAAGATTTTAGAAAGAAATACATCTCTTCAGTCTCTTCTTTTTCTGATAAAACTTTGTCTTTTGTAAACCTTGTAACCAGTAAGTCTGGGTAGTTTAGAAAACTTACTGATTTATAATGGATTATAAATGACTCTATTTCCTTTAAAATGTATGACACATCCAGAGGTAAACGACCTCTGTGGCAAACCCAAAAGAGAAATGCAAAAGGTGCTTATATTTCCAGCCTCAAAGACAACACCTTTATAGAGGCATTGACTTTATGTGGGCAATGTCTTCCCAAGTCAAGATCTCCTGACAGAATCACACCAATATATTAGCATTTGATCTACAACTTTATTTACTATTTACTTTGTATTATTTGATTAATAATCTAGCAGAAATAAATTGGCTTCCAGAAGTACAGTACTAGCCTTTTACTGAGATCAAGATCTTCTGAAAGCTAAAATGCTTTTCTCTGAAAGAAAAAAAAGGTGAAATAACCTTATCATTTACCTCTCTGGAGGTAAATAATGATTTTCACAACATTCAGTAGAGAAAGAGTGCTGGCTGGCACTTAGAGAAGAAGCAGGAGGAATTTTTGTCTGAGTAAGGACTATAAAGTCATTTAAACATTAAAGGTAATTATTATGGTACTTCCCTTACTGAGTGAAAACCATCACTGTATTTTATACACAGGAAAGGAATGCATCCCAAATGTTATTTATAATAAATTGTTAGTTATTGAATGCCTTCAGAAAATAAAAAAAAACCACCACCAACAACAAAAAATCAAACCCAGAAGGAATGAGCTTGCTGAGCTCACTTACAGTAAGTTGCGTTTTCTTTTCCCTGACCAGAAATGGTGTCCATTAACACAACAGCATAAAAGTGTGCTTTAAGTATTGGCTCATAGCCAAACATGTCATCATTCCTAAAAAGCACTTTTAAAAGTACTATCACTTCTAAGACCATAAAAACTGAAATTAGACAAAGGCTACATTCCTCACTGTGTGACTTTATGTGATATGCTCTGTAGTATTCTTGAATTCTGTCACAGTTAAAAACATTCAGCAAGAGAGAAATTATTAGAAAAATATATCTGACTAATGGCAGAGAAAATCATGGGCGAAATACAGAATCACTACTTTGGGTGCCTAAAAATCAAAGGAGGGATGTTTTGCAGCTTTCTTCATCAGATTCTCATCTCTTGTTTACTAGCTGAATGTGAACCTTTATAATCTGGACTTATTTAACTTACCTCTGGATGTCTAAGAGCACACATCATAGGAATGGGTGTAGGGGGGGGAGAGCAAGTCGGCCTGGACCTGAGTTCTGCTTGGAGGTCTGCAGAGGGGACACCTCACAGATTGCAGGAACAGGACAAGAAGGTTTGATCCTTCTCCTGGGTATTCTTTTAGAATCCATTTATTTTCCGCTCTGGGGATTTCCTGAACCAAACATGGTTTCTATCTTTTTTGTAACTTTGATGGATTTTCTTCCATTTCTCTTTTGACTGTCTCATCTTCCCTTGATCCCAGGTAAAACCTTGATATTCATAAGGTCTTTTGTCAGTGATTTCCCAAGGTCTGCTACCCACTGCATGAAGAAAAACAACTTAAGGACATCTAACTGTTTAAGCTCACTTGATCCTTCTTGCACAATAGAAATACACAAAGTAAGTATTGTTTCCTGAGGTAGATTTGCCACAGGAATAAGTGTGGCACTAAATGATTTCTTTTGTAATGGTCATAGGTCAAACTAACATGTACTTCCGAGCAGTCTCATATTTGTATACTCTGTAAATTCTCTTTTAATCCCATTAAATATATATATGTGTACATGTATATGTGTGTATGTAGATATATATCCCCACTAAAACTGAAAACAGTTGCAGAGAACCAGCAGTTATAGTATGAGTATGGTTTACAAAGTGTACTTATACTACATCCATCATTACATCATAATCAGTAGTGCAAAATGAAATTTGGCAGTTTACCATATCAGTGAAAATATGTACAGTTCAAAACCGCTCTTTATTGTCCCCCATCATTAAAAATTCTGAGATGCCATTTGAAAAGAAGTGTGCATAGCAGTACTGTTCTTATTATAAATCTTATTTTTCTTCCAGATTTCATTGTTCTGCATTTCTCCTGCAAAATCTAAGGAATGATAAAATGACATGAGGGAAGTAGCCCAGTGCATGTTGAAGTGCTCCTGATGCTTTTGTTTACTGCTGTAAAAGCATGAAATTGTGAATGTGAGATTAAAAAAAAATCATCCATTTCCCTTTTCAAAATGGTGAGTTTTCCATCCATTTTTTTCCCTGCTTACCTAGTGTCAACCCAAAGGAATTCAGTGAGCTGCAATAGATTACTACAGATTTATGCCTGTATAAATGATAGCTGTATCTCTCCCTGGCTTCTTTGACCTTAGGAATCTTGGGGGCTTATCCATGTTATGTGATGGCTGATGTGCATCTGTGTCAAGTGTTAGTCACATGACAAATGAATTGTTCAGCAGTTTGTCAGCAGTCACATTATTTGTTCATACCTGTTCCTCTCTCCAGCTTCATTTTGCCTGCTGAGGTGAGTTGACATGGGTTTTGCATATCCTGAGCTGAGCAAGTCTTTTCTTCCCTTGTGCAAACTCTTTGAAATCAGGCTAGGGTTGATAGAAGATATTTTGTACCTCTTCAGCACTGATGTGTAATTCTTCTCTTCTGTGGGTCATACTGGGGTCGAAACACAAGAATTTTCATGCTTTCTGTATTCAGACAATCCACTGGCTTTTGCAGGTTAGTCTGGCAAGCCTTGTACCTGACTTAATATACCAAGTAGTATTTTTTGTTTATATTGAATATCATCAGTGGATATCATAAAACCAGTAGCAGCAAGTTCTATGTTAATATTTAAAGCTTTTATGCCATTTTCAATTGTGTCTAGAGTTCAATGTCCAGAAATTGGTCTTGCACATGCTGCTTATGAGACAACTTCTGCAAGGCTCTTTTTTTCAGTGGAGAAATTATCAGCCCAGGATACTGCCTGGAGGTTTATCTAACTGCAGTAGAGAATGGAATCAATATCAGAGATGACCAGTGTTTATGTAGCATATTTTGGGGGAGAAAAGAAAAAAAAAAAAGAAAAAAAAAGAAAAAAGTGAAGCTATTCCTTACAGTTCTGGATTTCTCAGGAGCCAGTATGTTGCTCCAGCCTGGAGAAATATAACCAACGTTTAAATTGAAAATATCCCCCAAAAGGTCTCTGTTCCAAGTCTATTTAAAAAAAATATCTGCCTGCATTTCTGAGTTTTGTTTCAAATCCAAAACTGAGACAGGTTATTCCCAAGGCTCACAGGTGTTTGTGGATAAACCTGGAATTAATTCAAAGAGCCCTAACTCAATAAAAACTAGTATTGTTTGGGGTAAACTGCAAAAATACGGTGCTTTAATTTGTTAAAGGAGCAAAAGATCTGCTATAAAACATTATTTAGCATGAATCTAACAAATATTTGAAGGTATAGGGGAATCCACTTGCTGTATCTGAATTTCTACATACAAGATAAATGCTTTCCTTTTTTGGCAATATGATCCAAAGTCCATTGAAAGTAATGGAATTTGTATCAGATCCTATAAAACCCAAAACAAACAACAACAACAAAATAAAAACCCAGAAGAAAAGGAGGAATGTTTTGCATACCAAAGTATCAGTCTTAACTAACTAAACATAACATGACTTGTTCAATCTTGTATTTTTTCCACTTCAAATTTTTCTATCCAACTCCACATACAGATGTGCAATTATCACTTGGATACCTACAATTATACGTTTCATGGTATTGTCATGTTCAAACGTGCAGGTCTTTGGGTTACAATTTAGTCATGCAAACTTTGACTCAGCAAAGTCCTAAAGCCCTTATGCCTTTGCTTATTTGCTTGAACTTGGACTTAAGCAATTTTCTAATGCAGGACCTCCTTTTGGTGTATTTGCACTATTGTACCTGCTGACATATTTAAATAGCTGTAGGAAAAGCACAATGTGAGATAGATGCTGTGCTGATGTAGGGCAGGTCAGTTTACATTCACCAGCTTTTTTGCAAAGATTAAATGATTTGTTGCTGTCATAGCAATCTTTACGATCATTCTGGGTGAATAAGAAGGTTCAAATGCTACCACTGGTAAGTAAAGTTTTACTAAGAAGGACCCATTGGAAGCAGGCCTGCTAAAGTCACACAAGGATGAATGTCTTCCTCTGCTAGAATAAGCAGTAATAATCATCAACTGGGAAAAAAAAAAAAGGGGGGGAGTGGGAGAAAGATTAAATTAGTTACAAATCATCAAGCCATAAAATGAAAGTTCCAACAATTTTATTGCAAAGTCCTTGACTATGAATGTAAGATAAAGCAAGACTGTGGGGAGGACTAAATCACAATATAAAGTCAGAGCACAGGGATTTAGAATTTCAAAGGTTTTAAAAATTAATGTTCTCAGTCAAAATCTCTGGCCAAAATGAATAGGAGGAGTTAGAATTTTCACTAATGAAAATCAGACTTCCTGATGCTTTAAGTAACACAAACAGTGAGTAAATTCCCCCAATTCTCTCACCTACACAGGAAAACATGATTAGTGCAGGGAAACATGTTATCTACATTTTAGGAGCTCTTCTTCAACAGCTAGTCTGAGTTCATGTTCAGCTGTTTACACATGTAAGCAGCATCATACAAAAATGTCAAGGGTATTCAATTCTCATCAGCTGGCTAAAATGTAATGAAATTGGAGTCACCAGGTGCTCATTTTGCTAAAAAAAAACCAACCAAAAAACCCCTAACAAAAAACCCCCCATTTTACTCCCCATCTCTTTTGGACCTATTTTCAAAGATTAAGGATGATTTTTATTACTTTTCCAGAAATTGGTGGTTGCCTAGAGAGTAGTGATCATAATCCCGTCGCATCAACCTCGGAAGACGATAGTCCCAAATAGCAAGATATACTTGATTTACCAAAAGAGCTAGTGACCAGTAGCCGAGGGAAATTAAATTGGCTAAAACTGCCTACTGTCCATAATATGCCTGAAATGAAAGTCTGTAAATAATTCTTTCCAAGATATAAATAAAGACACTTCAATTAACTAGCAAAGGGAGATTTAAGCAATTAAATTATTCAGATATTTTACAAAGGCAACCATGGGTGTCCACACTGCCCATATAATTGTCCTCTTAAAATAGGTAATGAATGTCTACTTAGGCAAACACCCAGCATCTGGAACGGGTGATAATTATGTCTGCATGTTTTGAAACACAGAAGTCTGCCTAGAAACTTTTCTCAGAGTGTCACACAGTAAAGGCAATTAAAAAGTCAAAACTAAGGGGAAAAAACAAGTACAAATGTCCTTTTTCAAAATTTATACCATACTATAATATTTCCACATAAACATAAATGCCTTTACATTATGTCAGTCTGCATGCCTGTAATGCTTCAAATAAAATATTTTAATCGCAATTTGCAAAAATAAATCAGCTAAGTGTATGGGGCCATAGTAAACTGCTGGATCCCTTCTGATCAACACAAGTTCAGAATTTTAATCTTATTGTGTCAGTCTGATTTTTTCTATAGCTGTTAATTCCCACTGCTCAAAGATCATCTCCCATTTCAAATTATTCTTTTGTAGTCACTCAGTTGTTCTTTCTTTTCTTTTTTTTTAAAAACTTGATAACAAATGTAATACATATATATATATATTCTTACAGACTGATAAATTAGTTCTTCTTAGTATTTACAGACCAATATTTTGATGAAACTGTGCCAACACAAGGCAAGTACAGGTTTGGGGCTTTGTGTTTTCTTTTTTAAAGGGTAGGTCAGAGATGAAGATACAGGCAACCTTGTCTAGAAAGTCCTGAAATTACAGTCTAGATCTAATAATCAGCATGGTCAAAATCCTAAAGCAGGCATTCTTTTCCTTCATTTCTCTGAATAGAGAAAACTCAGTGAAATTAACTGAAAATTTCATGATTTAGCTTTTACATAATGAGTTACAGGTTTCCTTTTGATCTGAAAATAGGAACTCCTGGATTTAGCAATTACTGATCAGTAATGCAAACCCGCTACATACTTCTCAGACTGTAGATGAAAGGTCAAATCACGGTCCATTACATACCATCTGTTTCTTGGTAGAGCTTTCCATTGCTGTCACAGGAGAGGTCCTGTTTAAAAATGAACGGGCCTTTAGATCCTGATCAGACATATTTAAGTCTGCAGATTCTGAATGTAACCACATCTGTACACATTTCAACAGATTTCTGAAGACTTATTCCAGATTTATATCAACATAAATAAAAAGAATTCTCAGCCTGTTGATTCCTACTTTATTTTACCCATTCAAATATTATAAACTTGGCATAGCAGATCTACATCCACTTCTTTTGTGGAAAAAAAGATCTAATGTGAATATCCTTATTTCTTTATATCATACACCAGATTCTCATTGAGGTAGATTGATAGAACTCAGCTGAAATCAGAGGAGCTTGGACAATTAACATAACTAAGTATCTGGCTTATGGTTTCCATCTTCAAAGTTTTTTTGTTTTTTCCCCCTTTCTGATAATGAGCTGACATTCATTTTCTGTGTCTTGACAGGTCACAAGTACTCGTGCAAATGACTTGTGTGTAAACACACCTGACTGTGTATCAGTGCAGAACACTCAGGGCCATTTACAACAGCAAAAGAAAGAGAGCAAGAAAGGGGAGGGAAATCCTAAATGCTGGCTGATCTTGTTTAGTGATTGATAGCTCTGCTTTTATAGGTACGGTGGGAACTGTCAGAGTGGCCTGAGCAGAACGCATCTGCTGGCTCCGCACTCCTTGAGCAGCCTCTCCTGCTGCCCTTCAGGCGAGCCAGGTGGCTGTGGATCTTTGCTGGTATCTTTGCTGGAACTCACCAACTCCGGCTTCAGGTGTGGGCCAGTCTTGCAAACCTTCTCAAGGGGCATATATGATTAGCTCCGAGTAACTCTCCAAAACAACATCTGAAAAATTATGCCTGCCATAAGCGTTTGGTGTTTAAAAAGAGAAAGGTGGGGAAAATGGCACAAAACGACAGCAAACCCAAAACAAAACAAGCTGTTAGGGAAGAAGTGTTTAGGAAAGCTTGGCTGTAATTGTGCAGGTGCAGACATTGGGTAGATGCCAGGTCATGCTGATGCCATAGGTTTTGCATTAACATTTGTCAGGACTGAGAAGTTTCTGAGGTAAAAAAAAAGGCAATGATTTTAATATCAGTCAGCTGGCAATGAGTTTCAAGGTTGAGAGTAAAATTCTTTGTGTAGAGTACTGTCACTGAAACCCCACCCCAGCAGAAAGGAAACTTGCAGGTTGTGGCCCTTCTTTTTCATTTGTGTGCTGTCAGACAGATTAGCAGCATGACTTCTGAACACAAGAAAGCAGGTATTATATTCTACCTGTATCAGAATAGGTTTTTCAAAATACTTTGGGGAAATAAAAGAGACCTAAACCAACTTCCCCTGAAGACAAGGGAGAAACTCTTTCTTACCCTTGTGTAGTAGGTCTGAGGCCCTGAGGAATTAAGACTGAAAAAAGTGAAGGCCCCACAACATGAACATCTGTGTCTTCATCTCTATTCAATACCAAGCAGGCATGCAGAATATTTTGTTTTGTTCATTTGGTGCAGCCAAAGAGAGGTACAGTTTGGGCCCTCAGGAGAAAGCGTATCTGTAGGAAACAAACCCAGCTGGAAAGGGTTGTACCAACAGGATGGTTACACCACATTTATCTGAAAAAGGACACAAAGGGGGACAGCCGCATTATCGCATACATGGGTAATTGATTTGTAGAATTATTGTGGATCTTGAAATGGAAGAGACTTCAGAGAAGTTCATAGAAGCTTTTTAAGCCAGAGCATATGCAGAATGAGTAGCATATTTACAGGCATTTATGTAACTTGATTTTAAGCCTATTTTCCTCCCTAGCTGGGCAGACTAAAGCTTTCAAAATGTCTAAAAGTCAAAGCCATATTTTTTTTTTTCATTCCTTGATGAAAAATGGGCTTTTTCTCTGGTTCAGAGCAAGTAGTCTTTATTTTATTATTTACTAGCAGAAAAGGGATTTTATACATTTAATTGTGAATGTTACTACTTATTTTCACAATTAGTAGTTTAAAATAAAACCATAATTCAGAAAGTAGGGCATCTGCAGCATCCAAATTTAAGACTTCGGGTCACAAGTTACATGTGATGATGAGACCTGCTAGACTCCCTGCTGTTCCTGCTTTCATTTATGGCAGCTGCAAACAAAGGTGCCTATAACTGTGCAGAAAAAGATTCTTTGCAGGTCTTACCAAGTACAGTAAATAGCTGATTCATCAAACATGGCTTTCAGGATGGTGAAAAAATCTAATTCTGAAAATGCTTTGATATTTGCTGTGATATTGTGCAGCAGCTTCACTGCAGTTTAACATCATTATATACTGATGCAACCCGTCTTGTGGCCTCCTACCAGGACACAATTTCTCTTGTCCTGTCCTCATCGTGAAGAGCATGGGTTTGTTTACTGCTATGTTGAATACTCACCCTTGGCTCTGCAGAAAGGTAGTGGAAAAGGATTTTTCCTTCTAGCTAAACTGCTTAATGTGGAGACAGAGAGAGAAAGCTTAATGTCTCAGAGAGCAACCTTGTTATCTTCCATACCCCTGCTATTTACAGCGATGGCCACAGCGAGTGCTTTACCTCACATGCTTAACAGAGCAACTGAAGTGCTGCCTAGACATGTATCCCACATGAAATAGAGACACAGCACCTAGAAAGCAGCAGAGTATCTGCAGACTAGGAGAAGATTGCTTCTCTGTGGTACAAGCAAACAGAGAGAGCATGTGTAGGATTCATCCCATTTTATACATGAGAAAGTCACAGAGAAGACAAGGGTGAGTCCCAAATTAAAGAGAAAATGAGATAGGAGACCAAATTTAAGATATCTAAAAGTATGTAAAGACACTAAAAAGTAAGCATCCGTATGGAGGTGTACTAGAAATCTGATTTCCCATTTATGGTCAAAGGCAAACTAGGCAATGTGGGCAATGTAGCCTAGAGAGTAACTCTGTTCACCCTACAGCAGACACCAATGGCATGATTCAGTTGCTCACAAATAGGCCTCCACTGCAATTTGAAATGTCCTAATTTATGTCTACATGGGGACTGGCAAGTAGGAGACATAAGATCCAGAGGAGACAGGTTCTTTTGAAGACTGCTGGAGGAGAGGCAGGGTACTCGGCAGTGGGCACCCCTGTTTAGCCACCTGAATCCCATGGCTGGTCAGCCGAATCACTCCCCCGTCTCCACTATTTTGGGAGCTCAGATTCCTAGCACATCTGCAGACACTCACCCAAAGACATTTATACTAATCCCAGGCTGGATCCTAGGACAAGTCTGCAACTGACAGATCACAAGGCAAAGCCAGAGCACGGTCTCAGATTTCTGGAGCCTGGGCAAAAGTCCCCTCTAAGGCTGCTGCTCGGGGAGGCCTTGGGAGCTGCAGTGGGGACATTGTGTGTCCCCCATCACCGCTCAGCAGAGCTTTCCGCTCGGTGTTGTTCCAACAGGTCTGTAGCAGACAGAAAGAGGAAGGATAATGTGCACAGAGCAAGGTGCTAACATGCCACTTAATATGCAACGAAACAGTCTTGGGGAAGACAAGCAAAGAATGATTTAGACTGCAGCTGAGTGAACCTATCCCGTATTTGCTTTGGTGAAAGTGGAAAGACACATCTTCTCAGCGACTGAAAGTCTGAAATCCTTTGTTTCGGCATTCAGGGGTGTAAATGACATTGTAGCTCTGTCTGGGCAGCAAGCAGGCCGGGGCTCCCCGGGGCTGGGGCCGTCAGGGCTCCTCATGGAAGGGGCAGCAGGGCAGGGCCTGGCAGCCAGGGCCCCTCTCACTGCCCCAGCCAGAAGCAGGGCAGCCGGGGGGCACCGGGAGCAGCCCCAGCCCCAGCCAACTCCCCAGGGATGGGCCAAGGCTGGGCTGGGATGTAGGCCCAGTGGTGGGCCCAGCTCAGCAGGGCCCATGGATGGGCAGGGCAGGCTTTGGGGGCTGGAGACTGGCCCTGCTGCGGCATCGCTGGGGCAGGGACTGATGGCCCCAGGGGGCTGAAATGGGGTCCTGGGCCATGGGCAGGGTGGGGCGAGTCCCAGGAGGGTGGTCAGGGCCATTACAGCCTGGTGGCACCCTCAGAGCCCTGACAAAGTCCCCTGAATCTTAAATATCCAAATGACATTGGAGTCATGCTCCCCATTCAGTCTTGTCTGCTTTAAAATGCAGAAATGAATTCGTATGCTTTTAACACAGGTTTTATTCACAGGATGACTTAGTCCAGAGCATCCACCTAACTGTTATTGTAAGCCTATATAAAAAGTAGTGGGGTTTACTTCAGTTTCTTGTGGAAGGCTGAGGAAAACAAGACATGGCTTCCTTGTTGTTGTGGTTTAACCCCAGCCAGCAACTAACCCTCAGCCACTCGCTCACTTCCCCCCACTGAGTGGGATGGGGGAGAGAATCGAAAAAAAGTAAAACTCATGGGTTGAGATAAAGTCGGTTTAATAGGACAGAAAGGAAGAAAAAAACCCTAAATGATAATAATAATAATACAAGAATTGGAATATACAAAACAAGTGAGGCACAATGCAATTGCTCACCACGCACTGACCGATGCCCAGTTAGTTCCCAAGAAGCGATCCGCCCCCCCTCCCCAGCCAACTCCCCCCATTTTATACACTGGGTATGACATCACATAGTACGGAATATTCCTTTGGCCAGTTTGGGTCAGCTGTCCTGGCTGTGTTCCCTCTCAACTTCTTGTGCCCCTCCAGACTTCTTGCTGGCTGGGCATGAGAAGCTGAAAAATCCTTGGCTTAACATACACTCTACTTAGCAACAACTGAAAACATCAGTGTGTTATCAACATTCTTCTCATACTAAATCCAAAACATAACACTATACCAGGTACTAGAAAGAAAATGAACTATCCCAGCTGAAACCAGGACTCTTCTTCAGGTGAAGTCCTTGTTGTCTGCCCATATGATGGCTGTACCCATGTGGAGACAGAGAAGTCACAAAAATTGAAACTTCCACTATTAGGATGATGAATAAATGGAGCAGAGTGGCCTAGGGATGTTTTCTTTCTACTAATTACTTCCCAAGTTTCAGAAAATGAAGGGAGGCAAGATCAAAACAAATGGGATGAATTTGCACATGGAGTGCCATTAATAGACTGCAGAACTCATGGCAAGAGCATGCTGAAACAACCAAATGCAACAACATTCAAAGGAATGTCACAACCTGTGCTGGACAGACCAGGAAGGGGTCATGGTGAGTTTGGAATTCCCTCGGGCTAAATTAAGATGAAGTGACACCAAACAATCAGTTGAATGTTTTATTTATGGCAGAAGCAACCTGAACTTGGAAGGCATAACAGTAGGTGGCAGGGTTTCTCACAACAGGAATTGGCATGAAACTACATCAGTAAACCATGTAGCACATGGTAACCACATATATGTCAATTCAGGTAAAAGAAGACCCCTCCCATTGAGTCATGAGGTTCAGAGTGGACCCCCTTGCTTTCTAGACTCCTTCTCAGAGAGAAGCCCAGGGGCAGCTGGATTGACTTCTAGTCCCAGACTTGGTCAGCGGGTTTGTGTCTAACGGGATGAGGTGTAGGGGTTATGAGAGAGGGAGGAGAAGAAAAAGAGAAAGCTTTCACCAGTCCTGGGTCCAGCATTGGTCCAGTCAGTCTAGAGGTCCAGTTCCAGAGGGCATGTGTGTGGGGTCTTCAATTTGTGTCCTTTTATAATCTTCTTGCCCCTTCTTTAGGGCAGGCATTCAAACTCATTAGGCTAATTAGGTGTCATGCACAGTTTGTGCTTTCAGAACCTTCGGGAAATGGGTCGGTGGGCTTAGGGGTCGTTTGGGGAGTAACTTCTCCTTCCCTGCAGGCATGACCATTGTTTGATCTTTGGCCATATGTGGTGAGCTGCCCTGCTCAGCATATCAAAACACAGAACTGTGTATCCTCCAGCATGCCCTCCTCATCCTGTTGCTGATGTCCTGTGCTGATCTGTGCTGATGGTTTGTTATTATGCAGCGCTGTTATGCAGAACTTGGCCCACCACAATGTTTGAGACATTAACTCTTTCAGTCTCTCACAGACTGGACCTTTCTTTTTCTGGATAACATTTAGCATATTATATGCTTTACCTAAAATAACATGTTGGCTCACACTAACACAAAGGGTGCTAGAATCAGATGACGACAGGCACAAACACTAAGGCTGAGATCAGATCGTCACTGAGCAGGTTATCTCAGAGCTTCTCATAATGGAGTTTCTTGCTTCAAAGCACTTGGTAATTCAAGGGGGAACAAGGTGGCAACTACCTTGTGGGAGATGGTTTGGCCATAGCAGATCAAAAAATTAAGTTTGCATTCAGTTTTTTGTCAAGGCCTACTACAGAGGTCAGTGAAGAGCTCTTCCTTAACTAAAACTTAGTAGTTATTCAGGTTTTCATTCAGTGTCTATTTGATTTCTATTATAATCATAGTTTTGTATGAGTATGTAAGGGGACCTTTTTGTTACTCTGCACTCCTGCTTAAATTTCTTTCCTGTTTTCTGTCTATTGCAAAGACAACACATCAGACTGATACCTTAATGTAATGCACAGAATAAAGTCTCACAGATTTAATAAAGGACAGCATGTATATTTATCTTTGTAGTTCAGTTACTTGTTTAATAATGTTGTCCAGTTTGCACAACTAACCTTCAGTGTGTCCAGCAAAGCTCGCCATCTTTCCTGGAATGTGAAAAGTGAATTGTAACTGGTGGTTTAGGGACCTCCAACATGTTACATGATTTCTCTTCATCAGAGTTATCAATTTACCTTTAGCCGTAAGTCTTAATTACAAGACACAAAAGCTAATTGTGTGGTGCTGATGGTTCCAACTTTTTAATGAGGTCCTGGTATGTCTGTATCTGATATATAATTTGTTTGCTTACTTTTACTTTAATCTCACATGCAGTTATGCAGATATTTATCTCACAAAGCATCTACCTTACCGATCTTTAAAAAGACATTGAAAACTCTTAGAAAACAAAACAAATCTGATGAGATGTTTACTGAGTATTTTATAAATCTTTTTAATTAAGAAGCGCAGCAAAAGATGAGTTTGAGAGTGTGCAAATAATAGTTTGCAAACATACGCTACTTAAAGCCACAGTTTGAAAGGTGCTTTCAAACAATACTCATTTATCCTAAATGACCCCATGATTCAACAGACTACTCTCTGTCTTCCAGCCATAGACAGCATCAGAAGAAGCTACAGAATATCCTGCAACAAGGGCTTGTGGGACCACCATCCTCCATGGAATGTCTCCTCCTTTTATCTAGTAACTAATGTTCATCTTATATCATGAACCATCACCCTGGCCCTGATTAGTGAGAATTAAATAGGGAAATGCTGAAAGGATGCTTTAATACATGTTCCCTGGTTTGAATGCATGAAACACACACACACACAAAAAATCTTACTTTTCCAGAACTTTCAATGTAACAATTTTCATCAATACTAAATTGCATGTTGGAGAGGATATTTGATGTGGTTTAGACATTTTGAAACTCTTTGGGAGACTAAAATACAGACAACACAGTTATAACAACATTTATTAATACTGTTCCTGGGAAAACATCTATTTCCATATCCAGCACCTCACATTCTGTGGCAGAAAAGAAATGATGGTAAACACAGGCTGCTCCTGTTACTTGGAAAATCACATACCTCTTCCTGATCTCTTACAAGCTGTTAGCTACAGCTGGCCATGATAACAAGCCCTTAAAAATCACAATGTCCTTTAACATCTAAATTGCCATTGCAACATTCCTACTAAATGCTCAGCATGACTGGTGATGTTTCAGAAGCATGCACACAGCTGGTGCCAAATAAAACAAAAAAGTAGTAATTTGTAAAGTTCACGTCCTAGTCCAAATAGTCGGATAAAATGTTCTACAAGGATTTAATCCTATGAAACAAATGGTTGCAATTAGTTTTGGGGGGGATTATTTTTAAATGTTTCCATTTTATTTAGTGCTGTTTTAAATATCTCTTTATTTTTGTATTTAGCTGGACATGTTTCAAAAGCCATTTGTTATGACCCCCTGTTCTGTGGTAATTCTTTTGTCTAATGCATTAGTGAAATAGCACTGTCTAAAAGTGATGTAAAACAGATCGGTTCAGCCAGCAAGCAAGGCTGCCGAGAGTCACTCTAGTGACCCAAAGAAAATTTGCAAAAGAGCAGTACATACAGTATCTATCTAGAACCAAATGAATGGGGAAACCACACTATTGTGTTCACAACTTCAGCCTTTCTGTTCCCCTTTCCAACCACCCCTCAGCATGACTCCATCTATAGACCATTTGAACATGCAGTGTTTTTAGGGTAGCAGGGTTAAATTGAATAATATGTAAAAGATCAGATTTTTTCAACTCAAACTGTAAATCTTCTGTTCAATTTATCCTTAGAGTATTTTGATGATGGGATGGTTCACTGCCTAAAGGGCCTGAATTGACTCTTGCATTAAGGGAGAATCCCAATGACCTCAGTTGGACTTTATGAGGGTGCAGGCTACCCAGGGCATGTTCATGACCTTTATACAACTATATAAATCACAGTATTTGGGATGAAGGATTTCTTTACTGAAGATATGGCATTCCCATCGTTTTGGGTAAGGTTCAGGAGCTCACAAGAAAATATTCTCATGTTTCTCTGGCTGTTCCCTTACAAAATGAAAAAAAGATTAGAGCTTTCACATTTCCAAAACAAAAGAAAGAAATAGAATAAAAACAAACAAACAAGAAAGAAGAAAAATCTTCCAGAATTTTTCATTACATCATTCAGAAATGAAAACATTGTTAAAATAATTATTATCAGGTTACCTTCAGCAAGTGGTTAGGTAACACATCATTGACATAGCAGGTTTCATAACAAGATTTTACTTCAATAAATGTAATGCAGAAACTGCAGACTGTAACAGATGAAAAAGAAGAATGTGTTTCCTTAAACACTGTGTCAATTGTGGAGGGGTCAAATTTGAACACAATCATTCAAAATTGAATACTAATTACCTAATTTTACTGATTTGAAAAGAAGCCCTGTAAGAAAATAATCACATTCTGCTCTTCAAGGTAAGTAGAGCTAATTAGAAAGGTACAGGTATTTAAGTAAAGCAACATAGCCAAATCTTCTGCTTTTTAATTCACAGCAGTTTTTCAGGTTCCAAAGAAAAGGAACAAAAACCAGTCTTATGAAAAAAAATATATATTTTCTAATATGGATTCATTTTTACGAAGCAAAAAGATCCATGAAAAATATTTGAAGAATATAGGGCTGTTTTCCTTTTAGGAATGTTTTTATAAAGGTTGAGTTTTAAAACAACTTGAGTTCTAATTAAGATTGTCACATCTTTTTTATTAATAGAAATTGGATCCTGTGTTTTCAATGTGGTCTATCATCCTTGAGTTGGAAATCAGATTTAGTGATCTGAAGTCAACCTACATAACAAGTATCACTGCACCAATGCAGTTACCCTCCAAGTAATTATTGTTGCAAAAGGAAAACACATTAGTATAGTCCATATTTGTGACTTTGTATTCAGAAGAGCTCATGTTTTAAGACACACAAAAGAACAGGGATAATTTGTAAGGCTTCCCAGAGAGTACCTGGTTATTCTCAGCATATTTGTATAGAGCTTTCTCTATGCCTTGAAACAGAACAATACAAACCAAAAAGAGCTAATTAATTTTTTTAATGGTTGGTAAATGTGTCTCTACATAAATATGTATGATCTATGTGTTTAGTTTCCTATAATGAGTATTATTTTAAAGAGAAAGAAAACATCAGGCAGTATAAATGTCAGTGTAGAATGGAGATATATGAGGTTTAGATGAGATCCACAGAATCAAATATATTTGTTTCAGTTTGTGCTTAAATCAGTTTGGGAACTAATCACCTCAGTGCATAACATGTCCTTGTGTTTATTTGTACTGGAAGAGCAGCAGGTGTGACTGAGCATTCCACAATTCAGGATAAAGCTGATAAATCTTTACCCATGAATTCCTGCTGAAAAGACAGATAGGAATAACAGATTCTCATCTAACTGTCAGTTTTTAATACAGTGACCCAATTTCTGTTTTGTACTTAAAAGAAACAACTTAAGTTTTGGGATGAAAATTCCTATCCAGCATGTCTAGCTCTTCAAACTCCTTCCCCAACACAGTGTGGGGATCATGAAAGCCCACAGTCTTCAGGAGCTGCCAAAGACCATGACTGCAACTCTGTTCCAGGTACCCTGTGGTCCTGGGCAGTCAGGGGAAACTTGGCACCCAATTTAAATGAGATAACCCAACCAATGAGATGACAATGGTACAGTGTACAATCGCTTGAGGCACATTTTCACTGATCTCTAGCAAAATTACAAAATTACTGGAAGGTATTTCAACAAAACAGGCCAGACCACCTACATGACTTTCGTACCAAACCTCTAAAACTCCCTTTCCCAATTCTCTAGCACATATACAGCCATATAAGCAGATAACCCTCAATAGTACATGTTTTAGGCTTAAACTGTGGTACATATTTAGTGGTAGTTCAAGGCAAGAGAAGGGTGGAGCCTAGAGGAAAATCTAGTTTTAATTTCTGGCTCTGCTTCCACACACACATTTCTTCCCTTAAGCCCACCATTTGTAAAATGAGAGTAGCAGAAATCTTCTTGTAAATTACTTTGAGTCTGTAAATGAGAAGGACTGTAAGAGGTAGGAGCTGCTTATTGGGCTCCCAAGCACAACTGTGACTGCAGGTAGTCTCTGGCCTAAATTTTCAATCCTCTGGAGTCCTTCCCCTTTAGGTAGTTAACTGGTCTCATTTGTGACAATTCAGGCAATCCCAAATTAATGGAATGGGGAAGAATTCTCATTTCTAGCAAGCTAGACTAGTATTGTTGAAGCATCCCTCTGATCATCACCGAATCCAGAGTATAACGTTAGGTAAAAGTCTGTACTGCTGCCAGAATGTTCCAGAAATGTTTATTGGTCAGGGTTCTGCTACCTACCACCGTGACATTTGAAGGAGGGTGTATCTGGTAGTCATTAACTACCTATACAGCACTCCATCCTGTGAAGAAAAGGATGGCCTGTTCTTCCTTATTGCCATAGATAAGTGGGCCATTTCCTGAATGATTTTGTTGTGTTTGAATATGAAAGAAAAAAAGAGTTCAGAGACATTATATTTTCTCTAAGGTTGAAAAGCAATTGGAAAAGAAAGTGAAGAGATTGATGGTTTCATTTAAGTGAAATTCAGTTTGTTAATACCCCATTTAAACTCCAGCAGTCATCATTGCATCTTACATTTAGAAGCTTTCCCCATACTGAGGTCTTTAACGGTGCTCCTACCAGCATTTCGTCTGTCCTGCTGCCCTTCTCTTCATCCTTCCCCACTAAATCTGTGTAATTTTTCATTGTACCTGATCAAAATCCGATTTATTTTTTATTTAATAGGAAAGGTGGCAGATATCCTCATGGGTGAGAAAGTGGTAGGCTCACCTCAAGTGAGCTGCTATAGTTCACATTTTTTTCCCTAAACTTGCAGTCTTTCTAAGGTCACTGAAGTGGGAACCATCACGTCTATTGGTGTGATTAGTTTCAACAAATTTCCAGAATAAGGCTTCTATACTGATGAATGCTCACTGAGAAAATAATGCTTGTTTGCAAAAGCCATGGCGCTCTGGAATGATTTGTTTATGTGGATCTATGACCATGACTTGTAACTGTACTGTTTGTGGCCAAATCCCTGTGATTATTTTGTTAAGCTACATTGAAGTGCAGTTGGTATATAGAATTGCACAGGAAATATATATGAGTATCTGTTTAGTGACATCATTTACCTAGCTGCTTCATCTCCAGGAAAACAGCTTATGTCCCCTGCCATCTAATACTTTGGATTCCATTTCCATGGAATTTTGAAGCAAGAAACCTGGGAGATAATCAGTGCTTCTCTATCTTAAATGCCATGTAGGAAGGAAACACTGAATATTGTCCATTGGACACTGCTGGCCAAAAGATTATCTCCCAACCTTGGTTCACATAAGTACCACATAGGACCTGAAAGAAGACTGTTTTTTTGTTGCAACAGTTGCTTGCTCCTGACTTTTTATCACTGAACTTTTTAGAGTAGAGTTCATTCTGTTGTGCCACAGAGGCATTGCAGAAGCATTCTAAAACAAAAAGATCTATTTGCCATTTGCAGTTTTTCTTCGTACAATCTGATGATACTCTAGAGCTCTCATACTCCTCTAAGATATTTTCTAACCTCATTATCTTCTAGTTTAGATCAGTGTTCTGGCCAACTGTCAGATGGCTGTGAATGCTGCTGCTAATGAACTGTAAACTGTCCAGGGAATAAAATGTTGGCTTCACATTTAGTATACAGATTTGAAAATTTTATATGGGATAAGAAATGATGTTATACTTCTTTTTTTATCTTTACAGGTGTTAACACTTAAATACATTATCCATAACACACCTGAGACAAATGCGTCCTTCCAAGGATATGTTTCAGTCAAAGGAGGAAGTAAAGATCATAATTCACAACACATGAGCAGTCTTTCTGAATTCAGCTCAGTTAAAGCTATGACTTCATTTATAATGCATTATAGTGCACCCAGCTGATAAAGTTCTCCTTGAAATTTTGACTTGCACCATGAACTACAATTCCTAGAAATAACACAGCCTGGGCATAATTCTGCTTGCCTGTGAAACCCCATTAGTATTAATATTCTTATAGTGGCATAGCTGAAATGAGAATTAGCTCCAATTAGGTTGTATCAGAGTGGTTTATAAAGGCTGTGTTTTCTTTGGTACTTTATTGTAATGTAAGACTAAATCGATGCCAAAAAATTGAATGATGTTTTATAGCACTTCTGAAGTAAAGTTTTCTGTAACTTGTTACTGTGAAAAGAACAGAACATCACCAGATATACCTCTTCAAAGCTCCCCTATATGAAATATTAATCTACTTGGACTCATGTTCATGTGCTGTCAACTTGAATCCTGATGTATTGCATGTCGAGAGACATCTTCATAGGAATAGGATTCAAGGGACTAATAGTCACATTGATAGTATGTAACTAGCCATAGAATACCTAAATCCCAAACAGCACAGAATTTCATTGACCCCATTGCAACATACACAGATGTACACAACACTCATGTTACTTTCCAGCTAGATTAGTTACACAGATAACAGTTACAAAGAGAATGTTTTGAGTAGATAAGATACGTCTCTTACATGTTGAATAAATATGTAATAGAATGCTGCCAAATGGGAAGGCATATATTCTTCTCATGTCTACTGAGGATAGAACAATAAGTAATGGGCTTAAATTTCAGCAAAGAGTTTTAAGTTATCCATTAGGAAGATTTTACTGTATGGATAGTTAAACATTAGAACAGTTTATTTAGGAAGACTGTGGAATCCCCCTTTCTAGAGGCTTGAAGTTGTGGCTACTAAACATCTGTCAAATATGGTTAATATGCATTCACCCTGTCTTTGGCCAGGGGAGTGGGTTACATGGCCTCATGGGATTTAATGATAAACAGCAATTTTTTGTCAGTGGAATAGTTTTTGCTAACAATAAAACAGTATATGTTTATCCTAAAAATCCACTACTTCACATTTTAAATCATCAGATCATCTTGATAGAGGATCTTGATAGTAGTTTACATCACATACCCACATCTAGCTAGACATCCATGTTCTCTCCCAGAAAGAAATGGCTCATTCACTTCTGCAAGAAGTGGTACATTACATTAATGTTTTGTATTGATTTGTAACTTCGAGGAAGAATAATCTGAATAAAAAATATGCATGAGGTATTTAACTCCGGCATTCATCCTACTCTGGATGATGACCAACCAATATGCTAACGTGATATAAAATATACCAGGTTATTTAAATTCAAAGATAATTTCTAGGCCACATATGGAGCATGGAAATGACAGATCTTGCTCAAATCCGCTAACATTCAATAAATTAATGAGTGCTATACCTCTAAATCTGTATACCTCTAAATCTGTTCATCTGGTCTATTTTAGATACCTGCTTTAGACTTGCATCCTAGATGTGCCCATTTCTCTCTGATGAATATAAGAGGAATCTGGATGACTAGGACAGAGGTAGATGTTTATACCATCGAATACTGAAGTTAGATCACATAAATCTTTGACTAGATTATTGTCCTACTTAATATTATTAACCTTCTCATTACTGGTCTAACACACATCCTAGGGAAATGGAAAAACACTACAGCAGTTGTCTAACATCAGTGAGGATAGCATCTGAGAAACCTTCAGTGTGGGCCAACTTAAATCAAATTACCTAGTATTTGGCTAGGTCAGGAGCACTCACACAGGCAATTATCACAGCTCAGCTGATATACAGTAACTTTTTAAGCCACAGTAATAATACAGTTCTTCCAAGCCCTAAGGCCTTTACTTTGGACTTAGGTGTAAACTTATCTGGATCTGGGTCTGAGCAGCTTGTATGATAGTGCACAATTGCATCCATAAGTACAATTATACTTAAAACTCCTTTATCTCATTAAAACTTACTAAGTAGCTTTCGTAGGATGTAAAAGTCTGTTCTACACATGCTGCTGTTACTGTATTAACTGGCATGGCTAATATCCATTACAGATAATTGGGGTTTTGTCTTACCCTTTCCATGCTGTGCATTGTTTTGGCATGGGTGCGCTTATTTAAACTATGTATGCCCTATATTCTTTTAGTATTATAAGTCTCTAGGCTCAAAAGTAGACTACCTTGCACTTGCATTGAGATAGGCAAGGTAGAAGATATAAAAATTCAGTCTTTAGTCGATCTGGTTCCAGATCCTGAGTTCAGCCAATATTCTTCATAGTAATCTAGGAAAAAAAAAGGTTGGGTTTTCTTTTAAATTTCTTGAAGGTGGCAAATTCTTCTGGTCAGAAGCTTTTTTCCCCCCTTTCAAAATCTTCAGGGCCTTTTTTTTTCTCTCACCACTTCTAAAACACATATGGTGAGAGAAATCAAACACAAATATGTAAAAATACATTAAAATTTTAACTGAAGTCAGAACTTAATGTGAGGTATAATGTAGAATCTTATACTGTACCTCAGCATAACACAATTTGAGTAAAAGTTGTTGTTCTCTCTTGGAGTTGCATTGCCTCTTTAATTTTCTTTTTTTTTCCTTTCAGGCAGACAACCAGTTCTTTATGGACATGTTGGTTTTTTAAGTTTTATATATTGCGTCTGCACACTTGCCTGTTTACTAGACGATAACAAGGAAGAGAGAAGAGGGACCAATAATGGAAAGTAACGATGGGAGAGGATTATTAAATACTCTTGAACCTCCAGAGGCAACATATTTCTATCGCTACCTCTGGCACCAAAAGTAGCTGGCATGAGAACAACTGTCTCATTTACTCTTCTTTAGTGCAAGTAGACAAAGTTGCTGGTAAGATTTGTACTACCCAAGCAAATTTAAAAAAAAAGGATTGTTTCACTAATTGTCATATCTGTACTGCACAGACTTCTTCCGTATGTGCTTTTCAAATTAGCGACATGAAGCATATTAAACTGATTAATAGCTGTGTGAATTCAGGATCAAGCTAGTTGAAAACAATGGCTTGCACTTGTATGTCTAGAATTATGGGGCACTGAATAATACTAGTAAAACAAGAACATATTTGTAATCAGTTAGGAATTAGTATCAAAATTTAGGTGAAATTGCTATCAAATCAACTTAAATTTGTTAACATCATCAAGTGTAATGTTACATCTTCATATTGTTCTCTTAGATAAGCCTTTTGACCTAGCTAGGACCTTGGAGTATCCCAGGGAAGAGGACCTCCAAAGAAATGTTTGTGTATAATATCAGCAGGACCAGCTAACGCAATCCCAGAAGTGTGTGATGCCAACCAAGGGAGGGAAGCTTGAGCATGTGGGAATGAGGCCATGAGGTGAGACAGTATTTTGATTTAGCAGGAATCACTACAGCCCCCATGAACATGAGGAATTAAGGTTCCCAGAATACAGTGGCAGTACAAATGCCATCTGTCCGGTTTCTGGGTTGAATCACTTGCATGCAATTTGTTATACACCAGACATACTTTAGGGTATTGTAACAATTGCAATATATGGTCTAAGCTTTGTGTGAAGATGAAAATAAGAATAAATTTTACGCTTACAACACAGAAGACTTGAACTCAGGAGATTTTTCCTTTTCTATAGACTCTGTGTATCACTTATCTTCCTGCAAATTCTTGTGGCTTGGCTTGACTATCTGCACAGTAATCCATACTGTTCCAGTGGTCTACTAAGTGCATAAAATTAACTGTAGGTGTAAAATTTTGCATGGTTAGCACTCTAATTTCTTTCTGTGCTCACTTACTGCAGAATATTAGATCTTCCAATGTAAGTCTTAGTCTTCTCCTTTTCTGAGGTTGTACCCCATGTTGGGTCAATCCAACAGAACATCTGCATAGAGTTGCAAGAGGGATGTTGTGTGACAGGATGAACACACATGTCCATGTGTTCTCTGGCTATGGTTCAGCACAGCAAATTCTCTGGCTTTGAAGGAGCTAGGGAAAAACATGTGTGAACAGGAGTTAGGAGAGTGTGAGATGCCACAGCTGTAAGCAGGGCTGTGAGGAAATGGCTCATTTGGTGCAGAGCAGCAGAAGACCAAAACCAGATTTTTGCCGGCCCTCCATGCTTCAGTGAGCTGTTGAAGAATGAATGAACTGTGCATAAACTTGTTTTTCCTCCTTGCAGGCAGCGCTACTACTCTTAGGCCTTATGGATAGTATTCATCTTGCCTAGCTTTAGAGCTGACAGCACAGATGTCTACAAGTACCCAATGTAGCCTCTCTTTATAATTCATAGAGGGCACCTTGGTGTGCAATTGATCTAATTTTAAAGTAGGCATCTAAAATGGGCCAGAAAAATCATGTCTCAGAAGTATAATATCAACCATTTACTGGATTTGAATTTGATCTATCATATCCATGCTCAGTATGCTATACAATAATTTGTGCATTTATAAGTATCTTCATTGCCTGTGTCATCCTGAGGAAGGGTCTTAAAAAGATTTGCAGTCATAAGAAAGAAGAACAGATGGTATAACAGCTTCATCTGGCAATGACTAACATATACATATGAGGCCTACTCAGGACTGATGCCTTTCTCCTCTAAGTAATTGAACAGCTTCTTAACAGGACAGCTGGAAGGACTGCTGAGCCCACTTCCATTCTTCTGGACACAGTGGCCTGGATCTGAAACAGAACAGAGGAGCTGAGTTCCCTGGCATGACCAATTCTTTTGCTCACAAAATCAAACACAAACAAGGAGAAAATAAGTGCGGTAGTACCAAAAAAAAAAAAAAAATTGTTTCTATGTTCCTTTTGCTTATTACAGTAAATTGTAAGGTTTATATACTCATGAAGCAGGAATAAATCGGAAGCTGACTTGCTAGTGATGGAGAGAGAAGAGGGATAAGAATACTCCCTTAACAAAGAACAGATCTTGCAGAGTCTGAGGAAAGTCATTCTCTTGTAGGTACCAAAGGTAAACCTGGTAAAGCTATTTTGAGTGAAGACACTGGTAAACAGATTCAGGAAGGATTGAATCAATACTGTAAATCTTGGTACTGATCATGCTACAGAAAGAATACTGAAAGTTGGTGCCAGGGCTGAAGATTTCCATGTATGCAGACCCTGGGATGTTCTGTGACTTGATATTAAAATCTTCTCAATGCGGGTATACAGATAGTAAGTGAGCTCTAATATGAGGGTCCCTATATGGCTTAAGGGAAGCAGATTCAAGCTGGGAGCTAAGTTCTCAAAAAGTGGAAAAAAGGCACTGGAGGGTTGTTTTTATTTTTGTAGATCTAGGGTAGAAATCTACGTTATGTACCAGGATGTTGCTGTTACTTTTTTGCAGAGATGAAGCTCTGGGAGGTAAAAATGCTGAGAGGTGTTCCAGGGAAGGAGCACAAACTATAAAATCTAATGAATAGATACAGGCAAGGTACATTTAGAAGACTGTTCAAAGACAGGTGGAAACTTAGATTCAAAGCAGGTCTCAGTGACTTTTATAAAAGAAAAAAAAAACAACAACCAACCAGCCAAACCACAAAATAGAAACAAAAACCTTTTGGGAATGGAACGGGGGGGGGGGGGGGGGGGGGCAAGTCTAAACAAAATGAATACTCTGCAAAAGAAACTGAGAAGGCAAGTTCTTCCATGAAACTGTCAAACCTTGAAGAGAGACCTAGCTCAGCTCAAACATCAGTTGAAAACAAGAGTTAGGGACACAGAAGGGGGAGAGTTTTCAACCTACATAAAAAAAATCACAAAATACTCTTTTAACTACTAATCCTAAACTGCTTAAAGGGCATTTCTGTGTAAGGTTCTCCAAAGACTAAGGCAGAAGATATAAATATCCTGCCCAGTGCAAGTACCACTTATTTATATCAGATGTTTCCTAAAACAGCCATCAAAGGATACTGGAAGTGGTCAAAGTTTTTTAGCAGATCCTCACTGCAGTTACTGTTACAATACTAAATTGTTGTTCTTCCTTATATCTTATTAAGTATTTATCATGTAGTACCTCAGCATTTTATACACACTAGTGAATTCATCAGATGCACCTGAAGTGCTCCTTAAGAAAAACTGTCTTTTTTAAACCAAAAATTCCAGGATTTTTTTTTTTGGTTGGTTTGTTCTGTTTTGGTTTGGGTTGGGTTTTTTTAACACTTACCAGTTAAAAATCCACTTAACCTGCTTCATTGTGAACTCTCACACAGAATTATGGTGTAGACCTGAGGGGAAAATTGCTAGTGTAGGGACGTATGTGAGCAACAGAAGAAATATTGGAAGAAATATGAGGTATGAGAATATCCTCAACCAGTACTGCTGCTGAACATGGTTTATCATGAAACCACAGCCCCACTTGCTGGGTCACTGGGCCTGGCCTAACTGAAAGACCAAAGCAATTCAGACTCTTCTGCAGAGATTCATTCAACCATCAGTCTTTTACAACCACCAGCCTGACTGACGTGCAACATTCCTGCCTTTCCTCTAGCTAAGGCAGACAATACCACAGCCCTCCTGTGGACAATGAAGACTGGAGGAAGCTATTCTATATCTTAACTATCCTTTGCAGAGCCAACACGATTCCTACTCTCCATCTGCTGTGTTCACCTAACTGTACTCTGGCTTTCTCAAGGTCACAAAGCACAACAAAGCATTTTAAACCACTGTGCGAAAGGGAAGTATTCCACCACTGGGGCTTTCTAGATGTGGGTTAATTTGCTTCTGAGACCACCACAAATACTCTTTCCCATTCAGCTTCCCTGAGTGCAAGATATTTATAATCTTAGCATGTGTACCTTAGGGAGAAACACTGCCAAGTTTTGCAACCAAGCCATTAGGCTATATATCTGAAGGGTATGGTATGTCACAGTGAACCAAATGGTAAGGGTCTGAATGATCAGAGAGCTGAGACAGAAGGTGAAATGATATATTTGAGCACCAGGGATCAGATGCCTGACAGTGACAAGGCAAAGAATTGGAAGTAAGTTTCCCTGTGGGTCCTGGCATTTTCCGGACATAAAGGTGACACATATTCAGCCTAGGCTTGGGAGTATGGATTTATATAGTGCAGACAAACACATCTGCTGCATGTGTAGTCCTTTAGCTTTGGATTAAACATTGGGGGGGGTGAGAGGGGGGAAGAGAGAAATTTGTTGTCCCCAGGTGGTTCTTTTAATGAAAGATTATTTTGCCACTGGAGACTAGGGAGAGTTAGAACAGCTCCCAGACTTGTCCTAAAACCTAACTTCACCCAGGTAGTCTGTATGTGAGTTGGAAAAAAAAAACCACGTACAAAGAATGTCAATGAAAGTAAAAGATGAAATAAAACTTTCTCCTTTGCCAGGTCCATGCCAGGTGAATGAAGATTGTTTGACATGAATGCCAAACAGTGAAAAAAAAATTCTTCCAGATCAAAGTGCATAGCTCAGTAGGCAAATGAACACTTTGTTTTTCTCTTTGTCCTATCATGAGAACGAAGGTTCACCTTCTGTGTGTCCCATGTCTTGTGACCGTATGCCTGTAAGTGGTTCCAAGTTGTCCAGTTTTGAGACAGAACCACCTGAATTCTATTGCATTTTCATTAGAATATAAATAGGCATCTTTAACTGTCAAGTAAAGGAAACTCAAAATGAGTAGGCAAAATGTAATGGAAAAAAAAGGGGCTTTTAATTCAGTCTCCCACTGCCCACTCTGCTGGGAAGGTCCTCACTCTCAGGGCTTTTGGTTGTCTGAGTAACAGAAAACTCAGTAATTCCCTTCTGGTCCTTAGGAAGTTGTCTTTTTGTGCCAAAGCCCAGATCCTTGCACCCTTCTTCTTTCAGGAGCTTCTCTGGGCTGCAAGTTCCTAGTTGCTTCTAAGATTCTTTACTGCTTGCCAAAACAGAAAGCCCACAGCTTTCTGTGGGGGCAGGCCCAGTAACTCCACAGGGAAGGGGCAGTCTCCCCTACTTCCACCTGACCCACTCATTCTCTCCTTGAACCAAAAAAATGTATCCCTAAGAACAAACCTACAAAACAGATCAAGTAGGTTTGTGAAAAAACAGCCTCTGTAGCCTTCAAGCTGCAATTGTTTCCTGCTGTGTCCTCAATCAACAGTAATAATGGAAATGAATCTGAAGAAAACATCTGCACAAGAACACCTCTATAATTTATACAAGCTAAAACGCACTTAGTGCTAGCCCTTCTCTATCTACTGAATGCACGAAGCCAAATGTCCTCAAGCTTCAGGAAAGTTTGCATTTGTAGCTGAACTTTATGGCTTATATCCAGCCCTGATTAGCAGCCAGACTTTCTCTGTTTTCCCCTCACAGATGATGTGTTGCAAAAGTGTCATTGAGATATTGCTTCTTCCTCACTTTCTCCAAGTATTTTTGGTTCAGTCTTTCTATGTCATCACAGCTGGCCATTTTTCTTACAGTTTTGGAGGCAGATATACCTTGGAGGCAGATGTACATTCAGATTGCTTGGCAGCAGAGGGTGTATTGCTGGAGCCAGGAGAACAAGATTAGAAGGTGAGATAAACATATGTTTTTATCTCTCAAATAAAGATTGGTTTTTGTAGTACCTTAACTGTGAAACTTTGGAGCCTCCAAAGGGCCTTGGAGCTATGAATTTATAGGAAAGGGAGCCTTTTTTCCTCAAGTTAAAACATCAGGTACTTTCTAGCATTTTTAGTACTTATTATAAATCAGACAGAAATGTGAAACTTGTTTTTCTCACTTAACACAAAGACCATTTGGGACATGTTACAGATGGGAATTTTGATCAACAATTACTGATCAGTGATAGGGACAGTGGTTAGTAGTCCTAGAGATTATGTAGCAACAATGTAGGAAGGTCCTAGGAAGCATGTAGGAATGGTACAGGCTTTATTTCACAAACATCCTGAGTGACTTTGGAAAAGTCACTGACTGACATTAGTGCTCTGCTGAGGTCAACATGTGATTTTCCATTAATTGCAATAGAGCAAAGAATGAAGCTTTAATCTTGCAACAGCTGTGTTTGTATAAAACAGAAGTAGAATAACTTACCTTTATGAACAAGATTGCATATGCCATGTTTTAAGATGCTTAATACGGGAACAACTGTATCTGTATGTACTATGCAACTCATATACTATATATAGGGTCCTTCGCATCTATTTCATTGCATAAACATATACACACTTGTAGTAAAGGTGATGAAACAGCTTTTTCTTTACACAGCTTCGTTCTACAATACTAAAAAGGCTATATTTAAAAGGCTATATCAGTTGCTCAGCATGTGTAGGTAATGTATGTATTTTGACCACTTTTAAATCTAAACAAAAGTAGTGATCTGCATTCTTTCTCTTCTTGACATATTTCTTCTGTAAAAAAGTGTTGCTTTTGCTCCTATTTGGGATCAACTGAGCTTTTGAAGCCCTAAAGGCATCTTTGAAAAGAAATTTAAAAGGTTTTTATACTTCAGAATACTCCAATATTGTTTAAATGGCTGAGGCTGTATTGCTAACACTGAAATAAGGGATAATGCTGTGAAAATCAAAACAGGATAAGTCAGCTCGATGTGAATACAAAATACTTTATGTTCAATCTGCAGGTAAATAAAGCAATAAAGAGTTAGGATGCTTTTAGGTCCCAATCCATCAATGTACTTAACCACTTTTAACATTAATCATATAAGTGCTTTGATTGATTTCCATTGAACTATTCTAATTCTGAAGTACTTTGCTAATGACTGAACTTGCTGCTTTGCAGGAACATATGGAACTGTAAGGATGTATAAATATTCTATTCTTCCTAGCACAGGGACAAAAGAGAGTCAGTCAAAAGGACAATGGACACAATGGACAAGCAATGCCATTTCAGAAAGCTGTAATTGTTATAAATATCAGTATACACTTCACTTTTAAATTTTACAAAGCTGTTATTGATCTGGTACAGCAAATATGATACAGAAAAAAAGACAGATACTGACTCTCTTGATGTTGGTTTTCCATGGCACACGTTACTTGAATAGCTGAGTGGCTATCATTCCAAATGTGAAATGTTAAAGCTGTGCACAGTCCTCCAACGATTAATTATTTAGTTGCAAGTTGATGAGTACATTTTTGAAAAACTCTCCTGAGAAAATTTAACTACAAAGTTAAGAAATTGTGAATGGCATATCAGTTTCTATAGATTTCCATCCTGCACTTGCAAAAAAGGAAGTAAGTGTACAGTGTTTTTATGTTATAATATCGGACAACTTTGCCTTTGCAAAGAGAAGTGCTGTAAGAGAACCAGTTAAAGTGCATGTGAAAGGTGTTGTGCTGGGTGTTTAGAAATTCTTGTGTTAGAAAACAGATCTACTTTGATCTAGGCTGTACAGTCTTTACAGCAGCTCTGCTCAGTGTTTGCCACAAATAAGTTCATGTCCCAGGATTTAGAAAAATATACAAACCTACAAAAACATCACTCCGTGATTTGGTTCTTGAAGCAGTAGAATGTGCCTTAAGGCTCTGCAGAATAAAGGATTTAAAATTTTAGGTTCAGCCTCAAGCATTATTGTCCTTGATAGAACAGCAGGAGGTAAGGACTTCAGGCAAAATTATCATAGCCTGAAGCCAACCCAGCTGCAACAGGAGAGGGAAGCAGGAGCCAGACAACCAGACAGAATCATAAGCCAGCAGCAGGACAGCAGTATGAAAAGCTGAATCCAGCCAAAACTGGAACCACTATATTATCAGCAATTGGAATTTGGGGTTATAGTAAGGCATTGTTTGATTTGTGAAGAAGGGATGACATAACTGTGATTCATGCATTAGGCTCACTAGGAACTGAACACTGCAAAGAGTTACAAGAAGAGTAATTTCCTACTAACATTCAATGAGGAAATGAGTAAGACTCACAAATAACAACAAGAACAAAAAGCTGTGTTATAAGGGCATGATTAAGTTACCAGTTTAAGTAATCCAAAGTTTGGACCAAAAGCACTCAGAAGTTTGGTCAGCCTTTTTCTAATCCTTTGTGTGCATATGGTACGAGATGACCGTTAATTGCACACTCATTATTTCCCAGATAGGAACACTTCCTCATTGAAGTGCACAAAATGGATGGTGTTCACTGAGCAAATGTTCAGAATTGTATAATTTTGCCAAGAAATGTTTTTCCTGATCTCATTCTTCTGTTCTTCAAGATAACCTAATTGGTTTGGCAAAGCTTTTTAAAAAAACAGACGCAAATGAAAACAAACAACAAGCCAAAATGCAACAGCCAGAGGCAGGTACCCAGCCTGAAAAAGCATAGTTGAACTGGTTAAAGGTTTTAAAACTTATTACTAATTTTTAAAAGGTTCTTATAATAGGCAGTAACAATGAGTCCTTGTAATAAGTAATGTTAGTAGCCACATTGAAAATAAATTATCTGCAACCTTCCACTCTGAATCTTTTCTTGTTCTCATGGGTTATCTACTGTAAGTTCAAAGACTGTATATGACTCCTATCTACTTTAATTTTATGTTCTTTTTTATAAAGGTAATATTTATATCAGATTATAGAATTATAATCACTGACTTCATAAGGATATGTGTGTCATCCAATGAAGTGTGTCTGTCTGATTCACATGGGTTATCAAATCTGAAGTGTGGCCTACCACTGAACGGACATCGGTCTTTTCTCGGGAGATTAGCTCCCTTCTTTGAGTCTGTGATGTCTCAATCTGACTGAGACATCTTAAATGCAACATCTGTCTTTCACATCCATTAATCAGTACTGCTAAACATGAGAAATATTCTCCAGGACTAGAAGAAGCACTGCTCTTTTTCTGTCTGTCTGACAGAAACTGAACTAGATGTATAGAGAGAGAGCCTTGTAGCAGCTAAGTAGTACTGTGTTAAATAACATTGCACTCATCTCACAAACGTTTTAGTCACTTATACTGTCTTCTAAAACAGTAATTTAAAAAAAAAATTCTTCATCATTCCTTCTTTATTTTCCTACATGGAGGAGCAGAAAATTAGAAAGATCAGGTGGAATGTCAGAACGGTTTCTGATAAATAGCAGAAAGAGCCAGAACTGTATGCAGCACCATTTCTGCTTGTGCTAATGTGGGACACCAGGGAGTGTGGGAGTAATGTGAGGACTTCTAATTCTTCCTTCTGGTACGAATCTAATAGCATAAAAAATATATTTCATCTCTGACTGGATTAAGAGATGCTACACTGTTAGCAATTGCTGTAAATATTTGGGGTTTTGCCTAAATATATTGGTATCTATTAATTTTCCCATAGAAGACATTAGGGATAACTGTGAATTCACTATATTATCACAAAATGGTAGCACAGAAAGTTAAATGTCAATTGACTAGTTACCAGTAGTAGGTCGAGCACTGTTTTAGTAAATTTTCTGAGAATGGATCTCTTGCAGAAATACTATATGTCTTCATTTTTTTTTTTTTGGTTGCATTCTTTCTTCTCATCCACTTTCTTTCCATCTGTCTGTCAGTCTTTCTGTCTGTCTGCCTCTTTGTTTATAGCCACCAGCCTTGTTGTCATCCTGTTCACAGCATTTTACTGCATTAATTGTGTCCGAAGTACAGAACTCATAGATGTGTTTTTACATTGCAGTTAAAATGCCTAATTTAATTCTCCCAACCATATATCTCACCCAAATAGACATGTCTGAGCTTGCTCTGAGCAATAGTTTTAGGTTAGATTTCACTACCTTATTTAGTTGTTGGCATGAGTAGAACGTGACACTCCATGTCTCATCTTATCTACAGTGAACTTCCAATTGTTTTTACCCATATTACTGCTAGTCTTGGAAATGCAACTTCTGGATATTCAAACACCAAATAAGATTTACACACAATATAAATATTCCATATTTCTATGAATGTCTAACAGTGATGGATTTTATTGGGGTTATATGGAAAGAAATGTGTGAAGTTAATAAAATCCCTTGGGGACTTGTTTCACACAAATCTGTTTTTCAATACATATTCATCTGAGGAATACTTTATTTTTACTACTTGTCTTGAAGTATTCTTCAGGTAACTTGTTTATAATACAGAGCTTATGAGCTGTGTTCTTAAATAACTTTTTTTTTTTCATTTCCTCAGTTATGCTAAATGTAAAGAAGGCATTGAGCTAATTGTCAGAAAACTTTATAACCCCAATTTCAATTTTTTTAAATCATATTTCTTGCTGTGGAAAGAAAATTCACTGTGGAAATCACTGTGGAAATCACACATTAAAATCCTGGGTGCACATTCCTACTACTTGAAACAAAGTGACAGATTCAGGTGGCAGATATGTGGGATGAATAAATATTTTGCTTATACACTTTTAAGAATCATGCTTTTGGCAAATGTACTAGGATTTCTTTGAATTTTTCTGAAATGGGGTATTGTGTCAAACCAAAGTAATGGTAAATATTACTAACAGTAAATAGTGATTGTTGAAGCTGTAGATTTTATCATTAGTGATACTTTTTTGTATCATTGTGTTTTGTTACACAGGTTGGGGCAAAGCACCAATGGTGTGATCTGAAATGAATGGTGCACCTGAAGATGGGAAGCAGTGGCAACAACACAGTCCTATAAAAGCCATCACATTTCAGAGGATCCGTTCCTTTCTGGAGCTTTATAATTTGCACACAACCTTTTTGCGTACTCAGGAGGAAGACAATAGACAGCAATCAAAATGTTCTCTATCATTAAGAATAGACAGGAGGCTCCCTAAGGAGAAAAACATGACTCCAGATTTTCACCAGGGGACACTTTTCTCAATACAGTTAGAGCACATTGTTATTAGTCCCATAGGGAGAGGATTAGCCCATCTACCATTTGTCATTTGTCTACACTGCTCATTTAGACCTCTTGTCTAAGCAATGGAGAAAGATAAACTGAAGAATTCCTTTCCTGCAGTGACTGTCTCCCCAGTGACAACAGAGGAGTGACCTGACCAAGTGGCTTAGTCTAGGCATCTAATTTTCAGGAGAAAAAGTAAAATAAGGTGATTGCTATTCCTAGAAATTTAAAGAAACCTATCTGGAACGTTATACCTGAAATTCTTCTGTCTCCACACTTGGAAATGTGATGTTCCATGTCTCCCATGCACAGATGAGCTATTCCATTTTCTCTGAATTATGACACATTTTATTTACAGCCCACCATTTTGCTGTAGAAATGGAGAAAAATATAAGTGAACACAGTCTAAAGGAGTTCAGGAAAACTGTGCAGTTTGGTGCACTTGCAACTAGAAGCCTTCAACAGTCAAAACTAGAAAGAAATTTTGTTAGAAAACTGCTTACTATGCCATGAACACCTAAGAATATATCCCCATCTTTAGGAAAATGAGCTGTTCTGGTATCAGCAGAACTAATAAACCTTTGTTTCCATTGGATCCTTGCTCTGGAAACCTCTGCACCCTCCACCACAGGATTAGCCCCTTCCAAGGCTTGCTGTGACAAATGCAGGGGGTCCAGGAGAGCAAGCACCTGTGGAGCAGTGCACTGACCTACATGCATGGGCACCAATCAGCCAATTCATGCATACTGGTGGGCTCTTGGGCTATCACCCAGCAGCGTGGGTGACAACTGTGTTCTACTTGTCTTACCCTTAGAGGGAAGGGACAATCTCTTCATTTTCTTTTCTCCCCAGCTGGGGATTTTCACAGGGTTTCTGTGGGTTTAGTACCCTCTAAGATTTCTGTGCCTTTTCCAAGGTTGCTTGAGAATGACTGTGCCTTAGCATTAGACACTGATGGTTGACCATGTCTTCATAATAAACTAAGCTGTCATTGTAAGTATGATGTGGTGCCAGTACTAGGAAATGAAAATAGCCCAGAGTGAGCATAGACGGTAAAGCTATGAAGCACTGTGGTATTAGGAAAGGATTATCTCTTTTTTATGAACTGTTCAGGACAATGAAACTGTAGATGCTCCTCAAAGCTGGGTAAAGCCACTGGGTGGCAGAAATACTGTCTTCAGCCATGAATTGGTGCAGGTCTGCTCTCTACATAACCAAATCTGACCCCTAATGTCACATAGTAACATTATGCATAGATATATTAGGCATGTTTGCCCTAATAATTAATCTTCTCTGGCATACATTCAATCACTATTGATGGAAATGAACATATGTGGTTTTATTTTTGGTTAAACAAAAAATCAAAAACATTCCAGGAAATCATATATTTCCCCTGCCAGAAAACCAAATTCAACAGCTCCCTATTCTTCCTCCCCATTTTTTTTATGAAACAAATGTCTGGGAGACCAGAGGATGCCATATCAACTTACCAATTTACTGATGCACATAAAAATTATGAGAGCTCCTTTCAGCTCTGATGCATACTGGAATACCAGAAATGTCCATATAAATGTATGGAATAGTATTTCTATTTATTAAAGACTGTAATAGTACTTTTTAAATTTATACACTCATTTTCTTATAACAGTAGCAATTATTTCCAGCAGAATGGTGCATTGATTTGTGCTTTGCTTTTCTTTTAACTTTCTTTCTAACTCTGTTTTATAAAGGAAAAAACTTCTCTGCCATTTATTTTTGCCACTATGCATTAGCAATTTGGAGACTGGTGGCATTTTCAGAGCCACGATTAGAAACTTCATTACCCCCAGCACTTACAATGCCTTTGCATGTCATAGCTTGACAACACAGAAAACCCAGGTGATGTTTTAGAGAACTCTGGAACTGTTGGCAGCTCTACCATAGCACATCAGATGTCTGTGGTTGGCCCTCAATGGATAGGCAGTTTTCTTTATTAACTTGTCTGAGCATGGTAAAGTATTATGAAATACCACAAAATTAGCTTTGTGAAACACAGGGCACTCTCTGCTGATGTTTCATTTAATTCCAAATAATTTTAAATCACTGTTTTTGCCAGAATAATTCTGCTCTCTAGAAATTAATTCCATAATGATAGGCTTTTAAAACTAGAAACCTACTTTAGTATTTGAAGGTATTTCCTTTCCTCCCCACAATAAAGAGAATATTTAAAGAAAAAAACATTCTTTCTGTTTCCAGCCCTTGTTCTAGCTCCCACTTAGAGAAGAGCTTCTTTTATCAAACTTCCTCTGAAGACTGGATAAGAGATAGCCAAGATATTAGATCATACTACTGACTTCATGCAATGATATGCCATAAAACCATATTCAGATCACAAAGTAAACAAAGTCACACAAGTGCTTTCACCTATTTCTATTTCTCGAATTTTACAACATGGAAAAGTTGTTTTGGACACCATTAAGGAGTGTGCTAAGTTTTAAATGTAAAACCAGACTTTGCAACTTACAGCAATCGAATTGAATTAAACTAACTTCAGGGAAAAAAAAAAAAAGATTTTGCTGAAGATGTACTCCTCTAAATTACTAGTTGGGACCTAGGGAGCATGAAAAGAGACATGCTTTCCTGGCAGAGTTGGTCTTCCCAAACAGACAGATTTGACAGAACATTCAATTGCAATGTTAATCAAGATGGTCGATGTATGAACATAAAAAGTTTTTTCAACCACTAAATCAACTGGTAATGGGGCCCAGCCTTCTAAAATAAGTCCATAATTTGGTAAAGTGTTGTGTTTGCCCTGGGTGAAGGGAAAAAGAAGGCCATTCCTGCCAACTACTGTGCCCCTTTTCTGGGATGGGTGTGACTTTCTGCATTAAGAAAGTCAACCTGTGTAGAGGCAACTTGGCTGTCTAAACAGGCCTTTGAAAAACAGAAAATAGGATTTGTCAATGCCCTGGGTGGTCGGTACCTCTGTCAGCTCCAGTGAGAAGTCCATCTTACTGAATATTGTAGATAGAGGGAGTTCCCCAGTGCCCAGTCCCTTTTGCTCCAGGACCTTGTATGATTCAGGTCTGTGAGACACTCCTCCACAAAGAGAAATAACAGAAAACTTTGCTTAGGTTTTGCAGAATTTGTTTGTTTCTTGGCAGCGTTACAGAAAGCAATGCACAAAATGGGTTTGCCTCCTTCACAGGTTTAGTTTTTGACAAGGTAAAGCATTGACAGTTGTAGATGGCTATAAAAATAAATCTCAGTGTGTGACCTGTTATATGTATTTCAAAAACTGAAAGAACACATCAGATTCCAAAAGCTCATTATGTACTGTCTACAGAACTGAACTCAAGTGAAATGCTGCATTAAAACTTTTGAGTCCTCCTTTGAACCACCAGTACTAGGGATTTTTGTTGAAAAAGCTGAACTGATCAGTGTTGCTAACAGTGATCTACCTGATTTTATGCAAAACAGTTATGATTAAGTGTATTCAGCTGAATCCTGGTTAATTATTAATGTTCTTTTAAAATACTTTTTTGATTTTCTATTGCTGTAATAACTTCACAGTTCATTCAGGACTAGTAGTCTACCAGCCTGACATAATTAATTAATTAATTTACTAAACAATAAATCAGAACAGTTGATTATCTGTCTCTTCCTGCTCTCAAGCAGCTGGTGTTCTCATGTCTCTAAAATATTCCATCCAATTGAGAAGGCAGGTTAAAAAAAAAAAAATAAAAAAAAAACAAGAAAGAAAGAAGGAAAGAAAGAATCTAATTTCCCAAGATTCATTTAATGGAGTGAAGAGCAAAATCCTGGCCCTATAAAAATTGATGGTAAAGTAATGGAACTCCACTGTCTTTAGTATTGTTTCTTATTAAGTATTTAGCAAACCATAGATTCAACCCAGTTCTTACTGAAGACATCTGGGAGCCAAATCATATCTTATATCCTCTTACTTTGCATTTCCCTCATTTAATATGACTATTTAATGTAAAGAAAAGATTTCAATTTTCCTTACTGTTTCTTACTCTACTTAATGATTCTGAATGAGTATATGATTAATGATTCTGAGTATGTGTTGTAGAAAAATGATCTTGTTAATTTTCTGTCCTTTCTCTCAATAAAACTTCATTTTTATAAAAACATTACCTTTGAATTAATATTTTTCCAACGTTTTAGAATATTTATTCTAGATACTTTCCAAAAAGCTTTTAGTTCTAAACCATACAAATCTATTCTTCATTGTTATAAACATTAAACAACTTTGCCTAGCTACCAGCTGCTACTCGGCACAGCTGTCAATATGGCCAACAGCCTTATTCAAGACCATTAAAATAAAAGAGCACCTATTTTCTGCTACAAGCTACCACCTTTCACCCAAGATGATGCACAAAATGGACGTGGAGTACCATTTACAGGATTAATATTATCCAGTGTTTACAGCTAATGGATTTGTGTTACTGCTTCATTTTACAAGGCCTCTTTTCGTCTTTTAATTTATCCTCAGGTCTGCTGCTTTATTTTTGTTCCATCATCCTCATAAAAGCCATTATCTTTCCATTAGCAAACCTGTTAAATAACTCTTCATATGCTCTTTGATCTGTCCAGCAGCCGTTTGCATTCTTTGCAGTGAGTTTTTCAATTACACTCAAGAATTTTAAAATACAAGTTTGCTGAGAGCTACTTCACACACTGTGGTATATTTAATTAACATAGGATGAAAGAAAGGTTTGCAACCATTTTGCTGCTCTTTGCTGCCATAACAACTCCTGGTTTCCTTCTCTTTTATGCAAATCAAGTCACAGACATTTATGCCAGTGAAAATGTTGTAAAACTTTTTTGTGTAATAGTTGACCAAATGCATTTCTCAAAACCTGTATGAAAATAATTGTGCTTTATTTTTGCATTTGATGGTTTATCTGAAAAAAATGTTTCTCCAGATACTGGACCTTGATGTACTTTCTGAGTGAGCTTCTGTTTGCTTGATTTGACAAGTCATATTCTTTTTATTTATCCCTTTCATTTAATATTATTCTGACTAGACAATGTGGAATGTAACTCCCTTCTTGAGGTACATTTACTTTGTATCCGTTGCGTGACCACAGTGTTGCTTAGTCATATGCAACAACGGTTTAGACAAGAATCCTTAAACATCAACTTGTACATTAAAATATATTTATCAGTATTGCCTTTGCACTGAAGTGTCCCCTGGGTTATGAGACACACTAGTAAAAAAAAATATCTTTCTTTTCCATCATTCATCTCAGATGTCAAAACACGATCTTTTCCGTGGTAGTCCACACAGAGGTTGTGCTATGGCTCTGTGTCCTGCAGAGAGAGGTAGTGGCACAGAAATGAATGCATCAGAGGATATCTTATGGTTCTGCTTCATGCCTTCATGTCAGGAGAGGAGAATGTTCAGTGGAATTTTATTGTCTTTCTCAAAAACTGAGATTATTCTTCTAGTAAGACCAAAAAGCACATTTTTAGTAACACAGCTTATCTGGTGTCCTAATTTCAGGAAGCAGGGAGATACCCTTAGGGACTTCAAGATGCTGAACAATTTCTTTAAGCTCTTTCTTTAACTGTAAAGGATCTCTAGTATCCACTGGATTTCTAGGAGAACAGCTAGAAATCACTCCTCTGACCAGCAAATTATTGTTCTCCACTAGTCTTGTCATAATTCTTCTGTTATCTGCAAAATAGTGACAGATATTACACTTTTATTCTCAGAGGGAACAGTATCCTGCCATGCTCTTTATCTGCAAGCAGTCTTATAAAGGTAGTAGAAGAAAGAGGAAGGGAAGTTGTAAGAATGTGTGTTCATGATCAGGAATAGATGATCAGGGACTAAGATATATGGAGGAAGTCCAGACTCACTGCGGAAGAGTAAGGCGGCAAGCTGGACCACATGTGGGACTCTGGTAGAGCATTTAGGATTGCAACAGATTGTCATTAGAGAGCAAAGTACTGGTGGATATGACCTTCTGGCTGCTAATAGGTTTGATTTTCATAGTTGGTATACTATTGTTACACTTGTCCTTTCAGACCATTTATCCATAATACTGTACGTTTCAAGATGCTTTGCTGAGAAGTAGCATGGTATTATTCCACTTTCATAGTTTTCTTTTCCAAAAAGCCTTTCCTTACTTTGTGATACTGAATTTAAATAAGCTGTATGCTAATTTTTTATGATGTGTCTACTTCCTATGTGGTCCACTACATATTTTGTGTGTGTCTGCTGCTCTGCTTTCTCGTGTAGGGATGTAAAAGAAAAAACTGTTAGAGGCCACAGTCTGCTGTGTGGGTTATTCTTTCTTTAGCCATATCCAAGCATTTCTTCTCTTCAAAGCAGCTCTGCTCTGAACATGTTTAATAATAAAAGCAAGTTCAGGACAGAGAGCAAAATCTGATCAGTGGCTTTCGGGCCCAAAAATGTCTCATCCCAATACCCATCTCAACACTAAGCATACCTGCTGAACTTCTATATTAAAATAGTCCCATTACCATTAGTCCTTGATTATATGTCCTTGATGGCAATAGCTTTCTGTGTCCATGCACTTCACTGCTTCTAAAAGAAACTTCACTTTGCTGCTGCCAAACCAGGAGAAATCATGTCAGTCACATTCGGCAAACCACTGAATTGTTAAGAAATGTTGAAAACAACATACATGACTTTAACCACCCTAGCTACAACTCAACAGAGCTCTCTGTAATTGATATCAGGAGTGCAGGCCACTAAGATGGAACAAGGTGACACTTGAATAATAAGCATTTTGAACTTTCTAGTGACCTTTTCTGCCTCAGGGATGATTGCTTTTCTGAGATAAAGGTGCAAAAAATTGTTTATGAGCTGACTGGACTGCAACCTCTCTGTCATTTCATTTTGCCATTAGCTCAATTTACCAAAGGAGCTATGGTATTGTGATCTGACTCAAGTGGGAGCTGCTGATACAAAAGTTACCCTTTTTATTCTTTTCAAGAAGTGTTTACTGCCAAATAAATAAATCCCAGAATCGGCTCAAGAACAGAAGTGTTTGGAATTGCTCCATTATCTTGCAGTCTTTTGCTGTGGTTTCCCTTGTTCTGAAAGCAGAGCAAAATCAATCACTCCATCTATCTTGTCTTTTCAATACCTTCAAACCCCCTAAGGCCCTTCAAAAGGCCTACTTATTCTAGGTACATTCACACTGAAGTGTTTAGTGTCATTTTGGCTTTTTCCTTCCACAAAATCTATTCGTGCTATCACTGGTCTTGATCCATTTCCTCTGAGGTCCATAGGAGCTGATTCAAAACCCTGCATTGGAGGGTGTGAATGAAATTCTGAAATTCTAGTGCTAGGATTTTCCAATTCTTCTGTTGTTCCAAAGTTTTTTCCTTGGTATCTGTGGAGACTTTAAGGTCTCCCTATAGTGTTGTAGTTTTTATTTGTTGTGAAATGGATGGAGTAGAGTAAGAAAAAGCCCTCCATATTTCTTCTACAGCCCTTGTTTTCTTATTGATTACTTCCAGTATGAGACACAATATTATAGGGGTTTTTTTGTTTTACCTCAAATATTTACTTCTAGCATTTAGCATAAATGTGTTGTCCTTGAATAGCAGAGTATTGTTTCTTCTACTGAAACTTTGAGAGATAAGGTGTATTAGCAATCAATAGGTAAGAACAGAATGAAAACCTGCTGTGATGATTTAAGAATCATCCCCTGGTACATGCTAGCTTAATTCTGATCGACAGTAAAAAATTTACCACTCTTGTCCTCTCGGCACCAGTTAGGTGCAGGTTTTAATTGTTTACAAATAATAGACATCCCTCTTTCACCCCCACCGTTCTTTCAAATATTTTTGGATTTGCTTCAAGAATGAGTTTGCTGGCCCAATCCTGTGTGCTGTATGCTTTCTGAAAGTAGTTTGCCCTGTCAGTTCTGCACTGAATGTTGGATTAGCAGTAGATGAAAATGTTTACTGATGTCTGTCCTAGGAAGATTTCTGAAATTCATTGAAGATTCAGGTTAAATATTACTTTGATAGCTATTTATTGTGTCCATCTCTGGGGTTACTAAATCTTTTAATGGTTGTGTTTACCATACTGGAATATCCATGAAAACGTCCTATATCTTTCTCTAGAAACCACTCTGGCTCATCAAGAAGGAATAAAAGAAGGCATTCATATTCAAATATCCATGCAAGACTCATACTTGTCAGTTTATTACAACTCTCAGAGTTCTCACTAGAAAAAACATGCTTATCTTTACAGTGACTTCATGAGCTCAGTGTGATACTCTCGGTTTTGTACACAAATAATTGAAAAGTTAAATGAAAATACAAAAGATGGGCTTGGAATGCATTTTTGCCATGTTTAGAAGTGAAAATATGGCAAGTTTCTATTATACATGGAATAATTGAAAAAGATTTACATTTCTATGCATGTTTGAAATAAAAAAACCCCCAAACTAGATATTTGAATGAAAGCAAAAAATTGTACAAGTCAGAGAACATCAGCATTTACTTGTACTCTTAGACAGGCTGTGCAACTGAAAGCCCATTTCATGACTGCACTCTAAAGAAGGTAAGCTCAGGACTGAAACTCCCAAGTCCATATCATCAGGAGGTGGGACGAAATGAGCAGAGCTCTTGTGACAGACACTATGCAAGAAGTAGGGTGAGTCAGTGCTGGCCATGGCAGAGGAGGCAGAGTCCCCCACTTCTACAGAGCTGCACTACTCTTTTTCCCAAGTACTTTGCTGCTTGTGTTTTGATGTTCCACTGTAACTTTTCAGAAAGACAGTGAAATGCAGCCATTTAATGTGCTTAGTGAAGGAAGGAGACTTCATTCTGTGCATGGTATTAAATATATGATGGGCTTAGAGATCTAGTGACTGAGTAGCTGTAGATAAATCAGGTAAAGAAACTGCGGATGGGTGGTGTTGAGTGAAGAACTTGGGTATGGATTCAGAACAGGGTTTCTTTCAGGGACACCCTGAGGCTTCCATTCAATAGCTGGAAATAAGTAATCATATAAAAGTGGTAGCAAAAGAGGGCTAATGCAGTGAAACCAAAAAGGAATTATCCAGCCAGACACTGTGACATACTGATTTGTAAGTCACTTTGGTGGACTAAAGGTATAATTTCATGATATAGTTCATCATATAGCAAGCAGCATCCAGAACAGGCAACTTCATCTTTGTGCTCCATTGACTCGTCTTGTATTTACTCTCGTATTTGTTCATCCTTGTAAAATGTGGCTCAGAGATCTTAACCGGCAGAAAAGTAACCTTAGAGATGACTTTTGTCTTGGTTTAGTTTCTTGAAATAGCTCATCTTGGGATCAGAAAAGCACCAGTGATGGCATGAATGAGGATGAAGGAACCTACAGCTAGTTGCTGGAGGTAGTGGTGAGTCATATCACTTGTCTAAGCAGCAGTGAGATATTATTTCTGCTCAACTGTATTGCCAAAACTACATCCTATTTTTCTGTTTCTGTGTAATCCCCAGTACACAGTGTCATTCTTTGAGTTAAGATTTATTGATACATTTAGAACAGGAAATAATGGGGTTTATTCTCCTTGGTTCCTGGTGTCATAAAGGATATTTTAACTACATGGTTATAATCTGAGATGGTACTTAAAAGTATTTAACATTGCCAGATTCCTCTGAAATCCAGGTTATTCAGTTACTGCTATTCAGCTCACTGCAGGACACAGGAAAAAGTAAAGGGAAGATTATAACATTCAACATTTCTATGAACTTGAGCAATTCTGGATACAGTTTATACTTCCTCCTTTAGCATTTTTATAGAGCTTTTTTCCTCTTCACATTTGAAAGAACTGTTGCTCTAATCTTGTTCCTGTTTTTCACAGCAGGCCTACACAATCCCTCCTGCTGTCTGCGAAGAGTTACCAAATTGGACCTATTACATTGTTCCTGCATGCAGAATAACATGCAATCAGTAAAAACTCCTTTTGTTTATACTGTTAATAACAGATGTTGCTCTGCTACATCACACATGCTGTTTAATATTATCAAAACAATTATTCATTTATTCATATTTCTGCAGTGTGTGCAAGCTGGCATTACAGATCTTGCAGACATGGCCTTCATGAATGCATAAACAGAAATGCATGTCATATATAATAAATCACCCCCCATTCCCATCACCATTTTTAATCTTATATCTAAAAATTTGATGATAACTTTATTGCTTACACATTGACAAGGGGGTGACAGACAAAACTCTGGGCATGTGCAAAAGCTACTGAAATAGCAGAGGGCCCCCTCCTACAGGGAGCTGTTGTATATGCATGAAAAGAAGCAAGCTTTGCTTTGTCAGGGTCCAGGGACAAGCACTCCGGTGTTAGTTCATGCTTCTTCCCCTCAGTCCTCCTCTAAAAGAAACACACAAGGAAGAAAAACAGTTCAAGAGTTGGTTTGATTCCTTTTGATTGAATTAACAAGGGTTCATTTTAATTGAATTAACTGGTGGGATAACAGCATGACTGAATTTTAAAGTATAATTAAAGGATTCATCTTCTACTTAATGACAATGGGATAGAAAATTACCTCAGAACAGACGCTACACAAGTTGTCTGTTTTCCCATTATAGATGTGCTTTTTCAGGTAACATGGCCATTAAACCTTCTTCTATAAATGACACAAGGTTTGGAACAAAACTTATCAGTTTAAAGGAAATCAGTTAATGCTCTTGTAACCTTAAAATGTTTACATTGTTCATGATGACATATCATTATTTGCTCTGATTAGGATGTAGGACTTCTTGTTTTTTAAATAAAAATAACTAAGTCATAAAGATATTTTCTTCAAATAAAACTAGTCTTTTTTTTTTGCACATATGAACATAACCTTTCTGAAGCAGTGTGTTTATGCTCCTGATAGTATGTTTGTGTTCTAAAGAAGTATCATATGTTTGTCATTTGTTTGGCAGAAATCAGATTTTCATACTAATGAGGTAAAACAATATTTTCCATTCCCTCCTTTTTCACTATCACCTTCATTGGAAAAATGAGACAAACTTATCCTTACAGGCTTATAGTATTTAAACAAAACTTAAGGAAGAAATTTATCCATGAAGAAAATGGTTTGAAGTGAATGGAATTTGCCCCCTCAGGCCTGAATGTAATAGCTTTTCCTAGAAGTATATTCAGAAAATAATTATCAGGTACCTGATACGATCTTGTAGACCTGCAAGCCAGCAGTCAGTAGGCTTATCATTAACCTTCATAGCTGGATGACCTAGTGCAAGGAGGATAGAGGTGACTAAGGGGAGGACTGAACGATTTCTATCTTCCTGTTTCTTTCTCTGCAGTTTGGCTTGCAGAATCTGGCTTCTCTGTTAGGTATATTATTGAAAATAATGGTTTGACTACAGGTTGGGTTTCAGTCATTTTCTTTTTGGCTTTCCTTATGAATGTTTTTTCTTCGCTGAGTTGTTGTTCACTCCTGTTGGGAATGCCCAGTAGAAACATGGGATCTTCCCCGTAAATTAGACCTGTGGCTGCTGTAGATCAGTGTCTTTCCTCTGACAGTGACAAGCTTTAAGGTCTGTGTTTGTTTTCTGAAATATAGGTGTCTAGAGTCATCTGAGACACCATACTGTATCCAAGACATCCTCATGAGGCCAATATGACATAGTGTATCCTGGGGTATCTCAAATTGCACTAGAGGTGCTTAGACCCAGGTGACTGAATCAAAACCCAAATATTACAGAAAAAGGGAAACCTGAAATGTGAGAGTGAATAGTTTCCAGTGCTATTATTATGCAATTCATCACCTGTTCATCCAAACACTTTCAAGCCTTCTGAGTTTCAAACGTCAAACACATACTCTGGCAATAACTTCCACAATGTAATCACAAGCTGGGTAGAAATGATGTTTATTGCTTTTGGAACATTTACTTTTAATGTGTTGAAGGGCTATTTCCTGTAAAGTCTACTTTCTCAATTCATTCTTATTATTTCATGCACTTTTATCATGTCCCTTTTTAATCATTTAACATAGTAATCTTTTAGTCTTTCTTTGAAGTAGAGATCTTTTTTCCATACCAATACCTTGTTCTTACCTATCTCCACTGAACCTGTCTATTTTTGCAGCATGTTTCCTCTGATAAGAAACCAGTCTAAAGCAAGTATTAGGGGCTACATCAGTGACAATATAAAAGACATTTTCTATATTACCATCCCATTGTTTATGCACCTCAAGAACCTATTTGCTTCCTTTCAGCACAGCTGTACATGGAGCAGAAGTTCATGTTGAACAGACAGTAACACTTCTATGTTCCCTTTTCCATGAGACATCTGAGCAGTCTGTATTTTAGCATTATGTATCACTAGCATAGAATAGTGATTATCCCATTGTTAAAGTTCATACATGTAACATTATTTACATAGCTATATTTTCTTCCAGTGGCTCTCCAGTTATCAACAGGGACATTGTCTGCCATTGTGTTGACCGTCATGTTTAAGTTCTACACAGGCATCTCTAGATTTAACCAAATGTAAGAATGTTTGGGTTATTAACATTTTTTTTTTTTACCTCATTATTCACTTTGGGATTTGTAGATCATTAAAAATGTGTTAAACAGTGATCCTGATACAGAACCTTTAGAGACCCATCTGTCAGCCTTTTACCATGATGAAAACTGACCGTGAATTCACTGTTGCTATCTTCTGGTTGCTTTTTGGTGCATGAATGAAGCACAGAATTCTTGTAAGTGCAGGTCATTTCATACAGGCATACATAAAGCTTTTATTATGTACCAAGAAATAGCAGGTAGTTCAGATATGAAGTACTGGGCAGCCTTGTAAAAACGTTGTTGCAAAACTTATTTACACAAAATGAAGTGCCTAAACCACCCCTTATCAAAGCACTCAGGAAATGGTCTGTGTTTATACAGATGGTGTTGAAGAAAACCAAGCAAATATCTACTGATGCATACGTTTACATTGTAGTGTACGTTATTACATTCAAAATATAAAAAATTTATACCTAGCACTGACTTCAAAACTGATTTAAGCTTCTGGATGAATGTTCTGTCAACTAAGTGCCCTGAGTTTTAGGCTGCTTCTTGCATATCTGCCATTACCTAAGCCAGATAATTCAGTGGTAGCACTGACTGCAAAAGAGAGACACATTGCATTGCAAAGCTACTGAGCTAACCATCAAGCTGCCAGCAGTTATCTGCATTCAAGTGAACACTGCAAAATTACTGATGCTTACAAGTTTACTCGTGGCTTCACTGAATCTTTGGCAAATATCTTCATAAGCTATACATAGGATGCATATATATATTTCAGCATATCCTAGAATCCAGCTGTGCTTCACCTGAAATCTATAATAAAGGCCATATTGACTATGTTGGGTGCAGCTTATGTCATCATAACTGAGAAAAAATACCTGCTTAATTAATGGTCAAGGGACTGAGCTCTTCCAAGAAGTATGAGAGACCTTCCACCTAGTAGTGTCATTGCCGCATGTGAATTTGCTAACAGGCATGTGAAAGAAAAGCTAGCTGCATTTTAGCTCTGCCATCTTCAGGGCATTTAGTTAAAAGATTCTGATATTTTATTTATTTTCAATGAATATTGTGTAGGAAATTTGGTAAATTTGTAATACCGTTCCCAAACTCAGCATTCAATTTACCTCTGATCTAAGCCTGATTCCTATTTAAGGGCTTGGCTTTTGGCTGCTAAACATCTTCCTACTGCTGCAGAACATCCTCAGTGCTCTTTTTTTCCATAATGAGATTGGAAAGAACTTGAAATCCCTTAAGGTTAGTTCCTGTGTTTTTCCCCTTCATCAAATATAGCTCTTTGACTACACTTACACTCTTTGCAACATTTTATGCAATGTGTCTTTTTACAATACATTGAGATAGCATGCGTCAAACACATTTCTTGACAATGATGTATTAATTGGCAAAAAAATTGTTGTGATTTGTGAGACGAGAACAGAAATCAAGCCAGTATTTCAAGCAGCAATAAGCTATAGAAGTCCACAGACTTATAAATTTAAAATAAAGAAATGCCTGGTTAGGCAAACATCTTCAAATGATAGGGCTGCTCCAGGACACAGGTTAAATAGAACACATATGTCCACAAAAGATAACACAGATGAGGGGGTTATCAGATTTCCAACTCTGAAAAATGGCTATAATAACAGTGATACTATTCCACATGCCCCAGAGTTGTGTATGCACAATAGTCTTTAAAGGTGGGCAAGTATTATTGTAGTCATACTACAGTCAGGTAAATTGAGTCATAAAGAGGTTAAATAAATGTTGCTCAGGGTTAAGCATGAAGTCAGTACAGAGCTTCAAACAAAGAAGAAATTCCCTGGATCATTGAGGTGAACACCAAGTTTAAGCACACCAACCGCTGAACCCTTGCCAGGTCTATACACGTCGCTGGCTGCCAACTGTCCCCACACCTCAGGCGTGAGGAGTTCACACTGCAGCTGGGAAGAGTGGGGCTCGAGGTGCTCGCAGGGAAGCGGCATGCTTGGTTCTTGCAATGTCCCAGAGTCTATAAACATGCTCAGACCCTTCCAAGCACTGGAAGCTTTGGTGTTCATAGGTCCAGGTCCTGCATATGCATTTACAGTGCGCAGCTTGCACAGAAACTGTTGGGATCTTAAGAACCAGCGTGATGCAACAGCTACCAGGTAGGCATGCTGCTGACATTCAACCTGTCCTAGGACAGGATAGAACAAGGAGCGCTTGTTTTTCTCAGGGAGTAACCTTTTTGCATTGAAATATATGTCAAATAATGAAACGTTACAAACTTTCTGACCTTCTGAAGGATTGTCATACTTTCCCTGACTTCAGCCAGAAGTACTTCAAGCTAAAAATATTTTAATTTGCCCCATTAAGCTTGTGTTGCTGTATTTTCTATCTTTTCCAGAAGGTTTAATTCCATTAGTACCTCACTGCCAGCAAACTATAAAGCTTCTCCATCCAATAAAATGAACACTTCATAATAAACAATCTTTTAATGTCCACCTCCATCATGGCACCTTCTGTCAAGCACTGATACATATTAAAAACGCACCCCATCCAAACTTCAGCTTAAAAAGGATTATGAGATGCAAAGTTTTGATCAAGGTGTGTATATGAATTTAAAATTTGCCTCATTCTGAAGTTTTGGGTTGAATTTTCTTCCAATTAAAAATTTAGTGACACCTTATTAAATGACACAATATATCCCTGTTTGCATAAAAGACTAACCTGCTTACAGGGAAGCAGTTGTTAATTTAATTTTGGTATTACTGAGTGGTTTTATCCTGGGACCATGCAGATAGGAGTACAAGGTCAGACCAGCTCTAAAACTCTAGCTGCTGTATTTAATTCTGCCTTGACTTGTTGACAGCAGCTGTTGATATGGATCTTTCACAAAGCTGACCCTTGTTTGCTGCCACTGCTGGGACGTTTCTATTGTAAGGGGACTCTCAGAGCCTAAACCAAAGGTCACAGTTGTTCAGTGCACTATATCCAGTTCCCATAATTAAAAACATTTGTTAAACTCTTTGGTTAATGTACCTGTGTTTTTATTTGAGAACTCATTAACTCTTATAAACATCAAAAGACAATTTTAGAACTGCAGGGAAAGTGCCTCACTATGTAGATGTGTGGGAATCAGCTATAAAATGAAAGAAAATAATGAGTAATTGTTCTCCAGGAATGAGATTCATGTAGCCAAGGCCCTGGCAATGACAGAAGAACTCGCCAAAGCCAGAAAGTTAACAATTGCTTAGTATGTTCTATCTTGCGGGGATAATTTCTTAGTTGAGTTTTCCATATCTGGACAATAGACAGCAACAATTTGTTCATCTCTGGTGATTTCTTTTGTAATATTCAAAAAGTACTCCTGGAGGTTAGAAATAACATAAAATGAAAAGAACTGACATTTTGTTGAGGTTCATAATATTTAGCTGCTTTTCAACCAAAATATGAGGATGCCAGGAGTGATGGATGGGATCACATACTTCTGTTCAGACTTCACTGTTCTGCTGGGGTCCTCAGGAGAGAAACACTGGCCAAGCAGTGAAAGTCCCTCAGAGTGTTTTTTGATAAGTCAGTAGAACCAAAAAGGGACTTACATTTCTAAAAGTGCTTTAACCTCCAAAGTCCCCCACTGAAATTGTCAACATCCCTGCTCAATTGCTGTGTAACCTTAAGCTGCCTAAATTAATTACCTAAGCTTGTAATGCTGGGCACATACAGAGCTATTGATGGTGAGCTGCTCAGGGCAGGACTGTATATCTTGTGTATAAGGATTTAGGCCATTTCACCTGCAGGCTCTGTCACTATACGTTCATTGTTCAGAAAGATCTCATGATTTTGCAGTTTAAGGGACCAGTGGGGAACACTGCAAAGGCCAGCGGCAGATGTGGGTTGCAGTCTTCGTGAATAACCAAAGCATTTTCTCTAAAGAAAAACCGGAGCTGTCCCTTTGTTGTGTCATCTCGAAATAACCTGAGACCCAGTAATATAGGGAAGTGAAAGACATAACCACACATCCAAGTCAGGCAGCTGAAGAAGGAGCTGAGCTGGGGATCCGGCATGTCACAGGAATGCTCAAGGGGATGATGCTACTCTTCTGTTTGGATACCTGTTGAAACACCATGATCCAAGGATGTGTTGCTATTTCTTATGGCTGAGTAAGCAGATAGAGCACTTTTTTTTCCTCTGGTCCTGGCAAATAACAGGTTTTAGTCCCACCTGTGTCCTCAGCACTTTCAATTAATTACTGTAAGTTGCAGCTTCTCCATGTTGTGGCTTCTGTAAATCCCATTATTGGTACTTAATTGTTTTGACTGTATGGAAAATTCAGTGTCTAGATTGGAGCTAACAATTTCTGGACACTTCAGGTCATTGTAATGCTGTCCCTCTTTGAGGAGTCAGCCCTTAAGTATCTTTTCTTTTTTTTTAATAGTCTCAGTATAGAGTTAGGGTAGTTTAAATAACTGAGACCTGTTGATACAGGACAGGTGGCAAGCTGGCAGTTCCAAACTGATCAGTCATCTGCAAGCAACTTTTCTTCCTTTTGTTTTAAACTAACCATTAAACTCATGATAAATGCTGAATAATAGCTTTGCTGTGTGCAGTGTCCTAAGCATAGACTTTGGAATGTTTTGCTCTGATTATTAACATTTCAGTAAGATCAAAAATAGAAGTTGTTACCTGTGATTAGTGGTTCTGTGGTACATAAAATATTTTACTTGGTAACTTTTGCAGTTTATGTGAAAACATACATGAAAGACTTCTGTCCGTGTGGCTAGAGAACTGTATATGCAATCGGAGTGGAGAGGTTCATATAAAATTGCTTCATGTTTCTGATTTTTTTTTCAATTGCTTTGCCAAATCCAAACAACTGAAACACTCAGACTGAGTACATGGAACATAGCAATGGAGATACTAAAGGAGATTTAAATTCTCTTTAGTCAGTATCCTGTATCTGGTAGTGCATATCAAACACTTAAGGTAGTGTTTAGAGATGTCTTGAGCTTGAGATTGCATTATTCAGAAATATCCTGAAACTTCAGTGTCGACTTTTGAACTTTTCACCATTTTAATTTAGCTGGCATATAATTTTTATCAGGCTAAAAATGTGCAGAAAATGTAACCAGAAACCAGATTTGAAACATTCTGATACACTTTTGGTAACCACTGTCTATGAACATTTGTACAAGCAAAGTTTTACTGATGTGAAATTTCTTTGGAAAAGTAAATTTGGGGCCAGTAGCTGAAATTTATTTTCTGATTAACTGTAAATCCTTTTAGGCAGAAAGCAATATGTTTCCTGCTTTTTCAACTCAATCTGTCTATAAAAAGTTGACCTTTCTCTGAAGCAGATTCCAGTATTCAACAGTGAGAAAAAAATTCCAAGTAGAGATGTTGGAGTTATCTCTTGGTGACCATGTCAGGATTGCTTCTTGGCAGGTGCTCTTGGCTTGGATGGATCTTGCAGGCAGGTCCTTTCTTCATTCTGTGGCTCATTTGTGCATTGTCTACACTGCTGACAAGTAATGAAAAAATTCCCGCTGTGAATACAACAAAGCGCAAGGCCCACTCAAATGTCCTCCTGAAGCCCCTGAAGTATAAACACTGAGGAAACTTCTGGGATCTGGCCTCCATCAGTAAGAATCATGTACTGCAAAGTCATGCCATGTTGATTAGATGCCTAGCGTACATTGCCAAACATGAGGAATGTGAGAAAATAGAAGCCAGACTGTTAAAAAGCCCATATTGGAAGTATATATATGTCTTTAGGATGGCAATATTTGAATAGTATTTTGTCATCAATAAACCTATATGAATTCTTCTACTGCTAACAAGGGTCTGCTTACAGCCTGCTTTGACAGAGCTTCTTAGAACTTCAATGCAATAGCAAAGATTTGTGACAGTGTAGAGAGATGCCAAATCTGTACACAGTTAAATCCCACTAATACATGTTGTAGGTCTATGAAATTTTGCCCAGCAGTATTTACTAGAGTATTAGTGGAGCAGTGAACGATACATGTGTCTTCAATGGTTTCACAAAGTGTTGTGAAATGTTGTGTGCAAAATTGTTAGGAGAATTTCAGGAATCCATTTCATCTTTATGCCAGGGACATAAAGAAGGTAAAAATCAATATAAATTTGAACTCTTATGCAGGGGGAACATTTATGAATTGCTGTGTTTGAGTCAATTATAGAATATTCACTTGCATTTGGTTTGGCAGGAAAGGGAGCAAAAAGAGTTCATCAGCTCAAATTCTTTTTTCTACTATGTTGTCCTGGCTATTAGTCATTTCCAATAAGTTTCAGTTTTGTCACACTGCAGCCTGAATTCTAACCTTGTTCTAGGTTTTGTTAAAACTTTAATGTTTATTATATCAAGTCAGGACAAAATCTTCTAAGTGAACTGTATTGGTTATGTGTGGCAAGATTTTGGTAGCGGGGGGGGTTACAGGGGTGGCTTCTGTAAGAAGCTGCTGGAAGCTTCCCCTGTGTTCGAGAGAGCCCATACCAGCCGGCTCTAAGACGGACCCGCCGCTGGCCAAGGCCGAGCCAATCAGCGATAGTGGTAACGCCTCTGTGATAACATTTTTAAGAAGGAAAAAAAGTTGGGACGGAGGAAAACGGCAGCCGGAGAGAGGAGTGAGAACATGTAAGAGAAACAACCCTGCAGACACCAAGGTCAGTGAGGAAGGAGGGGGAGGAGGTGCTCCAGGCGCCGGAGCAGAGATTCCCCTGCAGCCCGTGGGGAAGACCATGGTGAGGCAGGCTGTCCCCCTGCAGCCCAGGGAGGTCCACGGTGGAGCAGATCTCCACCTGCAGCCTGTGGAGGACCCCACGCCGGAGCAGGTGGGTTCCCGAAGGAGGCTGTGACCCCGTGGGAACCCCGCGCTGGAGCAGGCTCCTGGCAGGACCTGCGGATCTGTGGAGAGAGGAGCCCACGGAGCAGATTTTCTGGCAGGACTTGTGACCCCGTGGGGGGCCCACGCTGGAGCAGTCTGTGCCTGAAGGACTGCACCCCATGGAAAGGACCCATGCTAGAGCAGTTCGTGAAGAACTGCAGCCCGTGGGAAGGACCCACGTTGGAGAAGTTCGTGGAGGACTGTCTCCCGTGGGTGGGACCCCACGCTGGAGCAGGGGAAGAGTGTGATGAGTCCTCCCCCTGAGGAGGATGAAGCGGCAGAAAATAACATGTGACGAACTGACCGTAAACCCCATCCCCGTCCCCCTGTGCCGCTGGGGGGGTGGTAGAGAATCCGGGAGTGAAGTTGTGCCCGGGAAGAAGGGAGGGGTGGAGGGAAGGTGTTCTGAGATTTGGTTTTATTTCTCATTACCCTACTCTGGTTGATTTGCAATAAATCAAGTTAATTTTCTCCAAACTGAGTCTGTTTTGCCTGTGACGGTAATTGGTGAGTGATCTCTCCTATCCTTATCTCGACCCACAAGCTCTTTGTTATATTTTCTCTCCCCTGTCCAGCTGAGAAGGAGGGGGAGTGATAGAACGGCTCTGGTGGGCACCTGGCATCCAGCCAGGGTTAACCCATCACATGAACTCAGGAGCTGTTTGAACAACTAGAGATCAATTATTTTAGAAATTCTAGGAAACCAAGAATATAAACCTTGATGCCTAGCAAATGTGTACACAAATTTTTCACTGTAGTTTCCACTCCCTTGAGGAGTCTGTTCCATGCAGAACTGTGCTGTTCTGTCTCAGGGGTTTTCAGTTCCTCCACCTATCAAGTATTTGCTTTCAACAGCAAATCCTTCTCCCATTATTAGCTATGTGTTTTTCCTTCTGGGCCACAAGTTTATCTTGTATCATTTTGGATTCTTCCACTGAAAGCAAAGGGTGTTTCTCTGTAATCAGCCAAAGAATGCATCACCAGAACTGTAACTTTTATTCACTGAGAACAACCAGGAGCTTAGAAAGAAGTGTAAAAGTAAGCAATCTTTACAATAGTTACAAGAGTATGAGCTGGAGTAGTCAGGAAGATAAATGGGTATGAATAGTTTATTAATGAAACAAGGCTCCTGGCAGAACTGGAAGTTGAGACATCAGAAAAGAAGGTCCTGGAGAGAAAGCTTAAGGAATAATTACTCATAACAATAGCCAATAAGGAATGAATATTTCAGAGAATAAAAGTGTTGGACAGGCATAATTTCAATCAATAGTACAAACAGGTAAGAAAATTTTCAAAACTACTTTTAGTAATTAATTTGTGTGATTTTTCTTTCTGCATGGAAATGATGTCACATTCCATTTAAACATAGCCTACTTCTCTGGGCTATGTTTAAAGAAAATATTGAAAAGGATGGTTATTGTGAATTAGTGAAAAAGAGCAGTGATCAGCTTCTCAGTTACAACCATATATAAATCAACTTTGATACTGATGGCACTTAGCATTTATCAGTGGTAAAGGAGATATTAGGTCCACTGTGTTTTATATGTGACATTTGTAAAATGACATCACAGCAAAATGTAATCACAAAAGCTACCCTCTCCAGAGAAGTAAAAAAATTAATTTGTCAATAAGAATTGTGAATTGTGCTTGGATAATAAGGTCATCAGCTCTTCTCAATACACTGCAGGTATCATACTGAAGCTTGACCAAATTCTGCATTAAGACCAGGGAACTCCTACAGCACAATGAAAATCCAAGTTAATTATTGTGCTGCTCACCAAAGCCATTTCTGTACCATCCCACTCCTTCTCTCCTCAGGCCTCAACATTCATCATCTCTCTTTCACATTTGTGCATTCTCTCTCCTCCCTTTTTTCCTTCATCATACACTTCTGCCCTGTGATGTACATGGGTGAGAGGGATTTATGTGAATTAATTTCTTAAATAACTTTCCTCGTAAGTGCTGTTTGTCCTCCCAGTGTCTCCTCTTGGCAGGTGGGTTTGTGTATAGAGGATATCAAGTAATTCCATTTGGATTCTACTGGAGCTAAGACCTCTGCCTTTTCTAAGCTTTTTCTTCTGTGGGGGAGTCTGGAAAGGCATTTGGCATTTACAAAACAAACAAACAAACAAAGATTTCCAAAACCAGAAGAAAATTGCTCTAACTTTTCTTAGCAGGAAAACCATTTATGGTGATATTATGAAAAAGTGCTTGTAAATCAAGCTTGTTAAAAAAATTGCAGAAGTCATTCCTGTTTATTAGCTCCTTTGAAGAAATCCAGTTGCATAGAAGTGACTGTTCTGAAGGGTTTATGAAAAGTCCAACTTCCATGTGAGGTTTTAAAGCCCCTTAAGTTGCCAATGGAATAAAAATTATTCAGTCACACAAAGCAGTCCAACGGAATAGACTCTAAAAAGATAACAACATGTATTTGACATACACATGTATTTCTACTATAACTTGCTTTCTAACTTTTTTTTTAAAAAAACAAGGAAAATAAGAAAAAGAGAGCCATGATTTTGTTTTTGTAACAAAAAGTGCTAATTAACAGTATCTGCCCTCTTCTTTCCCTTGTTCCATTTCCTTAATCAAAGCACAACCAAGCTACAATAAGATAGTTCAGCAGTCAGGTATGGTTGTGTGCATGCCTCAACACATACTTGTCTGGTCACACAAAGATTGCAGCTGTGATTACTGCTGCTACAGAAATTGACACAGATGATTCCTAAAATGCTTCTAATGTATTTTAGGCACCTTTAAAAATAAACCAAAGGAGGAAGAGTGCAGGGGAATAGGAGAAGCAGAGGCAAAGAATATAAATAATCCTGTTGGCATTGAAAAAAAAAAAAAGAATCTTGAAAGAAGGCAGAGATGCTCTAAAGACAAGAATTGTTGATACAGAAAATGCAGCATAAAGAAGTGTCTATGACCAATGTGCTCTCTTTTTGCTCTGTACTCATAGACCATCCATTAATGGTGATGCTCAGCTCCAGGCTCATTGCCATGGCTAGGATCCAATTTCTAGATCCATTAGCACTCCTTACCTCTTGAAGCTTCTTTAGATTAGCCACTGTTCATGATAAGGAAATTACACATTAATTTGCTCAATAGAATTTAAAATGAGACACACCAAGATTGCCCTTGGCAACAGACATGAACTGATCGATGCTAACTGTTCCCTAATTTCATTTATTGTTCAATGTTGTTCCACTTTGTCTTGCAATCCATGGTATTCATAACTAAAAATAACAGAAAATCACAACCTCTCAGGCATTTCTAATATAAACAAAGCTCTAGGGTGTAATGGATCTACAAGCTAATTTAGAGGTTAACATGTTGCAAAACAGCTTATAGGAAGAGATTCATGGCTGATGTTTAAGTAACTAAGGTGATGTGGGCAAATCACTGTCACTGTTTCACATCTGTTTAGCAGATATGACTGAATGACTGAATGGTTGACCCATGTACTCAAAGGAGTACTGTGGGTTTATATTTATTCAGTGTTGGCATTAAATACTCTAACTTGTGGTGTGGGCAGCTTGGCTTTATTTAATGAACTACCACTGTGAGTAGCTTAGATAAAAACAGGTCTGTAATGTTATGTCCCAGGAAGACACAGACGTACTGTGCTGGTATGTGAGAACAATGTTCCTCCTCAGACCTGGTAGCCTCCTGAGGTCTCCTTCTGCTCAAGTTAGAGCCTGGTAAAAACACCAAAGCAAAACCCTACAAGAAAGCCAAAGCCCCACATACCTGTATTCCCTGTTGCCTTAAAACTCCCGTGAGTCATTTTCTATGGCATCTGGTGGCCATCTCTAATGAAGAGAGAAGACAAAGCCCTTCCACAAGTAGCTACTGGCTTTTGAAAAGGCATTTTGTGCTCTACCTGCCAGCTGCAAGGTACATCTGGGGTTAAGGGTTTCAAATCTCATATCCTTCTCGTCTTCCTGACAACAGCAGTGTTACCACTAATTAAAGATAATTCTAGAAATCTCCTCAGGCAGCCGTGGCCAGTTGATGAGGTTTGACGGTCTGGGCTCTTACCCTCTTTTTTCCCTGCTCCATTTAAATGTCCTGCTCTCTGCATCCACCGTGCTGGTGATGCCCAAGGTGCAATGCACAGAGGCGCAAGATCTAACATGCTGCCAGCAAGGCCCAGAAGAGGAGCTGTCAAGCCTGCTTCTAAAAATAGAGGGTGATGGGAGGTAGGTTCATGAATGATTTTATGTAGAATAAGACAGCTCATTCTCTTTCTCAGTGAATTGTGGACAGCTATTAAGCTGCAGTATATTGGTCTTTAATTATTAGGAAGAAGAACATGTTTAGAGTGTAGGAAGGAATGGAACAGAAAAAAGAAAGTCTAACTAAGTTTTTCTCAATAACTTTTTCCCCTTAGAAAATCCCCGGAAGGATCATGGTGCTAATTTAAATATCTAGTACACTCTAGCTGGTGCCCCCTGTGAATGGAAAGAAGTTGCTTTTAGAAAGCTTTATTCAATGGAGATGTGTTTATATTTTGCATTTTAGAACTGTACTTCCATGTTAGTAATAAAACCACCTTTTTTTTGCCTAAGATCATTTTGGAAAGCATCCCTGCTGGGTCCCTTGCAGGCTGCCTACTCCTCTCATGTATAAAGTTCATACCTTTTGTGAAGGCAGTTTTAAATTCTGACAGACTGGCCTCCAAGCTGGCACTCTGAACACTGGTGACCAACATGGGAACTAGCACTTTCCCAGCCGTCTGTGCAGAGCTGGTTTGAGCAGCCCCTTCTGGGACACACCAGCCGTGTTTCCAGACATCCTGTTGGAGTGCCACCTTTCAGGATGCCTAGGGACCACCCGGCTGCTCCACACCAGGAGGACTTCGCTCAAAATAAAAATGACAACAATGCACTCTTTCCCACCTGGAGCTGCACATAGCAGTGATCATGCCATTTCCTGCTCAGGAAAGCTCCGTTAGGAGTTTTTAATAAAATTAAACATTTAAAATGTTCAAACTGGATGTGATTTGTCTTTTGGCCATCTGGAACCACAACCTGTCCAGATTAGATGCATGTATCCAGAGCATTCTTACTTCTGCCATTGGCTCTGTGCCGCCTTGCTGATCCCAATGAGATTTACCATACACATGGGCTGCTGCTTTTGTCTTTTTTTAACCCACCCCGTTCCTTTCTGCACAACTCTACAGCTGAACCTTATAGACTTTTTCATTTGGTCTTACTCTTGACACACTGTATATCTGCTGCCCAGTCTCTTGTCCCTGCCTTTAAAACATTGCTGCTTTAGCTGCATTGACCCACATATATGTATGCTCGCCTTTAACATTTTTGCCACCATTATTTATAAAGTACCATTACAATTTATGCACTGCTGTTGCAGCTATGCTTTCTGATGGAACTAATGCCTTCAACACAAGTTTGCAAGTAGTGGAATGAACGGGCTTTTGATGTAGAAATCTGTGTGGATTGTCCAATGACTATTAAAGAATAACTTGCCCATTTGTCCCCTCTGTGTGGCACCAAAGTCTCCTAGGATTTACCTAAATTTTCATTTTCACAAAACCAGGATACATTGCTTACTCTGTGAAACCAGGGTGTTGTCAAATTAGGTTGAAATTGTCCTCTAAAATGTGAAATTGGTATGGGACTCACACTGGTCTTGTCAGGTTAAGGTCTTCCCTTGAGCTTAACTACAACAGGGCACAGTTTAGTAGTCAGATATATGCCAAAATCAGTGTCAGTTCTGTATTATCTACACAAAAAACCCTCTTGTTTTGTTTTGCAGAATTTAATAAATCATTCATCTGGAGGCCAGAAGAAGAGCAGAAGCAGGAATCCAACCTTAGACATCTGTTTTCTTGCTTTGAGGTGAAAAGAAAGAGTTCTTAGTGGTCAGTCTCTTAAAAAACTTAAACATTGACACTCAGCTCCCCTTTATCATATGCTTTATGCTTTTTAAAGTTTAATTTGTTTGCTAATTTGCACCTTCCACAAATCTTCCATTCTTCTCTACTGTTCAAAAAAATAAACTTCATCTCAGAAATGCTGCATTCAGCACAGAGTAACTACGAACGTTTCTTCTTTAGATTTCACAATATGTCACTGAAGTTGTCTTTGAAACTTACCTCTAAATGAGTTCTATCATGGGGTTTTGTAGCAATAACAAACACTTTACCTGACACTCTTTATCCTTCAAATGTCTTTGAATTTGTATTTCTCCAGAAAACCTTGTACTGGTAATTTAGTAGAAGCTACCACTGTAAACCAATAATATTCTGTGCCTTTTTTTTTTTTTTTTTTTTTTTTCCACAAAATGTAACAGCATCAAAAGCTAAGTACAGACAGTCCTACACATTTAATCTGAAACTTCAGTAGACCATATTTCTAGATGGTGTGTGTTTCTTCTACAGATATTGCAGTATGTACTATGCTGCCAATGTTTCCATTAAAGATCTGCTGGGATTTGGCAATAGCTACATTAAAAAACTGCTGAAGGGTCTCTGAGAGACAGTCCATCCCTCAAGAAAAGATTAACTATACGTGTTATCATTGCTGACAGATGGCTGTCTAGCATATTGCTAAAGACCTCAGTGGAGACTCTCAAAACAAAGTATTCAACACTGTTTTTCTTAACTTTTTACAGTTTAGATTTTCAACTTCATTCTTTCTTGCCACAATTTATTCTATGGACATAGAACATACCTTCTCACCTTTTGACAATAACCTGTCATACTTGAAGGTTTTTATCATGCCCTCCCTAAGTCTTCTAAGGGGAAAGAGATTTCAGATCTTTCAATCATTCCTCATAGATCATGGTTTCTAAACCTCTGGTCATTTGCATTGCTTTCCTTTAGACTGCCCACTTCTTATCATGCTGTACCCATACCTGGGCACCAGATTCCAGCTCGGGTCTTCTCCTCTGCTAGATGGAGCAGAAAGAGTCCATTCACATGTCTTGCCAGGTATACTCCTGTGTGATGATTGCCTTCTTCACAACAGTGTTATATGTGGCCTGTGTTTCAATGCAGCTCTCTTTCACCCCTTGCCTATAGATTCTTTTCTAAGGGACTGATGTTCCTCATCCTTTTCTTCATCTGATAGTTTTTACTTAAGCACAGCTCCTTTCACTTATCTGCAGTGAACTGTATCCCATTTTTTCTAAAATACAGTCATGACCCTTTTGAATTCTAATGCTGTTTTCCAACCAACATGTAGTCCTCCCCCACTAGGTAGCACCTGTAAATTTCTAATAATGATGCTTCTTATTCCATTAACCAGATTGTTAGCAAAAACATTGAACAAAACTGAACCAAGAACAATCCCCTGCATTCAAAGCAGCCTTCCATTTTTGCACGGAATTAGTGGCAAATACTTCCTGAGCATAGTGATCCAGCCTGTTGTTTGCCCTCTCTGTGGCAGAGTCTGTCCGGAGCAGTATGGACCAGCAACTTCCCCAGGGCTGGGCAGCCAGAGTCAAGGGTGACCGAGCACTGGCCATGCCCTCACCCATGGGGCACAGTCCCATGGGGCTGGTAACAGGTCGGTCCATCAACAGCTCCCAACATGGCAAGTGATGAACCAGGGCCAGGGCCCAGCCAGGGGCTCCAGCCAGGAGCAAAAGGAGATGGCGGCAAAGATGGGGCTGGAGACTGGCCCTGCTGCAGCACTGCTGGGGCAGGGACTGATGGCCCTGGCGGCACTAAATGGGGTCCTGACCAGAGTGTGTGTGGGGGGGGTCCCAAGTTGGCTGAGAACATCTCGGACTATTGGTGCCCACAGGGCCAACGTGTATAAGACTATCCTGTGAGAAAGTCAAAAGTTTTATCAGAGCTGTGGTGTTTGACATCTATTGTGGTTTTGTTGCTTTCTCAAGACCTGTTATTGAAGGTGGTTTGTTTGGTTTTTTTCAGTATGACTATAGGCAGCCATTATTTTCTTACGAGTGATCAATTTCCTTCTGCAAACCACACAGGAACTTAACCCTGTTCTGGCGTGAAGTAGGGACCTCATGTTACTTTTTGTGCCTCTTCCTTTTCAGACACTCACTCCTCTTTTTTTTCTTGGTACAATGTCATTAGTACCAATGGAATATTAAATGCCTATGAGCAGAGAGATTATAGACTTAAAATTCTTTAGCAAGCTTTCATCAGAGGAAGTGACCACAGCTTACTCTTCAGGTGAAAGGTAAACTGAAGAATGGACTCCTTTCTAATGTATCATCTGATGCATTTGAGTTAGTTACTATGGCAATCCCACCCATGTGATATTTAGTTTTGACTCACAGCTGCTGGAGTCTCTGGCATTGTTCCGGAATATTTTTTTTTACTACAATAAAAATGCTCAGACTATAAGCATCCTGCTTGAGGCATAAGCAGCAGCTTGAAAAGGAAAAGGTGCCTGCTGCTTAAGCAATATATTTTACTTTTAGGGTTTTTTTTAAGGGAAATGAACTAAATGGCATCTGCCTCATCCTACAATTTTCAACTTAGATTGCACGAAGTACGTTTAAAAAAATTCTAAGCTGATGCAGTAAAAGTGTATTTGTTTTTTCTTAGATTACAGACTTTGAGGGTCTTCACGCAAATGCTTTTTCATACAGAATAAATTGAGCAAGCCTATATTTGAGCACAGAGAGCCATTCTGTTCTGTGTGTGGAGCTCCTAAGGCGATGGGAATTCTGTACCAAAATAGACTCAGAATGATCCTATCACCTGCAGTCTGCAGAGTCCACAAAGCTCTTCTGCTATTTTTCAAAGCTCCCTCAGACTTCTGTTTAAGACCCTGGCTCAAAAAAATGACCCTTGCTGCTCCTTTGGTCCAGTTTGTATAGCTATCTTGTCTACTTCTCTTAGCCTACCTTACCCCAGTCTCTACTTAAATATCAGAAGAGGGTCTTTGTCCCCACCCCCTGTATTTTTAATGGTCTATAATTCTACCTTTTTTTAAATTTTCATACCTTCATTCTCCATCTCATTGCTATAGGGCATCCTGATCCTGAAATAATCTGATTAAAAACATAAGGTGTATTCTTGTGGAAACAGCAGACGAAGAACTCCTAATCCAGCTGGTGATACCATTGTACTCTTAGAACATGAGAACAATTGTTGTGACATTATGTGGAGAAAGAAATCTAACATGTCTGTAATAATCAGTTTTATCTTATTTGGAACCACTAATATAACTTATGCACTGCCATATGGATACTGTGTGATGTATCACAAGGAAGTCTTAACACTGCTTGTTAGCTTCGCCATGCACTAGTTATCAGAATATATTTTATCCTAAATTGCTTCCACTCTCCAGCTATGCTTTCGGTGTAATATCAACTGAAAATACTGACATTTTTGAGACACTACATTACTTTACTTTACTAAAGCTAACTACTGTATTACTACGTGTTACAGAGGAGAAACTTAACTGGGCTCCTAACATAACTTTATTTTACTTGTCTGAAGAAAATTGGTTATAATTTGTCAGTTAATAGCTCTTTTTTTAAATACACTTAATATGCACATTGCAAGTTTGATTATGTAATCAGCAGCCTACTCATGTTCTGATGGTTTATTGATAGCTTAAAGCATGTTAAGGAATATGATGATTTTTTTTTTTCTTGTTGTTCTACTTCCACTAGGGAAATTTTAAGATCACAGTGAAAAGAAGGGATCGACAAAAAGAAACTCACTTCCTCCTGCTGGTCCCTTTAAAAATTCTACTTGGAAGCTTGGCAAGGTGAACTCACTGAGAAACTAACATACCTTGACAGTCCAAATTCTTTGATAAAATTGCCTCATGAGTACATATACCTTTTAATACACATTGCAAAATGCTACATGTTAGTACCTCCTGAAACAAATTATTACCAGCTACTTAGTCAGGGTGCCTGTACCTAGCGATCTTATTTGCTGTTTACTTGCTTTCCAATCTACTTGCTTTCAGGCTGCATGTTGACTCCTCAAACCAACATTTGCTTAGCAAAAAAAATCTTCTGCTACAAAAATGACAGCTACAGGTACTGAAAGAACCTGTCTGTTCTACCTCTCTGTTAAATACCGCTCCTTTTTTGGATTATACTTTATCTGTCATTTCCATCACTTGTTTATAGTCAAACATTTTGCCTTTGATGTAATTCTGCCTCAGCTGTGCATGTAAGTGGGTTTAAGAAGCCTAATAACATCATAATTTTGTACACTGTTTACAGTAATCTAAACCTAAAGTGAAATCCCACTGTCTAATTTGTGCATAAGTTTCAAATGCCTCACAAAGCATTTTTTCTTAAATATTTGGCCAAGTTTCTTACCCAGTCAATAGAAAGAGGTTGGTAAATCTAAAGCTTCCAGAAGAACAACTTAATGTTTAATTTAGATGCTTAAACTTGGTCACTGCTTCCATAACTGAATGTCTTTAAAAGTGAGTAATTCTTACTATTGATAAATTAAGCAAATGCTTTAGGAAGTGCTTCAGACACATAAGGCTTAGTCACAATTTAGGCACATTAATCAGATGAATTTGATTCATTCAAGGAATTTTTTTTTCCCACTTTGCAATGACTCTAACATGCTACCTTCTCATTACAGAGCAAACGTGAACTTTAGGAGCAATAATCTCTATCTTATATATAATTTGTAATCTAATGTTCTCCTCTCCTTACATTTCAATATTGATTTGCATTTACTCTATGTCTTAAGAGATTCTTTTGGAGTTTGGGGTTTTTTTTTGCAGTTTTCCCTTTAGATCACTTCTCAGTTGAAGGTATTCACTACATAACAAATTTGGTTCTTTTGTTTTATAGGGATGTCTTCCTGAGTGGTTCTGAAAATACCTGATTTTTAACATTACTCCTCAACTTTTTTTCTTAAAAGGAGTTACGATTTTAAGTTGCTTCAGACTGAACATAAAAAATAAGGCCTCACAGGTCCTCTCTGTAAATCTTAAAACTATAGCTTCCACTTTTTCTTTTTTTAAAGATTTCCCTAACACTCCTCTTGCCCATTCAATTCTTCTTCTTTTATTTTGCATTTAATATTTTCCCTCTTTGTTCTTTTCAAACTTCTCATGGCCTGATTTCCCTTTAAAACCATTATCTATTATTTACTTTCTCTATCACATAACTCATTCGATACCTGACTGACTTAAACTCCTCTGTGCCTCTTAGTAAGAACTTGAATCATTATCTGTTCCCTATATTTTGCAGAAACAATAATTTTTTTAAAAAAGGAGTAAATATTAGCACATCCATTATTAGATTACAATTGGAGTGGTAAGTTTGCATTACAAAGAGAACAAAAAAAAATAGCTGTTTAAACCTATAATGGAATATTACCTAGTACATTTTGTTATTTTAGAAAACACTATTCTGCAGACCTTGACTTCTGATACCAGCATGTCAATGTTTGAAGTGTACTGCTGCTATTTCACTGGTAAGTTATTAGTTTAAGTATATTTCTGTTTAATACAGTTATGTTCCCACATTCCTTTACATACTTAACTCTTCACGTCAAGTCTTTTTTTTTTTTCTTTTAGTAGAAGCCAAGGAGTAATAGTCAGCAGCTTATAAATGACTACTCAAATTATGCAAATTGCAGCGTAGGTAGAAATTAGGGTTTTGTTTATAACAGGGGAGCTAGTACTAAGTACATGAATTACGCTATTGGTATAGATAGCCTCTCCCAATCCCCCTCCAGAGGTACTGCTTCCAAGATATAGACACATGTTTTTTAGAAAGTCAGTTCGGTTACAGAAGCAGCATAGCTGCATTTATGTGGTTAGTCCAGACATTGTTTAGTACAAACAAGTCTGATTTCTTCAGGTAAGTCTCCTCTAAGTCACTGTTACTTACTGTTAGGTCTAGCTCTGAAACAACTTGCAGTTGAGTTCTTTGCCTGTAAAACTCCCTCATCCCCTTAAAATATTGCAAAGGATTGGATATTAGAGTAATGGAAATCATGTAAGTAACATAAATAGATATAAAAAATTGTTTTAATTTTTTATTGAAGTTCAGGGACATGAAGAAGAGCAACAACATAGTTTATTTTTTAATGCAGCAGCCATTAGGGCTGATGTTTGCTGCTACAGGTCCTATAACATTTGCTTTACTGAGCTGGAAAAGTGAGCTACCTTGCTTTACTGTTGTTGGTGCAGTATGAACAAAAAAAATAAACTTTGAGCTTCACAATGCATTGCAGTAAAATAGCTAAATATGGACAAGAGTAAGTCCCAGGTTCAGAGGTTTGCCAAGACACATTGTATGTTGAAATTTCCGCTCCATTTGTGTGCCCACTCCATTTTAAGGAATATGCAGGTTGAATGACTACAACACCTTTTCCCGTCTGCTCCTTACCTGTAGCCTCCCCATAATCACTTCCATACTCTCATGGATCCTTTTCTTCAATGAAGCATATAACCACAGTCTTTAGACAGCAAAGACACAAAGATACATGCAAGAGCTTTGTTGGCACATTGCCTGTGCTTGGAGGGCCAAAGACTATTTCACACATTGCACGCTGCAGCCATACAATGCAGCTGTGTAGCATAGCAGGAGTATTTCTTATCTCACTGTAGCGTCTGCTTGTTCTAGTTTGAATTCCAGCAGCAAAACCAATTCCCAGCTGAGTTTGTACTTCACTATATACCATCCCTGAGAGGAATAGTTAGATTGCAAGTTCAGCTTATTTGGCAAGGAAATGATGTCTTCTTGACAGACACCAAATTTGTGCAGATATATTGGTTGAATATTTTGCTTGCTCTTCTATTTTACTTAATCTGTACAAGTGACTGCATACATGTGAGCAATTTTATAGAAAAAAACCCTGCTTCCATATTAACAATGCTTATCCTTTTCCTAAGATTTCCGAAGGTCTTAAGCATTAACTCTGTTTTGGGGAAGTATTTGGGCTTTGAGTAACATATGGGACTACCTCTGAAACACCTATTACGAAACATCTTTGAGGGCTCTTTAATACATTTTTAATGAGAAATGACTCATTGATTTCCATTAAATTTCTCAGTTGAACTGAAAATGTTGTTAAAATAATGATGTTTTGAACAGTGTGAGTGAGGTCTTTAATGGGCTTACCTGCCTTTTTGAATCTTGCCCCTGAGTCAAATAAAGTCACTCACAAAAGTTTTGCCAAATTCCCTACATGTCCAAAAGCTAACAGTCTTTTAATATTACAAAACCAATAAAGGCCCCTAGAGCTCTGCTACTGTCCATGTCTAAGCATCTAGGCACCTATCTTCCTATTTCAGTTTCAGGGGGTTCAAATTAAAATTCCTCATTTTGAGGGGTGAGGAACAAAGAATTAAGAGAAGCACCTCCTGCACCTGTAGTTTGTGTTTTGGTCTCTTGTCTTTGGAATAGATTACTTTAAACATGACGTAATCCTAATAACAGAAGACTGGAAATCACCTGTAACCCTTCTTAGTGTCTGTATCACAAGCCCAAAGTTATGGTTCTTCATGTTTGTTCTCTGAGTAGGTGACTTTACTGCACAGTAGCCCGGCTTCAACACGATGCACTTCAGAAGTGCGTATTCCAGATAGGATAGATTTCCGGATGGGATATGGCCACACATCATCTTTTGGCCATAGCTGTGTTGGCTTATAAGGTCCTGTTAGAGGTTACTGTGTGCGCTCCTGAACCCACTTCCATTCAAGCACAGTGGTTTAGAAAAGGCCTATTTTATATGCTGCTTAAGTCAACTGTGTTAATTTGGTCTAATCTGAGTTTAGAGAGTGATTTTCATAAGATGCTGACCCAGCAGAATGGCTCAGTAACATAAACAGGGAGGAAAGGCCATTGAAAGCATGATAAGCCACAGCCATACCTCAACTTTGCTTTGACGTGACTATTAGTTAAGAGTAATACAAGATTAGAAACAATCCATACTTCCTTCAAAGCCTTATAGCAGCTCTTGAAAAAGCTTAAATGCAAGAAATTAGGCAATGATCCATTTCTTAGTTTGACAGCTTCATCCTGCTCTGCAAACACCTAATCATATGGCCCCAGCTTTGACACTTCACTAGAACTAGTTCAGAACATTATAAGGGTTTTGATAAAGAACATGAGCCTTAGAGATTACTTTCTTCCAGAGCTGTATAGTCCCTCACAAAATGAGAGCTTTGTATTTTTCTGAGCCTCTCTGTGCTGAGGAAAAAAAAAAAAAAAAGAAAAAAAAACGTGAAAAAAAATCAGTTTAGTGCAGAGACTGTATTTTGGAATGCTGATTCTCAAGTGCTAGTTCAGGTTGTTATTAGTTTATAAACCCAACACCAGCACTGAATAGGTGCACTTATACATATTTGTAAAAGAAGTACATCTTTTTTTTTTTCCCCCTGGCTGTAAGATTTTGTATTAAAATATCAAACATGAATGCTTGGGGATGGAGAAGCTTGCATTATAACGCAGCAGTATTTTGCCCAATTACTAATTCTGATTACTGCTCCCATCTAAGCCCTACCTCTGCCCTCCAATTCATCAGTGCCCTACTGCTCAGCTGCTGGGAAGAGACAGCCATCTCGATAGTCCGACAGTTCTTTCTTAGTGACAATATTTCCCTTTTGGAATACTGCTTCTCATCTGCCTCTCTGGCTCACTCAGTAATCATACACAATGGCATCATGTAAAACATTTTACTTTGGTTATCTTCTGTTCATACTGCGAGGCTCTGGGGAGAAGATTACCCATCTTTTATTGACTAAGTAGCAGAGTCCTTATATACCAGAGATTATTGTTTGAATTCTTTCTCCACCAGCTCTGAAGTATATTACTCTCACTTGAAATCAGACATCCAGATTTCTGGGAGTTTTTAATTTTTTTTTAATTCCTTGCTGGAAAGCTGTTTCATGGCTCTTTATTATAAATTGCCAGATTGTACTTTCAAACTGAAAATACATAGGAATAATGTTAGGAAACTAAAATGAATTCCAGCACAAAAATACCCCACCTCTGCAGTTTCTCAAGGTTGGTGGATTTTTGTATAATAATCTTTTTTTAAAGTCATGTATTTTTTATGAGTCTGAGACACACCGATTCCAATAAGTCTTTGGGCTATAGAAATAGAAAAGAAACAGGATGTAATGTTGCATATCATAATATATGAAGCAATCATTCAAATGTAGCTTGCAGTAAGTCAATAAACCTCTACTGTATTGAGGCAACTGAAGTGTAGGATATTCATGCAAAAATGTTTATTCAGTGCATGTGAAGACCATTTTTTTTTCTAGTTTTCAAAATGTGCCTGAAATGGACTGCTAATTCCTCAGAACTAAACCAGTAACAATGTGGTAGGTGCATTAATGGTTGTGAGAAAAATGAAGCGTGGACAGCTTTTGGTTTTGCATTTCTTAGAACAGTAGGCAAAGTTGTGTGGATACAAAATTCTGCATTTCTTTAGGCTGCCTTATAGTGGGGGAAATTGTTCCAGCTACGGGTGTGCAGTTGTGTGCTCTTGCCAGTTCTGAAGAACAGAGAAAGTGTTCAAGAATCTATTCTTCACAGAATCTGAGGGCCTTTAGGCAGCTAAGTCTATGCTGCAGAGTCCCTAGAAAATCCTGTGTGCTTACTAATAAATGTTAATGGTTACACAATATAAACCACACATCTTGACTACCTTCCAAGGTACCATGGGTAGGTTAAAGTATTTTCATTATAGACATTCAAGGATGCTATTTGAACAAAGCAGAGTGAGATGGTCAAACTGAGGGTCTGTTTAGTGCAGAATGGGAAACATGAGGCCCAGGATGACTGTGCTGATTGCATTTACCAGAAACTACCCCCTGGGAAAGAAGTGAGAACTTCTTGTGACAACAAACAATGCAGAAAAAGTTGGTCCCAGGGATGGGATCTGGGTCTAGAAATGGAATTAGGAGGAAAAGCTTTTCTTAGTGGAGGAGCAGGAGCATGACCTTGGCAAAGACCAGATTGTGTGCGCAGCAAGGATTGTGCCAGTTCATGTACTCAGTGGCAATCCTGGCATACAGGTGACATGTACCACATCCTCTTGTGTGATGGACGCTGTCTTGTCACAACCAAAGTCAGAAAATTAACTGGTTTTTTTTGTGGGCCTGGCTTTTAGCTAAGAGTATCTGCCGAGTTGTAATGAGGAGACTATACTGATGTTGATGTTAGGGCCAGTTCCTTGCATAACCTGGGGCACAGAAGTCTGCTTGGCAGGAAAATGTCTCCATCTGCTGCTGCTGAAACTACTTCTCTTCGGTGTGTGGCAGTGATCCATAAAGGCAGCTAGTCTATTTTATAGAAGGCAATACTTAACCAAATCAGAGGAATGAGATTCTCAAACCTCCTTATCAAAGCTGTGACATAGAAGCAATTAAGCAAGGTCTGATCACACTGTTACAACAAAGACTACACGGACACATCCAAGTACTTTGAGGTAATGTGAGAAAAGTGATGGGGATGAACATGCTTTTTCCTGTCTCCTGTCCGCAGACCTACCTATTGATCCAGGAGTCCCGTGCAGCTCAGAACAATAAGCATCTCGTACACACGTCAAAAGAGCTGTGATGCAAAAAGGAAAAGGCACAGAATTCATCTAAAATATCTTAGCTGTTACATTTATTTGCCTGAAAGAGAGAAAAATGGTTTCATTATGCTGCCCTCTAGGTTATAAGAGCAGCATTCATTCAGGGAGAAGGAGAGAAACAATGCTTTATGATTTTCCTGATAAAGACAGCATGAGTCAGATTTCAAACATTAAGTAAAAAATACTTATCTCATGCTGATCACAATCAGTCTCCAAAGTAAAAAAGACAATGGCAAATCAATATACATCTCTACTCATTTGTATTCTCTGAGCAGAGAATGAGGGCCATGTAATTGAATAAATCACTTACTATGAGTTCTTCATTCAGCTTTCATAACCAGGACTGAAGTCTCTCCATCAGTTATCGTTCATTATATAATCTACTTTACATTTCAGGGCCACACAAAATTATGTATTGACAATTCATGGAGAAGTTTCAGGTTTTCCTCAAGGCAGAAACTTACTTCCAACTATTTCCTGCTTTCAGAGGTGCAATGCCTCTCTAGGGATCTCTGCAAGGAGTTTGTGCAGGGCTAAGGCTCAAAAGGGAGAATTAGCAATAAGACTTTTAGAACCTGAATTAATGGAATAACTGCAAATTAATTTTATCCCAGTGTAACATTTACTTCTTGTGAACTTAAAAAAAAGGCTAGAATGCTGTTCATTGTGCTACTTCTTTAGCAGAAGTGTAGAAACCAAACAAACCAGTTGTTTTTATAAAATCCAACTTTATAACACACTCCATGACTGTTTCAGAGAACATTCTGACAAACAGAATGCAAGGGACCAGGGGCAATTTAATTATAATTTTGTGCGTATGGAGGTTCACCAGATGGCAAATATCTTTGCTGCAAGAAGAAATCCTTGAAGACAGGGAATGTACAAAGTTCAGATGGTACTTTTTATATGTCTGATGTTAAGTAGAACTGGAGCTAATGATAAATGACCTGGTAAAACAGACTCAAAGGTGGATAAGACTTAGTCATAGGTTGGGCCTCTTAATTACCCTCATGTTTATGCTTCTGAGTAATGCATTGTTAATCCTAGCAAGGGTGTTCACACTTCAAGGGTGGCATATGAGTACATTTAGATAATGCCAATAATAACTTGTTTGTACAAGGCTGAGAATCCTCTAAACATCTGTCAGAAGTTTAGTTGTTTTTCTTCCGCTAGAGAAAAATACTTTCCTGGAATTACATGTTGTCTTGGATAATGCCACCCTATTTTCCATTATATCATCATAATAACTCTAAAGTGTGAGTCAGGGGACAGATTGTTAGAATCCCACCTGTGTTAGATTTAGGTTCTCATTTAAGTTCCATGTAGCACTCCAGGACACCTACTTTTTGGGTTTATGCTGAATTTATTAGGTACCCTTATCTTTAGCTTGAGTGTTACTGGTGCACTTAAGTTTAATTGCTTACATTTGTCCAAAGCATCTCTTCTAGGAAATAAAGCAATAATATCCCAGCAGTGTTTCATGGGGATGTAGATAAAGACAGAAATCTGAGCTCCATCTCTAGCAAAGCTACAAAGGGAATAGGGGTACAGAACTGTGATCAGCTTCATGTGATATTGGTTGTTGGAGGCACTCCCTATTTTTTGTGCAATAAGGCAGTAGCTAAAGTGTTTATCTAGGAAATAAAAGGCCATCATGTCTACGTTCTTCTCCTGAATGTGATGGAGACTGCAATGCAGTTATGCAGTGGGGTGTCCTAGTGACAGCCCTTGCCATCCCTCAGAAGGTTCTTTACAGCAGCTGAGCAGATGCAGCATGCAGTTAGAAGATGGCAAAACTGTGATACACTCTTTATTCCCCGGAAAATTTATTCTGAGCTAGTGGTGATTTAACGTAAAATACACACATTGCTGGATAAAATATGCAGGTGGATAGTTATAGGAGGACTTGTTGAAGAACTTGGGTACCAGGCCCCTGGAGGAGTGATATGGTTTAGGCATCCCCATGATCACTGAACGGTGCTGGTTTGTACCTTCCCCTTCCTGCATCACATGTCATTCTTAATCTTCCCTATCCATGTAGGCCCAAGGTTTTTGCACAGTTATAAGGGAGGTAAGCAAATAAGCAAATGCATGAAGGATAGGCAGAACTAGCCAATAATATATGAACAGAGCTGTTCCTACTGAATTTCTAGTGTCTTGGTTCAAATACTAACTTTTACTGTATCTTAAATTCTCTAAATGTCTTAGATCCAGACACTAGTGAATTGTCCCTCTTTTTATCTAGGTTCATTTCTAGATGAAGCTGTGTAGAAAGGCATGACAGCTGTCTGCATGAACTCACCCTTGCATTGCTGGAGACCGCAGTTCAGAAACTCCCACACTGTGTTTATTCATGTGAGTGTGGGTCCAGAGGCAGTAAAGATTCATTTAGTGGGGCATTAGTGGGGCTCACTGGTTCCAGACAGCACCATGCTACCATAATCGGGTTGTTCACAGGCCTAAACTGGTACAGTAGTGTGTTACTGTAGGTTGGCACTAGTTTGCACCCCCTATGCGCAGACCGAAAAAGCCAGAAAAGTTGTAGAAACAGGGTTTCATATTCATATCTATGAGCACATTTCAATATAGGAGAAAATAAGGAAATTATTCTGGCTACATCTACACTATAATTAGAAAATATAAATAATGTGTATTTCATTCAAACTGGCCCTGACACCAGTAACACTGAAAGCATGACAGAATGATCTTCAGCCCTGGCAGCTCAAGGCTATCTGGAGCCAGGGATATGGTCTCAGGGGCTGAACCTGTGCTGGTTTTTAGGCTTTTAGTCTCTGCAGTATTTAAACTGAAGTAAGTACATACATATTTCTGTGGGCTGTAGCCACATGCCTGACTGCAGAGTGGATATATCTTGAAAAGTAGGAGGTCCTGCTACACTTAGCAAGACATTGTGTTGCACTATGAAGGCAGTAATGTCTGTCAATAGTCTCAACAGAGTTATTTGCTCTGAAAGCAATGCAGAACCAAAGTGAATTTTAAAAACACGTTTGTTATCATTCCGTTGGTTGCCTGCAATGAATTAATTAAATCAGTAAACAATTTAGAATTACATCTCATAAAAATATATCCCTTGTTTAATCTGCTGGCTTGCTCCAGACAGAATACTTTCTGCTATATTCTAGACTCCTCTTTCCAAGGATTTTAAGGCTGAGTGAAAAAATATAAATTAGGTCTCCACCCATCCGAAATGGAGTGGAGAATTATTATTTGCCTACTACGTCTAATGTTTTTATTAACTTTCCCAGTCTGGATTCTTACTAATGGTCTGTCTGTAATTTTCCCTCTTGGAAACCCAGAAAGACCTACTGTCTTAGACCTTTCTTCTGTCCAGGTGAATGAAGGGTCAGTCCCTAAGGTTCTGTAATAACTAGCTAGACTACCACAGCAGAGTTAGGGGTACTGTTTAACTGATTCATGCTAGGATACTTGTAGTGAGTAAAGCTGCAAAGTCTTTATTACTGACCTGCAATCAATTAATTGTGGACTGAGTAGTCCATTTATAGTGATACCACTGCATATCAATACACTAGCACCAGAATATAGGAGAAATAACTAGAATACTTTCTGAAAAACACAGGCTTGCTGGCACGTGATTTAAATGTTGGCAAGCTATATGACAGTGCTTGAAAAGAAGGCAATCTTCAAACAATCATAGAATCATAGAATCATAGAATACCAGATTAGAAGGGACCCCGAAGACCATCTAGTCCAACCTTTCTTGGCAAAAGCACGGTCTAGACAAGATGGCCCAGCAGCCTGTCCAGCAAATCTTAATAGCGTCCAATGTTGGGGAATCAACCACTTCCCTGGGGACATTATTCCAATGGCTGATTGTCCTCACTGTGAAAAGTTTTCCTCTTGTGTCCAGTCAGAATGTCCCCAGGAGTAACCTGTATCCATTACCCCTCATCTTTTCCATGTGACTCCTTGTAAAAAGGGAGTCTCCATCTTCTTTGTAGATCACCCCTTAAATACTGGAACATGGTGATAAGGTCTCCCCTAAGTCTTCTCTTCTCAAGACTGAACAAACCCCGTTCTCTCAGCCTTTCCTCATATGGCAGGCTTCAAGGTTCTTTGATCATCTTTGTGGCTCTTCTCTGGACCCTCTCCAGCGTCTCCACATCTTTTTTGTATAGCAGGGAAGGAAACTGAACACATTATTCCAGGTGTGGCCTGACAAGTGCTGAGTAGAGTGGGATAATGACTTCTTTAGCTCTACTGGTGATGCCCTTGTTGATGCAACCCGGCATCCTGTTGGCTTTCTTTGCCACAGCAGCACACTGTTCACTCATATTGAACTTGTAAACAAAAGGCAACTTTCTTCTTCACTTTGAAATGCTTACAGGTACTCTTAAACAGATCCCTTTACTGTACACTGTCTCCCTCTCTTTTGTGTCAAGCAATCTTTGTTGAAATACAGTAAAGTTTCTCTTTTATTTTTAGCAGAACTGCAGAGCACTGGATTCTGGGGACAGCTGGAGTGTGTGGGATGTGGCATGCTATTTATTCTCCTAACTCTGAGAAAGCAGCAGATGGGTGACTACTTTATTAAATCAGAGTCCATGCATGGTGTCTTCCAGATGTTGACCACATCATCTGCCCTGCTATGGCATGAAGAACCTATTCCTGTGTGCCCACTTTTTTAAAATCCTGGTTCGTAAGTGCTCATTCTACCAAATTGCTGAGCTGCTGATTCACATGTGTCTTGTTCTACTGATGGAATGGGGGAGATGGGCTTTAAAAAAGAAGAAAACAACTGAGAGCTTTTCGTATAATTTTAAGTACTTTCTGTTACATTTATAAACATACAACAGAGCTTGCAGTCACTTCATTTCAAGTACTGTGGTGTATGCTTTAGTAGCACACCATGTTTATAAATACATCAGCATTTAAAGGAGCAGCAACATGACACCTGTAAGAAAGAGAGGGGAAGAGGACATTTTCAAGCCTTTATTAAGCAAAGGATATAGAAAAGTAAACAGCCATTGGGTGGGCAGCTGATTAATAGTGGAGGAATAAACCTCAACATCAGCTAGGAGGCATTAGCAATTGCACCTCCATAACCACAAGGCCAATACTGAGTCATGACAAGGCTCAACCAGGCCAAAACTGAGTCTTGCCCAGCTGTTTTGATAATCAGCACGTGGAGACCTCAGCAGAACTGCTCCATCTTCTTAGGTGCATGGGAGACACACTGTGGCATGAGGGCTAGAGTTATGTTGTACAGCTAATTGATGGCTTGTTTTCTTTGCTGAGAAGAAAAAACAGGTGAACATTTCACAAGTGAAGGAAAATTGTTTTATTTTCTCTATGATATGAAAAGCAAAGGTTTGAAAACTTACCATATTTCCAAAGAGTCAGACCAAGTGAGTCTAAGCAGCAGAGCTTCTCATACCCCAGGAGGCTCCACACGGCTCCACACGGCTCCACACTGTGCAGTGCATTATGAGAGATGCATTTCTACTCAACCAAAGAAATACCTGAGACCTGAGGTAGTTTGAATCTGACACAAGTTGTCCTGTACATGAAGGCTGCAGAGGAATGATAGAAAATAAAATCAATTCCGTTGCCATCTTGCTCAGCACCATGAGGAGCAAGCAGATGTCCACACCAGGGCTGTGAGAGCTCTGTACTCCACGATGGTCGGATGATAAAGCCGAGTGCTCAGTGAAGCAAATATGAGCTATTTCCTGTTCCAGCTACACCATGGGACAGAGTCATCCAACAAAACTTGTAGAAGTTTCTACACAAAGAAACAGGTACTCAGGGTGGGTGCAGACTTGATTTTACAAGTACATCTGTTCTGTTTATTTTTGCTTCTTTGCAGTATTATCAACTTCTGCTCCATATGGATGATCCATATTGTGCCTTAGTGAAATGATACCACATTATGCTTTTATGCTTTTATCATCAAACACTACTCATGAAAAAATCACCAGGTTTGCCTAGGTTCATCTGTTCAATTTATTTTCCCAAAACTTTATTTTGAATAAAACACCTACGGTAAATGTGATTTATGTAAATGAATAAAACAAAACAGTTATATAAGCTTTTTGAATCATTCAGATCCTTTCTGTTGCTGTTAAACCATATGAAATACTCTACCAACATATTTTCTTTGGGCTATTTCATTTCTAAAGTCTTACGGCTAAATATATGAAATAATAGGAGATGTACAAAGGCTTTCATTTTGATTTTATTTCCACTCTCTATGCCAATCTTTTCAGACAAAGCAGCTCTAATATTTCAAAGAGAGCTTTACTTATGAGTTTTTCCAGTCTCTTTCCAAATGCCTGTTGCAGTCTTTCCTTTTCTATCTTGGAAGTGGACTTTCTTTTCATCTTTTCCTTTTTTTCTGTGTTTTCCCCCTCCAGACCTCAAGGCAGAGGAAGCAGGCCAAAAAAAAAAAAATTAAAAGAAGTTTTATAACTTTAAAGAAGAAGCTTGATAACTTTTTAGTCCTGTGTTGCTATTTCCTCTGTGTCCTGTCCCTGCCCCAGGCTCAACCTTGCAGTCCCCTGACAAGTCCTCCATTCCTAGCAACTCCAAGGATATTCAAGGGAGTGAGGACATCCATATTGGGTCACCGGTATTTGTTCCTGTTGCATTTGAAAAATGAAAATTAAAAAAAATTACAAAAAAAAAAAAGGGAAAAAAAGAGAAACTGAGCGAGGCCAGCTGTGCAACCTGGACAGCTAGAATATCTTCTTCAGGTTCTGCTGAAACTTTTCTCCCCATACAAGTCAGCACAGCCATGTAAGCCTGTTCCCTGAGCCTGTCTGAGGGCAAAGGATAATGCGCTTGCTCCAACAAGTAACTCCCGTGTGAGGACCCTGAGGCCCTGCTCCGCCGGGTCCATCCTCGCCATGGGCCCCACCAAGCCTCGGCCTGTCCCTGTCCCAGTGCCCCCTGGCCCATGGGGAGCCGCAGGCCCATGCTATGCCCTAACATTCTCTATGGCATCCAGCTGGGTCCCAAGGATGCCTGAAAAAGAAGCAAGACAAGTTGAGGTTTCCTTTCTCCACTTCTCACAGGAGACAGTGCTGGTCAGGTGATCCCACTTGCCCTCATGCTGTGGTTGGACTCCCAGTCCCAGTAGGTCCGTGAGCATGTCTTCTACTGCTGTTATGTCCATGTGAGGACATACCTGAATATAACCCGACAATAATCTGGACCCAAACTGACAAGAACCAGCGACTACTGGGGCTTGGGATTTCAAATCATGCTCATTGTCTTGGAGCACCCAACCTTGCCCAGATGGTACCCAGCTTGATACGTAAAGGTTCTTTCTCTCATTTTTGAGAGATGGCATCTTTTACTAAATAAACAACTTCTCTGACTCATGTTTATCACACTCATGTCCATCTTCTACAAAATGACTACCACTCACTTCTTAACTACTCCTTTACAAACACTGGCCCACTGGTATAGTTGATATTACTAAAAACACTGTAAGTAAAGAATGGAGCTAGTCAAACAGTTGCAGTTAAAGTCAAATTTACAGAAGACAGCAACAGGATATTGTTCCTGTCCTAACATGTCTTCGGAGTGATTCTAAATTAGCGGTCAGGTAATCCTGGCTTCAAATCCTTTTGACTGGTTTAGACTTTAGGCCTGTTTTCTCCCAGCAGAGTAGCCCTGCCCATAGTGACTTTACTTCACTGCTAGTTTTCTATACACAGAGATTATAAGGCTTTAGCTACATCACTTCACTATCGTATGGTATGACATCAGCTATCTTCAAGAGTGGACTAGCTATTTTGGTCTAGCAGCTCTTCATATCATGGAATTATTCCCTGCAGAAAAGAAATGTTACACTTGTGCAACCAGTTTTTAAAAGTGTAAGTGTTTCTGCATTAGGGGGTATAGTGTTATAACTGTTTCATTTTTTTATTAATCACAGAAATCAGCCAAGCCTGTATGTTGACAGGTTATGTTTCCCTGGGGCCTTCAACTGCACTTGGATAAAGAAAATGTTTTTTTCATCAATTTCATGATGGTATTTAGAAGCACCAAAGCCATTTCTATCCATAGAATAGTGTTGACAATATAGTTCATTGTTTGGGGATATATTTTCTGTCAGTGGAAGATCTTTGGTGTTATGGGGAGAAATGAAATAAATTTGAACATGTTTAGTGACAGGGAAAAAAGAGAAAAGACAGTGTTGCTATGTTTTTATCCATCCTTATTATTTTTTGTATGATAGTATTGACAGTGTTTATCTTTAAGAGGAGGAATAACAGGTGTCATTATAAAGCAAAAAAATAATCAAGGATATAGAAATGGTGTAATTAGGACCTTCTGTTCACCTTGTCTCATTCTGCAATAAAAGGGAAATATTGTGAGTCTTTCAAAGGTAGCACAAGCAAGGAACGGAGTGAGAAGTAGCCTTTTCTCACAGAATATGTAAAGCCTGTGAAACTCTCTAACAGATGGTATTGCAGAGGTTATCTGGATTTGGAAATGGAAGAAGCAGTTCGGTAACAAAAATGTTTATAATTTAAAAATATATATATTTACCATCATTGAATTTGGAAATATCTTCCTCTTAGCTTCATTGGCCATCCCATAACTAATACACACAGAGGAATTATTTGTTAGAACTATCAGTTTTCTTGTCTTCTGAGGCATCTGCTAACTGTTTAACCAAACCAAGCAAGATGTCAAATCATATGTAGTGAAAATCTATTGAATCGGTTGGATCATGAAGAAAATTAAGTAGGAAGGAACAGAGTGATAGAATTGAGTGATGGAGTGATAGAATGAAAATGTGAAGGAGAGAATGAAGAGAAAGAAAAGCATTGATATACTAGGATAATTTCACAGCTGTTGGACACTAGCAAAGTTGTACAGAGCTTTAAGTAGAAGTGAAATCATAGGCATGAATGCACTTGTGTATTTCACTCTTCTAATACCAATGTTGAAGAGTGTAGAGTTTCCAGGCAGATGTGGCTGAAGGTACTGCTTTATATTTACTCCAGTTGTTCAAGGCTTCATTTTGGGGTGTCTGTTTTTCATTGTGAAAAAGGGAGACCGATTATTCTGTTAATTAATTTTTTTTAACACATCTGCTATCACAAAATAAGAGAGCTACTCTTAAACCTTACCTCCAAACTGCTTTGTTCTCTAATCATGTGCTATAGGCTGGCTAGCTTGCTTGTATGGACAATGTTCTGCAAAGTAGTGTTTCTGCTGGTTTAGGGCATTATGAAGGCTGGGAGGAATTAATTTCAGTGTGATACATTTTGCTGGGACCAAGCATAGATGAAAAATCAGTCTTGTGTGGTCTGTATATTACATTGGAAAAGTCTGAGACGGCTTAAAACAGGTGGTTGACAGATGCATGGACAAGGCTGATCATGAGCAGACACTTACTGGAGCTCCTTTGCCATAAGGAATTATATTATCCACTGCCTGTCAAGATTGGCAGAGTATTGTTTTCCTTCACTGTTCAAGGGGGATGAATGGATGGGGTGTAGCTCTGTACAGCTTCTTGCAGCCTGAAATGGCAAATCTCTTCCTTGTACTTTGGGATGGTGTCCTGTTCTGCTGTTAAGAGAGGGTCTTTTCTTGGGGGAAAAAAAAAAAAAAGCAAACAAAAAAAAACCCCCAAAAACCTGTCAGTATGTAAAAGTATTTCAACTAGTAACATGTAATAAGCTGTAGAAAAAAACGTATGTACATACATATTTATGCCCCAAATAGTTAAAGTTTTAGTATTTACTCTCTTCTAATGGTTCTATTTTTGTTTATAGATAGATAGATAGATAGATAGATAAAAATGCATTCACTGATATTGAAAAATACATGTATTTTGGGCAACAGAACTTTGTGTAGAGTGAAGAAAACAGAAAAATGATGCTCTTTTTTCTCTCCTGTCATCTTGCTCCTTTTCTACTTCCTCTTCTTCCCTCTGCCTCAGCCTACAGTTCTGTCCCTTTTAATCCACTGAACACACTCAGGTAACTTGCTTTCTAATGCTAAGGCTACACCTTATACATTAATGCAGCTTTATATCGTAGCTTTTCTTCAGCCGAGTATCCTAAAAAACAGGTGCATTTCCTTTTAGTTAGTCCTTCTTGCATTAGGGGAACAGGGATTTTGAGTGAAAGGGAGATTAATCCCCTGTGTGGCAACTTTTGGGTAACCCACACACCAAAGCCCCACTAAAAAATGTCCTGTTAGGAGGCCTCCTCTCCAGCTGTAACCTACTGCATACTCTCTTTTGTCTTGAATCCCAATAATGCAGAGAAAAAGGTATTTGAGTGGTCTGAATCTCTTCATGAGATATTAGATTTCTTTCCCCATCACTTCATATAATTTTCCTTTCTTTCTACAGATTTTTAAATTTAGCCTTTCATTCATTCTTTTTTCTTTGCCTCTGATGACTCTTTTTTTTCTGTATTTTTACTGCCATTTTAATGGTCTTTTAGCCTTCCTGCTGTAATCCCTATGAAATGTCTTCTTCCCCTGTGCCTGAATACTGGAGGAAAGCAAACGTCACTCCTACCTTCAAGAAGGGCAAGAAGGAGGACCCATGGAACTATGGGCCGGTCAGCCTTACCTAGATCTTTGGGAAGGTGATGGAGCAGATAATCCTGGAAACTATTTCCAGGCATATTAAGGACTGAACATCAGTAAACACTTTGTCACTGTGAGGGTGACCGAGCACTGGCAAAGGTTGTCCAGAGATGTTGTGCAGGCTCCATCCTTGGACATACTCAAAAGCCACCTGGACACAGACCTGGACAACCAGCTCTAGGTGGCCCTGCTTGAGCAGAAGAGTTGAACCAGGTGACTCCTGGGCCCTTCCAACCTCATAGAGGTCCCTTTGAACCTCAACTATTCTGTGACTCCGTGATTCTGTGAAAGAAAAATTCAGAGAATTGGTAATCTGTATCTTGATGATTTCTCATTGTCATTGAATATATATTAGGAAATGACAGTTTTCTCCTTAAGCCTACCTTTATTTAAAAAAAAGAAAAAAATTATAGAAAAATGTGCATTTGGAAAATGATCAAGTGCAATTTTTGTGAAGCAGTATTTCCTTCCTGGATCACTTTATAGACTGTAGAGATTAGAACCTTAAAATAATTAGACTGACCTGCCATAAGATCCCAGACTTCCTTGAATTACATTATAGGATCGTAGCATCAAAAAATGAACCATGTTGGAAGGGCCCTAAGGAGGTTTCTAGTCTAACTACCTGCTCAAAGCAAGGACAGCTATGAGATCAGACCAGGTTCCTCAGGGCTTGAAAACCTCCAAGAATGGAGAAAATCTGCCCCAATGGCTGGCTGTCCTTATGATTTGTCTTCCATTTGAAGAAGTATATCTCTCAGAAAACATCCTATTTTGATTTAAAATGCTCCAGGAATTGCAACTCTACCACAGGCCTTCATCAGTTGTTTCAAGTGTTAATTACTTTTATTAGTAAAAAAAGTTCTGCTTCATTTCAACTCTAAATTTGTCTCCTTTTAATTGCCAGTCACTCCATCTTTTTATATTTCTGTCTACTAGTTTAGAGAGCTCTTTGCCATCATATTATTTTCTTCATGTGTATGTATTCATAAACTGTGGCTACTTCTCTCCCTTTGTTAAAGCAGATAGACTAATCTCCTTACATATTTCACTATAAGAGCTGTTTTCAGTCCTTTATCTTGACAGCAATTCTTCTCTAAACGTCCTCCAGTTTATCACCTTTCTTGAACTGTAGATACCTGAAATTAATATAATTTTTCAGAAACAATCGTACACCACTTCTCGTTATACAGATAATAAAGCTGTTGTTCTACTCAATAGTTCCCATTCAAACACTGTAACTTGATAAACATTTCTGGTCACATGTTATCTGAGAAGTAACATTCAGTTATAGATAACTTTTACCTTTAGTTACAATGGTGAGTCCTTTTCTGGCTCAGTGCATTAATCCTTCTCAAAAAGAAAGCCACAGGAAACTTAAAAATTGTTTTTCTAAAATTCCAGAATTTTTCCAAGTTCTGAGACTTCAGCTGGGCCTACATTTTGCATCATTGCAGTGCATAATGGAAAGGATGTGGTGCTGCCGTCTAACCATAGGATAGGATTATAGTTAGGACTTCTGCAAGAGGTAGGTTATTTCAGTTTCCCAGCGGGAGAGCTGGGCAGGACCAGTTTAAATTGCCGCTAGATGTCAGTGCTGTTCCATGAAAATGCCAGCCAGCCTGCATTTTGTGGGGCTGTAAATAAGGCAAACTGCAGAAGGAAGTTTGGAAAAACCTATGTTTGAGCTTCACCTCTAAAGATCCCCTTCCTCATTGGTCAGCAAATTGCATTCGCATGGACTCCCTTCAGGCTTCACAGCTATGCAAGTCATCTTTCTCCACATCTTTCTACTTGAATTCATCACTGCTTGATTCTATGGAGTCTAGTTCTAAATTAGTCATCTTTTATTATGCTGCAAATATGCAGCATCAGCATCTTTTGGCTTAAATTGATTTACATTTAGAAGCCATTCACTAACTACATTTTATGTTTGCCAAATGGAAAAAGATGAGATTAGGGATTGATTGTTCTGCCATTTAGATTTTTCCTTTCTCTGCAATGTGAACCTTTCAGATCGATACAGCTGGACAATAATGTAAGCAGAGGTCAAGTGTCTTTTTGATACAGGAGAATTGAAATCAGAGTTCAATCAAGTTGAAATGACAACATGACTGAAATCAAGTTGAAAAGGAGAATTTAAATCAGAAAAGACACTTGCAGGCCAGTCTTTCCTGGATGATAAAAAGTGCTTGATATCTCCAGTGACCAAAACCCTTACTGATTTCTAAAAAGTGAACTCATCAGCCCATGCCTTTTTTGATCTCAGAGGAGATTTAATTTTATCTAATGTGGCCTCTGTATTCCTTGCATTGCAAACCAGAGCCATGTGCGTGCGTGTGCGCACACTTTTCCCCCAACATTTCAAACACTTGACAGCTGGGTGAAGTTTTCCTTCCGCCCAGAGAAGGACTTTTTACATTTCATAATGGATTGCCAGTGCTGCCAGGGCTATTTTCTCTCCAGCTGTGAGAGTGGCTTTTTAAAATGACTCACAAAAGCTGCTAGCCAGCTGCTTCACCTCAGCCTTCACAAGGGCCCTGCATTCTAAACAGGGCTAGTGCTGACTTACTTTAGAAGGGCTCATTTATTTGGATGTTGCAGATGTATTCTGCACACAACAGTTGATCCTAAAGAGACCTCCGTTCAGGCAGGTGAGTCATGGGCTTACATCACTGCAGGTGTTGACTTCGTGTTAATGTTGTGAAGAGGAAACATCCCATGTGTTTGTCAGTCATCCTTGGACCCCTTCCAGAAAGCACACAAAGCAACGTATGCACGATATGCTAATTTGTAGCTACTGTATGTACTGTACATCTTAAGACATCTGTAAAATCAGTGCTTACATAGGTATTAAAACAAGAATGTTTTTCATGATGTCCCAAAATGGAAAAAATACTAAGCTGGTTGGTATTTATGTGGCAACTGGTCTTAAATCAAATCATAGAATTATAGTAATTAGGAATTGCAAAGACCTTGATGTCATTCAGTCTTCTTTTATACCAACTCAGAAGTGTTCCCTGGAGCATTTTGCTAGCTTTTATGGGCTGAGGAAAATAAATATTCTCATCAATAGTCTGGGATGAGCTAGCGCTCTCTGATTTGGTGTCAGGCAAGACATGCTTTCAGATTTAGACTTGAGGGCAATGAATATCCTTTTACTTTTTGAAAACATAAACATTTCTACCACAAATGTTGAATTTTTTTAAAAGGCAGGGGTTGCTTAGTCTCTGCTTTCAACTAGTTCAAGAAGTAGTATCTCTTTATTATAAGTCATTGTTCATTAGGCGTACTCTGCAAATCCCCAACCCACATTCCCACTTTTCCCTCTTTTATTGGGATTGTAGATACATGTGGTTTGAGATGGCTCTGACACATGATTTAAACATAAACAACAGAGGAAACCAGGAGTGCCTACAAAATGGGAGTCAGGGAATTATGGTATTCTGCCCAAGTTTCAATATCAGTTCAATGACATAGTGCAGCGTGGAATACAAACCTTCTGCAGTCTTGAGAGCTCCAACTGCTGCTCAAAAGCAATGCAACTATGGGAATGTTTGTCCACACCAGTGCAGATGAGCCTGATATCCTTTGCTGCAAGCGGTCTGGACAGGTGCCAGTTCCAGTCTGGAATCCACGTAGCCATGCTATCCACCTGGCTAACATGTCCTCCCTTGCACTACTCCGCTGAACAATTTCTCATGGTTTTCTAGCACTTTAAGTCACGTGGGAGGACATACCAGCTTATACATAGTATTGTTTTAACACTGGTAAATGTCTTCTGGACTGGAGCTATCTCCTGCCTGGCCCATGTGGGACACCAGCAGTGTAGGGTGGACCTGTCTGTACCCATCCACATAGACTCTGGTAGTTAAAAATGCTGTAGGAACTTCTTCCACCTCAATCCCTTCCAAATCCTTTCCACTTAAATTGGATCTTAGATTCCTTAAACACCTTCCAAATGTTTGATAAACTCATCTGTATTCTTCCCAGCACTACAAAGCTCTGAAGGCACCTACATTTATATACTGAAAGTGCAGAGGGCGTTCAGCTGGGAAGAAAGTCTAGAAACCCGTCAACACCGCTACCATAAAAATGAAGGCCATTCAGATTTTGCTCAAACTTGAGTAGGCCCAAATCCTTCATCCATGTCAATGCAAAAGAACCCCTGTGCCTTCTCAAAGTCCCTTTAAGTGTCATGAGGACCACTCAAAATGAAAAGGGTTTCTTATAGATAACTGACTATAGGGTTCCAGCTGCTAGCTTGGGGCTTTTTCACAATGTCGAAAGATCACTCATCACTGAAGCATAGGGCAACACCCAAATTTCAGACAGGTTATTTTTAATAAATTTTACACAGAAGCTGTGGATGTGACCCAGCAATTAGGATGCAGTTCTGCAGGAGATCAGGTTAGATGGACAGAACATTTCCTTCTCACCTGAAATCTAGGACTCAAGGAATTTTTTTAGCAAAAGGAGAGCAGGCTTTGAAATCTCCATTCTTATGTCACGCTGTTTAGGCCAGAAATCAGGAAAATTCATTTCTTTTGACTTCACAGAGAAAAGCAGGGTGAACTCAGGGGAAATAAATATGTTGAGAGAGAGAGAAGATTTTCACAGTTTTATCCTGAGTCAATAACCCTGATGTTGGCACTTCTAGCTTTCACTATCTGTTATTCTGACAACTAAACCTATTCATTTCCACTGCAGGCAGTTCCCTCTACAGTATTTAGTACTGCTGTTAACAAAGAATACAGAATAGTCTTCAGTTGTAGTGAAACCTTTATTACCTCAGAATTCTAGCACTTATTAGGTGGGTTTTTTCGGAACCTATTTTTCACTGTGGAATTGTACTGAGTTTCCATCAGCCTTTCCATGTGCTCAATAAAAAACAGCTCCTATGCCCCTAACATCTGTAAATACAGCATATGTACTGCTGACCCAAACTCCAGTATGTATCCACCATGTTAATTTCTCTGAGTATAGTTGGTCTTAAACCTGATTGTTTACCATTTGTATTTTCCACCATACATTTTCATATCTCTTTTCATATCCTGTCTTTTCCTATTCTGCTTGCTAGGAGACACCAAATATGTAAAGAGCTTAGCTGTCTCCCTTTTAAGAAAGAGAGGGATGTATTCTGGGTACTAACAAATACAAAGGCAGCTGGCATTAAATTCCTGTTAAACTAGGACAGACTTTGCTTTGTTTGTATTCTTTGTCTTTGGTCAGGTCCTCCTCTCTTCATCATACTGTCATTGTCCACTTCCCCGTAGTCATCACAGGTATCCTCAGATTCCAGGAACGAGCACTGGTGTCTGAAAGCCAGAACAAGAATTACTCCGTGGAATTTTAATGTATCCAACAACTGGATGCATGAAACAGCTAGGAGTAAAGAAAACACTCAGGAGAAAATGTATAAATTGCTTTTCTATTTGAGCTCTTACAGACTGTCCCACTGACATTTTCAGGTAAAAAACCACAAATGATAACAATGAATCTATTTTCTCTTGGTTTAAAAGAACACATGAGCTAAAGTCCCTGCCAGTTTTACAATTACAAGCCAAATAGACATTTTAATCATCTCTCCTCTTCAACAAAGGTGCAGCTCTCCATGTAAATATAAACATACTGATATACTGTGCGGCTTCACAGGCCTTATGTTACATGCAGAGGGCCTCAACATGCTGGTGTGCGCAAGCTGTTTTGGACAAGCAAGGCACTTCAGCACCCTAGGTTTCTAATAGGGAGCACCTGGCCAAAATAATCTTTCTGTTTTAAAACAGGGGACTCAAGGAAATCAGTCTCCTACATCAAGTGATTCCAGGTAGGTCACATCTTCAGATCAAGTCCTCTTCAGAAGTTTTTGAGCCATCAAGGAAGGTGCCACTGGTGATCTTCAGGGTACACAACTTAGCTGAGGAGTAGCTAAACTCTCCAGTTGGCCTCTAAAAAACATTGGTATGTCAGCCCTGGTAAGACTTTTAAGGAAGGTATTCTGCACAATGTTACCTTGAATGTAACTGCAGCTGCACGACAAAAACAGCTTGAAGTGACTTCTTATCACATATTGCTGCAATATAAGATAACTTAAAAGAAGATATTTCTCCTCTCAAAGCAAATTATGACAAGTCCTTCTACCAGAAAAGGGGGTGGGTGGGGTGGGGTGAGAGACAGACTTGTAATTATGAGGACAAAGAATCATGATGTTTATTTGTTCACTAAAACCAACTGTTTATTCATAGTCTATGCTGTATATCACATTCTTTCTGACCTTGTTTAAGTCCCCTCCAAAAATACTAGATGAAGGAATTTACGCTTCTTAAGCTTAAGTCAGAGATACTATTATACGGGGAAGAGATTATTGTTTTATATATTTCATTTCACAATCTTGAATTGATTTTAGAGCTTCATTCCTGAATATATAGTTCCTTTTTTTCCAAAGGAAAACAAACAGTGGCCCACACTAATGTCTGGAAGATTGTTTTAAGACATCAAACTCCCACTGACATGTAAATGAACAATTTTCATTTGCCTGGTGCAATGTATACAAAAGTGATTGATCTACATAAAAGAATGTGATTTCTAAATGTTTTCTATGGCCCCAGCTGTTCAATGCTCCAAACATGTGGAGAATATCAAGGACAAAAACTACAAAGTATGTGATTTTTTTTTTCCAATACAATGATTGAATTGTATACCACAAGAGACTTCCTACCGGCGTATCAGGAAAAACTCATCTAAAGCCAATAAAATGGAATGGATCAATGGATTTTTCATCATAGGAAACCCAGCTGCAAGATAACAAAATGGACTGCATTTAGCCCTTCATCTCTCAAATGTCTGACACTGAAAGTGGGCAGCTGTGACTTTTTTCTTGTGCTGTTTGTTTATTTTGTGGCAGCCGATTGCCTTTGAGAATGTAGTAAATACTAGAGGTTTAATCACTTATTTAAGGGAAGGAGGGGGAGAGTTGTTTTCTTTTTTTTCCTCTTTTTATTTCTGAAGATACTTGTCACATAGTATTTAATGTGACCTAACTATAGAAGAAAAAAAAAAAACACACCACGCTTTCAGTGTGGTTTGCTGAACACCCACACATTAAATGCGTTCTGTAGAACTTACAATAATAACTCACTCTGGTTACAGGAGCAATGATTTCTAAAAACAAATTTGAAGAACTTTCAAAGCTTGTATATTGCATTCTTAAATCAAAAGAAGATTCATCTTTGTATATTTTTTCTTTTCCTTTAAAAGAAAATACTTAACACTTTCCTAGCAAGCTCAAGAAGATTCTGTTGGTGGAAGCTTCAGTGCACGTGAAATGTTCTGGTGGGCATCCACAAGGCTCTGCAATGTGTCTGATACCATTCAACAGTTTTGTCAGCATTCTGGAAGCAAATGTAAAAATCATTAGATAAAAATTTTCCCATACCAGAAAGCTTGGCAGAGGAATATGGTAGCAAGGCAGTAACACAGTGTGTCCTTGGATCCTCCTATACCACCTGGGCCTGTTCAAACAGTTGCTCTATGTAGCCATGTGTGAAATGTCTGAATCAGGAACACGAGTAAGTCCTTCAGCATCAATCCTTGGCTGTGGTCATCCCACATAGCTTTTGGCACTTATGTTAGGCACCCACTACAAAGTTACCTCTCTCTGTCATCAGTGGTGAGAGCTGGGTACCTGTGATCTGTGTCCAGAGGGACCAAAGCCTACAATGACAATATGAAGAACCTACATGACTGTGTTCTTCACTGAAAAAAAACCATTTTGTCCACTCTTACAAAAAAAAAATCCAATCTCTCTCCTTGAAAATCATGCCTCTAAAAACAGGGCATACTGAACTGGCCATTAATTTTACATATGATAAAGTGGAAATCAGGATAAATGCTGGGCGCTAGAGGGATGAGAAGGCATAACAGAAAAACAACAGTTTTCTGAATTGCAGGTGAATTGACATTAAAATTAGGCTTGCATTTTTACCAATGGAAATTATTAACTTTGGGAACAAGTTGCTGAGGATAGTGATGGTCTGTCCATTTCCCGATGTCCTCCCATCAAGACTGATGGCTACCTTTTTATGAGGAACACTTTCAGTGGACATAGATAATGCTTCAGCTGAGGACTAGGTGTTAGGCCTCAAGAAACTGGGAGGACATTGATGTAAGATATATTGGAAGTCACACTACAAGATCTCATGGTTTCTCTACCCTTGAGCTCTTTAAGTTCACTAGTCTCCAAAGTCCCATTCAAATATTGATCATTACAGCATCTTTCTGATGTAGATATGATTTCTACCTTGCAGATCAATAGGGAAACAAACAGAGAGTAAGAATTTTTCCAAATATATGTGCCAAAAGTCAGATAGCTTACTTCGATATCTGAAGGAAAAAAAGTTTTTCAGCCTCCCTATTAATCTAGCCACCAGCACAGAAACAGAAATACTGATTTAAAAGGCAATCTACCTTTAAACTCAAATTTGAAACATTTCCATTAAATTGATGGTATAAGCGTACACATTGAACCAATGGTAGACTTTGGAGTCATCACTCTTGGAATTAGTTGTGCTGTAAGAATTATATATAGGCTATAAAAGTATGTGCAATGACTCTGATGCTTTCAAATGTTGCACTATGTACTGGAAGTGCACTACAGGGCTGGTCTGTCCATGCACAAAAAGTCTGAATTATCCTAAACCACCTGTCTGGGATTTTTTAATATCTGTGAACCTGGTCAGATATAGAACTATGGATCATGCTGGAATCAGGTTAATAAACTTGGGAAAACCTGAACAGATACACAAGTTCCTCAAATTGCCTACAGATGAAACTTCCAAGGGTGCATTTTTTGTAACCCTTTCCTACTTCCTCCTCATTTTATTCAATATCTTTTTAAATGTGAGGAATTTCATAACTGGATGCCCTATCCTCACTCTCATCTCACCAGTTCTGTAACTAAAAATAAAATTATCATCCTATATTTACTCTCTATACCTATACCCTTTCCTAGAATTGAATGCATTCTGTTCATTCTATGTTTATACTAAAGTCTATATTTGAAATGACAATATGTTCACAAAAATTTCTAGTATCCTTTCTTTATTCACAAGGTCATGCTGTAACTAATGACCTCCTTTTTTAAACATATAGAAGCAGATTTGTTTGGTCTTACATTTACTTATTGAATTTTAAATTGCTTGAACAATACATTATAAAAGCAAGAAATATAAATTCACTCCATTCACAGAATCTCCAAGGCATTTATGAAGGTAAATCTTACAGCATACATTGGTTACATGTAATTTAAGTGCGTAGTTGTATAATTCACCTATGTGAGGGTGACACATTTTATTTAGTAAAGTAGATTAACTCCTTATCTGAAGACAGCAACATTTCACATGTAGCTTATGGTAATTGATGTTCTTGCAAGTAAAAGTGCTCCCTAGCTATTTTTCTTTTCCTGTCCTAAAGGGAGCAAAACTCAAGTTATTTAATTGATGAAGTAATTTTTGTGCTAGGTTAATGCCAAACTACATTACATTTAGCTAATTTCTTGCTAGGTTGAGTCCCTTATACTTTTTCACTACTGATAATAGAGCCAAATTTGTTGTCAATCCAGACTGGAGTGTCTATTCCGTCAACATGTTGCTGCAACACACTCTGAAGGGAGGGTTTTGTAGTTCACAGGAGCCTCATGTCAAGCATTAACATTATGCGATACTGTATATTTGAAAGTTATGCCTGAAAACATGTTGATGAAGACCGTAATAGTCTTCAGAGAGAAAATCTATATTTTCCAGATATGGGCCCTGTGCAGAGATGGGGCAGGGGATGTTTATGCAGATTATAAATGGCTCTAGTATAGTCCAACTGTGACCAGCACCTGATAAGATGCTTGAAATCCCCTACATCATACTATGTAAGTGTTCAAAATTTTGATTTGAATCTTAAATGCAACATGCATCTGAGGAGGGTGTTTATAAAATGGAAGAATGTATGCATAACTAATGCAGAACTTTTGCTCTGACAGGAATATTTGTTCCAGGTATTTCCAGAAGTTGGTGTTTTAGTTTGGGACTTACTAGAGCTACCATGCTCAACAAGAAGAACCAGAGATAAGTACCAACAATTCCTAAGAGATATTGTCTCTCTAGATTTTCAATTAAATAATATTTATATGTTTTCAAAAATGTGTTATCTAAAAAGTTCATGTTCTCAAATGTATTCCTGGACATGGCACTATGATTGCGATGAACAAGGGACTTCAGTAACCAGCACTAGTAATTATGCAGCCTGGCTGAGGCAATATGCAAGAATGACTCGATAAAAACTCTGCAGAGATGTGTAACGGCATTACAGCTCTGGCAAGTCAGCTCAGTCTCTCAGCAGACGTTTGGCTGATGTATGCCTTAATATCTCTGTGTGTATATATATATTCTCTGAAGTGTAGAGTTCAAGAATGGACTTGATTAAGTGGAATCCTCTGATGTGCCAGCCTTCTGGCTTTGTCTGTTAGCTCATCTAGAGCTTGGAGTCAGCATGCTTGTGGTGTGCCTGGGTAGCAGCATTTGGAACACCTGAGCTGCAGTTCTGCCCTACCTGCCCTACTCTGTCCAGGCAGTGTGGGTAAGAACTAAGCCAAGAACTCTTCCCAGCAGAACTGTTTGTCATATGAGGCTCAAGCATTTAAAAATAAGTGGTGGATTCAATCTTTCTCTTGTGGCCTTCAGAAGCACCTTCCTCTGTTCATTAATAATGCAAGGAATTTTAGGTACTTGTTTTGCAAGGCACCTGAAATACTGAGTAGGTACCTAAATAAAGAAGACAAGATCAATCCTCAGTGGTAGTCCCAGAACTATGGAGTACATCACAGGAATACAAAACCTACAGCAGGCACCAGTGTTCATACCTGTGTATTCCCATCTTCTGCAAAGGGTGACAATGTCTAGCTGATCTGTAAAAATCTACTGTTTCCAATAATTGCTTTGTTTTTTATTTCATGACCTTTTTTTAAAAAAAAAAATTCATTAAAGCGGGTGCAGTTATTATTTTATTTCAAATACAGATTTTATGGGACAAAAGTCATGTTTTCTTCAGTTACTTTCTTCCAGGCTTTTTCCATTATTTTTCTGTTCTGCCACATTGCAGACTTTTTTGATAGTGTTATTAGCCAGGTACTCATATTACTCGCTCCCTCACCATATGTACATATGTAGGTGTGCGTTCTCTCCTCTCCTCCCCACAGATGTATATGTTTCAGGAAAACCTACCTTTTAATTGCTTTTGTTTACCATAGTTTTGATATAGCATATGGCTTCCATTTCCAGGACTTCCACACTGAAAAATCCACACTGAAAACCTAAAATATTCTCTTTTTTTCATGTCAGCCAAATAAAACAAAACAAAAAAAGTTTCCAAAACCATTTGGATGTTAAGGGAGAGGATTCTGCTGTATATTAGGAGGCACTTGTAATTTCTGAATTAAATCAGCTTCAGAAATTTAACCTTTATAGCAGACTGAAAAACATTTGATTTTTATTTTTTCCCCATTTCTTTCTCTTTCTTTATTTCAGGATTTTTTTGCTATTATTACACTTTTTGTGCTTGCTTTGTTTTGCTTATGGCCAAATCTGGAAAGAGGCTGCTGTCCTTCACAATCGTACCAGAGCAATATTCACAATAAAGTGATCATTAGCACTGTGGACAGGCACTGTGGACCTGCCTGCTTCCTGTTCAGGTTTAATGGACAAAAAAACCTGTGGGTTTTTGGTTGAGTTTAGCACTGAGTGTATCCAAGAGTTAGGCACTGCTGTGGTAGGAGAGCTGTGCAATGGAATTTAAACTGGAATACAACAAGGGCTTATTCTGAAGCCTGTAGGATCGATCACCTTATGTTCAGATTTGGTACACAATGCCTCTCGGTTGCAAGATGATTCCCTTTCTGCTGGTGCTTTTCTCTGAGAATTTCCAGACATGCAACTGTTAAAGTAATATCTGTGATTTAAAAAACCCCAAACAAATCTAAGCTGGAAATGATGAGGGGCCTTTTGTGCTTATGCTCATGGTCATAGTAGGCTGCTCATGAGAAAGGGAAAAGAGGCTGGGAGGACCATCGTCACTTAAGCTCAGTGAGAGAGGTCCACTGATGCTTTTGAAGATGGCAAAGCCCCAGCTTCACCATGAGCTCACATAAGGGATTTGGTCATATCCAGGAGTCAGATTTCATCTGCAGTTATGGAAGTATACAGCTCTAGGAGTTTTAAAGCAAATATCATGTACATAATGACATATTTCCAAGAATCTGTAAGGCTACTTGCAATGATGGCATATAGGGCATTCACCCAACTTGGGAGTTTCTGAAAAATATTTTTTTTAATTTGTTGTGATGGAGTTATGTAAAGGTATAAACTAGATATTGAAGGTTAAAAAGACTATTACAGAATCTATGCTAGCCTTCTGTGCAGCAGTGAAGGTGGTTATCTCATGTCATGGACAAAGCCTTGTACATAACAAAAACATCTCTCTCAGATGCACCTTTTCTGCCTTTCCTCTTTCTGAGTTAAAACATCTACATTACAGCATTAAACCTCATTCATCTCTGAGACTGGATCTAGCTCTAACCATAACCTCAGCTGAAGTATAATAAAAGATGAAGGCTATACTGTTTCTTCTGTTTACTATTTCCAAGGACTAATCACTTTCAGTATTATAAGAGTGTGTTTTCTTCCTAATTTGAATTCATCTGCCTTCAGGTACAGGCTTTGGTTTCTCTTACATCTTTTCAGCTATGTTAAGGAAGCCTGAAATATGCCATATTTTCTCCACATGAAAGTATTTAGACTATTCTGCAGTCAAATCAACACTTGATGGAAGTCTCCCACTATAAAGTCTCCCACTATAAAGCATTTGTTCCAGTCCTGTCATTATTCTGTGGCTTCTTTCTTCACCTTCTCCAGTTTTACAAGAGAATTTTAAAAATGCTTTCCTTTTTTTGTTGAAAGATTTTAGGATGGTAGAGAAAATATCTATTAGCATTAGCTTTGCCCAAAATATATCTATATAAAAAATGCATACCCTAACAGTTTTGTCAAATCATTGACTTTTAGTTACTTTCACACATTTAACAAGGCTGCATAAAGGTCAACTTCTTAAATTCGACAATGGCAGATCTGTACCAGTCTCTGTTTAGGGCTGTCAGACTGTAGCACCTTATACAGTTGAAGGAGAGAAGTAGTCACAGTGTCAGTGACCCAAAGAATCATATAGAATCATAGAATCATAGAATCATAGAATCATAGAACAGTTTGGGTTGGGAGATTTTAAACAGGTTTCCTCTGAGAAACAACGTTTCCTCTTCCCCCCAGGTATGATTCTCTACAGGCTGCATTCATGAGAAACACCTGAGAAGCATGCTTCCCTCAGCCAAGTTCATCACCTCTCTGTCAATGCTATCCCAGCACGTCTTGGCCATCACCACCCCACACACACACTCACATGCTACCAATATCTTTGCCCTCATGCTACAAAAATTCCATTCTGGTGGACTCCAGATGCTTTGAAAGTAGAAAACCAAAATATAACAGAAATTATGTTTTACAGCCATATCCCTTCTTGTCTTGGGGAGATCTAGATGTAGTGCTATACACAAGGAAAATGCACAGTCCACTCCAAACCTGGAGTGCTGTAGACACAAATGCTCTGCATCTTCTGGCCTAAGATCTAAGGATTGTTCCTGGTTGTGGATACCTTTGGAACTATAAATGTCATCAAAGTAGATGATTAAATGTACCTGTAAATTTTAAATTATTAAGTTCATGATGGATCAGTTCTCCATTCCTGGAGGTTTTCAAGACTCTGCTAGACAAGGCCATGACTGACCTGATCTAGCTGGCAATAGTCCTGCTTCAGGCAAAAGGTTAGACAAGATGGCTTCCAGAGACTCCTTCCAGTCAACTTTTCTATGACTTTAAGATCCAAGGAGTCTTTGGATATTCCAGCTGGACCTTCTGCAGAACAGGGAGCAGAAAACTTCAAGCGGGATTTCCTTATTTAAATTCAGAACATCTTCCTGAGTTGGGCTTTACTTTCTAAAAATTCCGGTCTGTCTTGATTTAAACACATCAGGAACAGAGAAATTCTTTTCTGAATGAGAAAATTACTTTAAAGTTTAATTAGCCTCACAGTTCAAAATATGATTGCTATTTTTCGTTCAAAATTGGGGAAATGTAGAGAGGTTATGTCCAGTCTTGCATCCCCTCTCCCTCAGGAACATTGCCTAGTGTGCTTTGTATCAGCTTGCTGGGAAAGAGCCGTAAAGCTGATGGGTATTGATAATACTTACAATGAGTTTTAAGATTTGACCAATTAGTATTTGTAGTAAATCCTGAAGTCCTCTGTTAGAAGGCACAGAACAAAGGGTGCAGTTCTCATCTCCTGAAGCCTATTAGTGTTGGTGTCACTGACTGATGGTGTGTCTCCACGACTACTTTGACCTAATAAGGGGAAATTAATATGAAAGATGTTTAGTTTGAACAACATTAACAAACTTTCTTCTAAGAAGGAATGCCTTTGGTTTATGTGCTACAGTTGAGTTGTAAGTTAGTTATGGGCTTGTTCTTTCAAAGTAGAGAACACCAGCAGCTGCTGTAGGTCTCAAGAAAGTGCAAAGTGCTCTGCTCATTACTTCCAAAAAATCAAGTCAATCACATGTGCAATGAGTGTGAAAGACTGGGAGGATTTGATCCCATTTCCATTGAAGAGATCCATTGAACTCTTCCATTGAAGAGTTTCCCCAGGGTTTTAATGGCGAGATTGATACTGAAGTGATTGGACAACAACAATAAAAATGGAATTAAAATGCTGAAATACAGTCAATATAGTTTTAACATTACATTTTTATTCACCTTATTCAACTAAGTCTCAAGCTCAAAAGAAACACAAACAGCTTCCCTTCTCATCCCCTCACAACTCTGGGTTTAGTCAAAAAATGCTCAATGAAGTGGGTGCTGCAGTGTCCCAGTGACAATCACAACCATGTAGTCAAAAGCATATAAATGAGTAAGGAAATTAGAAGGTCTCCACTTAGGATCAATTGTCTGCCTATTCAGACATATGAGGACACAAATATGTGTCACAACTTCCAGCCAACTTTTCTTAAATTGAGAAACTAACTTTCACTCCATTTAACAATGTACTTGAGTCACATTAGAATTTTTATTCATTTCCTCCTGACTTCTAAAGCAGTGCAGAGAAGGTGGAAGAAAAAGAATGTTGTAAAAGCACCAACCTGATAGAATGTCACTGGGGAAAAATATAATGTGGAGCAGAGATAATAATAGCCTGTCTGTCCTTCAGCAATGGGCTACAATAAAAGTTGAGAATCCTAAGTGAGAATAACCATTTAAGCCTAATCACCTTGACATATAATGAGATTGAAAGGGGATGGGAGACAGAAAGAGAGGAATCAAAGTTCCTGCTTATTGAAATGCTCCTTTTAACAACTGTATTTATTTCACCTAGGCTGAGTAAAGGCTGTGACTTATCATAGGCTGCCTCAGGAAAAGCATCAATTTGTAATGAATGCTTTTTTTTCCCCTGCTCACATTTTTAAGCGGATCTGCATAAAAATATGAAAACCCAGAAAACAATCCTTTACAAATTGAATTTCTTTAAAAGAAATAAAACATAAGTGAAAAAATAAATGAAACAGCACCATTATTTGGATTACATTTATCTTTAATCCACTTTGTCCTCTATATGAAATACAGTATGAAGACATCTGCCAATATTTTAAAGGCTTCTGCTTGTGTCTGAATTATGTTTTTAAATTAGACCCTAAAGCTGCATTCTAATGCATTACTTTCATTTACTGGAGTATGCATATACTATCATACTACTCCCATGACATTCTTTATTTAATCAGTCTGAGAGCTGTACAGACCCGTATCTATTCCCACATAAATCTCTGCCAAATACTGCTGACTTTTAGATTTAACCTCACTGGCAATGAATGACCTCCTTGGGAAAAAAATGTATAAAATGGACAAATATTTTAGGGGAAGAAGCAATCTTTTTGGATAATCAGTGGAAGGTATGCAAATCTGACTGGTTCAGAATGGAGGTGGTGTCCTTGTGGTGAATAGGAACTGCTGCAGTAAACAACTTTAGCCTTTCCTATTAAAGGTTAGGGGGAGTGATTGATATGTTTGACAAAGAAATGTAAGGTCAGGAGCAATAAAGGCAATCTGTTCTTTATACAAAAAGTACATGAAAAGCAGTACATATACTGGGTATTCTCTAGTTGGTTTTGGTGCACCTGCTATTTCAGAATAATAAATGCAGCTGAGTCCCGTTGCAGCTTGTGCAGGTAGGAAGCATCACTGTTAACTCACTCTATTCTCTGATCATCAGTTCATCTCTATAAAAAGATAGCCCTAGTTAGCGTCTCCTTGACCCTATTTTAATTTAGAACCCCACCTTTTTTTTTTTTCACAGCAGTTAAGGTGCAACTACATCCACAACTGTCACACTCATTTAAGTAGAACTTCTTGAAGAAAAGCAACATTAAGGTTCAGATAAAAGTATCAGAATTTGACCAAATAATTTTAGTTCTGTCTTGGGTTAAGGTTTCCAGAAACAAAAATCAAGGATATATCATGACATCGTGCTAGATATGGCTGTTGTTATTGTTTAGGGTTTACGTATATACTTTCTGTAAGATTCTGAGTGCAGTTACATTGCCTTAAACCAGGATGAATCCTTCTTCAGGCAATCACTACATGTCTTTGTTTAAATTATCTGTTAGTTTTAGTTCCTTACCTTCCAGTGAGCTCTGAAAGCACAGTCCCCTGCCACCAACCAGTCCCTCTACAGTGAAGGTAACCACAGATTTCATTGTGAGTCTATTAAATGACACATTCACTACAGAAAGTTCATTGCAGAATCTGGACTTCGGACGTTAACATTTCTTTTGTAGCACAAATGACTTAAAGTACACACGAGTGACTTAATAGCAACAATTACACAAGAAAACCCAAGCATCCACACAAAGATAAGCTGCCTTTTTTTAACAAATAACTTAGGGTAATGTATTTTCCCCCAGTGCAGACATTTTTCTTACATTGAAGGCAATAGCAGACACCACAGATGTCTTGCAATACTGATAGCAGCCAATAACTGGAATCACAGAAGATAGGCTTGGAAAAGACCTTGAGATATTTATTATCTAGCTTTTTCTCTATTTGAAGACAAAAGCAGATACACATGAACTGTTCCGGACAGCTGTTTTTCTGACTTGTCTTTCAAAATGTCCAGAGGTGGAACTTTGGTGGCTTTCTGAGACAATCTGGTCTGGTATATCATGATGTCCTGCACTTAGGTTCCTCTCAAATTTTCTGATTTTCCTAGACCATTTCAAAGCAGTTTATATCATTTAAACTAGACTAATGTAACTGACTTTTTTTTTTCACACACAAGAGCCCCTCTAATTACAGAATATTCCTCACTTCTTGAACCGAAGTCACATTTAGACTGTGGGAGAGAGGTGTATCCAAGGTAGGTCTAATACCACCAATGGAATCTGAAACAGTACTTCATCAGCAGGGATTTAGGTAACCCATGTACATGCCCAGGACCACAGAAGAGCTTATACACCTCATGCCCTTCAACTCTTACTGTCCTCCCGCAACAGTCCTCTTGCAGTGCAGTCATAAAATCACAATTGCATATCAAGATACTCAGCTGACCCTTCCATTTCTATGGTGAATGTACAATAACTGTGACCAAGGGCTAAACTATGCGTCGTGGTTTAATGGACCCAAGCTGAAACTGGTATGTCGTCTTCAACAGTTTAGCAGATTAACCTAGGTAGTGACCAACCTTATCTGCAGGACTAGGTCCTCCCAACTAAGGGCAGGATCTGCCTGTGTGTTAAATGCTTCTCTCTGAAAGGAGCTGACCTTGGGGGAGGTAGGTGGTGCAGAGAGGAGTTTCTCACACAGCTAGCAAAGTTTTCAGCTAAAACAGCTACTAGTAATAAATTTCCCAGCTGGCTGTACTGCCTCTTAGAAACAGAGGAAAGGAAAAGCCCTCTTGCCATTGGGCTCTGGTGTCAGTCAGAAAGCAATAACTCATTTGTTGGAAGAAGGTTGGAAGCATCTTCTGTAACCACTCAGTGGCAGTCACTGTTTCATCCATACTCCATATAAGACATGGGTGGAAGACCATTTTATTTCTGACTCTCACAGTCCTCTGACCATAGCTGTGGCCACAGCAATTTGGCTTAAGGATTCAATAGTTTGGGTGTATTGTGAGCTGGGGCACAGGCTTGGACTCAAGAAAGGCATCACAGAGATTTCTAGCTTAATAGAAATTGTCATAGCTTACAGCATCACCATGTTATTCCAGGAAGCCTGAACGTCCCCTGCTTTCAGTTTTCCCTTTTTTTTTCTTTCACACTGTGCACACATTCAGTCTCACCTCTTTAAATCTTTCATTTCATCATCTTTTTTCTTCTTCAGAGGGTAAATCTACTCAAAGGTCTTAACATAAATGCCTGTCCTCTGGACTGAACCCCTCTTTACAGCTTTACACATCCCACAGAAATAGAATTATTTATTTCAGTAGGCTTATCCTCTGAAGCTAAGATTTTCCAGTTTAGATTCAGCTCTCAGGAGAAAAACTTGCAGCACGAGCCATTGTACATATCCAGGCAATGACTCCCAGCTGCCAGAAAATTGCAGGCCAATAGGACATTGCTGTAATCTCTGATTCCAACTGGTCCATGCATTTCCAGTGGCCATGCTTAAAGAGACTCAGAACTGTTCATTAAGTTTGTTGTGAAACCAAGTGTTTAATATCTGTAATTCTGAAGGATCAATAGGAAGTTAAATTGAGTGAAACTAGTTTTGAACTGGTGCAGTTTCAGAGAAACAGCAGCACCACATATCTCAGAAGAACTCACATTTTAATGTAGCACCATGAGTTTGAAACTATTTCTACTGTTTTGGGCTGATGAGGGTTTTTCATTGTTGTTGTTGATTTGCTTTTTAATGAAAGGCTTCACTGCACATTAAGAAACTGCTGTAAAAAAGCTGAAATGTTCATGAGTAGAAGAAGCATTTCTTTTACTGATAGTTTATCAACCACAACCATATTATTTAAAATGGCTTGTCAACAAGAAGGTTGATTTTGTTTGCTTTTGTACACCTCACTTGCATTTTCATGTTATTATAATGCAAACCATGTTGGGAATGCATTTGTCTTTAGTAATAGTTCTTTGGTTATTATGGTTTCTTCTGTCTATTTGGGTACAAATTACCTGGTTCACTGATTAAAATCTATGGGAATAGTGGCTGTACTTTTTGGTTTTTCTGTGCAGCTGCTGGTAGCATGGTATCTCTCCCATCCTTGACGGGCTGCCGGGGCACCGAGAGCACCACCAGCACTGACTGTCCCTGGCCAGCCCCCTCAGACACCCCCCCCCACCTTGCCTATGGCCCAGGACGCCATGTCAGCTCCCCCAGGGCCACCAGTCCCTGCCCCAGGGATGCCGCAGCATCTCCAGTTCTGTACAGCCCAGCTCTGCCCAGCCATGGGTACCACCGAGCTGGGTGCACCTATGGGCTTATGTCCCCATCCCCAGAGAGGTGCTGATGCCCAGGGCAGGAGCTGCCCTTGACTGCCCCGGCTGTCCTGCTCCCATCTGGGGTGGTGGATAAGGCTCTGTGTGTGAATAATTTGGTGTAAAATGCTACTGTCGGTTGGCCTCTGATACATTTTCTTCTACCTGAATGGAGGTAAAAGCATTCAGCCCAGTCAACCCTCTGAAGTTACACTTCCCTGCATGGGTCTGCACTCTGGATGTAGCACAGCAAAGCAGTTTTAGCAGCAAGGTTGCATCCATATTGTACAATAGAACAAGGAGCAGAGTGAAAGCAATAATGCCATTGTCTCCAGTAACACAAGGGTTAGGAAAAGCACATTTTTTGCTTCCATTCCTCTTCACTTCTTTTTCTGTTAATCTGTGAAATAAAAGAACTAATAAAAACCACATCTACATTTGCTATAAACCAGTGATGGACTCGGGACTTCTGCCTTCTGGACTGTGGTGGTTTGTATGAGAAAAGCTCAGACAAAGGGTGTTTTAACAGAGTCTGTCATGAAGAGTAGAAGACAGCAGCAGGAGTTCTGAAAGGAATATGGAGCCAAGTAGTCGCATTACCCTATGTTTTATTAATCATAAAATGCAGCAAAAACATTAAAAAAATTTCTAAGGCTCTACTCTGGGAGCCTGCAGAATACAATTTCTTTTCAACGGTCTCTGCCCTGCATTTTGCTGCCAGCCTTGACATGATCCTGTTTAAGTTACAACCGCAAGAACTGTGATTAACTTGTGATATACTCCTCTGAGAAAGTTTTCCCAAAATAGTAAAGATCATTCCACAGCATAATTTTTTTTCTAGCAGTCTCTTTGTTCTCCATTGCCACACTGTATAATTGTATCCTTGTATACTGTTGAAATAGAAGCAATTTCCCATGATCAGAATATCATTGTATAATGTAGTAGATTAAAATAGAATAATGGATTTTTAAGGCCAGAAAGATCTGGTCTGATCATTTAATCTGAACTCCTGTGTAAGACATGTCACATAGTCCCCAATTTGCCACAGCAGAGCTCTAATTCCTGTATTGCCAACCCAAACTCAACAACTGAACAAATAACTAACTTTTTTGGTTTCTTTTTTGAGAAAAAGCAAGAGGTATGGAAAATTACTTTGATATTGGCTGTTTTTCTTACTCTGTAAACAGCACATGGCTATGCAGTGTCCAGTACAGTATGTACAGCAATATGGAAGTGTTTTCTTGGCAACAACAAGAAAGTAAAGCAAGAGATGTCCAAAGGAACATAAGCGGAAGGCTGGTTGCTGATGGGCAAGATAAGTCTCCCCACCGAACTAGCCTACTTTGTCATTCCAACTGTTCAAAACCTGACATTTTCCAAGATGTAATTAATATTCACTTTGAAGATGCTTTTAATGAGCTATGGATGCTAAGTTAGTCTCTAGCAGCTTTCCAGTTGTAAGTAATGATTCATTCAGAGAGCAACAGATTCAGCTTTGGAATGTCCCATCTTACTGCCCAGTCTTGCTCTGCTCCTGCCAGCAAAACTCAATGTCTGTAGTGGTCGACCAAGCCATGTGGCACTAGTACTGTGTAGTCTCTTGATATTAACCTGGCATCTAGCCCCCTTATTTCAATATTCCTCATTTCATGTTGCTATTAAGGTAGACTATTATTCCACTATTATACAGTACTGAAGAACTGTTCAGTCCAGCCATTAATAAGCATAGCTAAATGTTCTACTTCATGCATTTTCAAGTGTCAGGGAAAGAAAAGGCATTGAGGTTTTGATTCCATTTGTATCCCATATGTACAAATGTGTTCAGTTTACGGCCCTGGAGAGAAACTTTCCAGCTTCCAGAAGTGCATACGTAGCCTGGAATGTGAAAATCTGGTTGTTTTCTTTCTCTTATATTATCTTTGATAATAAAGATTGTACAGTCGCATAGCTGGCATTTTTACTAGTGACTCATAAGGAAGAATAGAATCCAATTTTCTTGTCCTTAACTATCTTGGCTCTAATGCTGTAGTAAACAGAAAGCACTTATTGTCAGACAAGTATGTAGATATGACTCAAGGATAGAGGGGGCTACAGATGACTTCAGGAAAAAAAAAAAAAGCAAAAAAAAAAAGCTGTTCTGTGAGCAGAACAACTAATGAAGCCTGGTTTGTTACAGGCTTTTTACAGACCTCCCAGCACATTTCTTCTTTCCCTTTCCCCTAAATCCTCTCTTCGTCTGTTTGGCTGGATATATGTCAATTCTGGTTGAAAATGATTAACATGTTCCTTCACTTAGGGGAAGTGAAGAAAGTAATGGCTCCAGAGAAAGACAGACAAGCAGATAGAAAATACCATTATACAACCTTCAGTTCCTTGGGAAAGCAAGCTAGAATATGTTTCATATTCTAGCGTGCTGGAAGTGTCTTGAGGCCCTAACCAATATCCCAGGTTTGCTGCATTAGGTTGTGTTAGGGCATAAGGAGAGGGAAGCAGCTCCTTCTGTCTGGTTATGTCCTGCATGTTGAATAGAGGCACGTTCAGCTAGAAAATTTATTATGAGTCATGGTCCCCTTACTATAAGGCTTTGTTTTGTGTTTTCCCCTTAAAATATAGGTTCCAATGCAGTTGCAGATATTAGCCTTGAAGCAAGAATTAATTCAGAAGTTCCTAAAGTGTGTTTCATGTAGCACGTCAGAATACATGATCAAGTGATTTCTTCCAGTTTTAAAATCTCTCAGCTGAATAATTGCATATAATCATGTGAATAGCTTTCCTATTCCAACTAGCTCTTTGTAAAACAATCATCATTCATTTGTTCTCAAATACACATTATTAGTTATGAAAGCTACATTTATCAGTTCTGTTTTTTCTTACCACTTTTAAAGAGAACACCAGTCTTCACTATTTTCTGTTTGCGCAGAATCATATTTGCAAAGGATATGACCACATAGGGTAGATACTGTTGGCTGATAAATGCTCAGTATCAGAGTTTGGTCAAGTTGTGGTAAGAAAGGGCCCCATATATACAGTATTTCAGAACTAGTATGTTCTGAATCCTTTTGGACTGCAATTCACCTTAAGAACCTCAATTAAGAGCACTGCATCCCTGCAGTCACTGTTAAATGGATCTCTGTACAGGATGATGGTCCTCACATTTCTTGAAGGTATAGAAATCCCCACTATAATTTTCCTCCTTTGTGGTTTCTTCTATTTCAAGTCAGCTCCCATTAATATCTCGGCAAATAAAACTTTTCTGAGCACACACAACCCTATTGGTAGACAATATACAGAAAAGACCTACAACCACATCTAAAAGTCATATATGCAGTTTGTGAGATATTCATAACCAACTTTTTCTTCCCTCCACAAAGGATTCAAAGTTGCATATACGCATCAAAAAGTTTTAATGGTTATCTGTTGTAAATTCTTAGGTCTGTTAAAGTGGAATACTTGATTGTTAGAATGTCTCTGTAATACTGTTTGTGCTCATATTCAGGTAGGGCTACATCCCATGGACTCAGGTATGTGAGGCAGCCCTTGAACAGAAATGAAATAGCCAAGCCCAAAATGTCCAACACACCGCCCAACTCCAGTGTTCTGCATCTGTGTTTAACTCCCCTGCCCATTGCAATTCTACCTCTGTAAATTCCCAGAAATCTCTGAGTATCTCAGCTCTGCCCCAGCCCTTTCAAACACAGATAAACCAAGGGCTCAGCCATCCTTATTGCCTGACTGACCTGTGATTCCACATGTGTTCTTAAACTTACTTAACATATGTAGACAGGATTGATTCAAATTGAAACTGGGGGCACTTTCTTTCAAGAAATTGTAACAGTAAAATAATGGATTTTGCATCCAAAAGGATATCAGCATGAAGCGCTACACTTTTTCTATTTTTTCTATATGGAACTCAACCCTTTTCTGCACTGTGCATCTACCTTAAGTTCCAGAAGAAAAGGTTGCATTTCATTTTTGCTACTATTAGATCTAGAGTTAGTTAAAGTGATCCAAGACTTCAGATTAGCACTGACCCTAAAGTCACCTTTAATTTCCACAGTGGATACTGTGATGTTAATGACAGGCACTTTGTTGCTTAGGTGCTGAATTTTACTTTTGCACTTTCATGTGAATTCTGCATTTTCTGTGACTTTCTGGACAGCATGCAATTCCTTCAAATCAGAAATATTCAGAAACAAATCATTTCTGGCTCGGCAACCTAAAAGTATCTATAAAAAATATCTCCAGAAATATTAATAACTAGACAAGAACAGTTGATCCTCATTGTCCTAGACTGCAGTATCTGTTGACACATCTTACAACACACTTCCTGACTTGTGATTCCATCCCAGGAATTTCTCTCATGATAAAAACAATTTCCAAATATTTCAGCTGACTAAGCAAAGCATTAATTTTACTTCTGACTTTACCTTATATTTAATCTTCTCCATTCACATTGTGTAATCGGTAGGAAGTGTAGCCTGATGACTCCCTGCAATTCTTGATTTTAAATTCCACAATACTGCTTTAACCTTTATCCTACTGGTAAGGAAATAACACCTACAACCTCTCTGTATGTCCACTTCACACTGTCCTATGGGTTTGGATAAAGATGGGGACCGGGCAAAAGACTTGCCTAGAAACAAGCTATTAACATGAGATGTGTTTTACAAATGTACCCTAATTTAAGCAGTAGAAGATCACATGCATGTTAGATAATTAATTTGGGGATTTAACAGATCAAAGGTCAGAATCACAACAAAATTAGCTGGTTTCTTTATATCAGCACTTCTGAGGCAGAAGGTAGAGGATATGTATTGTGAGCACTCTCTAGTTAAACTGTTGTGCTAGCGCAAAACATTACGGCATTAGGCTGTAGCCTGTAATCAATCCCAGCTGGAAGCTCATATCAACATTACTGTTCTTCTTGCCAGTTCCCTGTTAATCCTTTAAAAGGGTAGGTAAAAACAGGACTAGTGTCTTATATTACATAGGTTGATTTATAGAACCCAGCTATTCAAACATTTTATTCTACACAGTTTACAGGCCAAATAATTTTATTTCTGAAATGTTTAATTGGTTAATTTAGACCATACAAAATAAATGACAAAAGGCTCCAGCGGAAATTCCATCCCATAGTCTCATTTTGGAGTATTTTGTTCCCATTTGTAGTGTCAGGCCTCCCTCTGTTCGCTGTAGCAATGCTTTGTTGGGCTGAGGAGTGAGCTTTTATATACATATGGAATTCTTAGAAATACTGTCATTGAGCCAGGTATTTCAAAATGTATGTTCTTCCAGAAACCCCAATCTATCGGATAGCATGCTTATCCATGCTGCTTCTCTCCTTTTTCAGAGCTGAAGCTGGATGGATAGATGGCTCAAGTGCTTCAGCTTTAGCTGCCCTGAGAATGGCAGTAACACCCTGATGTATCTCCCATTTTCCAAGCCAGTCAGTCCCATCATAATGAAGCCAAAAAGACTATAAGAGACTGTCCCCTGGATGAAAACAGATTAATTGAAACTGGGAAAAAACCAGCATAATCCTAGCCAGACAACAACTAGCTAGAGCTTTGTACTCTTTTTTTTTTTTTTTTTTTTTTTTTTTTTTGGCTTAAAACCTTCTCTTTCTCCTCCCTCTTGTCGCATAATCTTCAAAGTAGTTTGGATCCTTGGAGTCTAGTTGACTTACCATGAATCCTAGATAAGTTAGTAGCATGTCTGATGAAAAAGCCCTTTTCTTCTGAGAGTTACTGAAAAACTCCGCCACTCCTCAGAGAAGAAGCTAGGACCATAGTGATCCCACATATTGGTTTGTCTCTGAATTCCCAAAACATGCTGTTACTAACCCTGAATGCACAGTTGTGGTTCTAACTGGCAGCAAATGCAGCTGCCAACGCTCAGAGGAGCTGGAAGCACATCACCTTGTATCCTCTCTTTCTGTTCACTTTTGTTCCCATACGTTGGTCCTGAGCTTCAGTATCATATATAGACCAGAGCCAGTCTTCTGGATTAAATAGCAGGCTATTCAGGCTCTGGATACCTCCTGGATATTCTAAAACTTGCTAAAAGATGTTGCTGATTTTACTAAGTAATTTCTTCAGAAAAAAAATGCTGCCTTAAATGAGGGTAAAACCAGAAAAATCTACAAAAATCACTGAACACAGCAAATACTTCTAGTCTTAAGGTGGTTGCTTTGGAAAAATGCTACAGCAAACAGGGTGCAGTTTCAGGATACTAGTTGTACAGTTAGGGAGATTACAGTCTGTGCCAAACTGCCTTTATGCACAGTTGAGGGCAATGTTTCTGTTATGCCTGCTACTTATTTCCAATCTACAGTGAGCTGTGGTTCAAACACTGATTCTGGCTGGTGTTTTTCTTTTTTATTTTGAAGCTTTTTCTAGCAGAGATGAAAGATTAAGGCAGATCACAGTTTAAGGTAAAGTCTGAATTCCATAAAGCAGATTTCAGTCCTTTAGCCAGTATAGGAAACTGTCCTTTGATAGTCACAATAGATAGCCAGAGCCTTGTGGAAAGGACTTTGAGAGTTTTTTGATTCAAACCTCTAGTGGATTTCCTAGTGAAAAGAAACTTAATTATATTAGAGTCAAATGTGATACACTATCTACTTCATTGATTTTTTATTTTTAATTTTTTTGAAAACCACGACATCACATTAGAATCTAATATCATTTTCGTAAACAGCTTTCCTGTCATAGACAAATGGAATTAAAAAAATATTACTTTAAACCCACAGTCAGTGCTACCTTGATTTTCAACTTTCGAACTTTCACACATCTCCTTAACATTTGAATCCCTATTATATCTTTGACCTTAATCTTGCAACTAGTTTGTTCTTCTGAACTTGTAACAATAGGTCCAGGGAGATGGAGAATTTTCTTCCATTTATAGCAAATCCTGTTATGGGGATTTCTTTAACTGAATTTAAGTCATCATTTTGTAGAGTGACATTTCCTTTTCTGCATTCTCATTGTTTGCCTTAAGAAAATCTTTGGTTTAGATATTAATCTCTCAGTTGGCTTTTAACTTTATCAAACAACACCTCAGAGCTGTGAGCCATCTTTTTGTCAGTTGAGCAAACATTTATTACTGAAATTTCACACTAAAAAACCAAAAATATAAGAACCCAAATAAGATATAGTGCCCTAAGTGTAGAAAAAAAAAAAAAAAGAAGAAAAACAAAAAAGAAAGAATATTCACTTTAGCAGAAGCCCGTACTATGCATCAGTGGATGTCAAATTTACAGTGACCATGACTGCCATTTATTTGGTGTACACATGAGGCTCCCATATATATGTCAGCCTTTCTTGGATAGAGATAGGTGCGTATGCACAAAGCATTGTATCTGATGTGTTGGGGGTTGATCAAAAACACTGGGCATTGCTTTATGGGGAGCCCATGTTTGTTTTGTGCATCCAAATATGTTCCATATGCGTCAGACAGGTCAGCTACACAGCGATGTGCAATGATTCCAATATACCCAGAATACGCAATTTTGTTACACAAGCACTGTGTATCTGAACAGCGAATGAACCATAGGCACCTACTTGTCCTGGATGTCTTCCAATCCCTGCATATCCAGCAGAGCTGACCCGAACGCATGCTATGATCCACTGCCCAAGGATTTATAGCCACTGCCCTGTCTGGGCTGTGGTGTTACGCCAGGAATTTCCTAGAAAAATAGCAAAAGTTCTCTTTTCTGCCTGGATAAAATTTATAGGTGGGAAAAGAGATGTTTAGAAAAATGCCATAGGCCTAGTAACACTATATTCCAATGGACAACTGTTCCTTGTCATGAGAAAAAGCATAGAATTTCCTAAAATCTGTTCCTAACTGATCGGGACTGGTTTAAATCATTGGTTCACTCTGTAACTAATAGAGTAAAGGAGCTCTGCCAGGCTTCTAGATAGAATCTGAAGTCTGTGCTTAGATGTTTAATAATTTATGTTTTATGTATTTTCTTTTCGGTAATCTACGTATTATTAAAAACTTATATTGTTTAAGAAAACTCCAAATGACTAGCAAGATAATTTATTTTGGGCCAAGGTACTGTATGATGTTTCCTCACCACATCCTCTGTCCTGAGACAAGTACTATTTGTGAGGGTCACTCTGACGAGCAGTCGCATTTGTGAAGAGAGACATGCAGCACTTGTTTTAAAGATTTACCTCCAAGTAATACCATGGAAGCTGAAATTTGAAATGGCCAAAAGGTAAAAATGCCACTAATATCCATGACAGCAGAATTCAAAATATTGTTTTAGGTGTCTTCATGTGCAATAGATTTCTAATCTGTGAATCTGAGTTACTGAAAATAATATAAAGAAAATAAAATATTTATAGAACTGGTTTCTGGACAGTTTTCTCTATAGGTGGGCAGATAACAATGCTGATATGTTCTGGCATCCTTGTTTTTTCTTTAGTACTCCAGGAGCCTTGCATTATAAAGAAGTATGAAAATATAAAGTATAAGGACTTTATACAATAAAATTACTAAGCACAAGGAACCAGCCACTTCCCACATGTACTTCTCTTTTGTCTTCAGTATGCACTGTCCTTATCCAGTCCTTGATCTTTATTAAACTGAGATTCTGGAAAAGATCTTAGATAAATAGTGTTGTGACCCTGTGAACACAAACTGGCTTGTAGACTATTAAGAAGTCGAAGTGGGCTATTAAGTTCATTTTAATGTAAGGAATAGGCTCAGGGACTCAAGGATATTACCATGATCCTATCATGTTAAGACATGGTTTCAGACAAGGCTTAAAACCTCTAAGAGTCATTTGCAAAACATACATCTTCACAAAAAAGGTGTTTCTTGATTTTTGCAAGGATAACTCTCCTTACTTGTACTGGGCATTTTTGCCGCAGGTTACATACTGCAAGCAAATAAAGTTTTCTGTTTGTTAAATGTGTTCTGTCTTACTTTTTTTATACAGTTTTGAATGTAGATGAGCTGTGATTTGGGAATATGCATTTAGGAAATAAAAGATTCATGGGCCCCATACGTCTTCCTTCACTGCTAACTGGAGTTTTTAGCAAATCTTTCTTGTAAACTCAGTGCTCCGACTGATGTAAACAAAAAGACCTAAACTTTCACCTACCAAAACACCTTCATTTTTATTTTGTGAGGCTCGCACAGATTTGTCTAATAATAAAATTTAGCCCTTGTATTTGGAAGGGAAAATGGCTGAAAGTTCCATATAAGAAAAAAACCTTCTACAAAATGTTCTCAAAAGCTAAACACTTTCAAGATGTGATAGGCACTTGTATGTCAAAGTTTATTCGTTTTATAGGATTGTTCTAAGGACTGGATATGTTGCTTATGCAATCTCCCAGAAATCTTGGAAAGGCTCTTTTTAAAAGCTGAAAATCTTTATGCAAGTTTTTGCATACAAAGAATTCTAAGTGCTTAATATAAAAAACATTAAAGTGTCCTTTGAACTGTGAGCTCATAGGAAGGGTGGATTTAGGCTGTTTGCAATGCCTCAGCTGAAGTTTCTATTTGGGTGAAGTGTCCACACGCTTTATAGTGCTCAAAAAGAAAGTGCTTTACTTTAAGCTATATTTTTTTCAAGACCATTTATATACCACATTGTCAGTCATCTGTGGCATCATGTGGCAGCTTCACAGCAAATGTCCTTTCCTAAAGCCACAGTCATTATTAGTGCTGGACAAAAAAGGAACAACTCCATCTCACAAATAATGTAAAAATTCTGAGGGTATAATTTTTCTGTAAGAGGCAGAACTGAGTCTTTTCAATGGGTTTAATGAATCAGCCTAAGGACAGTCAATAGGTTAGAGCAAGTGGTTGAATTTGCATTTACCATAAAACAGTCTTTGCATTGGTACCTAGGCTAATAGTCACACTAGTATGAACTCTCTATCTTGACTAATCATCCTAGTGAAGTTTCATCAAAGCTAGCAAATTTCCATTAAAAGTTTTCATTTGAGTTGAAATGGTATTTTAGCAGTGGGAGAATAAAAAGGAGGAAAAATATTGTTTGACACTCTTTGTTGTTCCATGATCCTTGTTTCTTTGGTGGCAAAAACTAGCAAGCAGTCTATTGCAATAGCTAGACATAAAAATGCTTGTAATGATTCCATCAGAGAATATTTTAAAGAGAGGAAGGAATATCAGCAAATTTCATGTTATCAACAGGCTTACAATGGCACATTATCATGAGCAGACTCAAGAATATAAAAAATTAAACAATTTCTTTTATTTTTTTTTACTGTCCTACAGACTTTGAATTCATATCAAATTCATTTCTGCTATATAATTTTGTTGTACAGTTCAACAAGTGTGCAGGTCTCTAGGTAATTAAACAAATACGTCCCGTTCTCTTACAGTTTTGGTTTTTGATTCTGTGGGCTCCAGCAATGATAGCTCTGATTAAAGCTTTCTGTGGTGTTGGTCACTGAAACATGCAGGAACTCAATATCCTTGAGAGAACTATCCCTCTGTGCAATTTGGTTGCAATTAGTAACACATTCAAAAGTTATTAGGGAGGGACTGAGTAGCAGACAGGCAGATTCCCTTTCATGCTGCCTCCTCTCCCACACACAAAATATCCTATTTAATTTTGGAAACTGGAGTGATATTCCTTAACTGCACCTTGTCAGAGAAATTTCTGGGTTTTGGCTTTAAACCTGTTAAATTTCTTGTCAGTTTTCTCTTAGGCAGCTTTTAAGCATTTTTATATTTTCAAAGCAAACTCTAGATAATTGTGTCATATATAAGTCATACAATATACATTAAATGTCGTTATTCGTTGCTTATTTAAGAGAGAGAGATTGAGAGGGCAACATTTAGGACTGGCTGCATAAAGGCAAGACTACATATATGCTGAAATTTCATTGCAAATACCTATTGGCATCAGTCTGCCTTGTGTTCTTCAGCATTCCTTGGAAACAGACACTTAAACATACACAGCTGTATCCAGGCAAGATGTGCAAATGTAATCCTACATGGTCATAGGCCACAACATATCACCAAACTAATTTTTTTCAAGGGATAAATTGTATATCGGTTGCAGCTCTCCCACCCTGTCTGTTCATATTCAAACCAAGTCTGAGCACCAGAGAGAAAGTGCAATGTCCACACCATGCTCTTGGCAGAACTTCTGCTTCTTGTCTAAGTTTTCCATGAGAACATAAAGTATTATGCTGAAAACTCTCACTGTTTGTGTGATTCTGTTGTGTTTCACATACTGTAAAGAATCTGAACCACCATTTTTAATGGCATAAGAACCATTCACTTGCAAATTAAGCATGATATTTTACACAGCTAGAAGAAATTTGCCTTTTTGGCACCATGAAATGTTGAATGGCCATGGATGTGTGACATGGTAACAACCAGCAGTTCTCTGGGGGATATGATTTGCCAATGTCATTTGAATTTGCCTGATTCCATGTTGGAATTTCCAGCTTGAAAGTATTCATCTCTCACACGCTGTTTTCTGAATAGCAAAATACTTGTTTAATACAAATTTTCTGTTTCAATAAACACAGCACAGACTTAAATATCTGGCTGCTGCATGCATGGGCTTTGCTAATTTTATTGCTATCCAAGTCACTATAAAAATGTGATAGCATCCTTAACTGTTCAATCCAAGCTGGGTAGTGTGGGATTCTTACTATTGTCAGAGCACGGGAACAATTAAGCCTTGTGGAAGCACAAAGGAAGAAAGCAAGCCACTGCTGCTGCCACTTGCAGGAAAACAGACTTGTCATTTACTGTAGAAAACCAATGATTAGACTACAATAGCAGCAGCAGCTTAGTGATTTGCTTAATTTTTTTAGGAAGCAGAACTCAGCACCTGGACAATGAATTTTCCACCTAATCATCATCACAGAGAGGATGTTCAGTTTGTCAGGGCAAAGATACCTACAAGGAATTACAGGTTTTCATCTTAAAAATGTGCAACGGGTGCTAATTTACTATATAGGACATTCAGTGGCTGAGTTTCAAAGCACAAAGCTAAGTCATAAGTATTCATTTATTGCTTCATAATTTAATCAGAAAATTGTTTTACACTTTAAAAAGACAATGTGCAATCACTTTATAAGACTTATGTGATGTGTGTGTTGCAGCCTTTTGAAGACTCTACAGTTTCATTTCCTCCTTGTAAAATGATACACATGTTTTATGAAGTTTTGTATTTCTTAGCCAAACATTTTAATTGTGCAAGAAGCAGGCTAATTCTGTGACAGACTCATCAGCCTGCCAAAATCTTTTTTATAAGTGATCTTTTTTAAGTGAAAATTATTCACCTCCACATTTGATTTCATGAACATGTTGCAATGTACCTATATCATTACCATTTAATGATATAATCCTGGGAAACATCCTCCTAATTGGCTCTTTTGTTACCAATTAGACAAAAGGGTGCCTTTTGTCTTAGGGCTTCTTACACCAATGATCTGATGAAAATGGGCTGTTCATATGCATAATACTTGCTACCAGTTGCAGTAACTAGTCTCATCTAGAATCACATGCAGACAGTCAAGTACCTGATGCTGCAAATTACAATTGCTGAGCAAACCAAGAAGAGAATGTTGGGTTTTTTGCTGATCTGACAGCTGAAGAGCCTGGATATACTAAATAGAATATAACTTATTTGTGATTTTCAATTCATGATGAGCAAATAGCATGACATCTCTGAGACAGGAGCTGGAACAATATCAAGAATACATTGCTTTGGATGGTATAAAAAGTATGCCAAGATCCACCACTGATTTCTGAAAACACATGACTGTTCATTTCAATTTTTTTCATATAAACATTTTATAGTGTTCATTATCACAAGCACATCACACACATCAGTTAACTGAACTTACATCACCCTGGTGAAGCAGAAAAATATTATTCTCATATTTTAGTGGTTTGGACTTCTCCAAAATCATACATTTAAACCACTAGAGAAATACCAGGAGCATGTTTCTTGACTGCATCCATTTTCTACCAGGCACTTCAAGACATTGCACAGGACCTGGTTTTGGATCCTGAATCCAGTGATGAGTGTTGCACCAGCTAAGCTCCAACAGGTTGCTGAAGAATTCAGGGTTGTCCCTGAGTTTGCAGGCTGAATCTAAATTTCCTGGAGTTATTGGCTCGTGAAACATCAAAATGCTCTGGTAAAGGCTCCTTCCTATCTGTAATACATCTCATCTAGGGATTGTTACAAGAAGATAGTTTGAGGATTAGCAACATCAACTTTATATCAGCGGAAAGCTTCCACCAACAGGAGCAGAGTTCTCCCGCTGCCTGCAGAGCAGGCTGCTGATCATGTCTCACAGCTTTCTAGCCTCCCTGTAACACCAGGGCAAAGATGGAACTTTGACATCTTCTATAAAGTAATGCAGCCATGAGGAATGAAAAGGCACAGAACCAGCTCTGGGATATTTATATGGGGAGATTTGCTTAATGCCATTTTTGCCCTAGGAACTCTCTGAACTATATCACATATACTACCTGTATGATTTGGTTTTAATTGTAAATCCTTTGAAGTCCACCTTTCAGCTATACCATTGAAAACTAAGAGTAAAAGGCCATCAGAAAATTAGGCAGCAGTTAAATTAAATTAAGTTTTTCAGTTAAACAAGTTTTTATCCATACATCTTATTGTATTTGAAACAATAAATTTTGCTAATACTGTAATATAGAAATGATTGCTGGAAAATGGTCTTTACCATTTCCATCTATCCTTTAATGTATTAGATTGCAGTACTGTTCCCTACGGTATGTTTTCAGGCACTTTGCCTTCTTTAAGCAGCTTATTCATTTGGTGGAATCATTTTCAGGTTATTTTAATCCCGCACTACCTTAGTAATTTTGGAAAGGATCTTTGTAAAACACCTGGATATTAAACTCGTTCCCTCAGAGGAGATTATTGCACAGTCCACTAGAATTTACTCTTCAGAATTGCCTATGGACATTCAAACTACACATCCCTTTGCTTACTTTTAATCCAATTATTGCTGCTTATGAAGCCTAAAAAACTCTTGTTCCTCCTTGTTTTCCTGTATTTCACTTTGATGAATATGCTTGTCATGTCTTTCTCTGTCACTGTTGGCTATTCTCTACAGAATTTATTTAATTTTTCTTTTTTTGCACTCTTCACTTATTTTTTAATATATTTGATTTTTTTCATTTTGTTGTCACATTTTTCCATTCCTCAGATTAGTAAAATGTCATATTTTAGCTTTATTTTCATAAGAACCTGAAAGTAAAAATTTGCATTTTTTCTGTCTTGAGGAGGCCTTGAGGTGTTGGAGGGGAAGTTGTTTGTTTCATGTATGTTTTTGTACAGTGCTTTAAACTACATTGGTTTATCATTGCGATTTTTTATGGGAATTTTTCCAGGGCTTGTCATGCATAGCCTTCTAGAAGAATTATTACTTCCTTCTTGTTTGTCCCCTAGGATTTCTGTGCATTACACTGCAGTTGGTTGCTTTTTGTTGTTTTTTTCATAAACAAGATTGTAGATTTCATGTCTTTTAAGATCCTAATTCTTACAGTTAATTCATTTGGTTGCTGTTGTGCATGAGTGTATACATCTACTGAACTACATGTCCTGGCTAATAATTTCAAATGTCATTGTTCAGTTTGACCAAATGTTAACAGAAGGTTGAAAGCTCAAAAATATTAAGTTCTCACAAGTTTCATGAAAAAGGTCTAGGTAAAGGAAAAAGATTCTGTTATTGTTCCTAACTGAGAGAAAGAGGCTGCTAAAAAGCGTGACCAGCAGGTCAAGGGAGGTGATTCTCCTTCTCTGCTCCTCTCTCATGAGACCCCACCTGCAGTACTGTGTTCAGCTCTGCGGCCCCCAACATAAGGACATGGACCTGTTGGGGTGGGTCCAGAGGAGGGACACAAAGATGATCAGGGGACTGAAGCACCTCCCATATGAAGACAGGCTGAGAGAGTTGGGGTTGTTTAGCCTGGAGAAGAGAAGGCTCCGGGGACACTTTATAGGAGCCTTCCAGTACTTAAAGGAGGCCTACAGGAAAGCTGGAGAGGGACTTTTTACAAGGGCATGTAGTAATAAGACAAGGGGTAATGGCTTTAAACTGAAAGAGGGTAGATTTATATTAGGTGTAAGGAAGAAGTTCTTCACTGTGAGGGTGGCAAGGCACTGGAACAGGTTGCCCAGAGAGGCTGTGGATGCCTGTAGTGGGTTGACCCTGGCTGGATGCCAGGTGCCCACCAAAGCCGCTCTATCACTCCCCCTTCTTAACTGGACAGGGGGAAGAAAATATAACCAAAGGCTCGTGGGTCAAGATAAGGGCAGTTTAATAAACTGAAAGCCAAGGTCGCGCGCGAAAGCAAAGAAAAACAAATGATATTATTCTCTACTTCCCATCAGCAGGCGATGTCTAGCCGCTTCCTGGGAAGCAGGGCTTCAGTACGCGTAGTGGTTGCTCCTGAAGACAAAAAATGCCCCCCTTCCGTCTCCCTTTACTTAGCTTTTATATCTGAGCTGACGTCATATGGTATGGAATATCTGTTTGGTTAGTTTAGGTCAGCTGTCCTGGTTATGTCCCCTCCCGAGATCTCGCCCTGCCCCAGCCTGCCGTTGAGGGGGGGGCAAAAATGTTGGAGAGACAGCCTTGATGCTGTGCCAGCACTGCTCAGCAGTAGCCAAAACACTGGTGTGTTATCAACACCTTTCTAGCTACTGATGCAGAGCACAGTGCTATGAGGGCTGCTATGAGGAGTATTAACTCCATCTCAGCCAGACCCAATACAATGCCCCATCCCTGGAAGTGTTCAAGGCCAGGATGGATGGGGCTTTGAGCAACCTGGTCTAGTGGAAGGTGTCCCTGCCCACGGCAGGGGCAGTGGAACTAAATGATCTTTAAGGTCCCTTCCAACCCAAACCATTCTATGATTCTATGTTAAGCCAGAAAACACACACAGAAGAGAGATGTTATGAAGGCCTTCATCAAAGGAAGATCTTTTCCACATTACTGACCTCCCTGGACAACAGAAAACCCAGCCACGAGACACAAAGCTGTGGGAGTCCAACTTCATTTGTTCTCCGCTCATAAATTCATGTGCTTTAGAATAAACTAACTTCATTGTTTCCAGTTCCTGCTTTTTGCCTGCTTATCTTCCTGTATTTTGGTTCTCTGTGAGCTCTGTTACTTGCCCTAAATTGCCTGACTGATACCTTGTAAGAATGACATAGAGATGAGAAATGGTAAGGTGTAGGCACCCTTATTTCCAGTAAAGGCAGTAAATACTCAGGAGGCTCAGCATATCTAGGAGTCTATGTGAAGAGTAAATGCAACCACAAAAAGCCATGAATTCTAAAATGCCTGAGACTCAGGGTGTGGAAGACACACTTTTTGTGGGTTATACTGCCTGAGGAGTTAGTTCTATGCATTGCCTAATCCGAAGAAACCGTATTTTCATCTATGATTTTTTGTTTGACAAGTCAGTGATATCAAAACTTCTACTGAATTCAAAAGTCACTTTGAAAGAACTACTTTTTCAAGTAGGTATAGGAAATGGGGCAAATTGTATATGCCTTGCACCAGCATGAATCACGGGAACAGTATTTCCTACCACCTTTGCTAGAATAAGGCATTGCTTTATTATCCTTACAGGCACACCAAATCCTTCTGCTTCTAATCTTCTAGAAATGCTTAAAAAAATCTTTCACACTGATGTTTTCATTGGCATTCATCTTCAAAGGTTCAATTTCAGTGCTGAAATAATTCTTGATAGTTTTTTTTGCCTATTAGTTCTATGACAAGCTCTCTGGTCTTTTCATTCTATTTGCACCACTTCCAGATTGCTGGGTACCTGGCTTGTAGCAGAGGTATCCCATCACAGCTGCAGTATAAGTGAGTAGTGGTAATGCATCATTGCTGACTTTGAACACTGAAACAATAACCAAAACAAATATGAGCTATTCTCTTACAGAATTATTTTGCTTCACTTTTTTTTGTGGACAAATGTAAAACAAGGAAAGGAGAAGCTGGATATGCAGTGTAACTTCTTCAAAAGATAAATATCTTTATATACATGCATTTATATATGTGTATACATGTATTTATATGTATATACACTTTCCAGAAAATAATGCACAAAAACATTTCTATTTATAAGCCAGTTCTACTAAGTCTGTGCCAGGATAGAGCAGCTCTCCTAAATCCTGCGTAAGTTACAGTGCAAGCACCTGACTTCCATGACTTCCATGAACAGCAATTTAGCAAACGACCTCTTATTTTCCAATATAGACTGTAAGATTGTAAAAGAAAAAAAAAAAAAAATAAAAAGGTTGCAAGAAGAGACATTTTCTTTCCAAGCTTTTCTGTGCTTCAGGTTTAGGCAGATAAGTGCTCGCATCCTGCCCAGCTTCCAAAACTTAGTTGTTAGCTGTGCACCAAACCTTCTCATTACATTACATACACTTGGTCTATCTGCTTATTGACTAAAGGAGGAGTCAAAGCCCATCCTTCATTTAGTGATTAACAGTTACCTGGGAACTATCAACTATGCCAACTATGCTAGGGGTCCTGCTGACTGTGTTGACTACAGCTCCATCAGCTTCGGAGAAAGTTTTGTTAGCTACATTGCTTATAGACAGCTATGTGAGGACACCTAAATGCAGACATCTTAATCTGAGATCTGAATCCCACCATTTCTGTTTTCTTTGAAAAGTATAGTACAGAAAACATTTCAAGGACTAAGACCAGGAACTCCATTCTGTTCCCTCCCATGGGAAAGTGGCCTTCTTTTGCTCTTTCCCTTTTCACCCCATTGTCAACAGAGGGGATTTTGTACTTCTTCTGTTCCCCAAATATCTCATACTGAAGTGATCAGGACACATTCCTGAGATGTAAGTGCTATGGGCTAAACCCCCCATCTGGTCAAGAAGAGTTTACAACCCAAGTTTCCTCTTTCCAGTGTTCTCCAGCTACTTAGTTATTGCAGGAAAGAAATGGGTCACTGCTCCACCTTTGAAAAAAATGCTCTTCTGGGTCTACTGCAGGTTGAAGATTACTATATTTCTAATGCAGTTCATAACTGTGACTGAACAACCTAGATTTCCAAACAGAGATGTTTGGCTAGTAGCTGTTTCCACAAATTTATTTAGCTGTCAGTATTCACTGCGTAACTGATGTTGATATTTCTCCATGTCAGCTGATACTGCTGAGCTAAAATACAAGGCCTATCAGAATGTTTTGGAGTCATTTTGATTCTGACATATTTTTTATTTCCACTAGATCATGAATAAGTTTAATTTTATCATCTCCAGGACACAGAACATGTCATCTCAGGAGGCTGCTGGTTCTTTAACTCAGGGCTTTATCCTCTCTGCTGGATAGCTGCATTTAGTGTTCAGAGACCTTTCTAAATCCTTACTATAGTCACCATTTTCCCAGAACTTGGCAGCTAGAATGCCAACTCCCATGCCACTGAATCTGTAATAACAGGCTGGAGATCTCTGGTGTTGTACCCGTTAGAGCAAGGATTCTTCTAGCCTAAAAGGCTCTTTCACCTAGCCAGATCCATGGTCACCTCTGTTCATTTCTGAAGACACAAAACCAAAGCTGTAATTTAGGTAGCTGTGCAAGTTGTGGCTTGTGTTTAGTAATCATGGAGGTGAGATGTGCAATCACAGAAATACAGCTTTCTTGGTGCTGATTGGTGAAACACAGGAAAGCATATTAAGATTACAGAGTTTAGCTTCTTAAAGGTATGTTAGAAGTGGTACACAGACAGTTCAATTCAAGTCACTTCTGAGACAACCTAATAGTTATCAAACAGAAATATGGATGTTCTTGCTTTTTTTGTCCAGACAAGAATGAATCTAATTTTCTTTAGTCACTAAAATGATCTGGATAGCAGCACTGAGTCTCTGTGGAGCTAAGACAATGCTGCACTACCACGCAGAAGAATTAGAGGATAGTCAAATTTGAAATGTCATTACCAGCCAACAGAGACAGTAGCCCTTTACTTTCTTAACTGTCTGATTTCCCATTTAAAAATTTATATCAAATACATTAGAGTATGCTGACCTTTGTGATGAATGTGCAATGCATGCTGTAAGGAGATCAGAAAGAAAAGAAAAAGAAATGTCAATAGAAAGTAAAAAATATGGATGAAATTAGTTTAATTACAGTGGAATTCCTACTGGATTATATTATACTCGCAGTAATACTAAAAGAGTTCACCATGATTAATGTTATTAAAGTTTGTGCCAAACGAAATAACGATTTTTCTCCTTTCATAGGAAAAAAGTTTCCACTTACAGTGTAGTACAATGAAATATTTAACTTTTGCCATGCAGGTACATTAACATCTGTAATTAAATGAATCAGATGCAAGGACACACATAACATTTTCTAAAGATGATTTCTACCTGTTTGACTCCATCTCTGACCCTCTCTTTTCTTCTGCCTCAACTTCTTTCTTTGCATAGGACCTCTTAGTCTTTTTCCAAGATATACAGGGTTAAAAAAACTTTGTTCCCTCTTCAGTTTGTTTTTTGTTCCTGCTCTCTTGTTATAGACACAGAAGTTTCTCTCTCTTTTTTTAATCACTCCCAATCCTGACTTATTTCAAAGGTCCAATAGTCTTCTTTCCATCATTTACCACTTACAATGTCCCTTTCACGCTCATCTTGCCTTTCCCTGATTACAGCACTAAATATTCTAGTCAAGCCTATTTTTGAGAAAAATTCCTATTTCCTACTCCATCACTTCATTTCCTTTAATCTCTATTTTATTACATATGATGTTTACAATCACCATTAGATGTCCTCTTGCTTACTATATTCTCATCCCTCATCAATACAAATTCATCCAGTGCAGTCCCCTGAGTGTCCTCATAGGTAAGAAGTGATCATTTTTAGCAAAATTTTAGGAAAAGTACTGCACTTTCATCTTCCCAGACCTATCAGCTACATAGAACACTATCACCAATTCTATTTTTCTTGAATTGTTTTTTTTTTTTTTCAGATCTCTCCTCGTTCTTCTCTTTTGTCTCTTCTTGGATTTTTTTCTTTTGTGTTTTTTTTTTTATTATTTTTACTGTTTGGTTTGTTTTTACTATATCTGCTGTATTCTTGTTTTTCCTTAACTTTATCCAGGTAGCCCCAAGATAATTGTCTCTCATTCCTTTCTCTTGCCCTTTTCTATGTCACTGAGGAAACAAATTCTAGCAGCATCACCATTCTGTTGTTTCACAGATCTGTACTTGTACTCCAAACTTCTCTTTTTTAGCTAAACTAAAATCTCACTCTGAGTTTGTCCAGACTTCTTCCTTTGCTCCACTTTTTCTCCTCTAGCTTTTTGCATGGAGACTACACCCAAATAATACATCTAAAATACAACCTTTACAGCCCATATATGAAGGTAAGGCTTGTGTCTCAAATGTAACATCCTTTATTCTGAAACTAATAAATGCGGTTTTAGCACACCTTGCTACATTCAGAATAATGCTGCTCTTGGATCATCACTTCATTTCTATTACTTCACTTTCTGCATCCTTTCATTTGCTGTTCCATGAAACAGCTCAAGAAACAGATTTCTTTTCTTGCATACAAAGCTGACCATTGCTAATTCACCTTACCACTTCCAAGTGTTAAGAGACCAGACTTGCCTTCAATACCTGTCTCACATTTTATTTCAGGTTTAATTTTTACACTGATACTACTATAAATACTCCCTCACAGCTTAATTATCCTCCTTCAAATCCAACCTTAAAACTTTCATATGTGAAGACGTGTGACACCAGAATGACCAAAGGTGACATGAGAGCACTATCCACTGACAGTTGTGTATTGTTATTTCCATACACACTTTTTTATATATATATATGTTAACTGCTAGCCCAAAGTTTGTGCTTAAGCCTTCTTAAGCTCTTTCCATTAGAAAGCCTCTTCTTGTATTGTATTTGTTCACCTTCTATTAAAAAAAAAAGAACTGGATCATAACCAAGCTCATAGCTAATATAGCAATACAAGTATAAATAGTATTTCTGAGGGCTTTGTTTTATATATATTTCATATGTCTGTAGTGCAATGAAAAGATAGATGGCTCAGTTACTTTGAACAAGTTCACCTCACCTAACTTCAGCTACATCTGTGGTAGATTTCTTTTATAGTCAATAGGGAAAATAGGCACTTCTAGAATGTGATTCACTTCCTCTTAATATGGATGTCAAAACTTGGTATATAGCAAGAACGAAATCCTACACTGCTAATGTTCAATTGGAATCTTGCCACCAGCTTCAGTAGGGCCAGAATTTATCCCCAAATATGCTAAGAGCTTTTTCAGAGATATGTTCAAATCAACTTTCCAAACTCAACAAAGCACACCAAAATTGTAAGCCAAACCCAGCAGAAGATCCAAAATCAATATGACTTTTCCAATATGCTGACTTCTAAAGTAGAAAACTTATAAATTTCCACTTAGAACATGACATGAAGTAACAGTGACATGCTGAATAAATAACTAGCTATGATACAATTACATATTTTAATCAGAGACAGGATTTTGGATCACTTCTGTGGAAAAACTAGATACCAGTGAGCAACCAAGCCACTACCTCAAAATAAAAATTAGTCATCGTTACCAATCTAATCCTAATAAAATTCATTAATAAGAATATATATTAGAACAAGGACGACTAAAACAAACCAACATTTTTAAAATCCAGTTATCCTCATCCATATTTTAAGAATTCTTGATCCTATTGAGAGTTTAGACTTGGCATGTGCTCTAGAGAAATGGTCATTAAACAATTAAAATGATGAAAAACAATAAACAATGCTAAGATATTTTAAAATGCTAATTTTTTTTTAAACTCACTTCCCCAACTTTTAATACTTAGTCTAAGACACCTATTTTCAATAATTAGTATCAGTGAAGAAAAATTTCTTAGTAGAAAAGCTAGAGGCTGGAAAGTCATCAGGGTGCAACTGATGTTTTTATCTCATGCCAGTTTCTTCCTCAAAAAATAACTAAGGAGAAATACCAGAACAATTTGTGGAACGGTATTATTAAAACAATAATAATAATAATGATAGAATCATAGAATCATAGATTCATAGAATCATTTCGGTTGGAAAAGACCTTCAAGATCATCGAGTCCAACCATTAACCATGCCCCCTAAACCATGCCCTGGAGTACCCTGTCCACTCACTTTTTGAATACCTCCAGGGATGGTGAATCAACCACTTCCCTGGGCAGCCCATTCCAATGTTTGACAACCCTCTCAGTAAAAAAATTTTTCCTAATATCTAACCTAAACCTCCCTTGCCTCAACTTGAGGCCATTTCCTCTTGTCCTATCTCCAGCCACCTGACAGAAGAGACCAACACCCACCTCACTACAACCCCCTTTCAGGTAGTTGTAGAGAGCGATAAGGTCTCCCCTCAGCCTCCTCTTTTCTAGACTGAACAGCCCCAGCTCCCTCAGCCGCTCCTCATCAGACTTGTGCTCCAGGCCCCTCACCAGCTTGGTTGCCCTCCTCTGGACACGCTCCAGCACCTCAATGTCTTTCCTGTAGTGAGGGGCCCAAAACTGAACACAGCACTCGAGGTGCGGCCTCACCAGTGCCCAGTACAGGGGAACAACCACCTCCCTGTTCCTGCTGGCCACACTGTTCCTGATACAGGCCAGGATGCCGTTGGCCTTCTTGGCCACCTGGGCACACTGCTGGCTCATATTCAGCCGGCTGTCAACCAGCACCCCCAGGTCTTTCTCTGCTGGGCAGCTTTCCAGCCACTCTTCCCCAAGCCTGTAGCGCTGCATGGGGTTGCCGTGACCGAAGTGCAGGACCCGGCACTTGGCCTTGTTGAACTTCATACGATTGGCCTCAGCCCATCGATCCAGCCTGTCCAGATCTCTCTGTAGATCCTCCCTACCCTCAAGCAGATCGACCCTGCCTCCCAACTTGGTGTCGTCTGCAAACTTGCTGAGGGTGCACTCAATCCCCTCATCCAAATCATCGATAAAGATATTAAACAGAACAGGGCCCAACACCGAGCCCTGAGGAACACCACTTGTGACCCGCCGCCAACTGGATTTCACCCCATTCACCACAACCCTCTGGGCTCGGCCATCCAGCCAGTTTTTCACCCAGTGAATAGTGCACTTATCCAGGCCACGAGACGCCAGCTTCTCAAGGAGTATGCCATGAGAGACAGTGTCAAAGGCCTTGCTGAAGTCAAGGTAGTTAACATCCACAGCCTTTCCCTCATCCACTAGGCGGGTCACCTGGTCATAGAAGGAGATCAGGTTGGTCAAGCAGGACCTGCCTTTCGTAAACCCATGCTGACTGGGCCTGATCCCCCTCTTATCCTGGACTTGCCATGTGAGTGCTTTCAAAACAAACCATTCCATAATCTTTCCCGGTACCAAGGTCAGGCTGACAGGCCTGTAGTTCCCCGGATCCTCCCTCCGACCCTTCTTATAAATGGGAGTCACATTGGCAAGCCTCCAGTTCTCTGGGACCTCCCCTGTTGACCAGGAACACTGACAGATGATAGAGAGTGGCTTGGCAAGGACCTCTGCCAGTTCCCTCAGTACTCTTGGATGGATCCCATCAGGTCCCATAGATTTGTGAGTGTCCAGATGGCGTAGCAGGTCCCTAACTAATTCCTCCTGGATTAAGGGGGGTATGTTATGCTCTTCATCCTTACCTTCCAGCTCATGGGGTGGAGTACCCTGAGGATGACTGGACTCGCTATTAAAGACTGAGGCAAAGAAGGCATTAAGTACCTCGGCCTTTTCCTCATCACTGGTTGCTACGTTCCCTTCTGTATCCGTTAAAGGATAGATATTCTCCTTGGGATTCTTTTTACTGTTAACATATTTGTAAAAACATTTTTTGTTGTCCCTTACGATAGTGGCCAGGTTTAGTTCTAGCTGAGCTTTCGCCTTTCTAATTTTCTCTCTGTATGATCTAACAAGATCCCTGTACTCCTCCCAAGTTGCCCGCCCTTTCCTCCAGAGATGATAAACTCTCCTTTTTTTCTTAAGTCCTAGCAAAAGCTCCCCATTCAGCCAGGCCGGTCGTTTTCCTCGGCGGTTCGACTTGCGGCACATGGGAATAGCCTGGTCCTGAGCCATTAAGATTTCCTTTTTAAAGAATGTCCATCCCTCCTGGACCCCTTTGCCCTTCAGGACCGTCTCCCAAGGGACTCTCTCACCCAGTGCCTTGAAGAGGCCAAAGTTAGCCCTCCGGAAGTCCATAGTGGTGGTTTTGCTGACCACCTTCTTTGCCTCACCAAGAATTGAAAATTCTATCATTTCATGGTCACTAAGCCCAAGACGGCCTCCAACCATCACACCTCCCACCAGTCCTTCCCTGTTTGTAAACAACAGATCTAGCAAGGCTCCTCCCCTGGTTGGCTCACCCACCAGCTGTGTCAAGAAGTTATCTTCCACACACTCCAGGAACCTCCTAGATTGTTTACTCACTGCTGTGTTGTATTTCCAGCAGATGTCTGGAAAGTTAAAGTCCCCCATAAGGACAAGGGTACACGATTCTGAGACTACTGCCAGCCGCTTGTAGAACGATTCATCCATCTCTTCAACCTGGTCAGGCGGTCTGTAACAGACTCCCAGCAAAATATCTGTCTTATTGGCTTTCCCTCTCATCCTTACCCATAAGCACTCCACCTTGTCATCAGAATCGTGTAGCTCTGAACAGTCAAAACATTCCCTAACATAAAGAGCCACCCCACCACCTCTTCTACCTTGCCTGTCCCTTCTGAAGAGCTTGTAGCCATCCATTGCAGCACTCCAGTCATGGGAGTCATCCCACCATGTTTCCGTGATGGTGACTAAGTCATATCTATCCTGCTGCACAATGGCTTCCAGCTCCTCCTGTTTATTGCCCATGCTGCGTGCGTTGGCATAGATGCATTTGAGCTGGGTCATCGAATCTGCCCCTAACATCGGCACGTTGCCCCCAGGGTCATCTCTGGTGCACCTAGTTTGATCCCTTACCCCCTTCGAACCTGGTTTAAAGCCCTTTCTATGAGCCCTGCCATCTCATGAGCAAGGATTCTCTTACCCCTTTGAGACAGCTGGACACCATCTGTCGCTAGCAAGCCCGGTGCTGTGTAAGCCTCCCCATGATCAAAAAAACCAAAATTCCACCTACGGCACCAGCCTCTGAGCCACATATTGACCAGGTGTGTTTTCCTGTTCCTTTCAGTGTATTTCCCTGCCACTGAAGGGATTGAGGAAAACACTACCTGTGCTCCCGATCTTTCTTATCATCTTGCCACAATATCTCTGGACTTCTTCCTGTGAAACCCCACTTCAAATATAAAAAACACTTCCAAATAAACTGTTATCATCCCTAAATGAGGAGTAAAACCTGAAATGTGATATCTGAGGTTAAAATACTATTTTTTCATAATCGACCAATTTATACTTGCTATACCTCCCACATAAACCTTACGCTTCTCAGGAGAAGAATCGTATCATTGTTTATGAAAATAGGTGACAAATTGTACCAGTTTTGGCTGGGGTAGAGTTAATTTTCTTCACAGTAGCTTGTATGGGGCCATGTTTTGGATTTGTGACCACAACAGTATTGATAACACAGGGATGTTTTAGTTATTGCTGAGCAGTGCTTACACAGAGTCATGGCTTTTTCTGCTTCTCACCCCACCCCACCAGCGAGGAGGCTGGGGGGGCACAAGGAGTCGGGAGGGGACACAGCCGGGACAGCTGACCCCGACTGACCCAAGGGATATCCCACACCATATGACGTCATGCTCAGCATGTAAAGCTGGGGGAAGGAGAAGGAAGGGGGTGACATTCGGAGTGATGGCGTTTGTCTTCCCAAGGTTACACGTGATGGAGCCCTGCTTTCCTGGAGATGGCTGAACACCTGCCTGCCCATGGGAAGTGGTGAATGAATTCCTGGGTTTGTTTTGCTTGCATGTGTGGCTTTTCTTTACCTATTAAACTGTTTTTATCTCAACCCATGGGTTGTCTCACCTTTACCCTTCCAATTCTCTCCCCTATCCCATCGGCGGGGAGTGAGTGAGTGGCTGTGTGCGGCTGAGCTGCCTACCAGGGTTAAACCACAACACATATTAAGATATAGATGTGGCATGATTTACCCATGTTGCAAGAATAATATTCAATAATATTAATCTCTCTTCTTCTGCTTTACACAGTTTAGACCAATAGGGTAAAACAAACAGGAAACCCATGTAGAAGTAAAGAATCTGTCATTAAATGCTTGTGTAATAGGTATGGTATATTTGTCTAAGAAATCAGGAAAATCTATCAAAACTTGCACAAGAAAGATATTTATATGAAGGATGGAGACCAGTAATCAATTTAAATGATCTTTCTTCAACGTACCACCCTATTTCACAAACATTAAAAGGAGTAAGGGAATCTGCCTACAGTGTTGGAAACTTGCTGAACAAAAGAGATGCTCATTAAAAAAACCCCCAAACATAAAATATGTTAAATCCCATTGACAAAGGGGTATGGGGAAATATTCAACAACTGGCAAAAGTATAAAAACAAGTTCAAATGAGAACCATAAGTCCCACAATGATCTAGTGGAAAAAAAGGACGGGACCACAAGTCAGCTAAATACTGATTCAACTAGCAGGCTATCAGTTGGCACTGAGTGATATATGAAATCCCAAAGATTGCCAAAATCCAAACCAGCATAATATTTAAACTATAAGGGGGCCCTGTTGACCCATTCCAGAGTTTTCCTTATTTTTTAAATTATAGATTGGCCTCTTAGACGTGCTTTGGCCAAGCTCTCAAGAGAAGGGATTTAAGCCTTTTCTATTTGGAATCACTATTTGCTTAAAGTTCATACTTCTCTCTCCAAGGCCTAAGCAGGGCCTGTATCGTCAATGCACAATAGCAGCACAGAGCAGACAAGTCGTGTACACTGTTACCCTCCAGATATTTCAAGCCATACTGCCTGTGCAACAAAACTGTGAATCTGAACTGACTTGCAAGTTTAACCAGGTCTGCAGCTGCTTTACGTTGTTGAAGTGGCACAAAGAAGCAAAACTGGACCAGGGATTCTGGCCCTGAGAGTGAAAATTCGAAGGACATTGATTAAAACTTATACACATTGGTTAAACTCGGAGGAAGCTATTATAATATTTGTGTTAAACATCAGCTGAAAACAAACACTTTTTTTTTCCCTAATGGATGAGTAGAACAATTCTCAAAGACTAGAAAATGCTGTTTAAGAGACTGAGGTTTTATTATCATGCCTATGTTTTTAATGTCTTTCAATTATGTCGAGGACCAGAAGGATCAAAATTCTGAGATGTGGCAATTTGTGTGGTATTTGTGGTCTCGCCATACCTCAAAATTCTGGAAATAGCAGAAAACAGTTTGTACTTTCAAGATTTATAGTTCAATTTCTAGACATCTCAGGCTAGCTAGCTATGTTATAGACAAGCCCAAATTAATTTTCAGTTCTGGACATCTGCAAACCACAGATCAAAACCAGTATCCATGGTCTTCAGTTCTGTGCTTTTGTAGTTTGGATGAATTATCTGAATCGAACATCCAAGGCGTCAACAACAGGGAAAAAACAATTAGAAACATATGCCATTTTAAAGCTCTTCTTCCAGCTGCGTAGGGAAATAGAGGGATGGATCCTTCCACAAATCCCTTAGGATTTCTGATCCACCCCAAAAAGCAGCAAGTAGAATGAACAATATGGAAATAGCAGTGGAAGCTGTTCTCACTATCCTCTTATGCACTTGCATTTTAGGATAGTGTTGTCTTTAAGTGGTGACAAGTACTATCTGTCCCTTCTGTTTCCCTACAGGATGGTATAGTTCTGTCCCACTTTTTTTTTTTTTGAAAAATAAGACTAAATGCTTTGATCTAGAACCTCAAAATGTATCTGCTTAAGTCTCAGAATTAGAAAGAAAGGGGTTAACAAACATTAAGAAATGTTGCTTTATTGGAAATTGGGGGGGGGGGTTTAAATGTTTTGGGGTTGATTTTTTTTCAGAAAGTAAAATACAAAATTTTGATCAGAGGTATAAGAAATCTTAGTGTAGACATTAATATATATATATTTGGATTATACAGGTTTTTAAATTAAGTTGAACTCTGGAGATCTGATCCAGCTATGATTTCAGCTGTGGTCTGTAGGTCACTATCTCCCTCACTGACAGTTTCTAATTTAGGTACCTCAAGTAAGTGCTTAAATTTAAGTCACATTAATCCATATGATACAGCCTCACAAACAGGCTGAGCTGCTATGGGACAATGAGAAGCTTTAGGTTCAGCAAGCCTTGAACTGTCTCAGTGCCAAGGATGCCTGGGGCTACAAAGCTGGGACACTACAAAGTCTTTAACCCAGGGCAATCCCCACAGAAATTCCTGGACATCTGCAGGCAAAAGTAAACTGGAAAGAGACCAGTCAGGTTTCTGAGAAGCCAGTTGGAAGCTTGTTGACATCACTGCATGTCCATTAAACATGAAAATCTACTTTACTAGAGAATGCCTGACCTATTCTGTGCAATGCTGCCACACTAGGCTTACGATTACTGAAGTGCTTTGGACTACTACAGAATCACTGAATTTTGTAAGAAAGAGCTGCTTGTAAGGAAGAATAATGAAAAAACCATTTGGCTTCATTGTATTCCTCGAACTTGAATGTTGTTTTCAGTGTAACAAGGCTTATCCAGTGCAAGAACAGGAATTTATATGCAGTTGCGTGTACTGCTGAATGTTCCCTAGAAATAACAAGACAGTTGGGAAATGGGGAAAATGTTTGTAAGAAGACAGATACTTTCTTTTAAATTGTCACATCATAAAGTCTCTCAAACTGTTACAGAAGATATAGAAGCAGCATGCATAAACCTTAGATAATTTTCACAGACCCTCTGAAGAGGAATGACAAGGCATTCAAAATGCTATGTTTCTTGTACAGGACTTTGGTGATATTCTCTTCAAAGTAATTTGTAAGGTTTTGTTGTGCCTCTGTATTTTTGTTTTTCCTTTCCCTTTATTTCTAAAGATATTTACAGCATAGTGGGGTCGGATGCCAATGTGAAATCATGCCTATAACCCAACTTTACGAAGAGAGGAATTTGTTAAAATAAAACTGGAGAGTAGATTTAAAGCTGATACAACTCCTCTGACTACTTTTACATCTTGTATCATTTTATGTCCACAAAGATACACCTACACTTAATTTGCTGAGTGGACAGAGTATTCTGTTTTTCATGTGGCTGGCATATATTTCTTTAATCTTTATCTAGATGACAAGCTCAGAGTAAGCCAGTCGCAAGAGAATTAAACAAATGTTAATATGAGGAACTGCCTTGGAGTTGCTGCAGAAGAGTGGGATATAGAATAACTGGACTGAATGCCAGGTTCTACCACTGGCTGTTTGTGTTATCCCTAGCCAGCTTGCTTGCACTTTCTGTCCCTCAACTGCCTATCTGTAAAAAAAGGGGTAATACTGCCTTTTTAGCACCTTCTCTGTTCTCTTTTGGGCAGAGAGCTACCCTTTTCATGTGTGCTTGCATACCGTGTCTCACAACAGTAGCTGATTAGTAGCTTATACTTGGAAAAAAATATATATATTTGCTAACAGGACAATGAATTTGCAACCGAACCAAAACTTTTTGTGGTAAAATAATTATTTCTTTTATCATTAACATACCTCATGGCCAGAACCCAGTTTCTGGAGAGACAGACAGACAGAAACTGTGTAGGGCACTCATCTGGAATGCAGAGTTCTCATCCACTCGATTCAAAATATGGATCTGGACTTAGATCTTATAGCAAGAAAGTGGTTTTTTTAGAGTCAAGGTCTTTTATCCCATCTTCTGCAACTGTTTGATATCATGTAATTAAATATTCCGTGGATAAGAAGCATCCAATTCACCGTGACTAATTTCAGGAATGTAACTGAAGTTCCCTAATTAATAGCTTAGGTATTCTATATACACAATAGAAAGACATAAGCCCTTTGGACCATTTTCAGCCCTTTTTGTTTTTTATTTGGAACAAGGAATTAATCCTGAACCTTTTGCATCATTAAGGCACGGTCTAACCATATTTCTTTTGTGAGAAATTCACCAGTTCTTATGACCATTTAGAAAAGTTTCATTTGCAATCCATCAAAAAACCAAATACAATGTTGAAATTTCAGATATTTACAAAGAATATAAAAAACCTTCACATTTCAAAGAAGAAATAAGTAAATCTTTAGGAAAGTGAAGTCAACTCTGTATGTCTATGATCTGATCTTTCTGGATAGCTAGAAAGAATATATAAAGTTAAATAACTCTCTCTGCCCAGAATATGATCTTTCTAAAAATAATGCTTCAGCTGCATCCAGAAACACTAAAATAAGATTTATATGGTATCATAAGGGACAATCTCGTGCCATAGGAGTCACATACCATTTTCCAAGTAGAATAGCATACTGTAAAAATGGTGCAGCATAGTCATTGTTATGAAGTACAAATGCACCAGGTCCTTAACCAAAGGCTGAAATTAAATTTAGCCTCAATAATTTGTTATACGAACAAGAGATTTGCAAATGTAAGTAAACATTGCAACTGCTTCATTATTTATTCTGCTTTTAAAAAGCCTGAGCCAATGAAATGGTGTAGTAATTTTTAGTTCTCATTTGGAGAACTAAGAATTAGGGGGGGAGGTGATTATTCACTTGAGAATTAGAAGAATTATTTTCTACAAGTCAAACACAGTAGACAGTTATTGTACAGAATTTCATTAACACTGTAGTTCTTGTAGAAGCATATATAGGCATGAAGGGTGACAGATACTTAAACCATTTTGATACTCTAAAATGTAGGGCAGTGATGCATTTATGTATATATGTGTATATTTTGCATACATATATTATGAAGGAAAATGGCAAGGCTGCCATTCAGAGAGACCTAGCCAGGTTGGAGGAGTGGGCCAACAAGAGCCTTATGAAATTCAGCGAGGACAAATGCAAAGTCCTGCAGCTGGGAAGGAAGAAACTTTGGCAGCAATACAGGCTGGGGCTGCCTGGCAGGGATGCGTCTTGTCAGGGAGCAGCGTGGCCCAGCAGCAACCCCAGGCCAGGGAGCTGGAGCTGAGGGTGACCCAGGGCTGGCTGTGCCTTCACCCATGGGGCACAGTCCCGTAGGGCTGGCAACAAGGTCCACTGACAGCCCCTGACCCAGCAAGTGATGAACCAGGGCCAGGGCACAGTCAGGGGCTCCAGCCAGGAGCAAAAGGAGACGGGAGCAGAGACAGGGCTGGTAACCAGCACTGCCAGCATCTGACTGCAGGGACTGACAGCCCCAAACTGGGTTGAAATGGGGTCCTGGGCAGGGAGAGGGGGTGGGGGTCCCAGAGGAGACTGGGCAGGGAAATTGAAATCTTGATGTACTCAGGGCTCTGAAACAGCTGTGTTAACAGGACCTGGGGATGCTGGTGGACACAGGGTGGACATAGGCCAGCTGTGTGCCCTGGCAGCAAAGAAGACCGACAGCATCCTGCGCTGTATGAGTAGAAGCACAGCCTGTAGGAAAGGGTTATCCTGCTCTGCTCAGTACTTGTTAGACCACATCTAGACACTGCATATAGTTTTGGGCTCTTAATACAAGGAAGATATCGTAAAACCAGAGGGAATTCAGTGGAGGCCACCAAGATGGCCAGGGTTGGAGCGCTTGCACTGTTAGCGAGGCTGAGGGTACTGGGCTTGTGCATCATGCATCCTCAAAAAGTGACAGCTTCAGCGGGGCATAACAACAGCCCCCCAGTACCTGCTAGGAGGTTATCAAGAAGACCTGAGGTGCATGGTGGAAGGCTAAGAAGCAATGAACACAAGTTGCAACAAAAGAGATTCAGTCTGGATATAAGTAAAACCTTTTCACCACAAGGACAGCCAAGCAGTCAAACAGATTGTCTGTGAAGATTGTGCAGCCTCTATTTTGGAGGTTTTAAAGACCTGAGTAGATAAAGCCCAGTGCCACCTGGCCTGATCTCATAGCTTACTCTGCTTTGAGCAGCAGCTTGTGCTGGAGACCTCCTGAAATCCCTTCCAAACTGAATCATCATACAATCCTCTCAAAATACAGAGCAACAGGTATGGATTATACAGGCACCTAGAGCTGTTCATGTCCCTCGAACAAATTCGAGCTGAGCTACTTCTTGTAACAGGCCAAAATTTTTACTGGGCAGTGGAGGCAATTCCACATGTTCAGAATTCTGTGTTTGCAAGATTGAATTTTTGTCAGAGATCTCACTCTTTAGATGGACAATGTAAAAAGACAGTTCATCATATTATTGCTGTTTATCCTTTCTATATGCTCTCCTAAACCACTCATTACCGGCATGCTGGCTCACTAAGTTTAAATTAGAAAATGAAAGTCACAGCAGACATCCTCTTCAACTTCTGCATTAATTTTTGCTTCAATATACACCAGGCTAAGAAATGAAATCAAGTCCATTCACTTATCCCTTTACCCTCAGGCTAGAGGTAGCCACTGTTAGACACATGAAGAACAGTAGTCATTTCTCAGACACAAGAATTTGACATTGAACTTGGTTCTGATTCAATTGTCCATAGTAATGCAAATCGATGTTAGTTCCACAACTGTGCGCTTCAGAGAAGTATAAAATTTTAGAAATGCTATGAAACAAATGCACATTGAAAGCCCTTTTAGAATTGCATTAGTGTGCATATTAACTATAATTACAATAATTAGAAAATAGAAATTAGAGGAAGAAGACTCAAAGAGCACATGAAAGCTTGCTTGTCAACCTATCATTACAATATTCAGTCAAAAGGTGGACTGGAAGATCTGGCATGGCCAAAATATGGATTTTGTTTATGGATAATGTTTATGTTTCATTAATGACTGTTTACATTCTCTGACTTGAGCCAAATTCCACAGAAAGGATAGTGTTTAGTCTGACTACTTATCTAATCTCCTTCTAACATCAATGAATAGAGATGGACACCCTCAGAGAACGATTTGTTTCACCTATCTGTACACGTATCTTAGGAAGGGCTAGTCAATCTTCTGAAGGCTCCTATCCTTGTCTCCACTGTCTTAAGGAGAAAGTCCAGGAGACTGTCTTAAAACAGATGCTCAGCTCTTACATGAATTCTCCTATTCTTCACTTCCAAATATCGATTCTACAATGTGTTGAAAGTAACCTACTTTTCAAATGTTTCTTGGACGCTTAAAGCATTTCAGTCTTTTCTCTTGTATTGCTCCCCTTCCAATTTTGGTGTCATAATTATGGTTAAATTACACTTTCATCTTCATTTAAAAAATATATATCACCAGCTAGATTCTTCCTTATTCTGCAACTCGTTGGTCTTGCTTATAACAATTACTTTTGGTCATTGTTTCTGAATTGTTATTATGTTTTTCCCTATCTGGTATTTAAGCTATTTGCTTATTACATGGCACATTTGCAAATGCCTGTATACAATTCTGCGTATATTTTCAATGTTTGTATACCATGAAGTGGGCTATTTGATTCCTATAGTATCACTTTTTCTGAAGCTTGAGTTGATAGTTCAGAGGTGAGCCTGACCTGCACTGCGGTGTTAAAGAAAAGAAGTGCATTTCTACAGTGATGCTTCAGACTTGAGAAGTCTCCAGAGCTGTTGTGCTCATCTTCCAGGAGAAACAGTGAATATATTTAGGACGGTAACAACATGCACATTTTAAGACAAAGGCTGACTTAAACAAATGCGCAAAAGTAATGAAACAGAAGAGAATATTCTGCTTGCAAGCCTGTTAACAGGGTGGTTTAGTACATGTCAGTTGCTGTAAGGGCAGTTAGGACATATTTATGTTTACACCATCTGCTGTCCTATGCCTATAACCCTCCAAAGCAAATCTGCTGTTTGATATGAGATTCAATATGATTATAACCTATAACTAATAACTGGTGACTGACATCTGATATTTCACATTGATGCTGTGATGTATGCTGCCTGGTGGTGAGGGAAAATAATAGCTCCTGAGTTTTTTTTTTAATGCAGATTAATTGCAAGGATAGCTAATTAGCAAACATGCTTCACAATGTCATCCTCTAGAAAGTTCAGGCTTACTTTAAAGCCTTAGGCTATGATATGTGGGATCAATAATTATTAATCACTTAATATGCTGTCAAGTCCATACCCTGTAGATATTTTAAGGTGTTTGCCATTCACAACATTTAAATTCTTCCTGGTGTTCTTAGAAAAGACTCCAAACTGTCCAGCACAGTACACACTGCTCACTCAGCTGTAAAATGATCAGCTTGCCTTGGAATTCATCTCTGCTGCTCCTTGCCATCCGACCCAACACCCTTTCCAGCTGGAACAGCTTACTATCACCATGGAAAACCAAGTGCCCATTCCCTCAACACCAGATGTCAGTCATCCTCTAAAATCCATCTAGCCTAGAAGGGAGGTACATTTAATTCCCCAGTGCCTCACAGGACAAACTGCAAAATGCCAAGTGGTAGAGCCCTGCCCAAATTCTCAGCCTAAAATCAGGCCCATTGTCCTCTTGCAGAAGGTAGAAGCAGAATAAGTTCTGCTCAGTCATATCTGCTGTCTGCCTCACACACCATTTTCATCTACACTGAAAGCTTCAGATGAATTCCATTAGGAAGAAAAAAGAACTGGGGTGGCAACATTTCTAGTTTCTAACATGTCTAATTTCTTTCAATTTGACAACAATATGGCTATAATTTTAGCTGAGACATGTCAGGAGATTACTGAATATATGCAAATTAAAAAAAGAAGACAACAAAAATGACGTGGCAAATTGCATGCTTTACTTTAAAAAGTATAGCAGACTTTTATGGAGACGATGCAGTCCTTCAACATATTACTTAAAAACCCCTGAAAGGCAAGGATTGCCAGTTTGATTTTCCAATATTTGTGATATTTATTCCATCAAAATGAAACTAATATTGACTCACTTGTATTTCTATTGCATTTTGCTATATTCCACATAATTTAAATTTCAGCACATGAACTGAATTAACCTCATTAATGAAAATTTTGCCTATGGCACCCCTTTTATAAATTCTTTTCCCATTGAGAACCTTGCTGGGAAGATGGCTTGATTGTGATTACATTGCCATTCAACTTGTTACTGCAAATCTCCATTTTGTTTTAGATGTTTTCTTACATGATGGCTAAATTGCCCTCATGTATGGTATGAAGCATTTGATTCATAAGTTCTTGAGGACACTGAAGTCAGTATGGCCAGTTTGCTATGTTCGAAGCAATAAATACTAGCCACTAATGTTTTCTCAAAGGCTCTTCATTATGTTCATTGTAGGGGACAGTCACTATGGAAAATATTACCACAAGTTAGACATTAAATATTTTATGAAGCTGACACAAGACCTGCTCTACTTCCCATTTTGATTCATGTGATTTCAATATCTTTAGCTGGATTAGGCCACTTACCTTTTCAATATTAGAAGCATATTTTAGGGCCCTAATATCACTGGTTATTTATTTCTATAGACAATTTGATAAGCGATCCTGATTTCTCTTGCTTATCATTATACAGAAAATATATTATGCAGTTACAGATAAATAATGTCTCAGTAGAGAAACTCACTTTCAGAAGAAACCAACTGTTCTAATATTCTTTGCATTCCTGTTAACATATTGGTGGAAGAAACAGAGAGAACAATTGCAACCAAACATGTCATTTGGGATGACAAATTTCTCATTCTGTAATTGTTTATATAATGGTTTGGTTTCCTTTCTGATGCTTTACTACAAAATACTGAGGGTTCAGCCAACAGATATATCTATTCTCAACTGCAGGGAATTAATTACTAGTCATTAGTTACCTTGCTACTATTAGGGTGGCAGCAAATATGCATGTAAATTTGTTACCTAGGAAAACGGAGGCAGAAAGGACAGTTTTCTGAAGTTACACACTAAAATCCACAATATGACATGGCAAAAGACAACTTGTGGCATTAGAAACCAACTGCGTAAAATTTTGCTGGTTCAAATTCAGCTCAGGTTGTTGTTATCTGACAGCTATTATCATCCAACAGCTGTTTGATAGCTGATGTGAAGCAAACAGGCAGACTGTCCAAGTTTCACCACTGACTTCAATGGCAGTGGAATAATCTCCAAGTGCTACTACAATTTAAATCAGCAAAACCAAATCGTCATTATTTACCCTTTTAGAAGTTCCTGCACAAAAGCCAGTAGACTAATTATCATTTCGCCTAAACTGCCTTTCACTCCTTCAATATCATCATAGTAAAACTGTAGTGTGAATACTGAAGACCTTCCAGGTTGTGCTCTGCTAGCGAACTTTCCATCCCTGTGAAGTGTTGCAGGACTGGCTTCTTTAATATCATAGAGAAAACCATATCATGGCAGACACTTTATAACTTGCAATGAATTTCAATCATGTTCCCATAATGGTGGTTTAAAACTGATTTCCATGAGGACAGGATTGACCCCATATGTAAAAACAGTCAGAGAGCAACAGAACACTATCAGGATGGAAAGATATTGGGTGTTAATTAAAAGGATAAAAATAGAAAACTTTTAGCACAATTCCTATAAAATGAAGTAAATTCCTATAAAATGGAGCAACTTGCCTGGATTCTTTGGCAGGACACAATTTGTTTAGCTCATCTTGTAATCTCTGCTGGTACTGTTAAAATGAAATTGCATCTCACAGGTCCAAACGCTTAAAATTCAAATAGCAAAGTTAGCATGCCATAGTACTGGAGCATGTTACAAAGCCATCATTTCCACACTACAAGGAAACTGGATACACAGATATCTAGTCCAGAATGTACTTAGCTGTTTTACAAATACTTCTATGCAATGTTCAAATCATATCCTGTAAGAGATGATCCATTTTAATCAAATTATTTTGAATACAATTTATTGGGTTCAACAATTTTTTCTCTTTGGATGATGTTATTGTATAGCATAGATCAGGTAGAATACATAAATAAATTGACTAGTTCATCAGTAGCTCCATGTTGGACCTACTTTTTAGAACTGAAGATTCAAATAACTACATCCACTTACACCAGCTGAAAATTTCTCTTAGTATCTAAGTTGAGTATCAACTATGTTTTATTAAAAAGTCTCTGTAACCGCCATACAATAGCCTTGAGTATATCTGAAAAAGGAATGCTGCTAGTCCTACTATTAGGTCATAGGACCAAGGGTTGGGAGAGGCAGATTTATTATTGCCAAAGGAAAAGCATTTGTCTGTGCCTTGGCTTCCGTAAGTGCATAGCAAAGATGTATTCAGGGTATAGTGCAGTGCACAGTTCATTCCCAGTAACTCCCATTGCTATCAGATATATCAACATAGCAAAGCTTATCTGTGGTCTTCATACTGCAGTCTCATCGCATCAGTGATACAGCTCAGTTGCTTCTCAGTCTTTGCCAATTCCAAAATCTCTACATATGACCTTGATGTGTCTTTTCCAAGTGCTTTAAGATCTCTGCATGAAAAGTTCAGTGCAAGATTCAGGTGGTATTACCATATCTCTTCTGCCAAGCTACCTATAGGTCTTAATTCAAAAGCTGCTTTATCAGCCTGCTCACTCTCCTCTTTGTAATAAACTTCATCCTGATAACATTATTAAGCAAATATTATGAACCAGCTTTCATTAGACCTTGTTAACTAGATCCTGAAAGTAATAATAACCTGATCTGTAACTTTGCGCCCACTACAGCTGGAGAAACCTTGTACAGGAAAAATGCAGAGCTATGGAGCTCAGATGACAAGGGGATACACCATTCTCTCTAGCACTGAATCATTTTACTTGACTTTAAAAGTGCTTTCTGGGAAAAGGAGGCTTTGTGAAATGCTTATGTCATATACTGGATGTTATTCAGAAAATGGAGAAAAGCTGAGAAAAAGACTTTGTGCTTCTTTTTAGTTTCCTTGAATAAGGTGTGACAATGCATAGTCACCCTTGGTGAGGTAGGGGTAAATGGCAGCTGGCAGGTAGATTCTCTCATCAGATAAAACTATAGTCCAGTTTAACCCTGGCATGAGTGACGACAAGGCAGCTGAAAGAAGCAGAGTTGTAGCCCTATAGGACCAATGCTGAGTATTCTCCTTGTAACCAAAGCTGTCCTGCTGCTCCGGTTCTTTGTTCCAGCTGGATTGTTTAGTTTGGATACATTAGAGTATATATATTTCTATATATTTTATATATAGTTGTATATAGTTTGCATCTATTTTTTCCTTTCTTCATTGTCTCCCATAATGCACTGGCTTCCTGCGGGCTAGGCTTCTTTTTACCACCCTGTTTTTGCACTTGATCAAAGTAACCTTATTATCCTTGCATCATCTGAAAGTTTTCTTTTTAATTATTATTACCAGAAATTCCCCCTGCTGGACCAACACTAGACTGCTTGTCTTCCAGCAAACATATTTGAAGCTTTACTTGATTAATCTTCAACTTATTAGGAACACCTGTTGTAAAATGTTTAAAGTTATTTTTGGAATATCCCACCATCTTCAGAGAATTAGGCACATTATATATCCAAAAGCTGGTAGAACAACCACTTTCTCTGGTGTCTTGTTATAGATGCTGAGACAGAGAGAGAAAAAGAGAAAGAGAGAAGGTGAAAGTGTTCTTCTGGGATGACAGAAGGAGCATGAAATCTTCACTCCGGAAACACTGGATGGGCACCTCAGCTCATACTTCAGGCTACCTAGAGTCAATTGTCCTCTGAAAGTGCCTTTTCTCTTCACCAACTGTCAGTGAGCCAAGAGCCCATCAGTCTCCTACCTTAGCTGCTTCTGTTAGGACCTTAAAGTTGGATGGGATGAATTCAAACCTTAGAGACCAAAATAGCCAATAAGTCTTTGAAAGACTATTTCCAGAAAAAAGAAAAAACCTGCAAAATAAAGTAAGGTGAGATTTGACAGTGCACTTACTACTCTGTGCTATCTCTCTGCATGACTATATCCCACTAAAGTCGAGGTATATAATTTCACTTTCAAAGTGTAACAAATCTATTTGCATTTACTGTACGTGAAGAGCACCCAGATGAGAAGGTGGAGAGGAATAGCTAACACCAGCTTGTCCTGTGGTAACATCCCTCTGAATAGAAAGCATAAAATTGAGGATCTATTCTATAGAAATCAAGTTACAGAGATGTTCAGCAATACATAGGCTACTTGGCACTTAGCTCAGACTTGAAGGCCTAAGCCTTTTGTGAAGCTGAGCCTCGTCCTCAAGATTTAGATGTGAGCACAGTCAGCAATAATGACAGTGAATTCAGACTAAAGAACCAGGGAGGGTTGTGTTTGTTCTCTAAGCATATTTATTAACAAATTTACTAGCATGTGAATATTCCAGCTGCAACCTCAGGGTTGTAGACAGAGTGTACATATCCTATCAGGGGCCTGAGGGACTCATCCCCAGCCAGCCAAACTGGAAAGCTTGTGGACAGGTTCATGGATGGCTTCCTTCTGGCTTATGTATCTTGTCTGTCATCTTACGGCACAGCTCACTCTTGCATGGAGTCAGAAGACAGCTGGAGGCAGCTGGAAGCAACTTCCATAGTGAAAAATTACTATATTTGTATACATGTATCACCTATGGAAGATCAACCTGAAAAAAAGGCAATGGATGTATGAGAGAGTGATCAGGCCTTGAAAAAACACACTTCCAGTGCTCCTTTTATAATAATTTTATGTGTTTAATAGAACAAAGAGAAATTCCTGTAGGTTCTCCAGCTAAGCAGAGATGTGATGGTGATATAAGTCCTGATGGTTTACAACGAATTGACAATGCTGTTCTTTTCCTGGACGTTTAACTATTTAAGAGGGGTTTATAGCGAAATGAAGAAAGCAAATGTCTTCACTCTCTGCTGCATTTATTTAGCTTTAATACCAGTTCCACTGATAACACTGAGAGAAAAGGAATTCCTGAGTTAACAAGTCCAGTTTGCTTGGAATGGAAAAAGAAGCATTATCTGATTTGCTTTTTTACTTCTTCCCTCATCCAAAATTTCACAGTCTTCAACATTAATAGCACTTACATGACATCCCTCTAAGAGAGATAATAGAAAGGATGACAGAGTGAATGGGAATTTTAACCATTACTTTCTTGGCCTTTCCACCTGATGTCGAAGGTGATCACTCCTTTAATGCCAGAATATTAAAGTTGTTATTTAAAAGTAATAGGATCTGGTTGTCACATGCTTAGCACTGTGGAGTGTCTTTTGCACTGACAAAAACCCAGCCCATCTATTCCTAAATCAAGAAAATAATGTTTTGAATTCACTTTACCCAAAGGTGAAAGTGCAAGGCTCTGCAAAATCACATACCATACTGTCATGCAGCTGAAACACCTTTTCAGTTGGGAAAGTACTGTTGGTTTGCAAAGGTCACGTTTACAGTTCAGTTACAGAGAAAATTATAGACAATCATATCTGTACCAGATATTTTTTAGGGGGAGGGCTGCTCTTTTTGTGCTCTCAGCGTCTTTAATAAACACGTCCCAATTCTGAGTGAGAGGATGTGGTTTCCATCAGAAACCTTTAGAAGATAATCAACAAGAGTAGAAAAACACACCTACGCAGTCACAGGTGCTTTCAGATCCTCCAGCCAGCGGTGAATGAGTAGCCCAAATGTATTAATGTTCTCTCTTTTCTATTACCCTGTGAACTGAGTTTAACCACATATTTGAGCTGTTTGTTTTGGTTTTTTTTTTTAAGTGAGAGAATGCACAATGGTGAAGATATTTGTGGATGTAAAAGACCATAGTTTCAGTTGGACCAGATGATGTTTACTTCTCACCTTCCAGCTATCACATGACTTAAATTAATACTCTTACATAAAAATGCAATAGTCCATAGCTTGGTGACCGGATGACACTTTATGTAGGTCCATGCTGGTTTTGTTCCAAACTGAAGATACGTATATATGTGGGGGATCTCCTGAAGATCATCTAAATGTCTTCTAGATTTCTTATCTTTGGCTAAGATTTTCTAATATTAACAACCATGTCCTAAAGATTACAGTCTTTATTTCTAGGTGGTAAATTTGAGATTACTTAGAATGGTGATATTCAAAGGTGGGGTGTGCCTTCTGTTTTGTGGAAAAATCACCTTGGTATATTACCTCTCACTGATCACCCAATTCTGACTTTGTTTTTCCCAAACTATGCTCCTGAAAAAGGCCTCTGTCTGAAATCCTGCTCTCTTTAGAAAGTTGACTAGATGATTAGTACATCTGGGCTGTTTCACACTCTCCTAAGAGCTCAAGACTTCATAAAGTGTCTGTACCCACATAGTGAGTCAAAAGCACAACTGCTTGGCATCAGTCTAATGGAATGATGAAAAGCAGTCCAGGACCTGAACCAGGTGAGGGAAGGATTACGTAGTATTGTCAAAGTGGTACATCCCATATCTTCACACAATGCTGTTTTCTTAAGGATCACAGTAGTATAGGCAGGGTTTCTTTGGGGAGAAAAATGAGGGAGGAAAAAAAGGGGAGTCCAGATCATTAGTAAGCAGCAGACGGGGAATATCTTGGGTCAGCCAGATGGACACAGAGTGCTGGAGGAGGTGTAAGGGAACAGCACAAGAGGGCAGGGGCACATGCAGTGGGGGTGAATGGGAGTCTGTGGAGAAACCTCAGGGGACAAATCTAGGGGTCAGTGCCCGAAGTACAGGTCCAAGCTTCAAACCTCCCTTCTGTGCTTCGGGTTATTCCACTGTAAGTGGTTTCTGTAGGGGGGAAGAAGAATGGCAGAGAAAAGTGCATGCCATCTAGGTAAAACCCTATTGTGTTCAATCTAAGGCAGTTATGGCAGGGATGCTAATGGGTCCAAGATTTCTCCCTTGATACCTTGAAAAGAGTATTTCTAACTTGTGGATACCATGGAGGGTGGGATACGTGGACCAGAGGAAGTCCTTGAGCCACAAATTGTTGAAGGCTGAGAGAATGTTCAGAGAAAGGGAAAAACTGTTCTCTTGTTCTTGTACTACATCCTAAGCATCCACTTTTGAAGACTGTAGGCTGGGCTACAAGGACTCAGTGTGACCAAGTATATAGATGTGCTTATGTTACATTTAGTGATGCTCTAAACCAGCAGGAACAGTTCATCTTAACACTAGGCAATGTCACCTTGAGAAAAGCTGTAGTGTGCCAACAGACGGAGTTTCTATTATCAGGTTTTGTCTCTTTTTTTCTCACAATTGCATGTGTTGTATTTCTTCCTGATCTGTATAAAATCTATGTTTTTCAGGGTAAGTATTGTTCCACAGCAGTACAAATACTGGTAGTCTTTGCCATCTCAGCTGTGACTCTGATGCTCCATAACAAAAAAAAAGAATGCAAGAAAAAAAGTGAATTAGAGCTAGGTATCGTGATGGCTTTTCAAGGAGAAATGCTTTCATTTTTATAACATGCATCAAGTCATCACACCCTTTTTGCAGCCCGAGCCATCTCAGTGCAAGTGGCTTACTAGCCAATTCCCATTCATTTGTTTCTAAAGGAGGAATATGTTGTTTGTCTTAGTTCAGGGTAGATGAGAGTGAACTTTGATTTTCTTTAATAATTTTTTAGCAACTCCATGGCTAAAATAACTACAAACCTTTCATACACTAAAAAAAAACCATGTACAGGGCTGCAAAAATCTGTCAGTGCATTTGCAGGAGGAACAAACAGCATCTAATGTAAGTATAATGGAATTTGGAGTGACACCCAGGCTGTGAGCAGCCTTATGTTGTCATGCCTGGTGTGTAGAATATCAAAAACTCTTTTAAGAACTCAGGCTTGCTTTTCATCAGGATGTTTCTCTTTATGTTCTTCTGTGAGAAATGCATGAACCACCAACGCTAAAAAGGACATTTGTTCCTCAAGTAAGGCTCTGCCATTATTCTGGACTTGCATTGGTCTGCTAAATCTCACCTCCAAACACAACATGTCAGATGACAAGAGAGGCCTTTAGTATTTGTTACATTACCTCCCAGAAGCTCTTCCTGAGATGCGAAGAATCTTTGCAGTCAATATTGTTATAAGCAGAGTAGGTGACAGTTGTTATCCTGAAGTCCTTATGATATTGGAAGACAAAAGCAGAGGGGAAAAGTGATTTTCTGTGTAGATCAGTGCACTCTGTGAGTCCCGAAGCCTCTAACACAGCTCTCGCCTTAATAAGCTTATTTTGCAGGTAAATCAGCTACTAGTTACAACAAATGTTAACATCTTACTTAGGCAATAATAAATTTCCTGTCATGAAACTATAATAAACTGACATTACATATGAAAGGCCTCCTCTCTGCGTCACATACAGAGGAAGTTTATGGGTGAACTTGTTTTACAATATTGACAAATCCAGGAAAAAATATTGCCTGTTTAAGGGGTTTTTTTGCAAGATCAAAATACAGATTGGATAAAATTCAACTCAAATTTATATGAAACTAAGGGAATTTATAGATTTTAATATACAGCCAGGTAAAAACATGGCTCTGTTGGCTGTATTTCTTTTTGTATTGGTAAGTTCATTTGAACTCAGTGTTGAAGTAGATAAAAGGTGCCTGCTTCTGAGAGTAGTGAATGTCTCTCTGGATTTTTAGTGATTATGTTTTCTGAGAATGTCTTCTGTCTGGCTCCTAACCTAATGGTTTTTTTGAGATAATGGACCTCAAAAGTGGCCAGATTTGGGGGCAGAGGGTAACTTCATTCTTCCAGAATTTTGAATTTTCTGAGGCTATCTTGATTTTCATTTAAAAACTGTAACTTTACGGCATTTTCAAAGCTAGTGACATGCTAAGTTCTTTAGTTATGAGAATCCACATGTGAACAGTCCACAATTATCTAAATAAAGCCTATTAAGCCAAAGGAGAGAAATTAATCTCTCTGCAAAAGTGCAGGAAATCAACCCACTGCCAAAGCAGCTATGTTTTAAGGAGGCAGGTCAAATGATACTAAAATTTTTCACTAGTTTTTTCTAGATGACTGGCTTTATCCTAAATGTGCAAAGGAAACTATCATTTAGACTGTGTCTATGATCACCACCTAGAATTAGGAATTTGGCTGCCAGAGTTCAGCCACCAATTAGGGAAGATAAATAGAACCATCGACATAACAACAAGTACATAGGGACAAAGATGAAATAAAAGAGCAGAAGTTGGCTACATTTTGTAGTGGAGGCTATAAAAGGCTACAGTATGATCTGAAAAGGAATTGGATCTGCCAACCTTGCTGTTTTTCACTGAGCTTCATCTTTTTACTGTTCTGTTTCTCATTGACACATTAGCTGCTGCACCAATACATCACATGCACACGGCTAAGTCAATCCTGAATTAGATGAGCCATGGAAAACCATAGGACCTGCCAAGAGAGAATAGATTTAGCCAAATATTTCTAAGTAAAGCCTGAGTATGCTCAAACTGCCAAAGAGCAGCATTTGCAAAGACAGCGGGGAGGTAGACGGACCCACTCTGCACTGATCTAATCAACTGATCTTAAACCTTTGCTCGTCTGACACTTCTTGCTCATAACACCATGGAAGGAAGATTGTACAGGAATGAGCTATGTTGAAAAACGAAGTTCTTTAATGATTTGAGGAACTGAAATGAAAGATAGAAGGCCTTTGAGTCAGGTTTTGCATTACAGATGATTACAGAATAGGCACCAGTATTACATCAGGTCTAAGTAAATATGCTCTTCTAAATAAAACAGAAAAAGTAGTTGTTTTTTCTCATCCTGCCTGTCCTATGCAAGTACTTCACCCATTTTTACTGCCAGCATAGGGTAAATGTGATATGACATGTAACTTTTTTGATCAACCACAAAGAAGTTTTCCAGCATCTATGGAGCTCAGCTAGTAAGCACAATTTATAAAACAATGAATGACTAACCCCTGTAACCATTTTAATGACCCTAAAATAAAGTGCTTAGAGCAACATCTGTCTCAGCAGCTGGGTTCTCTGCATGAGTGGGCAGAGCGACACATTGGGACAAATTCTGTTCTCCCTTTTGACAGAAACAATTGCAGCAGATCATTTTTATCGTAATCAATTTAGGTACAGTTTCTTGGAAACCATCTGTGTAGTGTTCATAGATTGTGCTTAAGAATTTAAATGTGTGTATTTTTGGTTGCTTGATGTAGCATCTGCTAATGACCACATAAGTTCCACTTTTTATGCATAAAGCTGTTTCCTTGTAAAGGGATTAGTAGAATGACTACTTGATTTTATCCTTTTAACTACCCAATAAGCTGTCGCAGCTTGAATGACATCCGCCACAGAGTGTAAGTTACAGAATTAATTGCATTTTTGAGCTGGAGTTGAAGCCATAAGGATAACAAAGCATTAGCAAAACATTTTATTACATTTCTCTCTCAAGTTAGTAATTTAAAATTAATACAGGTTTTGTGTGAGCATTTTAAACTAAAGAGGAAAAAATGACTTTTTAGATAACAGATACTTTTTCAACTCTTTGCTGGTTTTCATGTTGTTCTTTATAAGCTTTTTTTAATTTAGTAATATTCTAAACAAGCAGAATAGCTAAAGAGCAAAAACATATTTTATTTCCCAGGGTTATTTGAGAATTGTCTGAGAAGACAATGATTTTGAAAATGCTGGGAATATATTGGGGAGGGCATTCATCTTGAAAGGAATATGAAATATCAAACTTTTTTTAAAGAATAATAATGAAACTCAGGTCTGATTCTTTTTCTAGTTTCACACAACATTTACTATCTAATTAAGCCATTATTATTAATGTTTTTATGATTTCATATAACTGTAACACGTAAAATCCATACACCAACCCTCCACTGTGATAATGGGTGCACAAGTGGGCCCTATAACTGTGCATCGGAGACTGGGATTCACAGAACACTTGCTTAGAGGACAAATACCACAGGAAAACTCAGAGGAATTAAACAAAACACTTCGGAAGATAGATATTTACAATTTGCTTGTTTAAAAGCGGTTTGCTGATGGAGCTCTGAGATGTTCTTTCCCAAACTAAAAATACAGGGCCACTTTTCAAAATAATTTAAGGAAAAGCACCTCTTCCCTCAAGAACTTGGGAAAATTATTCCTAACATTTCCATGGAAATTTTCAACAGCTAGGCAGCCAGGTGAGTGCACAACACAAGAGCTGATGTATACGTGCATGTTTGTGAGAAGTACATCAGTCGTTTCACACTCGAAGTCCAAAACAATGATAAGCTACCAGTTAATTTACCCTGTTGTGATGAATGGACAACATCTCTGAGAAGAATCCATATGTTTCAAGGAAATATGTTCACCTCTGTTTGTGAGAATTTATTGGATTCAATTCAGTCATGAACAAGGAAAGAGATGCAAAGTATTGTTATGCTCCCAAAACTAGCTGAGGGTCAGAAAGCAGGAGAGGCATGATAATAAAACATTAGCAACAGAAGGTTTTAAGGCTGTATCAGAGATGCAGGAAAGATTTAATGTATTTATTAATTATCCAGAAATGGGGTCAAGTAGCCAGATAGTAAAATTTGCAGATAACATGAATTTATTTAGGTTTTATTCAAATCCAGAGGGACAGCGAAGAATTTCAGAAAGGGTAAGCCACACTAAAATAATACAGTGGCAGATTAGCATACTTGATTAAATTTGAAGGCAGCCAATTGAAAATGTATAAAAGGGAGAAAAAACAGACAATGTGCAATTAAACTTCATAAATCACTGACAACAGATACCACTAAGGCCAGGAGTTTAGCAAAAGTCAGTGTGGAACTGGACATTTATATGAATACTGAGTATACGCAGTTATAATAGTGAATGCTAAAAATAGATGATGGGAAGGAAGGTAAACCTCATGTTCAGGGTTTTAAGCGAGCTTCCAACTATTAGGAATAAAAACAAGAGAATTTTATAAGTGAGTGGAGGACTTCTTGTTGACCACTGTGAGACCTGTTGCGCTGTCCTCTGGATGTAGGGCCGTGCAGAGGGGGCACTGAGCGAACCCTGCCACAAGTCTGATCCAGCTTGGAAAGCCTTATATTCCTCTGCATCACCCTTCTCTGTGCTGCACTGTATCCCAAAACAAACCTTCCTCCCTGGGATTTGGAGATGATAAATCTATACTGTAAGAGTTCCCACACAAATTAGATTTGCAGTAAGTTTGTAGAAAACTTTTCAAGTTCCAGGGAGCTCATGGAGCAGGGCCATGCTGTATACCTTACAGGAGAAGGATTAGAGTGGTGAGTCCCAGAGGAAGCAGGTGCTTCATAGGATCTTTGTGTCATCAAGACCCAGACCAAACATGCAAACACAGCCCAGAATGAGCTCAGAAAGTCTCTGTGGATTAATCCACTTCCACAGCCCAACAGGCCACTTCAGAAGAAAAATTTTGCTAATTAGAATTATCTTTGGTAGCAGAAAGGCCATGTAGTCTGAGATCCTAATGAGGCCACCTTCTACAGACGGTTTTATTGTTTAGATGAGTATTCATAATTATATTCCTCTAAATGTTGTTATCATTTTTTCCTTTTGGATTCTTTTTTATTTTCAACATAAAGAGAAAATGCAGATATAATATTAACCCTTAGCAGCAGAGGAGTCTGATGGTAAGGGCAAACAACTAGGTTACTGAGAAGTATCTTACAGCAAACCATCTAGTCTGTAGGATTTACCTGTGTACAAGGGAGGTGACCCTTACCCTTGAGTAAAAGATGGCTAATCTGGTTTACCTTTGCTCTGCTGTAGTATTTTTCACTGAAGCATCCACTGAAGCAACCATGGAAGCCAATAGGCTTTAAAACCATACCACAGCTTACCTTGCTGTAACTTTTCTCATGTTCCAGTGCCCTAACGCTGTCCAGAAATGAGTGAAAAGCTTTTTGTAACCGTGATCTGCATCATGGAAATTAATTCAATCTCCTATCAGATTTCTGGGGTAGCACAGGATATGAATTTGATATGTTCCTTTTCTGAGCTGCTTCATTCGTCTCTGCTGCATAATTAGTGCCCTTTGTGTGAGGAACACAAGGCTATCGTGTAAAATATTCCCCTGTTAAAAGATATAAAATGGTAACCAGCTGCAGAAATGTCTCAGAAGCATCTTCGGTTGGTAAACGGTTAGGCCAAATGCTACTATCATTTTAAACATTACCTCCTATACATTCTGAATTCATACAAACACACCGAGGTACAGAATCTTTTACCATATTCCTCCCTTGCAGTTTTCCACTGTGATTTAGAAGGAGATTTTTTTCCTCCCAAATGATGCCATTCAGCCTTACAGCCCTGAAAGATTTAATCACAGCCTGTTATCATTAGCTGGTGTTTCCAGTGTGTTCAAAATACCACAGGGTGGATGCTAGTACTGTACAGCAGCACATCTTTCTTCCACTCCCTGCAAGCATATCAATCTATTGCTCAACAAACAAGGAACTGTGCCAAAAGAAACCCTGTTAAAAGAAGGGTGCACAACAGTGGTAGGTAAAGGATATAATTTGAAGTTAAACAAAGCAGTAGTGGGCTCAAGAGGATAAATGATTTGTTTTAATAATAATAGCTCTATGCACAGATTAGAAACCTAATTTGGCATGAATCAACAATAATGCTAAAACTATTCTCATGATCTCTCATTTGCTTTTCCATATGAACAGTGCCTTGGAAACAGTGAATAATGACCCGTGTTTTATACTTTAATACATGTTTTAGTAGCACATTTATCCAAACAATGGTAATTTTGGTTAGATCACCTGCACCAGCTCTTGATGGATTTTATAAACCCTCTGTTTTCTTCGTGTTCTTAAGAGATGATTTTACAGTCCACAGTGTTTTGCTTAGTTTCTGTGCTGAATGTATTACATACATAGAGCTATGAGGAATGAGGTCTCACAAGAAAACTTCCTTGCTTTTCCCAGAGATAGCTGGATGATTTCTTCCAGAAGAAAATTAATAAATACTGTACGATTTGAGCTCCTTCTTCTTTTCCCTTCGCCTTCAATCACAGTCCCTATGTTTTCTGGTCACAGATAGAGACCTTTGTTGTCTGGTCTCCTCAACTTTTGCTACCTCACCTCCTCATGTTTCCATTTCTATGGCCCTGCCCAATCCCATTTTCTGAACTCCAGCATGGCTACTCTCACCCTTCACTACTTTATCATAGTCTCTCTCCCTCTACCTTGTACATCTTTCCCTTCACAATAAAAACATTCTTCAGTTTCTCCTTGCTTAATAAATTTTAATGTATATAAAAATGAATTTAAAAACCTGCCAATTGAACTCCCCTGCTTCTCCAACTGTTATTCTCACTTTTTCATTTTTAAAATTGCAGAATATATTCTTAACGTTAATTCTGAAGATTTGTTCTCACTATGTTTTCTTTTATCTCCAGCTCCCTTTCTCCTCTTTCCCTCGCCTCGCTTCTTACACTCTATGGGATCTGCTCTTAACAAAGTTTCTAGTGCTTTAGACTTTTTAGCCAAAACTCCACTGGAATATTTTGTCCTCACCCTGGCCCTGACCTGACCTCAGCCCTTACCTTTCTCTTACCTGATAATTCCCTTGAAATCTTACCATTGCTTGGCTTCCATGACTGTATTTCTTATATTTCTCCTCTTAAACTTTTAATTCTTCCTATGTTACTTTTTTCCCCTCTAGAGAGTCCCAGCACAGCCACCTTCATCCTCCTATAGAGTCCAACAAATCATTAGGGGTCCCCTTCTTTCTTCCTTCACCTCACCTCACCTCACCTCACCTCACCTCACCTCACCTCACCTCACCTCACCTCACCTCACCTCACCAGCTAACTCAAATACACATTCAACAGCTGTTCCTATGCAAAGATCTACCTCTCTGCTTCAGACTACTCTCCTTCTGTTCACACTGAAACCTCATCCTGAGCAGCTCTTTGTGTATCCCTACTCATCTACTCTGCTCAACATGGATGAAACAAAGTTCTACATCTTTCTGTTTCCAGCTCCCACAAGCTCTCTCCACTTTTTTGTCTCAGTCATTTTCTCCACCATCCCTCAACCAATAAAGTAAAATAAATCCTCTAAAGACTTCCTCCCAGAAAGTGTGTTTAACACAAGTGTATTAAATATAACCTATTCAGTAGGAGGCTGGTAGTGGAGAAACCATTTGTTGGTACAAGCACCAGGAATATTTGTGATTAGTGCAGTGATCGTAGGACAGTTAAATGTGACACATTACAGCTATGTTTGCCTAAAGAAAGAAGCCATTGCTGCTCTGAATAGAAAATCTTGTTTGCTAATAGCTAGTCACAACAAATTTATTCCAGACTTTTGATTTTGTAAAAAAGCAACTGTAATAAAAAGGCTTCAGACGTTCTTTATAGAAGCCCTCTGAAAAGAATAAACAGAAGAGCCAGCAGGGCTCTCTACCAGAAAATCTGAACATGAACTTTATTAATATTCTTAATAACCAGAAAGCAATTAGTGGAGTGGCATAGTTACATCAGAATAATTACTGTTAAATGGAAATAATACATTTTTTTCTTGAAGTTATACACACACATTTGATAGCTAGAAAATACACATAAGAGTGTTGTGCACAGACCCTCAGTAGAAAGCTGGGTGAATGTCTGTGCCTGCATTCATTTGTAGATAGCATAGCCAAGGGTCATTAGTTTAATAGGATATTGGTTTTTTCTGTCTCTCTAAAACGTCTGTTGAAACATCCTCCCAGGAGCCAAATTGAAGAGGTGAGGAAATAAACAGCAACTGACAGCTTTGATCACTGACAGCCAGAGATCCACTCAGCCCAGAAAGTACTGTAGTGTAAGAATCAGAAAAAGCATTCACAGAGCAAGAAAATAACGACCGTGCAAATGATGATCTCCAATCCCTGAGGTAAGCATACTCGGAACAGAGGGCACGTGGAAGAAGACTATATAGAGGACTAGAGACAAAAAAGAAATAGAGGGAGGCAGTTTATGGGTTATGCAATGAGAAAGAGGGTACCCACAAGAGTGAGTATCTGAGGTGGAAAGATGTTAGGAAGATTAAGAAGGAGCTGTTGGGTTATATATATGCATGGGTTAAAAGGTGAAGGAAGTATTTCAGCAATAGCTTCCTTGCTTAAATGGGGGCGGTGGATAGTATTTGAGTGATTTCATTTGGTATTTGATCTACCAATTATCTTTTTCAGCCAGCAACACAGTTTGAGCTCCCGTATGATGCCTATGTGTCTGTGGAGAGATATAAAAGCGATTGATTGCTGCAGAACTTGTTGCCTTCCCTACAGTGATGTGCTGAAGGGGAGATTTCAGGGACAGCTGGGAGTGATTTATGATTGTTATAATTTCACTGCCAAACTGAAAGTAAAATTGGGATGATTCCCCTTCTTCTGATAAAATTCTACCTTTGTCTAGATAGTACTGAATAATCTCTGCCAGAGATGAGTCACCTGTCAGAGACATGAAATGATGCTGAAGAACCTTCTCAGGACTTCAGAATGGATTGTTTCACATTGATGGCAGGTATTTTCAAAGTGTTTTGGACAGGGATATATCTGGAAGCCTTCATCTGGTTTTATTCTCATCCCCAGTTCAAGTTTTACAACCAGAGAGATAGAGCTATACCATAAATATATAACAAAATATATCAAAGGTATATCAAAAGTAGTCTTTTCTTCAAGTATGGACTTAAAGCCTAAAGCATCTTTGACAATGTCTGTTCACTCTTTCCTCCTCATTGTTAGGAAAAAGTGGTTTTGTTGAACCAGGAAGAGGGACATAAAATTCAGAATAATTCCTCTTTTTTCCCATAAGTAAAGCAATTCTTTCCACCTAACATAATATCAAAACCTGAATGAACATGGGGTTTTGTTTTGAAAATCACTATATTAAAACAACAGTAGCATATCACAGCTTTGCTGTGTTAAACCTTTGTGGGTGAAAACTGATTTCCTGAAGAATCGTGAAGGTATTATTTAGATCTGATATTTTACATTGTCCTGGATTGCTTTGCTTTGCTTTGTTTTAAGAGAGCTTCCTCAGTTTCAGTATAACTCTCAACACAATACACTCAGCTCACAGTCTTCTAATACAATGTTTTCAGGAGGTCTTGTGGTCTTGCTGCCTTGGTTAGATGGTGGCCCACTGAACATCCCCATCCAGGGCAGAGGATTTCCCCTGGAAGAGAGGAGGAGTAGCCATTCATGCATCAAAAGCTGTGCAAACAGCTGAAAGCCATCTCCTGCTCCCAATGCACTCAACACATGGACCAAAGCTGCTGGTGTCACCTGTGGGAGGGAGTGTGGACACTTTCCCTCACCTCCTCAAAAACATCTCCTTTCTCTGTGTGATGGGTTAACCCTGGCTGGACGCCAGGTGCCCACCAGAGCTGTTCTATCACTCCCCCTCCTTCTCAGCTGGACAGGGGAGAGAAAATATAACAAAGAGCTTGTGGGTCAAGATAAGGATAGGAGAGATCACTCACCAATTACCGTCACAGGCAAAACAGACTCAGTTTGGAGAAAATTAACTTGATTTATTGCAAATCAACCAGAGTAGGGTAATGAGAAATAAAACCAAATCTCAGAACACCTTCCCTCCACCCCTCCCTTCTTCCCGGGCACAACTTCACTCCCAGATTCTCTACCAACCCCCCAGCGGCACAGGGGGACGGGGATGGGGTTTACGGTCAGTTCATCACACGTTATTTTCTGCCGCTTCATCCTCCTCAGGGGGAGGACTCATCACACTCTTCCCCTGCTCCAGCATGGGGTCCCACCCACGGGAGACAGTCCTCCACGACCTTCTCCAACGTGGGTCCTTCCCACGGGCTGCAGTTCTTCACGAACTGCTCCAGCATGGGTCCTTTCCACGGTGTGCAGTCCTTCAGGCACAGACTGCTCCAGCGTGGGTCCCCCACGGGGTCACAAGTCCTGCCAGAAAATCTACTCCGTGGGCTCCTCTCTCCACAGATCCGCAGGTCCTGCCAGGAGCCTGCTCCAGCGCGGGGTTCCCACGGGGTCACAGCCTCCTTCGGGAACCCACCTGCTCCAGTGTGGGGTCCTCCACGGGCTGCAGGTGGAGATCTGCTCCACCGTGGACCTCCCTGGGCTGCAGGGGGACAGCCTGCCTCACCATGGTCTTCCCCACGGGCTGCAGGGGAATCTCTGCTCCAGCGCCTGGAGCATCTCCTCCCCCTCCTTCTTCACTGACCTTGGTGTCCACAGGGTTGTTTCTCTTACATATTCTCACTCCTCTCTCCGGCTGCCAAATACCACAGTCCCAACTTTTTTTCCTTCTTAAAAATGTTATCACAGAGGCGTTACCACTATCGCTGATTGGCTCGGCCTTGGCCAGCGGCGGGTCCGTCTTAGAGCCGGCTGGTATGGGCTCTCTCGAACACAGGGGAAGCTTCCAGCAGCTTCTTACAGAAGCCACCCCTGTAACCCCCCCCGCTACCAAAACCTTGCCACACAAAACCAATACACTCTGGCAGCAGCAGCACCAGCCAAACGCCTGTGTCAGGCTGCAGCTGTGAGGGGAGGAATGTCACATGCTCAGTTGGAGGGCAAAAAATCTCCATCTGGCCCTCGTTGCTAGGATTAGACCACCCCGACTTACATAATTAAGATATAAGTAAACAAATATAGAAGCAGCATAAATGTAGCAATAAATGAATGTCTAAATAGCATTCTAATTCACTTTCAAATGTATTATTTTTATGATATACAGCCCTATTTACTTAAGGGTCCTCACATGTAGAAGATTGTAAATGAGCTATTGGGGAGGATGAAATTTCATTTTTGCAGGATTAAGAAAAGAAGTAGACCCCAAACACTAACATCAAGCTTAGAAGCAATTACATAGAACCACATAAATATTAGATGGCAAAGTCCTTACTTCTGTTTTATCGTATCTTATAATTACTAATTGCTTATGACGTTAAATATGCTTAGCTTCTCTGCTTCATATTTTTCACTGTTTCGCTTGCCTCTCTTTATTTGAGTTTTAACCTGATCTTACCTCTCTCTGCTGCTCGCTTCATTTTGCTCATGGAGGGAAGTCCACAATTATCCTATGAAATAAATACTAAAATAAGCAATGACCTGGAAAATGGTGAGCCATCAACTGTTGCCTTCTCATTATTTGGCTCATCTTTCTGTAAATGAAATAAAAATAACTCCTTCCTCAGCCACATTTAAGTGCAATATACAGTTTTCTCACCAAATCCTCCCTTCTTTGCAGGACACTTTGTGGATGTGGTTTGGAGAATGCAGCAAGAACACAAATAATCCCCCTTCTTGAAAGACCTGCAGAGTAACCGTCCATCAGAGCTGTCCATATACTTTTGTATTTCCCACAACTCTGTCAGTGAGGAAACAGTTTCAGACTGCTGACATCCAGCAAAACTGCACTGTGTGTGCATTATGAAATAATCCTGAAAATGTAGAGCTGACGCTTGACATTGCACACACCTGCATATTTGGGGAACAGAAAGCCTTCCTGTCCTTGAGTGTGCCCACATCCTGTGCAGGTGCCTGGAGAGGGATGCGTATACAACTGATCTTCTCCAGGGAGACTGGAAAATTAGCTCTGACGGAGAAGTTTGCAGTTCATACTGCTCATCTTCAGCTGATAGAGCCATCTCTTATGCACTGAGACTGATCTGGGGATCCAGTAAAAATACTATTGCTTTCTTTCACCCTTCATCTAACACAGAAATGGTTTCCAGCACTACTTATTGCTCAGGTCAATGTCAAAATGCAAAGTAGAAAGGCTGAAAGTCAATTACTTGATAAAGTCTAAAAATAATCCCCTTGCAGCCCTTGAGTTTGTGAAAGAATTCTGCCTGTTAGCTATGGGAAGCTGTTGGACTTAGGCTGACAAGGTTAAGATAGCCTTCAGCCACTGAAGCCTGACAAAAAGGCACCTTTGCATTAAGAAGAGGACTTGTGGAGGTTGCATCAAGAAGGCTTGGTGCAATCGTATTTCTTGAAACAAGATCACCCATAAAGTTCACTAACATATGAAAACACACAATGGGGATGACCCTGTTAAACCATTAGTTATTACCCTGCTGTCATTAGATTGAATGTCATTAGATTCCCCTGGTCAGTGCTGGAGTTTTCAGGAAATGCAGTTTTCCTGTGTCCAGCCCTTGTGTTGCAGTGCTCAAAATGCAAGAAGAGCTTTTCCTCACACTAAGCAGGGTTTCTCTTAAACAAAACAATGTTTTATTGTGTATGTTTCGGTAGCAATGACCAAGGAGCTGCTCAGTTCCTTGCCACTTTAGCTGGGTCCTGAAGGTAGTGCCACGCAACTGGTTCTCTCCGTTCTGTTGGAGCTCGTGACAGGCATATGAATAGCTCCCCAAGTTCAGCTTCCTGAAAAAAGTCTGAAGACACAGCATGCCACAGAGAGTAGGAGGACTGTATAGATTTTTTTTCCCAGGCCAGTGAGGGTGTGTTACTCACCTGCCCACTCCCTGCCCCACACTTTCCCAAATACTGTGCAGTCTGCCCATCAGCGTACCTCTCTGGAGTGTACAGTAAAGTCGTCTAATTGGGTAAAGACTCCTGGTTCACCAGGGCCTTGGAGAAAGGTGAGGACGAAGTCATCCTTCACATCGTGAGATCCTGAGAGGGGACACGTCACTGTCTCTGTATCGCCTCTGTGCAGACCTGCAGCTGCCTGTACGCCCCATAAAGGAGCCTGTGAAACTGTTAATTTTTTCCAATTCCAGCAGGCCTTAAATATTTCTACAACTAAGCCACTAAAATAGTAGCATTTGTAGTATTTCTGTAAGTGCTTAGAGATAATCTCATTGTGAAAGGTACCTCATAAAAACAAATACGACTCTGCCTTACCCAGAACCCATCTATTTTTGGCTTTTGACTGTAGATTATATGACTTCTACCTGACTCATTGTGGGGGTCATAACGAGAAGGAAACACTCTCTGATATACTTCTTAATAAGCTCTCCACTTAATGTAGCGTTTAGATTAACACACCATGACACAATATACACTGTATAATTTTTTTCTTTTTTTTTTTAGAAAGTGTTGAGGGGATGGCATGGGGAATAGAGTGAAGCTTATCATTAACAGAGCTAGCAAATGCCCCATCTGAAACCCAGGTGGGTTTGGCAGATGGATATAAAGTAGTAAATGGAATATATCCGTAGAGTGTGCAAGCTGGTGAGAGCTAACTGCCTGAGTTATTTTTGTTCAGTTGAGCCGATTGCTATTTTCTATAATGATAAATGAATTTGGTCTTCCAGATTTTAAATTGGTATATCTTTCTGAATTTTCCTCATTTCTGAAAAAATAAAAGAAACATTTAGAAATCAATGTAACCAGGTCAAAAAAAAAAGGAAAAGTATAAAAGTCTATTTTTATTGTATATACAAAAATGTACATTTAAAGTTGCAAGATATTATGTATTTCTCAATACATACTGAATAGACATTTTATTATCAGATTTACAGATCTGCTAAGATCTTTCAATCTTGTGCAGAAGAGTACTATAATAAGCACAATCCACCTATATTACCATAAAAAAGCATCTTTGAAATGGCAAACCCTCACTTTTGGGTTTTTGGCCTTTTTTTTTTCTTCACTGTGGTAACACTCAGCTTTTAGATCAGTAATTTCCTTATATATTCATAGCATAGACTTGAACCTACCTGAAGTAAATGTCATACAAAAATGGGAAAAAAACCCCATGGAAATAAGTTGTCATCCTCTATCTTTGTCCCCAACCCTGACATCTTCCTGTGCTCAGGTACCTGTTATTTTCATTTGCACCAGTTTGGTTTTGCCATTTGCTGATGCAAAGAGTTATAGCTCCAAAAAGTGGGCAACTGTTAGACAATTTGCTGAAACGGAAGAGCCATTATGGCAGTTCAGAAGTAAAGATTTCACATATAGGATATATATGCATATCCTTCTCATGCTGGGGATTGCGACAGCTCGTAACCACATCCCAGCCTCAGCTGCATCCTAGAATAATTCAGTTTCTGTTTAAAGCTTGTTTTCTTTTCAACTCATGCCTGCCTCCACTGTGTGCTGCAAGGTACTAGCCTGTTTTTGGGAAAGGCTGTTCTGTGATTTCTTCAGGGTCAGCAGAATGGAGCACAGGTTTTAGATTGGGCTGTCTGCTTATTCGTTTAATAAAATACTGTGCTTCACTTCAAATCGGTCTTCTGAGTGTTTGTTTAAGCATCAAATACCTAGTATGAGCTCTTGTTTGGTGATGAAACCCATGAAAACAGTCTTGCCGTGTTCCAGGGCTGTTAGCACGTGGTGATATTACTGTTCTTACTGATACACATTTCATTGTTTCTGAACCCTCCAGTCAGCCAGAAAGCATACAGGGACTGCCAGTCTTCTACCACTTGGGTCTTGCTCCTCTTTCTACACCCTGAGACAGTTGTTGGGTTTTAAGGCAATTAACACAGATTCCAAGACTTCCTTTTGAACAGTGGGAGAAGAGAACAATCCTCTATTAAATTCCAGAGTCTGTCGCTGCTGGTGAGTGCCTTTGCCTGCTCTGTGCTCCCCTCTGAATTCACACACAGCTTTTGTCTGTTCCAGGAGTCACTGAAGCAGAGAGTTCAGACAATCAGCGCATCTTGTGGCAAGTTATCTCCCACTGCAGCCTGAAACAGAAGACTTCTAGCCCTGCTTGAGTAGCTAAATTGGCCATAGATTTTTTTGTACCATACCTAACTCCATTTCAAAACTCCATTATAACAAAGGCAATCACTGAACAGGAAGTTTCAGCATTCACACACCATGGCAACTACAATAACATCTATAGTATTTTGGACTATTTTAGCTAGCATGTTGGGGGGGGGGTGTTTTTGTTTTTTTTTTTTTTCCATAATGACATAATTGTTTAAGAGAAAGATGGTTGAACGATGAATTATGCGTTGTCAGAACATTTCTGTTTGGCCTGCAACATGGTGTGTCCACTGTGGATTATGTCATAACTTTTCTTACACTGAATTCTGCTTGTTATTTGATGTTGCATTTCATGGGTATACACACAACCTTCAATACGGGGATGTGAAGTAGAAATAATACTAGTGTTGTTGGAGGTGAGGATATAGAGCAAATAATTGCTGTAGCAAAGCAGAAGTGCATGTGGTGTTTGTACAATTGCTTCAGCACACAAAAGGTACAAGAGACTCCTGAAAGTTTCTGGAGGTGGTGCTTCCAAAATTTGCAATGGGAAACAATGGAGCCCCTGTTGATACTAAAGTATTCAGAATGACTAAACTGACTTGTTTACTTGAAACCAGAGCTGATAAATCTTACGCACCCCTTCCCCCCACCTCTCCAGGTTCTTACTTCCAAAAAATATGAGACATTTTAAAAAATCCAGGCTCAGAAACAGAAGTCAAACCTCAAGTATTGCTACATCTATGGATCCTACTACCTCTGTTCATAGTGTGACATTATTATAAGATCCTGCAGGATAACAGGTTTTATGCCAATGTACCATAGGATATACCTCCCACCCTCTTCTCAGCAATGTTTCTGCGCCAACATGTAATGAAACATGTTAATGTTTCTTACCAAACTTTCTAATCATGCAACAATGTTCTACAAATCAGACTTATGTTTTCTGAGGATGTCTTCTTTCAGATGAAGCATTCTCCTTTCCTGGCATTGCTTGAACATGAAAGAAGTGATATTCCAACATTCAAGGTAGGAATACACTGAGTAATACTTTCAAAGTTTGTGGGTTTGCTCCAGTAATTAATAAAACATGGACTAGAAATTTTACCTTAACTACTGAAATCTGCTACCCATGTGAACTGCAACTATTATACTGAAATTCTGATGGTTTGGGTTTGTATCTGCAGTCCACTGTCTAGAGACCTCACCACTAATGGCAACCAACTATCTCTATGCTAAAGACATTAAATGTCAAACAGGCCTCCTCTCAGTGTGGCAGTGGGGGGTCCTGACTAGGTATAGTCAGACCTCATAGTTCAATAACTTTCCACTTGCATGTCCATCCTTTATGCCATCTAAATCTGATACAGATATTTTTTCTTTCTTTCTTTCAGGAGTTTTTCATTGCTTTGATTCAAGAAAAGTGGGAAATAAGAAGCAAAATGATCTGGAAGACCATATATCCTTATGAGTACTGATTTCCTTTTCGGTATAGGATAAGAGAATCAGTAATCTGTTAATCCATTTCTTCCCACCACCCATCCATCCATCCTTTTCTTCTCATATAAAGATAAGGCAATGGTTTGATGATATGCTGTTTGCATCAGCAACTTGGGCTCAGGCTACACAGACCTGCCCCTGTGCACAGTGCACCAGTCCTTCAGCAATGTCAACTCATTTGCAGCTCATGCTGTGAGCCAAATCAGGGGCGAGTTCTGGCTTTAAAGAACAACCACGCCATAACACGGAAATTTTGAGGGGGCTTTTTTAAAGCCAGATCAGTTCCCTGATCCAGTTCAGAGCTATGTCTCATGAATTATTATATTAGAATGGAGACAGCACAACTCACCGAAGGCAGTGCACTGGTGAAGCAGCACCCAACATTAAAATTAAAATGCAAGTAATGACTTGAAACCTGATGTTAATTTCCAGAAGCAGATCAATTCTTAAACTCATTTTAAAAAAATAGGCACCTTGTTATCCATGCATAAGAAGGAAATGCCTGCACTTCTTTTTTTCTCAGGATGCCTGAGGATCAATGTAAGGATGCTCAGATACTTTGACTCTGAGTGGAGCACAGATGTCTAAGACAGGCAATGTTTGTAGCACTTCCTTTCCAGGGTGTATTTAAGACTAAGCATGCAGAAAACACAGTATATAACAGCTCAGATATATAAGCAGAACAGTTACCATCAGCATAGGTGCTCCCCCATTAAGTCTCTGTTTCGAAGAGAAAGATATTAAATCTTGGGTGTTTGACTCTTCTTTTGTACTAGTCAGATACATTACTGAAGCATCACAGAGTCCAATTTATACTTCAGCTGACCTCATTTGAATTAATGTAATTACTTTAGAGATTATGTTAGTCCATGTAGTTATTTATAGCTGTCACGTTTTATGTAGAAAACCTCTGCACTGTAAGAAACAGGCCACCAACAAAATAAATTTGTGAAGTATATTAAAAAGTTGTTTTCACTTCCCCAGGGATAAACAGAGAATTGCAACCAAGGAGAAGTCATTGAATAATCAGTCACTTACCAGCTATCACACAATGACGGTGAGTCTATAATACTTCTTATTCAGAATGCAGAGGAAAGGTACAATATTCTCAGATATATGGGAACTGCTGGCAAATGCTACATTTTTAAGTGGTGTATGTATGTTCCTTATTATAAATATTGTATCCAAATGTGGAAGAGCATAGAGAGCTGTTTGAACACATGGAATATATTTTAACACTTTCAGCCATTCAGAGCTAGATGCCTTAGCCAGGTACACCTTTTTTTCATGGGAAAAAAAAAACAAAACCAAAAACCCCCCAAAAATCCAACCAACAGAGCAGAAGAGATGTTTGTACCAGCAGTTACACCACCAAATTGGTATGTGGAAGCGTTCAGGTCTCAAGTTCATTGTATCCTATCATTTTACAAAGCAGAACATTTCTTGCACGAGACAAAGGTAGAGATCCATGTGAAGAATTGGCCAGTATGGATCACAAACATGCAGCTCAGATGTTGATGACTGACACTTGAATATGTCCTTGAGATCATGTTCAAATGAGATGTGAAAAAAAAAAATTCACTTTTTAGGTGAATTCTTTAGCTTGCTTGTCAAATGGGGGATGGGTGGACACATCTTCCTCATGCCTTTTCCTGTGGTCCCAGCAAGTAAAGGTGCTGTGAGGAAATCTTAGTGTTCAGAGCACCGTTGTTCTGTGGGGCATGATGTCTGGCAAGTCTTTTGCCAAGGTTACAGTAGCAATAACTTAATCTCATCAAGATTTTAATGGTTATATATACATACTTTGGCAGAAACTTAGGCATGCAGGTTGAGTTATGCAGTGGAACCAATGTGCTCCGCAGCATGCTCCTGAGTCTCATCCCATGAATATCCAAGCTGGGGGATCTGCTGGAATATCTAATGCTTCCCTCCTGGCCTGAGACCTGTGTTTTCTCTGCAAGGAGCCCGATATTGGAGAGAGGTATGCAAGAGGCAGACCCAGGTGCCCTTCTGATGCTGCCAGGATGCCAAGTCAGACTTGGGAAACATTCCCAGATTTCACAATTTAGACCTAGTCCTTGCCCTCAGGGAATAAAAAAAGACTCTGAGATACTTACTGTTGATGTCTAAGTTCCTTTCCCATGTAGGGAGCCCACAGCAGTGGCCCTATACCATTTGTACCTGGACAACCCAAATTACTGACTGGCACCCCACTCGCCACGTCACACAGACTCAGTTTGTCCACTCACATCAGAGAAGTCTCAGTAGCAGATGAAATAGATAGTATCATCACAGTGTTGAAATACCTTACTCACACCAGAATTTCTGTGGGTAGTGCCATTCTGTTAGACCTTCCCAGTTCATTCCAGGTATTTTAGCTCAGCTCTAGTCTTTTTATCTAATAGATAGTTAAAAATCAACTCTAAATATAGTGTAGTGTAACTGTGTAATGATATGTTTATGTTCAGCTAGGGGAAAAAAAGTAAGTGAAAAGAGTAACAGTTAACAGTGTCACCTCCTGTTGTGCCCAAACTGTGAGATGCAGAAACTGGAGACAGCCTGCATAAAATTAACAAATAGCTGATCCGCGGAACCATATATTCAAACCTGTCTACAAAAGACTCCCCTCCCCCTGCTCTCCTACTACATCAAGCTGTATTACAACTAAATATGACAAAAATATTTTAACAATGTAAAGTAAATACCTGGAACTATTTAAACCAGGTAATTTTAAAGAAATTTTTACCATCATAAATCCCACTCATTTTAACTACAATAAAGCCGTTAAAGAATAGAAGCATGAGGATGGATAAAGCTGCTTTGTTGCAGCTGTGTTGCAAAAATTTGTGGTTTCACAGGGGTTAACAATTAATTTGCTCCAGTTAGACTGAAGGGTGGTGCAGTTTTAGTTTCTTTTTCCTTTTTTTTTTTTTTATTTTAATTAGTTTATCATTACACAAGGTATCTGTGAGTTTAATTTCTCACAATGTCTCCTGTAAACTGAACCAACAGAAAGCCAGAAATAGGTTCAAACCACAGACTTTGAATCTGGATTTCAGACACATGAAATCTCAATCTGGCATTTTGATATAGACTTTGATATAGATAAAAAGACATTTCCAAAACTGATCTTCAGAGCAGTTAGTTTTGTAACACTGACAGCCCCAGAACCCAGGCGCATCTCAATCTGGGGATTTTGTGTAGTGTCTCTTTCTGCCTATCTTTGTCTTTTCTTTCTAGATACTTTGTAAAGATCAGAACCTAGTGGATAGCAGTCCAGAACCTGCCTATACTTTAATAATGGTATCTGCATTAGCAAGGAGTTCCAGCTCATGGCCAAAGGATGCTCTGCACAAGATGTAATATGAAAAATTTTAGGGGAAATATGCTTGAACTGTTTTAGAATTTTTTTTCTCATTTATTTATGACCACTGTTGAATGCAGGATATAGGGATATGGGACCCTGTTCAGCCATTCCTATGCATAGGACAAATGTCTTTTAAAAGTGTGCTTTACCATGAAATGAGACAATGGGATCTTCTTATTAGAGTATTTGAACATTTGGATCTAAGTAAAGGATCCCTTTTTCTGGAACCTATTGCCTGAAAAAATCAGCTGGGTGATACCATAGTTGAACTGATTTGACATAAAGCCTCATACACTCTTTGTATCTCTGATCCAAATACCTAGTTTATGAAGGAGCCATCACAGAAAACTTCCTCCCAAACTGAGCAGGCGTCTCAGGTCAAGGCCTGTCATCCATCTGAATGGCCAAATGATCTCTTTGTAAATCTGTAAGTCTTGAAGCTAGTCTGGGTCTAAATCGTTTGTGGATTCAAAAAAATCATAATTTTTTAACTTTTATATCAGGAATTCAGATATGTTTGTACCCATAATTCACTGCTTCCTACTTGACAACAATCCCTTGTCTGTCCTTCAGATTGAAGACCTCCTTGTAGTTAGTTCTTTGGTCATGGCAATGGGTCACTTTGAAATCTGTGAGTAGATAGGTGATGCAAACTTCTTTTGACAATCACTTGATTTGACATCTGATAAAATTTATGGGATTAGGCAAAAATAGAGTGTTCTGCTTTCTCAACAAGTAAAATGAAACATCATTTGCCCGGTATGTGACTCTAAGGTAGATGCTTCAAAACTTTTCCTCTTTTCAACATGCAGACAAGAAGTAACTAGATTTACTTCATTTTCGCCTACTACAAGAATCCTAAAACTGTTTGTCTGGGTTGGCAGTTTTGTAGACAGTTCTTTGACACACTATGATGTTACTCAATGTACAAGAATTCTTAGCAAACTAAGAATTTTCACCACAGTTAATAAATACAGTGTTTTCTGAAGGAAACATCCCAGTCATTCATTGTGAAGAACTGGTGACCCTGTTCTGAAGTTTCTATCTACACTCAGTAATTTAATTTTTTATTCACATTTCTGCACATTGCTTTGACTATGCTTTACCTAAGAATGACAATGTACTGAAAGTTAAAATCCTACTCACAAAAAGTTTCTCATCCAGCTTGATGATGCAGGAGCTTTGATAACTGAGAGTGAGCTCCTAATGAAGTCCAGCACTTAGATGCGTTTAACATAAAACTCTGCAGTTTTCAAAGGATTGATTTGCAACAAAAACATCCCAGTCCCTGGAAAACTTGGGGTACAGCTGTTTTATTTTTTACTTCTCTGCTACTAAAACTCAGCAGAAGATGCCATGTATCCTTACACAGCAAAGAATACTGCCTCTGAATGGTTTTATTTGTGCTGCAGTTGGACAGTCCAGAAGCTGAATTTGACATATCTTGTCTTTTGTGGACTGGATCTTTTTGGTGGCTTGCCAGAGTGGATAAGTCTTTGTGATGGTTCAGAGGGGCGATTTGGCCAATGCACAAAGAGGAGCACAGTGGGGGAAGCAGTTGGCAATGTCTGCAAATACCCCAGAATCTGCAGCAGCCGCTGCAACACAGCAACGTGTCAAATGATGGTATCAGAGAGTAGGACTCCAGCTTTCAGTGACCGTGTTTTATGTGCATTTTCCTGACAGCATGTCCCTCTTGCTGGGGCTGTGTGCTGATTTTCTACGATTAAGCTGTATCTTCAGTAAAGACAGGAATAATATTTCAACTGTACATTTTAAAAAGCTTCAGCCAATCTTCTTGAATTATCACAGAGTCAGATAAAAAGCCTGGAGTAACTGCAGCAAAAGCATTGTTTGCTCTAGTGCACCTCAGTCACCTTCCAAGCCATGTTCTGTAAAATAAATTTTAGCTAATAGAGTTCTTGACCTTACAGCTACAATCTCTAATTAAGTAAAGTTAGTCAGTGAGCTCTTATTTTTCTAACATGGCATTCCCCGTGTGGTGGCTGCTCAACTCACTACCCAGCCATGTTGGTTATTTTAACTAAAAACTTGCTTTAATATACTCCACAGCACCTAGCACAAGAAGCACACACACTGTATATCCGTCATTTCCATCTCGATGAGGAGAAAACAAAGGGATAATTATAAACTGCATCTCATATTGTTACTCTTACACTCGACATGTGCATCTATTTTTTTTTTTTTTTCCACAGTAAAGTGATTCTGCTGTGGAGATAGCACCAGGTGCATGGGGGTGACCTCACACACACACCAAATCGGGAGCTGACATCCATCACACTTTGAAATTTTGGATTTCATCATTTCCTGATCTTTCTAAAGGGATCACAGCACCTGGCCCTCACAGCTGTAGTTCATTTAGAAAGCAATTTAAAAACCGAGAAAAAAGCAAATGACATCTTGCTGCCTCAGCCTTGTCATTAAGTATAGCAGAATGGCCTTCATTTATGAGACACATGGCTAAGAATTAATATCTTTCAGTGCTTTCTCAAGTCGAGATTACAAAAGGTTTGAAAGACCACTAAATAATTAGTAGTATGACTGAGGCAAGCAAAAAAAAAAAAAAGAAAGAAAGAAACAACCTCTCTTCTTCATTATGAAGAATATTGAGAATCACACTGACTTCAACATGTTCCAAATGCTGTGGTCTTTAAGCATTTTGTCCCCACTATCCAGTAAACCTTCAGCTTTTATTTCCTTCCCTTTTCATCCTCTGTAGCACTGGAAGCTTTGTACATATATGGATACCTTCCTTCTCTGTACAGTTAAATGCCTTTATGCACACAAACTGTTTCTCTGCATCTGCAGGGGCTGGACTTCAACGTTGAAGTTAAAGTATTTTAAAGTTTTGCACAATACCATCCCTTTCCCTTCACTGTTCTATTACATTGTGGTTTGCTTTTTTTTTCCCCCCCCCCATTTTATTTTATTTATAATTTTATGGCTGACTTTAATGCTTATGAAATGAGTGGCTAATGACACTGGCTAGAGCCAGCTATCATGCAGGCAGGTGCTGCGCAAACTCTCCCCACGCAGCTCTGCCAATGCATCGCAGACTCCCAGCATCCTGCCACGCTGCTTGCCTCCCTCGTCCCCCATGCCCCCACGGCTCCCCTCTCCACGCTGCCCTGCCAAACTGCACGGGGACTTTTGGCAGGAGAGTTCAGAAGGTTTTATTAATCTAGGAAGACTTCAGACTTTTGAGCCTGAAGATACCCACCCCCTCCACCCCCCCCGTCTTGGATGTGTGCCCATCCTATTGTCTGGGCAGTTCAAACCTGGGAGAAATCATACCTTGTCTAAGTCATTTTGCTGGGAGCCTTCATTTGGGGTTAGACTCTGTACTGCCCAAAGTTTCATCCCCTTCCTTTCTTTGGGTTAAACTCATCATTTTCTGGAAGTATTTATAAAAACAGGGCTTGGATACTGGGTAAGCAGAACTGTTTAACCCTTTCAGGCAGTGTAGCTGGAGTTACTGTCTTTCAAGTGCCATCTGAGAACAGACCCAATTCTTCATATTTATCCCATAGAGTTAATAAGGCAGCAAAAATCTCATTTGTTCTGAACTGTAGTGTTTTGTTTGTTGACTCAGCATCCTTGGATGAGTTTGAAAGGATTGTACATGCAAGTGCAATTCAAATAATGAATAATAATATTTATTTTTCTTCTTTTGTATCAACTCAGTGCACTACTAGCTGCTGAGATTAGGCGGCTCTTATTTCAGTTCAGGGAGGTGCAAATTGGCATTCTGGGCTTCCAAAGTTACCTCCAAATCTTTCCCTTGGAGAGTGCTTTCAAGCTTAGCACTAAAGAGGATGTCAGGACCCATAAGTTTTGGGTTCATCTCACAGGACAGAGTAAGACACCGTGTTTGCAGATAGGAACTGGACGCTGGGACTGTGTGTGTGTGTAAGCCTGTGGGGGGGCTTAACAGCTCAGTGCTGAATCTCAGCCTCTTAGCAATGATACCTAAATGAATTCTTACTTAGCACATTGCTGAAATCTTCTGGGACTGAATCCACTTACTCTCAATTAATATCAAACTAAACAATTACAGCTGTATATTTAAAAACATTTTCACTGTGAGGTAAATATTTCAGGCCTAGGAGAAAGCCCACTGAAATCAATTAACCCTTCTGTGGATTTCAAAAGGATTTGCATCATTCCGTTTCCCCTACCACCATTCTCTCCAATCCCCCATCTTCAAGAAAATCTTCTGCCCGAAAGGCTATGCTGTGTTTTAGCTAAACTACCAGTTGTCTTAGGACTCTGCTGATCAGAAATTCATTTTCCTCTGGGCCTTCTTGGGCTGCCCTGCCTTGGCACGTGGCTTCAGACAACAGCAGGACACATCGCCTCATTTGCCAAACGGTATTTCTGTCTCCTCTCCTAACTCATTTCCCAAAATGCTACAACCACACCCAGCTCTTTCCTCCGAGAGCCATATCTGACTGACTCCGTGCATGCAGAGCTTTCACTAGTAAATAATCTCAGGGAGCCAAATGATGTGTTCAGGAGGGGGTAGTGCTCTCAGAGGCTATTGGCAGTCGTTCAGATGACAACCAGCTGCAAAGAGCTTTAAGAACAGTGTTATACACATACACACAAAGAAAAGAAAAAAAGGGAAAATAGTTGACTGAAGACATATTGCCCTTGATTGAATAGTGAGGAACCTGCTGTCAAGAAAATAGATATTTGGGAAACAAAAAAAAAAACAAAGGTTTGCCCATTTTACTGGCTGTAGATCAGCCTTCAATTGTCAGCCTTCAATTGCTGAGGACAGACAATGGTGATTTCTGCTTGATTAGCCCCTGAGTTCACAAAAATTGCTTTTCCGGTTGCCTGTTGATTTTTACTACAAGGACATTGTTGCCTGCAGTTTTGTGAGTAGGGAGCTCTGTAAGAGGAGAGTAACTCATGGGCACTCTAATTTGCATGGCTCCCTGTAAAAGGTATTGACAGAAATAGTAGCAGAGAGCCTGCATATCCTGACCATATTCACTACCTAGACTGTGGGCTTCCAGTCTTTCACACCACACACTTTGACAAATGTCTATATGGCACTAATATTTTTTATTAAAATTGCATTACACATAACTAGTTTCTGAGTCCCTAGGAGAGTAGACCCTACAGGGTTTCTGTTTTCCCTTGAAAGGGATGGAGTTGAAATATAAATACAGCTGTATAGCCTCTGTGGGGGGCATGTCGATTCCTATTATGGGGAAAAGCCAAATATTCACCAGTGATTCCAGAAAACTATACAAAACTATTTTTGCAAAGAGAATAACTTAAAATCTATGGAGAGAAATAGAAAAAAAGAAAACAACAACAAAATATTAAACGTATGCAAGTAAAACTTTGTTCTTTTTTGTCAGATGCTTCCGTACAATGATCAAAAGACCTCTGTCACTTTCTGAGATGTACCATCTTTCTTTTCCATGTTCTAAGCTCCCATAATAAGAAATAGTTGGTCTCTACTGGGTATTCAGTTTATTTGCCCGGGTTTTTGATGTGAGCTCATTTTCCCAGCAGTTATTTGTGCATGTCAACATTTCTATGAACTCTATAGGAAGGGAATGGCAATTAGGATGGGGATTTAAAAAGTAGGTGTCAGGCTTAAGCTCGACATGTAGTCACATCAGCCCCTTGAAACACCAGAATTGTCTGTTGGAAGTGCTATCTCTGTTCACTGACTGTAGACAAAGCCCAGAAAACTCACAGATTACTAAAGTCACCCTTATGACTCTGACATATGACCAAGATACCACAGTCTAAGCAAACAGCAGCCCAGCTGTAATACCCCTACATGCTCTCAGGGTCTGCAAATGCAGCGTGATTGGGGTTACTTTATCCTACCATCAGTGCGAGTTGCACTAATCAGTGTGTCGCATTTGCCATAGATAGAAAATAAGACACACACTGATGGTTGTCACTGTTCAACTTGCTGAGTTATAGCAACTCAGTAGGTGTCTGAGCACTTAATAGGTGCACAAGCACAGCCCGAGATTGCTTTGCGTCCATGGGCACTGATGTAATGTAACCAATGATGATGTCAACAGAGCATGTTGCGACACGTACAACATGGGCACGCTTGCTCTCAGCGCTATGGGTGAAAGAGGAAAAGACTTCAAAGATTGTTCTTCACCCAAAGAATTTCAAGAATGTCAGCAGACAAAACCAGAGAAATTTACCCAAATTTTGCTGAATCTGTACATTAGCAGAGGCCTGAGGAACATCAGACTGTCATTTCCACAAACACTATAATTTGTTATGCTTTAAAAGCCTTTAATAATACTATTTACATTCTGAATTTTTTAAATTGCATAACTGGGTACATAGATTGATCTCCCAGCACAAAGAACTAACCTATCTTAACACCTTGAAGTGCAAAACTCATCCCTGAAAATCTCTTTCTGCAAACTACAAGTTACTTAAATTCCTATCAGAAAAAAGAAGTTTATTATGAAACTTTTTTATATATATATTTCTACATATACATATACACACAGAGAACATACATCGACATTCTTTTTGACTGTCGTGTTTTGCACAATCCTGCATTTAAAACATGGCAAGGTTTTATGCTTTCATCCCTATATGTTTTCCATTCGAGTATCCCAGATTTAATGTGTTCTGAGAGTTAAACTGTACAATAGTTAAAAGTTAATTTTCTTTCCTGCCCCCAAAAACAAACAACAGAAGAAGGAATTTAACCTCATATCCTCGCTCTGAAATTAGCTCTATTGTCAAAAGATGACAGCTGTATCCTGATTTCAAGAATTTCATGTTGGAATTAAGCAGCATTTTTGAAACCATTGTGTTACTTCAAACAGATCCATAATGGTCCCTCAGCAAACCATTTTCAGAAGACTTGTGTAAGTAAGATAAAAAGACACCATTTCTGAAGAGATGCTTTTATGGGCTAGGTCAGAGTGCTCTTTCCATGTTGTTCATTCCCAGTCGAATTTCCTAATAGCCTATCTCCTCAGCTAACAGATGCCCAGCCTCATGTCGGAACCAGATCGAGCCACCACTGAGATGATATCCAGCTCCTTTCTTATTGAGCCGTTTCCCTAGCAGATGGTGCAATGCTGCAGGCACACTCCTTCCTGTTAATTACCAGCCTTCGCTACAGATGGAAATGTCAGTCAGCCTCACAGGTCCTGGTTCCTGCCATTGCCTCAGTCCATAGCCCTCTACCTAGGCAAGATGCTGCCAACACACACCATGTGTTTTGTGACTGCTGACTAGGCAGGCAACAAAAAACAACTTAGTTCATGAATATTCATGGAGGAATGTTTAGAGTTCTGTTCATCTGCAATGCTTATAGATCTGCTTAAAGGAGATTGCACTTTCCGAGGAGCCCTGTGCCCCTTGTTTTACTATGGTGCGGGCAGATGAGTTATCAAAGTGTGTTGCTATAGTAACATATAAAGGGCTATTAAATGTCTGTCATTTGGAGACTTCTATAGACACATCAGTTTCTGGCTGCCATTTTTTCCATACCTTAAGTGCCCTTTAATTATTCTTGTCCTGCAATAACAGACCAATAGTCACCAGGCTGAACTGATTATCTAATAACTGTTGATTTTCATTAAAGCCTGATTACCTCATTATAAGTAACCAATATGAATTCCTTGATCTTTCCTGGTATCTAAGCACAGTAAATCCAGATAAATGAAATTCTGTGTAACATTTGTAAATTCATTAGACACATTTATTTTAATGGCTATAGAAAACCTGTTAGTAATTGAAAATACATTTTCAGAAAGATTTTATATAAAGTATGAGTTAGAAGATTAGGAAAACATCTACCATGCCTTATTTTCTGTTTCTTTCTATCTTCTATTTCTTTCTTTTTTTTTTCCTTTTTCTTTTTTTGTCTGGAGGTAATTCATTCTCCTGTGAGAATCTGTGCAAGTGTAATGTGTAGATATTAAAATAGCATTATGACTCAGAATGTGCCAATAATATTCTTCAGTTTTTTGACTCATGACTGTTCATGAAGTGAGAGTTTAGATGTTCCAAATCAGAAAAGCAGGCATCTAGTTTATGTTAAGAACACACTTTTCAAGAAAAGGAGAATTGTATTCCATTTCCAGCATGCAGAATGAGCAATATGTACAGGAGTAGGGGATGTTTAAACAACAGTATTTTAAATCCACTCTGGGCTGATTGTTGTCAGTCTGCTAATGCTTCAGCAACAGAGCAGAGCACGCAGAAATACCTGAGAAAGACACATGCTGTTTCTTTGAAAGAACTGCGAGCCTGACCAAAAAAAAGTTCTTGCAAATCAATCAAGTATACTTTTTGAACACTGCTTCTTTCCTGCAGTTTTATCTCCATGCAAGGGTTGAGACCGACTGCTGAATTTTGTCTCTTTCTTCCTTTGCTTATATTGTTCTAATTGTTTGGACTGTACTCACTTTTAAATTGTTAACTGCTAAGGGATGGTGGTTTTTAAGATGCTGCAGTCCTTTCTATAACCCTAGAGAGTGCAAAAGCTGTGATGTTTGTTGATCCATTATGTTTTGTTTTTTCACAGAAATTTATTCTGATTTTATTTTTATCTTCATTACAGTGAATCCCAAAATGCAACATAAGGTATTTCCAGGGTTTATTCCAATTTCCAGGTCCTACAACGTTGTACTATTTCAATAGTAAATAATGAAAATGTAATGCTATAACCTATTCATTTCTAAAATATATTTAGCTTTATCCTTCCAAGAAAAACTACAAAACACATGCTATTACCAAATTTCTGCCGGCCGCATTGGGAAACTGAAATTGTAAAATACTAAAGGGATCGAAAAGGGTACAAAAAGGGTGCAAAAGTTTGGGGATTATATTATGTGTTCATAAAACTGAATCTTGACTTTGTAAATCACTACCTGAATCAATATGTAAGCTACACAGACATCATTTGACTCTATATGTTGTAAACTAACTGCTGCCCTTCAAAAACAACTACAATGTGAGAGGGCACAACATTCCAACAGGCAAAGCTCAGGTCTTATGTGGGGCAACCACACATCTATTAAAGCTTATGCACTCATAAATAGTCTTACATTCTACGCGAATTTGATAATATCCTACAATAACATACAAAGGGCAGCGTACACTTCAATGTCCAACACTTGGCTGGCTCTTGGCTAGTCATCAGCTTCCATACAGCCAAATTTATACTCAGTGGAAAGTAATTTCATCACAAATTACTTTTCTCAGCCTTTCTCAACTTGCACTCTGGAAGTACTTATTTCCAATTACAGTAAACTCTTTTTATTTTCTTAAAAGAGCCAGGTATGACTTGCTGAGACTTAAACAGCTGACACCTTGATTTAGGTGAAGCAGATCTACTCCAAATGGGCAGCAGCTCTGGCTGTATCTACACTGCAAGGCAGGTGCACTCTGTGGCAAATGTTTGGGAGTGCTCCAGCTCCCTTCTAGTGCCTGTGCTCTTTTCACAGGCACCAGGGCACAGGGAGCAGGGTGGATATTTTATTACAGCCTGCTGCATGGATAATATATTTGCAATGAGTTTCAAAGCAATGTGCTAAGGTAATTTAGGTTACTGTCTCAGAGAACTGTGGGGCAGTGGCAAATCCGGTGCTGTTTTGCAGGTGGGATCTCAGCAGGCAGGCACAGTAACCTCATGATCTGGTGTGTCCTCATCTTGGGGCCGGCACATGCACTACCCAGCAGGGAAAAAAATATTTTACCACGGGCGATAAATCTCTGGTGGGAGCAGACTCCATAGTCACCAAGAAAAGCATTGTCCCTGCTGTGGGCACTGCAAGTGCTATGACAGTTTAATTGACCAAGTCAGCAAGTTTCACAGCAACCCAAGGAACTCAGTGCTGCTTGTTTGGTTAGATTAATACAAAAGAGATCCAAAAGCCAAATTACCACATTCATTCTAAAAAAATACTGCTCTTATTTTTATTCTTTTAATCACTACAATAATCTGATTGATTGACATAAGTGGGCTATTCAGAGAAATGAGTGTTCAGAGACTATTCCACATTATGCCTTGTTATTTCGTTATTGCAGCAGAACCTGGCTTATATTTTTCATAGCTTCTTGGGCCCTACATAACCTGATGTTCCTTTCATCATTGAGGGAAGATGGCATCTGAGGAAGATGACAAAGTTGCTCTAGGGTATAAAAGCAAGATTAAAAAAATAGATGGACAAAGTTAGGCAAGTGTGGGTGGGAATGACATCAAGACAATTATATTTTTTGAAATTAGAAATGACACATTCCAAATGCCATCTCATTTATTAAGCCTTAAATAATTTAAATTGTAACCACTGTTCCACCACCTGCAACAGCGAGCTGCATTTTAGCTAATGGGGAACATACAGCCTCACGTGGAAGTACTCAGGGACTGTATACATCAACCTCTCTCTCATAACATGATCAAAAGAAAGGTAAATCTTGATTAGCTCATTTCTGATTATATGAAAGAACACACAAGTGATGTGTTGGGACACATGCCCATTTCCATCCCATCACTACCACACTTATCCATCCCATATAGCAAGTTAATCTTATAATACGGTGAAGAAAACACTGCAGAGTTCCCAGAAAAGAAAGGAAGAGGAAATAAGTAATTACAACAGTTCATACAGACAATTAATTGTACTTCCTGATTGAATCTAGCCTACCAGCCACACATTGCATCCTACATTGGTCATATATCAAATAGCCAGGTTATATCAAACTGTCACAAATATTTTATTCAATTCTTTAAACTTTTTACAACTCTCAGTGATTCCAGCTTCACAGCATCTCTTTGGTGGGTTTTGAGTTGCATGGTTCATTTGGCTGCAATTACTGATGTAGGTTTGCAAGTCTGTAGACTTTGTGTGTGTGTGTGTGTGTGTGTGTGTGTGTGTATGCTGTATTTCACCATCTAACCAAAACCATTTCAGTGCAAATACATAGAACAGGAAAGTGCAGAATTAAAAATGGAAACTGTGAATAATGTCTGCCACCAGGATTTTGCCTGCAAGGACTCAACTCTTTCCTTTGCATCAAAGCAGGCCAGAAAGAATTTTGTGATAAGTCTCAGGGAGATCAAAGGAAAAATTATTAAATCTCTGAACTGTTGTTACATAGTAACGCTCACTTGTTACTCAAGAATGCCTATTGTGTAGGAATTGAAGGAGCTTATATTGCTCAAGGAGGAGCACGGAGGAACCACAGCTTGCATTATATGGTGCCAAGTAATAAATGGGTGATGGAGAATGGGTATGTGCATTGAAACAGAGGATGCTTTGTAGACTGGACAAATGAGATCTTGTTAAACACCTGTGATCCCATAGGTTACCAATCCAACACCACAGATCCCATGCTGACACTTGGGGTTTAAAACACTTTCACAACCAGGGTTCCTAGGCGTCATGGTGGGGGCTTAACCCCATCCACCTAACTGCAGATAAACAGAATCCCACTTCTTTGTAGCTTGTTATTTTTGGCTGCCTTTGCCACCTTTCCTACTTCTCCCCTTCTCAGTCTAACTGCTGCCATGGCAACATACAACCTTGCTCATTCCCAGCTGGAATGGCTAAAGAGTAGATTCTTCTGAAGATGGAAAGGGCTTGCTCATTGGGTCAGCTGGTGGGAGGCTGTGGTCTAAGAAAAAAGTGAACTGACTTAACACATATCCAAGAGTGCTTGTACTGAGATAGTTTCCTTTTATTCTTTTGCACTGTGGTTAAGAACCCTTAAGTACTGGAATTACAAGTGTAGCATACAGTTTGTGAGGTCCTTATTCTTTTTATTTTACTTGTCTTCAAGAATCATTACTTGGAAGCAAGTTGATCAAGATGTTTCTTCATACTGAATGGAAAAGACAGCTTCCTTTCTCTCAGTATTTTAAATTTATATGAGCATATATGTATGCATGTATATGTCTGTAATAAAAAATACAATAATAGGGAAAGTTGCTTGGATTGTGAAGTGAATTAAATGTTAGGAAATTGAAAATATATGGGCATCCATTCCTAATTCTGTTCCTGACATCCCTTCAAAATACTGGGCAAGGTCAGATTTCCATGGGAACTTTCAATACATTTACAGATAGGGCCAAATTAAGGTTGTCTGGAGATCCCCTAATCCACAGGACTTGGATTTTGCAACCTAAGCAATGTTCATTTAGGAACACTTTTGCATACATTTTGGTAGAGAAAAGGTAGAATACAACACTGCTATATACCAGAAAATCCTGATTGTCCAGTACCACAGCATAGACTATCAGTGTTTTATATCTGTCCAGGAGATCAGTTCTCTGGCCCTCAGCAATGGGGGTCCCTTCCCAGAAAGTTGCCCGAGGAAGAGGTGGTCATCTTGACACTATATGATAATTGCGAGACATGAAATTAAGAAGGTCTGGGTGACTATCATCTACCACAAATCATAACCAGCCTTTCCCTTCAGTGTTCCCAGAATGGTGCTGCTGGTTTCAGTTCTTCTGCTGCTTTTTGGTAATGTTTTGCGTGAGGTTCTCTGGAGTGTTCCAGGATTGCAGCACTCATTAACATTTTCCTGAAAAAACTAAGGACAGGGCAATGCTCAACACTACACAGCTCAGCCAATCCTTTCATCATAGAAAGGAAATATACTACTTTCACCTGTAGAGATATCACATGCCAAATTACAAAGCCTTGCAATGGAGATATTAGAATTTGTCAAAACAAAGGCCACAAAAAATCCTTTAGATGACCTGCAGAGTGAGATTTCCTAGAAGCTCCTTCCTTAATGATTAGTAAAAACTTCCAGTCTCTCACCACCTCAAGCAAGCACATCATATAAACTCTTCCAGAAGACAATCAAAGTGCATAACTATTTTGTGGCAATAGCTGAATCTGTGGTTGAGAAAATTACAATTTTTTAATAAAGGCTGCTCTAATTTGGCTCAAGTATTGTTAAAAGGTATGCAGATACCTAGAAAAATAACAATGGGGTCAGTACATGTCCAGAGATGGCCAGTTGGGACAAAAGACTAAAGGTCTAGCATTAGAGTTGTCCAACATGCTCTGAGTCATGTGATGGGAGAAAGACTGTAGCCCTGCAGCCTGTTCACCATCTCCTTATAATAGTGTCTACCTGATTCTCATTCATACAATGGAAATACCAAATATGCTCACTTCTCTTGGCATGTCTGGAAAGGCTGTGACTTCTTTCTTTGTCCCTGGAGTCCCCTTTTATTTTGTGAGTACCATTCATAATCTCAATTTGTTAATTGCATTTCCATGATTTCTTTCCTCAAGTTTCAGCACTTTTCCCCAGGTGTCATTTTCCTCTCCATACTACTGTAGAACTGAGACTGTATTATCTGGTTTTTGTGGTTTTATATTTAGCTTGCCAACTACTAATTACTGTGAAACCATTTTCTTGTATGTCTTACACTTTTAGCATTAAGGTTTTCCTCCTAGTATGTCCCAGGAAACAGCTTTTTCCAAGCCAACATAGGTATATATTGAATGAGAAAACAGCTAGAAGGCTTTGCTGTTTCTAGCAAAGATTATTGATCTCATTTTACCTTTTTCACTCAATTCTGGAGAGTATCAGCACAGTCTTGGTTAATGCAGTAGCCCACCAGGACATGTAAAGTACTTTGTAAATTATTGCAAATGAGTTGAGAAATTAGGATTTAGAGGAACTCTTAAAAATACAGTTGAAACAACAATTCTGCAGGGTCTTAGAATGTGAAAGCGGGGGCGGGGGGAGAAGCATAACTAGATTGCTGAACCAGGAGTCCAGCAGTTTGGGGTTAGCTCCTCATTCCATCACAGACTTTCAGTGAACCTTTGTGTAAAAGATTTATTTTCTGTGCTTCATCTTCTCACTGTAAAATAGGGATAATATTTCCTTTTGCCAATACTTTATTTCTTTTGTGTGTGTTGAATGTAAATTATCTGGGGACTGGATTGCTGGGTTGTGATTCATACCACTTCAGGTATCGACAATGCTGATGTGTACATCAAAGGCAAGGTTTGTCAATGGAAAGGGAGAGAACTTAGGGAAGTCACTGGTTCATTATTATAGGAGCCTCCTTTAGGAATGAATCATCCAAGAAATACCTATTGACTATACATACTGACCACTTTAGATACCTACTTTTAGTTGGAGCTAAGTCACTTACTGTCCCAAGCATGCGTTTGTGTAAAATACAATGGGGTATGTATGTGTCTTTACTTAATTCCTATTCTGAACAGATGTGTGAGTTATTATATTTGAGTCTACTTCAAACAGTAAGGTTTCCTCAAGAGGACGATTCATGAAAACATCTTGACACAAAAGTTTTGATCTTTTCTTCTTTTTTTTTTTAATCTTTTTTAAACTGCAGGAGAAAATGACTGATTACGGCTGTTAAAATGCTTTGTCTGCTTGTGGTTAATTAGCAGGTGTCATTTCCCTGAAGTAGTGTGAATTATTCTAATGTAGGGGCAAAGCTTGAAAATAATGAAGTTATTCAACTTGTTTACATTCAGCAACAGACAAACTAACTTTGCCTAATTATGATTCTACTTTTACAGGATTGGGTTGAGAGTTCAATTCTAATGTTTGCTGGATTTATGATCTGCTTTGGCAAAAATGTGGAGAATGAACAGATACCTTTTTTAAACTAAAAGAAAAAAAATCCAAAATAGACAAGTAGAGAAAGATTATAAGAATGAGCCAGGCAGGGGAGGAAAATAATAATTATATGAATAAAATTGTACTAATAAAATTGTACTAATAAAATAATCATTTTCTATCTTCTGAATGCCGTTCTTTTAAATGAATCAAATTTTTATCTTCTAAGTGTATTAGCAATTATCTTTTTGAATACTGCATAATATAAAAACATTTATCTGTACCATAGCTATGCATTTCTTCTAGCTGCACTATCTCCTAAAAATAAAAGAATATATGAAAAATATCCTTTGTCTACATGACAAGAGGGTAGTTCAGAAACTTTGCAAGCTCCTTCCTCAAAGTCAGAAACTGTCAAGCTCATTTATTTATCTATTCTGTGTTAAGTTTTCTTCTTTAATAATGCAATGGATTCAGTCCCTGACTGTTTCTCAGATGCCGCTTCTCAGAGCTGTATCTTCTTGAACTGACTATGCCAATCCTACTGCCTTCTTCCTACTATACCTTCATTTCTGCCTTTGCCATTTCATGTGATCCTTTCTCGGTGCATGAAATGATCTCCTGTAACAACTGAAGAGCTTTTTAGCTCCTTGCATATTTTGTCCAGCTTATTGCTTTATTGTATCAACAGATCAATATTAGTATTCACCTCAGAGGTGAAAAGGCTTTAATAAGTGTGTTGCAGTAAACTCTATTACTCTAAAAGGTGGTCTGTTTTTATCTGTGCCATCAGAAATTAGGTGTGCATTGGGAAATGCAGTCAGATATGGATGATTTCTTTTTTTCAGAGCTTGAAGAAGACCTGATATAAGCCAGGTTTGATTCTTTTTTCCCTTTTTTTATATAGAATAAATGTTGTTTAGAGAGCATTCTGTGTTAAGATGCTTTCACCTCTGTCCCCTCACTTATAGTAACAGACGGAGAGCTCTCCATGAAGCTTTTGTCCTTCCTCTAACGTGTCAATCGAAGATACTGCTCCTGTGTTTGTGATCACAAGTTAATGTCTGTCGATTACGGCTTCCTTAGGGTACGTTAGGTCTTCCAAGAATTCTAAACTCTCCTGTTTCTTCTGCAGGAACTACTGTACAGCACACAGGACAAGACTGCCTTGTGTCAGAAGAGGTCTCTGTCCAAACAGACAAGACATTGAGTGGGTGTGATTTGTTGGAGGCAACGTAGCAAGTTAGTGTTAGAGGAGAAGAAAAACCAAAGGGTGGAATTAATCTCAGTTGACTTTAGATGCCTACATCTGAACAAGTTGCCTGAAGTTCATTTATAGTTAAGAGACAGAAATAAGCAGAGAATAAGACATTGTTTAGCTGACCTATATTAGATACCTACTTTTAGGTTAGATGAAACAGACATGGAAATGCCCATTTCTCTCTATCAGCAGCTAAAGAATTCTAGATAACTGCTAGTTCAGACACATTTTACTCTCTATGGATGGTTAAGTGAATCTCACCTTGTATTCTATTCTTTATGCCAGTGCTTTAATAAGAAAATCATATTGTTTATGGAAATGGTTTTCTTAAACTTTTTATATATTTGTTGGGGTTTTTTCTTAACAAATGCACTTTTCCTTCCTTGTCCACAAGTTATGTTGTCAAGCAGGTTATTCTTTTAAGCTTAATAATGGTAAATCTTTCAATAATCTTTCAAGCAAGCCTTCTACTGAACTCAGAGTAGCCAAACTGATCAAGCCAGTATCTTACTGAATCTACACAGATCATTTCCTTTTCCATCTCCTGCTCCATTTCTAGCAAACAGGAATAAAAATCATGCTGGTCACATAAAAGAAAACCCCTTTCAGTAGAATTTTTGTGAACATTTTCTAAATGACCAAATCTTTGCCTTAAAAATATCAGTGGAATTAGAAACAGTTTTCTTTATAAGAAAGAAAAAAACCCCAAACACATTTGGAAACAGCTTCTTAATAAAATAAACACCAAATTAATTTCACAAGAGGCCCTTTCTGTGTAAAGCTGCCTCCTTCGCTGTGGTGCTGGTGATAAGTATTCTTTTAACATGGAAATTACCACTGTGGAACTGCCAGTATGCGATCTCAGATCACTCTTTTGGCTTTGAAATTCAAACCTAATAGAAATCCTGCCAAGTTATTCAATGCTACAATCCAAGAAAACTTAGCCCCATGTTAAGCTATTGCTAATCAAGAGCTATCCCTCGACACCTGAATGGGTGGATTCCACAAAGAAAAGAAAGGAGAGGTGTCTTTGCAACTTTGCTCAGTTTGCTGCCCAGCTGCAGCAATTTTGTTCTATAAGCAGTCAAAAAAGAATAAAGTGAAGAAAGCAGCTGTATGGGATTATAGGCACATTTGCAAGATGCTCCATGTGTGGGTTCTTTCCCCCCCTTTAAATGCAGTGTGAGTGCAGTGTGACTAATTATACCAGAGAGGAAAGCAGAAGCTTTCTAGTTAAAGTATTTGGGTAATCATGTTTACTGCGGGGAAAGTACGTCTGCATTAAATAAGTCAAAACACGGTGCGTAAAATGTGGAATGACTTTGTAGGCACTGCAAGAGAGAGGAAGATGTAGAAATGATATAAGTCTCATTTGTCCAACTAGAAGCACTACCAAAAAAGATAAACCATCTGCTTCAACTAACTCAGCTCCACTTGAAAAATGCTAATTGTACAAGAGGAGGAGGTTTAAACTTATTTTGGAAAAAAAAAAACAAAACAAACCCAAAAACTTTGTCAGCTAGCACGTTGCTAAGTGGTTCGACAAAAATGATACTACCCACAACTTGGTGATGAGGTGACAAAGACTGGTTCTGCCCCTTCCATATCTCAATTTCTATTTCTTTGATGCTTTAGGTAGGTGCCATCTGCCCCTATATACCAGGCAGCAAATGCTTAGTCAGGAACGCAAATTCCCTCAGTTACTTCTTGTCCTTCAAATTCCTCTTAAAATTCTCCTTTGCCACAATGCCTGCTGGAGATTGGCAGTGGTTCTGCAGCCAATGTGCCGAGATCACCATCTCCTCTGGTGACCTAATGTGGTTTCCTTGTGCTCTGCCTCTGTCTGTTTGTCTGTGTCTACCTGCTATATTTTATGGAATAGTTAGATTGCTAGCTGTTAAAAAATGTTTTCCACTAGCTGTTAGTAAGGCAGAAAAGATGAAAGGGCAATAAACAAATTTGGGTTTTGTTTGGAGCAAAGTTGGAAGCACTTATACAGCATGTGACCAAAGAAATACTTGATTGCAGGATTAAATCTAGGTCTATCAATTTAATCCTGCAACCAAGAGTCCTGAAAGAGCCAGGAAAATAATTTCTGGCCTTGTTCGTTTTGTTGCATCTTTGAATAGCAGAGAAATTATAAGTGAAAAGGTTGGGGCAATATTTAAAAGGGCAAATGAAATGACCTGGATAAGCATAAGCTAGCTGGCCTGAATCTAATTCTGGGCTAAATAATGAAAACATATGTGGATACAATTGAGAAAGAATTAATTCATAGGTATACAATATTTATGATTTTATGTCAACATATTTTTATGGAAGACAATATATGAGAACAAAAGGGATTCCATTATTTGAGTGAGATTATAGTTTGGCTGATACAGGCAATTGCATAAATGCAATATAGTTCCCTAATATATTTGGGATTTCTGATTTAACTTTCTGATATTAAAAAAACCCCAAAACCAAAACATAGGCATATGTTATGTATATTGGGAACCAACATACCAAGAGCCAGTGAAATCATTGGACATATGAGAGTGATGCCATGAGTAAATTAGAGGATTTATTTTACCTTTGAAAACAAAACAAAACTAATGGATCAATACTGCACCAATTTCTGGGCTTCATATTATCTATAGGACTGTAAGGTAACAGTAGCAGGTTTTAGATAAACATGATCACTATCCTTTTAAGTCTGCAGAGAATTCATTCAAGAGTTTAGTCTCTCATTTCTCAGAAGGAATGAGAAATGACCTGAATGCTATGTGAAAATACATTGCTGGGTTGATGAGGTTCCAGATAATCTTAATTTCATTATTCCTTAAATTTCAGGCATTCTTTAAATTTGAAAATCCAGTTCTATTTATCTAGAGAAGAAAGGCAGAACAAGAACCAATAGCTGGAAGTTCACATCAGAGAATTTCCACTTAGAAATCACATATAAGTCTTTAAGGGGAGAACAAATAATCATGTGAATAAAATACCAAATGAAGAATCAACCATATGTCAATATCTTGAAATCAAAATTACATGGAAGTTATGTTTTAATAATTTGGTTTTCTAGAGGGATATATAGGTGAAATTTTACATCCTGTTTAATGCAGAATGCCAGACATAATGCAAGATGGAGTTTTATAACACCAAAAGAAATGAATGAGTTCATTGTTATTTTCCACTAAAAATGGGGGGTCAGATACTAGAAGATTTGTGTGTCCTGCAACCTCAATTTTAGATACAGGCTTGCAAGCAATTTCAGTGCTTGTCTGATAGCAAGGTGTTGCAAGTCATCCTTTTTTTGGTAACAAATGCTTAAACATGTCTCAGCAGTAAGGGTTAGATTTCAGAATGAAATTAAAACATTTCATGTTAGTGAAATAAGAAAAAAAAAATCGGGGAAGGGATTATTAGTTTCTTGTATTGATAGATCTTTTTTGACCATAACTAAGTTCAAGATTTCAAGGTTATTTTGACATATTTACAAACTGACAAAAAGAAAAACTTTCTTTTTTTTTAAATCATTCCTTTAGTTCCTGTGCTTCCCACTCCTCACACAAACATATCACATACATATAGATTTTAGTTGAGAGCTAGGTCTTACAAAAAAGAAACTCCTGCTGTAATGGTTTTCACAGGCTGAAAATCACAACCCTGACCAGCTGTAGAGGGGACAGTAAATAACCTATGTGTGATCTTTAAGGAAAAAAATCAGTGACAAATTTTCAGCCCCAGTCATTGTTTTACATCATCTGGCTATGTTTCCAAGGATATCTTTCTGTTTTAAAAGAAATCCTTTACCCATAATACTGTATTCTTTTTTTCTCCTATAAAAGAAAGCTTAGCTTCCAAAAAATTATGAGTGTGCATGTTAAAATACAATATTAGCATGCTAGCTATATGCTAAAATTCACCAGATTGCACACTAATATCTCCTGTGGCTTATTTGGACAATGCATTTGGACAATAGTCTCTTGCAAAATGTTAAGAAAAATATTAGCGTTTCTGTCCAGACCTCAGCAAAAGCAGTTGGGCTCCAGCCCTGCAGCACATTCACAGCAAGAAACGTAAAGTTTCACATATTTATAGACTGGAATATATTCTCAAAGAACCCTCTTGTTAAATCCCCTTCATATCTTTTTGCTGACCTTACTCTTTGTGGTGTGATTATAAGGAAAAGAGGCCAGTTGAGGATGGGGAAGGGCAATAAAATCTTCTTTCAAATCCATACTGAAAAATGCTGTGACGGGCTTCTGGAGCTATAATGACCAAACTCCACTACCTTACGTTATGACCACATTGTTACAATGGTCTACCAGTATGTCAGGAGAAATGCACAGCTGGAAAAAAACTAACTGATGACATCTGGCACATGGATTTGCATGGAAAGTCAAGGCAAAGGGCAGTGCCAAGATTCTTAACAATACTCACTATGTCCGAATGAGAAAGCAGGAACATACATACATAAAAGGATTAGCTTCCTTGCAATCTAGTTCTCAGCTAGGAATATGGTTGTTTTCAGGCATTCAACTAGGAACACAATGCAAAATGACTCCACCAGCATGGAGACAGAATTTGGAAGTTTCACAGAGCAGAAGTATACTGTTTCATATTGAAAACACACTGTGCAGAAAAATCATGTAATTCTTCAGTGCACAGAATTGAAATCTGAGGCCCAATAGGAATTGTGACTTGGTTCCAAGAAAGTGCAGGTGGCAAGAGGAAGGTATTGCTGAACTGCATAGCTGCCTAAACAATGCAGTAAGGATAACATTCCTTTGCTATCTGCTGTGCTGTTAAAATAATTTTTTCTTTTTTTTTCTTTTTTTTTTCCTTTTTTTTTCTTTTTTTTTTCCTTTTTTTTTTCTGTTCACCTCAATCAGATTCTATTACAGATTCTGTCTAAAATGTTCATTGCTGCACTGGCAAAACATAACCAGGAGATTGGTTGAGTGGGTGAAAAAACCCCTGGCTCGTTGACATGAAGATAGGACAAAAATTGACAAGAATTTTAACTGGGATGTTTTTTCTTAAAGCCTATGGTACCTGCATGGTGATGATCAGAAACTTTACTTCATGGAGAATTACTTTCTCACCTAGCCGGCAATCAAGAATTTCTTCTTACTGTAAATTATTTTTTTAATAAGTGTTTTCAAGCTGCATCTGAAGAAAACTGAGATTCAGGTTTCATGTGGAAGAAACCTAGATGAGATAAGGCACGCATTTGCACTAAGCAAAGCTGCACTCAGCACTTCTAGATTCAGATTTCTGCTCTAACAGATTCAAAGCAGAAATTTGAGCCTATACCTTGTATATACTGAGTCCTATAATCACGTAACTTACTGTGTCCTTCCTTCTGCCTTGTTTCCCATTTACTTTTTCTATTTTATCATTTATAAAGACTACTCTACCTCCTAAAAGACAGAAGGTATCCTAACTTTTAGCACGCTTACCTGTGACACTTACCATAAAGTAGGGAGTGAAGCTGGATCACTGGGGTATTCTTTGGAGTCTCCACACGAGGTAAGAGTCATGTTAGAAAAGTGAGTCAACTGTATAAATAGCTTTGCATCATAAACAAAGCAATTCACCTTGGAGAGTACGTAGACGTGTTGCTAGTAGATTATTTCTGTGCCACCGGAAGGATTAAAAAACAACAAAGTATGACTAATTTTGTCCAGACAGTGTGATACTTATTTTATACAGGTTTATTTATGTAGTCATAAACCAACTAGGATTACAGTTGCAAAAGTTAACTTCTCAGAACAGAAGTTCTGGGTGGACAGGAATCACTCAGTGTACAGCTGTTTGATATATATTTTACCCTCCTTGCTTCCTTACTTCCTTATCCTCGTTCTTTTAACCTCCTTACTTCAATCTTTTTGTCCATCTTCTTCTGAGGGAACAAGCTATGATAATTCAATATTTTTGCACATAATAGTCTCAAGCAGGTAAAAATGCAAGGTGAGTAAGGTAGCATTCACCTGTCCTGAGTCTCAGGTCCCTGTTACAATCGCTAGAGAGAAATAAGCATCCTTAAATTAATTTCATCCTAAGGTAGGTCAGAGACAGAGATCCACTGAAGGTGTCTGTGTTCATTGATTAAAACAGGTGCCAGTAATAACTAACTTAGATTTAGACATCTAGATGCTTAGACCTCTAAAGTAAGATGAGATTAATCTAATCAACAGTGGCCACCCTTAAAGGGCTACCTTTAAATGACTTCCCTAGCCTTGCAGGTCTTTGAGGTAGTGGCAGATTCCAATTACTCAGGGAAAATGCCACTGATTCACTCCAAGACCATCTTTCTCTATTCCCAGTTTCTAACTTTGGCCACAGCCATGGCAGACAGCAGGCCCATCCATTCACCTCTGTGTCAGGTCTGCTCTGGGCACTGAAGGGGAGTGAGTCCTCCTGGAAAACAAGCGTGCCATTGTGCAGCCATGGGGCAGAGGCAAGCCTGGGGTGAAGCAGCAAGTCAGGAATGCCTTTTGCCTGGGCTTCAGCGCACAGCATCTGCACAGCTGCTTTCGTGTGTGGTTTCCTAATGCTCTTCAACAAAGCTAGTTGAAAAGAAAGCAAAACCATCATGTGACACTATTTTGCCTTTGCTGTGAGTCAGCAGCTACTTGAAAACTTTAAATCTACTACAGAGACCTCTTCTACATGAAAAAACTGCGGTAACTGAGAATGCATTGACTTACACTTTGTGGGTCTGTTCTTGAACTCTTCCCTAGGCATTTACTGCTGGAGGAGACAGGATATTGGGTTAGGTGGTCTGACCCAGTGGCGTCAGGCTGATGTACTTACCATTAATAGCAGCAAATCTGCTAGAGGTTTCATGAAAATTGCTGGCAGCAGAGAAATGGTAGGGCTCAAGATTCTCTGGCTTTCTGCAAACTTGAAGGGAGTAAATGCTGACACGCACAGAGCTGCCAGCTGCTTCTAGCTCTCCTCTGTCTCCCTGCCCAAGCGCCTTGTTCCAGCATTAGCTCCAACCTCAGCCAGTTTCAGTTACCATCTCCTGCTCCAGTCAATTGCTGCTTCGGCTGCAAGTTTCCCATCCAAGCCCCAGCACTAGGATGCTAACGCTAATACTGAGCTCCCAGGCCCAAATTGCCGTCTTCACTCAACCATTCTTCTTCTCTCAGTTGTAGCTCCAGCACCCAGTCCAGAGGCCATGACTACTTCCTTATTGCTTTTACCAGAACGCTCCCACACTAGCAGGAGAGCAGCATTTACAAAAACCAAAAAACAGTCCTGTACTTTTTACTGGTGTATAGTAAGCCCTGCTGCAGAGGTTTCTTATGCATGAGTCTGTCAGGATGTGTGAGTGACTGGAGCACAGCTAATGTCTACAGAGTCCTTAGGGTCTTTAGCTGCAGTCTAAGATTTCTCTAGTGGGAGTCTATGAACTTACTGTGCAGAGTGGGATTTGTATGCCACCCTTCTTACTTTTATTCCATCTTGTCTGAGTTTCTCCAGTCAGAAAAGTTAATTATTACAGTGTTTGCTCAAATAAAGTCTAGAATTCACCCCTCCCCTTTTTCTTTTTACCCTTAGTGTGTTCACTCTAAGGAGAAGATGAAGACCAAAACCTCAAAGCTGTGGCCACATTAGGGTTCCATCACAGTGACATTTTTCACGCATACATTTGTGGCTCAATTTGAGAAGCTCTTGTAAACACAGAAATTGTCACAGATCTAAGACCACCTCTCTTCTGACCAGCCCTTTTTCCCTAATCCTGCCTTCCAATACTCTTAGCTGCAGCTTATGTGGCTTTGACTGACATTCCTAAAGCACTACATTTTTTTGTAGTAAAATTATTTGGTTTTGTTTTAGCAAGTTCTGAAAAATAACCAGATACTTTGTTTAGAACTTTTCAAAATTCTTCATCTTAGTGAGGCCCTCAATATGAGATATTTCAGCCCAAATAATTCATTTTTTGTGAATATATAAACAACCCAAACAGGGGTCAGATAATGATAAATATCAGGCTCTCTTAACAGGCAATGTTACCAGCCACCACTATAATTTTATGAGAGGATTCGAAGCTGAGGTTTTCCCTAAAAACAATGTGATGAATAATCAGGTCTGAGAGGAGGAAAGGGAAATCACAATTGTTTCCTTGTTGGAACTGATCCACTCATGATAATTTATGCTTTATCCTTCATTTCATCCAGTGATATCAGCCTTCCATCAGTCCTATCCACCACAGCTTGAAAAATCCTGTTTCAAGTGAATCCCATTCAAATCCAAATGGCGAGGCCAGGTGTTCGACTTAAGAGCAGTAGCTTTAGAATTCCTGACTTTTCCTTTCAGAAAGCCCCACAGAAAACAGCCCAATTATTATTGTTGTTGTTATTATTATTCAAAAACTAGTTCTGAGAAATACTTTAAATGACAGAGGAAAGCAAAAATGCTAATCCTCTTACATAACACAAATCCCAGATGGCCTTGTGCGGAGGGGAGGAAGATGCCATAATGGCAGTCACTATTATCAATTGTGCTGGGTGACAGATGTTAAAACGATGCAAGTACTTGTGCTCACTCGCAGAACTTCAGTAAGTCTGTTTTTGTCGTATTTCCCACAGAATGAAATCATAAATAATTAAAAAGTCATGTGCAGTCAAGCACTAATCTTCACTGAAAGTGCACAACTCTTTCTGAATAATACTTAAGTAAAGCCGTTACAGTCTCTTCGTTCACAATTCTGCTCCTTAGCTAGAGAAAACTGCCACAGTAGCAGTACCGTCCTGTAGATCTGGATTCCTTAGCTCTCCATCACTCTATAAAATAATCAAATAGTAGCATTGATTACTAATGATACCTATACTAGTCCTGTCACCTACTGCATCACAGACTACTTTTACATTAACATGAGAACAGCTTTCTTTGGCCCTAAATTGCTTCAGATTAATGGCAGGTTCATGTGACATAAAGAGTGCACAGGTACCCATTTCCCAGAGGATTTTGTCACAGGGATAACCTCGCAGTTAAGGATGATAGGGCTGCAGTGGAAGGTGGAGGAGGTACCCATTTGTCAGGAGGCACTGATTACTTTAATAAAACGTCTGGAGAGCCTGCATAGAAATGCTCACTTAGCAAACCTAAGCGCAGGAACAGAAACATTTATATGAAATAGCTTCATTCTCCTATTTCACTAGTCTTTGTTCAGAGTGTGTGAGGAACTGGGCTTGCTCAGACCTTGTCATCTCTCAGAGTAACATCACCAAAAGTCACTGGGAACCAGGCATCAAAGAAAACCAAGCCGAACCCATTGTATATGACGTTACAAACAAATTCAGGGACAATCTGAGGTCAATGCAAGAAGCCTCCTTGTCTACCTCTCTTGGACCCTCTCTGACTCCTATAACTCTGAAACCACTGTTTCCTCTCCTTTTCCCAGGGATTCATGAGAATGACAGAATTTTCCCCCATTGCATTTCCTCAGACACAGGTGCTGCTGTAAAACAGTGCTCGTTGCAGGTGTCAGTCTCTCCCAGAGAGCCAGGGAGGAGCTGTTGCCCCACAAGGCAGTGGTATGTGTTTGCTCAGCAGCTGTCCTAGGAAAAATAGGAACCGTTTTACAGCTGTCCTGCAACTGCCCTGTAAGAAATATCTATTCAGTGTGTTACTCCTGATCCACTCCATCTCCCCTAATGCAGAGGTATATGTGGATATTCTAAATCATGTGAACTAGGGACAAAAAAAGTGCCTAATCCTCAATGGAGGGTGAACCCTCTTATTCCTTGCCCTTTCCTATAGCAACGATGAATATCAGTGATATCAGGCTTCCAGTCATGCTATTGGTCTGCATCTGCATGTGTGCAGAGATTAATTTACTAAAATATGCCTCCGAGAACCATATCTGTACCAGTGGAGAAAATATCCAAAAAGGCAGTCTCACTAGTGCATGAGATTTGGCTTGTAGAAGTGAGCTGTTCTTAGATTTAAATCACAGTTGCTCCCCTTTCCATTCCTTTGCCTGCCCATTGCAATAATCATGAAACAAATGCTCCCAAGCACCGAGGTGGGAGCAGAATTTAGGCACAGAACAACAAAATGATCCCTTTAAGGTATGCATAGTACAGGCCCTTTGCTGCTCTTCTCTTGTCTCCTACTCTTCTACATCTCTTCTGGTTCCTGCAAATAAACACAGGCAGTGCAGCATGCTGTACATCACCTGCTTGGGAAGGGATTCCTTCAAAGGCTCAGCAGGATAATGGCAGTGGGCTCCTTCTCCTAACCCCACTGGCAGCCCACTGAGGTGCTATTCAGCCAGGAGAGTGACTTTAAGAAGCAAGGTCGAACTCAGAAAGGAAATGGTGAGGTCCCCCCCATTTCTCTGGCAAGCCCAGAAAAGGCTTTTTGCTTAGCCTTATTTCATGTTCCCTTGCAGAGCAATCATTTATTCAAACTACAGTTTTAAATGTCACCTCAAAGAGTTAGCTTATTATAAACGATGATGAAAGAAAATGCCCATTTACACTCAAATTATAGAGAAGTCTCTTGTCTTTATCAAGTCTCAAGTGTATTTGCACTTAAAAGCTTCCCCCCCCCCCAACTAGCAACAATAGTGCAGGTGCATTGCCCTTCAGTATGCAATGTATTTATCCTGGGAGGCAGGAAGTTGGTTTCACACCTGTTTCTTCTTTTTATTTGTTCTTGGCCTGGCTAATTTGCCGAATGTCATGATTGGTACAGCTGAGGCTGTCAGAAAGAATTACCACTTTGTAACATGACGGCCTAATTCTGGCAGTTCAGATTTTACAATGATTTGCCTTTTGTTCTTTCTTTCAGTAGCGGTCTGTTTTCCGTATTGCACACAAACCGAATCTGATCAGTAGTAACAGAAAATGTAAGAATAAGATAGGCTGCTTTATTAGATGACTGGCCTTTTTTGATATTATGCTATAAAGGTTCTAAAGACAATGAGGTTAAGTCTCTGATATGGAAAAAAAGGGTCTTGCATGGGCTGAAATAAATATTATTTTTCAGGAATTTGTGACCTAGACTTTGCAAATTTTTTGGTCAGAATTCAAGGACTACTGAAAATTGAGTTATACTTTGTTTTCACATGAATATTAAAGAAGTAGCAAGATGGGGTGAATTTAGTACCCATATATTCATTTAGGTTTTAACTTTATTACCAGTGCTTAATTTTTTAATCTAAATCAAAGTGGGCACTTTCAGGAACTGCATTACCATGTTGGCAACCACTTAGACTGCAGTTGATAGCTAGGAAGTTTTCTCTAAGAGTAAGTCAGCTCAACCTGAGAAAGAAAATTTATGTAATTAATTTTGCTTTTCATTTTAAACATTTAAAGATAGATACAACTCTCTTAACATCCTCCTCCACCCCCAATTTCTTTCTTACCACATATAAAGGAATATCAGACTATTGAGAATTCTTATAGCCTGCACTGTTTTCTTCCAAGGACTATTCCAACAAGCATGCCACTTGCCAGGCTGCTCTGTTTACCTCTGTACTGCAGATTTTTAGCAAACCTCCGCTGTGTCCCAGCACATCCACATTTCACAGAGCATGGGCTGCCTACAGGCACAGCACCCACCACCCCACAGGCCTTCCAGAATTCACCGCCCTGGACTCATCCACACCATGTGTACCACCTGCACCAATAAGCCGTCTGGGATCTCAGCATTCATACTAATCTTGTTGTGATAGCAAAAAGTGATTAGCTATAGCTTGGGAGGATGGGGATGGAGAGAGAAGGAGCAGGATTGGATCATGGCTGCCTTTTCTCATAAGCCACAATGCCATGACCAGAATGATTGTGAGATACTTCTCAGCTCCTCTGTAGTACAGAAGCATGGTCTAAACACTGTAGGCCATCAGTACCAAGATCAAGCCATCTTTCTTTAACTTGTATGGGACATATATCATGAGCACTCACATGTGAAACCACATCTTCCCATAGACAGAGGGCTGCTGATTTCAGGCTGCAAAAGGCCACCTACCTGGTCCTTTGCCAGGGAATGGTGATAGCTCTAGAGCAACAGCACACTACTTTCTGGACCCTATCTTAATAGGGTCATTAGCTTCACTAAAGTGGCTATATCAGACATTTATAGAGCTGAGGTTTTACAGTTCCAAGTTAGCAAATCTTTTATTGCTGTCATTATCAAGGAGCTTCTGCAAGGCTGTTCTCCATCTGCTTCATCCTTGACAAGATTTATGACAACTCAGGCATCATTGCCATGTTCCATAAGAATACCATATCCAGCCGCTCCAAGACTATCAACAGAACACACTTCCCCCGCAGTCATCGTTGAATCTATCTAGGTTTATAATAATCATACAGTGATGCTTCATCATTGCGGGCCAGTTGCATACGTTGTCTTCACCAGCCATGCTCATATTGCCAATCTATTTCAAATCTCTGGCACCTTCCTCCTTATGTGACTGAAAAGGATCAACATATCTTCTTATGTGAAAGAAAATACCAATATCTGCACCTCAGGCCAATGTAACTTAACCCCAACCAAGAATTTTTGCCTTCTGCTTATGCCCTTTTGACCATTGCACTCCTAGAGACCGTGCATCAATATTTTCAGGTTCTGCCAGACATCTGTTGCTCTGCATTTGGTTGTCTTAGGACCTTGTCAGTGAGATTAGTTCAACACTAGTGTGGAAAACATCATCAAGATGCTTTCTACGCTCTTGACATAAGGAGAATGGAGCCCTTAAAAGCTACAGAGCCTCCAGGAAGACCACACAAGCCAGAAGATTCCTGCCCAGTCCAGTGGCAAGTTTGTGTAGTCTATACTGACAGCTTCCAAAAAAAGGACTGCCCAGGGTGCCATGTATATATATATATGTTCTATGTATACACATCATATAAGATACATCTGTGGATTCACCATGTGTTCCTCACCTACTCTTCAACAGCATGACTTATGGGAGAGTAGTACTAAGATTCTGGATTATCCTTTCTCTGTTCTGCTCAAATCCCTCTTCCTACTTCACAAAGTTTTCCTATAGACTATATCCCCCACCTTTTTTCCCTTTGCAAACAACAGATTCCTTTCCCTCTGTTCACATAAATGGACATAATTTCTGGATTGCCCTATCACCTTACGCTTAAAATACTTAATGTGAATATGTATTTACTCTCTCCTGGTCTCTTCACACACAAGACCAAAGAAATGGACCAAAGTGGAGAGTAAGCTCATTTTTCCTACCCGACACAGTCAAGAGAACTCCCAGATGCTATTAAATGCAGAAATTTCTTGATACCATCCAAAGAAAAAATATTTTAAAGCTGTCAAGCAAATACATTGTTTGCTGTTTGTACAGGTGAAATGTATTGGCCCCATAGAAAGAGACTGCTGGGCAAGGAGATCTTAGAGCAGCAGCCTGCACTGGAGATTGCCCAGCTGCACCTACCTCTTACTGAAGGACAAGCTTACAAACCAGTCCTTTCTACTGAAAAGAATTCAGGAGAGGAGCAGTTCAGTCACAGTCCTTAGGGACTTAGCTAACCTGCTTTACTGGGGTCCTATCAGCACAGTCATAATTTATTTGGGTCATTTAGAACAGATTAAGTGCACACAGAAGCCCTTTTAAGGCCACAGATGGAGACAGATTGCTCAGAGGAAGATAGGCATCTGACAAACAATCTAGTATTAATGCATATCTATAAAAGGAGAGCAAGTGAGAAGTCTCCAAATTATGGACTGCCTTTCCATGTACTTGATAGAAATGTCTGTTCCATAGTCTGAAGAGAAGAAAAAGAAAAGAAAAAAAAACATATTAGGAATCCCAGGTTAAAGCAAAAAAATCCCTTCTTCTAACAGTTCCCAGAAAAGTAACTGAAAGAGAAGACAATGCTATAAATTTTCAGACCCACCTGCTAGAATAATTTCCAGAAACTCTTTTATACCTCTGCTTCAGTGTCAGACCTGCTCCTAGTTGGTACCTGTTGGTGACTTTGAGGGCACTATGGTAATACCTCTGCTCTATCTTCAGCAGGTCCAATCTACCGCCTTGGCTTGGACATATAATAAAATCACTGGTGAGCTGGCTCCCTAGATGCCCACCGCTACAAAAATGCCTGGCATCAAAGCAGGGGAGCTGTGATACAATTGCAGAGCCATGAAAATTTGGCACAGTCTTACACAAAGAGTGATTCACCATCAAAGATCTGTTGTATTGCTGGTGTACCTCCCTCCACTCCTAGTTGGAGTCCTAGAACAATACTGGATATTCCTCATGGAATTGTTGTCTGTCACTGCTCCCAGTCTTGTCTTTCATGATTTGGATGATGTTATCCCAGGACCTCCAGATGACAGACAGGCCTTGACAATGCAAAAATGGTCATCTGCTACCTGATCCACTGCTGGGACATAGCAATAAGATGCTCCTACACTGCCAGAACTGGAGATGTTCGCTGCTGAAGTGCTTACTTCCTTGCAAAAGTAAGATTTTGGAAAATTGCAGTGATAGAGCCTTGTTAGATGGTGCTAAAAAAATGGAGAACCTGGTAGAACTTCAGTACAAAACTCAGTACTTGAAAAAAATATAAACTTAACCTGAAATCCCATAAATACTGCAAGTACATTCATATTATATGGAAAGATTGGACATAACTGAATGAAAGACACCATCCCGGAGATTCATAGGATTTTGAGAATTAAAGTGATAAGAAAAATGGTATTTTATGCTCTATATCTCGAATTCTTGTTTGCAAATAAGTGCCGTCTGAACACTCCAGCAGGGGGCTGTATAGCAAAATAACTGCTTAATATAAAAAGCAGCACCGTTGCTAGAACCTGTTGAGGTCACTTTTGCACATGACCTGTAGCAAAGAAAGCTATAGAAATAAAAATCCTTTAGACAAATTTTATTTCAGAATTAGATTTTAAGGAATAAACTGAGATAGTCAATGCAGATTATTTTGTAAAGGCAATGGTTGAGAATTTCATTGTCTGGATACAAGAAGGGAGGATTCAAATTCTTTTGGAAGTCACTAATACTAATCTGAACTGGTGAAATTAAATCCTGTGATTCAGTCCCAAGGAAACAATTAACTGATTGCAAATTATTAAAAATTATTGAAGTCCAGGGATTAGTTTAAGATCATTCTTGTATTCCATATGTATTAGTGCCATAAAAAGCACAAGAGGTAAACACTTGTTTATTTAATGGAATATGGCATTTAAAATTGGCAGAAATACAGTGAATTTAGGGCTAGAGGGGACTGTTTTGATCCTGCAGTTTAACATATAAAGCAGGACGAAGAATTTTAAATTTCTGTTGTGAGAGAACTGCTCTTTGACTGTACATATTTTATTTAAAGACCTAAAAAGTATTTAAATGTTAAAAATTATTCTTCATGGCAATAATTATTTTTAATGGTATCCCATTTTTCTCTGGAAGAAATAATAAATGAAGTTCCCCAAGGATCTAGTGACTCCGAACTGTTAAATAGTAAAAGATATTACACCTTCTAAGGAACTGGGTTAAAACCAAAAAAGGTTTCAATAAAAAGTTCATGGATTTGAGCTTTTCATGCTTGGTCAGAGTTCACACAGACTACAAGTTTTCATATAGCTCAAGTGCTAGCAAGAGCTCAGTGGTGCTTATCCACTTTTAACCTATAGCTATAGGGCAGTCAGCAGCTCCATGCAGGTTCAAATACTAAATTTGGAATTTGCTCTCCACAGTTTTCTCTCCTCAAATCATAAAGACGCTCCATCACTTGCCATAAAGCAGTACAAAGAAACCCTTCTCTTATCTTTTGACCCTGTGTTATGGCCACTAATTATAGAGCCTTACCATTTTAATTTCACAGTGTCAGCTGCAGTTTGCTACCTCTGTTTCCTGACACCATTCAGCCATACTAACCAACAATGATGAGAGGGCTCATCCTTTGGTTTATCTCCATCTGTGTGTTAGCTCCTTTTCAGACATGATAAGTCTGCTGATCAGACTTACCATCCCTTTCTGATAAGGAGAGGTGTCCATTCACAAAGCCCTGTTTGACACATTTCCATACACAATAGTTCCTTGCATTGTGTTCTGAAGCATCTAAAAAGGTATAAGGGGAATCTGTAGGCCAGATATACTCTTTAGAAATAATGAGGGTGTCTGCAAAGGGGAGGGTTTAGAGTCTTCTTATTTGTGTGATGAAAGAGGAGCTGTTTATTCAGTGCATTCTCTCTCTCTCCAGGAAAACTGAGAGGGGACTACCTTCATCCCTGTTGTGCACAATTTCTACCTAAGGTAGGTTAGAGTCTAACTGCTGTAGACCGCATGTACAACTCTTCCCTTTGATGTCTGTGCATCGTGTTTCTCTTCTTACTGAAGATTTGCAGCCCTGATATGCTTTTGGCAGGATGAAGAGGCTCAGCTCTGTGGTATATCCATACGTATCAAGGCCAGGTAGAGAATTTTTGAAGGGGAGAGGTGTAAACAGTGATGTTCGTATACAGAAGAATGGAGGATCAGATTAACAGCACATGTTCGATTGCTCACACACTCTGTCATACAGGGGCTGGGGATGACACATTATTTGTTTTGAATTCTCGGAGTCAGGAGCTCTCTTTCTGACTAAGCCCTACCTAAGCTTCCTGTTCCTCACACTGACTTCCTTTGTGAAATCTAGTTGTAATGCCTGAGGGGAGTAAAGTTTTAGGGCTGAAAATACAGCCTTTTTAAAAAAAATGAACTTTATAAAAGCAGAATATGTTTTCTCATTTGTTATCTGTCAGTAACTGTTATTTAAATGCATTCAGCTTACACGTAAAAAAACATTACTTCCAACTATTATGTCTACAAACTCCAGCTGGACTTGGAAGATCATTGCCATTTGTACCCTATCAACATTAATGAGGGCTTCAGAGGTCCAATGAGCCCCCTGGATACAATCAAGCCGGGTTTGATTAAGATATGAGATTTTCCATTGCTTTCCATAGATTCCTGCAGATATAATTGAACGGAGCTTAGCAAACAATTCAGCTGAGCTGTTGCACAAGAATCCATCTCCGTCTTTCTTAGGCACATTGTCTTTCCAAGGCTAAGAGAATGATACACTGAAATGTATATGTCATCTTATAAATGGTATCTTTAGAAGACGTAAATGAAAGCAGTTAAACTGAAGGTGATAAAAATGCATTGCTTCACACCACCTGAAAAGCTGGATGACAGTCTTCACTAACTCCAAACCACAAGTGAACAAAATTGCATGTGTTTTATAATTGATGCAAAAAATTATTTCGTGAAGTTGAAAGGAATACTGGCTTCATCTTCATGTCGTGGTCTTTTTGCATGCTAATGGCTTTCCTTACATTCACCATTCTTCCAATTTTCTGAAAAACACATCTGGCTTCTTATAAAACAATCAATTATTGTGATTAAGACATGTACACTGTTCCTTAAAAAAAAAAAAAATCAGAGATAAGGGAGTAACACAATGATTCAACAGGCACTTTTTGCAGAATTCAGGTTCTCAGCATATGAAGCCAGAGAGGTAACTCAATCTATCATGCTGAGATAACCATCTAAATAATCCCGCGCAGTACTGAAAGAGGTAAACAATTCTTGAGAGCAGACAGGTGGTACAAAACCATAGCGACAGAAGGTCTGGACAATGTGGTACAAATGCAGACAGAACTCTCCATATGTATTGTTTTGTCCTCTAATGTAAAATTGTACTTTAGCTCCAGAGTATTTCAAATTTAAATTAATTTCCTCGCACTTGCCATGTCATCTCTTCATTCCTTGCACCTGTCTCCTTCTCATCTTCTGGTTTTGCTCAGCTTTTGGTGATCAGGTACTGTTCAATCTCCAACAGGACCTGAGCTCAAACTGTGTACCTGTTTCCCCACCAGAAAGTCCTACCCCTGCTTTTTCTCCCATCAGACCTGCCACACACTATTGTGTACTGCCAAAGTGGGTGCCAGGCTGCTAGATTTTTCCTCACATGTCCCATACAATCAACACAGAGTGAGAATGCCAGCAAAGACTTCCAGAGGAAAATCTTGTCCTCCTTAGTTCCTCTAGTGAATTGATGATCTGGCAGCTCTCAGATATATGTACTTTTCATCAATTCCATCAGGATTTTAGGCAGTTATGTCAAGAGGACTGTTTCATTACAATTTTAAATTTTAGATGCGAACTGTCTGTCTTAGGCTGCATTTACATTAGCATATTGGTTCAGAGCAGTTGTGCAGTCTTGAAATAACTCTCTCAGTCATCCCCACTTATTGCACATTGGCTGAGTTCGCAGAGAGTTTTTCGTGTTTACAAACCAGATCCCTTCTGGAGGCTGTGCTATAGGTGCACACCAAATGTGCTTCGGCCCTTCAGGGGAATATAGGAATCTCAACCAACAATTGGTCCTTTAGTTAGCTCAGAAACATATTCATTGTAGGGATGTTTGGTCCAGAGCACCACGCTAAATCTAAACTGAAGTAAAATCCTCAAACTGTGTACAGTACAGATATAAAGATCTCATGCTGATTGCATTAATCTATGTGTTCTATTGAGTTAAATTATTTGCTAATATAGTCATATCTTTATATCAACTGAACTCAGACTCGGACTTTCCTGCCCCATTTGATTATTTCACTACTTCTGCTTTTCTTCCATTGCTTCAAACTAGTGTGCACCTCCCTTGACATTACTTTTCCTGTAATAGCTCTCTTTTATATTTTTCCCACCCTGAATCTTTCCATCTTAGTAATTCAATCCATTAGCAATTACCCAGCACATTTTTGACAAGCAACAAAAGTGAATGTAGCTGTCTACAACTGAGCCATTGTCGAGACTCTCCTTATAGTCAATAGAAAGAAATAGGCACTTTTAGGGTATGATTCATCTTAACCTACAGTAGACACTGAATATAGGTCAGATGAATCATGTCTTTAAAGTGCCTACTTCTCCTTATTGACTATAAAGGGACCCTAGTGTGGCTAGATCAGATTTAGATCTCCACACTGCAGCCAGCTAAGATCAGCTGTTTTCCAGGCTGTCTTCTATCTTTTCCAGCTTGTTTTTCCTTTAATATGAGTGACAGCAAAAGCCCTGCAATCTGGATGAAACTAGATAAAACAAGGGCCCTCAGGCACATGCCTTTCTGGAGAGAAGAGGGAGACGTGGACCCTGAGGAAACAGTACCCGAACATGTTTTCTGTAGTGGGAGAATGGGTGGATGAGCTTCCAAGTGATGTATATGCTAGGTGATATTTGTGTCAACCTCTTCTGCCTGATTCAGATAAAGCAGGAACAGCTCACCCTTACTTTGTACTGGTCTCAGCTGAGGCAAAAACAACAGCAGCATTTATATCCCACCTAGATTCAGTGCTGGCACCCACCTAGATGAGATGACTGTCCAGCTGTGTGAATGGAAAGACAGATAAAATCAATTAAACTCATCAGTGAACACTGCAATAATTAAACACAAAGAATCAGAGTATTCACCTCTTGAGGAAAAGGAATGACTTCAGATTTACCCTAAGGTAAACCAGGGCACTATTTGGATGCAACTACGTGTCTCTCTATGAAATGAGAATTGGGTAGAGTGTGGGGATTTGGTTTCACATGCAGATTGCATTTACAGGGCATGTTGAGTACTTAAGTATTTAATAACAAAACAATTAGTTATTTATGCAGAGGACAATAAGACTCCTTTGGAAATATCCATCTCATTACCATTAAAAGCAAATAAAGTGATTATGAACAGTGTAACCATACAATTAACTGATTAAATCCACACTCTTCTCTATATCGGACCTGCTTTTCAATACGACTTTTATGATTAAAAAAATAGGCTTGTACATGGTGACGCATACCTAAGCCTCCTGAGCATAAGTGAAATTTTTAATTAAAAATGTATGTTTCAAGATAAAGCAGCTTTCTCAAATGTAGGATAATGAAAGAATAAGGCTGCTGACAGAGGTGTAGAGCTCACAAAAATGGCTTTGGGGAGAGGGGGGAGGTAATTAAATGCCAAACAATGGTTAAGTATTTGAAAATTACAAAAATCATTGATTGTCAGGATGCTCCCATTCTACAGATACAATTCTAATTATACTGCAAAACAAAAGACAGTCAACAAACTACAATGATACAGAAAGTAGAAGGGAGAAAGCAGCCATGTATCCTGTTTCCTGGAGATTTGAAAATATTGTAGCCTCTCCTTTAGATACAAATTATGGTTTTGGCCAAACAGTAGGGTATTTTGTTTTTCAAGTTCCTTACTGTAAGTTTCCATGTCATGTGTTAAAAGGTATTTTTTGTTCAAATGTATTTTGGTGTGAATAACTGACATTTCTGAAATTCATTTTCCTGAAAAAGGCACCTAAGGAGAAATATATTTTATGGTCGTTGCATAAAGGCAAAGAATTCCATTTTCAGTATTTAAAGATCACAATATGCCCCCATCAAACATTTTTAAATATTGTATTTCCCAACAAAAAGATGTTGACGCTGAAAGATCTAAAACTGGTTATACAGAACACTGTCTAGATATAAAGGAGTCTCATTCATGCAATGGCTTTTTTTTTCATGTCTTACTGTGTGTTTTAGTATAGTGACCAATCTAAATAAAGAATGAGAAACACCAGAGTTTTGAAGGTGCTAAAACCTAGCAAGACACCAAACTTGTCAAGAGAGTGAATGAGAAACATATTCTAAGTCAGCTGTGGAGAAACTAAAGTTTTAGAGGTAATGCTGTTTTCTTAGTGTACTCACTATAACAAAAAGGAGAGGTTTGTTATTGTTTTGCATAAGAGCTTCAGGAATAATTAAATGCATTTCACAGAACAGAATCATCAAATCTAGCAATGAAAGATGCAGGATGTGAGAAAAACCTATCTCCTGACAATGCAGGATGTTTTTTGCTAGAAATATATTTTTCCTGCCACAGTCAGTCTGTTTTAAATTTTACAAGCAGTGGTACTAGAGATTGCCTGAAACTTTTAAGTTTAGAAAACAAAAAGTTAATAGCAAATCATTTGGGATGTCTGATAAAATAATAGGATAGCTCAAGCTTTCTCTGTATGGAAAGCAGGCCTGAATTGCCAAACAAAGTGAAATACATAAGTGGATTTTCAAAATGTATGTCACAAGAATTTATACTGGTTGAGGAATGAGAGAGGTTTAGCAAATATTCAGCTGAAGAGCAGTTAGTCTTGTTTTCTGATAAGCTGTCAGAAAACAGCTTTATATTTTGAGCTTGGATGGGCCTAATAGTTTAGTCACCATGTCAAGCATCAGTAAAACTTCATTCTGTCAGCAGTAGACTTACAGTGTGCCACTACATTTTAAAATGAAGAGTTGGCGTGAACTCTGCTAACCATAACCTCAGGCTCTTCCTGGAACTGTGATACACCCACGCCATGCAGCCTTCACTGAATATCATGTTAACACTCCTCCCCCATGCACGGCTGTTATACTGTATGTGAACAGCAACAGTCAAATATAAGACTAAGAACCAGCTGCACCCTATTATTCAGTTCACTTTCAGATTTGCATACTTACCAAATATTCCCTCAGTGGGATATTCGTTATTTCTAGTATTTTACTTAGCACCAGTACAGAATTTCCCACTAAAATAGGTTTTCATCAGCAAGGACGTTTATTCCTTGAAAAGGCATTGGATCGCATATATACATTACTTCCAATGAATTTCCACTGAAGCACAAGGGAATTTGGCCTAGAATTTCAGAGACTGCAGTTTCAAGGCAGCTCTGTCATGTGCACTGCTTTAAGTTCAGGCTTGTCAAGGATTCCAGGGAACTTGCATGCAGAATCTGAGTCCTAGAATCCCCGTCTCTCTCTTTTTTACCTAAAGAGCATGTTAGAACTCAGAGACCAAAAGCTCATACTAAATTTTGAAAACAATTTTCTGTCTTTTGAAAATCTGTGAAAATCTAACCTTTTTCTTCCAAAAGTGAAGTAGGCTTGGGACCTTGTTCTCTGCTTCAGCTTCAGGAATGAAAATTCTTTGTTTGCATGAACTCTACTTCTAGACCAGGAAAAGATACATTTTCTGACTGGTAGGGCTTAAACTGGAAATGAAATTGTTGTTGAAATCCCTCAGAGACTGTCCTCTGGGAGCTACAAAGTTTGCTAGATTACATAGTTCACTACACTTCCAGTAAACAGTACTATAAGCTAAATTATAAAGTCAAGGCACTTTCTGTAGTAAAACAACAATTTTATTTTTTCATGGATCAGAACAAAAGGTATCTGCAAATTCCTGAGATTTACCACTTTTAAGGCAGTGACATATGTTTCAGCACCGCGACCAGTAGTAGCTGGGGTTACTTTTATGTGTTTGCTTCCTTTTGGGGGACTGCTAAAGATACACATACAGCGACAGGCTTGGAGGTCTCCTAAGCCATCAGCCTGGACATTACATCAGCTCTTACAGCTACCATAGCAGCTGGTAGGGTTCACAACAGAACTAATCACCTTCAGCTTACATCTGCTCAAACCCCATAGGACTTAATTTGACCACTGATACAGTTTGTGATTTTTCTTTGAAAGACATTAGAGAATAAAAGGCCTGGGGAAAAGTAAAATTTAAAAGAAGACAACAGCAAGAAAAAGGTGAAGCCACAAAGCAACTGAAGAAGAAAAAGTGAGAGAAAAAGAGTAGGAGGAAGAGAAAACAGATCCCTGTAAAACAATAAAGTAGCATTGTTATAATGCAAATCAGCTACCTGTGACTCCGTAATTGACAGGAGAGTCACATCTATTCCTACAGGTTCTGCCTTAGTTTTAAAAAATGGAGTTGAGCTTGATTAAGTTAATTGCTTTAGGGGCTGAAATGAAAGAAGGATATGAGTGGCTTGAGAGAAGTAAAAATAAGGATTCAGTATACTACAGCATATGTATAGAGAGGGGGAAAGGGCAAGAGGAGACTCTGCAGCAGCACCTGTAAGGGATCATGCACTTCCCCAAGTGCTGCTAATGGGAAAGCTGCAGTCTCCTTTGACTCCCTGCTAAATCCAAATCTGAGAGAAATAAGGTAAAGGCAGTGAGTTCTGTTGCATAGTCATTAGAATCATACCATAATACTATCATCGTATCAATACATTAGTTCTGCGAGATAGTGCAAAGAAATAGGAAGTGATGGGACAAGTGAAATGGGATTACCTTGGGTCACAAATCCATTGGGGAAGCATTGTAAAGGAGTTCATCCTGAAACAGTCTTAGAGGCTTGCAGACCATGGGTTTAATCTGAATATGGGTCAAGATTTATAGAACGCTTTAGACACACATGCAGACATACAACACACAAGTCTCACTGCTGTGAATTACATGACCATGGGAGACCAACTGCCTGCATGCAGAATGGGAAACAAATGCCACTGATAGTGCAAGAGCTCTCCTATCTGTGGAACTGAGAGCTCACCAACTGTAGCCTCCAATGGCAAGACCCAGGGAAGATGCCCAGGCTGGTTGAGCTAAGGTACCTCTAAGTCAAGAAGCTGAGGCCAGCCTTCCTAGAGCGAGTCAGACCTTCCATGGGCTGACTTGTCTTCTGGAGTTGTCTGTTTCTCCTTATTGACTGCAGAGGGAGCCTACCACCTCACGCATTATTTTTGGCTTCTTTTTGGTAAGCAGCAAAGGCTTTATAGAAGGCCTAATCACAGAAGAAACCTTGCACTGAGTAATGATAAGCTGATTCAGTTTAAATGAAACAAATCTACAGATTCAGTTTGTAATTCAAGAAACAGACTGTGGGAAATTAAGGTAATTAGTGAGTGATGTCACAAGTGAGGCCTGGAATTTCTTTGTCAAATTTATGAATTTGCCTGTCATTCCTTATCCAAGCAAGGAGAAAACATGTTACATATAAGTGGATAAATAATTACCTGAGAAGGGGTATTAGAAGTAAGCAGAGATTCCACAGGCAACTGAAAAAAAGACTGAAAATACGTATCTTGATATATATATCCTGAAGGTGAGAAAGTGAAGGGACAAAGTGAGAACAGCCATAGTATAGCTAAGTTACATATCACAGCAAAAATTAAGAAAAATACCCTCAATCATATAAGCAAGAAGAGATGAAGGAAAGAAGAAACAGAGTTCCTCATCACTGAGGGTGAATAGCAAAGAAGAAATTAAACAATCTAGATAAAGTCCAGGTAGCAAAGGAATATTTTGCCCCAGTTTTCTATGATATTAATGCTGAATGGGAAGATGTGAAGGGAAGAAGGCAAAGAGAAATGAAAGCATTGAAATGAAAATTATATCCAAGATAGATACAGAACTCAGAGTTCAACCTGAAGAAGGTGTGGGATGGAGGAAAAACAATCCAGAATATTGAAAGAACTGATACAAGAAATTGCAGGTTTTATATCTGGGATTTTTATGGAATTGATCAAATCAGGTAATATATGAGGAAAGACCAGCAAATAAACCAGTAATATTTAAGAAGGGAAAAATTAGGATTCCATTAGTAGGGCCTCAGGAATGTACATTGTTTAGAATGTAATTAGAAGGAAATAATAGTTTTCCATGGAATTATATTGAAAATGGGACAAATGCAGTAGCAGATTACCAAGAAATATTTTTTAAATGAACAGTATATTTCTTCCTTGATTTTTTTAATAAAAAGAAAATTCAGATTTGATCTAAGATATAGCTTATCTATCTAAACTTTGCTAAATCATTTAAGCTTCTTTTACACTGGTAGTTAGTTAACACAGGAGCTGAGGTTTAGTTAAGAATTGTACAGTAAATACAAAATGGAGCCAACTAGGAGATGGCAGCAGTTTGTAGTGAGGATGACACTTGTATTTGAGGGACAATATTCTTAAAGATTCTTAAAAACCTGTGAGAGACCAAATGATTGAAAGCCTTCACAAATAACAGCACAAAATGTAGGAACCTACAAGTTCAATTTGGTTGCTGACATGAAGCTGAGAGACACTATCAGTATGGAGAACTGGAATATCACACAGTAGAAATGTTATATTGACCCTGAGGACTGAGCTAATAGAAATTCATGAATTACCTAATTGATACAACATATGGAAGTTCTTGCAATTACAGGTTCATAACAAGAATAATTCCTGTAAGTTAGGAGTTCTTAGGTGTTAGTGACAGCAAAGAGGAAGGTCAGTGTGATCATTTCAGTATTGATCAATCAGGGATTCATCTGACCTAACTTCAGGTGTCTACAGTGTAGACATATTTTCCCTAACTGCTCAACCCAGCCTGCTTTTGCAGTCAAAGGAGACAAATGGGAACTTCCAGACATTATTGATCTGACCTTTTTCAGACCTTTACTTCGGAATGAGATGAATCACTTATTTCTCTCTATTGATTGTGAAAGAAGTCTAGACAAGTGCATGAGTTTGGGATGTTTACACTGCGAATACACTTGCAATGAACTAGGTATGTAAAGCAAATATGAAAAAGACAAATGCAATATTCTGATATGTTACTCAAGATCTTTCTCTAAAGTAAAGAATTTTTAATTTTTTTTTTAAAAACTAAACACTATGAAAAACTTTATCTGGAAAACTGTAAAAGCTTAGTAATTCACATTCCAGGAAGATACATTAAAGCTGTTCATAAAGAAGGGATAATGGGATGATTTGGTGAAAGGAGGGATTACTCTGTGAGAGGACACTGAAGGAGTTTGTATTGTTTGGTTAGTAAAACACAGCCTAAGAGGAAATATGATTGCCTTCTATAAAAAATTGGTGATGGTGAAAACCAGCAAGGGAAAGAATGCTGCCGAAGCTAAAGGCTATGGGTACAAATATAGTTAGACAGCTCAGTTCCCACCTTCACTCCTTTATGCTCATTGCCTGCTCATCTGCTCATGTGCAATATTTATTCACTTCAAGGACCTCTTTGGGAAGAAGTCAACCAGTTCCCACCAAAACAGAATGTAGGAACCCTCAAACATCCCCAGCACATATATGCCACAGCCCAGAGCATGCAACATCTACTCTCTATTTCACACCATGGAAACGCCATTCTGTGGGCTGCAACACAGTCCTCACGCTTTTAAATATGATGAACCGAACCACCCCCACAGACAAAAACAGATGTATGTGAGCACCATATGGGCAATATGGTGTGGATTGGGTTCATCTGCTCATCTGCTCTACAGAGGATTAGCCTTGAATATCAGCCAGTCTGTGGTACTTGGGCCAGGGGACTAGAGATCACTCTGCGGGGTGGGTGTGCTTAGCAACGTAGCTGTAGCCAATGTTATAAATAGGTGGGTATACAAGGGCCATGGGGATACCAGGGCTATGAAGAAGTTCATGATGGAAATTAAGTAGTTTCTAACCATCACAGGAATGAAGCTAAGAACCAGCTTTCCCACTGCTGCTGTGAGGACAAGAACCAGCTTCAAAAGAAAGCTGATGTGTTTTGTGATGCCTGCCACAGCATGGGATGACTTTTTAGGCTGGGTCTGAGTTGTCATGTCCTTGTCCACAAACCACCTATACTTCCAGCAGATACTACTTTTACTCTCTAGTATATGCCAAATGGTGTCTCAGTGGAATTCTTCAAGTGCAAAATGGAGCCTGGTTCACTTCTGCATCATGCCCTTTGCAACCATGTATGCTTTCAGTCCTGTTTTCCTATATACTACGTTCCCACTTGCTAGGAATTTTTACAAAGAGCAGTCATTTTTTTTTAATGTGAAGAGCAGTCTGAGAGGTTCAAAGAGTCTCAAACGCCAAGAAATCAGCCCTCACCTAATTAAGAGCTCATTTACTCCAAACAGAATTGCTACAGTGAGCTACAGACTGTTTCTGATCTGCTTGGAAAACACCTTTTCTGATGATGCCAGATGAAATACCATACACGAGATTTTTTTCAAGCACATATTCTTGGTTCTCTTTCACATGTAATGAAGATAAAAGCTCTATCTGCACACAGGTTTTCTGAATATGTAACCATATGCACTTGTCTACATCTATATACACAGAGACACATATACACAGGCTATATTAGCAGCCCATGAAGAAGGTGAGCAAAAAGTAACACGTCTTTCTTCTTTTTTTCTTTTGCTTTCCTCTTTTATTTCCTTTTCACCATTCCTTTCTTCTCTGTTTTCTTAGCCGTCTTGCCTCCAACCATAGTGTAACAAGGTACTTAAACACACACTTAACACTGTAAACCTATTTAGCTTATATATAGGGCATATACTTAAGCATGAATGGAGGTTCCTAAACACACATGGCAGTGCACATTTTCCAAGGCAGGCTAAGGAACAGTAGCCCTCCTCCTTCCTTCCCCTCTTCCCATCATCTACACTGTCCTTCACAGCATGTTCCCATCAAAGCCCTGTGATGTGATTGCAGTAACATGGAAGTATGCCCTTCCCTGCTCACACTGCAGCTTGACAGTTAAAAGAATCAGCCTAGGCTCTGGGCTGAAACTGGTGTCAGAGCATCACAGTGCCTTACATTTACTCTTTGTAATGAATAGTGCCTGGGATTTACCTGCAACTGTCATGGACAAGCTCCTACTAATGAAATCTGAGCTCGTGTCAAAAAGGAGAGGACTCCCTTAGTTTGTTTATCACCTCATTAGCAAAATTAATTAGCAAAAAACACTTCACCGTGACAATCACAAATGAATCCCCAGGATATCTACCTCTAGATTTTGGGATGAAACATTTTCCGGAAGGACTGTTTTCTCCAGAATCAGAATTTAACTCAAGCACTAGCCCCTTTCAGGCTTTCATTTTCTGTGTGCTCACAAGGATATAAGGAAGCTCTGAAAGTAATTGGAAGTGCTTGATGTATTCACTGTCTGCAATACTTTGCAAAGCTTCTCCAGAATTGTCCATTTCAACACAAGGATAACATTCAGCAGTATAAAATCTTCAGGAATGATTAACTGCTAAATTTTGTACTCAGAAAAATATTTACAATCCTCTGCTGAATAAATGATAGCATGATGCTAAAAACACAAAAACAGAGCAGAAATACATAGATTATGCATTCTCTGGCCACCCTTAAAAGCAAAGCATAATTACATTAATAAAATGAAAAGGGAACCTGAAAGTAAAGTCAGGACTCACACAGTAAAACTAAACAAAAATGTGTTAATTAAATGCCAAATCAAACTGGTGCATTTTTTAACAAGATTTTAGGTCTTGCAATGATTTGCTTATTCTGCTAAACAAAAGGAAAGGAGTTTCACAGCATGGGAGCTGAGAAGAGAAACACCCTAAAATCGACATCATCTATTTAACAAACAGAGCTGGGAAAAGAATTTTTCTTCAGCTAATAAATAGGTATTGTTTTCTTTAACTACTGGTAAATGTGCACCAGAAAGACATAGAAAATATTTCAGTTTTACTGTCTTATTCCCAGCCCCTTGCCATTCTGTTCTGTTCCAAAAATTTTGGCAGCTGCTAAGCAGACAGTAAATGCAAGTGAGTGACGTTCCAGAGAACGGGATGACCTTGCCACCAGTAAATCCATGTGGACAGGTTGGAAGAAAGCTCATGTCTACAGGGCAAGACAGACAGATGACAGTTTTTTCCCAGGGTAAGACAACTCACTTGGTGGACACAACAGACAATCTGGCTACTGCATCTGTAATCCAGATGGTCATTAGTATTTGAGAATGGCTCACTATTACTGAGCCCAGTCTAGTTCATTTAATGTAGATGACCTTCTTTGCATCACCTCCAAACCAGACAGTCACTTCTTGCCTAGAGGACCCCCAGCTTTAAATATGATGAGCACTAAAGAACGGTACTGCATGCAGACCCAGACATTTAGTTTGTGCTGGTATTGGTGCAGTTCATAAAAAGTACATCAGGAACAATACACTGAGTTTTGAGACATACCAGCACACCCCATGACATGTTTCCAATGTGCATAATTTGGGTATAGCGAGGGGGTTTTTTTGTTTTGCTTTGGTTTTTTGTGAAACCATTTGAAGTTCAGATTTTCAAGTAATAAAAGCGGGCAGAGTTTCTCCAAGATTATCAGCTGAAGAGCTAAATCTTAAAGCTTTATTTTAAAAACCATGCAGAGAGCAAGGTTTTGGAGGGCTGAAAGAACAAATATGAGAAGACTGGATGCAAAATAGATCCCAGTCTTTTCTTGAATTTTAGATCATTATTGCTTGAAATTAAAATAAGTGTTATGTTTTGGGCAAATAATACATTGTAAAAGATTTGGGAAGGGATTAAACAAAATTTACCTCAATCTATTCCCCTTACAGCTTTCTTTGTCTGTAGGTAAAGTAGAAACACAATTTGGAGACTAAAACTCTGGAATCCTTTTTCTTTGTTTTTCACTGATTTTATGATTCATCTGAACAGTTCAAGTATTTCAGCAGATTTGAGAGGGTAGCCTCTAAACCCTTTCTTTACTCCTGCAAGCACTTGTGCATGGTTTTCTTCATCCTTGAGATGGGAGCTAAGATTTTTTAAAAAGAATAATAATTGTAACTGGGTCAGTGTTTACAGTGTAAACATATTAAAGAGATGTTGCAGATGTCCAGAAAGTGATATTTATCCACCTGCACCATCAGGTGGCACATAAATTGTCCCAGAATGGATACCCAAAAATTGAGATCCTTGTGTTTGTCATTTATTTAAAAAGCACTGCTCACTGAATTTAAGTGAAACAATATTTTGTGATTAAGACTCTTGGGAAGAATATGGGTAATTTTCTTCCAGTTCTTACAGATTTCCAGCATGACGTGGGAAAGGTGACATAAGATATTGAAAGATATTTTCATGCCTAAGATTTACAGTGGATTTACATAGGATTCAAGAGACCTAAACAACTAAGCTGTACCTCCAAGGATGTATTTAGGCTGATCAGAAAGATTTAAGCATGACTGTAAGAACTGTAAAACCTCAACCATTTGGATTATATGAGAAGTGCGTAAATGCCACATCATTTGCATGAGAAGGGCATAAACTCTCAGTTGCATCACTAGCTGTGATGACTGCTCCATTGTAGTTCAGTGAAAGGCAACAGCTACATACAGTCTCCTGGAGGCCCAAAACAGCTTTTTTAGCTGATACTTACACACCCTTCAAAATGACACAAAGCATCAAATTCAGCCTAAAATCAATCTAGTGGTAGTCTTCTCCATTTTAAACAATTGACTTTTATCCAGAAAATGGATCACACTCTCTTCAAACTAAAGACTTTCCAAATGAATTCTGTCCCTACCCAGAAGAAATGTCACCTGATTATACATTGGTCTCGCTTTCTGTCCTTGCTGTTGAACGTGAGCCACTGTATCGAAAAACATGAAAGATTCACCGTACTGGAGAAAGGAAGAATAAATGAAGAGAGTCTGGATTTATAGCCCACTGCTAGGAAAGCCATGGAAATGAGGAATCCTAAGTTCTGTGCCTTGCTTCAGGGATGACATGTTTTTTCAACTAAGGAGTCTTTGGATGCTTGAACAATGTAGTATGAAGTCTGAGTATGGCTCTACATCTCAGTTACCCCTCCCTAGGAAGCAAGAAGGCTTCCCTTCTTCTGCCCATCCTGACATTACATTAACATTTTCAGAATGGAAATTTTCAGGGCAAGGACAGCTCTTTGTAAAACCCATGTGGAAAGAGGCCTGTTGTACACCAAAGATACCTTTTTGTCAGCTACCTTTCCATTTGAGGCCAAGAGCAAAATCTCTCTATATACCTAATATCTGTTCTAGAAAAACCCAGAAACTCCGGACCGTAGTTACCTACCGTGTTCATAACCCCGTTCCTAGCAAAGCAATGCAGTGCAGCTGCGCAGCTGCCAGGTCCCCGTGTCAGCTGGGCTCATTGTCAGGCAGGAATGCCCCGGGAGGCACAGCTGATGTTTGTGCTCCAGCACAGCTGGGCGCTTCCCTTCCTGCCCTGGTGTTCGCTGGAGTCCCCGAGCAGGGGCTGCTGCAGGGTGCAGCTGAACCGTGATGTCCCCCAGCCATCCTTGTCCTCCGCCATCCCTCCCCAGTGCCCTTTCAGCTGGGGAGCTCTGCTGGCTGTCTCCACTGGACACTGGCACTAGGGTGACCTACGCAGCCCTCAACGCTTTTGCAACAGGCACTCAAACCCCTTCTGCGTGCTTAAGAGGTCGGCTCAGAAATCAGCAGCATCAGCAAGATGAGGACATTCCCCAGCTGTCAAGGTTGCATAGGAAAAAAAAAAAATCCACAACCGTTAAAAAAATGAGCGAAGTACTACAATACTGCTGGATTTCATTTCACTTATCTTTACATCCCCTGACTCGTTTTCTGTCAGTGTTTCTAGAGTTTCAAGAGGGGGAGCTAGTTAGCTAACAGAGTCTAGGTTGTTACAAAAACTTCCTTGACAGCAGCCCACAGCTTTAAGATTTTAGGTGAAACAAAATGAAAACCGAGTTCACAGCTTCAGACTCATCCCTGAGAAGTACTTTGTATGGCATTGCTACTCCTGCTTTCCCCATAAACCTGACTGATTATTGAAGATATCACATAGACACAGCATGAAAGCTGATTATGTCTTGACAAGCGAAAAAACATAAACAGAATTTTTAATCATGAGACACACAAATGAGCTTCTAAAAAGCTTAAGAATGTATAATATGCAGATCTAAATAACCAAGGGAATATAAACTTACATACAGAATGACCTGTGACTGAAATTCTTTCATCAAAGATTTTAACACAGTACGATATTTCACAGAAGAAATGTCAGGGAAGGAAAGTGGCTCATATCTATGCAGACAAGACTTTTGCTCCTAGCAAGACGAAATGCATTCACTTGTCCTTAAGAAACGTGGAGGAGTCCTGGGCCTTTGCAGAATGTCGTACCAGTTTGCTCGTTACATGGAACAGCAAGTAACTTTTACAGCTCTTGCTGTCTTTGATTTTTCAGAACAAAGATCAAACACACTCCCTTTGTGTGGTTTATCTCTTCATTCGCTATTCTTCCTTAGTTATAAACTCCCCACCCACGCACACACCTGTGTGCTTCTCTGCCCTGGAGGTGTTGTAAGTGGCAGAGCCCCGACTTCTGCTCCTCCCTGGGCAAACATTCACACAAGCGTGTGGCATGTGCTGAGAAATGTTGTAACCCCTGTAAAGATTGCTCGCTGTGAAATAGCATGCAAGGTTTTGTGCAAGATCACTGCTCTACTCCCCAAATACAATACTGTGGGGTTTGGGGTTTTTGTTTTTTAGATATACACTTCTAATTGAAAACAATTTGGCAAAATTGCCAGTTGTTACTTCAGTCACTGGAAGTGTTCAGCAGGCTGCAAGTCTTATGCTGCATTTGTCCCATCCAACTCTATCGAGCCAGGCAGTTCGAATGGCGAATGACTTCTATAAGCCCTTCTTCCCACCAAGCTCTCAATCTTAACATTGAGACCGGGCAACAGTGGAGCTGTAAAAGGCCCATGCCGTGCTCTGAAAGTCACACATGGTGACTTTTGTTCTAAAATCATGTTTATTTCTCATTCTTGCTACAAAGCGATACCATGACAGGTCAGGTCCCACTGCATGTAACTGTTGCCAAACACTGACTCCATTCCCCTTTATTCCATTTCTGAATCTAGCTTTTCTAAACAGTGTTTCATGGCCAAAAATTATTTGCCGAGCTGAAGCAAGTAGCATATCACATTGCTGTTGTCAATGTTCCTCCATGATTCCGTGAGGAAAATCTCCCACAGTTGATACATTAACTCGTTTTCCATAATACTAACTTACATAAGGGGACAAATCTTCTGCTCCATGGTAAAACGGATGCTATTTATACGTGTCTCTTGCTAAAAGTGAAATGTTGAAGCCAGTGGAACCACTGTCATTGATTTCTTTCAAGTCTTGGCTTAGAATTGTAAAGCTACTGAGGATTCTAGGAATATGGGGAAAGTCCCAGAAAACTCCAAGATTTCATACTCTGGAAACATGAACTCATTTTCCTTTTGTGTTTCCATTATTTTATGTTTTCATTTTCATTCTATTTTCTGAACCTTATGATGTAGCTTTCATTCTGCTTTACATATCAACTGCTTTACAGATCAGACTTCCTCCCTTAGACACATGTCAAAAGAGAGTAAGAGCTGATTGTTACTCACTGAAATCACGATGTTTTTGGTGTGCTTGCCAACAAATTCCACTCCTGATATACAAAGGTATAAGCAAAGGAGATCAGTTCAGAACAATCTGGTCAAGGCTAGCCACTGTAGTCATTGCATCCCAAATGCCATTGTAGCTCCTAACTGAAAGCATGAAAGGTGAGGAACTTTCCATTACCCTTTAGCTGCTTTGCAAGTACTGATCACCAGTGAAGGATCTTAATAATATGAAAGGTGGGGAGGTGTGTAATGTGACATCTGCAAGAACAATAGTAAAGCAAATAGTAACTTTAATAAATTGCAATAGTAAAGCAAAATAAATATTATTCCTTTCTAAAGTGTTTTACCACTTGCATTTTATTCCTGGAGACAAAGAAATAATTGTGTGCACACTGAGGGTACTCAGTGATCAGTCTCTGTTAAGGTGATCATGGCATGTTGCAGGCTTGGATGATGCAAAAACACTGATGCAATTTTATTGAGGCATGATGCTTAAATTTGAGAGTGCTTGGCTCTCCTAGTGGACTAAACATAATCCTGCTCTTCTGACTGTTGATAAAATGCACAGTTGTATTGTTGTCCATGGGCACTTGCTTAAGTGCTGGGGAAGAGGCAGGAGTCTACCCTTATCCAACAGACACTTACCTACCAGACAGCCAGGTGGATTGTATCACAGTCTTTTTAAGGGCATTGCAGATGTAGAAGCAGAGGGTAACCTGGATAAGTTCTGAGCCCAAAGGGAAGCATGTATCAGCAGAATCTTTGCAGATTACCATGTGAGTAGACACACTGATTTTAATCACTTTTGCATGGCAAATTGCATCACTGTGGTTGCACACCATAGCTCACAGTTATGAGGCAAACTCTACCTGAGCTCTTTATGAGTTTGAAGTAGAGAAGCAATCTGAATCACTATTGTCTAAAACTTTTCTGAACTAGAATTTAATATAGCTCCTACAAATATCAAGTTATCAGATTGAAACCAGTGTGTTATTTCCTTTGCTGTTTCCTACTTTGGGAGAATAATGTTCTCAATTTCAGCTGAATGGTTTATTTCAAGATATAAGATAAGACCCATCAAATCACATTGTTTTATAATTATTTGGATAGTGTTTTCTGCCTTGATGGAGGTACTGGAAGTAAAACATTAGCTGGTAGTGGAGGTAGAAGTAGAGCTCATCATTCGTTGCTTCCATGGATGAAGCTGAGCTGTCTCTAGGTTCTGAGAAAGGGCACACTCCCTATTCAGAACATGAAACCTCAGGTGAATTTGTTTGCTACTCAGGAGATCAAAATCTTTCCAGTCTTTGGGATGGGAAAGGCATGTGAATATCTGCTCCTGAGCTCCTCCTTCTGTCATGGTTTAACCCCAGTCAGCAACTAAGCACCACACAGCTGCTCACTCTCTTCCCCCCCAGCCAGTGGGATGGGGGAGAAAATCAGGAAAAGAAGTAAAACTAGTGGGTTGAGATAAGAACAGTTTAATAGAACAGAAAAGAAGAAACTAATAATGATAATGATAACACTAATAAAATGACAATAGTAATAATAAAAGGATTAAAATATACAAGTGATGCACAGTGCAATTGCTCACCACCCACCAACCGATGCCCAGTTAGTCCCCAAGTGGTGATCCCCCCGCCCCCACTCCCCCCCAGTTTATATACTGGGCATGACGTCACATGGTATGGAATACCCTGTTGGCCACTTTGGGTCAGGTGCCCTGGCTGTGTCCCATCCCAACTTCTTGTGTCCCTCCAGCTTTCTCGCTGGCTGGGCATCAGAAGCTGAAAAATCCTTGACTTTAGACTAAACATTACTTAGCAACAACTGAAAACATCAGTGCATTATCAACATTCTTCTCATACCTAACTCAAAAACATAGCACTGTACCAGCTACTAGGAACACAATTAACTCCATCCCAGCTGAAACCAGGACACCTTCCCAGCCTCTAATACTTGTGCTAGCCAAATGGAGTAGTCACTGATGGGCCAAGAAATTAATAGTGTCCTTCGTTCACAGTGTAGTGTTTCAAGGTGATGTCAGTCCTGGCTTCAGAAAATAAAACTGATGAACAAAGCAGGAAAAGCAAAAATGTGACATGTGGAAAGGAATAAACTTTTGGATGATTCTGCCTCCATCTTGCTATACAAAATGATTCCTGAATTAATTCTCAGTCTGCATGGCAGCAGCATGGGGAAGAGGGGATTGGTGATAAAATAAAGCAGAGAGGCATCTTCTAAGGCCAGGTTGCTCCTTTCCAAGTCTGGGTCCCCCAGGAAGACCTGTGTGGAGTCATGAAGAGAAGGCTGGAGTCACACTCTAGCGGTGTCTCCTAGGACAGACTGCTCCAGGATTGTTCGCCACCCTGTTCCTCATTTCTGCAGCACTCCCCACAGTCAAATAGCAGATGCCATAGCACGTAGTCCACTAGTCTGATCCACTTCAGCAAGTTCTAAATATTTATTCTATCTTGTTATCTAGTTAAAGTTAATTATCTTCTACTACCACATCATCATTTTCTTCTGTGATAAAAATACAAAACTTAGTAGCAGCATTTAAGACTGCCCAACAGAACCTTTACTCCTGTACAGAGATTTTTGTAACACTTCTGTGTTCTTGCTTTCTATTTAGATTCCATGACTTTTACAATTATATCAGAATGGGGCCATCAGCTGAACAGCAGTGAACTTGCTAGCTGAAGCCCACAAGCTTTGTAGGACTTGTTTACCAAGCTTGTGAATTCTGGCAAAGAGGCAGCTGTAGATTTTCAATTAAATTAAGATTTGCACAGAGCCCTAATACCTGACCTGAACTGTTCACTAGTAGGAAAATTACTGCATTCCTTTTTTAATTCCTTACCTTTCTCAGCTCTTAATATAAGCACGTAAGAACAACTGCTTTCAAACCCATGGGCTACATTCCTTCCTCCTACATCTGTCATAAAGTTTTCATGGGGCAGTTCAAAAGTCCTTCTACAGAGCAGTCTGCTTGACAATAGAGGGGCCATCTTGAAAATCTATTGTAGAAAATCCAACCGATCTGTGGTGAACATCTCAAATACCAGGGAGTTAGATACCATATGTTAAGAGATCCAAACTTCTCTGTTCACAACTTTGGGCTTCTGGCCTCTGGAGTTTTAAATCTGTCAGGACATCATGCCCTTTAACTGGTTCACTCAGGGACCTTCTTTGTACATCAAGTGTCTCCATGCAGCTTAGGGGTGCTTTCTTTAACTTTGGGATTTCTGCTACTCTGGAGGAGTCATGATCCACCACAACCTTAATTACCTCACTGACACATTTACTTCTCCTTCGCTTGCCTAGCCTTTACCTATTAAAGAGATGGTTGAATGCTCCAAATAAGTCAAAAACCCACTGGCATTTTGCAGAGTCCTTCACACTGTATGGAACCTAACAGAAGCAATCTATGGGCCCAACTCTTCATTTGTGGTTCAAGCTGAGCAATCCTAAAGAAGATGGGGGGGGAAAGTTAACCATTCAGATGACACTGGCATGGTTACAATAAGACCAATGGTCAGTCCTCTAGCACCTTTTGTATACGGAGTTCAAAAGGCACCTGGCTCTTAGTGAAACGTCTCCTGGAGCGTGTTTGTACGTACAGTACCAAATTTCCAGCTGCCTGGGTGGCATTGCGCTAATTGCCAACTGGCATTTGGACTATGTACACAAAAGGTGTCTTGTGACTGCCCGTCAGTGATGTCACAGCTACGTCAATAACCTTCAGTAAATACACAGTCTGACTTTTATCCTTTCCCTTACAATTTCCATTACATAATACCTCAGAGACTCTCCAGGCATTGCATTTCTAAGGCGATTAGTGCATTTCTTGAGAAGCTAATGTCACTTGGCCTCTGGCTCCATGCCTCAGAGCTCAACAACTGGTGCAAGTATTAACCATCCAAATGGCACTGCTTGTTGTGCCTGCTGCCTAATCAAACTGCTACATAAATGCCTTAAATGTAAATTGCTTTAGAGCCACTCTAAATGCAGGAAAATATTGCAGAATAATTAGAAAAAAGGATTTTCCCCCTCTTATCTCCTGATAAAGAACATGGGAAGCCTCCAAGCCAAAGTTAGTTTTCCTGAGAATTCACAATTAAAATCTTAAGTCTTCTCTGTGTGATAAAAAAAAATACTTATTTTCTTTCTCATAGAGTGGGATTAAATCGACCATGTTTACTATGCCTCCTTATAGACAGTACAAACAGACCAGAATCTGGAGTGGCAATAGTAAAACCTCAGAATGAAATAATGTGTTCACTAACTGAAGTGCTGGATGACTCTCTGTGGTAGCAGAAAACAACATATTCCATTTCACTTACTGCCAAAAATATGTACATAAAAGCAATGGGACTAGCATGCTGTTTCAGCTCAGTTATGGGCAAAAGATCTGCAGTTTCCTCATCCTCCCAGCCACCTTTCTGCCCTCAGTCTCACTGCTTCAGCTAGCATTGGGTTTGCTGTGAGTTGTCTCGTCACAGGTGACAGGCTCGCTGGGGCAAGAGGTGCAAGATGAGATTCATGCTGGCTGACTTTCTGGGATGCAGAGGTCTCATTGTCACTGGCAGCAGTTCTGAGGTAGAGGAAAACACAATGCATCATAACACCTCGGGTCTTTGAAAAGTGGATGTGAATGCATTATAGTACAAGAAGGCAGCTGGGGAATTTATTAACCATGATTTTAGAAAATTGAATCTCTGCTTTATAAGGTGTTTTTTTGCTTTTTAAAGAGTAAGTCAGATCTGAGTTCAGTGCTCACCGACTGAATCTTCATTATGAGCTAACAGCAGAATCTCATGTCATAAAAGAAATGTTTTTCTCATTCTCCTCCAAACCTCCGCTAGCTCCTGAATCTGAAGTTTGAGCCTGGAGAATACAAGGGGTTTAGATATGGAGGAAAAGAAATGAGCATTGACCTTAAAAAAAGAGTCTTCTATAGCATATGTTTGGAAGCACTGATGCTCTTTTTCCAGTTTGGTAATTTTCCTCCTTCCGTTTTTGGGGTGGCAGTCTATATTTGCGCAGTATATGTTTCACAATGAGGGCGTTCATTTCAATATTTGAATCCTTTCGATCTCTGAGGGCTACAACCAGCTACAACCAGCAAAACCAACTGCCATTATGTGAGACAGAACTGACTATCTTGTTTTAACAAAGAAACAGAAGCGGAAGACTTTAACATTCTCAGTGGCAACTTCCCAGCAGCCTGGTTTTCTCCAAGTTCTTAGAAAGCATCATGGTATGCTTGTTGTTGGATGCAATGCCATTGATTTTAACATATGGTATTACATGTATGTAAGCATTACATTCAGTAGCAAAGACTCAAAGGATCAGTCTTGCTTTTGTCATGGTTTAACCCCAGTCAGCAGCTAAGCACCACACAGCCGCTCACTCTCTTCCCCCCCAGCCAGTGGGATGGGGGAGAAAATCAGGAAAAAAAGTAAAACTCGTGGCTTGAGATAAGAACAGTTTAATAGGACAGAAAGGAAGAAAATAATAATGATAATAATAATAATACTAAAATGACAATAATAATAATAAAAGGATTGGAATATACAAAACAATGATGCACAATGCAATTGCTCACCACCCGCAAACCGATGCCCAGTTAGTTCCCGAGCAGTGACCCCCAGACCAACTCCCCCCAGTTTATATACTGGACATGACATCACATGGTATGGAATACCCTGTTGGCCAGTTTGGGTCAGCTGCCCTGGCTGTGTCCCCTCCCAACTTCTTGTGCCCCTCCAGCCTTCTTGCTGGCTGGGCATGAGAAGCTGAAAAATCCTTGACTCAGTCTAAATACTACTTGGCAACAACTGAAAACATCAGTGTGTTATCAACATTCTTCTCATACTAAATCCAAAACATAACACTATACCAGCTACTAGAAAGAAAATTAACTCCATCCCAGCCAAAACCAGGACAGCTTTTAAAATGAGTGAACATTACTCATTCCAATCTGTTTGTTTCTTGGTCAATCATATTAACAGTATTGTTCATTTGTATTTTATTTCCTTAATGCATTATTTAAAAATTATATCATGTTCCCAGATAGTTCTAAGATAAACCAATTCAAGATAATTAACCTAATTCTTCCTTTTATTTAGCTCTGCCTAATGCTCCTCTGCCAGAGATAATGCCATTCTGTAGGTGGCAGCTATTAACTACAGAGGCACAGGGATTTGAAATAAAAAGAGCCTTCCTCTTGCTAGCTGCTGGCATTATTCCTCTTCTGACCTTTCCTCCTATGGAATGTACTTGAGGAGCACAGTGTTGCACTGGCAAGTTTATCACTCTCTGTTCTGTACTGGATCTTTTTGTTTCTGTGCAAGTGGGTATCCCAGCAGTTATAGGTGCAGCAGCCATCCTGATATACACTGGTGGGCACATAGTATTGCCATGTAACAGACAATTGTGGTAACTGGAGAATAGCTAGAATGCATTTGCCTTAAGACAGTAAATTCCCACTTAGCCAAAAGGTAGCTTCCACCCAAGGAAGGGTGGAAGGTTCAGCTGGCCAAAAAATTCTGATCATTTTTTCTTTCTTTGAAACTCTCAACATTTCATGAAAACAGTGAACTTCACTATAATTCTGGTTTCCCTGCATCACCAGGACACCTGCATCACCCGCGTCCTCAGTGCAGACTTATTCCATTAGCAGAGGAGCCCAAATCTCCCCTGACCCAGAATATCAGGGTGAGCACCCAGACAAGCTGCCTTTAACACAGGTTGTTCGGGGCTTCCCAGAGTTTCCCAGGCCTGCTGCTCATGTGAACTCCAAAGTCCTGAAAGTCAGACAGCAAAGCTGATCTAGGTGCCAATTATACCAATTTCCCACCAGCTAACTGGGCAGGCTCAGTCTTCAAGGGTTTCTAAGTCAGTGTCAGTCATCCAGGAAAATGCAAATGTTTCATTCTTTTCCCTTCTCCTTTTTTCTTCATCAGCTCTATTACAGACAAAAAGCAAGCAAGATTCATTCTTGGTGGAAATCTAATGATCACTATGTGTTATATTATGATAAAGAAATTAGTCTTGCTGGCCTGGCGTAGTTAATTTATTTTATGCTTTCCTCCAATTTGCTACTTTTCTGTAAATTAATATATAATCTGGATATCCAAACATCCTTCGGTCTCTGTAATATTCTGTGCTGATAAACTGACACATAAGAAGCTGTTTTCTTCATAACAGCTAAAATAAGGCAACTTCAAGCAATAGTACATTGGTAAAAGTGATCTCAGATCTGTTACAACTCGTTGCAGAAACTGCCAACACAAGTTGCATAGAAATAGAAAGCATTATCTGTCCCTCATAATCCCAGTAATATACACCTCCGAAGCAGATTACTAGGGGACAGGGAGGACTTCATCCCGTATACATCACACTGGTTTCCATTTACACAGACCAGTTTCCTTATCAAAGAACAGGCCTGATCAATGTATGAAATCAGAGTGATCTCTATCCTTCTAATTCCTCATGGTTTAGCTAAGGGGCAGGGGGGGACTAGCCTATTTTATTACCTGAGGTGGTTTTTTTTTCTCAGCTGACAAAAGGACCATATTGGATGCAAAGAGCAGAGGCCAAATGTTAACTTCATCTGACATGTAATGAACAGAAAAGAACGAAGCAGGGGGGGAGGGGGAATATGTGACATATGTGAATATGTGACTTCTGCAATGTCCATGAGAGCAGCTGGAAGCTGCATGTCACCAAAACAGTCTACTTGGTTCATTTCAAGATTTTACAGCAGTTTCTGAATTGTACTAAACTAATCCCATATTTTTTACCATTTATCTTTCAGAATTCATTTTCAAAATGAGACAGAGGCATGGAAATGTATTGCCTTGAAAGCACTTTACATAACTGTTTCAGTAATGACTATAGGTAACTAAAGTGATATCCACAGTGACTCAAAGCAGCTAACAAGGAATCCATTTAGAATACCATCTTTCCAGTTTCACAAGCATCCATGGAGCTATAAAAAATCTGTACTGTAATATGCTTGTCAGGTGACTAATGACCAGAATTAATTTGTTTTCACATCCCAAGATTCCTTTTCTGTTTTATCAACATTTAATTAAAACCATTCAAACCCCTTTGTAGAGTGCAAGTTGCTCCACAAATTTAACTACTATAAAGACTGTGAAAACAAGTCATAATGAATCTTGGTGTACAGTGATATTTGCCACAGCAATGAGATCTGGTCTTGATCTGAGCTTCCAGCTTTAGGCTTATCTCTGAAAACAGCAACACTTTTCATGATAGATTTGAAGCATAGGTGAATTATCTTATTCAGAGATACGGTCAAACCAAACATGATTGCTAGCATCTCCAGACCCATTTTCTGTTGTCAGTTTCAAAAGATTTTTTTTTTTTTAATTTATTTATTTATTTGGAGGCAACAATTTCAGTTTAAAGAGAAGAATGAGAAGAATAAGCTGATTAGGTAGTGAAGGTCTCCTGGTTCCATTCAATAACCATCCATGCTATGAGGTTTACAGTGTAATGCAAATGTTTGCTATGCAACTTTTTCTCAGTGGTACCACTCAGGAAGTTAAATTTGCTCTTCAGAAATCAGTTTGATATAACAACTCTTACAATGCAAATGTACTTGCCCCTGTACTGCCATCCATACTCTAGCAGCGTGTCCCAGTCACAATGAGGATCCCGCTGTCTCAATAAGGTAGAGAGATGGCCTTTGCCCCACTGAATTTGTGATGCAGTGGTCTCAACAGAAACCATTTTCAAGAGCACCTGAGTCAGAAGAATGAAGATCTTACTCCAGTATGTTATATCTAATGACTAGATTTAAATGATGACCTAATACTTAGAGAATACACCGGTTCAAAATGCTGTATTTGCTGGCATGCCGTTAACATACAATACCATCTTTGTACAATAACATTAAAATGATCAACTTGTCAAGTATTCATCCAGTCAGATATTCACTTTTTAAATTCCCTTCTGTACTTTTAACATTATGGGAAATGAGGGAGGTAAGCTCCGAGTCATATATGCATTTCTTAGGGTGTTCCCCAAGGAGGACAAATTGAGTACCATCACCTTCAATTCATAAAAAGGGATTTAAGGCAAATACAGATCAGTTCTCAAAAAAAATCAGTTCTCAAAGTTCATGTAGAATATTTGCAGCACAGATGGGATTTCACCCAAATTTCTTGAGTTCTCATCCAAAATATCATCCTTCCATTTTATTTTAATGATTTAATGTCTGAATGCAAAGTTCTTTTAAACAAAAGGTTTTGTCTTCTTAATCACATGACAACACTTTGGAACTTTCTGCTAACAGCTTTAGGAAAAATCTTATAAATTGGATGGGGGGTTTTTTATATAATACAGGAAGTCATATGATTTAATTCAGATAGCTACAGCCAACATTTATCTCATGAGATATTTACATCGGGTTTGTCTTGCGCACATTGTTATAGTTCTGTATGAATATGCTTCCCACCAGCAATGATGTAAAGTGTTAAAAGATGCCAAGTTATTGCTTAAAATGTTGCACCGATTCCCACCTTTTGTTTCCTGGAGATACGGAAAAGTCTGGCATTACGTATCACTGCCTTCTAAATATGAACATCTTGAACAAAACAATCACAGTGAAGCACTGTGATTGCTGTCATGTCTGTAAAACTAATATTTCAGCAAAGTAGCAATAGGAGCTCCTAGTCCACAGATTAGGATTAGATTCATCCTGTAAAGGTGAATGCAAAGAAAGATTCTTGCAACAGGACAAAACAGGGATTTGTTCTGGAGTACTCACATCTCTATGTCACTGAAAGTCTTCAAGTAAAGTTAGGATTTTTCCAAAATTGACTCAGAAAAGGTGAGTAATTTGCTGTTTCTTGTCAAATTGGCAATTTTGTATCTTCTGTAAGGAAGAACAACAGAGTAATTTCTTCTGAATTCTAGATCAAACAAGAAAAGTACTATTGAAGGAAGCAATACATTTTACATTGCTAAAATGAATTCGTTTCATAAAAGCTGAAGAGTGTTTGCAATCTGATTTGTAATTTTTAGCTATTTTTTAGCCACCTAATGAAACGACACAAAGCAACAGTGGAAAAAATCTAGCCATCTAGAGAAAACGTGGGCTTCAAAGTTGACCTGAATTTTATTTCTGGTGCTTAATTTCTGCTTTCAGTTAAGGAAACAAAACAAACAAACAAAAAAAGAATGAAAGAAAGAAATTAAAAACAACAAGAAGAAAAAGCCTTCCTAGTCACAGCCAATTTGGCCTCTAAATAATCTGTAACAATTAACATAAAGTGTATTGTCTTCAAATAGAATAGGCACATGAGTTTTACAAAATGCTTGGCCTACACAGAAAATTGTTAATGGCTAATAACAATCATATTTAAACAAGAAAAATTTTTGCCTTAAGTTCAAATGCCTCACTGGTGTTAATGGAAAAGCTCTTTTTTATTTTATCCACCATTTCACATCAAACTTTTAGTGATGTCTAACTTTTAGAAACAATTCGCTGAATTGCTTTCAAACACCACAGAAACATTTACCTTTAGATTTTTACCTAGAGCAAACCTGGCAATTTTCAGACAAAACATATTTTCCCAGCCTAAATTAAATGATGAGGAGAGCTAAAATAAAACTTTTCAATCATTACTTTGCTGCAGACATTAAAATTGGCCAGACTTTTCATGTCCTACATGACCTACAGAAAAACCTACCACAGCTTTCTTGGCAAATGTAGCACCATGTTCAATGTGGCTATGTGGCAGTGATGGCTTTTCTGCAAAGTAGAGCTCTGATCCTCATCATCCACTGGACTCCCATTGCTATGTCATGTTCATTTGCAGTGAAACCTCACACAGGTACTGGGTTTTTCCTGGTGACTTTTCTTTTTTCTTCCTTTGTTCTTTTCAATTCATTTATTATGTTACTAAGAGCGTATAGGGTTCATCTTTGATTGCCAATAAATTATTAATCACAATCTACCAAATAGTTTGAAGCAAATTTTATCTGTCACAGAAAGCTGTACACTTCTGTCACTTGCAGACAGCACTGAAACAGAAATATTTTCTCTCCCAAATATCTAATATTCCCACAATTTTCTCCCAAACTCATGCATTATCTCACTCCTGGAATATAAAATAGCATTTGCAAATGCAATGGGAACATAAAACAGATTAAGAAGTGTCTTGAATTGTTCCCTGCAGAGTTCTGTAGAGCTGCCTTCACATGTAGGCTCTGTCATTTTATATTTCCCTTTGTGTCCACAAGACTGCTCACTGTTTGCAGGCCAGGCTGCTGGGAGGGGAGGTTGTTTCTTGGGTGCCACACTGCAGCATGCTTCTGCTCCCTCAGAGCCCTTGTATTATCCATGTAATTAGTTCACACAGACTGATTAAGAACAACATCCTTAAGCCCAGGTAACTAGAGTTTGTTTTCACTCTACCAGACACTGAATTCAGCCAGTTAGGGCTTCTAGAAATCAGGATAGTTTTGATCCATGTGCTATGATATAAACACAGGAGCTTAATCACTGACCTGGACATGGAACTGTTGCTTTTAGACAACAACAATGCTATTATTAAAAGAAAGAAAAAGAGAAACGAGCAATAAAACCATGGAGACATCATGATTTTCCCACAGTGAATTTTGTAACTTCTCATTATGGGGTTATGCAGATAAGTGAAAAATGAAATCATTACATTTTAACGTTTTGTGTTCTTAATGTTCCCACATTAAGTACAGGGGCATAGATACAGCAGAAACACCGCTGTGGCTGGCACAGTTCACAGTTCCGTTTGTGCTTCAGTCAGGCATCAAGATACTTTTAGAAATAATCCAACATGTATAGAAATGTGTCATAAGCATGTTTTGATTGATTAAAATTTCATAGCTAGAACTTTATCTAGTTACAAATACTTTTTTTTCAGAAATGAAGTTTTAACAGAAATTGTTGGCATCCATTTTTAATTCATTTCTTCAATATCCCAGTGCAGAAATTAATTATCACTGGGGCTATTGATCAGTGATTCCTTTGTAAGTTCATGCGTTTCAAAATAACTTGTTACAACATAGCAGAAAATATAAAAAAAATACAGGACATGGAATATAACCAGCAGAAACAGTAACAGCTTTGACATGTCTTTCCAGACGAAGGTTTTTCTTCTGTATGAGATAGACAGCAGTTAGAGTTCTGATGGGTTTTAATATTCAGATCAATCAGCTTCCTGAGGGTTAGAGTTAACCTGGTGCTGAAAGTGGTTACCAAGGAGAAAGTGCAATGCTATTTGTCTGCATGTTTGTGGGCCTCTGCAGCAGAAATAGTTGTGCAGCGCATTTGGCTCTCAGAGGGTTTGACTGAGATAGCCCCAGAGCAGCTTCACAATGAGCCTGGCTGGGGAAGAGGCTGGGTGTTAGGACGAGATATTCTGCTCTCAGTGCAGGGATAGCTTACAACTGCAGCTCCTATTAAAGAGCACTGCTGAATGGCTGAGAACTAAGCATTTAGCTTGTTCTGGCAAAAAGTCAATGAGTGAAAGTAAAATTGCACACACACACCCTTCTATTGTTCTGTTTGGAAACCTTCCATTGCTTAACAACCCTTTTCTATGAAAGGGAAGAAATGATGAAAACAATATCCCTATCTGAGGATTTGATAACACTTATTTAAACCTCCCCTCCGAAATATCTATCTACTGCAAAACTCCAGGTGAAAATTTCTTTTGTGAGATATTTAGTTCTGCAATCATTATCACAATAGCTTTCAGCCCACCCACCTGGAATTCCTGAAAGAACTACCAGTATTTTATGCTGAAAGTCCCTTTTACAGAGATCATTATAACTTACATATTAATGAACTAATTTGATAGAGTTATTCTGCACAGTAAGTCGTACCACAGCTAACAGTCATATCAAAAGGGCTAACTTTTGTGTCTCTGATTATTTTGCAAAATCCTTAATCTTTGCCTGACAGGTTCACTGTAATTTTGCTTCTCCAGGGAAACCTTTATCTCCCGTACAAGTTCAGACTCCCCATTTTCATTATCTGTACAATGTGTTGACATATGATATAACTAGCAACCGCACAGAATAGTAACACTGAATGGCGGGAGAACGTCTCCCTGTTTATATTACATGAAGGTTGATTTGATGGGCTGCAGCAATTGCCTCTGAGAGCAGACATAAGAGCAGCCTGACTCTTTCAAGTTGACACTTTGCAAATACCATGCAGGGCTTGCCACTGCTGCATGCTTTGTATCAATTGCACCAGGAGATACAGTAAATGTCACTCCCCAAAGCTGCATATTACTAAATTAGCCCTGGTGTCAATTGTTATCTGGCAGCGGTCACTTGCCAAGCCGGCACTGTATTTTCAAGGGCTTGCTGTTTTACAATGAAAAAGCACAGGCCCGAGAGGGCTGAGGAACCACAGACGCCGGCGGCTGGAACACGTGAGGATTGCCAAGCGGCACTATTTCCTTTTGTGCTGCCTAATAAGGCAACTCATGTCATTCCCTGGGTGCTTGCTTACAAACAGAGGACCAAATTTGTCCCTCTGTTGCACTCTTCTATAAGCACCGCTGAGTGTAACCAGTGGCAGAACCTGGTCCGAAGGGTGCAACTGCAAAAGCAAATACAGTGTGACACAGCCCAGGCAGAAGACAGCTTTTTTCCTGATGAGGAGAATGCTGTGAAGGGCTAAAGCCCCACCTCTGTTGCCTGAAGAACAAAGAGTGTTATGACTTACGGGTTTCTTATTCTTCTGCACTTCAACTGTTGCAGAAAATGAACTTGTCTGGGAACCATGCACAAAAGCCCATCTTATTTCACATTTCATATATACAACATTGTTTGAAGGAGATGAAAGAAAAAAAAAATCACTGGCCATGTTTGAATGCTGTTTTCATAACTTTTCCTTTCTGAGCACACAAAACAGTCCATAAGACAAGAAAGGAAAAAAAAAACCTGCTCTAAATGACTTGTCTTACTCACAAATATTTCTTCGTTTATGTTTTAAAATTAATTCAAAGTTACATCTAATTTATTTCTCTGCATGTTGAGTCTTAACCTTCTTCACCACATCTTCATTCTCCCACATTATAGTTAACTATGGCTTCAACTTAACAACTGAGGTTAGACAGCTGACTTACAAGACACATTCAGATTTGCCCTAATGCTTTGTCTTCACTGAACACTTTTACAAGAATCTAGAAATAGTCATAGACTCAGACTCAGTCCCTTGTCCTTCAGCATGGTGTAAAATACCTCTTGTAGGCCAGCATAGGATAATCTTTTTCCTACATTTGGTCTCAGTCTGTTTTTATACATGCAATTAGGATTAAGTCCTCAAATTGTGAAGTTTGGAGATTTGTAAAGATATATTCAAAATGTATCTTTAATGCTGGGAGTGGGGAGCTCTCTTGTGTTTTCTGTAAAAGCCCTAGCCTTGGCAAAGAATCTTAGAGATGACTTAACAGCCAACTAGGAAATCACAGATGTACAATTTCACCCTCTCTGATTTAGTCAGAAGATAATGGGTCTTTGAAATTCAAAGCCTCTCTATTTGACACTGACCCTGTTCTGATCTACTGTCCCAGTTTCCCCACTCCCATATATCCTTAACATCTGTTTCACACAGTAGAGCAGTTGTTAGCAATGCGCACAGATCTTCACGTTCCGATCTGGCTTGTGGTCTGGACCTCGTATGATGGCAAAATAGACCTCAACTATAATTCATATTCACTTTCCTGTCATAGCCAGGAGGAGCAAAAGGCTGGACAAGGAACAGATTTACTAGACTGGGAGAGAGGACCGTGAGGTCGTGACACAAGTGTACTTGGCATATAATAGGGAAGCAGCCTCAGAGCAGCACGTTCCACCTTCCACCTAGATGCTGCAGGCAGCTGGCTGTAGAGTCTTGAAACGCTGGTCTTCTGGAGGGGGGTTCTTTGCTTGGTGTCTCACTAGCAAAGATGACGAAGACCTATGAATCCCATTCCTTTTTTACCTGGTGTAAATCTGAGTTTACGGATGCCAAATGAGATACCCTGAATATACATCAGTGCAACTGAGTCAAATTTGGCCTTAGTTTTTTTAATACAACGAAAGGAAAATGTCCTGCAGGTAGGTAACATGTTTTTTCAAAGTGTTATAAAACAGCTCATGAAATATCCCACCTAAACAATAAAATCTTTTGAGATGTTTATGTAAAATAGAAAACCTTTTGCAGAATAAAACGTCAGAGTGTGACAAATCTTCAGAGACACCCACTGCCTTCTTTCTGGAACTGTTCCTGCTGTCTTATCTCAGTGCTAGGTTTTGTGACTGATACTTGCTAGGGTGCCAAATCTATCATGGGGATACCCTTGTCAGGGAGAAGAGATGAAATTAGTGGTATTACGAGAACTTGTGCCAAGATACAAATGTCCTAAACAAAGGGATTCTTAAAGTGGTAGTATAGACAGGCAAATGGCTTGGTTTAACTACACCACCATTCACTTTCTCTCCAGGCACCTTCTCTATGCGTATTTTCAGCTAACAATGCTTTAAAACACTATGAACTCTCATTTTCTTTTGCAACATAATTTCATTATAAATAGGTTGAAGGAAATAATTTAATTTTAAATAGGCTGAAGAACATCTTTGCCACAAGCACCTAGTGACTTAACTTCCTGAAGTTGCCAGGTTTTTCAGAGCTCTTATTGCACATAAATATGGAAGGGAGTGACAGGCTTACTTAATTCTTGGTGAAGACAAGGGAATCTTTTAATAGGCATTAGTAAGTATTATACCTACTCTATTATTCCTTCTCACTGATCACTCTTAAAAGAGTAGCATAGCCCTTTCATTATGGCACAGAGCTAGGATCGAGACATTATTCCCACATCAACTTTTGTACTTCTATTGGCAAGTTACATAGCATACCCTTTTCCTCATATTCTTCCAAGCAATACAGAGGATAAAAGTTTAGAGGAAAAATAATAATTTTTGCTTATTTCAAAATACCTATCTCACCTGCGCCTTCAAAATCTCATTTAATTTCTCACAGATATATGTTTTCAGAAAGTTTCAGCATATCTACATTGAGACACAAACTGAACTTCTGGGATAGTATTTCTTTAAAACTGGATTTCAGCACAAAGGGACAGGAGAGGAGAAATCCAGCTTCTGGTAGGAGGCCAGTCCTGATCTCATTAATTTCACCTCAGAAATGTAAAACTATATTACAAGCTTTCAGGACCTCACAAAAGCTCAGAGATCTGTAAAGAAGATTACAAATTGTATTTCAGCAAGTTTGTCCTGCACTTAGCCTAAACCTTCAGAAAACTTGCTTCGTAATTAATATTTGCTTAGTAGGATCTTTTATTAAAGGATTTCAAAACAAATTTGCAATTATTAAAAAATTTGGATTCATATCATCCCTGTGAGATGATACCAGTCTAACTTTGTGGATGAGAAAAAAAGCTGTGAACACAGGGGTTAAATACTCATGCCAGGTCAGAAACTAGGACTTAGTGGTAGAGCTTGGAATATAAACCAGATCTTTCAACAGCCAGCACTTCGCTTTAGCCACATGTTCACTCTTACATGTACTGGGCGGCCAAAATAGCAGGCGATATTTCTCACTGCTTAATTCGGCAGTCATGGCCTGTGGCGGGGAATAAAGCAGAACTGCTTTTAGTGGGTCAGATTCCCTCTCTAGACAGTTTAAAACCATTTACTTCTATGAAGTTATCTTAATTTATCCTGATGCAGCTAATAGAAGAATCAGACACAGGATAAGGTTATTTCAAATAAACTTTTAAAGTCATTATAAACCATCTTTACATCTCATATATAGGGAATCAGTGACTTTGATGAGCGGGGATTGCCATTTCTGTTTGGTTTATAGGCAAAATTTCAGACTGTGGTTTGCTTCTTCAGCTACACAACTTAAATCACACCCAGTTTGGCTTTGCAGTTCTCAGCCAATAGACATACAAAGGTTTTTTACGCTTTCCCAGTTTCCCTGCTGACTTGTGATATTATTAAACTAACAAAATAATATCCCATTTCCTCTTTCAATTATTCTTGTCCTGCCTAGCGCTATGAAAGAACACAACATGCAAACCCAGCTCAACATTACAAATCTACATACTATTTAGGAATATGCACTAAACCAACATGCCAAAATACACATACAGTAGGTACAAGGAGCAAAGCAACTCCTGAATTGCCAAAATACACATAGCAGCATGCCATTCATAAGTCACTCATCGTCACCAATATGCATATATAAGCATGCAGGAAACTAGCCCTCCTCATTAGCAGTGATGCTTTGCTACCAAATTCTTGCACAGATCTGTGGTGAGAATGTGTACTGAAACAGGCATGTTTCTACCATAAGAAGCCTGCATACACATTCTGAGTGTACAACAAGACTACTTCCATGAATGTGCAGTTTGTGTTCTCTTAATAACCTTTCAGGGTGCAGTCACTGATTTAGTGGTCAGTAAGAGAAAGCCCCAAGTGATGATAGAAAATACAAAATTCTCCAATTTGGCCATGTCCATAACATGAAGAAAAAGTAAGATTCACAGATTCCAGTGCTTCTTCCTATTCAGTTTTGGGAGATGCCAGGATATTCAGCATCTTCTTCACTTAGCACATAGTAAATCCTGCTTTCTTCTCCAATACTTTTTTTTATTTATTTTCCTGATAGATCACAGAGTAAGTGGCAGTCTAGTCCTTGAGATACTAGTAACCTAATCCAGTACTTTCATGATTTGTCACCTAGGTCAGATCAACACAGTCAGCTCCAATGAATGTTATCTAAACCCATTAGATAAATAAACTCAATAAACGCTATCTTAGCTCATGCTATTTAAAACCTACCCTAAAAGTGACACAAGTCTGTCTGCAGCCCTGGATTTTTTGGGCTAGCTAAAGATGCAATTTGTACTTATGCAGAGAGCTTGCTGTTGAGTATACACCCATTAAGACTAGTACTGTTTCTTACTTAATCATATGCATTCAATTATTCAAGTAGTTCCTCAACATTCTGCATTCAGGCAGAAGTACTTTAAGTGAATAACTGTTCCTTAGGACAAAAGCCGAATAAATTGATATTGAGTCATTGGTAATGTAGATCTTAAAACACCTTTTGGAAGGTAACAATGTTGTGTTACTTCTATATTTTCTCTGCTAACCTCTCAGAAGTGTGTTCATTCCTCAGAGTTGAACAATGATCGTATCTCTGATTGGACATAATTTATCTCTTTCTTAAAAGCATGCATTTGAGAGGATTTGGTTTTCCTCCATACAATTACACTTAGTCTATGGATTAGGTTTTGCCATATTTGGAAAAAATATCACAAAAATGCCAGAACACTTCTAAGACTTTCCTTCCTTCTTTCCTTCCTTCTTTCCTTCCTGCCTTCCTACTTTCCTGACTTCCTGAATTCTCTCCTTTTTTCAGTTGAAAAGTGACCTTTCACTGCCAAAGTTGCAGAACCTTATTCCAAGGATAAAGCTTCATGAGAAAGAAGAAAGAGGAATGACTAGTGGTAGCTTTGGCCTAATTGTGTTTCACTTCTGAACTTTTTCTTTTATGATGAGTATCGCTTCTCAGTTGGTAAACCACCACCCAATCCACAATGTAGAATCCCTTACTCAAAGCGTAAACAATTTTCAAAATAATTAGAGGAATTTGCCTTTTCACTGGTGCAAATTCAACTAAAATCAAGAAGGCTCTATAATCCAATTTTCTTTTACATTTCCCATAGGGAAATAAACCACATCAGTAAAAGCATTCTTTCCCACAGCTTGTGAGACAGTGTATTACCTAAGCTATACCAGCTTAATAAAAGTGGTACTCTAGCTGTATCCTTATTGGAGTAATTTGTGGCTACTCTGCACAGAGGCAAGAGCTTGTTCTTTAGTAATCATTAAACCAGAAATTGAAGGAAAACCAGAGGTATCTCCGGATCAATTAATCTGCAAGTGGAGAACTAGTGGCTAACTTCAAGGATTCACCAGTGTCTGCCTCTTCATGATGCAAAAGAAAAATGAAACATCAAGTCAGTGTATGAATGCAGGCTCAACACTCTCTCAAGAGAGGGAGTACTAACTCAGGTGGGAGAAGTCCAAACTTCAACAGATGTGAAAATCCCATGTGAAGCTAGATCCATTATGTGCTTGCAGATTAGGCACTGTAAGACAACTTTACACACCCAACTAATGGAAATTTAGACAGTAAGTAGCAAATACAACATAGATATGTGTAAACTTTCACAACGCTACTTACCTAACTCTTGTGGAATAAAGTATCTAAGTGCTTTTGCAAATCTTTTAGCATATACTTTTCCTTCTTTGGCTATTAAATACCTGTTGAAATCTGGCCTAAAATATCTGAAGTAGAGCAGAACTGCTTGTGAGATGGATAATAATGTCCTATATACTACAAGACATTGTTGTGTCCTATAATAAATGTGTATGGATCAAAGAAATGATGGCATTTCTTATACACATTTATTCATATATTCTATTAATATAGATCATGCTGAGTTTTGTGCAACCACAATGTGGCATTAAAAAGTAATAAATATATCTGGACCATTTGAAAGAACCACAACCTTAAACTCTAACTGCCCAGGACCTTCAAGTGAAATACTGGAAGCATTAACAAAAAATGGACATTTTCTGGGTACTTCCTTCTAATGCATATCCATAAAGCCACAATTCCACAAACAAAAGCAGAAAAACAAATGAAGGGTTTAACTGATAAAAATCCTGAACACAGTTATAGTGAAATGATTGCAACCAGTTCTTGGATTCACTCTACAAACAGGATATGGAAAGACAAGAGTGAGTTCAAAGACAGGGACAAGAAATGTGCTGTATGAGACAAGGCTCAAGGAACTCTCTCTGTGCCACAGTAAAGACAAAGTGATTTGATCAGTGATGTTTACAAACATGTCTGAGGAAAAGGGAATTTGGCTGTCAAAGAAAAACCTGCAACAAATAGCTGAGTGCTGAATTAAGAAAAACAAGATACATTTTCCTACAAATTAGGATATTTAAAGAACTGAAAGCGTTACACAAATGTACCACCATTTGGAACCATTAACATAATTTTTTTTTTTATTAGAAATGGTTTTGTTTCAAATACTGCTTTAGCAAGGAAGGGCATTCATTAGGGTGAAGTTCATCACAATTAACATCAGCTACTTCAGTGTATACACCTATATAATATAAGGCCAAAAGCCAAAATTTTCTCCATTCACGACTGAATTTTTTTCTGGCATCCAGGGATACAATCACCAGAGGCCTTTCCCATCACTCATATTTAATCTAGTTTTATAAGAAACTCTAGAGCCTGTATACACAGGAGCCCAGTCCAGATGATCATAGCGATCTTTTCTGGTCACAGAGGATAGGGGTCTACAAAGCCAGTGTGAGTCAGTGTCTTCCTTTGTTAGCTAGTCCATACTCAATGGGGCACAACTTTGCTGCTGCCTCTCTGTGGGTGGAGCAGATCCTTTAGCTCCAACCAGTAAGCACCTGTACTTTGAGATATCATGCTCAGTCCCAGTAGACAACCTGACCAGAATTTTTTGTTCAGTAACTTGTGTATTTTTAGGCCAGTCTCCCAGGTTTCTACCTCAACATGGTGGCAATATCTGTCGGATAATTCCCTGTCCCCATAGGTGAATAAAGAAGAATAAGGGCTAGAAATAGCAGTGAAGAAAAAGCACAAGCACTGAACAAGGCAATGTTATGCAAGAAACTAATCTAATGTACTGGAAGCAATTTAGCAGTAACACAAAACCAACATTCATGGGAAATTTTTTGCTACCCAGGGCTTCATTTAATATAATTTTGGAAGATGTTCCCTTTAGAAAGTTCAAAACATATGAAAAATGTATGAAATTTACTTAAAGGACTGATTTTATTTCCAAAAGATACCATTTAAAAAGCTTACATATGCTTCATTTTATTGTTTTAACTTGTAAAAAAGGAGGAATTTGAATCTATGGAATTATAATTGTTCTGAAAAAAAGTCTGTTCAGAGACTATTTCCTTAATGTATTAAAGTTGTTTAGACACTTCAAAGAATTTTAAGTTGTATATCAAGAACTGCCCAAAGATAAATTAAAATTATTCTTATTTCACTTTATCTCTGGCCAGAACAGTCCCCTCAGATCCGCAAGACGTTTACAGAGATTTCTGGAGTCAGTGTCTGTTATGCAGGCGATATTGTTCCATCTTTTCATGCAACAGTTTAAAAATGCAGAGTAATCATGTCTCAACCCCTTTTTCCCATTGGTAATGGTCTTGTTTCTTTTTGTTTTGGTTTTTTTTTCATTGCTCCTTAAATTTCTGAGATTAAAGACGAATAAGTAATGCTTTTCCATAACTCAGAGAAAAACTTCGAATATGCAACAATTAATGCGTTGCAAGTTTACAATCTGATTTCATAACACATCCAAGAGAAAAACTGTAGACTAAAATTACAGAAGTATTTTAGGTATTTCAACTGCAAAGGGCACTGTATTAAAAACTAAACCCACTGTGGTGGGTTAACCTTGGCTAAGAGCTAAACTCCCAACCAGCCACTTGCTCACCCCCCATCTCACCCCTCACAGTGGGACCAGGGAAAAAATAGAAAGAAGAGGAATGAGAAAGCTCATGGGTTGAGATAAAGAGAGGCAGATTGCTTACCTGTTACTGTTGTGGTAAAACAGACTTGACTTGGGGAAAATTAACTTAATTTCTATCCAGTTAAAATAAAAATGTAATTATAATTTGGGTAGTGTGAAACAAAAAGGCAAACATTTAAAGCAACGCCTTCCCATTCCTAGGCTCCACTTCTCGCCTTCACTTCTAATTCCTCTACTTCCTCACGTGGCACAGGGAGGATAGGGGTGGGGGTGGGGGTTACGGTCAGTACACAGTGGTTCCTCTCTGCCGCTCCTTCCTCTCAACTCCTCCCTTCCCCTGCTCCAGCGTGGGTTTCCCATGGCTGCAGTGGGTACCTGCTCTGCCATGGAGCTCCTCTTCCTCTGACCTTGATATTCCCTCTCCTATTTCTCACATTTTTTTTGTTCCTTCCTCCTCCACCTGTCCAGTGTTTTCTGCCATTTCTTAAATATGGGAGGCAGTCCTGAAGGGCAAAAGAGTCCAGGAAGGCTGGACATTCTTCAAGAAGGAAATCTCAAAGGCGCAGGAGCAGGCCATCCCCATGTGCTGAAAGATGAGCCGGCCGGGAAGAAGACTGGCGTGGCTAAACAGACAACTTTTGCTGGAACTCATGAAAAAAATGAGAGTTTATGACCTTTGGAAGAAGGGGCAGGAACTCAGGAGGACTACAAGAATGTTGTGAGGCTATGCAGGGAGAAAATTAGAAGGGCCAAAGCCCAACTAGAAATTCATCTGGCTATTGCCACAAAAGACAACAAAAAATGTTTCTATAAATACATTACCAACAAAAGGAGGGCTAAGGACAATCTCCATCCTTTATTGGATGTGGGGGGAAACATAGTGACAAAGGATGAGGAAAAGGCTGAGGTACTTAATGTCTTCTTTGCCTCAGTCTTTAATAGTAAGACCAGTGGTTCTCGGGGTACCCAGCCCCCTGAGATAGAAGACAGGGACAGGGAGCAGAATGAAGCCCCCATAATCCAAGGGGAAATGGTTAGCAACCTGCTACACCACTTAGACACACACAAGTCCATGGGGCCGGATGGGATCCACCCAAGGGTACTGAGGGAGCTGGTGGAAGTGCTCACCAAGGCACTTTCAATCATTTATCAGCAGTCCTGGCTAACCAGGGAGGTCCCAGTTGACTGGAACTTAGCAAATGTAATGCCCATCTACAAGAAGGGTCAGAAGGAGGATACAGTGAACTACAGGCCTGTCAGTCTGACCTCGGTGCCAGGGAAGGTTATGGAGCAGATCATCTTGAGTGCCATCACGCAGCACATACAGGACAACCAGGTGATCAGGCCCAGTCAGCGTGGGTTCATGAAAGGCAGGTCCTGCTTGACTAGCCTGATGTCCTTCTATGACAAGGTGACCCACTTAGTGGATGAGGGAAAGGCTGTGGTTGTTGTCTACTTAGACTTTAATAAAGCCTTTGACACCATTTCCCACAGCATTCTCCTGGAGAAACTGGCTGCTCATGCCTTGGACATGAGTACTCTTCACTGGGTAAAAAAACTGGCTGGATGGTCAAGCCCAAAGAGTGGTGGTGAATGGAGTTAAAGCCAGTTGGTGGCTGGTCACAAGTGGTGTTCCCCAGGGCTCAGTATTGGGTCCAGTTCTGTTTAGTATCTTTATCAATGATTTGGACAAGGGGATCGAGGCAACCCTCAGTAGGTTTGCAGACAGCACCAAGTTGGGCAGGAGTGTTGATCTGCTTGAAGGTAGAAGGCTCTACAGAGGGATCTGGACAGGCTGGATTGATGGGCCGAGGCCAGTTGTATGAGGTTCAACAAGGCTCAGTGCCGGGTCCTGCATTTGAGTCACAACAACTCCATGCAATGCTACAGGCGTGGGGAAGAGTGGCTGGAAAGCTGCCTGGCGGAAAAGGACCTGGTGGTGTTGGTGGACAGTCATCTGAATATGAGCCAGCAGTGTGCCCAGGTGGCCAAGAAGGCCAATAGCATCCTGGCTTGTATCAGAAATAGTGTGGCCAGCAGGACTAGGGAAGTGATCGTCCCCCTGTACTCGGCACTGGTGAGGCCACACCTCGAGTACTGTGTTCAGTTTTGGGCCCCTCACTACAAGACAGACATTGAGGTGCTGGACCATGTCCAGAGAAGGGCAACGAAGCTGGTGAAGGGTCTTATGAGGAGCAGCTGAGGGAACTGGTGTTGTTTAGTCTGGAGAAAAGGAGGCTGAGGGGAGACGTTACAGCTCTCTACAACTACCTGAAAGGAGGTTGTAGCGAGGTGGTGTCGGTCTCTTCTCCCAAGTAACAAGTGATAGGATGAGAGGAAATGGGCTGAAGTTGCACCATGGGAGGTTTAGATTGGATATTAGGAAAAATTTCTTCACTGAAAGGGTTGTCAAGCATTGGAACAGGCTGCCCAGGGAAATGGTTGAGTCACCATCCCTGGAGGTATTTAAAAGACGTGTAGATGTGGCACTTAGGGCCATGGTTTAGTGGTGGACTTGGCAGTGCTACTTTAATGGTTGGACTCGATGATCTTAAAGGTCCTTTCCAACCTAAATGATTCTATGATTCTCTGTTTTCCCAGAGGCGACACCATCTTGGCTGATGGGATTGGTTGTGTCCTGTGGTGGGGCCATTGGAGCCGGTTGTAACCAGCTGGGACTGGCTGGAACTGGCTGTGTCCAGCACGGTGCAGCCCCAGCCTCTCCTCACAGAGACCCCTGCAGCTCCAACTGCACAGGAATTCAGCCTTTCCAAAATAAGAATGATCTGTCCTTTGGTGATTTAAGGACTTAAAATAGATGACTCGATGCCACTGTTTTTGGCTACCCATAGATGAGTCACTGCCATTTTCTCTTTTTGCTTGTAGATATGTATGTGAGCTTTTTTATAGAATTTGAGCTGGTATTCATTTTATTTATTCCTGCAGCAATTGTTTTCACTGCACTGCACCACTAGAATTGGGTCCTAATTCAGCAAAAAGTAACTACTCCAAAATGGCAGATAAGTATATGCGTTTAAGCACACGCAAAAATCCCACTGAAGTCATAAGATATGGCCCTGTGTTCATATGCTGCTCTGACCTGGGTCACTGGTTAAGGGAAGGTTTTCCTACTGGTTTAGCAGCCTTTGATAATAATCTCATTGCTGATTGAAACAGAAAATAAAGAGGTCTTTTGTCCAGGTGGCTTACGCATCTAGTTTTCTTTTTCAAACAGAGTTTTAAAATGTCTCAGGAGGCCAAATCTTCCTCATTTTGCTCATGAGTGAAATTCTGCTGGCATCCAAGGATATAACAACCACACTTTAACTTTACACAATGCAGAGTTAACACCATATCAAAGAAAGATTGCTACGAAGAGCTATAATTTTATTCTTATCACTGCCATTAAGGCATGCAAACTGGATCTCAAGGTGCTCATCAAGGGGCCACTCTAATTATTAGACCTATAACCTTTGAGCAGGAAAGAAGGTAACAGAACAGCTTTGATTTGTGAAGATCCAAACCACACAATGGCGTTTAGCACAGTCATTACTGAGGGCAGACATGCGGTGCTTGAAATGACTTTCTACTAGACCAACAATGAAGGGAAACCATGAACCATCTAAGCTTGAAGAAATTGGATAGAAAATTAGAAAATCAAGGAGGAATTAGATCAACGATGGTGTATATTGTCTCTTTGGTGCAAATGGTTACTCCTATTGACATTCATGGGAGATGCATGAGTACGTATGTACATGAATGAAGGTGCAAAAGGTTTCTGGGTCTAATTCTTCAGGAGCTTTTAAGTTGTGCACAGGCAAAAATTTACCAGAGGGAGACAAAAGTGACCGTAGGCCTCCCCTACTAGTACAGCCACCAAGGGCATATATTCCCTGAGATTTCCTGTGCAGCTCCAGAGTCATCATTGCATTACTGCTTAATCATGAAACACAGCTTTCCCTTTGCATCAATGTGGCAGGCCATGAACTGTGGAGAAACAGGAACAAAATCAGATTTATATCATTAAAGTAGTTGTACATATTGCAAGTCTTTTAAGGTATACCACTTCTTGTCCTAAAGAGGGTATCGAAAATAAACTTGAGAACTTGTACTGCAAAGTATTTCTCACTCTTGATTAAAAAGGGAACACGAAGAGACTACTCTGTTGTAGATCCATATGTTTGGTCAGATTAATATCAGAATTTAAAATGATCAAATATGTCTCTTATGAGACTAAGGGCACTTACCACTCCAAATACTAGCTCTGAGCTCTAATCACTTATGTTTTACTGCCATAAAAAAATGTTACAGCTGTGTTATTTTTATAATGGGAAACAAATTTTTATTCTGCAATTGTCTTCATACTTAACTATAGGTTTTTTGGAATTTTCAAATGCCCAAAGAAAATAATGATCCAGGAGAGGCCAGGCATGATAAAAATCTCATTTTAAAGGTGATTATTTGGGAATATTGTATTAGTGAAAACAGGAATTACTAGTTACTGAACAAGAATTAGCTATTGAACAGGAATGAAATCCGCTAAGCAAGACCAGTGATATGGAAGGGGATATAAATATAAAAGAAACAATGGCATAAAAAAAGAGTACAAAGTAGAGAGGGCAATAAAAAAGGATAGATTAATAGCGGTCTTGTAATGCATTCTTCTCCAACTATTTCTGTCTGTAGTTTTGCCTACATTCCCTGTTTAGGCTTCAGTCATGCAGATAGGTGTGAGAATAAAAGTTGACTCATGATCAGCTCAACAAGAATGCATTTATGTTTACACTTCATTACAGCTTCAGGATCTGAAGAAGTGGGAGTGACCTACTTCTTCGTGTTTGTAAATAGTTGAGGTTTGTGAGTGGTAAGACTCAAAGGGAAAATGTATGTTTACATGGATGGCAAGAATCTAGAGTCAGAACAGCTAATGCAGCTATTGAAATCATAGCAAACTACTTCTTCAGAGCCTTATCTAATGTCCAACATTGACTAGAAGGCTGTAATACAGCACATATTATATTCTGTCTATAATTGTCTTGGATTGTGCTTAGAAGCAGTTGCGTTCAAAGACAGGAGTTTTGGTCAAATCACTCAATGCCTGATACACTACGATAATTTTAGGGACCTAATCACCTACAGTAATTTACCCATGTTTTAAAAGGTGCTGAGAACCTGCAATTACCACTGAATTCAGAAGACTCAGCATTTGGAGAGTCAACACCATACCAGACTGAATCAATGCTAAGAAATAAGCTGCTACGTTCAAAACCCAGGAATGTACTTCTTTGTGTAGGCAACAAAAGTCATGTTCAGCTGGGGAAGATCTTCAGAGGGTTATCTATATTCAAATATGTTTTAAACCTTCTGTGTGCTTGGGAAAGGAGTTCGCAGTATGCTGTACCTGCATAACATGTTGCCAAACACTGGAAATTAAATGCAGAAGCAGCTACGTCCTATCCTAAAATCCTAAGATCCCTTGTATCAGCTAGCCCATTTACACTTTTCCTGTGTTCTGCCAGAGCTGTTCCTTGTCGTTTTGTCTCACCACCTCCAAGATGTTCAACTCAGCAGGCAGGTGATGTAGATGAGAGAATGAAGAGAGTGGGAGCCCAAGCATGTGTTAACACTGTGTGTAGCTATAGATCTGACACATTCCCTCTCAGAATTTCTCCACCTCCCCACGCTCTTCCCTAGGCATGTAAAACTCTACACTCCTTCAACATAGGGAAGTACAGATGAGAAATACAGCCATATTCACAGCCTTCAGTGAAAGTACTGTCTAGTGAAAGGGCTTTCACTAGGCAGAATCCTCCTTTGGACTCTTACACATACATAAATTTACTGGCCCGCAGTCAGGCTTTTTGTCTTCAGAACTGATCACAAGCATTTTTTTTTTAGCATAAAAGGTAAGAAATACACTTGGAAACAGGTAACAAAGTTTATACTTTTGCCATCAAATTTGCACTGGAAATCATCCTTCTTGAAGTGCTGTGCCACTACTTAGCACATTGGTGTTTTGTATATAGTATTAGCTTTGAGGAATCAGCATCTTCCTGAGATTTTACACATTACTTCCTTTAAGAGTAAGTGCTGAGTTCTCTTGTCAATGAAACCTAAGAGTGGAAGATCCTTCAAAATAATCAAATTTACAGACATGATGTTGCACTTTATTGCAAGGCAGCATTTTTAGGTTTGAAGCTAAAAAGTCTTTCCTAGATGGGATGTTAATTTTGATATCCCCTTACAAAAGTCAAATCCTTTCCGTGTCCTCCCACATATAGTCTTCACACCCACACAGGTATGTGACATGTACCCACACTCACTCAGCTTAACAGTGCCACCATGCACCTTATTACCTCCTTCAATTTCTACATTTTTAACATCCTTTGCACCTTCACAGAAGGACTTGACTTTGCAAAACACTGAAATAACTTTAATGTGGAGATCTAGTGTGCATTCTCGTTAGGATTTGACTACGATGCATGGCATTTCCCCCAGACCCGGATACAAAAGAAACATAATCAAAATAAATAAAATGGAAGAAATTTTATTTATGAAGCAGAATTGTGTAAACTTGACTGGACTTTTATCTAATGAAAATGTTTCTAAACTCATGCTTGTCTTTTTATTGTCCCTTCCAGCTTTGCCATTGGCACCTCTACTCTGGACAGATTTAACCTGTTCGTTTAGGTTTTGCTAAAGCTTTACATGAATAAAGAGTCCAGAGTGGTGTATCACAAGAGTCTGTGTGAGTTTTTCCATTACCCTTTTGTTTAGAGCAGATTCCTTATAAGACCTTATGCCCTCCATGACTCTTGGCTGATGAGTATTTATACCCTGACATCTTAACTAACCAATTACATGTCCTACCATTTATATTCTATACCAGTAGTGAGAAAGGTGCAAATTCTCAAAGGTACATGAGGTCTTATATCTTACTCTGTTCAACAATGCTGGCAGTTCCTACGTATATCACTTCATCTAGTTGAAGTGACCAAATGCATGTTACACTGACTTCAAGGATAAGGAAATTACCTCATTTGAATGTATGTCAGCTGTGCTTCCTGATCTCTGAGGAAATACTGAAGAAAATATAAATATGCCTGCAGTGTCTGATGTCAGCCATGACCTGCTCTCCCTGGTTTAGATTTCTATATTTCATTTGAATTCACACTGCATTAACCATATGTGAGGAGTGCATTATGTGAGGATTTAGGTGTTGTTTACCCTTCTTTTTTTTAGCAGTGCAGTAATCCAGTATTTTATGTCACTAAAGTTTCTGTGCCTTCATTGTGATTGCTCCAAACTCATGCAGATGTGGAAAGCTGAATAATTGGGCAGTGCCTGTATTGACTTTTGTGTCTCAGAACACAGATTCAACATATTGTTAACCTATAGAACACATCTAAATATTATTAAGCAACCAGTCTTCACCAGTGTGTCCTGATGCCTGTTTGTTCAAAACAATAAAATTTCTGAATTCACCACAGTTCAATAGTCAGCCTGCCAATACATACAGATGAGCCAGTATGAGACAAGTAAGTTTCAGGTTAAAAGAAATTTCCTCCCTCTGACATTGCGGCTCCCAATTCCACTACATTTTTGCCATACACGCAAAAGGACTTCTGCTCCTGGCATGATTTCCTGAAAGCTGATGAACAACACAGGACTTGCAGCAAACCAGAAATCATGTCCTAGGACTCAAGTCATATGTCAGCAGACTAGATGGGGCAAGTGTTGAGGTGAGAATGACTCCTGTGTCACTTTCATCACTCCTAGGCTGCTCAGTGCTTCTTCTGTCCCAGTGAACCCAACCTAAGACCAGGCCCATGTTGCATCTGCTCAGGGGTGATCTTCTTCAGCCTTGAGGTTGCACAGGAGACAGGCTGGTATTGACTCAGTGAAGTCAGAGACCTGCTCTCAGTTCTTAGTATAATCATTTGGGTTGGGAAAGACCTTTAAGATCATCAAGTCCAACCATTAAAGTAGCATTGCCAAGTCCACCACTAGTCCAACCATGGCCCTAAGTGCCACATCTACACGTCTTTTAAATACCTCCAGGGATGGTGACTCAACCACTTCCCTGGGCAGCCTGTTCCAATGCTTGACAACCCTTTCAGTGAAGAAATTTTTCCTAATATCCAATCTAAACCTCCCATGGTGCAACTTCGGGCCATTTTCAAACCTCTGTCCTTCTGCCACTCAATCCCTGCTCACCTGGGCAAGAGAGAGGAGTGGAGGCTTTCTGTCCCAGAGCCCTTCTCCAGGGCAGCTGAGCCGTGCAAACTGGCATTCATTTACACACAGGGCATGATTATCTCTTCCAAGGATCAAGTTAAGCAGAGGTTGAATCATTTTCTGAATCCTAGTTAGCACTTTTTTCCATTTCTGAAGTACATCATTTTTCACATACGATACTGTAGTAAAATCTCAATCTTGTCCTGAGATATTTTCTTAAGAAAATAGGGGCAGACATAGGAGGCAGGGTATCCTCATATAGAGAAGAAAAACAGAAGGAATTAGGGTGTTAAACGATTAGACAAGTGATGTGAAATAATTTCGAGATTCTTTTATCAACTCTTCTTTCCTTCTTTCACAGTCCAAAATAATCATTTCATATTAACTACTTCCATTGTATTTCCTGCTAGATTGAGTGCACTTAAGCAATACATTTGCAGTAAAGCAACAGTGGACAATTAAGTTCTGAAGCAGAGCTGGCTTTATTATTATTGGGAGAATATACTCTGTGTCCATGTGGGTCTACCCAAGTATTTCTTGAAATTCACAAGTATTTTATTTTCACTAAAACAAAAGGAGGTGGCGGACACTTTTGACTATTTAAACTTTCCCATTTCTATGTGTTTGAATCAAATATGAGGTTTCTTATTTGTTTACTTCAAATAGCTTTGTATGTTGCACACTATAAAAAAAAGCTAAAATAAAGAAATATTTTAATGTTGTTTAAACAGAAGGCTTTGAAAGAAATAAAACAGCTTGTACTATTTCTTTTAAAAATAAATTTGAAATTGTCAGGTTTTGTGCTGATTCTGAACAAATCCGGGTTTTGAAATCATCAAATACAACGTTCCTACTCTTGGCACTGGATTTGTAATGAATTTCTGCTTGATACTGCTTTTGTTGCTGCTGACCACAGAGGGCTATGTTGACCTGCACCTAATCCCCTCTAGCAAATTATTCCACTGCAGTGTTTCTCCCTTTAACTTGGTAAATTCAAGTTCCTGCTCATTACTGTTCAGTTATTCTTTTGGCTGAGCATTACATAGAAACTTAGAGAACAAGACTCTTTTAATTCTTTTTTTTTTCCCCTTTCCAGTCAGATGGCTGCCTTAAAGCAATACATTTTGATGAAAAACAGGGTTGCTTTTAAGATATGAGTTTCTCTTTTTTTCCCTCCCATAATTTTTGATGGCACCTGGGGTAGGGAGGCCTGTTGCCTGCAAGAAGGAATGTTATATATGTGGTGCTTGTGAGTGAGGCAGCATCATAGGAATGGAATGTGGAAAATTGTCTTGTCTTGCTTTTCCTTTTCCCATTTACTTTTGCCTGTTTGTGTCTACAGACTTTTCCTTCCCTCAGTTGTTTAGTGGGGTTTGGGTTTTTTATTTCTTTCTTTCCTTCTTTCTTTCCGACCTTTTAGAAGAACTTTTAGAAAAGTCAGCTCAATTTATGCTAGCAATTATCCCAGAGGGGCAGGAACTAATTGCTTTAATTATTACTTGAGGGTCATATGGGGAGATTTAAAGCCTGAGGCTGGCTATAAAGGAGCAGGTTAAAAATTAGTTTTCTTGAATTTGAGAGGCAGTTGATAAATCCTGGTGTTGCGATGTTCTTAAATACTGGGGGAGAACCTGATAGAACAGGTGGGGCAAATGGAACAGAAATATGTTTATATTTCTAGTTACCTGATTTTTAAATAGGCTAGATTAATGAGACATGGTTGCAATGAGACTCTTCTTTGTTTAGAGAAATAATTTTTGAGTGAGTAAGACTATCCCATGAGAGCACTGATACACAGAAGACATGAAGGACTAGTTCCTACCATTGCTGTAGCAAAGTGATTGGGCTCACTTAAGCAGAACCAATTGTAAGATCAGGATCAAACCCAGAAACAGGTAATAAAAGTAATGTGAATGTCCAAAATAGGAATCAGTAGTTACTGAAGTGACAATTCAGTCATTCACATAAGAGATTTGCTGGAGTTCAGCAGCCATGTCCAGCACTGAAGTTTTGTTTTGGTAAAGTTTTAATAACTTCAGGTTTTTAAACCTTTCTAAAGTCTTTGTAGAAGAAAAGTCTTTCTAGATGTTGGCATAATATCCAGTACAAATGAAGATCTGCTTGGAGACTCTTGTGGCCATTTTAGCATTAATACAAATACTCATAATCATTACAGACGTGAAATAAGTCAATTGAGTGGCCCCTGTTCACCCTTCAACAGTAAAACTCCAACTAAATCTCAAACATTTAGAAAAAAAGAAAAAAGGGGAAAAAAGACCCACAGAAATAAAGCAGGTAAGAACTTGTTTTAGTTATTTCTGTTTGGACATGATTTTTCTTTCTTGTCTGGACAAGGTCTAAAGATAGGGTTACACCAGTTTTGATTAATGGATTAAAACATATCCTGGTTTTCATGCCAGAGTCTTCCCTTGTGTTAAGTGACAGAACGCATCCTGACCTGGCAATAGGTTGCGTATGTGAAATGGGAAGGAAAATTTATCTTCCAGATTCTAATCCCTACTGTAAATCTTGTAAGCACATGCACTCACCAGGGCTTTTTTTATATTAAGAGATAAAGACTTAGCTGGTACTAGCAGGTACCAGTAAATGTAGCTTAGTTTACAGTCACCTCATTCATTGATAGCTGACTGCAATGGTGGGCAGTGGGCATGAGATTCTAATGGGAAGGCAGATTGCCTGTCTTGTCAAGGTTTGGGAAATGAGTGAGAACTTAGTCAAAAGTGTAACAGAAAAGCTGTTATGTAGGTTATGTATAATCACTAGGCTCTGTCAGGTGTTGATGTAGATTGTGCTCAAGCCTTCACCTCACATAAAATGGTGCTCACACCTTTAATAAGGAGACATGATTAAAATGCCATAGACACAGTTCTGTAGGAAAACAGAGATTAAAGCAGCAGGAGGCATCAGAAGCAGCCAATAGAAGACTATGGGGGTGTTTTCTAAAGGTTAGAAGAAATGACTCCTGACTAATTCCATCTTCCCCATACACATGGAAAGGATATTTCAACATTTCAGTGGAAACAGGCGAACACCAAAACAACAACCCAACAACCAAACAAGACAACATCTGTCAGAAATGCAAGCGACAGCTTCCTGTCAACAAAACATTCCCCTGAATGAATTTAGGCTTGGAGTCTTGGAGACTGGTGATGTTTGAAAATAGTCTCACTCAGCGTTTGAGTTGTTTGTTTTCAAGGAGTCATAGAAAACCAGGCAGAAAGAGACACGGCAGAGTCATCCTATACATTCTCCTCTCTCCCTCCAAAACTGAGAGCTACTCTAGCTACATCAGCACTGACAGAGGCTTGCAAGAGCAGCTGCTATACTGAGGCAGAAGAGTCCCAACCAGAACTTTGCAGCTCTCAGTAAAACCTGCTGAGTCTTACTCTCCTGCTGTGCTAAGCGCAAGCAGCACGCGTGCTCACTCCAGGCCTGGCACAACAAGGCATGGAGCAGTGAGCATCCTGTGCCTTTGAAGCAGCCCTCGGGGGAGATTTTACTGGCTGTCCTCAGGCTTGCAGAGACAGGCAAGTGTCACCTTGAGCTTTGTGTAAGAAGCTGTGCACAGGAGAAATTCATAAAGTCCTTTACAAAGTAATAGTTGTGGGCTTTTAATGTTTTCTAGCATATAACCACTAAATATTCCTGTAATTAGTATTGTCTTGGTAATGGATAATCTAGGATGTTCTTGCTTTATAAGAATTTGTTCTCTTAAACCCCCATTGTGTGCATACATATACATAAACACACACACATACACACAAGTTACTACAAAAATTTCAGTTTAGATCCCCAGCAGCTGAAAACCATTAAAAAGACCACTGGATGCCTTGCAAGCTGTTCTTAAAAACCTCCAGTTTCAAAGATCACATTGCCCTCCCAGTCAACTGATGCTACGGACTATCCTTTCTATTATAAAGTCTTCGTTGATGTCATATTTTTAATAGCAAAATTAACTTTAATAGCAGAATACAATTTAACAGCAATAAGAATTTTCTTGGAGCATATTTCCAGAGTACCAATTACCCTTTGTACTAGAGCAGTCTGTCTGCCCAGTATGTTTCTTTCTGAGTTTTTATTTCTCTTTTTTTAATTTACCTGTTTATTTTCTTGTTTTCCTATCCTGGCATCAGAGCCATGTTGGCTGCTTATTACAGATTAGGTCATGCCATTTGGACATTGGAAATTATATTAGTGCAAAGTCGGGCCCATCCAGAGGAAGCCCCAACTGAGGCTACAGTCCAACCCCCCCCCCAAATCATGTGGTAAAAAATTGTCTGATGCCCTATCCTTTTAAATGGACAAATTTGCTTCTTCTAGTACAACTGCATTTTTGGAGTGGATATTCTCTTCCTCTACTCACAGCTCCCTTTGGTTCCTTTTCCAGTGCCAGGACATGGGTAGTAAACGGGCTGCACCATCTTCTTGGGGGCAGGGAGTTTTCTTACAACAGTACCTGCATGGAGGGTAGAGGACGATACTTCTCCTTTGGTCATACAAAACATGGGTTTTCATGCCCATATCCCCTGGGAAGTTGATGACCTGTTAGCAAAAAGTAGATGAATAGGACATCACAAAGGCATCTGAGATTTCAGGGATCCAATATGTTGTGTTTGTCTGAAACAGCAAAGCAGCACATAAGAACAGCAGATTCAGACAACTCTGGGCCATGTGATGTTTCTCCAGAAAGTTGTCTTGTTTGGTAGTCAGCTCTTTGGTAGGAGAAATCCATGGGTGGGCCAAACTCATCCTGGGGTATCTGATCTTTAATCTCATTAGCTCCAACCTTTCTCCAGCAGCGTCAAAGATGACTGAATTCAACAACAGGAAGCATTAAGCCCTCGGCATCTTATTGCACTCTATTACACAGCAGAGACTCAGATGTGCACCCTCCACCACTACACCCATACCTGTGGGAATACTCCCAGTAGGCTTTAATACATTTTGAAATGTTAGCTGTTAAATTATCAAAGTATTAAACATGAAATGAATAATTAAATAGGTTCTAGTGCTTTTAGCAGAACAAGCCCACATGGGCCAACAACCTACCAATTAGAAAATATTCAGACACAGGTGGTCTTCTTTCCAGATTTGGGTCAGATTTTATTGTTAATCTAGGTAGCACAGCCTTGTAGAACGAGCTGTGCAATTCTACCTTTAAACTCCTATATGGCCTTCGAAACAATTCTGCCTGTTTCCCATGTTCAGCTGGTATATGGCGAATTTCTACATACAACAAGCTCTTCAGAGCACAAGTACTCTTACACTGAGTTTCTACAGTGACTAGAAAAAAGTAGTCTCTGCCTTCCATAGGTATCTCTGGAAGATCCAGCAAAAGTGGAGGATGTACAGCCAAGCCCATGATTTAATGTTAGATGATCTGTGGTTGTATGATTTCTTTCCACATAACAGTTGGATAGCAGAAAGGTGTATGACCTGCCAAACCTGCTGGAGATGTGCTCTCAGCAACAAACACTTTTTTCATATGAGTTATAGAGATACCAACAGGAATTTATAAGCACATCATTCCACATATAAGAAAAATATGTTGTGATCGCCAGCATAGTGACCTGCCACACAGAAAATCCTAGTTGGACTGAAGGACAGGGTGCACAGTAGCCTCAAAGTCAGTAAATTTCCAGAGAAAATTAAATTGTGTAAGGTTTAGATAGAGAGTCCATAAACACAAAACAATTCTTACACATTCCAGCTGGTCTGAGAATGCAGGCTGAATGTACACAATAACAGGATAATTTTATTTTGAGCTAGGTTTCACTCCAGCCTTTACCACAGATTTATGTGGGCTTGGCATATATGCTCCTAACTGTACTTTTAACTTCAGAAGGGGATAATGCTCAATTATAGGATCCCATACTGCTGTGAGAAGACAGGGACAAAGGGTTGGGTGCAAGGTACTGAGCAGTCCTGGCTTCAGTGGCCAGCATCAATGGCAGTTACAAGCACTATGGTCTGCCTCTGTGGACGGAACCCATGATACAGAAAAGAGTAGAGAAAAAGTCCACAAGCTCATGGATCTTTATTAACATGGAGCTTATGTAAATTGCACATTAAATAGGTTACAATACTTCCACTTGGCAAGAAGAGAGGCAACCATCTGGACTGATGTGATTAGCAATGTTCATTCTAATATTCTTTGACTAAAAAGCACATAGTTTTCTGGAAACAGATATACATGAGAAAAAAAGGAGGATTTCTTTAAGTTGTATTAATAGTGGAAGTTGTGCTGTGTAATTCCAGTTCATTTGGGTAATGAGGTATACTAATTTTCAGACTCAGTCCAGTTTAGACACACAGCATGCATATGCCCTGTAATAGGAGTGTTTATTAATTATATTTAATTGTCATCATTTTTCCTAATGATAGTTGTGTTCACCCCTGTTCATTTTGTTTCTGAAATGGCGATTAGTGAGAACGGGGAACATGGATGAATAGGCAGCTGGAACTAAGGAACCATGGGTGGCTGCAGCAGAAAAATCGGCCCTCAGCAAGCCAGCCATCAACACAGTCATCGGGCCATCATGCTCCAGTGGTTGGGAAAGGAAAGCTTGCCCAACCCCATTGCTGCTCTCCGGTGGCAAGCAGGCCAGTCATACAGACGAGCTGAGTGCCTTTCATATATGGATGTCTGCACCATGAGCACAAGCTTAATTAGAATTTTCCAATTAGCTGATTGCACATTTTTATGGGGTTAACTAGTGGTAACCTCCACATCACTCATAGCAGGGGCATTAGGGTTTATAGGCCTTAAAAATGCCACCAGTAGGTGGAGAACGAGTGACATGAATCATGCACACATGAGCACACATGCACTCAATCTTGAGACATGGCTGTAACTTGCAGGGTTGCATTTTGTCACTAGAATATCAGTTCCCAAATCCTTTCCAGTGACAACTTTACACGTGGTTGCAAACTGAGTTTCTGGCTTAGCACCAGGAACAGAATTGCTATCATGACTCTTCATGAGATTGCAGCCTGTACATTTGGAAAAGCTGTGTTAGAGGGTGAGGTAGCCTCCACACAATCCTACACCTGCCTGAGGTGGTTGTATATTTAAATGTTCTTCAGCTTCTCTGAAGGTGCACCATGTATGTTATGCCCAAGGTAGTATTTCCAAGTTCAAGATGCCATGAAGTTATTGGCAGTATTCATATAATATTCTGGCAAGCACAAGGACCTTGAATTCTGTGTACGTCAGAGGAGAGCTGATGAATGCTCCATGCATCTAATACATCTCTTGACTGTGCATTCACTTGTGCTTTCTTGTACATTGTGATATAGTGAGAAATACCTCCCAATTTCATTGGACAAAACCGGGGTAGAGAGAGGCTGTTGTGAAGGCTCTTTGTCACAGCCCTTTCTTTCTTGGTGCTGGACTTCGTAGATTCAGTACATACACTGAATACAATGATGAACAATTTAATTGCACATCAGCCTATGGGACAAATCTTTCTTGAAATCCAGCTAGTTCTGTTGAATTTTTTTTTAAGTAGTAAACATTTTCCTGTCAGAATACCCGACACAAGCCACATACAGGTTTCTTCATTTCTGAGCCCACGCAAAGTTCCTAGGTATCATTTCCTTTTCTCTTTTCAGTCATGTGTTTCTGGGAGATTAGGCTCATTAAAAAGGAGAAGTACTGTACACTACTTTCATTTTCTGTGAGGCTGGCTATTGTTTCTTTTTCCTCCATCCTGTGGCAAAAAGCAGTATCCATGACCATCCTGGACAGCATATTTCTATGTTGCAACTCATTCCCCGTTTGCTTTCCAAGTGTCTTCTATGACAGTAGAGAAGGCACAGCATCTCACGGTGCAGCGGTTTTTCTTTGTAGAGCCTTCTTCCTAAGAGAAATTCTTGGGCCTTCCTGGAATGTATGTGTATAAAAAATGTGTCATATCCGAAGACTAATAACTAGAACATGGCAGGTAGATAGATAAGTAATTTTTAGTGAAAAGACATCTTTTACCGCAAGGATTTCAAAAGGGTTTTAAAAGAGATGTGTCACCGATACAGACAGTATCTGTCCCTCTGCATGCTCAGCCAGACCTACCAGCAAGGACAAAGGACCAATTGCGCCAACATTGCATAATTCTGTCTTCCCTCTGTAGCTCAACACTTGCACATCTCTTGCCAGCCTTTACTAGATACACAGCATTTTTCCACTCTTCCACAAACACTTTGAATCAGAAAGATGGTGGGTTGGAGGGGAATGAGCAGTTGCATTTTGGCAATTGAAATGTACTCCCATCTTTGTTCCTCGGTCAGCAACATGCTGTTAACTGTAGTCATGATGACTTGTTTCACATTCCAGTTGGGACGTCTAGTTCCTTTGTTACAGCCTTTTGCTGGAGTCTGACCACATGCCTTATCATATGCAATTGGGAAGCTGTCACATACATCACCCAACAAAAGCGTGGTGCCCTGGGCGAGCTCCAGAAACACTGTACACCCATGCTACCAGAAGCCTCCAGCACACTCCTAAAAGAGCAGCGCCGCATTTCAGGAAGTAACACATTACAGAATGATTCTTCCATTAAGATTTATGCTTAAAATAGAGGAGCCACAACCTCGTGCATCAGCAGAGTTTTCATCAGCTGATTAAGCATGACAGATGAAGCAGGCTCCTGACCTTTCTGAGGCTGAGGGGGAAAAGGAAAAAAAAAAAAAAAAAAAAAAGGAAAAGAAAAGAGAAATGGCCTCTCTTTCACCTCCGTATTCAATTGTGCACTTCCTCAGACAAATAAAAAGTCATTTTTGCAGCTGAACAAGAGGCCATGCAGTTAGCCATGGGCCCCTGAAGTTGTTCAATCAAGAAGGAACATGATACTGTATGATTTGTCTGTTCATTGCTCCTGGGGTGGGCCATTGCTCCTAAGTGAAGAATAATAGCTGTCAATTACGTTCAGATCACTGTAAGGGCCCTGGCATTCTTAGGCAACCTGTTATTAAACCGTTAACTTTCTGATCTCTAACTTATTACTTTAAACATGCATACCAGACTGACTTTAAATATACATACTGAAAACAGTAATAAATCTTTCCTAACACTGGGAACTTAATTTGCTGAGAGCCATCAAAATCTTGGGATGTATGCACAACTTTTAATTTTTTTTTTTTTTTTTTTTTTTTTTACTTTGTGAAGAGTTCCGCATGTGTAACTTGCTTTCAGTGAAGTCATACCATATACCCTACAAAATTATCCTCTCATGGAAGTCTCCTAGATCTAGACATGACTGTTTTAGAGGACAGGAACTAATATCTGGGTAGAAGGAATTGTTCTGATTTCTTAAAAATATTATTAAAAAAAAAAAAAAGCTAGGGGATTGAAAACACAGAACAAATACATTTCAAATATACTTTTTAAAATTTGATTTGGTCTACAGTAGCATTTAAAGAGTTGGATAGAGGTTGATGCACTTGTGGCAGCACATGTAGGATAGCTTATTATTACTGAACTTGCCTTCATTTCTTAGCATAATTTAGTCACAATCCTGTTATTTAAACATTGCTAAATATGTTAATTGAGATTAGATTCTGTTCTACAAGCTATACTCTAGTTCAAGCAGGAATTACTTCAGGGAAGTCCTAGGTCCAAAGTTATGAAGTAAGTTACTCTAGATCATTACAGTAATTTCTTCAGAGTTTGTAATATAAAAATCTATGAAAATATGTCTGTTTTTTCTTACACTTACAGAAGCAACAGTTAATTAGAGTTATATATTACTGCAAAGAGAAGTATTAGTCTACCTTATAGCCTTCATGGTTTTACACTTGAAAATTTACTAAATGTTTAAAACTAGATATTGCAATTCTTTGTCATGCCACCTTCTTTCTTTCTTGCATGCAGGAGAAGCAATCTAGATACATTGTTCCTGATTTTTGTGTGGATTAAAACGTGTTTTAAGAAAGAATAGGACTGATCATATGGTGTGCATTCTGAAATTTTGTATTAAATAAAAATACAAAGAGAAAAATATTGTTGCTTAGATTGAAAATGCTCACCTCTATAGGTTTCCTAATCCCTTGTGAACTCCATAGCCTGAATAAAGCTCTGTGAAAGTTTTTGAGTTTACCAGCTTGTTCTTAGACAGGAGCAGCTTTGCTGGTGGAAGGTACCCACCAAATGCTCTGATTGTCATGGAGGAGAGGTAAACCCTCAGAAAGAGAAAAACAGCTCACAGAAAATTTTAACAACAGAAGGCAGAAACTGATTCAAACTTTGAAGTCCTAGGGAACTGGCATAGAATGAAGCAGGAAAGCTACATGTTCATGCTGGCTCATGAATTACCTTTCACTGTTTCCCAAATCAATTTTTTTTTTTAGTCATAATGTGATTGCTCAGAGCAGGGACTTGAACATAAATCCCTCACCTCATGCTTCATTTTCTTTCCCTTCTGTTCTCCACCAAAAGACTTTATAAGATCCCTGATCATCCCAAAGGAGAGTGAAAAATGCAGAAATATGTCTGAGGAGTTTTACTAGATGGGAACAGTGCTTCTTATGCAGATCTACATTCAATTTTAGGCAGATGGCAATCTGGAATTGTTCATCTATGTGAAGGTTCCTATTTAAGACAGCTGGATTAGAGTGTAGTTACTCTGAGCTTTTCTGGTGGCAATGAAAAAAGAAGTCACCAGCAGAATAGAATACATTCAAGTCCCAATACTTCTCCAGTGCTTACACTGATTGATCATAGGGAGGAGAACATGCAATTAGGTTTGTACTTTCATTAAGGTATCCTGTGGTCCCCCTCTCAGGACAACTCAGCCCTCACTCTAGTTCGTCACTTGCTCTAGAGAACCTGTGTCATCTACTATTTATCTAGTGGGAAAGCAAGCACTTGACTAGCCAAGTAAACACAATACATTTACTCTCTGCCAGCTGATATCAAGATCTATTAAAAAATACGATAATTCAGGTAAATATTTTCGGATGGTTTTTATGTGTGTTGGTTCATTCTATTAAGTAGAGTTTTCCAGGCTGACTGTTTCATTTTTAAATGCAATAAATGAATCTGAAAAGTCAAAAGGTACACATAATTGTTGCCAGGTCTGCAATTGATAAATAGAAATAGGAATTTTTCTTTTGCAGAATGTTTGCCCTCCTGTAATGGATACAAAATTGCAAAAATTGCTCTTTAATGGAATGGAAATGGCATAATTTAAAAAAATCAAAATACAGTATAACAATATTACTTTACTCAGATGTTTAAGTTCAGCTTATTGAACTGAATCACCATGCTTCATTGTGGCTCCACTTAAGAATTCATTGTACCTGGACTAGTTACTGCAGTATCCAGTATTCCTCATGTTCTATTTCCTACCATGAATCTCCAGATATTCCAAGATACCTGACACAAAACTTTGAGGAGGCAACTTGGCAGGTCAATGGAACATAAAAAAAAGTAAAAACAGCCCAGAATTAAATGTTGCAGTTTCAGTTCAGATTGCCTTATCCCAAAATGTTTTGTTAGTTTTCCCTGATGAGAATCCCCTAATTTTTGCAAAGTCAGAATTTCCCCAAAAGAATTGCTGTTTGTGCCGTATGTAAATCGGAAGCCAGGGAGAGATCCAAGGAGAAAGTGAAGTGACTGGGACAGTATTTTACTAACCTCTTAGTCACCTTATTTACAAAAGAAATAGACTGAGTGGTTCTTTTTCAGTCTCATATTGTCCAGGGATTCATCCAGGGATGCCTTTTAATTTTTCAGTGATCAGAGTTTTGAAGCATTAGAGGCTTTAGGGTACTCTTATCAAAGCCTGTTGTTTGTAGGAGTCTCAAGTATTGACTGATGTTTTTACTGTCCAGGAAGGACAGAGGTCAGAGTCACAGTTGGAGACTTAGCCTGATGACAATGCTTTTGTGGCAGTGTGGGAATGGGCTGACTAGCAAAAAGAGGACATTGTGTCTGTGTCTATTCTCCACTTAAAAAAAAGTTGTCTTGGAAGGCTGTCTCAGATGTTTGTAAAATAAGACAATAATTGATTGTATTGCAAAAATGTGCCTGATCAGAGGCAACTTGGGTTCATGGAGACATTTCTGGTGCAGAAATATTCTTCACAGTGTAACTTTGTTCCTCCTCATAGCTGTGACAACCCAAAGGAAAGATCACCTTGCTCCCATTTTTCTTCAGGGAGACACAGCAAATAGCTGCTTATACCTAAAGAAATATTGAAAGGATCTGTGTAGGCCCTCATGTTAAATGTCTTTTCTTTTAGCAGAAACAGTCCAACTTTACTAAGCAGTCTTACAAAAACTGATAGTGTTTAAAACAAGAACTTCCCACTCCAAAAGAAATATCTCCTACTGCCTTCCCGTCAGAGAGTCCATCCTTTCCTGCTGGGTCACCCAATGAACTTTCCTTGCCTGACTTTCAGTGTGAGAAAGGAGAGGAATAAAGAATTTCTCATAACAGGACACAGGTGATTCCTCCTTGCTTACACCAGTTTACATGTGCACCATCACGTAAAATCATGTACATCCACAATCTGTTCTGAATTGCTTTTCAGTAGAAATGAAACAGCCTTTCCCTCTCCTCTTCCCGTCATATCAACCACCAAAAAGAGGTGAGCACACTTTCTATATCCTGGGCACCTCCTTATGGGAGATGACCTTTCTTGTTGCTCTTTGCAGTTCAAGTATCTCCTGCATTATCAACATGAAAGGATGTTTAAGTCCTAGATGTTTAAGGCCCAGAAACTGGAAAATTTGTGTTGTTGCCTATATGACTGCAGACTTCCTATATTACATTAGACAAGCCATGGAGTCTTTCTTTGCTCCAGTTTCCCATCTATGAAAAGAGATAATTGCCCCTCAGAGACTTTAAATTTTGTGAGGCACTCCAGTACTGCAGCAACAGAGGGCACACCAACCCCTACCCCATGCATTTAGGGAGATAGATAGTCCCCCATTTTGGCCAGGTAGACCAGAGAATCTGGCCCTCCATCAATACAATCAGAACAGGAAGAAATAAAGCCAGCTGGTGCAGGAGGTTCTTCAGTGGTTCTGGAAGTCAACAAACAGCTACTTCACATATGTCCATTTCAGACAAACTTCAGAAACCCATTTTATGACCAGTCAGGGCAAGTTATCTGGTCAATAAGCCTTTGCATTCATGATTATTTCTACTAGGAAGCCACAGATTTTATACAGAATTAATCCAAAGGAAGAAGCATTCATCCTATCAGAATTCTCTGCTTAACACATATTCATTCAATCTCAGAGAAAAAAGTAATCATTATATTGCCTGCCAGGTACAAAAGCAAGAAAGTTTGAATGCAAACAAGAACATTTGTTATCAGTTAATGGCTGTAACTATTTCCTGTTCATCACTCTTCTGCCTCTCATGGAAGTTTCAGGCATATGATGAGAGAGTCGAAACGACTCCAAAAACTTTAGCGATCTGTCACATACTGAGAGTGTGAACCGTCAAAATGATCAATGTTTGAACATGCCATGTGATGGTAATTGAGACAACAAGGAAAGCTTTTACACATACTGAATAATTAAGAATAATCAATATATTGGCAGGACTGATTCACTGCTGATTCACAGACAAGAAAAAAAGCCGTATTCCTTGAATCATTTATTTACCATGACTAGTTTTGTCATATCAAACCGCAATGCTGCAATAGCACTTTATAAATGAGCATTGATTTCCATCAAGCATTTAGTAAAAGTTTACAGCATAGTTAGGCTGCTGACATGTGTTGCTTCAGAAACAAAGCCCAATGCCTATTTTTCAGGCTGCAGTCACAAATTCCATCTTCCAGCTGGAACAATGGATCTAGGCATAGAAACAACATGCCAAAAAGCAGCAGTTTCCAATGCAATACAAGAGACTGGTGTGACTATGCAGCCTGTATGCCTATCATTTTTAATGTTGGATTTTCTTGATTTATTACAAGTTCAGAGAAGACGAATAGCACATTTCACTAAATTGCATGTTAAAATATATAGTTGGCCATACATAATACAGCTATTTGGCAGAATATATTCGTTATAAAACACAAGCCTGTCTGTGGTTTCCTTACTTTCAGGTGTTCTGGTTTTCCTCCTTTCTGACCATTTTGACATTTCTCTCAGTTTTCTCCAGATTAAACTTCACATGTAATCTCACAAGCAGTGTTTGGTATCATCTAGGTAAACTATCTTTTATGTATCTTTTTCATAGATGCATCACTGATTAAACAAATTGTTGTAAGAGTAGTTCCTTTCCGCTCTTCTTTTGCACTGTTGTACTCAGCACAATCCATTTCCTAATCACTGTTGTCATTTATCTCTTCGTTTTACCTTGTCACCTACTTAATTCCACTAGAGGCATTTCTAACAAACATCTCTGTCTAATAATCTCCGCTAACAATGCAGAACACTATTAGCATAATAAGCATTTCCCATCTGCACAAATGAGACTCCTTCTCATCAGTCTGAAAACTAACTACTGTACATAAAAATAGCCAGGAATCATTAGAATTAAAGAGAGAACACATTCCACTGCAAACAAGCTTCTTCCCTCTCTCCTCCTGGTGGTAACAACTTCAAGCTGTCTTTGTAATAATAAAGTGTGCAGCTTTCCTGTAGGCCTCCTTTAGGTACTGGAAGGCTGCTATAAGGTGTCCCCGGAGCCTTCTCTTCTCCAGGCTGAACAACCCCAACTCTCTCAGCCTGTCTTCACAGGAGAGGTGCTCCAGCCCTCTGATCATCTTCATGACCCTCTTCTGGACTCACACCGACAGGTCCATGTCCTTCTCATGTTCATCTGCATAGTTATTTCTCTGTCAGTATTGCAATGGATTGCCTCATTCCCATTGTTTTGGGAAGGCCTGGTTTGTTCAAGGAGATGCCTGGCAACCTCAAAACATGACCAAGGAAACCTACTCTTTTTGACCACAGACCTCTACACTTTCAACAGCATCTCACAAAAATAAAGGGAAAGGGCTGGCAACTAAGTAACTAGAAACACAAACTGGCCCCTTATTAATGCCAATGAAGTCATGCCTGTGCAAAACATATGCTTGTGTAATATAGTCTCCATTTTTTCAGTGCAAGATGGGTTTTGCTCCTGAAAACTTTTGCTCAGATTAAGCATAAAACCAGGTTTCCAGCCATACCCAATAACTGAAGATTTCAGAATGCCATTGGATTTGGTCAAACCACAGCTTTATGCTTGCCTTCATGTAAGGGCACAGAAAACAGATTACTTTTCTGCATGATATATTCTACCACATTTGCAGGGCTATCACTTCTAAGTTTCAGAGTATTCTGAGTCTTTCTTTGCTAGCAGGTCTTTGATGAGAAAGATGCAAGGAGGATGCATTTTTTAGTATAAATGGCATAACATCCAGCAAAAAAAAAGGGTTAGGGGAAGGCTATTTTTCATCCTCTAGTTCCTTGATCTGCTTCATTGCACATCTGCCCAAACAGTTGTGATGCCCCATTGGAGCTGGTGGGAGAGGAAGGCCAGGAATGAGGACTAGGGTTGAGGGCAAAAACAGGGCTACTTCAGCCAACTTCCACTTTAGAAAGCTTTCAAATGCTAAGTTTTAGCCCTCTAAGATGGATCCCAGTTTTGGTTTCTAGACCTTCCTCTAGTCTGGAGTTGTTGTATAATATCTTTCAAGTGTTTGCTATAAGATGACATGTGTATCAGCTCTAATTTTTTTATCTATCTTACCTGTTGTCCATTACATTTTGCCAGAAAAGCCCGCACCAAACAAAAAAACAGCATTAATCTTTATAGAATAGTGTTATTTTCAGCACATACTGTCTAGCACCCAGTTGCAGACAGTGGTGAGGATTTATTTTTGTTCTTCTTTGGTGGTGGTGGTGATGGTCTCCATAACTAAAAGACCTCCATAAATAAATAAGTCATTCTGAAGGAAAAGAAACTTTTGCCTCATGCTGCATCCTGCTTCACCCACACATACAGTTCTGTCCCATACATTTTTCTGGAACAGCTATTATTTTTGTTAGCTTTGCCCAGGCTAAGAAGGAATTAGGAACACAAAAGGATTTCACAAGTTATGAAAAGGAAATGCAAAAGAAAATTATAAAAATACAAGGTCACCAAGTAAGCTATAAGCATTTCAGCGTGTGTCATTAGAGTGTCCTTTGTGGCTGTATGCTTGCCTCCATTTAACGGCAGCGATAGGAGAAAACAATTTCTTTAAAATGTTGTGGCTGTATTGGTAATTAAAAGCATCACATAAGTCTTTGGTTGAGGCTGAGGGCTTTGCAGAGGAACTGAAATTGTGGTCTGTAAACTGTTGGAAAGGAACAGCAACTACCCTTCAGCTTCACTGACCCTGCAAAGGATCCTTCTGCATATCTACCTCTTTGCACTGGTGCCCTGCAGACCACCACTGGCCAGACACTGGTGAGCTGTGTGGCAGCCTTCAGTGAGTGGTGGAACAAGGGAGATGATAATTTTGAAGAGCTTTAGAAGATCTTACTTGGCCATTTTGAAGCAATTGTTTCTGTTTTATTTTCTGATTGTATTTATACATAAAAGCAGGAAACCTCAGGAAAGAAGTACATCATTGTTAAAAAAAGGCTTTGCCTATACTTATAGACTAGGACTGGATAATGTAGACAAGCCCTCACATGTGTTCATCTCTACTGGTTTTGACTACTCTCTGGCAAAAAGACCAGGCACAGCAGAGGAAACAGTACATGCACGGTCTATTGGCAGTCAGGGTGAGGCCACCCTGCTATGGGGTAGACACTTCAGCCATAGGGGTACCATGCCAGTTGACCATAGGACCCAAGAAGAGGCCCTGGCCTGTTTTATTTGCTAGTATTGATGTAGCTAAAAGCCTGCAAATCCCTGACCACATCTGAATTTGTGTCTGAGGCTTACTCCTGGTTCTTCTGGTGCCCAAGGTGCAGGTAACAGAGACAAACTTGGCTCTGCCAGCCCTTTGGCCTGCTCTCCCCCCAGAATGTAATGTCATTCAGCTCAGGAGGCATTGCAATTCATCTCATCATGAGAAGTGACATTACATAATATTTGCAGATTATTAAGGCACTAGAAACCATGATTGTTGATAAACTAGAGGTTTGTGTCATATGCAACATATTTTCAGACTGAAAGGACAAATTTTAAGTAGAGAGACTCTTCAACCAGTAGGTGGAAAACACAAGGATTTAAATCAGGAATTGGATGATGCTAAGCACCTTTCATCTACTTTAATTAGAGATAAAGTTTTTCTTAATCATAAAATTGAATTTATGAAAATCAATTTAAAATGTGGTTTTTTTAATACTTAGAGAAAAATAATTTTCTTTTAAATGTTAAGAACATTTCCAGGCTATAAAACCTGAAAGAAAGTTTCTTCATTAGTATGTTCTGACCCACATCTCAGGTTGGAAATACCTGATTAATCTTATTCCTAACAAAAAAATCCTATTAATTAATAAAGATCCATCAATTATTCATTAGTATCAATAACTGCCAAATTATAAATCTGTTGTCATCAGATTTAAACATAAAGACAAAACCTGAAATTTTTGCACATCCACTTTTCTACAACATATGATGAAAAATATTTTTTCCTTAAAATATAAAATAAAGACTACCACATAGATTGTTGAAATTGTACTTCAAACCCCATGTCCTTATCAGTTTGCTTATAGGCAGATTAAAGTGTTTCTTTATTTAAATTTACCTGAACTTCAAGATACTGCAGAAAATGTTCTGGTTTCTACAGGAACAGTATGTAGAAATATTTCTAGCTTTTAAATACATTGTCCTTATAGTGTGTCTGTTGTGTTTGTGCTCATGTACACAAACACACTGAGAATATATCTGTTAGTCTTATATATGAGTCTAGTGAGAGTACTTGCTATGATAAAAAAATATATTGTGTGTCTGTGTCTGTATGCACATTTGTGTTGAATTCAGACAATTGCTTTCTTTTTCATTTGTTTTGCTTTTCAAGTACTGAGTTATTTGGATGCTGGGTCAGAGCCCTGCTTGATGTAATAACACTTACTAGTACGCAGACTGGCTGCAAGAGAGACAACTGCCTGGGCAAATAAAGCCAACAGGATATTTTCAAATACTTTAAAGCATTTGTAAAAAACATTTAATATGTTTTTTCTTTTGTGTCACCCTCATAGAGACATATGATGAACTTATAAACATATTCTAAGACTCAGTGGTATAATGTTTCTAAAGATATTCTTGTTAAATAGCTACTGATACTGAACGTTGTCCCCACTTTTTTCCCCTTTCATTTCCTGTACTGCCTACCTCATGGAACAACACTGAATGTTGCTAATGTAAAAACACTGAATTTTACTACAGTAGAATATTCAGCTTTGTATCTTTCACATGTAACAATGTAGCTTACATACATCTATCTATATCTTACCTATATACACAATATTTGCATATATGTATGTATGTATAATTTTAGGTCATTTATTACCCTATTATATGGCATGGATTTAACTTTTTGTGGGGTTTTACTTTGAAAAATTGCCAATCCCAGGATTCTGAATAGCTAGATACACACAACAAAGAGATATCTATGGAATTCTAAAAAAATCTATAAACTAAACTGGGTGATGTGACAAATTTTCTGAACAAATGGAGGATTTAACATGTTTAGTGGTGCTTTGTATTTCAACATTATCTTCTCTATAGGTTGCTAATACTTGTTTACATATCAGGGATTTTTTTTAGTTACATGTGCCTGAAAAGGGGGAATATTTTTATGGCTTTGCACAGTAGACCTCCACCCCCTCATTTACAATCACTGAGATGGAATGTGGAGATACTGACTTCAGTGATATTTGGATCAGGCCCTCAGACTGTAATGGGACACGCTGAGATCTCTGCTAAAAAAAGTTCCTTAAGGCAAATGATGCACTTCAGAGGACACAACATAAATACTGCTTATAGGGCTTTTAGGAATGCAGAAGTTTGGATAAGAGAGCTTCTAAGACACATGCCTTTCTTCTTCCTGAACAATGTGAACATTTAATTTTTCCTACACATCTCCTCCTCTTCTACTGCCTGTCAGATAAAAAAAGGCTCACAGATGGTTTTGTGGGGGAGATAAAAGACCGTCTTTTAACCTCTACCCCGCCCCCCAAATAACTGCATATCCAATGCGAATTTATCAGAAGCCTTATGTGAGTTTCAAAACTTTTGCCAAGTCCACATTTTCTGTTTTACCAAAAATCTAATTTCAGATTTCATTCTTTTAATTAACAGATCACAGATACTACTTTAATTAATTATGCTTTACCAAATTAAATCAGCTAGATGTGGGTGCTTGCTTTTCTGCTGAGCTCAGTTGGAATTACACTATCAGCACAAATGTTCACTGATGGAGAGGACCTGTCTGCTTTTATGACGAATGGGATCATTCTTTAGAGCATTGTGTTGGGTTTAGCTGACCAGATCTCTTCTAGGCTTACACAAGAGCAAGAAAACTTCCCTAATGAATTCCACAGCTAAGTGCCTAATCTAGCTCTACTAAATTCAAACTACTTTTACCGCTGATTCTAACTGAAAGTTGAAACTGATTTCAAGCTCCCTTACAACCATATTTCCCATCTAGTGTGTGTATGTTGTCCTTCAAGCAAACAGAACAGATGTCAAGTTCAAAATCCTGAAGATGTTCCCCCACATCTCAGCAATATACAGTATTACAGTGTTGCACTACGTAAGGTACAGAGAGCTCATTCTTCCCTCAGGACTCTCATCTGTGCATTTTTCTCGTAATACCACAGAGCCAGGCTGTGTTTAATACATAGTAAGTCAGAAGTGCCTTTTTACATGACCTAATGAAAACATTAACATTTATTCTTGTGTGCTCATTTATCTCTCTCCCAACTGTGTGTCTTAAACTAAGGCTTAAAAATCAGAGACAAAAGGAATCCCAAACCAAGCAAAGATGTCAACAGTTGAAATAATTCTTGGCCCGCAGCAAATTAATAGAAAAGCATGGGAGCACATCAGTTCAGACGGAAGTTCTACAGGTGAGAACAAGAACAGAACCACAGCATAATAAAAGCAGTTCAGGTGGAAGGGACTTCTTGAGGTCTTCTAGTCCAACCAAATGCTCACAGCAGGGCCAGCCAAACCAAATTGACCAGGGCCTTGTCTAGTCCAGTTTTGAATCTCCAAGGAAAGAAATTTGACAGCCTTTCCACAGAAAGTGGACTTTCTAGGATCATATGGCTATTCACAGAACCACAGTGGAAGAATCTAAGACATTCGTGATATCCTTGATCTCACCTTCTCCTTATCATGTGGCCCATCACAGTCTTTTATGTCATTTGATATTTTATCCTAAAGGTCACCAGTTCTGTGGCATACTAAGTGCACCAAATAGATGTTTTATGAAGTCATCTGGACTATACATCTATTGGCTGCACTTATGGCAATTGGACCTCATGACCCAGATGGTTCCCTGCAGGTCTCTGTTCCTAGCTGAATCCGTAAATACTAACTGCACAAGTAAACCACTACTTGCATGAATGACAGCTTGTTTTCCATAGTCTACAACAGCATATTTTTGCATGTGAAATTACCTGCTTGTGACAGCACAGGCCTGTTTTGCATGCATATTTTATGAGAGTTGCCTTTGAAAGGTGGTCTTTGGATAACCTATACAGTCCTCCTGGAAATCCATATAAATGACTTCTGTTCCAAGGGTAAATATATGCAAATGAAATAAAGAGGTCCCACCCTTTCCACAAAATTTCAGCTTCACACATGTCAATCCAAAAGACGCATTTTGCGTATCTGCTTATTAGAGGAACCACACAAAAAATGAAAGGAATGGTTCACACCTCCTGTCAACCCATATTCTATGTAGGCATGCAAGAGAGAGAACAGAAAACATTGTCCAGTCCTTCACCAGCAATTAAGAGTCGAAAGGATTAGGCCACACCTAATTTGCAGATTTGTTTCCATCTACAGTTCCATTCTCTACTATAAATTATTTACACTGCTAAGGAATTGAGAAACAGTGTAAGAGAGGAATGTGGAAGAAATTAGGGAAGATAAATTAAGGGGAAGTTACAGAGTAAGCATAGTATTTAGCAAGACATATGCCCTGGGCTGCTTAACCTGCTCCCCAGGCTCCCATTTCAACATGACTTTGCAAGCACTGCTGACTGTTTTGTTTTATTGTGGACCATGTAGATAGTAAATGGGAATGGATGGGAGATACTACCAGGATGATGGAGGAATGCAATAGCAAGAGGAAAGTAATAAAAGAAAACATTATTGTTTCTTACGTTCCTCAGCCCCACACTGAGATACTTTATAGTTTCTGAATTTTGTATAAAGTATTATGTCAGGTTTTCAAAGAACTCTGTCGGAATCTACCTGTCAAGTGAATAAGGGAAGTATGGCATGACCAGGAATGTCCATAAAGACTATTGCATTGCAGACATTCACTATCTGACAAGGGTCATAGCCCTGCAGCAATACACAAAAAAGTTGGGTTTGATTCCTTCATGAACAAGTAGGTGGCCAGGAACAAGTCAGCCAGGCCTTCCACTCCCCAGTTCTGCACCTGCAAGATAATAATACCTCAATGACAGCTGTAAAGAAAAAAATGTTTATTACAATGAAAGTTCTCTGTTACTTTTTTTACAGGGAAAAAAGCAAGGTATGGTAGAAAAATGTCCTTGACCCCAAGTAAAAGTTGAAAGAACAGGAAAACACTTTTTACATGAAAGATAAAAACTGTGAATAACATTTGTCCCCATCTTTCTACCACCACATTGAACATACCTTTCATACTCTTAACAAGTTTGTGGTGACAGGCAAGCCTTGCCTTTGTCTGTCCAGGGACTGGATTCTTAGTGCCACTTCCCCAGTGACCTCCACAGGGGGCCCTGCTACTTGCTGCCTCTCTCAGTGGAAAAGAAAGGGAAAATGAAGTGCAAGGGTAAGACTCCAATAAACCTTTGCTTTGGTGTCCAAAGCAATTCCCTAGCATGTCTTGGAAAAAGGAAGTGCTCTGTTCACACAGATAGCAACCTGCACTTGCACAAGCAGACAAGTTGTGAGTAATCCCACTGACTCCTGTGAGATAGTGCAGATGACTGAGGTTTCCAGAAACCTCCTACCCTGTTTGCATGATGTGGGATCCAATATTATGCTGACCAAACTGTTTATGAGCATCCTGCTAATGGTTTTACTCTAGAAGCCTTGACTTTACCTCCTTCATGGCCCAATCCAACACCTGCCAAAGTAAATTAAATAAATCTCTTTAGACAGGAATGCTATCAGCCATGAAGGCACAGAGGAAACAAAGAGAGGCTGGCTCCCACCACTCCATAACACTTCCGTGGCAATACTGTGTTAAACTCAGCATGCTTTGCCATTTCTGTACTTCCAGGGACTAAGTACAGTTCCATTTCTATAATTCAAGCTATTAAGTACATTAATCATCTCACAAGTTCTGTCCAAGTGGCATTTGCTCAGATACTTTACAAATGGTCATGGTATACCTCCTCAGGAACAATGAGATCAAACTTAAGTTCATATTCAACATAGGAAATATTTCATATATCACATAAATATTTAAAACATGATTGTGCTCTGCTACAGCTCCTTTTAATGCAATTTTAACCTCAGATGAATGCATGAGTACAACAAAGCAACAGGGAAATCCTGCACTGATATTGTAATTCTGAAAATTTATAAGGAAAACTCTGGGGAAAAAACTGTGTAGTTTGGAAGGAAAGCGTTACTTAATGGGAAAAAAAAACCAACCCAGCAGAATCAAGCCCTACATCGCTGCAACAGTTTTTCTAGCTATATGAATGTCCAGAAAGATATTTAGCTTTCTCTCATTGTTATAACAGGTTAGGCTAGTCTTTTGATTCATAATCTCTGAAATATCTGTTCCTTATTACTTTCTGATCCCTAGTCATTATTAAAGTATGAAACAAAGCTGAATTATGAAAAGATCTAGAGACATAAAAATAATCAGTATTCTTTAATGAGGGCTGAAATACTTTTCTTCAGTTGTTTCCAAAATTAACAAGAAGCCTCTAAAAAAACCTATCTTGATTTCTTTTTAAAAAATAAGGAAAAGAAGGGATATAAAAAGACCTCATTTAGTCCATGCTCTTTCCTCACGGACTTTTGATAGTTTTATTATTCTAAGAATAGAAATGCCAGTATACTTCTCAGAAATCTTTTGTTTCTGACAGAGAGTTGCAGTATCTTTTATTGATACATCTACTGTCTTAAACTATCATCTGCAAATTAAAACACACAGGATTTAGTTTGTAACATCATGATATTTTCTGAAGGAATCGTGTAATGTGAATTGTCTTATTCTGGGCCCCCAGTACAATGGAGACACGGGCATACTTGTGCAAACCCAGTAAAGGACAATTAAATGATGAAGGGACTGGACCATCTGACTGCATCTGTTCAGCCTGGAGAAGAAAAGGCTCATGGGAATCCTGTCAATATGTATAAGTAAGTACCTGATGGGTGAGGAGTAAAGAAGACAAAGCCAAAGAATTCTCACTGGTGCCCAGTGAAAGGCCAAGAGGGAATCAGCACAAAATTAAAAGCAAGAAATTCCATTTAAACTTAAGAAAACAAATTCTTTATCTACCGTGATGTTCTCCAAACACTGGAACAGGTTGACTAGTGAAACTGTGGAGTCTCCATCCTTGGAAATACTCAAAACTCAGTTGGGCACAGCCCTGAGCAACCTGCCCTAGTTGACCTTGCGTTGAGCAGAGGTGTTATATTTGACACTCTCTAGAGGTCACTTACAACCTTCTGTGATTCTGTGAAAATTGAAAGGTTCAAAGAGATTTCAGTCACATTAGTTCTTTACATCAGTAAGGCTGAGGAGACAGAAATTTGACTGCTGTGGAAATGACAAAACGGTTGAGGTTGGAAGGGACCTCTGAAGGTCACCTGGTCTGACCTCCCTGCTCAGGCAAGGCCACCTAGAGCCAGTTGCCCAGGACGATGTCCAGCTGACTTTTTAGTATCTCTCAGGAGTTAGACTCTACAACCTCACTGGCCAACCTGTACAGTGCTCAGTCACCCTCACAGTAACAAAGTGTTTACTGATGTTCAGAAGGTACCTCCTGTGTCTCAGTTTGTGCCCATTGCCTCTGGTCCTGTCACTGGGCACCACTGAAAAGAGCCTGGCTCCATCCTCTTTGCACCCTCCCTTCAAGTATTTCCATACATTGATGAGATCTCCCTGAGCCTTCTCTTCTCCAGGCTGAACAGTCCCAGCTCTCTCAGTTTTTCCCCATAGGAGAGATGTTCCAGTCCCTTCACCATCTTTGTGGCCCTTCATCAGACTCTCTCCAGTATGTCCATGTCTCCCTTGTACTGAGGAGCCCAGATCTGTATGCAGTACTCCAGGTGTGGCCTCACCAGCACTGAATAAAAGGGAAGGATCACTCACCTCCCTTGACCTGCTGGCAAGACTCCTAATGCAACATGGAACACCAAAGCTGGCATGAAACTGCAAAAAGCTTGCTCAGTTCTGGTTTATGTTCAACTTGGTGTCCACCAGGACCCTCAGGTCCTTTTCTGCTATGCTGCTTTCCAGCCAGTTGGCCCCCAGCACGTACTGGTGCATGGGGTTACCCCTCCTCAGTTGCAGGACTTCACACTTCTTGTTGAACTTCATGAGGTTTCTGTCAGCCTGTTATTCCAGGTGATATTCCTAGCTGGAGATACCTCCAAAAAAACCTAAAAGAGATTGTGATTCATTATGATTAAGATTAAATAAGCCCTCCATTTATACACAAATGTTTTATGTTTGGGAAATATAAACTCTTCTATAGAAAAAGTATATGTAAACAGGTAAATTGAGGAAATAGATCCAATTTTTCTTTTTCAGACACAGACAAATAAAATTAGGAAACATTTACTGAATCTAAAATGCATCAGCTTCTTAATGATATTCCAGATGTCACCAAATGAATTTACGTTAATGCAAAGCAGAAATTGTAAATAAATATTAAAGGACACATCAGATAAGAATTCACATCCAGGCTCCAATCCAACCATGGACAAGATAGTCCCAAAAGCAGTTATCCACTATTTATGAAGTCTGACTTTGGGTGTTTCTCTCCTATATGGATTATCTACTTGTATTAGATAAGCTTTTTACCTCTTCTTTCTTTTTCCTCTTCTTTCTTTTTCCTCTTTCAGATTGCCTATTTTCATGAACCTTGCAGGAATATAATGTCCTTGAAAGTCCTTTTTCTCAGTCAAATATGATTTACAAGTAATAATAATTTCAAATGTTAATGTATGATACATATTCACACTTAAAACACATTAATAAGCACAGGGTAATGAACCAAACCTGCTCTGAAAGCCATCTCCTTAAATCTACACACCAGAGTAATTTTCCCAGAAAGTACTACAGAGGTAAAGAAAACACTCTTGCTTACTAATTCAAGCTGACACTACAAAAACTAGTTCTCTCTGTAATCTGTTGCAACAGTGACGTAAGCCAAGAAACACTAAACATGCTGTAGCTGTAAGTTGTTGTGTTTCACAGCACTACAGCTAACTTAGGGAAATCCACCACATTGATTTAATCATACTAATAAAGAATCTGGGCAATGCTGACATAAATATAATCCTTGTTCAGGGCTAAGGTTTACTTAGAATGGTTGAAGATAGAGATTTCCCCAATTACTGATTTTTAGGGAAAGAAAAATATCTGTGGCAATGACTAACATTCATTCCCCTTCTGCTCAGTCAGAATACAAATGAGCTGACCTGCAAGGCAAGAAAGATATGCATGTTTATCCAGACTTCTGCCTGTAAAGGTATGAGATGAAACATGTCTCATATTTAAACAATCACGTACTGCAGGACTTCCAACTTATGGTATTTGTTAGTAGCAATTAATACTGGGATCATCTGCTTCCTGACAGTCTCTGGCAGTTTGTTAGGAATTTTTGGTATTAATATGTATTTTAAAGGTTGAAAGGTCATGCAATAGGTGGACATTTGATAAATGTGTGAATATATATTTTAAAAAGGAGTGGAAAATCCTAGCAAAGTGAGAATGTACAAAAAAAGCAGAACAAAGGAAACAGCATCTTTTACTGTGTTCTCTATTTTTACCATCTTTATTCATCCCTACTTGGTTTTGCAGGCCTGGTTCATGATTTGCCAGAAAGAGATCATATCAGTAGTTTGTGTGCTTATAGAGACTTAGAAAGGATGAAGACTTGGACTCCAGAAAGACAAATCACAGGCAATTATTCAGAAGGAACTATTACATGGTTATAAAGATATGTCTAAAACATAACCAAACAGTAAAAATAGACTTCTTATTTAATTAAAAAGCATTTCTATGCTTAAAAGTCGTACTCAATTTGTGTGTGTTACTTGATTATTCTACTTGTATTGCATTTTGTATCTGTTTCTTTAAACCTGGACAACAATTGTGTGCCATTACTGATAACGAACCTAAAAGGAATAATTATTTAGTGAAAGGAAAACAGATGTTTTCCCTTTAAGTTTATATGCCTTCTTGTGATATGGTTTTGGTAGGAAAAAAAAAAAAATCAGACCAAGTGCGAAGAAACAAGACAGCAAACTGGCCTAAGATTTCTCTTCATCTGTGTGTGGTTGAGGGAATTCATAAGGCTGGTAAGACTCCGCTTTGGTTTTATAGCGATGGGATTTGCAAGTTGCAAGTCTGTTTAACAGAGAAAGCTAAAAGCACCCCTGTATGGATTTAAATGGTAGTCTCATCTGTTCTACAGAAATACACCTTTCTTACTACTGTGATTTTGATCACCTGCTGTTCTCCAATTAAACTATGAACAAGTAAAAGAAATACAATATATTTGCATGTGAAATGCAGCACAGTAACAAACAGAGCTTTTTTAAGAAAAGATCAATTTGGGAAGAGCAATGTGTGTTTGCCGTGAACAGCAAAGATTCCTTCATTCTTCAGGATTGAGAAACCAAAGTGCTGGGAGCTCTATTTTCTTAATGGAAGAACTCTAGGATGATTTGCCATCCACCTGGGACTCTGAGTGGCACGGCAAGTAGAAGGTAAAGAAATACTGCATGTGATAGAAGCAGCTTAAAGAACTGTTGGTGGAAAGGACTAGTCCAGAAGTTAGAAAATACGGGTTATATTCTTGGCTTTATTGCCTACTTAGTGTGGAACGAGAAAGGGCATTTCATGTCTTTGTCTCGGTTCCTTCTGTTAAATAAGGATTTTCTATGTTTTGCAAGCTACTTTGGTCTAAAAGAGCAGGAAGGTCTTAGTTACTGATCTATTTCAGTGGTTTACAGAGAAGTTGCACTGTTCTTAGTATAAACCTGCTTTGTTTCACAAGTTTAACATTTTACATCCACAGAACTCGGAAGGGTAGAAAGAGATGCATGGAAATAATATCCTTCTTGTTACAGGAGAGGGAACTAAGCTGCAAGGAAGTGAGGTGCCTGCCAGCAGCCATCTCACATAGCAGCTGGGCAGTCAAAAATGGCAGCTGGATCCCCTGGTATCCAATAAATGCCCCGATCCATTAGATCATATATCTGTCACGTAATAATAACGTAGCTCTAATACAAGTCAATGCACAGAGGAGGATTCAGTCTCATATCAGTCCTGTTTTCCTTTGGACAACATAATTATCTGGGCTTTCAGTGCTGCAGTTCGCAAAAAAAAAGAACCTTCGAAAAGCCAGGATATTTGCAAAAGGAGTTTAAAGCAGCACACCGTCCAAGGTTTCCAAAAAACTGTGAGATGAAAGGAAGCTGTCAGGGCACCACGTGGGCCGTGGGCTACCCATGGGGGTCTGTCAGGGCAGGGCCTGGCAGCCAGGGCCTGTCCCACCACCCCAGCCAGGAGCAGGGCAGCCGGGGGGCCCCGGGGCAGCCCCAGGCCCGGCCATCGGGCACCTCCCTGGGGACGGGGACAGGCCGAGGCTGGGCCAGGACGGGGGCCCAGCTCAGTGGGGCCCATGGCCTGGTAGGGCAGGGCTGTAGGGAGCAGGAGACTAGCCCTGCCTGTCTGGGGCAGGGGCTGACGGCCCCGGGGGGCTGACGGCCCCGGGGGGCTGACGTGCGGATCTGGGCCGTGGGCACGGTGGGGGAAGCCCAGGGGGACTGGCCAGGGACAGTCCGGGCTGGTGGTGCCCTCAGGGCCCTGGCAGAAACGTGGGTGCTAGGCGCCTTGCTGCGAGCCCTGCGCTGGCAGAAAGCTGTGCTGAAACGCGCAGGCGAGCTTTTCTGTATCAGCCCCATTTATTAGATGCAACCCGTTAGTCTCATTTGTATTTTAAACCACTCAACTCTAGCATTTCTGAATGCAAATTGCTGTTACGTTTGTCGTTCATGAGTGAGATAACACGGGTCTCTGCTACCTTTTTCCATAGGCTTGTGAGATTTTAGTATAACCTTAAACTTGCCTCTCTAAAGATTAGAAAGGGAGGTAAAAATATGTAGTCCTTTCAAGCATCCTTTGAAATAATACAGCCTATAAAATCACTAATTTTTCAGGCTCGAGGCATTTCCTTTGCCAGCTGGTCTGCAAATTCAGAGCTGGATTCAGAGGTTTCATGCCAGCACCGTTGCAATGACTACTGTTGAAACGGAGGTAAAGATGGAAAATTTCAGCCTTGAGAAATGATTCAGCAATGACCACTGATGTCATGGGGCAGGGTGAGAAGAAGGAAACCCACATGGATCACAGTGCTTACTGGCTTTATTTCCATAAATCCCAGTGCACAGGGCGTAGGGTTTTCTCTTTTATTAAAACTGGTGTAGACACAAGGTCTGATGGTCAGTGGTAGAGGCAGGAGCTGAGACCATTCTCCCCAGCTGAGTCACACAACACAACAATGCCAGTTCATCTGACAAAGGCTAACCTTCAACAAGCACTTTTAAATAGGTGTCCTGAGTTTGATGTAGGTAGCCCACAAACCAAAGACAAGCAGCAAACTTGTGCAGTAACAAGAGCAGAATCAACATTAAATTTGGGAATGAGAGATACAGGGGCTGATGGATGTCTATTCCTATGGTCCCTCTACCCTTATTGCCTTCTTCCTGCAGATCTGGAAGATGTGTTTTGATTGTGGTTTTTTTACATACTACCTTAATGAGAAAAAAAAAAAGACTCCGTAACTGCTGACCAGATTCCAGCAATGCATCTTTGTAAGGAGACACTTCAACACTTAAGAACTAAGAAAATGTAGCTTTTTAAGTAATCTAGTGATTTACATCCTCACCCACTAAAGTCAAGTAGAATTTTGCCATTGATTTTAAAAGAGTTTTATCAGGTACAAGTGCTTTTGGAGAGTCCAGTAATATCATTGTGTTTCTAATCACAGGGACAACATTTTGTTCTGAAGTAATAATTTCAGCTACATCTGGTTAAAAATCCTCCAGTAGACTATTGCCCTTCAACAAATTACAGATTTTTCATAAGTCAAACATTTCATTGTAACATACCAATTCTGACAAATATAATCCTGAAAGCAAAATTGGGATTTTTTATAGGAAAATTCAGTTTTTACTTACAAATTACTTTTTTACAGTGGTTTGGTCAACTGTGAACGACATATTCAGCATTTCATTTCTGGAGAAATTTCAGCGACTTATTCTGTCTTCTTTTTCTTCATTTTCAGAAGATAATATTACAGATCCAAAGAATTTTCTTGCCTTACATAAGAAAGCCACATATCAGGCAGTTCAAACCATACCACCTTGTGCTGATATAGTACCTATGCTGGATTCTCTCTTGGCTCTTATTTACTACCTTCATAATACTGCTGTATTCCCAGAGCAGCCAGGATAGCGACATTTTACAGTGAAATGCGGTTTAAATTGCATAGCAGAGATGAAAAACTGACATCCACCATAAATATACTGCAAACCATCCCTGTCTGAATCTGCATTTCTGGTTTTGTTCTGTTGAAAAATGCATGGTGTTTGCAGCACTTACCTGACAACTGCATTTATTTTGCTCAGGTGAAGTTAGTTGTTTTTCAAGATCCTAAACCTAGTTAAACATTTTCCAACTCATTATTATATTTGGAACAGTTCACTTCTCAGTCACTTAATAGGATCCTATTACATACAAACATAAAATAAAATGGTTTTAGCTTGTTACATTTTCAGGCCAAGAGGTGTTTCTTCTTTTTCAAGGTTAAAATTAATTGTTTGAGGAAAACTGTTATGTATTTCTTCAAAGACAAAAAAAAGAAATAGTTCATAGAACATAACTATAGGAAACACTCAGGACTGTTACTGTTGCTACTCTGTAAATATACGGAGTATATTTATCGATGAAAGAGTAAGTAGTGAGTGAAGATCCTTCCAGTAATTATAGATATCCTATTCAAAGATTTAAGTAAAATGAATTAATAAGTAGCACAGAGTACGCTAAATATTAACCTAAATGATGCCTGTATAGTGGTGCATAATTAAGCCCTCTGTAAAAATACCTTTTAGCAGACAGCTTAGCAATTCCACCTTTAAGAGGCCTTCATCAGTCAAGCCATTCCATACAAACTGTAAACTTGTTATTTGCAAGCATAACTCAGAGCCATAACCTGAATTACATATATTTTTCATCTTTGGAGAAGGGCTATATATTGTGTCCTTTCTGTGGAAAAATCTGGTAGTTCAGCTGCACACCTAAGCCATAGAGACTTCCAGAAGCAACCAAGAACTTCCCATATGAGTGGGTATGCCACATACAGACCTTTCTGTTCCCATTGCAGAGTGCAGCTACTACAGTCCTTATCCTACAGTCTGTCTTAAAATGAGGACTCTTTTTTTTTTTCTTTGCCATTGTCATCAGTCTCCGTGCCATTGACCTGGTTCCTGCAGTGCCAAAAGAGGTCTCAGCACCAGACTAAGGGCCATTTTTTTTGGTGAAATACTATCATTTCTCCTCTTCAACTTCCTCATCCCTGCTCCACAACCCCAGTGATGTGGTGTTTCAAGCCCTCTCAGCCTGAGCTGAGGGTTTAAACTCCCAGAAGTTAAAGCTACCTTAGACCCCTGCTCTCCCACCTGTGCCTGGGCCTCTGGTAAAAATTGGGCAGTACCACACCACTTTGCTGAGTGAAGTGGTTTGTATAACACAGGAGAATGTTGCCCCAAACTCTTCATTCTTTACATCCTTTGATAGTTTTGCTAACTTTAAATAAGTTTTTCCTGCCAGAGAAACAGTTTTGGTTTTCAAAAGCAAATGGAGAGGGTACACTTCTAATTATAGGACTGCTTGGCTGGTACGCATTTCAGTCTTCCTTAAAAATAAATAAATAAATAGCCAGACAACTAGCATAATGGCTCATCTGTTAAAGCAGTTTGGCTAGCAGAGTTTTTGGGAAGTTTATCTGTAGGTGTCCACATCAAACAGCACCTGTTTTCCTTTTATTCTTTATTAAGAGATTCATCCACTCTCTGTAACCTACCTCTTTCCATGCACACAAGCACTTTGCATGCCGAATGCTTTTACTAACAGGAATGAACCATGTTCTCCCTGACACCTGCATGTTGCCAAGACTTTTTTTGTTTGTTTTTTTTTAAACGTTGGATTTTAAAGTTCAAGGGCGGGGGGGGAAGAGCAGCTTGATTTTCATTCAATTTTCCAGGTATCTTTTGGACTACAAGTAAAATTTCTCAGTGCAGATTTGGAGAGGGAAGAATGATTTTAGCTCTCAGTTTGTTCATTCCTGTCCATGTTTTTTTGAGCTGGGACATCATTATTGCACACTGCTTCAACATAAATACACTGCAAAAAATACCAAACACCAAGATATGCTAACATAAGAAGATAAAATGGCCATTTCAGTTCAGACCGCAGGTCCATCTAGCACAATAATTTGTTACCGTCAGCAGCCAACAGAGCCTGAGAAAGAACTGAAGAGGGTAAATGTGGGCTGATGCTTCTCAGCTTCGTTTTACATCTTCCAGTAGCAAGGCATTCAAAGACCTAAAGTAGGAGTTGAGGTCTTTGTGTTGAACTGTTCTGATGAGCATTTCTCCCATGAATTTGTCTGTTATTTGAACCCAGGCACTTCATATTCATTTCCATGTATTATATATTTCAAAGGTGTTCAGTGTAACAGAATTAATGCAACTTTTTAGCAAATCTAGGAACTTCTCAGCTGACAAATTTTAGGCACATGCACACTGACAGAAGACAACTCATCAGAATTCAGTTCCCTGCTCTGGATCACATGCCCACATTGTGGCTTAACTCCTGTTTCTGCACCATTCCTTATCCACAGAACTGTCTCACAGGCAGTCATAAAGAAAGAGGTCTCCAAAATCCCAGTCAAGCCTCCCCCCAGTTTATCACACCTACTTCTCTAGCTTGTTGTAATGTCACACTGAATCAAAGCCCTGTGAAATATCATGAGCTGGATTTGGATCACGGTCTTTCACCACCATAGCACATACAGGTATTACTGTGCCACTGGACGAAATGCAGCAGTAAGAAGTCAAGGCAACAGAAACAATATTCATGCACACAGGCATGTATCTGCATACCCTAAGGAGAGCATTAATATATGAGCTCAGTGCTTATATGTGGCAGACCAGAAAAATTAACTACAGGTCGTGTAAGCGGTATGTCTGTTGGCTGTCAGGATTAGGGTTTGCCTTTGTCAGAAAAACTAGTTCTCCTCTGAGCATCAGAAACAAGCAAACATGCTGGATTTTTCTCATTTTCTTTTCCTTGAAGCCCTAAACATTCAAAACCTGAAATATTTTGACTAGAAATGAAGGTCTCAAGTCACTATTGACACTTGTAAATGCTTGCCTCCTTTATCTTACAAAATAAGCTTTATTTGTATTCGTGGGTCCCAGACTTTTTTTGCCGTTTCCAATGACTTCCTGCTTATTCCTGAGACACAATGTTTTTATACTTTCCAGGAAATTATGGAACTGCAGAGCTCTCATAGGCAGCCACTTGCATTTATTCGGGGGGGGGGGGGGGCAGGGTTGAAGGCAGGACAAAAGTGGGATTCACAAAACATATTACAGAGAAGATAAAACCATCTTAAATTTTTATTTAAAAAAAGATACTGCATATTTTTAGAGCATCCAATAATTTTGCATCACTTAGCCCTGTGCACAGTATCCCAAATAATGCTGTTGGCTGTTATCATGGCATAATACAGTACTTTTAAGGAAGATAATGGACACACGATAATTACCAACACAATTACACTCACAGCAAGGCCAGTGTTCTCTCCCTCTTTTAACAAGCAGCTCCTCATCCTCCTTTCAAACAGTACAACTCTTTACTGTAGGCTTCTAGACATGAGGGGCCACACATAAAGGATTCATCAGGAAGCTTGCCAAAGTATTGTAATGGGAGGTAAAAGCCTAATTGCCTCACAGGTGAATGCCTCCAGTATGGATCTAAGCTGCAATGTCTTTAAAAGAACTCAATCAGTTGTTTTAATGTCATTGTGTTTCAAATTTTAAGTGCAGACATTTAAGGAAAAGAATTCCCCAGTTCAGGTCTATCTAGTAGCTCTTTATGTTTGAATGACTGACACCTGTTAACTTAATTAGGTAATTAGTTTACTTTGAATTATTAAGGGAAAGATCTGAAATGATAAAAGCTATAACAGAGCTGGAGGGCTTTATTATTTTTTCTCTTTCTTTTCTGGTTTAGCTGAAAAGATAAAGAGTGAATGCACAGAAACATATGGTTCTAACTTTCTTGAAGATAGGCCTATGGGGGATTTTTCCAGGTTTGTGAAGTCAGCTCCGGAGTGATGTTATCCATTTTCAAACATTTTCTTTCCCTGTTTAGCATTTTGAGTTTCACAGACTTCTTACTCTCCCTGGTTTTGATAAGAATCAGTCATTGATTTATTGAAGCATTTTAAGAAAAGATCATTCTACTGGTATTTTCAGTTTGGCCAAAATTGGGACAATACTGCAGTTCTCATAAGGAGACCTATTCTCATGAGATTTCCTAGCTGATTTTCATAACAAAGAAGTTACTGAAAAACTTTTTTGTGTTGCCTGAACCAAACCTTTTGAGATTCATCCTCTAGTAGAAGCCTTTTGCTTTTAACAACTTCCCACTGATATGTATAGGAAGACAGTCTCTGTGCATTAAGAGCAGCTTGCAATACAATGGGTTTTGAGAGCCAGTAGCTTCCCAAGCTTTGAAGCACCTGGCATAATAATGGCTGTGCTGATGGATGACTTGATGTGTTACACAGACAGAGTATAGCCTATCAGCATTATACTAATGGATTCTTTCCAGTACCTAAAGAAGATTTTGAAAGGAAGACCTATTTCAACTTCAAGGGAAAAACAATAGGGCTGCAGAGCTGTGGGGGAGTGATGTATTGCTATGCTATAGCTTCTGCTTCTAGGTATAGCTGTCAGAGCTTGAATGTTTCCTCTTCTCAAGTAAGCATTTTCAAAGGTTAATGAGATGAAAGGCAAAAAGACTAGTGTTATACTAGGTAGTCTTAGAAGCATGATTAAGTTGAGCAGAATAAGAAGTTAGGTGAGTTGCTCTGCTGCAACTCATCAATGTTATATATAAGACGAAGCAAACATATGCTATAGGGGATACGTCAACATCACTTTCACTTTGGAGAATTACGAATACAAACCACAGAATTCCTTATGAAACATGACCAGCATAGTGTAGATGGAAGAGCACTGATGTTATTTCAGTTGTTTCTCAGTAAGCTACATTTATGATGTAAATTGGAAAAACTTGAGATAACATTTCTGAGGACCCTGATACCAATTCCTGTTGGGCACCTTGAGAAACAGCAAGTACAGAAACCCTTGCAGGTGGATGATGTGATATCCACTAGCTGCAGCATAGACTCCAGATATCACAGGGCACTTTTCTACACCAGCAGGTTCAGATGAACTCACTCTGACCAGAGTCCAGGTGACTGGACATTTCTGATCTGGTAATTACACAAAAATCTTAGGACTGCCTTTTGCCCAGGTGGTAAGCATTGTTAAAGGCAGGTTATACTAGTTTGGACATTAACTATACCTACAAGTCATAGGCAAAGCTGAAGGTGTGGGCAGAGTGTGACTGTCTGCATCCATCAATATAAACACATAAATGTCTGTGCATCACTTTCTTTGCTGACTTTGTGTTGCACTATATTAAATTAACTGAATTTTAAAGTGCCATTATTTCTCTAATTGTAAAAAGTGAAATTGTTGTATTTCTCCCATCTCACAGATATGCTGAGAACCTTGATCAGTGCTAATCACATGCATGGGGCAATTCAAAAGGTGCAATGTGTTGTTCGTTTCAGAATGAGGCAGCGCTGAAATTGTTCCATATCAGCTTTCACACAAAGCTTAAATGATCATGAAAATTCTGATTCTGTAAATACTAGTGAGGGAGAGAAGGTACAGAAAACACAGGCTCTTTTGGAAGGGAGGAAGGAAGGTTTGGGAGATCCCTAGCCACAGGAGTTTTCAGAGGATCATGCAGTAGGTAGATAATTACATTCCTGGGAACCACCTCACTCCTCCTGCTTTCTTAAGTAATTCACTGTTCTAATTAGAACCAACCACAGAGCAGTGATAACAAAGGGGAGCCCATATGATGTATGACAGTTATTTAACTTGTCTTGGAATTAGACAGGCAACATTATGTCTCTGCCTTCAGGTGACTGAAACAACAAAACCATGATTAGAGATAGCTGTGTAAGAAAAAAAGTCTGTAGCATGGGAAAGGATGCTGCACTGCTATTGTCACAGACACAGGTGACACCAGCTGTATAAATGTCTTAAAAATTCATTGTCAATTATATACACATCTCTCTAATTTGCACTTCAGAGACTTATTGAGGACAAAAGAAGCTGTGAGCATGACTCGCTATATAAAGTGCTATATTTTTGTATGACAAGTCTGAAGGGGAAGGATGATCTTTTTTGCTTCGGCTCAAAATAGTAATGACTACATACTTAACCTAGGAACCTGACAAAAACCGAGTGATCTCCCTTTTAAAATCAATAAAGAATAACATAGAGAGCGCTTTATTTGCACAGCTTTTAGTTCTGTATAGATGCATGGGATCATATACAGGCAGCTTTCAGTGCAGCATTTTCCTCCTGTACAGATTACTGGGATTGCGGGCCTGATAGCCTGCCCATATACCTTTTTACAAGAGAGCTAGACTCTCTTACTGTTTAAGTGAAGGTCAGGAAGTGGCAAGTAAAGAAGCAGATGCAGTGTTAAAGCCTGGTGTACTAATAAGGGTACACATTTATGCCAGATGCATAACGGCCAGAGAATTGAAAATGGATCCAGAGGCTGACATGACAGAAGGACAACATGAACTGGACATACCAGCTATAACCTTGGAGGCAAGAGGCAGAAGAGTACACAGGAATTATGCTGGCTATAGAATTTCTCACAAGGGATCCTCCATTAGATAGTATACTGACTTTAAGCTCAGATTGCACTGCCAGTGTTAGATATTGCACTGACAGCAGGTGAGGAGCCTGAAACCTTTGCTGAGGGCAAAAGAAGCTGTGAAAAAGACTTACCACGTAAAATGGGATGCTTTTTCCACAGCAAGTTTGAAGTCTGTGTCAATATTTAGCATCATCACATTTCATTTAGAGAATGTGAGAGCATGGCACGCAGTCATGTTCAAGAGATAAATGTTTATCAGCCATGGTTAACTGCAGCATGTGAATCAGCATGAGGTTTTGTCTTACTTGCTCACAGTGCATAAGCTCTCCCATAGCTCCACTGAAATGAATAGGAGGATTTTGACAGTGAGTTACCACCCAGAATGGGGGAGCAAATCAGAGTCTAGCTTTTAATCATCTAAAAAACATAGATTTTGTGTTCTTTAGCCAATCAACAGATCAGCAGTTTTTACACTGGTTTCCTGCCCCATATGTTCTCAGTGAAAATTTTTCCCAACTCTTTCATTCTTTTTTGTTCTCTTTTATTTGGTAGATGTTTCTGAAACTGCAGCTGTCAAACCAGTTCATCAGAACTAGGCATGAAACAATGAAAAGCTTCACAGCTCAGGGACGTTGGTGACAAACAGTGCTTTGGTGAAAGCTTTCCTCTTTTTCACAGCCTTCATGGCCAGAAAGACTTTTGACCTCAGAAGCACTCTGAAAAGGAATATTTATCCAGAGAATGAATGCAGGGGAAAGTTGCTCTGAGCCACTCAGCAAGTGATCCGTCACCTGGGACCATTTCTCTTACATTTGTCTGGAATTCACTGCAGAGTTCCAGGAGGACTTTTCAGTAGAAACCTTATGCCACCATTGATCAGAATCAATCATTTCATTAATGAACATTGGTTTTTTAGGGGATGTTTTCTTTTTACATTCACGCAATTATTTAAATTCTTTTGCTTTAAACTTCACTTTAGGAAATTAAAGGATAGTTCTGAAAAGCAGCTCATAACTTGTCAAACCAAGAGCTGCAGTGACTCTCTACGTGCATTCAAACACCAAAACAAGTGGTGCCATTTTCAGAAAGTCTCCAACACAGGGGGGCTTCAATTCTATGTCTCTAACATTTGCCACATTCTGCTTTTGAGTTGTTTTCTGTCTACTCTTATTAGATTTATCTATACTGGCCCTGCAAAATAAATGTGTGCCAACAACTGTTTTCTGGCCCTGATGCCAAAGGGCACACATGGGAGTCATCTACATCACATTGTGCTTAGTCCAAAGACTTCTTGGGACTTCAGGCAGTTTTAGGACATAGTTACTGTGTGTTGTACATTCCTCAGTTTAAGAGTCTGAAGCAAAGCAAGGACCATGTTATAGCCCATCACAGTGAGATGGTTTCATGGCACAAAATGAAGGAAATGTTACATACCAAGACATGTTGCAAGAAGGCATGGAGTTTGAACACGCATGCGTGCGTGCACACAGCTTGCACAAATATTGATGGAGGGACACAAAAGCATTCCTATCTATATTGCCTTTGGGACATAGTCCACAGTACATGCTATCCACCAAACTCTGCCCAGACAACATCTAAGAAAACACTAAACCACTGCCCTGCCTACAAAAGTGCTACCAAATATGGACAAGCAGTAGTCTAGTGCTTAAGTTCATGCTCTGCTCCTGCTCCATTTTGCAGCAGATATTGTCTGTCTCTCACATGATGCTTTTTGCATGTGGTATGGTGGTTTCAATCTTCATGCTTCCAATCACAGTATTGTAGTCTGTGCTATTTTCCCATCCTTTAAAAACAAATATTTCCACAAATATTCCAGCTATGCTGTTCACACCATCCAGCGTCCATGCTATTTGAACAGTCTCAGACCTTGTAGCTCTGGAGGCATAATCTATGAGGCACATCTTGATAATTATAGGTGTCTTACAGACTTGAAATATTATATAAAGCAAAGCACTGTGTCATGAAACAAGTTGATCAATAGTAACACAGCAGCTTGGGATCTCCATCCCTTAATTTGCATTATATACACCAAGAAAAATAAGTATTAGGGTTTGGCCATTAGAATACTCCCACCTTCTAGCTTTGCATCTTGCTGAATTCAAAGAAATAGTACAAGCTGAATATTTGGTTAGGTATATACACGTATACATATAGACTAAAACAGAAACACATGTACAGAAAAAGAAATAACAGATTACATTGCTAATGCCTGTGATAGCAGTTTTAGGAACAAAGCTAGTGTATGTTTTACTGATATCACAGGTTACATTTTCTTTAGCTGCCTATTAGTGTATTACTTAAATTATTCCCTTGGAAAGTTCATTTTCAGGGTTTTTTTAGCCAAGTGAATGTCAAGCGCCATTGGAGAAACATATTACCTGACACTAATAGGGTTTTAAAAAGAAGCAGACAGTGTTACTAATATCCCTATTCTGGTCCCATAGATAAGGAACCTTTTTAATGCTTTGCTTTGTAGTAAGTGAAATTTCTTATCCTTATTTCAGATAAAATGTCAGTGGTTAGTGAAAGCACATCTGAGCTTTCAGTTTAACAATTTATTAATGGAGTGGGGTGCACTACACACTTCCCAGGATCCAATCTATTTTTCGTAAATTTTAGCCAACAGCTATGATACCTGTTGTATTCCTTGCTGACTCATTAGTCTATGCACCAAATATGTTTCTTCACCATAAAGCTAGAAAGAAGTACTGAAATAATACCGAACTTATTTCTTGTCACCGTCAATCTCTGCTTAAGCTAATTGAAGACACAGTTCTCAGATCTGAAAACTTGAATCTCACTTCATGAGTACATTCAGTGTACCACATTGTGACGTGATCTTGTACAATGTATCTGCCATATCAGCTTTTGTCTGAAACAGAAAAAAAATAGCTTATAACACATGATCCAAGAAATAAGATCTGAGAGAACCAACAACATCCTCCTGTATGGTTAAATAATGGTACTGATCACCAGAAGCTTTTTTTGTCTTTTGGGTTTTTTTAACATTATGCTGTCCTCCAGACTTTCACTAACAAATCCATGAATTCTACTCATTTAGTTTGTAAGTCAAGAACAGCCCTAACAGCACTCCCACTGACATGCAGAAATCTCTATCTGTGTGGCATTGATCAAAAAACAAGCTAAAACAGTTTTGAACAAATCCTGAAGTCCCTCTAGTGCTTTAATTGACACAGCATGTAAGATTATTCCCCAAAAGACTCACCAAATTCTCCTTTAGTGTCTACCTACATATACACTTACTGTAACCCTGAAATGATCTCAAGCTAAATAGATGGCCCAGTCCTGGACTCTATACCTGCAGTTTTCCTAAGGTGTTCTTTTCCAACATGGTCATGTTAGACAACACCCAGGACAGCATTCAGCTAGTTGGACTAGCACTGCTGGCACAACTGTAGTGACTCTTGTGAAGAAAACATCCAAAAACCTGTAGAGCCAGAAGCAGATAACTGAAAAATCTGAAAGTTAGTCAAAGATCACACCTACTTGTCCAGTAATCCCACCAGACTATCTATGAGAAGCTGGATCAAATACTCCTCATCATTCAAAGCAAAGACTTGCCCATTGGACAGTTCTTTCCAACATCCCTATGGTGGAGAGGAGGGAACAGCTTCAGTGCCTTTTTGATTGTAATGAAAACTCATTTTTCTCATTGAAAATACAAAAAAAAAATTCTTAAAGAGGATTCAAGAGGACTCAGATGGAATTCTGAGATAATCCCATGGCCATGGTCACCCTGAGAACCCACAGTACTGAATCTATGACCATGGTCATCAATAACACTCCAATAAATTGTCCTTACATGAGTCCTTGCTTTAACTCTTCAAAACTTCTTGTAACATTTTTTGCTCCTTGGCTGCAGATGATTAAATGTAAATTTGAACAGTCCTTGAATATTAACAGGCAGAAATATATTTATTCATTGAAGGATGAAGGCTTATTACTTAAGATTATTTTTTGGAGGGAAAGTGCTGACATGTCACGGTTTCTGTTTAAACACTGAATATAATTTAGTTTCAATCAATGGGACTGTTTTTTGCTTATTGTTTAGGCACTTTTGGAACAAAAGCAACCTGGAAATTGACCAGATTTTAAGGACTGAAAATTTTATTATGTTCCATGTCACTGCTGTAGCATATATTCCTTCCTTTACCTTCTATCAAATGCTAGGAATTTCTGTTCTCTAACCTGGTTGATTTATGAAAAGTGTTCACTTATGAAATACATTCTTAGTTTGTACAAATTTGTACTTAGGTAGGGGCGATAAGTCAGTAAGATGCAATGTAAATTTGCATTGAAAGACATGAATTTCGCTATAATTACAAATACATTCTCTTCCTTACCTGCACAAGAAGAACTTGCTGGAAGCTGCTCGTAGCTGCCATGTATATCATAATGGCTCATAAATAATGAAATGTGAGTAAAATGACACAGGAATCAAAATAGTAGAAACAGGTTTAAAAAAAAAATTGTGTGGTATTTTACTGGTTAGCATTTCCCAGAATTAATCTGAGTATAAGTTTATGTTGTATTTCAGGTCCAGCTATTCCTAAATATACGTATCAATCCATACTGCTGACACTGTGCTTCTTTTGGCCTGCCAGCAGATTACATCCTCACCATGGTTTTGCCACTGGCAAGAAGCCTAGGAGAGAAGTTTGCAGATGGAAAGGGATGGACAAATTCCCAACTAATCTGTTCCATTCTGGTCAGGTTCTTATACCATGCCCACCACCACTGCATCAGGGACCTTGCTGAGCTGATACATTGGGGCCCTGCTTGCAAAGCACAACCTCTCGGATCTGAAATAATGATGGATGAACATTAGGTTTTGGTTCAGTTACAGGTCTGGGAAAAATTAAGAACAGTTCTGATTTTATCAGAATGAATTCACCCATCCCTAATATAGAGCTGGCGAGGTATTTTTTGCAGCATTAGAATACTGTTGCATAAGCATAGTGACTAAATGATAAATGTCTCTAATGGGGATGGAGTAATGGACTTGAACTACTGTAGACAACTCCACTGGAACTGCTGTTCATCACTCACAGCACTTCTAACTTCAGCTTTGTAGTATACTAGTAAGATAGACATTCTTCTCCCACCCCACGCTCCCCACTCCATGCTTGCTGAAATGTTGTTAAAAGCAGTGTTGTCATTAAAAAGGAATCACAGGGACTGGGTATATGTATTACAGTGCTGCATTAAAACTTACCCCATCACTCTGAACTCTTCACGCTGACCTAAGCATCTCTTTCTCCAGAGTTTATTGACATTCTCCACTAAACCTACTTGTCAAAGAAAAAGCCTCGATTATTGATGATGCAAATATATTTCTTCGTTATTAAGTGAATTACAATTAGCTTGGATTTTAACATTTATTCATAATGATAGCAGAGGGCAACTTGCAGCAGAAAAAGGGTTGTAAGTTTTCCACTTACCAATTAATTCTATTATCAAATGCTAAGAAAAAAATAAGTGCCTGCCAGCTGTGGCTTTATTGTGTTTTCCCAGAACTAATAATGGGAAAGCTGTGAAAGTTTTTCTTTTTTCACTTTTTTTTTTGTGTTAGCCAACGACAATAACAAGAAAAAATGCAGTCTTTTGTTTCCCAAAGAGATTTTTTTTTTCAGAAGGTGATCTAAACAGAACAGTAGTGCTAGTACTACTAAAATTAGGAACCTCAGTTTTAAGCTGAAACTTCCTTCTTGCTAAGCACTTCTGAGATAGCATGAGCAGTTATTTCCCTGAGATGTAGATGCAAAGATAAGGTGAACTGATTTGGATGAGTGACACTGCAGTCCAGAACAAACACATTTACCCATCTACAGCTGGTGTTTTCCTACCTTTGCAACAAACACTACACAGTGAGTCTCACTGTACTCCAGCTATTTGGTGAATTGACTACAGACAAGTTTAAGTGAAGGAAAAGCTTCCTCTTGCTTCTTCAATGCCCTCCATAATCTTTTTTATGATATTCCAGCTGTGTACTGCAAGAATCGTGTCAATGCCAACAATTTGTTTCTGATTGAGATGGCAACATCAAAACTTTTTATTTGAAATCCTTCAGACATGGATCGATAGTTTTACCCTACTTAGTGCTCACTTAAAGGTCACTATTAAATGGACTCAAATACTAGGCTCTCGGGCAGTCCTCTTATTTTAGCATCTTATGACTGGACAAAAAATTTTAATTAATTTCAGTTCCATCAATTTCTCCACAGGATGAATTTTATTCTGCCTCTTATTCTGTGAATTTTATTTCACCAAAAGCCTGAACTGAATTTAGCTAGGCTCCTGGTTCAACAACTAAAAAAAGACTACTTGCTTCTCTAGGTAAGGCCTTGGGCAAAGAAATAATGCAATGACCTTTTCAGCTTCTTTCACAACTGATGAAGTTTCCTCACTGAAAGCATAATTAGACTGTGGAACTCACTGAGGTGGGATGCCAGCTAGGCAGATTCAAATAAGGATTAATAGAATAACAATGTCGAAGGTTATAATGGCTACTGATAAGAAAAAATAAATGTAGCAACTAGAAAACTTTGTGCTTTACAGTTTGAAATGCACCTTATGTCAGGGGATTAGAATGAAACCTTCTTGAGGAAATTATTATCATTTTATGGGGGTTCTAGTATATTCTTCTGAACCACCTGGTACTGGCCACTCTCAGCACCAGGATAACAGGACAGACAGATTTCTATCCAGTAGATGGAAATCTGACCAAGTATAGCAATTCTATGGAAGCAAGTTGTATGACATATGTTGTCAATATTTTAGTGACCTATAGTGATGGGGTGGGGTGGCAGGTGGTAGCCCATAGCCCATGTTATTTTAATTTATTTTATTACATTTAATTGCTGAGTGTCATATTAAAAATATATACGCTGGGGGTTTTTTAGTTTTATTATTCAAAGCTGTTGAGGTTGTAAAGTTCTTTTTGATCAATATAGAAGAATATTGAGATGTGCCTTCCTTGTTAGTATCCCCTGATACATGACAGACCCTTGAAGGTTACCTATTGATTACCTGAACCCTGCTTTTGAACTGTAACTAAAGGTCATTCCAGCTGATTGTGTTCCTGGTATCCCTTGAGAACTCAGCAGTCACAGATTTCACACTGTTTTGAGTATACTGAACACAACACTCAAAGTTTTACATTCATTTTACAAAATATACATATGCTTTATAGTACAGAGCATTGAATAGCATGGAGTTGTCCCCAGAGAAATTAGCCAAAAAAACAACTTGAGACTTTCCTCTCTGAATGCAAACTTTTAATGTACACATACCATAGAAATGTATTCATAGATCAGGAGATAGATAGTATTTCTTTTATAACTTTAGATATCAAAAAGAAGCATCAGGTGGAATAATATCTAATTATTCTAGACCATGTAATAATCATCTTGGTTCCATGACAATACAATTTCTTCAGCTACTCCCTTGGCAAGTTTGTTGCATAATTTGCAGATAAAGTGGCTCTGGTCTGGTCTGAGGAAGTAAGCTGCAGGACTCATGAAGCTTTATGTTCATTTGGAATCAGTTTGGTTTTTTTTTTTTTGCCATTGTTTTCCGGAAATGGGATAAGGTTTTGAAAAATAAAGTTTTGTAAATCAAGTCAATAACACATACACCCACCACCACCTCCCCGACTAATGTTATTTTTATAAAGCTCTAATTCCACAATATTTGGTTTAGGAAACAACACAGCATCACTGTTCCAGGGACAGGTTAGTGTTTCCAAACCGAAATGTGCTCCTTATTTCCACCCTGTGATGGCATGTGCAGCCGGGGAGCTGCTGTGGAGCTAGGCAGCACACCTGCCCACAAGGCTACAGGCAGCCCCATAGCTGGGGCAGCCTGTACAGCCAAATATCTTGCCCACCAGAAAGGCATCTGGTCCAAAGTGGTCTCCCGGGGAAGTCTCCACTTGCTGTTGAGGCAACTGTGTGAATTACACGTGACAGCCTGTGTCCAAACCTACAATAAGAGTTAAGCTAGAGTTAAGCTCTTAGGAAGCCCCAAAGAGAATTCCTGTCAAATATATAAAGCTGCTCACTTCAGTCAAGCTCTAATGTTTTCTTCACATGCTCAGAACAGATATAATGTATTAGAAGAATAATTTAAATTATAAGCAAGGCTATTATTCCTGTATATAGCCCATGGTAAATTGCTACTAAAGGATTTTGTTTATTAGTTGGTTGGGTATTTATAAAACATATTCTAGCATCTAACTTGAAAGAAACTTGCAGCTTTTTCTGTTGCGGAGTTATCTTTCCTGTCCAGACAGGACGAAATGGAGGGGTATTTGCAAAGAGAACCTTCAACAGATGTCCTTCCTCAAAAGGGCTTTTATAAAGATTTGCAGAGTAAGGTGAGATGGTGCAAGTTCTAGACTTCTGACTTCTCAGGGAGTAATCAGCGGGGAATAAAACATAATCAGACAAAAACACAGTAAAAGAAAAATTTAAGCAAAAATAAAAAATTAAGAAAGAGACTCCCAACTGATTTACCATACCCAGAGAGAAACAAAGGGTGTGAATGCAGTGATTTGATAAAAATAAAAATGTGGGGAAAAAAAAAAAATTAACCTGTATTAGAATTGCTGTCAAAGAGAATTTATTAAATAATGAGATAAAAGCTATTAAAAAATGCCCTCAAAATGCCTTTCAAGCTCTATCTTTTCCTACTCACTTCCCCAAAGGTTAAAAAGTGTCTAATGTTTCCTTTCTGGCCAAACACCTGTCAAATTCCTATTTTAGTTAGATTTTAATTAGGAGCAGGAACTAATACCCTGCTAATTAATTGAGCATCTTCCTTTCCCAATTCCTCTGCTGCCTATTCTTCTACAAAGATAACCCACCAAATAGGATTGCTGTACAGTCATGAAATTCCCTAAAATAAGGCTGAAGATAATAAACAGTTGAACACTCAAAAAACTAATATATTCAAATTTATTCACATTCTCTTAATTAATCATTAAAATTTTGTTGGAACTGAATATTTTGAAAAAAATTTCATTTAAACAGCACATTTTCATGTGTCTGATAACATGGTTGCTATCTATCTATATCTGCAGATTGCTTATGAATTGCTTGAATGAAAGCAGAAATGGATCTCCTTGTCTTTTAATGTGGACTGTCTTTTGTTCATCTTAGATTGCTCTGCTGATATACGGGTATGATTTCCATGTGCTTTGCTCTCAAAGTACTTGTCTGCAACTCAGCAGACTATGTGTTTTCTATAAACTTAATTCCAGTGACCACAGAAATTGTACAGTTCGTTTCAGTTAGGGAACTACCCTGATCTATTCTCCAAAGCTTTTCTCCAACAATCCAATCTGCTGCATCACATCTCTTGATCAGTATTAAATGAAAGACTTGCTGCAAAGAGAAGTGAAAGAGAACTACAGAGAAAGTGTGCTTCATAAACTCTTTAAAAAAACAGCTGATCCCATCTTTAGCCTGAAAGTGGGCAGAGGCTGCAGAGGTAGGAAGAAATGCATTTGTTTTACTTTATCTAAATTAGTTTTCCCCTCTCAACCAGCCTCTTATTAGGAAAAAAATGGACGCACTCTCTTCTGGAAGCACTTAGGATAAAGCTTAGAATAGTATTTCTGTATATTTACAAACAAGGTGTTCTGTAGCACCATCCCTGAAGCACCTCCAGAGCATGATCAACTGTGTTATACTGCCATGCCCTCAAAACAAATGTTGCGGTGCCATCATACCTCACAATACTACATTCAAGAGATAATATCACTTCTGGAAGTTGATGAACACCCAAATAAAACATTCCTGGATGCTATCGCCTTTTTTCATCATCTAGAAACTTTGTCATGCTGTCACAGTTAAAATGAATGCACCAAAAAGAATATACTAGAGGTTCAATAAAAATGGAGTATCTATGATGCCTTTATTGGAAGTTACAATTTATCTTTAAACTGAATGTCAAAAGTCATCTATCATAAACCTGTGATTACTCTATGTTGTTTTTACAACAAGTTTGATTTTTCTCAGCTATTTTATCCTAGTTATTCACCCAGCTTCACTGTAAATTGGTAAGATCCTGCAAAGGCTTCCAATGCCTTTCCTTGTTAGGTCATTCTTTGAAACAATGAAGGAACCAGAGCCTTATGTAGCTACACTGCTTTTACTAAATGCTAGCTTTACATTTAAAGCAACTGTACATGGTAACGAGATCCTACACCTAAAAATAATTTTCTCTTCTGACAGTCACCAAAGTACTGATATAACTGAGAAATTTCTTTACCGTTGATTTGGAGTTTGGTTCTTTAATGGGCAGGTATTCCAGTTGAAGGTCTAGCATCTACCAGAGCAGCAAAGGGAAGAAAAGGATGAGTTACCATGTGGGAAGGCTGAAGATAAAACAATTAAAAGGTTTGTTAATACCCTGCTCTTAAATTCTAAACCAAGCATCTGTCATGGGCCAGCACTGGATACAGGACATTGGGCCCAACGCAGATGGAGAACTGACCCAATTTGAAGCAGCCAAGCTTATGCTATGCTCTTTGGTTTAGATAAGGATATATTATCATACAGTACTTAATCTACACTTAATTTATTTTAGCCTAGGGGAAAATCTACATGATGGCCACCCATATTTAAATAAAGATAGCACTTTTCCTCCAGCTTTCAATGCAGCAAATGTTAGGATTTTATTAATATGCTGAGAAATGTATTTGCATTATATTCCATAAAGTGATCTCAATCTCTGCTAGGGTGAAAGTAATTTAAAAGCTACTGCTTTATAAAATAGTTTTACAGACTTATTAAAGTAATTAAGTATCTCTATAAGAGAGACAGAATTGCTCTTACACTAAAGTCTGAAGCACTTTATGGCTGTATTTCTTAACCAGAATAGTGCTTTAAATCAATTACATCCTGTTATAATGATCTTTTTGCTAAAATACACGATTTGTGGCATTTCTGTAAAAGCAATTAATAGTAGCCTTTTAACACAGACTCCATACATTCTGCATAATGTATATATGAAAGTGTGAAACATACCACACCTTTATGAAGCATTTTAAAATCATTTAATTGCTGTCATAAATCATTTAAATGAATCTTAGTGTGAGTAATTACTTTTGATTGGTTCAGTGTGCTGTTTTACTTAATACATTGTGTTTTTCCAATTGGCCAATATTTTAATAACAAATTACAAAAGGTTGTGAGGGAGTATGGGTAGTACAACTAGCAGTTTTAATATATGTGGTGTCCTGAACTCAGTTAATTAATCCAAACAGCAGCATTTGAAATGGCATCTGGTTGATGCAACTGGAAGTGCTTTTATAATCCTAAAATGCTCTTTAACTAATCTGCTCAGGCTTCTTAAATATGTATTTTTAATTACTGTTACTATTTGAAATAAAACACATTTGGTTACAGAAGTCTATGGTGACTGGTATCTTTAGGGTATATTCTCCTTACACTTTTTTTTTTTATTTCATTTGGAATTCTTCCCCCTTAAAGAATTTTGGGAAATATTGTGATTTAACTTTCTGTCTTGAGGGAAAAAGCAAGCTTGTGGCTACAGTGTCCTTGGAGCAGATCAGAGAACTTGCTGTGATGCTGAGGGCTGGGCTGGTCAGGGATGCTGTTCTACTATAATTATGCCAATTCTATTCCTTTTTCAGATAGTCTGGTCTCAAATTTCTTCCATAATAATTACTCTCTGATGAAAGTAGAGAATCAACTGGCGTGTACAGAAGAGAAACCAATCTGGACCGTGATCCTGGAAATTAGTATATTTTAACTGATCTGGTTTAGCTGTTCCTGGTAGACACCGTTCTATGGAATAAGCCTTCTACTTTGTGGAAAGTGGATTTATCCTGGCATGAAAGATGGGACTTCCAACATGGGGAAAGCTCACTATGCTAATACTATTATTTTCACTCAGGATCCTGAACTAAGGCCACCCTGCAAGAAAGAGACACCAATTCCATTAATTTTGGCTCATTGTATAATTTGAGCCCCTGCACACTGGAGAATTAAGAACAGGTCTTTGACCTCCTTATAAGCACAGCCAATGGATAAAACAGGGATTTATATCCCCTGCAAGTTCCATTTGCATCTCTTTTAGATATCGTCAGATTTGGTTACTGTGGCAAGAGGGTGACAACAACATCTTTTTGAAGATTCCTCCCAGATATCAAATGTCACTGCCCCATGGAGCAGGCTTTCTTGCCAGTCCTAGAGATTGTATTTTTCTCAGGAATTAGGACGGTGGAAGACCTTGGCTTTTGTTGCCTCCGAAAGTATTGAACAGGAGCATCTGAAGTATCATTTGTGACTCTAAGACTTATGCTCTCATTCTAAGTTATTTCTATTAAGTAGATGTAAAACAGTCCCTGTAATTGAAACAAACTCAAGAAAGCTTTAAGCTACATGTCTCAGGTCCTGCTGGCTGTCCAGCTGGAGCAGGACAGACCTCAGCTCATATCAGCAAAGCCATCCAAGAAACAGAGGCCATATTCAGGATGCAAGCAGCAACCCCAGCATAGGTATGTCATCTCTGACTTATTTTTAAAAAGGAAGTAAAATTAATAAGAACAGTGTTCAAACTGCATAAAATTAATTCAAAATAGTATTTAAGAGGTAAAATTGAAATCTGAAGCTCACAGGCCTCTTCCCTGCTCCCAGCTTTAAAAGGAGTATATAATGCTATTTCTGTTTCAAATTAATTTATTGGAAAAAATGGTAAAACTCCACAGAATATTCCAGACAAAAATCTCTCATTTCAGCAAAAAGAATGCCCCTTTTCAACAGGGAGAAATGCTGGCCAGAAATCAAGGCATCAGTCTTTGTGTTACAGCTTTAGCCTTGTTTTCTGTTTGCTATTTTCTACCCAAGAGCAGACTTTAGATAAATCACTTAGGACTTTAGTGGTATAGAAGATGCTGAGTGGGACTTAAAAAGCATCTAGGGAAGTATGAATAGGTAAGTACTAAAATAGTTTTTAAATTAGTCCCTATGTTCCCATTGTCTTCAATTATACTTCAGAAGAGTGCTCTAAGGGTAGATGAAATCCAGATCATCACATGTTCACTCACTATCTCAGTGGATATCACCATCACCATAAATGTCACATGGTAGTGGGTACCATAAACGCCATATCTGGTGTGGAATCTTGTTCTTAGGCAGACCTCTTCACACCTTGCTGTATTACAGGGTGCCCCTTTAATGAAAGGAAAAAGACCTGGTACTTGAAATTCCAGATGCCTCTTCATATGCAGCGCTGCTGTCCCTACCTCTGCATAGCCATAAGGCAAAGAGGAGTCTCCCTGAGAAGCCCTGGGTGGAGCTATATCCTTCCAGTCCATGTCATAATGTTTATTTTTAGATACTAACGATTACCAGAGAGTTTCAGAGTAAGGACGTCTCACTCCACCCGTAAGTCTCCCAGGGCCTGGTTATTTGTAAGGTTCTCAGAAAAGGCTGTGATCTCATATAACAGGACTCTCCAGAACAGGGACTTCAGTCCAAGTGGAAGTCTTGGCTCAGGATTTTCTTTTTTCTTAGTTTGCAGTCAGTTCATTAGTGTTACTCAACAAAGTTTGTGTGTGTGAGTTGTTAGACTCTTGCTCCTATTTTGTTGCTCTGCACTGTATTGTAGTTTGTTGTAATAATTACAGGCTAATGTTGTAATTATAGACTTCTTAATTTTAATTTATTTTCATGGCAACAGCTCTGGTGATTTTTTTATTTAAAAAGCAGATACAAATTATAATGAAAATAATGTGTAATTTAGGGGAATCCGTGCAAACAGATCAGTAAAACATCAAGTTAATGGCATAGATAAAAAAGCAGCTAGATATTGAATAACCTCTCCATGTTGGAAAGCAGGTAAATAAATTCATCTCTTCCCACCAAAGGTTTCAACATTTGGACAGCAGCAGATCTCTGCATGTGTGCAAACAGGGAACTCGACATCCTCAGCTTTCACGAAACTAAAACATTGGGCAGCACTGGGTGGATCAGGTGCACAATCCCTTTTTCTCATCCTTCCAGAATCCCTTTCTTTGAGGAAATGCAACTCAGTGATGATGGCAGGAGTAGCAAGAAACAAACAAAAGAGCTTCCCAGAAAAGAAATAGGTAACATGGGAAATCCCCAAAAGATTAATAGTTCCTGCATGTATATTGCAACCTCCATTCAGAAAAGATGTGTATAAGTACTTGGTTTTATGTACTTTGTCACAAGTGTTTGCTCAGTGCATGAGACCCGAATTTTATCTGCAGTAGGCTGCCTGAAGCTGTCTGTTTCCATTGATTGTATAGGGAGCTATGGTGGGTTGACCCTGGCTGGACACCAGGTGCTCACCAAAGCTGCTCTATCACTCCCCTCCTCAGCTGGACAGGGGAGAGAAAATATAACAAAAGGCTCATGGGTCGAGATAAAGACAGGGAGAGATCACTCAGCAACTACCATCACAGGCAAAACAGACCCAACTAGGGGAATTAGTTTAATTTATTGCAAATCAAATCAGAGTAGGGTAATGAGAAATAAAACCAAATCTTAAAACACCTTCCCCCCAGCCCTCCCTTCTTCACGGCTCTTTCCTCCTCAGGGGCAGGACTTATCACTCTTCCCCTGCTCTAGTGTGGGGTCCCTCCCATGGGAGACAGTCCTCCATGAACTTCTCCAATGTGAGTCCTTCCCACGGGCTGCAGTTTTTCACGAACTGCTCCAGCATGGGTGTTCCTTCCACAGGCTGCAGTCCTTTGGGCACAGACTGCTCCAGTGAGGGTCCCCTGTGGGGTCACAAGTCCTGCCAGAAAACCTGCTCCAGTGCAGGCTTCCCACTGGGTCACAGCCTCCTTCAGGGCTGCAGGTGGAAATCTGGTCCACCGTGGACCAACCTGGGCTGCAGGGGGACAGCCTGCCTTACCATGGTCTTCCTCATGGGCTGCAGGGGAATCTCTGCTCTGGTGCCTGGAGCACCTCCTCCTCCTCCTTTTTCGCTGACCTTGGGGTCTGCAGGGTTGCTCCTCTCACATATTCTCACTCCTCTCTGTGGCTGCAATTGCAGTTGCCATTCCGCAGTTTTTTTCCCCATCTTAAATCTGTTCTCCCAGAGGCACTACCACCATCACTGATGGGCTTGGCCTTGGCCAGCGGCGGGTCTGTCTTGGAGCCGGCTGGTATATTGGTTCTGTTGGACATGGGGGAAGCTTCTAGCAGCTTCTCACAGAAGCCACCCCTGTAGCCTCCCTGCTACCAAAGACTTGCCATGCAAACCCAATACAGGAGCCAAAATTTATCAGTCCTGAGTGGTGGGCCAAATCATTCGCATACCTGAACATAACTGGATTGTATGGGACAAAAGTCACTGCATCAGCCAACCACAGATATATGTCCCCCATGTGCCAACCACCAGCCTTTGAGGATTGTGTTAGCACAAGATGGATCACTGAGTAAGTTTAACTTTTAACTGGGAGTTACTTCTTTCTGTGAAAGGCCATACCAAACCAACTGCTTTTTCAAACCTTGAGACATGCATTTGAGAATGTATTTGAGAGTATATGCTTGATTCAGTAGGTTAGCTTGGGTTTATTTCTAATATGTTAAAAGGCTGGAACCTCAAAGAGGGCTTTCCCCTTTTGTGTTTGATTAATGCTAATTATTTTATTCTCTGTGTGTTCTTGTCCCACTGTCTTTACCACTACTGAGAATCTTCCATTAAGATTCTAAGTGAAGGGACTAACATCTTCTGTATTTGATGGGCTCATGTTCTTTCTGCAGAATGGTTCTTTGCAAACAGGTCATTTAAAACATGCTGTCAGTACCGTTCTCTCCTCTCCCATCTTCCACGTTCTGCCTCTTCATACTCATAAAAAAATGAATACACAAATGGTTTCTCAGCTGAACATGTCTTCCAATATTCTGTGGGTGTTGACATTCAATATACAATACATCATTTGATTTAAAAAGTATCAACTAAAATAAACAATGTAAATGGTACATTCAAACTATCCATCTGAAAAAGTATTTTCTTAGTAGAAATACTTTGTGTGAAACTGATCACTGCAAGACATGAAGGACTTCTTAGATTACATTCTAAGATGATCTTGCATTAAATCCTAAGACTGCAAATACTTTGTAGACTTAACAAATTATTAATGTTATATATAAATACCAGTTCTTCTACCTCAAAAATGCAAACAAAGCTAGGGTGCCAGAGGCAGTTGTCTCCCAACACATGATAATACTACACACAGGTTTAGGGAAGAAATTAAAAATAGCTTTGAATTGAAACAGCCAAGGGAATTTAGGTAGGCAGAACATAATTACCCAAGCTGGAATTTGGCCAAGACACTGGGGCTAACACTCTTTCCCTTTTGAAAAGTGCCAGGAGATCTTTAATGAGAACAAGTACCCAGGGATCTCTAATGAGAACAAGGTCAGGACCTTCATTTGATATCTCAGCTGAAACATAGCAATCTCAGCAGCATCACACTACCTAACACAAGGCTGGGGCATAAGTTCAGATCTCACTCAGAAAGAAGAGTGACACCAACAGCATCACTACCACTTTCTTCTTTCATACCTTGCTCTCCATGGTTTTCTCCCACTCCACAGCTTAGCAAAGCACTGTTTGTCAGGTAGAGCAGAACATAGGAAGACTGGTATTTCTTTTTAAATGTATTTGGCTCAGCCATCATTGCTCCCATTTGGTATTCTCTGCTGGGTAAATCTGTCAATGGGTGCTGGCTGACTATGAATGGTGAGCTAACCAAGGACAGTAAAGTGGAGTCTACTCTTGACATGAGAGAACATAATTATGACCAGAAACACAAAAGCAGAAAGTGTACCATTCTGGTAATTTTAATCACTTGCATTTGTTAGTGAAAGACCTTAAAATAGTTTTGCAATGACAGTTTTAGATTGTCAGAAGAGTCTTTTCTATTTAGTGAAACATTTTAACATGTATTTTGTCAGTCCAAATACAGTCTTTCTGACCTCTCCAGTTCTTTGGGTTATAAAGGTGATGTCGTGGGTTAACCCCGCCAGCGACTAAGAACCACACAGCCGCTTGCTCACTTCCCCCCCACCCAGTGGGATGGGGGAGAGAATCAGGAAAAAAAAAGTAAAACTCATGGGTTGAGATAAGAACAGTTTAATAGAATAGAAAGGAAGAAAATAATAATAATAATAACAATACTAAAATGACAATAATAATAATAAAAGAATTGGAATATACAAAACAAGTGATGCACAATGCAACTGCTCACCACTTGCTGACCGATGCCCAGTTAGTTCCTGAGCAGCGATCCACCAGATCAACTCCCCCCAGTTTATATACTGGACATGACATCACATGGTATGGAATACCCCTTTGGCCAGTTTGGGTCAGCTGCCCTGGCTGTGTCCCCTCCCAACTTCTTGTGCCCCTCCAGCCTTCTTGCTGGCTGGGCATGAGAAGCTGAAAAATCCTTGACTTAGTCAAAACACTACTTAGCAACAACTGAAAACATCAGTGTGTTATTGTGATGGGTTAACCCTGGCTGGACGCCAGGTGCCCACCAAAGCCGTTCTATCACTCCCCTTCCTTCTCAGCTGGACAGGGGAGAGAAAATATAACAAAGAGCTTGTGGGTCGAGATAAGGACAGGAGAGATCACTCACCAATTACCGTCACAGGCAAAACAGACTCAGTTTGGGGAAAATTAACTCAATTTATTACAAAGCAACCAGAGTAGGGTAATGAGAAATAAAACCAAATCTCAGAACACCTTCCCTCCACCCCTCCCTTCTTCCCGGGCACAACTTCACTCCCAGATTCTCTACCAACCCCCCAGCGGCACAGGGGGACGGGGATGGGGTTTACGGTCAGTTCATCACACGTTATTTTCTGCCGCTTCATCCTCCTCAGGGGGAGGACTCATCACACTCTTCCCCTGCTCCAGCGTGGGGTCCCACCCAGGGGAGACAGTCCTCCACAAAATTCTCCAACGTGGGTCCTTCCCACGGGCTGCAGTTCTTCACGAACTGCTCCAGCATGCGTCCTTTCCATGGGGTGCAGTCCTTCAGGCACAGACTGCTCCAGCGTGGGTCCCCCACAGGGTCACAAGTCCTGCCAGAAAACCTGCTCCGTGGGCTCCTCTCTCCACAGATCCGCAGGTCCTGCCAGGAGCCTGCTCCAGCGCGGGGTTCCCACGGGGTCACAGCCTCCTTCGGGAACCCACCTGCTCCAGTGTGGGGTCCTCCACGGGCTGCAGGTGGAGATCTGCTCCACCGTGGACCTCCCTGGGCTGCAGGGGGACAGCCTGCCTCACCATGGTCTTCCCCAGGGGCTGCAGGGGAATCTCTGCTCCGGCGCCTGGAGCACCTCCTCCCCCTCCTTCCTCACTGACCTTGGTGTCTGCAGGGTTGTTTCTCTTACATGTTCTCACTCCTCTCTCCGGCTGCCGTTTTCCTCCGTCCCAACTTTTTTTCCTTCTTAAAAATGTTATCACAGAGGCGTTACCACTATCGCTGATTGGCTCAGCCTTGGCCAGCGGCGGGTCTGTCTTAGATCCGACTGGTATGGGCTCTCTCAAACACAGGGGAAGCTTCCAGCAGCTTCTTACAGAAGACACCCCTGTAATCCCCCCCGCTACCAAAACCTTGCCACACAAAGCCAATACATTTATCAACATTCTTCTCATACTAAATCCAAAACATAACACTATACTAGTTACTAGAAAGAAAATTAACTCTATCCCAGCCAAAACCAGGACAGGTGTGAATGTGGCTATTACTGTTACCATTTCCATGGTTCAGGTATGACATATGATAGTCTATTTGCATCTTGTGATGCAATTATTTCCAAAACAGCCATAAAAAAATCAAAGGAAAGGAAAAAGCGAGCATAATTTTCAAACGCTACTGAATTCAAACCCACATGTTAATAAATAGTCCAGTTTTCAGAGGCACTGAGCACACTCAAATTCTGTTTATTTCAGTTTAGTCCTACTGATGGCACATAATCACATGCTAAAAATGTGCTTGGCAGGATTAGGCCCCAAGCTGAAACAAACTAATTTAAAGACACTTCAATACTATTCGCAAGGGCAACAAATATAATCACAGGCAGTTGCTCTCTTATTTGTCTTCCATTTATTCCTACTAGGTCAACAATGAGCACAGCTGGTCCCAGATGGTCCATGGCTTGCACAGCCAGAGAACACTGTCCTGGTTTGATTGATCAAGATACAAAAACTCCAGTACTACAGGTGGCAAAGTGTGTCCTTACCCTCCAAATACTACAGGTACCACCATAAGAAAGGCTTAATTGAGCTTATTAAACTATCCTTTTTCCTACTCTTTTCTGCTCACCATCTACAAGCCTGTGAGCTGATCCTCAAAATAACGCCAGAGAAAAGTACCCTGATGTTTCTGCACCAAACAGAAAGACAGCTTTCCCCAGATGGACAAGCCACACTGTCCATACATTCTGTGGAGCTCACAACTGCATCAGTCTGTTGATGGACTTAATGCACTGTAGTATAATAGCATAATAGCTTACTTCAGCTTTGACTTCTTTCCATGCCTAGCGGATCCTAAAGATCCTATTTCTGCATTATTTAAATGACACGCTATCTTCCTTCAGACTAACTTTTTGTTAGTTTGTCCATAGGATCTTCCCTTGAGAAAAAACTACAAAGCAATGAAGAGTCAGGAAATGCAAGTCAGCCACAGCTTTCTTGGCATAACACGATGATTCTGAGTAACACGCATCAGGAACACAAAATAATTTGTGCAGTGTGTATTGTACTCACACTAAACACTTGGTTTGACAGAGGAACCTGAGAGACAGGATAATTTGTCTCAAAGGTTTCATTTGCTATGATATTTGCAATTATTGTCTTTTATCTGACATCTTGATAACAATGACATACCTTATCCTACCTGGTAAAGAGCAATTACAAATTGTTTTGAAAATTCAGCATTCCAAAGGCTTCAACATGAAGGGATTCAAGTGGGATCCACCAGAAAGAGAAAGTGCTTAGTATGACAAGGAACTGGCACCTGACATGGGGACAATTGGACATGAGAGAGACCACACAGCCACATTGCCACCTGCTCTTGACCCTGTTACAAAAGATGCCACCACATCATGTGGATAGTTGGAGTGGGAAGGAGTTCAGCCTCGCTCACCCATGTTTTCCCCGTGTAAATCTGCCCCAGCATGAACAAGGTCCTTTGTCCAAAGTCCAGGAGGCAGTTCACTGAACTCAGACAACTGTCTTGAAATCTATGTGACTTCATTTGTCTTACCTGAATTTTGAGCCATTAAACTTTGTTATTTGCTCTTTTCATCCACAGTATACATACGTGTGTGTGTATGTCCAGTTTAACAGGGAGGATGTAAATGAAAGTCTAAGTATCTAGATGTTTCAACATCTCTATATTCACATTATTCAACCTTTTTTCATGCTGCACTGTATATTTGAACAGACACTATGTATATTATATTCAGCTCATAAGAGCATGAAGCTCTTGGCCAGGACAGCACCCAAATTTAACTGAGAGAGGACCTGTCAGTGACTGGACAAGTACTTGCATACCTGAACTATTACAGCTGACTTCATTAACACTGTCAGACATTCTCATTTGCAAGACAACATCTCTCAGACAGGCATTTATATCCTCAGCTTGCCCCTGAGTAGGTTTAGATAGACAGATAATGGATTACATATATAAGTGTATATTTGTATTTTCCAAACACATGTGAAAGTTAAACCTGAAAATTTTAAGAGGCCTAGTTTGAATAAGCAATGAAAAGCCCAAGGGATTCAAGAGTAATGAGGGAGCCAAAATGCCTGCTGAATTAAGGAGATGAAGAAATCTAAAAAGAGATTCTCCTTTATCAGTGCAAAAAGAGGAAGAAAAAACATAGTGTTATCTACATGAGACCACCCATTTCCCTGGGCTGAGTTACAGCAGTGACAGGTAATTGCCCAACCAAGAATGTTCAGAACACAGGAAGGTCCAGTGTCACACCAGACCCACGTCCCACTCGGCAGGACACCACCTCATTGCTGCCCATTCCCCCAGCTGCTCTTTCAGCAGGGCGATGGGGATGAATCCTGCCTTTCAGGTCATCGACCTGCTGTGGTCAAGTGTTTGTCATGATTCCGTTGTTTGTGCCTAACATCTCTCTCACCTAGGTTTTGGATAGGTCCAAGACAACTTAGTTTCCAAGACTAGAGGCAGTAACCCAGCATGGCCAGGATCTCAGAAGATACCAAAGATGTTTGAAATATCCAACAATCACTTAGCTACCACTAATAAAAGTCTTACTTCAGTCTTACTTGCCTCTCCTGGACAGTAACCAGAAAAGCAACAAGGAAATTTCAACCTATAGCAAACCAGGATGCTGTACAGACAGCAGCACATAGTGTGTCCAGCCCTGGCCTTGGTTCAGACAAGGGATTTACCTGAGTTCACATTCACCGTAATATTGACTTCACCTCATAGAAAGGTCTTTTATGACTTTTGTACAAGCTGGCTCACCAGAGATAAGAACAAAAAGTGCATGTTTTTACCTGCCCTTATATACACAAGATTAGTGATCAACAAACCCCAGAAGTGCTGAGTCTGTTTCAGATAACCCCTAACACATTGGCATGAGTATCTGAAATTTGCTAATAATTTCTTGCTATAATTTCTTGGATCTGCAAAATTAGGCTTGAAGTCCTGTAAGAACAAGGTGCAATAGACTATTGCTGAGAAAAATGAGGACAAAGCTAACATTTCAGAGCCTTCTGAAAGGTTTAGTTGTGCCAATTTACAATGGGTTAAAGGAAAAGAGAGTTTGTATTTTATGAGCATTGCCTCACCCATTCTTTGTTAAGATACTGACTAAGCCTCAATATGATAGAAAAGAAACTGAAGAGGTCTTTGCTTGGCAGTGGGTCGAGAACAGCTGTGAAAATAAATGATGACTAGAGAGAGAAAGAAAATATATGAGGTACCAGTATGCCTTACTGTACTTTTAAATTTATGCTGCAGATGGTGGAGTGTTTTTGAATCTCAGCACTCTGAAATAACTAACCTGGCAGGTGCACACCTGGTGGACTTCTAAGGGGAGAGATCCAACCATTGTTATCACAGACAATCCAGTTGTTAAAGCTGAAGAACTGCATGGCCATGCAGTTTTTGGTGTGGTGTTTTGTTTTTTTTTTAGTGGCATGCCAAATCTACATATCAAACCACAGGCAGAGTTTAAAGTCTATGTAAGAATTCATACACACATACACACATACTTGTCCACACTGACGCGCATTTCATGCGAATATATGTTTGTGAGTATCTGGAGTTAATGGGAGATTACAGCATTCTAGCATTTTTTAATTGTTTTTATTTTTATTTCACTTTTTTTGGCATATTATTATTATAAGTACTGATAACAGGAAGGAGGCTCTACCTCCAGTTACAAAAAAACCCAGAAATATCCCTCAACCGATGTGATTCTTTTCAACATCTGCCTCTTTTCTTTTCTTTCATAGAAAGCATGCATGAATAATCAGACCACAGTGCTGCTGTTAATTGTAAAAATCATTAGTAAACTTCCAGGTGCTGTTTACTATATAACCATTGTAATTTTCTATCCTAAAATCAGCATCTCACCAACATCATTGTCTGCCCTGGGGCATGGGGATTGTGCAGCTTTTACATTGTCAAAGGCAGTTGCAACCCCATTTGCTAGCAATGAAAGAAATGGATCCACACCTGCAGCGTTTGAGGCAATAATTCCTAATATTAGCCAGACCTCATGAGGAGAGGGCTTTTTTGCCAATCCTTTATGATTCAACACTTTACAAACCATTTGAAATCATTTAAATATTCTTTTATTTTGTTACTCTTACCCCATGTTTATTCTTCCCTTCATTTCTCCCTCCTCCTGAAACAGACCTAGGAATAAGAGATAAGCACTATTCCGTACCATACCTATGCAGCTAAAGAAAGCAAAGGATTAAAAACCACCTCTTATTTCACAGTATGAATTATTAGACCTATCCAAGAAAAGGGCACAGAGATATTCTACAATACAGTATGACTAAGTACAGATGAAATTCAAATCTCTCTTGGAAATAACACCTGGTTTCTACCCAAAAAAAAGTTATTTCAAAGTCAGAATTGAATCTCTGGGCCAGAACAAACTGTATCTCATAAGCCAAACTACAGATAGCAAGACCTCAGCTGGTTCAAATCAGAGTATTTTCCCTGACTTCAAGAGGGCTGCACCTGTTTGCACCTACTGGGGCTCTGCCCTTCTGTATTCTCAGCTATAACATACCAGCCTTCCACAAGTCTCTGTCCCTCAAAAATTACTTTGGAATTGACAGATTTATCAGTGCCTCTGAAATGCCCCCTGAATTGTCATCTTCAATCTTCCCAAGAGACCCTGCTCAGAACAATTCATTCAAAGAGAATTCAAACCATCTCAACCATAATGTGGTTTCTGAGAAACTTCAAACAATGCTGGCTGCCAATCCAGAATTTGCTAGAGATTTAATAGAGTGAATGTCATCTTCAGCATCATATACATAGCACTAATAAGCTAAAATTAATACTTAAACAACCATCACAGTTATTTTTGACATAGCATACTCCTGGCGGGATCAGCTCTAAGTAGCTGCTCCTAAATACAAATTTACGACTTCTAGCATAGACAAAAGGAGAAGAACCACCTGAATACACTTAATTAGATGCAGCATAAAAATAATATGTGATTTAGAAAACTCCTATTTGTGTGAGCTGGCTTGGAAGCCAGTGAAACTGCTGGGAAGGAGTAAAGGTCACAGCACTGTAGCCCAAGGAAGACAGTGGAGGCCCTGACTTTTATACTGCTGAGTCCCCCAAAACCTTTCGGGGTCCCTGAGAACAGATGAACGCAGGCAATCTGAAAAGAAGAGAGACTGAGAAAAGAAAAACAGAGGAGTTTTTCAGCAACAGCAAGAGGGGAGAAGGCCAGTAAGAAAAGGATGTATTGCTGGGGCTTCGTTCAGCATGCATGCTTTAAAAACAGCACTGTTCAGCAAAGCATTTGAGTATTTATTTAATGGCTAATGCTTGATTAAGATCAAGTCACTGGCACATAAATCCTGCTAGACTTAAAGGCTGACACACTCTGAAGTGCTTTATTGAACTGGGGCCCAAGCAATACTGACTCAATTAGGAAGCAATTTTAAAAACTCTAAAATATATCAGTGTCTTTGTAACAGATTGTATTGTCTTCCATAATGAAGAAGGTTCTGCATTTTCATCAAAGAAATGATGAATTGTCTCATAACATTTTCATCATGAATAGACATTTTCTAAGACATTTGGTTTTGCCTTTCAAGAATTCATCCACATAAACTTTCTTCTGATAACAAGGAGAATTGATCATATAAATATGTTCTTTGAAAGTACATTTTAATTTCTTAGACAGATTTTTTCATAATATACTATCTAAAGGATACGACTAAAATGCACAAGAGCTAGTGCTGGGGAACAGTCATCCACATCCCTGAGGACAGTATTTCCACACTTCTCAGTGTTGACCTATTTCTACTTTAGGAATTTTACTTGTGACCTGAAGCCTTCACAGGACACTTCAGAAATTCTAACAAAAAGTCAGAGTCGATTTTGTGTTTTTAAGCAGATTTATGTCCTGAATAATCTTAAGGCAAAGACCAAGTATTTGTAAGTATTTGTCCCTTCTTTTACCTTTTACTCAATGGTAAAATGCCTTGAAATGTAGGCTGAACTCATCTGGGAAACCCCAAGACCCCTGTGCATCTGTGAAGTACTTAATCTGACTTCTCACACTGTTAGTCTGATTCCAAGCACTTTGAAGTAAATGGAAAAAACTTTAATAGACATCAATAGGTTTGATTCAGACCCACTGGGTCTTCAGAGAACCTTTTTTGGACCAGACTGGCTATCGTGCTCTTCACCTTTAATATTGACTGTCTTTTGTATAACTAGAAATTTATTGAAAATCTGCTCCATAAATAATCTGGTATTTACAATAAGTGATATACAGTATCATTTCCCTCCTTGGCTTCCACATAGCATTGTTCCAGATACTCGACTGGAAGTTTTTAGCGGGTTTAATTTTCATAACTCTATGAAGTTTGTTCCAAGATTTCCAGGTGTGTCTGATCACTGAGTTATTTGTCTTTAAATCTTTCAGGGTGAATTCTTGGTAGGTGCCAACCTTGCATGTGTCTGTTAATTGATGCTCTGTTTTCACCCATGGCAATTGCACTTCATCAGCCTGCCAGACTCTGAAAGCTTGAGCCAAATTAAAAGCCCACTGCTAGAGCTTTACATTTGGTAATTTTAAACCTCCATATTTAAGGTTGGCAAAATGTTTTGTACTTCCCATCTTCAGCCTATGCTTTGGAGAAAGAAAATAGATATGGTCTTAGTCACTTGCATATAAGCTGTGCAGAAGCAATCTTGGGAATGCACAACTAATTTGTGGAGCTGAGATGATTTGAAATGTAAACTTGAAGAGATCCTGGTGTCTGAGATCTTCTTTTATATTCTGATTTATGTTTATAGGTCTTGTGACTTTCAAAGTTTCTTTCTGAAAGTATTTTCCTATCTTCCATACATTAAAAGGAGCTGAAGGGGTCATATACTATGCTTGAAAGAGTTTTGATTTCAGACCACTTTGTGGTAGCTTGATACCTGGGTGAAATCAAACAACACTTTCAGATAGCCCACATGTATGCAAGTATATGGCCACATCCGTACCACCCAGCAAAGCTAGCTGCCTTCATGAGATCCTCTTTTGTTTTAGACCTCTTTTGCTATATCATATTCTGTAGATTTCTGTATAATTGTGAAGTTACCGTATCTAAAAGACCATGATTAGTTTACCTTAATATGCATGGAAAAATATCTTGACCCAAGCCAACATTAACTTGATTTTATTCCTGTGTGGATAAAAGCTCAGGGAAAACACATATATTTGGTTGTGTCTTTTAGCCTTCATCATTCACATGTCACTTCCCCTGCTAATCTTGGAAAAGGTCATTGTCTGTTAGTTTGTGTGGGTGGTACAGGGATATAAATATTACTACTAATAATAAATCTATGACACTTCTTCATCACACATAATTTAAGCAATCATTCAATAAAAATCTGTCAGGGGCCCGAGGGCACCACCAGCACTGTCCCTGCCCAGTCCCTCTGGGACCTCAACCTACCCTGCCCATGGTTCAGGACCCCATTGCAGCCCCCCTGCCATCAGTCCCTGCCCCAGTGATGATGCAGCAGTGCCGGTCTCCAGCCCCATGCCTGCCTCCACCTCCTTTTGCTCCTGGCTGTGCCCTGGCCCTGGTTCATCACTTGCTGCGTTGGGGTCTGTCGATGGACCCCACTACCAGCCCCCTGGGACTGTGCCCTGTGGGTGAGGGCACGGCCAGTGCTGGGTCACCCTCAGCTCTGGCTCCAGGACCCCAAAGGAGCCTCCAGCCCATGCTGCTCCCTGACATAATTGTACAATATACAATGGAGATTTAGTTTATGCATTTCCTGAACTGATCCTACAAATAAGAAAACATACCTAACTTACCAAGCAGCTCCACCAAGGATTACACCATTCCGTGGAGCAGAGTTTCTTGGGAGATTAGGCCCTGATCTTTTTTTTCTTTTAAGTTGTATTTTCGATTCACTGAGAAACTGGTAATGACACAACCTGCTGGCTGAACATGTTTGCAAATGGTTTCATGTCAGTTTTAAGACTAAACTGTGTAAGGGACAGAAGAATATTCCTTTTTGCACCTTAGGAAAACAGCAATGTCCTGATTCAGCCCACCTAATGAGACCTGAAGAACATCATTAGGAATGTGGCAGCATTAGAGTCCCCTACAGTCATTTAAGACAGCTTCAAAAAGTACTTCTTAGGGCAACTGAACTTTTTTTCCAAGGGGACTGGGTTTTGCAGGAGGAAAGCTATGTCCTTCCCTACCACAGCCACTATCATAATTGCAGCTCACTGCAGAAAGCAGGTGGTGACTCCCAAAGGGCTCTGTTTTGTGGTGATCCCTCCACACTCTGATTGATAGCTTTCTCAGAGCACTGCTTAGGTGCACTTCCATTAGAGGCACAGAGAGAGGAGACAAATGCTGAATTTCACTGCCTCTTCTGAGACATGAACCAGGGGCTGTCAAATAAGGTAGGAGGAGAGTGATTCAGGAAAAACAGCAGCCAACAGTGTGTGGCTGACCTGTACAATTCCTCTCAGCATCAATGTGTTGTGTTGTAGGCTGTAGACTGCAGCCGTAGACTGTTAGAGGTAACCAAATGCAGTGGCTTTGGCACCCACGGGGACCCCTCCCGCCCTAGGATCCCTCCTGTCCCCCATAGATGCAAGACTGCCACAGTGCCGTGTCCCCAGGTCCAGCCAGTGGCGAGATGGCTGGGCACGTATTCCCAGCAGGCACACAGGCACACAGATGTATGGCCAGCCACTTGGATTAGCACAGAGAACAGTGCCTTTAACAATACCCACGCAAGCACACCCTCCACTCAACAAACATGAACAGCACAGAGGCTCAGTCCTGTTCCTCCTCTCCAGCTATCAGGATTGAAATCCACTGGTGGAGTATGTACATGCACAGTTTGGGTATCCCCAGTAGCTGTTAGTCACTGGCACTAGGACCTGTGAGCCCCTTAGGTTGACAGCCTCTCACTCCAGTGACTGGCACTGAGACCTCTCCTACCCACTAGCTAGTCCAACTCAAAGTTTGCTGGCTGTCACACTCACAAGCTCAGAATACAGCATGCATCCCCACAGAGCATAGTTATAAACAGGATTTAATAAGGTTATATGATAGACTGTAGAGAGCAAATAGAGGACTCAGTCAGACAAGTATACTGACCAGCCACCTGTTTACCCTCAACCAGCTTCTTTTATCCCTTTTATGTTCTATTTTCCCATGCTTGTTGGTCTCCAATCCACCTTGATCCCTCCCTTTATGTATTTTTGGTCCTTCCCATAACCACTCATAGTAAGTCTTGTAATCCACTTAAAACATCCTATGTTTTGAAAATCCTGAAATCCTCTTCCCTCTACAACACATAATAAATCTATGCTCCTTGAGGCAATGACCCTCTTTAGTTTGCACGGCATTGCAGGAAGACAGTGCCTTTTACTGCCGCAGCTCAGCATTTTCTGGTGGGTTTCACACCAGGGACAATAGTCTCACCATTCTTCTTGGATGGTCTCAGGAATAGCTAAAGTTTACTTACATTCAAAGGAGGAATGACTGAACTAATGGAGGATAAATTTGAAGGAATGGCCGAACTAATGGAGCATAAATTCATCAGAGATTAGCATATATATCCAGCTCAGGAAGCCCCTGAGCTGCAAGTGATTGAAGGCTAGGAGAATACTAAAAGGAAGTATCATATATACTTGTTTTGTTCTTAAACTCTTCCCTCGACAGCTGCTTTTGGTTACTGTCCTAAACAAGGCACTGGGGAGATGAATCTTCAGTCTTCTCCAGAATGGCTGTTCTTACAAGGCACCACTCCAGCCTTAAGGGCAATGCAGATCTGTCCCCTTCTGACACAAAGGAAAGACTTGGCTGCCATTGTAATGAGCATTCATCTCTGTCATGTCTTTCTCTCCTTTAGTCCTGTTTCATGAGAAAATATCTCAAATGTCTAGCCCAAATGAAATTACAGAATGGCAGGAAGAAGGAAGGTCTCATTTATCACATGAAGATACTGGCAGAAGCAAGGAGGAACAGTGAGTCAGAGGGCAGGTAAGAAGCATAAACTGATTTGGGGAACATTTCCCATGTTGCAGATTTAAGAACAACCAGTACAAGCTCTCATTTTTGTGAGCTAAAATGTAAGACTGGTCCTCTAGCACATTATTTGCCATATTTTTTGCAAAGCTTATTTTAGCCTTCTTTTATCTGAGGACAGACCAAGACAATATAGAAAACAAGGTAGAGCAGAACAGGGAAGGTGAGTTACTCTGCAGCCCCTAGATCTGTTATCACAAGCTGTTTCTTCATTTAACATCTCCACTGTGCCTTTCTCCATAAAGCATTATGTTTTTGCTCTGAATTAAAACTGAACTATTTGCTGTTTAATGTGAGGGAGGCTTTTACAGATTATTTAAGGCACAATTTCTGTTTATGGTCCCAGGGTATATTCTAATCACCTTTGTTTACCTCATATTCCTTTCCTAATTAACTGACAACCTATTAGCATACATTTTTTTATCCCAGGAGTATTAATTATACATAATTTATATCATAAGCATTTATTCCTTATCAGTCGGCTGAATAAAACATTTACCTGTTTATAGCTACTTGAGGTTAACACTTTTATACAAAAAACTCACCTGAGACTTCCAATCAAATTATCAGATTTTTAATTTTCTGTTACATAATGATACTGTATTACTCATTGTAGTATTTTATTCCACTCTAGGCTAAACAATCATTTAGTGGAGCAGAGTATTGGCAGCATTAATTAACCAATGATACATGCTCAGTTGAACAATAAGCTGCAAATAATAAAAATGCAAGATGAGATAATGTATAGACCTTCGGTGTTAATTGTGTGCTGGAGAGCAGTACTAAACCCTGCCCTCAACTGTACACGTGTAGCTCAGTGACAGCTATGCATCTGAGGGTGGGGTCTGGCTGACAAGGAAGGACTGAACATTGTCACTCTCTGGGCTGCAAAATTCATCATGCAGATTTTATCTTTGCCCACTAACACTCAGCCATTTCTGAATGCAACCTGCAGAGGAACCCAGTGGAAAAGAGGGCAAGTCTATCGCCACAGGAAAATAAGCTGATAAAGATACCATGGCAAGGAGCTTTGCATAAATAAAAAAGAAAAAAAAAAAAGAAAGAATCAAAATGCAGACGGTCCACGGTGAAGTAAGCTTGATAGCCCTAGCTTAGGACGTGTTCTTAGAGGACTGGAGCCAATTAGTTTATCCCAAGCTGTATCATGCCTTGGTTGTCCTGTTTGCCTCTTTTTGCCTCTCACCCCTCATCCTTCTATTTTCTTCTGAGTGTTTGGGGGTTTTTTTAATCCTTCTGTGGCTTTCTGAACTACTTCCATGTTATTCACCTTCCACTGTTATTTTCATAAAGAATCTTTTTTCCCACTTGATTTTTATTTTCCATTCCCCTCCTACTCCTGTGGCACTGTGATTTTTCACCCTCAGTCTCCAGTATATTTCTTACGGCATCTCCTGGTTCTTTCTCCCCTTCTCTTTGTGTCTGGTCTTCTCTCATATCACTGTCCATGTACTCCCCTCTCCCTCACCATAGTTCTCTATTTACTTAGCTCTTACTTAATTTACTATTCATTATTCTGCTGTTCTTTGTACAACCATTGTGCCTTAGAGCTCTGGCCATGGAGCAGGCTCCATTGTACCAGGCACTGTAGAAACACAAAGCAAATCATGTGTCTCTGACCCAAGCAGCCAGATACAAGAGAAGAAACTAGGGGAGACGATAGCTAGATCAAAAGAAAACCTTCTCCTTTCACCCCTGCATATAGATCCTTCAATTTACTTTAGAAGGGGGAGAATAAGGACAGTGTAGTTAAACAAAAGTAGTCAAGGTTGGAAGCACATGAGCATTTGGGAAAAAAAAAAGTAAGAGAACCACACAGAAGAAAAGCTGAAAAATGTGGGCCAGAAATTTTCATGGTGGGAGATCTTTAAGGGCAAGAAGCACATAGAAGGACATTGAAAAGACTGTACAACATGCAGGATGCACAGTTAAAATGACCAATACAGCAACTCATAATGACCAACCCTGTCTTGGGGTCATGATACCTCTGACCAACTTAGACATCTAAAATCTGAGTTAGTTTCTTGATTCTTTCTATAGTCAAGCAACAAAGGGAGTTTCTGGACTGCAATTCATCACTAAAGTAAATGTCTAAAATAGCCAAGGTTGACTGCATGTTAAAAATGTGTCTACCTTTCCCTTTTGACTGAAAATTAGCCTGACTACCTCAAATATTGACTCTGTGGAAACTTAAAGCTAGGCAAGAGGGACTCTGCAGGCATGTCCATCCTTGATAATCATAGAATCATATAATGAAAAATAGAATGGTTTTGGTTGGAAGGGACCTCAAAGATCATCTAGTTCCAACTCCCCTTCCATGGGCAGGGACATCTTCCACTAGACCAGCTTGCTCAAAGCCCCATCCAACCTGGCCTTGAACACTTCCAGGGACGGGACATCCACAGCCTCTCTGGGCAACCTGTTCCAGTGTCTCACCATCCCCACAGTAAAGAATTTCTTCCTTACATCTAATCTAAATCAACCCTCTTTCAGTTTAAAGCCATTACCCTTTGTCCGATCACTACAAGCCCTTGTAAAAAGTCCCTCTCCGGCTTTCTTGTAGGCCCCCTTTAGGTACTGGAAGGCTGCTATGAGGTCTCCCTGGAGCCTTCTCTTCTCCAGGCTGAACAACTTCAACTTTCTCAGCCTGTCTTCATAAGAGAGGTGCTCCAGGCCTCTGATCATCTTCGTGGCACTCCTCTGGACTCGCTCCAACAGGTCCATGTCCTTCTTATGTTGGAGGCCCCAGAGCTGAACACAGTACTGCAGGTGGGGTCTCACAAGAGTGGAGCAGAGGGGCAGAATCACCTCCCTTGACCTGCTGGTCATGCTTTTGATGCAGACCAGGATATGGTTGGATTTCTGGGCTGCAAACGCACATTGTTGGGTCATGTTGAGCTTCTCGTCAACCAACACCCCAAGTCCTTCTCTGCCGGGCTGCTCTCAATCCACTCATTGCCCAGCCTGTATTTGTGCTTGGGATTGCCCCGACCCATGTGCAGGACCTTGCACTTGGCCTTGTTGAACTTCATGAGGTTCGCACAGGCCCACCTCTCAAGCCTGGCAAGGTCCCTCTGGATGGCATCCCTTCCCTCCAGCGTGTCAACCACACCACACAGCTTGGTGTCATTGGCAAACTTGCTGAGGGTGCACTCAATTCCACTGTCCATGTCAACAACAGAGATATTAAACAGCACCAGTCCCAATACTGACCCCTGAGGAACGCCACTCATCACTGCTCTCCACTTGGACATCAAGCCATTGACCGCAACACTTTGAGTACGACCATCCAGCCTATTCCTTATCTGACGAATGGTCCATCCATCAAATCCATGCCTCTCCAATTTAGAGACAAGAATGTCGTGTGGGACATCATCAAATGCTTTGCACAAGTCCAGGTAGATGATATCCATTGCTCTTCCCTTATCCACCAATGCTGTAACCCTGTTGTAGGCGGCCACCAAATTTGTCAGGCATGATTTGCCCTTAGTGAAGACATGTTGGCTGTCACCAGTCACCTCCTTATTTTCCATGTGCTTTAGCATAGTTTCCAGGAGGACCCACTCCATGATCTTGCTGGGCACAGAGGTAAGACTCCCTGGCCTGTAGTTGCCTGGGTCTTCCTTTTTTCCCCTTTTTAAAAATGGGGATTATGTTTCCCCTTTTCCAGTCAGTGGGAACTTCCCCAGACTGCCACGACTTCTCAAATAGGATGGATAGTGGCTTAGCCACGTCATCCACCAGTTCCCTCAGGACCCACGGATGCATCTCATCAGGTCCCACAGACTTGTGCATCTTCAGGTTCCTTAGATGGTCTCAAACATGATCTTCTCCTACCACGGGCTGTTCTTCATTCTCCCAGTCCCTGCCTTTGCCCTCTGCATATTGGGTGGTGTGGCTGGAGCACTTGCTGGTGAAGACTGAGGCAAAAGGTTGTTGAGTACCTCAGCCTTCTCCATATGCTGGGTAACCAGGTCTCCCGTTTCCTTCCGGAGAGGGCACATAATTTTCCTCATCTTCCTTTTATCACTGACATACCTATAGAAGCTTTTCTTGTTGCCCTTGATGTCCCTGGCCAGATTTCATTCTATCAGGGCTTTAGCTTTCCTAACCAGATCCCTGGCTCCTCGGACAATTTCTCTGTATTCCTCCCAGGCTACCTGTCCTTGCTTCCACCCTCTGTAGGCTTCCTTTTTGTGTTTGAGTTTGTCCAGGAGCTCCTTGTTCATCCATGCAGGCCTCCTGGTGGTTTTGCCTGACTTCCTCTTTGTTGGGATGCATCACTCCTGAGCTTGGAGGAGGTGATCCTTGAATATTAACCAGCTTTCTTGGGCCCCTCTTCCTTCCGGGGTTTTATCTCATGGTACTGAGACGAGCAGCAGAAAGCCAAGGCACTGCTGGGCCACCCAGGTGCTGGAGGCCTGTGGAATCCCTCTGATCATGCACATCATCGGGGCAGCAACTCAGGGCTCTGCCATGATTTCCTCCTTGTCCATCAGGCAGGATGGTGACTTTGGACTCCCAGAAGCCAGGCCAAGTCAAGACACCCATTTATCTTGTCTCAAATCTCATTGCTTTCTTTTGCAACATAAAACATTTGCTAATTTGGGGTCTTCTACCCTGCTGCAGCTGGCCTCTTGATTGGGGATACTATTTTTAATTTGATTGACAGTTCACACAGCACTCCAAACATAACCTCCATAAACCTCTAGGTTTGTCAGGAGCAGAGCTATCCTGAAATTACAAGACATTGATTTTTGTTAATGGGATCTAATACCATCAGTACACAACATTTCTATGTGATGCCCTTAGCTGTTACAAAAAGGTGAAGACCTTGGAACATCCTTCTCCTGACCACTTCTAAGACACTTTTTTTGCTTCTTAACACCAGTTTGCTTCTTCCTTTCTTAGGACCAGTACCATTTTTCTAAAGATGAAATCAAACAGTTAGGCTACCTCTTGGCCATTAGCAACTGGTGGTGGGAAATCTAAAGTGTTTGAAGCAAGAGAGTTTCTTTACTTCCACAGATTGGTTGAAGACTCTGATCTCCAGAATGCCAGAGATCTCTGGGCATGACTGAAATGCTCTTTGTGGAAGGTGTTTGGTTTGTTGTTACAAGTAGTCTGCACTGAACGAAATCTTTTCCACTCCCACTTCCTTGGAGAAGAGAAAATAATTACTCTGGCTGGAGATGCTGTCCATGGATAGGATTTGTCCAGACAGACTATCTCCATTTTTGTCACCCCTACCTTCAGGATGGTCTTCCTGTTTCCCTTGATGTTTTTCTCTTTTTTTAACACTTGAAAAGGAGCCTTAAATTTTGCAGAGGTTCAAAAATTTGTCTGAATCAAATTATCCTCTCTGCATTCAGTACCAAGACAGCTTCTGAATGAGAGAAGGGAGAGGGAAACGTGCCTTAATAAAGGGATGCAAATGGGGCTGTAATGACCTGCTCTGTTACTTGCTGTATGTTGCTGTGTGCTGCTGAAACAGGCTGCTGAGGCCATGAGAAGATGAGAAGAATGTCTCTCAACTCTCACAGCCTGTTAGAACAACAACCTGGATACAGATGCCTGCTCCACAAACTCCCTTCCCTCTTCCTCCATCAGACAAAGGGTTCATTTCTGACCCTGTGCCTTCCAAGCTGTGCTCTGGCCATGAGGTTGTGGTAATGATCAGCAGAAGCCTGGTAAAGCGTAATAATCAGCCATACCAGGTTGCCTTTGTGTTCAGTAAAACCATAGACCAATAGGATACATGGTGGCCCACAGGAATGCCCGATGGTTGGCAAAAATGCTTCCTGGTTTACCAGAAATGTTGCAGGTTGAACAGTAGCTTTGTGGTCCAAAAAGTGAGAAATTCTGTTTCAAGCTGTACCACTGTTTTAAATTGCACCAGAGATCACATGCAATCCCGATTTATCACTTAGCAGTTCTGCTGTCTGCATCTTTTTAGAACTCTCTCTGCTTACTTTGTTGGTGACAATAAGGCTTCCAGGGCTTTTCACTCCTCTCAGTCCTTCTGATCCAGCTGGGGTTTTATTTCTCCTGCTGTAGCAACAATGTCTTTGAAGGAGCCACTCAGCCTTGCCCAGGCAAACCTACTGAAAACACTGGGGCTGTAGCGTTGCCACTGGCGACACAATCTGGCTTTTGAATACCTTTGAAGAAGGCACCAGGGTCCTTGATCCCCGAGCGAGTTCACAACATGATAGTTATAAAAATATCTTCTACTTGCGAACCTAGTACATTTAATGCATAAAATTATTTTAAGACCATCAATATGCAATATTGGCAATTTATGCCCATATGCTTAATTTGTACAGTCACTCTTAAGAAAGCTTTTGAACCATGCTTTTACAAGTCCACTGTCTGTCAGGAGTAGCAAGTGAAGACAGTACTTAAAGACACAGAGCAGAACAACATTCTCCTTCCAAAAGGAAGTCCCAAGGTCAACTTTTCCAATTTCAGCTGCTTAAAATTAAGCACCTTGCTCTACAGCGAGGCATTTGGGTGGCTTCATTTTTACTGAGGTGCTTCGCATAAAGCAGCCAAGATTCAAAAAAAAAAAAAAAATTAATCTTGGCTCAAGGCCTGAGGACTGAAAAAGCCTTGAGCAGTTTTATGTACGATGTCTAGTCTTCAGAGCTATCAGCTATCAAGAGTGCCGACTGAACGACCTCAAAGTTCTCTGCCCCTCAGCGAGCACCGAGCCCGCTTAAAAACGGAGATGGATTATGTGGGATCCCCTCTTTTACTTCTGTGGCTCCAAGGTCTCCCTCCAGAGAAGCGGAGGCGACGCTTCCCCGGCTCGCTGCACCGCCGCCCGAGCCGCTCGCCGGTCCCGCCGCGGGGCTGGCCCAGTCCGGCCAGCATCCCCCGGGCGCCGCCGCTGCCCTGAGCCGGGAGGCCCGTGCCGCGCCGCGCCGCGCTCCCCGCCGGGGCCGGGCCGGGCCGGGTCCCGGGCTGGCAGGCGGGCCCGCCAGCTGGCGCGGCAGGCAGGCTGCCCGGCCGCTCCACCGCGCTGGCCGCCCGCCGCCCGCCGCCGCCTGCCAAGCCCGGCTGGCGAGGGAGGCTGCCTGCTGCCCGGCCGCCCCTGGGTCTGGGTCTCGGCCCCGGCCCTGCACCGCCCCTGCCCCTCTTCTCCCCGCTTTCCTTCGGGGCCGTCCCGCGCCGGCACCCTCGGGCAGAGCCTGGGTCACTCGTTTCGCTGGCTTGCCTGTCGCCTCTCCTGCTGCACACCTCTGGCAGGAGAATTCACCCGCCTTACCTGCATCACCACGATGGCAAACTCTGTTACTGTTTTCTCCAGCTCCCTTAAAGAATAAGCCACGGGGAAACCGTCCTTTGGGGAAAATACCCAATTTTCAGCATCTTTCAGACACTGACTGTCTCATAAGAAGTAGGAGAGAGGCCAAGGCTGGGGCATGCGCTCCTTGATACACGTCTGTTCAAACCTTGTTAGTGACTGTGCTTCCTAACACACACCTCTTAAAAAACCCTGAAATAACAAAAAAACCTACACTTTCAACCTTCAGAGCCCAGAAATGGAGGAACCCTAAACTGTAGGTCATTTTTATCCTTGCAACCAGTTCTTCAGCAGCTTACAGCACTTGTGTTAGTCTGTGCTCAGCTGAGCTTAGACACGATGTTGTGTCTTTTGCTGTAAGAGCCAAAAGTTCAAATTATTTCAGAAAAATCAAAGAGCACATAAGGATCTCCAGAAAGAAGAAAATCCACACTTTAAATAATAGCGCTTACTCCTTGAGAAGTCAATGCCTCTGGCCCAATTCATAGTACGTCAGAAACCTGCATTGGTGCAAATTAACTTGACCCCATTCGGTGTACACAGCAGTAAGATTTAGGAATGATATGCTTCCCATTTTGACTGCTCCCTAATGTTCTGTGTAGTAAAACAAATATTTATGTTCCAGAATCAAAGCCAAATTTCAAAAAACATCCTGCAAATTAAACAGTCTTTCATAATTACAGCACAATATTAATTAACTCACACTATTTTTAATGCTGGGATATGCCATTATATGAGTATTGAAATACTGTATGATATTCTGGGTGTTCTGATTGTATTTTATGACTGAAGTAACTTCACTATTTTTAACATTAAAATCAGCTTCACTTAAAATGCCCGAAGGAAGCATTTAATTCCTTTTGCCTTAGGAAACTAAACTCTGCCAAATCAGTATTTAGGGTACGAAGTATAGAGGGAAACCTGTCTTACATGACCAAGAAATAAAACCAGTAGTTGTCACAGGAAGTGATCGGTTAATAAGGGGCTGTCCACAACATATATAGGAATTTGAGATGTCTTTGAAAGTCAAGAGTGTTGTGCAGTTCATGAATTTATTATGAATACTGAAATATTGGTCAGTTCTCTTGAAAAAGTAACTCTTGAAGTAACACTGCTTAAGTGGAAATCTCAACTTCCAATATAAACCCAGCAGCTTTCTAGCCCTTACAGTTGTGGCAAACAGGCTGAATCATACCACACATACAGAAATCCGAAAACAAATTTTTTTAAGAAGTATCACACACATTTTAAGTTCCATGATTACTGAGGGCTTGACATTGATAGTAGTACATAATCCCAGCCTCTGATAATGTTATTTCCCTGGAAAATACTGTGGAAGTTACACAGGGGCATTAAAAAATGTAACAGAGTGCCCAGTCTCATTATAAATAGCCTATTGGGTGCATTTATGAAAGAAGGATCACAGGCTCAATAGACACAATACAAAGGAAGGTGATGCTGATCCATAGCGCACTAACTTTTCAGTAGAAAACTTCCACTATGTTATATAGGCTACAGAGAAAATGAAGCCATTTAAATACTTTGCCTCCATCCCTCAGTTTATTCTTTGGCTGTTCAGTGGACTATGAAATCTATAATAGCTGAAGATTTAAGGTACTGCATGTCAGAACATCCAGTTCTGGCAAACTGTTTTTAATGAAAAATGATAGCAGGAAATGTGGAAGCTTCCTCTACGTCCACCTTAGGACCTAGAGGTCCTGTTCACCCACCTTTTATTATTCATCTCTTTTTATCTTTTTGTCCATTCTTCCTTCTTCCCCAAATTTTGTCCTCTTCTTCCTCACTTGATCTTTGCTTTCCATTCTTATCTTTGCATAACTAGCAATTCTCGAGTCCTTTGGTGAATTGTTTTAAAATTCCCCACCCCGACAACAGCTCTTCTCTTTCTGCTAGCTGCCTCCAGGAGCTGGCAGCAGAGCAATATCTACATGAAACAATTGCTTTCAGATAGGCCCTTTTGGATTCTGTTCATGCAGGAAGGGAATCCCAATAACCACTCTGGAAACTCTGTGGACCTTTCCAATTCCCAGTGAAATCTATGAAGAGACTCCTAAGCCTAATCCATCAGAAATTTGTGTTAGCAGCTGCTGGACCACAAATGTTTGGCTGCTCTACAGACCACATATGGTAGCTGATGCTTCGATAATGAGTGAGAGATCTCTTGTCCACATCAGCTGTACAAAGCTTAATTATATTTCACCTTGCCCCTTTCCCAGAAATAGGTCAGCTACACATAAGATAAACTAATATCTCTGGACAAAGAATGATGGAAGAGCATTTAGTCATTGCATATATTATTAGAAACAAGGAGAAAAATTCAGTTTCTAACCAACAGCTTTTTCTAATATTTACCTCCTGTGTTAGAATAATGATAGGCAAAAGTATGTTTCCACCACTGGAGGTTTTTTTGCAGCACTCTTTGGGTAATACGTATTTTTGTGTTGTTCAAACAGAAAACATATTTTCCTGTTTCTTGAAAAGTCACACAGTTTACACAGGGAATTTCTGCTTATCCTGATTTCTGTTCCAGAACCACTGAATTTGAGAGCGCTGAGTACATTCCTTTGTATGAATGTATATGAAGCTAAACTAGGATATTATGAAAAACAGTTCACAAAGCCAGTAGAAATCTATATATAAAATGATATTCTCATTTCAGATGAAGCCTGAGACAAAAGGGATATAGGTAAACACAGCTGCAACATTTTTAGGCATATAATCAAAGGCACAAAAAAATATTGGAAAACTATGTTAATTATTGTAATTAAATTGTGAACAGTATTGATAGAAAAATATCTTTAAAGCATATAAAATCAAAATGAATCTTTTAACATATGGGAATTTTTTCTAGAGGAAAGATGTGCCAGAACAAAAGTACCGGTTACCTACTTGCTGCTTACTGCTAGTAGAAGTTGAAACTTAAGAGAGAAGCAAGAAATGGAAGAAATGTTCTTCAGTTCTGGTTCACTGAATCCCCTCATTTATGAAGAAATAGGAAACTAGCATCAAAACAATAACAGAGGGGTTTTTTAAAATGTTCTATGTTAAGACATTTCTCTCCATCTGCAGCTCCAATGTCATTCCCTTCTCATATCGTGTTTCTATATCCTTTTCTTTCCTTCCGTATCAGTCTTTTGATTCTGATCTTTTCCGTATTCCATGTAGATATTTTCTCCTTTTCTCACTGTGAATGTCACAGAAAGTGAGTGCACGCTCAGCTTTCGGCAGGACTTGCTTCCACAGGGCTTAAGCACAAGCATAAAATTGTATTTGTCAGTGGAAGACCACAAAGTTCTCTATGGAGCCTGTGGAGACAGGCAAGCTGTCCCCAGATGGACTCAAATTCAGAGTAGAAGCCAAACTAGACAGTTTGGTCTTTCAAAAGATGCCATGACTGTGCAGGCAGCCTGAGGTAACCAGGCACCTGAAGGAGGTCTCCATAGGCTCTTCGTCATTCCATGGAAAGCAACTGAGGCCCCACAGCAGAACTTTTCACTGATTTGTCTTTTTCACATTCAGGATTTTTTTTTTTTTTTTTTCAGTTTGCTCTCCAGAGCCCTTCTATTCAACAGGATCTTCTAAACTAAGTTATAACAAAGGTGGAGGAATAATTTTGAATCCTAATATGTTAGGCAGCATATACCCACCTAAAGACATTAGGGTAGTCTAAGGACTGGAAAAGCTTATATACTACTCTAATGTCTACCCCTTGCCATGGTTCCAGCCATACAGGAATAAAACCAGCTATAGGCCTGCTAAATCCCCTCTCGAAGTGGGGAGTGGACGCAGTGGCCTTGGCTCCACCACTACCAGTGGCTTGCAAGTACAGCTGGATGCTGTGGTGCAGAGCATGTGCTGCTCTTCAGCACAGCCCTGGTCCGGCTCCAAGCTGCCGAGGGGAGCCTCTGTGCCTCTTACGGAGCACCCTTCGCTCCATACAGGCTGCGAAGCCTCAGTAGCCCTGAGTGCAGTCTAAGGAGTGGAGTGAATTACTTGCTCTAGAAAGCCTTGAAGCAGGATGTGAGAAGGTACTGATGGCTCCACAGATCTGAATAGCTACCTGGTAATTGTTTGGAGAGATGGGCTTTTTCTGTTTTTCCATTCAGAGACTATTTTTCTCAATTTATCTTTTGGAGGGAGAGTTGACATCTTCATTCCACAGAGAAACATTTAATTTTAAGATAATTTGCACATAATGCTTTGGTTTTGCATTGCTTCAAACAGAACAATTTCCCATTAAGATAAAGCAAGGATGAGCAGACTGCGGCCACTGAACAGAGTGTGCTGGCAGAGCAGAGCAGCAGTATAATGACATTAAGATTTAGATTTTTAAAACATTCAAAAAATAAATCAAATTACAAAAGGAAAAAAAACAGTCCAAAATTAGCTGAGCAGCACAGAGTCACTTGGAGGTCCTTCACAAATGCAGAACAATTGGCTTCACCTACAACCCTTAACTGTTCCAGCTGGTCATTCATTACCTGACCACTAAAGCCCTTTGGACGAGTCAGTAATGTTTAAATAATCCACATCCAGACACTGTCTTACACCTTCCTTAGTGGACTGCAGTGCAAATGCATGGTACAATTAATTAACACTGGGACCAAAACCAGAGTCTCCAGCTTCCAAAACAAATGCTCAGCCATGTAGCCAAAAGCACAGCTCCAATGGCATAAGCCAATTTACTCTCTGTTTTATTAAACTTCCAGTGTTGAAAATCACTAAGTCACAGTGGGTCTGGCACATCATGTGATGAAGCTTGGTGAGCATTTCCTTACCCACCCAAACACAATTGTAATCCTGTATTGCTAATTCCTCTATCTGAGGAGTTTCTGTCTCACTGCAAATCGTATGTAATGATGTGAAATTTGGCAACATACGTAACAATGCCTAAGCCCAATTAAGACATGTGTCTGCCTGTATATGTGCATTTCCTTTTAAGAGTTTGAAAATTATTTTTTGGTCTATGTGTTTCTCATGGCACTGCCTGAGAGCACTCTTAATATGCAGGCCTCCAGCTGCAGACGGCTATAGTCAGCTTAGCTTTGTAGCCATGGTTCACCCTCATTTACTTGCAGTCATCTGAAAGTTAAGTTTCAAACATGAGCTGATTGTCTGGATTTCTTATATATTCAACAGACTGATGCAGGCACCTCTAGAAGGCAACTTGTCCTGCCCTAAGCTTAACTGTCAAAGAGAAAGAGGGTCATTTGCTCTGAGGTGGCCCATCTCTCTCTGCTGAGCATTGACGGAGTCTAGACACCACCTTACAAATAAAGAGTTTTTTCAGATAGCATGAATCACCTGAGAGGCATCCCTTCCTTACATGCTATTTGGCTTCCAAATAGCATCTTAGTTTTGTAATTTCAGATTAATTTCCCTTCTATAAATAGGGGGAGATCAAAGAAAATAAGAAAAGTACATTTCAGGATATAATTTCAATTATGTTCAAACACTGTATACAATTTAAGGAGTACAGCCACAGGTAAATTCTAGAGCTAAGCAAAAATTTACTTTTTTTAGCTTTCTATTGATGTCCTTTACAGAAATAAATTTTATTGAAATACTGCTTGGACTCCATGCAGACAGAGGTAAGACCTGCTTGTTGGCTTCTCTTAGCTCTTCTCGTTCCCTCAATGGGAGGGGAAAATAATCGTTCCATTAAGACTTTTGTTCTCTATTCTTCTACCTTCTTGCAAGAAGCAACAGTAAAGAACATTTCTTTAAGGAACTAAGGACCTTACGTGTGTAAACTGATCAAAAGACTGTTTGAAGCAAGGTGAGAACTCAACATTATGACCAGAATTAATTAGATTTCAACACTGGCCTAGTCACCCTAAGCTCCCTTTGTATCCCTTTAGTAGAGAAAAATGGGCACTTTTATGGTGTGATTGATGTGATTTCCTTTAGACTGAGATGAAACCTTGGCTTTTGGAGGGGTCAATTTCTCTCTCTTGATGGCAAAGGAAGCTTATGGTGGCTAAATCAGTTATAGAGATCTTAAACATAGACAGGAACATTTCATCCAATGAGTCTGGGGGTCATGGGGAAGGATCAATGTATTTCATATTTAGCCACTTCCTAAATGGATTAAGGCAAATGAAAATAATAGTAGCCACACACAGGCTTTTCTCAAACAGCCACTGTGATTTAAGTTGCCACTGTTCCTAAATAACCATTCAGCTCACCAGACACGACTATCTACTTCAGGGTGAGCTGAATGGCTTTTTGCACTTCATTGACTAAGTTGCTGTTTAGGCTGCATTGCCCTTATTGTTCAGATGACACGCACCCCATCCCCCATGGGAGCTCAGACACCTGCCTCATGTGGAAAGTGCTTTGAGGGGAATGGATCTGAAGCCAACCATGTATTATTGTTAAATGTTCAAATTTTGCAGCACGTAATCATGATCTCAACAGGCCTAAAACACCAAATCCTACCTGTTATCAGGGATTACATAATACCATTTCATATCAGTTCATCTATATCAAGAACATTGCAAGATGCAGTTTTCCGTTTATAATACACAGATTTTTTTTTTTTAACCAAGTGTGAGCTGGATCTCTGAACATTTTAAATCATCCTACCCTCTGAAAGCACTAGCCCTTTAAAGAACCCTTTCTAGACTTGTAAAGTAAAAATGTGACTCTTAGTTCCCACATATTTAGAATTTTACAGGTTATTGAAGTAGCATAAACTAGAAATAATTGCGGTCAGCTGGCATAGTGCAATAATTCTGTTTTAGTTCATTTCTAGCCTGTTTGTTTATAACGCATCTTGTTGTTTTAAATTCTGTCACTTTCTAGATATAATTGGCACTTCAGATCTTCTATTTTGTTTCAGAAGAATCTTGAGCAAACAGAGGTTATTTGTTTGTCCTCCTTTCCCATTCGTAGCTGTAGGTGATTGATAGTAAACCAAATTCTTCTCCATTATCTGTCCTCAGCTAAGCCAGATCCTCTGGTTGCCCCATTCTGACAGAACACCAAGATCTGAGTCTTTGTTTCTGCTGTAAAACTTGCCAGGTGCACTGTCCTGACTTATTCATAAGACTTGGCTTTCTCTTTTAAGTAGTTCTACACTACCATCTTTGACAGTATTTGCATATGGTATCGAATGTTTCTTTATCACGTTAATAGTCACAAAAAAGGATATTAAAATGTTCCTAGTGGAAGACATCTTTGCTAGTAGAGGTTGCCTGTTGCTCTACACTGGCAAACTTATTTTATGATAAGAAGATCACTTCTCATAGGAAACATTTCTTAGGTTTCACTGGCACCTATAATGCATATTTAATGCAAATGCTCCCATCATTAAAACTGCCTTGATGGTATTCCTGAAAGTTGTGTTAAGGTACCTGCAGAAAGCAAGGGAGAGAGGAGGAGGAGAGAGGGAGACAGCTGCCTGGATTTCTAGCTATCACCTACCGTAGAGCCCTAAAAACATCTACCAGTGTCCAGATTTCTTGAGAACATGAGATACTCTTGGAGAGAGTAGAGGCCATTTGGCTCATCATGTCTCATTCCCTTTTCCATCTACACCATGATGTCTTCTAATTGTTTCTTTAATGACCTCCGTGTTTTTGCCTTAACTATCTTGCCTAGTAAGCCATTCCACACATTTATGATTCGCTGCTTGAAAAAAATGCTTCCTGACATCTGTTCTGAATTTGTTTTTCTTTAATTTTCATTTATGCCCTCTCGTTCTATCATCTGTGTTGGGCTGAAAACAGGAACCCATGTTGACATTTTCTGAACCGTTTAAATTTTATGTTCTTTAATTAAAAACTCCCTCTCAACTAGATGGAAATCTAACCTGGTGGTAGAGAATATAATACTGTATTTAAAACAAAATATTACTCTTATAAAAATTCATTGATATGCATATGTAATATTCCATAGGTCAGCTCATTAATGTCTCCGAAAGAGAAAATTCCAACATTTGCTAAGGTTCACTCATGAAGAGGGCATGAAATGCACTGAAAACACTAAAAAGTGCCAGGACCTAAGGTGTTTTTCTGGTTTTGTCTATGACGTCCTTTTATTTTATGGTTTTATTCTTCTTTACATGTCCTAATGTTATGACCATCACGGGAACTACAGTTTTCCCTTAGTCAGATTTTCACATTAAAAATCCCATTTCAAAAAATGCTAAACCTTTTACCTTTTCAAAATTAGATTTTTTTTAAAGATATCTCAAATTAGACTGCCACAGATTGGGACATCCTCCCAGTTCCTTTTAAAAGAAGGAAGTAATTACATTTTGGTTTGAGAGCTATCAGTAACTTCAATCACCAGGGCTTTGTTGACATTAGTGGGCCATTCCAAGCTCCAGACCTTTACACTGTATGCTTCTCTAATTGGTGAATGCTGTGAATTTATTTAGGATCATGTTGTTCAGTATGTGCTTACTTCCTTCTGTTAATCCCTCCTCTACTTTTTCACTCATTACTTTTTCTCCTTCCCTTTTGCAAAACAATGACCGAAGTGTTAAGATGACCCTAATGCTCTAAAGTTTCATTCAGCACAGCCAAAAACAGTATTAGCACTAAAAGTAATCTTAGTTTCAACCATTTGATGTAACTAATGAACAAATTTCTCATCAGTTCTTCTACTTGGTATCCTCAGGCAAACCTTTCATGCCATAGGTCCTGAGGACCGTTGCCTGTTCTAGCCTGGTGTACAAGCAGCCTCCTTGGGAAGGACCAAAACAATAACCCAAACTATAGTTGCGAAAAAATGTGGATAATGATGAAAATCCTCTTCTGGGACTCAGTGGCATTTTGATACCTCTGAATGTTATTAAGAGGCAATACACTACTAGATAGATTCTATAGCAAAAATCTCACTTATTAAAAGCACAGCTATTCTTACTGGTGCATTGAATACAGAAAGAAGAGAAGAAAAAAAAGTGAAGATTGTAAAGCTTAAAAAAAATTGAATGAGAAATTTGACCATTCTGAGTAATTTTTTTCTGTTACTGGTCACCCTAATGCCAATTTTAGATCCCATGCATTTAAACATTATTTCTACGTATTTCTGAGAATGTAATTGATTTGTGAGAGAGGAATCAGGTTCCGGCACTTCCCTGAGCCTGTATGCAGTATGGAAAAGGACCCCTTGTTCTTTCTATGCAGATTAGAAGTAGCCCAAAAGGCAAAGGACAAAGCATGCGCCATTTGCTTTGACCTGAGGGCCGTAGGTGAGAAAAAGGGCAAACACTAACCCCTCCCAACCAATTTAAGCAATAACCTTTTTCTGCTTCACTTTAGCACCTTTCTGCTTAGATCTTAGCATCCTTCTGCCAAATTCTTATTGCCTTTCTTTTTTATCTTACCAATACTCTCTGATCTTTTCTGCCGATGTTCTAGATGTGTGTTCTGATGAGGTCATGTATTATTACCCAAGCAGATAATAGGACCCAGGAGTTTCAGCGTGCCATGTTTGAGTGCCATATATCCTCCGGAATTTTGCAGTTTCTGCTGCTTTGGGGGCCAAGTGCCTCGACTGAGCCTGTATCGGTGGAATTTAGAGCAGTTTCAGAAACTTACACAGAAACAAAGGAATGCACAATCAGTTTAACAGAAGGAGAAGCGATAGCCATCTCAACAATTTTCCAGGGTAATTTGGCTTGGTGCTTATGCCTAAAATTCATTTTGTTAGAGTGACTGATCTTCAGTAGAACTGTGTAATGAATGGACAGCTAGGTTAATGTCAATGTGCTGTTAGAGGCAGAAGCCAAAAATTCTCTTTAATGTCATCTCATTAGGAAGCCCCCGTGTAAGCATCTTTCCCAGAATACTGTGAGAATCTGTGCGCCAGAGCTGGTGGGAGGGATCCTCCACCAGCTGCCAAACATGACATTTCTGGACAGGCTGCTGAACCCTCAGCAGGTGACATCTGTGAAGCAGCCTTTCATCTTCCTGTCTCTCAATGGCTGGATACCTGCATGGGGCAGGGATCCCAGAGAGGCTCTATGAATGCAGCCTGTCTCTTTCTCCCAGCTGGGCTTCCACAGCCACAGGCTGAGGATCCCAGAATTTGAGCTTCCAGTGTCAACATCTGCTCTCAGAGCCTCTTTTGTCCATTTCTCTCTTTATGTGCTGACAGCTAAAGCCCGGTCCAGCCAATATAAACTGTCTGTAATCAACAGAACACAATCTACTGACTGTTTACAGCTTACAAGCAATAGGTATATTTTTTCACTTCTGCGGTGTATTTAACTGAATAGGAGAGTGATGAACCAGCAGAAAGGATTGAGCGGTATAGAAATTTTTCAATTGCTGTAAAAAAGGGGAAATCTTCAAAGCATGATCTGAGTCAAAATTTACTTATAGATGATAATAACATGAGAAGCATTTAAAATTTTAAAGTATTGGTGCACAACTTGTGGTTTTCTTGCATAGACTCTGCTGTTAAATGAACTATTTTCTGAGACAGGAAAAATAACACAAAATGGAAAAAATAGAAAAGCGGTTTATTTTTTCCTTTTCACAAAGCCACCAAAAAGGCAAACGTTCTTTTCTCAAAACTCCAAGTGATGCTAAATGTAATTTATTCATTACAATTAATGTTATCGCAATGAATACCAAATGAATTGCTAATCATTGGCCATCCTGTTTTGAAGTGTTACCTATCCATCTGTCTGTTTTGCTAAAGGTACTTTCGACAACATATGTTTCTTTTGGCTCTTTGAGTGCCACTAGCAAAGGCATAGTCACCCATCAGAAGGACATTCAAGTAAATAATAAGGAGAAAATTGCTTAAGAGTATTTCTGTGTCTTCTCTAAATACTTCTGGTTTACGTTTCTTTATGAAGGAAGCAAGGTTTTACCTCAGTGCTGGATAAATGTAGGTGGGAAGATTATTTCTTGTGGCCAAAGGATAAGGATAGGAAACATGAAGTCTGGATACTTTTCTTACTTCTGCCACAGGCAACCTGGCCCTCATGATCTTGAGCCTTTCAGAACAGAAAGAGAACCTAAGTATTTAGGAGTTGAAATGTCATCCAATTTCAAACTGAACTGGGGTCCTAGATCATCTTTAAATACATCAGCCACAACCTTTGTGCTTTTCTTGTTTGGTGTTTGTAAAATGAGCATCCCAGCAAGCCTTTAACTGTGATAACTAATTTATGGCTATTCATAATGTACATTGGGAGCTTCGGACTAAAGGTGCTCAGTAACTGTGAGGTATAACCATCTTCACAAATTTCATCCTCCTAACACTGATGAAACAATACAATGACATTTTCTGCTACCACTTTTTTTCAGTTGATCAGTGCCAAAATTTGCTAAAACACATGTAACAGCTGATATGGACATGGCAGTGCTTGAGAGGGAGCATTGCCATAGGCACCAAATATGATCTCTGCATAGCTAAACACCTGGCTTGGCCTGGCTCTTCAGCAGGGGCACTATACCTACACCTCTGCACCTACAGCCTGTCTCAACCGCCACTGAGAGTGACCATAAAGATCTGACTCATAACATGAGGAAAGGATAGAAGCCTGAAGAGGGTACACCTTAGAAGGCCAGCTGTGAGCAGGCTAGGTACCAAGAGGTATGTTCACTACAGGAAAATAAATAGTGAGTTTCTACCTCAATGTAGTTTAGAAAACAAGACTAAACACCCAGATTATGTATTTAATATGAATAGAAAGGAGGCAACAGGTGACCAGACTTGTAATCCTAACAAGTAATTTAGTTTTATGTTGTAGCTGGAACAATTAGAAAGGTATTTACAGTAATATGTATATATATGTGTGAATATAAGTATTTAGAAAATAATTTAAAATTGTGTGGACGTCTGAGTACCTGCTTGTATATTTAGATCATGAGCATTTCTGAGCAAGCACCGAGTCTTTGTAAGTGTGTACAATGCATGGGTGAATGTTGGATAGTGTGTTGTGAATACTACAGCATATAAATGCAAATAACAAAATAATAGCTATATACTTAGCTGCTTAGTTATAACTCCAGACCACTATAATTACGAAGTAATCTCCCAATGAGAATTTAGGTGCAACGTCAGTGTTGTTAGATCCTGAGAACATTTCCAAAGCATTATAAATGAAGAGAAAAGCTGAAATATCTCTGATTTTCACCACTCTAAAAAGTCATTATTGCTCACAGTAAAGCATCATCCCACACTTTTTCAGGGGTGTTTGGAGTTAAATTGTGAAAAAAACACAGAAGAAGAGCAGCGGATGTTCCTAACTCCAATACTGTGGAGAACAGAGACATTAAAGGACTGCATCTATTCAATCTCACATGCCTGTTAAATTTTGGGTTCACAAAATCAATATCCTGGTAAAGTACCTTCTCAATGAACAGATTCTCTGGAGGGCACTGACAGTCTTTTGCTTAGTGTTCACCAGCATGAAGGCAAGGGAATGACCTGTTTATGCCTGAAACTCTGCTTTTCAAAAAATGTTGTCCTAAAATTACATCACCTCCAGTTCTTAGAGATTCTTAGAATCAAAAAGTACTCTAATTTCTTGCAAGTTTATTTTCCTAATGCCAGGTACGCAATTATTTTGTCACTTTGAAGTGCAGAACATCAGTGCAGTACTTAAAAAAAAAAAAACAAAAAACAAACCCAACCTGGAAAGGAGAAAAAACAAATGAAGAACAAAATTATCAGGTGTCCAGGATATTAATAAACCGCTTGTTAAAAGTGCTGGTTAGTGAAGAATGTTCTCTGGCCAAGGACAGGAATATAAATTGAGATACATCAGCCTTGAACAAAATTTCTCTGTCTTTGAATTTATTGGCCAAATGCATACATATTTTTTAAAAGATTTTTAAAAAAATTTATTGTAAAGGAATTCATTTGCATGATAATCTTCGTGGAAATAATGATACCTTCCATCTGATTCTAATTTACTGTCAGAAAAATGTCAAGGAAGGAAGGGCAGAATCTTTTAATGTTTATTTCTGCTGTTTGAAAATGCTCTAAAAAAGGCACTGTGACTCTGGTGGGGGCTCTTTGATGGAAGTTTTTATGAAGTTAATGTTGCAGAGAGATGGTCGGAAGCCCCCAACAAGTGGACTGTGGCGTGTCGAATGGTCAAACGATTCCATCTGTAGTTAAATCTGCTACTGGAAGCATTTATCAACCTCCCAGTTGTTTAATTTGGGATCCTGCTGCTCCCACACTCTATCTGGATTTTGTCATTTACTAAAGCAGCACCCTTGCTAGGTTTGGAAAGAAAAGCAAAACCATACAAGTGTTTCAGCTGCTTCAGATACTCTGTTCAGAAACCAGAAATACTGAAAAACCCAATATTCTTATAACTTTCCTCATATACTCACATAATCTATTCTTTAGATAAGGGCGGGGGGGTGAGTGAGGGATTCTTTGGAAACTTTACTGAGGGTATTAAGTAACTTCACTAACTTCATTCTAAGCCCAATTCTTTTTACTAGAGGGACTCAGAGCCGAGCTGCAAACAGGAGCCATCCTCCCTTGAACTTGTAAAAATCTAAATCTTGATTTTATAGCTTCATCTTTCTTCTCCAAACAGTTCAATCCAGCAACCCACGCCAGCATATTTAACACTTTGTCCTCCTCTCCCTTGTCTTCATCTGCACCTTTCTTCCAGTTCCACTGCAGGCCTGTGATAGCTCTCAAAACAAAGGGACTGTCATGGTTTAAGCCCAGCCGGTAACAAAGCACCATGAAGCTGCTCGCTCACTCCTCCTGCCCCAGCCCTGGTGGGATGGGGAGGAGAAAATATAAAGAAAGGCTCGTGGGTCAAGACAACGACAGGGAGGGATCATTCACCACTTATGGTCACAGGCAAAAACCAGACTCGACTCGAGTGAAAAACAAAATCAATTTAATTCCCTACCAATTAAATCAAAACAAGGACAACGAGAAATAAAACCAAATCTCACAACACCTTCCCCCCGCCCCTCCCTCCTTCCCGGCTCATCTTCACTCCTGAGTTTCTTCACGTCCTCCCTCCCAGCAGTGCAGGGGGACGGGGAATGGGGGTTGGGGTCAGTTCCTCACACGTTGTCTCTGCCGCTCCTTCCTCCTCAGGGGGAGGACTCCTCACTCCTCCCCTGCTCCACCATGGGGTCCCTCCCACAGGATACGGTCCTCCATGAACTTCTCCAGCGTGGGTCCCTACCACAGGCTGCAGTCCTTCAGTCACAGCCTGCTCCAGCGCGGGCTTTCCCATGGAGTCCCGGCCATCCTGGGGGGGCATCCATCGCCCTGCTCCGGCGTGGGCTCCTCTCTCCCCGGGCTGCAGGTGGGCATCTGCTCCCCCGCTCCCCTCCATGGGCTGGGGGGGGACAGCCTGCCGTCTCCCCATGGGCTGCGGGGGCATCCCCTCCTCCCCCGCTCCTCCTCCCCTCCTTCCTCACTGACCTCGGGATCTGCACAGGGGTTCCTCTCACATTCCAATCCCCCTACTCACTGCAGGCTTCCCCTCTTAAATCTCTTCTCCCAGAGGTGCTACCACCGTCACTGATGGGCTCGGCCTGGGCCAGCGGCGGGTCCGACTTGGAGCCGGGGAAGCTTCTGGTAGCTTCTCACAGGAGCTGCCCCTTTAGCCCCTCCCCTGCTGCCAAAACCCCGCCACACAAACCCAAAACAGGGACCTAAGAGTTTCTGCTCTCAGACCATTTCCTCTCTATGCCTATCAACTTACCACAAGAGTGCAGCTGAGGTGCAAAACTTGTTGACCTGAATAGAGTTAACAAATGTTTCTTTCACACAAAGGAGTCTGGAGCCCAAGAGCAGTCTAGGATCCCCTCCCCACTGCAGTAGTCATTCTCCTTTATGATATTGTGAACCTTAAGAACCTTAGCTGGAAATTATCTATTTATCATGACATCCTGCCAGTGCATGCTGCAGGACCCCTTCCAAGGGTAGAAAGAGTTTCATCACCATTTGTATTTCATTCTTCTTCAAGCAGGAATGTGGCACCACACAGAGCTCTTAACTGGGAGGAGGGTCAACACCCATCAGGGGATCTAGAAGTGGAAGGATCCAAATCCTGCTAGTAGTCATGTCAGCCAAGAATCCTAGTTAAACATTATCAAGTTACTGGAATCAATACTTCTTCCAGTGGTGCTGGATTGGCAATGCTGCAGAAGAGCTGCAGAGACCAGCAATGAAAGAAGGATGAGTCAATGGACATTTAATAAAAATGTACGTGTCACCCTCAAAATGGCAGATTAATGAGAAAGAGGGAAACACAGTGAGAGAGGAAGCAAAGTAGGAAAAGGCATAAAATACAAGCCCATTTACATGATTTCTAGGTGGCAACCATACTGAGTATGTTGATGTAACAGCTTTTTGGAACAGAGAGTTATACCTTTCATTCCAGTGCTGGCAGTGTAGTTAGAATATCCCATTGCACGATGTGATCTGGATGCCAGTATGAAGAAAATGAACTTTTGTAAGTTGACCATGAGAAAGTTAGACCTATACTTCCACTGATACATTTGATGGGAAGGTTAATCAGTGCCACAGATGAGAGAAGACCCAAATCACTCTATACATTATCTATGTGTGCAAGGATGCAAAGAAGGTGCAGGACCTTCCAACCCCCAGACATCTCTTGTCAATGGGTAATGTCTTTCCTTCCAAATCAGAGTCTCTTTCCCCTAAGGTGCAAGAATTTCTGTAGACTAATACAAGACATGGTGGCAACTTGCCCTATTTGCAGTTACTCAGAGCTGGCCATGTGTGGAAAAGAACTAACTGCCTTACAGAGCCTGGTATTTCAGTCTCATAAACCCAGTGAATTTGCACATGAAATTAAACTGACTCAAGTCATCAGTGCTAGAAGAATGCTGCTATTTACTTCAGTCCCCAGATCCTGTTATTTTCCTAAAACAACTGCCAAGAAGCAACCTCTATATTAGAAATGTTCCCCTGGGCCACCTTTTCCTCTATATCTCTACTGCATCCTCTTTCAGCTCCTACCCCATGTGTATGATATAGGAACTGATTTGACTCCCTGTGAGTCCAGCAGGTCTGCCAATCTCAATGTACTTCAGAGTAGGCTGTGAATTTGCTTGCTTAGTTTTCAAACATGAGAATGATTAGAAAGTCAGTTACCAATGAAAACTGAAGTAATTTTAATTTTCTAATGTTATATTCATAATACCCATATTTAGCTAATGCATAGCCTAATACTATGAGCCTGGTTTACGGTGCAATGTCAAACTTAGCTCAAACTCTGGTTAAGTAAAGGAGTAGAAATGAAGACCCATTCTGAGCTCCTTTTCAAAATTAAAGCATTAGCACTGTTGCAAATAGAGATTATTGCTGTTTTGTAGCTGTGGGAAGAACAATATAGTGTAAAAGCTAGATAGCCCATATATTAGGTGCCCCAAGACAGAACCAATAAGTGGTATAAATGCATTCTATATGGCCTTTTGTAATTAGTAATGAAATGCCTGAAATAAATCCAAAGCCTTGCAAGAAGTCAGCTTTCCCTAGAAAACCTGTTTTCAAATGGTATCATACTTCAGCATTCCTCAACTTTGTGAGTTCACAGCATCTGCTGCTTAAATATAACAGCACATATGGCAGCATCATTTTGGAAAGCAATGTAAAAAAAGACTGAAGAAGCTATTACGAGGACTGCTGTCATGCTCTTGGGGCACAATTGCAATCTTGTGTTCCCATACGGCACCGCTGGAGAAAGAATGTGAAGTTTTAGTAGGGTAGATAGGGTCAAATACTGTATAATAAACTGACTCAAATGTTCCCTTTTTGTACTTACATTTTATTAGTTCCAAATGAAATACACAATATAATTTAGGTCCTGACTTTTTACTTGGGAGTAAAGGAGGTGCTTCAAGTTTAGCATAAGTGTAAGTGCTGTTTTGAAGCCTAAATCAGCATTCATGCAAATCCCAGCAAATGCTGATATTCTATCTCTGGCAATCCAAGTGTATAATTAATTTGTAGATCACCATACACCACTTTTGTGAACCGGTATCAACATCTAACTATTCTGCCACTGGGTAAACATGTGGCTTTTATCAATGAATCTTTTTTTTCTGTCTGACTGTATTATAGTAGAGAGGAGCTGTGTCTCTCAGGGGTTAGCACATTTAGCTGGAATTCTACTGATGTTTCATTATTGAGGGAGTTTTATAACATGAAAACAATGAGGGTGAAATTATGCCATTAGGGCACAGCCTCCACTCAAAAGAAGCATGCCCAAGAGGTTTATGAAGATACAATTCTTTCATGAATTCCTGGAAATACTATTTCCCTTTAGTGATATTACAGCATGGTATTATCCCCTTTTGAGGAGATGTGTATGTTTGGGAGAATGTGGAGGAAGCTGACCCATCTCTCTTCTGCAAATATGAATATCTATGGCCACTACAGAGGGAAAATGCTGCTTTTCTGTCACTAATCACCCATGGTAATTTTCAGGTTTGGGGGGAGGTAGTTTTGAAAGAGGACAGTAAGTAGAGGTTCAAGGTCCTAAATGAGCTGAGCACTGTGAATTTTTACTGGGACCAAGCAGAAAGAATCTGTTCCTTCTCTTGGTCTGTGGAATCCCATTTGATTTGTCCTGTGATGGCTGATACCCCTTGTGTCCTGCCACAGCAAATGAGTGCACAAGGAACATAATTAGTAACAAGCAAACAGCACAAGGAAAGTTACTAAGAGACTGATGTAGTCATGTACCATCTCTGATGTTATTCATCCATTGGATGCAAATTCAATTGTGGCCAGTGGAACTCCTTGTCAAAAGGCATTAGTGAGCTTAGCAAGCTTTTCAAAAAGAATTGAGAACCAATGAGGTTCATTGGCAACTATTTTTCCTTGTTTCTACTTTTTCTCTTGCAAGCAACTTAAAACTACATTTTTTCACTCATTATTAGGTTATTTTTAGGTTATTATTAAGTAATTTTATAATAGAAAAAATCCCAGAACACCAGAACAGCACTTCATGTAATTACTGGCATGTTCTTCTTCAAACCACACTGTATTTCCTTGTCTTTCTGTGACAGAATTGCATTAGAAAAAACAATCTCCCCGCTGCTGCCTAAGAGAGTCCCAATTTTTACCACTATGAATGGTGTGCTTGAAGTATATTTTCTCTAAGAACTATTTCTCATTTACTGGTCATCCTCAGATTGAAGTGATTTGTCTCAAACTGGCATTTTTAGCTCCATCTATAACATGAAATATAGAAAATTAGCTCATTTAGAAACCAAAGGTTTATCCCATAGTGTGAGATCTTGAACTAACCTAGTAGTCATTGTTAGCCTGTAAACTAAAATCATTCAAACAATCCAATCTGGAGATCAGATTGCACTGTAATTGGTCCAAAATTTTGTCTGCTATGGAGGAGACATACAAATTACAGTTTTGTTTAAAAGAGGTATGTACCTAATGATTTCTTTCTTTAGGCATTATACTTAGATGAGACACTCTAGACCTCAGAGGTTTAAAGTTCTCAGGATAACATTATGATACCAAAAAGGATTTGTTTGCATACCATCATCCCTGCAGCTCTTGATCACATATGGGTAGAGAAGGATGTATTCAGTGTCTGTGTCCTGATTTGCTATATAAATCAGTACCCACTTGAGCACTTCTCAAGAGCACAGGGCCTAGGACCATTTTTGATAGAAAAAAATACTGGAAAACTGGAACTGCTTCACTAATGCATCTTCAGAAGATAAGTTTAGAGCAGTTATTAGCACAGCAGTGAACATTTTTGCTTCAATAATGGTCAGAGGAAATCTTACCATGTCTTAAAAGATCTCAGTATGTTTTTGAGAAATATCAAGAGCTGAGAATATTTTAGACTGCTTTTCTCTTTTTCTTTTTTACTACTTCACACCTCCTTCCTTTGATATATGGAGTTTGTTTTTTATGAATACAAAAACAGGAATTTCATGCTGTGACCCAGATTTCTATCCCATCACATACATTCCCCTGTGCATCAAGTTTAAAAGCTAAAAAGACCCAGAGTTTTGCATGAAATTTGCAACTTAGATTTTTTTTTTCAACTTTTGGTTTTTTTGAAAATGAGTCATTTTGTAGCAAAAGAAAAAGTTTCTGGGGGAAAACTGATCCTTTTACAAGTAAGGCATCTATAGAAAAATGTCAAGAGAAATTCGCAAGGAAAATCAACTATCTACATACCTAGTGTGATAAAGAAAGCTTTACCTTCACTCTAGCGTCAAGCTCCTTAATTTCTCTGGGCTTTACCATGATTAAGTTAAAAGCCCATTACACTCTATTGCACTGTTCCAGAATAGATGGAGACTTTGAGACTAGTTTCAACAAGGTAAAGAGATTTAAAGCAACATCAAGCTGCGATAGCAGAGGAGGCAATAATTTAACACAGAAGAACAATATTTATACAGTAAGTGGTTGTACAGAATGTCTTTTTTAACTGTCCTGCACCTCTGATTTTCCCCTAGCAATTTCCTTTCTTCTAGGCTCTTGTTTTGATTTCTTTCCTTCTATTTCATGAATTGCCGTACTTGTCATCTATCTTCTGCAACGTGGGTTTCAGAAGATGCTAACCCACCTTGTTGGTAATCAGTTCCTCATGACAGTTTCTGTGTGTTAAACAATTTTCCTTCTAAAGGATGAGCTCTGCAAAGATTCTCAACTGATTTTTCAGAAATAGGTACATGAAGTAGCAGTCTTAACCCCACATATGAAGCTCTATGTGGTCTTTTCCTAAAAGGCACCGAATGCCTAAATATGGAATCAAATTTTATTTGAGGGGTCTCACAGTAGCAGTCTTATGTTTATCTCTATGTTTATCTTTAGCTCAGAATGTGAACAGTGATGATGACTGAATTAAAAAATCTCAGGCATTCCTTCAAGAACTAGAGCCTGTATGTTCAACCATGAAAGAAAACAAATCAGATTTTGTTTTGATCAAACCATAACAATACATTCTCTCCTTAAATTTAGAGATGGGGATTCTTCCATGTTTCGAAAGAAAATTTGCTTTTCTCAAACACTTCTCTGTGCTTTTCTTTTAAAAAACAAATATCTTGGTAGCTTTCTTTACAAAGCAATCTTTTAGCGAATAAAAGGTTACACTCTCATGATATGCCAATTTTCCTAATTTCCCTTGGACTTTCTAATACCTTTAAAATTTGCAGAAAATAAAGTAGGGTTTGAATCTGTGAGTGAAATGAGAGAGTCACATTGCCCTCAAGACAACTGCTAAAGATGCTCAGATGTTTAGGAAGAACACTAGAATTAGTATAGAAACTGGTCCCAATGTATAACTTCACTAATTACTGGATTTTAGCTCTCTACACAAGTCAGATTCTCACACAGTCGTACAGTTCTGGCTTTAAGCTTAATCTCTGTTTACCACAAATGTCCAATGTCAATAACATTGCTTTCTGTGCTACACCCATATACTAAGCTGACGAGCACATTGTAAGAATTTACACAAAATAAATTTGCTTCTAAACTAGTTAGACTATTTTTTTTTCCTTAGGCAAAAGAGTAAGGATAAAATAAATAATTATTTCTCAGAACTGGAAGCCATACGTTGCCAGAGTCCTGAATGCTGCAAGGCTATTAGTGCGAGAATGCCATAGCAGCATTCTGCTAGGAAAGAAATCTACATCCTGCTTGTCTGGGTAATAGTTCTTCCATTAGAGGCAATATTAGAATTTCAGCTTTTGATCTCTCCTTGTGGACCCCTTAAAATCCAAGCTGTGAAACAGCAGCTGATGCTTTACATACTATCACAACAGCCAGCAATATACGAAACCTGGAAACGGCATGCAAGGGAAATTAATGATGGGCTGTTAAGGGATATACAGTAACTCACGTTTGCATTACACAACATACAGCAAACTAAAGCTGCCTTTCCTTTGTTGTGCTGGTGATAGAGCAAATAAACATCAAGCAGCAATGCAGAATGTCAATATCTGAGATCACTTTTAATTGCTAGAAAGCCCAGGAAAAAAGGGATATTTTTTATCAATAGTGCAGAACAGGCTCAGAAGTTACACTGATCAGTAGACAGAAAATGAGCTCTGCGTCACCATTGCTAGCCTGAATAATAGCATATGGTACAGCAGATCCATAACAGCAAAAGCCAGAGCTAGATTCTGAAACACTCGTTTGTCAAATTAACAATTGCTAAAAGCACAACAGTAACTTTAATGTATTTGTTCCTTTTTTCGTGTGATTTTATTGTATTTTTGCATATGATTACAAATAAGAAGCCATAAATGATTTTTTTTTATTTCACAGGGCCTAACTTGCATGTATTTTGTCTTAAGGCAAATGAAACTGTGTAGCTAAAGAACCAGGACATTGTAAGTACAATGCAGAAAGGGTAAATGTGGGGGCTTAGTATTTATTACGCTTAATATACTACGGGTTACACAGTGTTTGTGCTAAGTGTGGTGTTTCAGCTTATCTTTGACACTAAACATCTAGTGATTTCTGCTTAATATTTTGTTGTTAGGTGCTTTCAGGCTGAATACAAATTAAGGAAATTTTCTTTGGATTCTCTATAAACTGTGAGAGCACTTACATTAGTTTGTCTGAGTGTAGTGTCAATTTCTATTGCATGATCATATCTTTAATTAAATCAAGTATCAGACACATAAGCTTAATTAACAAAAATATACAAAAAATCAGATGCTTCTTCACCTAAATCTGAAAGCAATAGAATCTGTAGCCCTTCTTTAAAGTAAATTAGTGATTCCTGGGTGAGGTCTTTTGAAGCCTTTTACACTGACTTGCCTTAGCTTCCATTCACCTCAACAGATGCACAGTTAGACACAGGTGAAGGTTCTCTCATGGCAATCCCAGCCTCAGTGAGGGAGGCATCTGAATCAAGGAGCCTCAGAACTCAAACTCAAGGGGGTGTTATTAGTATTCTTCTTATTACTATTTTTACAACTGCTCTGTAAAAAGTTGTGGTGGTTTTTCTTAAAGAAAAAAGCAATGACAAGCAGATAAGAGCTAAAACTCCTTATAAAGGTTGTGCTGCAGCAGCCATGAAACAGAAAATGCTATATATTTTTTTCCAACAATGGCATAGCATGACCATAAATGAAAAGTGTTCTAAGTCTGCCAAATGCGATTTAGAAAATGTTACCATGCCACACCAGGATTTCTGTAAATCATTTTGAAGTCTAAATCAAGAGTAGGAGGAAGAGAATGGGACATAGTCTTGTATACATGTGTATAAGCAAAAATTCTGCTCCTGTCTATCTGAACTCTTATATCACCACTCCATCTTGCTGGACAACAGTGGTAATGATAACACCTCACCATACAGACATGTAAGCAGGACACGCAGGTTTGTAGCACCATATGAAAACCACCACATGGAAGTTAGTCCATAGCGGGTACCCTAAGTTAGGCACAGAGCATTAGGAGACGAGCCTGGCTCAGCTTGTGCTGTCCCCTACACTTGTCTCCTAATTCCTCCATTTTGCATCTCACCAGATGTTGGACACTGGGAGCATCCGCATACCTCCTCCTGGTGGGGTTCTTGGCAGAGCTACCCAAGGTAAACTAAACCAACTTTCAGGCCAGAAACAGTGCAGTCAATTGGTGGGGTGCCCTACTTAAAGCTGATCACCCTGTTTAAGAGGCGGTGCTTATTACCTTGGTTTGCCACATTAATAAAATGATACGTCCTTCAGGTCCAAGAAGGCATCTTCTCACTTGACTGTCTATCTCCTGTCCCACTGCTCCACAGACACATACTCAGATTAGGGCTATTTAGGGCAGCAGGCACTGTCAGTATTTTATTCTCTCTGCAGCAGAAATTAAAGCACCCAGGAAATTTTACTGACTGAAAGAGTGTGTCTCAAAAGATGGGCAACAGCTGAAACAGAGGGAAGGAGGAAGGCAGGGGCTGAGAATAGGAGGTTTTACTTCTATGCCTAAATTGGCAAATAAATACCTATGTCTTTCTGTGGATATATTCCTTCATGTGTGATCTCCCTGGTCCCTGTTCTTAACCTCTGTCATAGCTGTGCTGGAAAAACTCTGCCCTGAGAACCTTTGGCTATCATTTATTTTATGTTGCGTTTATAATCTACCTATCATAGGGTATTTTCATAACTTAGATTTCATAGGAAGATTGAATATATATTTAAGCTGTGTCTAAAGCTGTATGTTTAATGTACAACCATCAGTTCAATAAATCTGTCAGAATCAACACTTGACACTACTGCTGCATCAAAAAAATAAAACTATCCTACTCTAAATGATATTCAAACAGACTAAATGATCCTTTTCCTGTTTCAGAGCAGGAATTCAAACCTTATTTGTTCAGGATGTCAAATTGCTGGCAAAGAGTACTTGGCTTGGCACGCTCTAAATCCTGTACTTAAATTGAATGTGATACCTTTTGAGTGAAAACACTCTGCCAATTTTTAAGGCATACACAAGTGGGATAAGAGACACTAATGGTGCGTTACTTAAAGGTGACACTAGTCACAGAAGAAAAGCAAAACCAGTCAAATGATTGTAAGCGCTACAGGCTGGTCTGAGACATCAGGACATTAGGACTGGTTTGGACATGAGGATCCCAGAGTATGGCCACTGTGCAATATCCAGACATTTATCATGTAGTATAAATGGCTCAAAGCCATACCTTTATCTCCGTCTTCATGCAGTTCAGTCTTGTTCAATGCCAGTCTTCTCCAGGAGCAGCAATAAACTCCCTACTCTTGATACCTCCCAATTTAGACATTAGCATAAGCAAAAATTATCCAAACACCCTGTGCATGTGCACATACACATACACACATATTGCTGCACCAAGAACATTTACAGTCATATCCTGAATTGCTCAAAAAGATGTCAGCTAAGATTTTTCTTAAGCAAAACATGGAAAAAATGCTTAACTTTAGACTTCTGCACTGCCAATAGTCTGCATAAGAACTAGTCCTCTTAAAATCCATCAACTCGAGTTTCCTACATAGCCAATGGAAATAAAAAGGCATTTTTATGATGCAATTTATCCAATCTGTTCTAGATGTCTGAGGACGATGTGAATTGTATCCCAGAAGTATCTATTAATTTCCATTGCTTACGAAGGAACTAGCGTACAAATAGATGGTGGATGAGGTGAATCCCACTTTAAATTTCTTGTATTGTAGATATTTACAACTGATAAAATGAATCCTGGCTTTAATATCTTGATCCTACATGCAAAGCTTTATGTCCCACATATGACAGAAGCAAGAAAGGGGAACTTGGGGGAATTTGTTTTCTCTCACCTACATCTTTGCTTGCTTACTTTTCCAGGTGCTGCTCCTACCTGCATCTCCAGCCATACCTCCTACTCTACAAATACATACTTGTCCTAAGATTGGATTCCTACCTTTAATTATACCAAATGGCTCATATGCTTCCACCCCCAGCTCTCTCCCCCCTTCAAGGGCCTCCTCCATCCTCTTTCACAAGGGCTTTCAGTCCTGTACCCCTCCTTGTTGGACTTTGCTTCCAAATCCTTGATAATGGGCAGTTTTATAAAGAATTTCTTTTTTCCTTGTGAACATTAAACTATCTCAGCTACAATAACTTCTGCAGCTTCTCTTAATGTAGCATGAAGTAAATTCATGTAAAGAGAGCCATGGCCTGGTCTATGCATCACTTCAGATGCTGAATAGGCCTTGTGCTGGCTCTGCAAAGTGAAGTTCACCCTTTGGGAGGAATTTCTCTCAAGTCAGAAGAGAACAGAAGGGAACTCTGTTCTCTCTCTCCATCAAACTATATTCCCCTTATAAACAAACTTTGAATGTGAGACGCTCTGTGTTGCCAAGGCTTCCAATTTTATCATAAGCCCAAACACAGTGGATTCCCCCCCCCGTTAAATCCTAGCTCCTGGAGTCATGTGAATACCCAAGGAATTTCAGTTGTCTTATAAAAAGATTGCATTTCTGGCCCACACAGACGCAGAGGAAACCCTGCAAATGTGACCCCACTGCACCCTAAACACTCAAAACCAGAAGGCAAATAAAAAGAAGCCAAGTACATTCAGTTGCATGATTTTCAGGCCAATCTCATGATTATTTCAAACCCGATTTGAGATTTTTGGATGGTTTGGGTTGGCAGCACTGAAGACTTCATTATAGTTTCAAAGACTATAAAAAGAAAAAAAGTTTCCAAGCTGTATAATTATCAAAATGATGGAGAGTCTGAAATACAGCAGAAATGACAGGCACACTTGGGCCAGCACTTTCAAATGGGGCCTGATAGAGCATGCTTCAGCTATTTCATTGCCACATCCAGACACAGTGGACCTGATTAGCCTAAATATAGCTCTCACTGGAAATCAATTGGCTTAGGCAGGAGTTCGGTGACATAGGTCTTGTTCTTGACAACTGCCAGGGGTGATTTTCACCCTGAGAAAGTCAAACAAGAGGAGGGAAGGATTGCTGACCTTACTCAAAGTGTGTCTTGAGAAAGCAATTTGTAAAATACAGGACAGAGATTTATTCAAAAACATGTGGAAGTGATTTATGGATTCTGTTGAAGGTTTCTGGTATTAAAGCCTGGAAATAAGTGCTACTCCTATATTTTGGTTGTAAGAAGGGTTATATTATGATGTTTCATCTTTAAACAGGCATAATAGCTTCCCAAATTCCATTGTCCTTTTTCTGTCTTTTTCTGTTTTCCTGCATTTCCTTGATTTTTCTTCCTGGCAGTCTAAGCCTTGGTTAAAAGGCAGGCTTCAGAGAGTAAGGAAGCACATGCTCTGTATATTCTTATTTGGTAAGAACTTTCTGTCCTTCCTTACGTTCAGCAGTATATTGTTCCCCAAGCAGTCCCACTGACATTAACAGGCAGCTCCTAATGCCAGTGTGGGCACAATATGGAAGAAGAAAAGGAGGGTGAAACAGACAAAGAGAGCCAGGAGGTAATTTAAAGGATGTAACGAGACAAACCAACAGCTTGCAAACTTTCCGTGGGTTTTTCCATGGTGACTTACTCCTTTCATTTAAGTCAGTGGGAAAATTCCCATTGATTTCAGCAGCAATAGGCCATGTTTCTTTCTGCCTATAACCATAATTATGATATTACATTGCTATATTGAAGTTTTCTATCTATAATAGCATTCTTTTGCCTTTAAATTTAACTCTTACTTTAGTAGGACAAATTCTACACTAAAGACCAAATTTACCATGGTGTTCATGCACACCCTAAACTTTAAGCATGCAAGCAGGCCCACTGATTTACATTAAGGAAACCCACCAACAAATCAGCCCTAGTCATCACGAAATTGGTACCTCTTTTGTTTATTCAAAATAAAGGTATGTGCAGAAAGCATCCCCTCAGCCTCATCAGCCCTGCTGCAGTGCAACACTAGAAAGTGCAACCCCCAGCAAAATCATTCTTGGTGGCAACACCAGGTGAGTTGTTTGCATATCACCAGTGAGGAAAAAAAATGGAAAGATGCAGGAGTTCATGACTTTCCAGGGCCAAAGATTTAACATCAGTTACTCAGTACCACGTACAGAGGAAAGTCTTTTCATTTATTTATTTATTTTGGGGGAAGGAGGAGGGGGTGAGGGGCTCCTTCAGAAAACCTGCGGGCAGGAGGCCCCACATGGTGGGGGGAGAGGGTGTTATTTCACTTACAGGCGTCCTGGTAGCTATTCTACCTCCTTGAAACATTTTCCTGACAATCTTCAAAAGCAAAGTCCCAATTTGCATTTTTAATACTGAAATGTAATACGCTGTTACCGGGAGACACCCCTGAGTGTTATTACTTATCACTGGGCCATTATAAACAATCATGAAAGATTACAGTTGATCTGCCCGGCCAGATGCATTCTTGAAAACCCAGAAAGAGGGTTAAATGAGAACCAACATATGTAAAAGATTCACAATGCTATATTTCAAATAAGAAACATGTCGGGAGTGGAAAAAAAAAAAAAGCCAAAGAGCATAGTGGTTAAAGAAAAACTGAAAGAAAAACACATAATTGCTTTTAGTCTGTCATTTCCCCCCACAGAGTAGTAAATAAGAGCTTTGATACATAAAAGCCGTTATCAAACAGTAACAAATTAGTTCTTCACCATCTGTGATCCACGCGAGGGGGGTGACAGTTATAGGCAAGATTTTAAAATATGAAATCAACTATTTATGAACTGGTTTCAGAGTCTTGCTGTCTACTTTGCCTCTTAAAACGTGGCCACAAGAAAGAGATGGGGTTTTCAAAGCTAACAAAAAACAGCAGTTGTGGTTCCACTCTTTAAATGACGCTAATTGCTGGCTGACATTTGTAAACAAGATGTTTCCTTTCCTACCCCTGCCTACTATAGCTCAGCATCACTTTCAAGAACAATATCTCATTTGAAAAAAATAAAATCATGACTCTGACCTTACCAAATCTTATTACTTTGAGCTCCTTTATGTTACACATGATTGGCCCATTATTGCATGCTGGATCCACTGCTTCAGAAATATTGCAACTTAGATCGATTTTCTTTTTTTCCTTTCTTTCTTTCTTTCTTTCTTTTCTTTCTTTCTTTCTCTCTTTTCTTTCTTTCTTTCTCTCACGCAGGCACACTTTCTCACTTCCTTGCTTTCTCATTGCCTTCTTTCTCTTCCTCTCTCTCTCTCCCCTTTATCTCCCTTTCTCTTGCTTGCTTTTTTTTTCTCTTTCTTTCACTTTCCTTTTTTTTTTTTCCCCTGCAGAAGCACCTCCTTTTGGAACTCTGTAGGTGAACTGATATTTCAGCTCCTGATTTTAACAAGGGAAGTACTGAGTTCTTCATGATGTGCAAATTACTATATATTAACTGACAAGTAACCCTAAGTTAATTTAGGAGAAGGAAAAAACAACTCAAAACCACTCACTCTTTACTGATCCATCTAGCATTTCTTCTTTTGCTTCATTCCTCTGTGCAGAAGGGGTGTTTTTCTGGAGTGAAAGCAATTAAATCTCAGAGAGATGGTGGTAATTTGTTTCTGCTTGGGAAGTGAGCACTTTTGAAAAATGAGTTTGAATTGATCTAGGGGTTTTTCCATCTCCTCAGTGGAAGAAACAAAACAGAATTAAAAGCCTGAAATGTTAGGAGACTCCATTACTTAGAAACTGCTGAGAATGATTATTATTATTTTTTGAAAACAATGTTTTTTCTTGCAGTTTGGGGCAATATGAAAAGAAAAAAAAAATTGTGTTAACATGCTGTGGATTGTTGTGTTTCATGGGACAATCCAATGCCTTTGCAATGTGTCATTTTTACTTTCAGTGAAATACAATGGACATTTCAGCAGGAATACAAAAGTGAAAAAGGATTGACCATTTATTCCCACAATCCCACATCCATTGACTGGAGCGCCAAGAGCTCTTTCATTTAGATTAAGGGGCTTTGACTGACAACAGTATATGTCTCTGCTGTCATCAATTTCTTCCAAGACAATAAAATATGTTCATGTGGTAAATCAAAAAGACTATACAGAGAGACAAATGTAGATGCATCTGCTTAGGTCCTTGAACAGTGGAAGAAGTACACACAGGCTTGGGTGCCTGAGGGTAATCTGATGATTGAGTTATGTGAATCATATGAAGTAAGCTGAATTTCTCACTAAGGTTTTGGCATCTGTAGTGGCATTTGTCTGGCCAAATGTAACCCTCTATAACGCACAATATGCATAAGAGCTGGTTGTCTAAACCCAGTGGAAGACGGTTTATAACATGATACAGCAGTTTAACACATCTATATCACTGAATCTGTGACTGCGAGATAGATAGGTAGACAATGAGCAAATCAGTGGAAAGAGAGAGATGTTTCTACCATTAGTCACCTCAAACAAAAATAGGTACTAAATGGAGTAGATAAATTGTCCTGTGTACTCCTTTCATTAGAAGGGGAGTCTGGGGTCAGCCCTCGAATGCAAAAGTGGATGTCCAACACTCAGTGAAATGAATCTTATCCCTACAGTCTTAAAGTGGCATTAGACAGAGTCTAATTGACCTCAGTCTATAGCAATAATGGCCAAGAATTTTCATTTCCAGCATTTTTAAAAGTAAAAATGGAGGAATTCCTTTCATTAATTGCACAATCACTTTGCTGGGTTCTGAAAAATGTTCAGCCCACATGGCTATGATCAAAGTCTTGGTAGCACCAGTAGTACGGTAAAATCAATATTAAAATGTAACCCTTTCAATTCCATTCTGATAACTTAAGTGATTTTAGATGGCATCATTTTGCTATCATGACATAATTCATCTAAGAGATAAGTATATTTCTGAGATGATAACATTTTGCCAGCAAGGTGTAATTTAAATTCACTACATACCTTGTTAGGATACCCATGACTCAGAAATGAAAAGACTGTGTAGGCTGCAATCTCAGCTGGAAGCAATTTGTACTGGTCATTTCAGTGCTCCTGGTGTTTATAATGATGCTTCTGAAAGGGATATAGTATGCCTTATTCTTGCCTCATTTTAAAAAAAACAGGTTTTCAACTTTTTCTCCACTTTCAAGAGCTATCTGGGATTTCTCTAGTAATTCAAGTACATCTCACTGATTCCTCCAGTACCTTTCATTCTCCATTTCTACAATACATGACTGTGGCTCTACTGAGGCAGTAATGATTTTTGCTGGCTTCCAGCTGTTCTTGTTTGGTCTCAGGTGGCCTGGCTACCAGCCTGGACAGCAGTTTTCTACGTCTGTCATAACATTTCTGTTTCTTTTGCCTTTCAGCTGGATTTGGAAATTTGGTATTTGTTCAAGTTTGACTCTTGTGAAAAGAACAGCCAATTAACATCTGTTCAGGAGAAGGCAGTCTTAGTTCCTTTCTTATATTCACCAATGTAAGGGAGAAATTTTCATCTCTGCATTCAGTTTCTATGAATATATATATATATAACTGAATAATAGCGTTCAGTAGGAAAAAGCCAGCAAAAAGCTTAAACCTGTGCCTAACCAGCACAAGAATAGCTGCAGTAACTTCAACGCTTTCCGTTATTTTCCTGCTTTAAAGTCCTTTTGCTTTTAAAAAAAGCTAATACATGTGGTTTCCTGTGCAGAACAGTTTTCATTGTTTCATTCTGCTAATAACTAAAGCTTCTTTAGAGAAAGGTATAGTAGTAGTTAGGCACTTTGCTCAATACTACTGGCCCTGGTGTCTCAGTAGTTTTGAAAGAATTTGAGGAATAAAACCAGACCAGAGTTAGTCCATTAGGTATTCTGGCCCATTTTCAATACATTGATCCATATCGTATGTCTTGCATATTGTACTTTCATATAACTGATTACCATTGTAAATCTTGTGCTAGTTTTGAAATTGTACACAGAAATTTTTGTAAGTTTCTGAATGAAAGAAATCCTTTTCAAAAATATTGATTCTGTCGCTACTTTTTTGGAGTGGTTTTATTTTTCTTTTTTTTCAAAGGAAATGTACATCTTTATTTGATAATTTCTTTTTGACCAGAACAAAGCAAAGAAACCAAAAGCCCTTTGTCCTTAGCAGATTGTAATTTAAGCCTCTTCAGGTACTGAAAGTATTCACCTTTGATTCTCCTTTGTGAGCATGGGATCCTTGGAAGAAAACAGAAATATCAATCAGTTCATTAATATGGATTTCCTTGAAAAGGACTTGAGACAAGCCACAGCCTCTTTCTTCTGGCAGATAATGTGTACCCGATATATCTGGAGGGCTCTAGAAGCCTCTTCACTTACATAGGCTGTTCTATACAGAGGGATAGAACATAAACCCACTTTTCAGGAGCATAAATGGATGCTTCATCAAGTGGTTAAAGATTTAATCAGGGTGCCAAGATGAAGCAGGATCATCACTGATGAGAACATATTGAAACTCCTTAATTAATCTGTTACCTGAACCACATGCAGATTGTTTTCTGTGAATACGTGATCGGATACAATAACTAAATATATCTTCAAAGCAGCAAGGAATGTCCTAAAAAATTTTGAAGTAAGCAATCACAATAAGTAATAAGTAATCACAATATTCTTATGTCAGTGCTACTGATAGATTACCGAGTTATTGCTGATATAGCCCAGGCTGTATTTATCTTTCATCACTGCAAGGGCACACAACTGAACTGGTTTAATCTGGTGTCCACAAGGACTCCCAGGTACTTTTTTGTAGATCTGCTGAACAGTCAGTCTCCAGTTTGCACTAGTGCACAGGACTAGTTTGTTTTTTCCCAAATGCAGCACTTCACGCTTGCTTCTGTGGAACTTCATGAGGTTCCTGTTGTTTGAGCCTGTTGAGGTCCCACTGTATGGCAGTCCTGTCCTCCAGTTTATCAGTCTCACTCCCCTAGCCTGGTGTTGCCCTTAGACATGCTATCTGTATGCAGACTTTACCAGCCCTGGTATCAAATGCAAAGTAACACTAGCCAGCTCCCTCAACACGCTTGGATGCATCCTGTGAGGTCTTGTGGACTTGCATATGTGTATGATCAGCTTACCTAAGTAGTCCCTAAGGTGAACGATCCTCTTCGAAGCTTCACTGTGTTCCTCCCCTCCACAAATCCTGTTACTTGGCATGCAGACCCAAGAGGCCTGAGGAAAGACCTTTTCTGTAAAGGGTCTGAGTACCTCAGGCATTTCCCCACTCTTTGCATGAGGTTGCCTGCACTCTTCATTAGCAGCTCTACGTTTGCCCTGGTGTTTCCTTCACTGATATGAAGCCCTGTAGAAGCCATTCATACTGACCTTTGCATCCTTCACCAGTTTCCATTTAGCCACGGTCTGACTTTCCTAACTCTGTCCCAGAGTGCTTAGGTGATGCTATATTCCTCCTTGTTTGCCCATTCCTGCTTTCATTTTCCATCTCTTCATTTCTGTTTTTGAATTCAGTTTGAGTTCCCCCTTCAGTCAAGCTGGTGTCCTATTCTACATCAGGGTAGATTGTTCTTGTGTTCTGAGGAAGTTATATATAGGTCAGCAAGCTTTTGACGGTTCCTTTACCTTTCAAGGCAGCCTCACATAGGATCCCACTGATCTTCAGAGATCACTTATTCCATTTTATAACTTAATCTCTTTGACATGCAAGGTTTAGCAGTTCAGTAGCCAAAATTTCTTGAGCCAGTTAACTTACAGCCTGTTCTGAGATATCTGGCGTGTTTTCGGGGTAAATAAATGAGCTGCATAGACATCCCAATGGGGAATTGTTTTTTCCCTTAGTCTTCTCCATCACCTAGAGTAAGTTCTCAGTGTCTCATTATTGCTTTAAAATTTTGAAAATTTTGAAGCTTTGCTATAAGATTTTTATATTTGTCATTCTTACATTTAAAAAGTAGAGAACTCTTTTCTATGCTGCCAACAGAATCTGTATGTGTTTATTCATTCCTTGCCATTTAGCATTTTGTGTGGCAATTGCAGATTTTCTGTTTCAGCATTAGAAGTTGGATACCATGTGAAGGTAAAGGCAAAATATATTAAACAAACTTCAGCTGCCTTATGATCTGTTTGAACACATGAGTTTTTCTCCCTCCATCCATACGGATAGAAATTAACCATATACAGTCATCAGGATCTTCTTTCCAGCCTTTCTTAGCAGTCTTTCCAGCTAGTTAATTGCCATCCTTCTTTAAATGTCTCTAAAGTCCTGACCCAGTGAGTTGGTGAACTCTGGATTTGGGTCTTGTTACACAATCACCAAATACTCCCTTTCTCCTTCACTTTTTCTGTCAAGGGAACTATCTTGGTTAAAAAAATAATATTTGTGTGTGTGTTTGCCAAAACACCTGTTTAGCCAAGATATGCCTTATTTCAGCTACTCCCTGAAAGACAAACACTAACCCTTTCAAATCAAAATACTAAAACCATAGAAAGAGTTCAAGTGATTTGATTTGAGTGGGAGCTGGAGCTGCATAAAAATGCTGAGCCATGCAGGTAATTTTCAGATATTTAAAGTAGGTCCTTATATTTATTGCACTGTACTTTTTGCAATGCTTACCGTTCTTTGCTTAGGAAATGATGCAAGTACTATAAGGAAGACAAATACCATAGTGTGATAAACAGCCAATGTTTATGATCATTCCCTTTCTTTGAAAAAGTTATTTGTTTCTTTCTTAGAAAAAAATATACAGTAATGATCCAAACCAGTGTAATCTTGTTATACCATAAATGTCAAATGCTGAACTGTGTTTTAAGGACCCAATACTATGCATAGATGTTTGTGGTTACATATGACAACTCTTTTTCCAGTATTCTCATAAATATACTTCTTAAAACGTTCCAGTATGCAGTCAATAGTTTCTGTAAGTCAATATAAAATGTGCTTCACACAAGCAATGCCTAGAAATTATGCAACTGAGCTAGTCTAATTCAACATTATAATGGAGTTTTATTGATTACATGGTACCAATACAGAATTGTCCCATAAATTGATCTCTTTATTGGCTGTAAGGGGGTAAATTCTGAAGTTTTCATGTTTGAGTTCAGTTCAGAAGAGCACCAGTCAGCTTGGATGCTTACCTGAATGCTCTTGTGTTTGAAAATGTAACTGGAAATCTTGAATCTAAGTACTTCCTGCTCTAAATCAAGCCTGAAATATCTTGAGCACTGTCTTTGTTGTGGCATTTTGGTACTTAGGCTTCTAGTCTCAGACAGAAACCAGAAGTGCAGAAGCTTGTAAAGACTAGAAAAATGGAAAAAAGGTTAACCAAACATTTCAGAACACTCAAAAATGTATGACTGTTTAGAGGTCTGAGGTACATAGTTTAGGGTATTAGCCATTTATCTCTAAAAGAAATATTCAAAGCTATTCTATTTCAGAGACTTATCATCCTTCGTGCAGTGTATTAAATGATACATAATTTTTTTCATAAATATATTTGTGTATAATTGTAAGTTATATGTAAGAGTGGGGTCCCTTATATCTGCATTATATTTATTTATATTATATTTTCAACCAATGTTATATTTACTACATGAAATCATGTGGTTCACCAAAAGATTAGTTCACTGTCAACATTCACTGTTACTGTTAGAAAGGAGGAAGACACAAGAAACATGGTGAGAGAACAATCTGCCTCTAGAAAGGTTTCTAGCAGCCCAGATTTGAACTTGTTGTACAATGGCAAATTATTACAGATTTTGAAGTGCGTTCCTTGTCTGTATTTGGTGGACAGCTAGTCTGAGTTCCTAGTTCTACCATACTAGCCAAGCAGCACTTGTCATAGATGTAAAGAAAGTGTTAACCAAATAGCTGAAGAAAATAGCAAGTGTAAGACTTATTGAAGCACTGCTGTCTGTTCATAATGAGTTTAGAATGAAGTTTACCCAGAAGCACACATATTAAGGAATGCATGGCTTTAGACAAAAAAGTTTCCCTGGTCTCCCAATAGCATATACCCATACATATATGAACACATGCTTAAGACATTAACATTTCTAATATTAGGCAAAAAAGCCCAAATCATAATTTTTAAAGTGAAGAGGTATAAGTATTATGAAGAGCTTTTACTGCAGAACAAAGGGAGCAACAAATAAGCTGCAATTAAAGTATATATTAACCAACATAGGAAGCTCAGTGTTTGTGTCCTCTGATGTTTTGTAAAGATTAAGACTGCTCTCTCTACAGAGTTATGTTGTCATTTACCGTGCCTTATCATTGTGAAAATAGGACTTTTGGCATACTAACGGTTTAAAGAGTCTCTCTTAAAACCACTGGCTTAGTTAAAGGAAATATTCATGATATCTATATTGAAATGAAATAAACTGTGAGAAATTATAACTCATTGATGCCTATATTGCCAAATGACCCTGGATAAAAGTCCAATATTAAAAGCCCAGTAGCGTCAATTTTTTCAGCTTCCCCAATTCTCATTTAAAAAAAATGTTTATATGTCTAATATTTATCAGCTATTAGTAAGTTCAATACTTAGGTCCTTGCAAAGACTTTCTGAATTTTTGTCACATCAAGGTCCCCTTGGACCAGATTCAACCCTTTGTTTTAATTGCTTACTTCTTATTTTTTCTTTCAAATCAATGACCCAAATGCTTGGTTCTTCACCTATGCTGTCTGTAATGTAGTGTAGCATAGGCCTACTGCAAGCTGGTGCAATAGCAAGCACGGTCAGCAAGCATGGTCGGTTTGTTCTAGGAAGAGAAGTGGAGACTCTTCTCAGACTTCTGCAGATTGGTCTCAGAGAGCTGCTGAACAGGACAAAGCATGAAAAAGCCATTGCTACTCATTGCTTCTGAACAAATCCCGTCTCTTGCCGCTAACTGGCCTAGTATTACAGTGGCTCAGTAGGAGCTGAAAAATCCCTGGAGAACTTGGCCGGGGGAGACGTCAAGAATAATAGTGATTTACTTTAACAGCTCAAAACTAAATGATGGAAGCAAAGGAAAGAATGGTGCCCTATAGATAGCATGGGGCAATGAGGCATGGGAAGAGAAAGGAGGAAGTGTTTTTCTTAGAAAGTGCTCTTTTTCTGAAAAGTTGTTGGCCAGTCAAGGCCACATTAGTGCCTCCCAGCCTATTGCTCAGTTAAGGAGACACAGAAATATAGGGAGAGCAGTGCCTTGAGAATACCATGATGGCACTGCTGTCCTGTGTGCATTCACAGAGGCTCTGTGTGTACATTAACAGAGTTTCAGGCTCTATTGTGATGGATCAGGATGAGCAAGGCTCCCACCGCAAGTATGGCCATGGGTCCCCAGGCTGTATGGCCATGCTAACCAAGGCTTGCCTGCAGCCCTACCTGCCTGTTCTGCATGTGGGGGCTCTGGTCAGACCTCTCTTCCCTGTTTTTCAGCCACACTCCGGACTCAGTGGTAAGAAGAAACAGGCACAAACTGAAACACAGGAGGTGCCATCTGGACACAAGGAAACACTTTTTTATTGGGAGGGTGACTGAGCACTGGAACAGGTTGTCCAGAGAGGTTGTGGAATCTCCATCCCTAGAGATATGCAGAAGCTGTATGGACATGGTCCTGCGCAACATGCTGTAGGACCAGATGACCATATGACCTCCAGAAGTCCCTTCCAACCTCAGCCGTGCTGTGATTCTGTGATTTTGTGTGTGACATGATCCTGCCCATGGAAGGGGAGTTGGAACTAGATGATCTTTAAGGTCCCTTCCAATGCAAACCATTCTATGATTCTATTATTCTGTGATCCTTCCTTGGGGCTCCTTCCAACACAAAGTGAGGATATGGGCTTGACACCCACCAAACCCAAGAGTTAGGAAGTCCTGTGAAGTCATTATCCTCCAAGTCTTTTCCATGAGACAGCTGAAGCCCATTTCTGTCACTAACAAAACTCTGCTGATTAGGATTTTACCCTCAACCTTCTTTGAAGCAAGATTAAGCTTTAGGGTGGTTGGTGTCGTGAGACTTAAATAATAACTAAGAAGGTATTCTTTAGCCTAGCAAGGATAAACTTTGAAGTTAATATTGCGTTCAACTTAATGATCATTGCAGTTAAGATTTTACATATCCTTCTTACTCTAAAAGGAGTAAGAATTGTTTTGAAAGAAACAACTTCATTGTTCTCCAGCCGGCTTGCAATCCAAATTCCTGTCATCAAAAGAGTTTTTACATATACAAGAGAGAGACTACATAATACTGATTTTCACTTGCTGTTGCAAAAATACTTTCTAAACCAGGAAATTTTCCCTGTATTCAGCATTTCCACCTCTTTCTCTTCTATATTTGTATGGCCTTCTGTGATGTATGACATCTCCCTCTTTTAAAAGATAAAACAAAAGATTTCATCTCTTGTTCATTTTGAGTTCCGATCCTTCCTGCACATCTGCTGTTTTTTAAAAGTGCCCCAGGAAATTCTAAGTATAAGTGCTAACTTTTTCTTTAAGAGTCTAAGAGACATTCATACCTAATTCATTTCTGGACAAAGTCTAGAAACCATGAGGAGCTCATTGTGTTCAATCAGTAGAAAATGAATAACTGATAGAATTTCAAATGTAAAATTCCATTAAGAGTTCAAGTGTCAACATTGCTGTAACATATGTCCCATATTACTGGCTTGTGTTTTACATCTATTGCAGGGTTTAGATTTTTTTTTTTAATTATTGCAATTTTGTACAAACATAGCAAAATCTGTGGATTATGTAAATTGGAATGTTTTGTATTTAGTCACTGAGGAAAGTCAAAATTGAACTAGATAATTATGTCCAAATCTTTTTTTTTCTTTATTTTCATGATCATTCTTCGTGCAGCATATTTACTACCTTTTTCAACTCAGAACCTCAAGTGAACATATGTTAGATGGTAATTCATTTCTGAAGCGAATATAACATTGTAATAGTTGACATACCATTTCAACGAAGAATTTCTGTCACACGTATCATTCATCCATCAGAATATATACAGTTAAAGGAGTCAAATATGAGCAAAGAAATGCAAAATAAATGTCTCTCTTCTGGTACTGTTATCAGTGAAACTAAAAATGCTATGCGTTCATTTTGGTCTTCAAGTTAGAAAAGTACATTTTCAGCCCCTACAGCAGCATCCACATGCATGTAAATGTAAAAACAAGGCCTCCCTCATGATTTGAATTCTCATTGAATTTCATTAATTTTTTTTTTTTATAATGTAGTGGTAGAAATGCTATATCCCTTTTTAACTCATAATAAATGAATATTTATTTCATCTGAATTAAATTCAGTAGGTGGACTATTTAGTTAGAGAGCAAGGACTCTGGACCAGGACCCTTTACCAGTGTAAATGCTAAGGGAATCCTAAGGGAAAACTGTACACAGTAAAGTGTTGGGTTGATTGAAAAGTAATGAATTTCAAATGCTTTTGATGGAAAGTGGGACTTTTCAGTGGAAATGATGACCCCCCAAAATCCTGTTTTTTCAAAGAACTATCAGCCAGTCTGCAAGCTAGAGCTGATCCAGCAGTGTGTGCAGCTTACTGTAGATACTAAATCTTGGCGACAGAAATCTTCGTGATAGGATTTATTGTTCTTGAGCAATACATCCCATGATGCTCTTTGACACTGGAGTTTATTTAATAGGATCAGTCCCAGACTCATTCTTTCAGAGTCTCCTATTTCATTGCTCACAGTGGGTTCTTAGAAGTTCATTTTCTTACATGAGACTTCTTCATATATATGAGACAGAAAGGTCTTATTTTATTCGCCATCTGTTTATACTCCTTCAGTGTTCCTTTCCTACATTAACTTCCACATCTGGTTCCATACTTTCTATAGCAGGCCAAAATTATGGCCACATCCACTATCTTCACGATCCCCTCTCCATTTCATGAATTTATCCACAGTAAAAATTGCCAGAGTAACAATGTAATCTGAAGTCTTTTGGGAAGCTCATTCCTTTTGGGTGCTTTGACTTCAAGTTTCTTTCCACTTTTGCTAGACAGAACAAAAACCCAGAACATATGATTACTTCTAGGAGTTACCATGCTAATATCATCCCTGTGTCCCACTTAGAGTGTGGGGTAGGTGCCAAGTGCCATGTGCTGTCCATTGTGGTGGTAGGTTTAAATACACAGGGATTTACCCACAGAAACTTGACTGATATCTCTGACTCATTTTATATCATTTCTCAAAATAAACAATTCTTACACAGCTATGATTTTCCACCCTTGCTAGGTGAGCCAGATTTGCAGTGGTGGCCTAGAAATGTGTGCCTACTATGCCATGACCATCAAATTAGAAAGTCACTGTTTTCCTCTCCCACCATTCATTATAATTGTTTTGGATTCTTTTGACTTTGAACAAATGAGACCATTAAATGTTGTGCAATTTGACTGCTCATGGCTATTATTTTCAAAGCCTTCAGTTTTGTCAGATTTTTATTCTAATCCTCTTTTCCTAAAATCTAAACAATGCTAGCTCCCTCCCACTAACCTGTGCCCTTGCGTGGTTCACCCCAATGTTGCTCATCCCTCCTGTGAAAAAATGGGTATGAAGCTGAGGTTAGAACATCAGGACAAAGTCTTTGACGGAATAACTTGACTGAAGGCGGTCAGCTGCATCAGCAGAACACCTGAAAGAGCATATTCTCTGCCCATTCACTTTGTGTCTCCTAAATGTTCTCCAAACATTTGAGAACTGCAGACATATTACCTGAGTTCACTCTCTGAAGAAAAATCAGGGACGATCCCATCTTGTAACTGAGCAGCTATGCCACCAAGGGGTTATTTCTTACAAAATGTTACTTACTATTTTCTAGTTTAGGCTTTTAATTTTAGTAATTTCATGCCACTCCTATTTCTATAGGATAATTTTAACCCCATTTTTTTAAAGCCAGCCTTTTTCTAGGAAGTTGCAAGGCAAGCAAGGTAACTTTTCATTGCTACTCAAAATACCCAGTATATACTTTCTAGCAGTTCCTCGGTGTTAGATTTCTAAACTTCTTAGTTTCATTTTTACTGCCAAAACAGGTTGCCAGACTTTCTGGCATTAGTTACACCCTAGGTGCCAATCTTTTTAAAAAAAACTGTCCACATATATTGTAATGAGTACTGCAAAGTTCCATGCGTACTTCAGAAAATTTGGCCCCTTTTCAGTATCAAGCACAAAAAATCTGACCATGAGATCTTTTGAAAAATTTACCTTCACACATTGCAAAGTATATTTTCCCCTCCTCGAGAAGACTTTGAGAGATGCTGCATATATATATATATATGTATATATGATCCTCTAACACCTCCATTCAGTGTGTGTTCAAAAAGTACAGCATGTTTCTTACTTTTCTGAGTTTCTGTATCATAGGACAAGGGGAATTAAAAATAAAGAGTCAAAAGTTGATGTTTTCAAAAGAAAACCAAATTTAATGTTATTTGTAACTTTAGGGAAGCAGGAAGGAAGTGTGTGCTCCTTCATTCACTCAAACGTAGAAGAGTTGGTTTTGATCCTGAGAGCTTTTCATACTTGCCACTAGCAAAAACAATAGACAGAAAAAGAAAAGGAGAATGAGCAGATTGATAGCTCTACAACCCCTGAGCACTCCTGGTCAAATACCACTGTTAATCACATTTTACCTGGGATGCTATTAACACCATCTCCAGTGGCCAGATGAATACAGATGACCAAGTTAAAAGATCAGTTCCAAATACATACCTCTTTGTTTTCTGGTGGCAAACAATTTTTTTCTACCCTAGTCTGGCAGTGTTTTCAGTGATACTAAAATTATCTTAGGGAATGAGCATTTCTCAGTATTTTGGAATAATTTGAGATCTTTATCACAAGTAAATTTTGTGAACTGAATCATATTCCTTCAGCTAGCTCTACATGATATCATGTCAATTAAAGTTATATATATATCAATTTAAAAAAAAAAAAACAACTTTTTAACTATTCTCCTTTTACTTTCTGTAATTTTTTGAGTGCCTTCTTAACACACCCAAGTAGAATTATCATGGAAATTCATGGAAATATTGCAATGATATGATGTATGATAAAAACATGCTCAAGTAATTTCTGGGTATTATATTTTTGCAAACTAATCTCTTGTATCATAATGGGAGCAATTTTCACCCTTTTTGTACAGGAAAATATTACATCCAAGAGCCATGATATATGATCTGAATTAAATTTTCTCTTTTATGGAGGATCCAACTAGCTTTGTTTTGTCAGTGTCTCAGAACCAATGTGTTTGAAAGGAAAATTCAAACCTGATATACGGGTCTTTTGTAGACTTGATAATTTTTGGCCCTCAACTTTGTAAACAACATCATTTAATTGGGAAAAAAAAATGTTTTGAAAAGTGGTACTTTTAAAGTCCTGTTGAGGCATTCTCAAAAACACTTAGCATTAGCTAAGCCCTGCTCCACTTAAAGTCAAAAGATGTATTAACACCATCTCCAACATGTGCTGAATTGAGCCAGCAAGCCTCACTTTTCAAAATTTTATTTAGAGTTTATGAGAAAAAAAGTATCTTTGAAAAAAATACAAATATTGTCTGCTCTGCCAACTGTTCTGCAGACTGAGAGTCAAGCAGGACTATTTCTGATTTTTGCCACATCACTGATACTAAATACTTCACAAGCCCTTTTTTAACTCATTAACTTTACGCAGCTCCATTATGCTGAAGAAGATTGTACAACTCTCAGTGATGATGACAGAATTTAGCCCAGCAACTAAAGCTTACTTTCCCATTATGTTGATGATGTGAAAAACAGTAGACTATCTAGCACACTCCTCCCATTTAACAAAATTGTGTTTGTTCCCATTCAAGCAGATTAGCTCCAAGTATACACAGAAGAGATGATGTTTACTGATAAAAGTGTGATTGTATAAATTGGTCTATTATTTTTCTCCGTGAACAGAATTCCTCTTAGTGTTAATAGGACCTGCTTGCACATTGTAGAGTGAAACAGAGAGACACCACCGTTTTGTACTTATAAATATTTGCTCATCGTTTTAAGAACAACAGTACTGTACAATAACCCATTGTTAAGAGTGTGTTATAAGTGCCATACTGTGCCAATCCACAGAAAATATAATGTGTTACTTCCCTCTCACCAGCGGTCTGAGAGATTAGCTCAAGCTGTACATAACTCCCTGTGATAAAGCCCTGGAGGTGTACTGTGCAACTTCTCTACCGGACTCTAGAAGTGGGCATCACATTAATATGTGATAGTCTTTGTATTGTGTTTGCATGGCAAGGTTTTGGTAGCAGGGGAGCTACAGGGGTGGCTTTTGTAAGAAGCTGCAAGAAGCTTCCCCCATGTCCGACAGAGCCAATGCCAGCTGGCTCCAAGATGGACCTGCCACTGGCCAAGGCCAAGCCTATCAGTGACAGTGGTAGCACCTCTGGGAGAACAGATTTAAGAAGGGGAGAAAAACTTCTCAACAGCAACTGCAATTGCAGCCGGAGAGAGGAGTGAGAACATGTAAGAGAAACAACTCTGCAGACCCCCAGGTCAGTGCAGAAGGAGGGGAGGAGGTGCTCCAGGCACCGGAGCAGAGATTCCCCTGTAGCCCGTGGGGAAGACCATGGTGAGGCAGGCTGTCCCCCTGCAGCCCAGGGAGGTCCACGGTGGAGCAGATCTCCACCTGCAGCCCGGGGAGGACCCCACGCTGGAGCAGGTGGGTGCCCGAAGGAGGCTGTGACCCCGTGGGAAGCCTGCGCTGGAGCAGGCTCCTGGCAGGACCTGTGGCCCCATGGAGAAAGAAGCCCACACTGGAGCAGGTTTTCTGGCAGGACTTGTGACCCCTTGGGGGACCCACGCTGGAGCAGTGTGCTCCTGAAGGACTGCAGCCCGTGGAAGGGACCCATGCTGGAGCAGTTCGTGAAGAACTGCAGCCCACGGGAAGGACCCATGTTGGAGAAGTTCATGGAGAACTGTCTCCCGTGGGAGGGACCCCATGGTGGAGCAGGGGAAGAGTGATAAGTCCTGCCCCTGAGGAGGAAGGAGCAGCAGAGACAACGTGTGATGAACTGACCCCAACCCCCATTTCCCATCCCCCTGTGGTGCACGGCAGGAAGAGGTAGAGAATCTGGGAGGAAAGTTAAACCCGAGAAGAAGGCGGGGGGGGGGGAGGGCATTCATTGTTACGTTTGTCTTCCAGAGCAACCGCTACACGTACTGAAGCCCTACTTCCCGGGAAGTGACTGGACATCGCCTGCTGATGGGAAGTAGAGAATAAATCTTTTGTTTTCCTTTGCTTCTGCACGTGGCCTTTGCTTTTGCTTTATTAAACTGCCTTTATCTTGATGCATGAGTTTTTTCCATCTTATTTTCTCCCTGCCCCATCCTGCTGAGAAAGGGGAGTGATAGAGCGGCTTGATGGGCACCTGGCATCCAGCCAAGGTCAACCTACCACAACGTAATATTATTTTGATGAGATAGTTCCTATTCTTTGGGACTTGTTCGTTTTGCAAAGAGTGATGAAAAGAAAATCCTATCATACAGTTTTAAAGAAGCAATAATGAAGTATTCTTGTATAATTCTTCTTATCCCCAAACATCCTGACTCATATACAAACACACACACACAAACTGCCTCACACATGACAGAAATTCAAGTACCTCAGGGTTGTTATGAGACAAAATTCTTGTCATAGCAACCTCTTATGACTACATATTGTATCATGATACAACTTCTAAGCTTATTTTAGTCCCTTCCTCTAGGTAAACAGCAGTATTCATAAAAACGTATTAGTACGCTTTCTAGTTTTGAAGTCCAAGGTGTTTAAGCACACACTTTTAATTAGGAGAAGAGGAAAAAAAATCAAACCAAGAGAGGTTTTAAATAATTTAGAGCACACTTCCTCATGTACCAAGAGATTACTCTGTCCCTTGCATATTTGACACAGCCTCCTCCTGTATCAGATAATGGTACCCCTCTCAGCTGAATCCCATGGAGCTGAAGTATAGCTCTGATACGTTGATAATGCTAGATTTTATAGGTTCCAGGGATTTTCTTCCCCCTCCTCTCCCGTTGTGCATGCCAGAGGTCCCCTGCTTCCTGTCTCCAGCTGATAGTGGTGGGACGGAGGAGGGTCAGGGAGAAGGGGAGGGGGCCGGTCCCTCTGCAGCTGGGGGGAGCAGGGAGCGGGGGGCTGGCGGTGTCTGACAGCTGAAACAGATGATGCCGCACACCACCTATGTAAACAGAAATAGGCGCTGGGGCTGATGTAGCACAGAGATATGACCCTGCCCATAGAGCCGCTGAGTCTAGACTCCAGATGTGTTCTCACTGTTACCAGGCCAATTCAGATCCAACTGGTAAATATTTCTACCAGATGACAGTGGGCTCGGTTACAGAAATGAGGACAAAGGACAAAAATAGGCAGAAAATGAGTACTGGGCATTATTGCTGCTTAGAAAAATATTCTGCATAGTTTTAGAGATGTTAAGGGGCAATTATTTAAATAGATCATATACATTCTTTTATTTTCTTACCATGTTCAGCTGAAAAAGTTCCAAGGCAAACTGAAGGCTATTTAGTCAAATTAGTCACTTAAAATGAACTGAAACAGAGGTCTGTAAAGGATAAAATAAAATTTATACTAGGACTTTACCATATGGACATAAAGAAATGAGGAAAAAACATAGTGTTGATAACCTCAGGCTGGTAAATACCAGTTTATTGGGAAGTGAGTGTTATGTGATTTATTTACAGAAATGAGTGATTATAGAACAAGAACACTCTACAGAAACAAAATTCAGGACAGAAACCCCTGTCTGCTGGTGTTTCATCTCCCCAGATGTAGGATTGTGACTCCTAGTCCATGTGGCATTCAGAATGTTGTAAAGTGTGTCAATTAAGTAGCAACCAAGCACCAGTGATGCAATCAAGGCTCTGACAAGTTTTAAGAGGTTACTGGTTTGCATCTGCCTCAGACAACTAGAATGAAGCAACAGATCTGCAGTGATCTGGGCTCTTTTCTTATGTCTTTTTCTTCATATATGGTATCGTGCCACATAACCACAGGCAAAAGATTTGTCTTTGCAGAGAGTTGCAATCCTAGACAGTGGATGCTAAGGGACAGTAAGCACAGGAGAATATTATCTATATCCTTTATGAAGACATTTGTAATTTGCACAGATACTACATGATCCTCTGTTTGAGTCCCATGTTTGCAAGATGACTGCCAATAAGTGATTCTAGCAGGAGATACATGAACAGAAGATACATGACTTTAAATGGTCTTCTTCGCTGATTGGAAAATGTAGGATTCCTGCTCCTCACATTTTGTGATGAGCCTTCCTGAGATTAATTGTCTGGCTGATGAGCAGGACAAAAATCACAGTACGTAAATGTAGGTAAGATATGGAGTTTCAGTTATAAAAGGAAATTAATAAACAAAGGTGTGGTTTAAATTTTCTTTCACATAATCAGAAGTTTGTATCAATGTTGTCATATTGTTTTGAAAGCCGTTTATTAGAATAAAGATGTTTCGTAGCATTGGTGCAAAATGTATAACCTCAGCCTTCCACGGGGTATTTTGGGGGTGTTTTTCCTCACCCCAGTAACTGATAGCCAAATAGTTACTTTTATGACACACACATATGGGTAAGCAAAAGAGCATTCAGATCAGCAGAGACTGGAGCCATGCTATCTATAAAAGCAAAGTTAGAAATGGCTTAGCTATTAAAACAATCACATTAAACAAGGAATAGCTTGGTTCCTCACTTTGGACTCATAAACCAGCAGCAGGAGCTTTGAACTTAAGAAGAAAGGCTACCTTAATCTAAATGTTCCTTGAGATGACCTTTTAAATAGTTAACCTTCTAGTTATGTTATAACTGCAACTTTCTCTGTGCACACCTGTGAAGCTATTACTTTGTGTTCAAGAGACAGAGTGGATTTACTTACTAATTGGCTCTCATTGCACTGTGTTCCTTTGCTTTTTCTCTTCCCTCTCATCTTCCCTTTGTGTTTGAGGAGCTCTAGCCAAATGTTAAATATTCCTGAGGAGAAGTTTGCAAGCACTGGTACAAAATGGTTTGGCTGACTACTCAGAGAATATCGGTATATACTCTCTGATGAGCAGTAGTGTACTGTGAAATTGCTGCATTTAATTGGGTTACAGCTGCTGATCATTTGGTGCAGCTATACTGGGGGTTTACTAACATTCTCTGACTTAACACAGTTTCTTTTCTTGGACTTTTTCACCCATATACAGAGGAAAAGAAAGTACAAGTATGAGAACATGTGAACCCAGACAGGTGAGAGTCTGAGACTGTCTTTGTACAAAATCACACTGCTTCATTCTTCCAGAGAGAGCACACTTTTAGCATTTATTCACCTAATGGGTTGACATCAAGCTTCCTGGTACCAAATTAAACAATATTAAAAATGCAGATAAATTAGACATATAAGGCCTGAAGACACTAAGGACACAACAGAAGTTTTGATTTTGGTGGAGAATAGAGAAGAGCACTGAGCAGACCCTACAAGAAAAAAAACTTTTGGTTTCCTTCACCAGAGGATCCCTTCTCTTCCATCACTGTCTGTTCTCAACAGGATCCGCATCTAAGAACTGACCCCATTCTCCACTCCTTTCTCGCCTAAGAAGAGCTTTTTAAACAGTGGATAGCTCTTTGATCTCCTGGCTTCCTGTAGTTATTCACACCATGGTTATTCAGCAACTTCACCTCACTGACCAGGCCAATGAACATACTTGAAGCAATATCACATAGTACTGTCTACAGAATATTAAACTATAACAGATTCTCATCTCCCACAGTCTGTCTCAGAAAATCTGCTGACTTCCCAGCCTTCATCCCCATGAATCATAAAAGAATCACCTATTTTCAACAGACTGGGAGTGGGTGAGGACCTTCTGTCGCGTCCCAAAGTTGGAGCGACTCAGGTTCGTGGATTTCCTTTGTCAGAATTAAGCTGAAACAACACCAGGGGAGTTCAAACAACAATCAACATTTATTCAACCTAGCTAACCTTGCCCAAGTACAAGTGAACTTATCAATATGAACCTTGCAACATGTCATTAAGCCGCTGTTTGAAAAGAGAAGGGAGGTGTAGAAAAAGAAATGGAAAAAGGAACATGAAACGTATCAGAAGGAGAGCCCTCCCATTGAGTCGCGAGGTTCAGAGCAGACCCCCTTGCTTTCTGGACTCCTTCTCAAAGAGGAGTCCAGGGACAGCTAGATCCACTCCTAGTCTCAGACTTGGTCAATGGTTTATATTTAAAAGGATGAGGTGTAGGGACTGTGGAAAAGAGAGAAGGAAAAAAGAAAGAAAGAAAGAAAGAAAGAAAGAAAGAAAGAAAGAAAGAAAGAAAGAAAGAAAGAAAGAAAGAGAGAAAGAAAGAAAGAAAGAAAGAGAGAAGAAAAAGGTTTCACCAGTCCTGGGTCCACCGTTGGTCCAGCCAGCGTAGAGATCCAGTTCCGGAGGGCACACGCTGAGAACTCATTCTCCCTTCTTGTATAGTGTGTTAGACGATGGTCTTGACATGCGCAGTTCCCATTCCCGGGGTTCTCTGGAATTGGTCGGTGAGCTTTGGGGGGGGTTCATTGCAGAGTTGCCTCTCTTTTTCTACTGGCATGACCGCTTAAGATAGAAGCACAGTCCCATCTTCTGTGGGGCCTCCTCCTCCAAGCACATATGCTGTGCTCCTTCTCCTGGTCACTTAAGATAAGGAATTGCGGCTTTGGAGAAGTGCGGTCCCACCCTCCATGGGGCCCTCTCCTCTGGCCACATTGTCCTGTTCACAAAACTCCAGCATTTTTATGGAGGCCATTTTCTCCACCAAAGTTCTTTAACAAACGTTTGAGACATTGACTATAATTTGTTAGACCATCACACCTTCATGTCCCAAGAGTATCCAACTTTAAGAATGGAATGCCACATCCCATGTTTTCTGTATTAAGAGAAATGCTAAATGTTTTCAGCCTCAAGCTTAGTTATCCCAAAGGTGTACACTAACCTTTTTTTCTCTAGAAAAAAAGCCTGGAAATTAAAGGATGGGAGAAACAGAGATAGAAACCTGTGAGCTAACTTAAAGCTAAAAAGAACAAATGGGAACCAACATCTTTAGGTACCGTAAATACCTTGCCAAGAACATCAGAATTGCCACAAAGGCTACAAATATAGTTACATCAAAAAGTGGTTATAATGCAAGCAGATATTCACAAACAACACTTTTTCAAGAAAATTTTAACCTAGAATCTGGAGGAAGTAAATTTTGTTCCAAGCTACTATTGATAACCATGATGAGTCAGAATTTTTAAAAACTGCCTGAAATATACTCACTGATTTTCAGTTCTGCATGTAAGTATTTTTTCACCTGTACAAATGCAATTTGTATAGGGATGCACACACAGTCCCATAGGCCTTTATTTGCACTTTTAGACTTCAGAATATGTTTAGACATCCAGTTGTGTGCTCATGTACAACATTTAGTTCGATACTCCTGGCACATTTTTATCCCGATTATTCTAAAAAATTTTCTTCCTGTCTTTGGTCACTGATTGTCCATAGGACATCAGAAGGTAATTCACAAAATAATAGTGCATTTGAGTTTGGGGAAGGAAAAAATATATGCATATATGTTTTCATCCAAACAAATAACTGGAAGAAAATAAAAATACTGAATGGATGTTTATTTTAGTTTAACTGGGTTTTATTTGCAAATAAGAGCTGTTACAGTAGTACTGAATGAGATGATCCATGTATACTTTTTGAAAGGGTTAAGACATCATTTGATTCTTTTTAAAACAATTACATTTTCTATGGATTAAAAAAGGTTGAGAGCCACTGCTCCAGAAAATCCTCACCAGACTGATGGGTACAATGGAAGGTAATTAATGGCTATATTCATTAGACAGTTAGTATGCAAAGGAGAAAGCCTAAATCAGGAAGCCAGTTAATTTGTGAGAAAAAAAACTTCTAAGAGTGAGGAATTTCCAGAGGCAAAACAAAGAAGCCATGGCACCAGCAGGGACATATAAAATGGGCCCACACAGGAAGTTTGTGGGCAGAAGACAGGAAGAGATGGGAATTCAGTCATTCCTGGTGGGATCCAGGAGGGAGCTTGAGCTCATTGACGAGCCAGCCAAATTCAAGACAAGCTGTACTGGTTCAGAGAGAAAAACCTCTGTGATTCTGGAGAAAAGTCATGTAGGGAAAGGATCTTGATCTACAAAAAGCCTCCAAGATGACTCCAGCACAAACCTCAAGAATGATCCAGACCATGAAACTGTTGGCCTATAGCAGGGAAATGAGGATAGGGATTGCATTTTTGCTTGAATTTGGGGGGATTCTTTACTAAATCAATACACTTTTATCCTTTATTTTTCAATTAAAGACAACAATGTTTAAAAAACAGAGCACAGGTCTGTATGGGTAACTCTACGCTTACAAATTATGCAGTGCCAGGAAATGTTCCTAAGGGCTGGCAACTGATCACTTACACTGTTAAATTGTCAAAAGGTCCCAGTACATTTCTAGCCCAGGCCAACAAGCCCCATCCCAGACAATTCCTGGGCATGATGCAGGAGCAAGCATTGGCCAAGGACCACTCCAGTAGGCAGTTGGGATGGGGCCATCCTATTTGGAAGGTAGGAGAGTTGAACAGTGTGAATACCCATCATTTTATTCCAGTTTGCCTCAGTGCCAGAGAACCACACAATTAATTTGCTAGCATACATATAGACTCTGTATGTGCATGTGCTGTGTTTATCATGGCATCCTAAAAAGGCAAATTATAAACTGGCAATATCAGGCCATTCAGTAGGATTATGGAAACTATATAAGAACTGCAAGAGATATGGTATTTTGTTTCAGTACTAAAACATCAGTATCGCAAGGAGGAAGAGACCCCATCCTTGACTGTTGGGATTCTCACTTAAATCAGATTTACAGAATCACAGAATAGTTGAGGCTGGACAGCACCTTTGGAGATTGCCTAGTCCAACCCCCATGCTCAAAGCAGAATCAAGTAGAGCAGGCTGCCCAGGACCATGTCCAGTCAGTTTTGAATAACTGCAAGGATGGAGACTCCGCAACTTCTTTGGGCACGCTGTTCCACTGCTCAACCACCTTTATAACAAAAAAGTTTTTCTTAGGTTTAAATTGAATTTCCTTTATTTCAGCTTGTGCCCATTGCTTCTCATCCTTTAACTGGACACCACTGAGAAGAATCTTGTTCCAGGCTGATCAGTTCCAGCTCTCACAGCCTCTCTTCATATATCAGATGCTGCAATCCCTTCATCCTGTTCATGGCCCTTTACTGGACTCACTCCAGTATGTCCCTGCCTCCTTTGTACTGCGGAGACCAGCAATGGACCCAGCACTCCAGATGTGTCTCACCAGGGCTGAACAGAGGGGAAGTATCACCTCCCATCAAAAGAGGAAAAAATTTTTTCCAGAAGAATTATCTAGTGATTTCTAGATCCTTCCACAGAATGATATCAAAGTGGAAAAATACATTAACTCAGTTCGCAATGTGCTTCTAAATCAACTTTATGGCCTCTTGTGATTTTTTTTTAGTGGGAGTATTTCTGGTTTTGCACTTAAGATGCCTCATTAGATATCCTACATTCTCATAATAAGAAAAATATACATAGAGAGAGAGAGAAAATTATACATAACAAGGAATATCAGTGCAGTATTGATTAAATTATGCTAGTAAAGTAGGAGGATGGAAACTGATTAATATTAAGAGTAGTTCCAAGAGAGGGAGAACTCAAGTAACTTGAAACCACAGTCCCACTTTTCTGTCACAATAGTCTATACAAATCATGGAAACCAATTACTAATGTTTACTACTGCACTGCCTGTAACTGTCTGAAGCTATGTTAAGCTTGATTGGGGCTTGCATATTTCAAACTTGGTTTAGATTGAATCAAGTGGTATATAGGCACGTTTTTGGTTCATCTTTTCAGTTACTGTCGACAAAGGCACTGCAGGATGTTCAGTATTTTAAAAGTATAAATATTTTTAAGCAAGTACATAGATTGCCTCTAGCAATGTTCAGAATCATTTAGAAATAATCTGAAGGCTGAAAATTTGGTTCACTGACAACATCCGCTTCCTCTCAACTTTTAATTTGGCACATTTCATTAATAATGTCAGACTAACACATTACCACTGGCACATGGTAACTGGAGGATAATTATCTCTGGATGCCATGCTTGTAAGGCTCTGTCTTTACTATGGGGATCCCACAGTGTGCCTCCAGCCCTCATATACTGATAGACCAGATGATTATAAAATCTGCTTAGAGGTCACCATGACTCCCTTCCATCAGATTTCACCTTTCCTAGAGCCGCAAGCGTGGATGGCAGGGGAATATGGTGTGCGCACAGGTCTTGCCTAGCAGAAAACCATAATGCAGAGGGAACATGACTTCAGCCGTGGGAGCAGGGAACTACAAATATAATTCAACATGTGCAACATAAGCAATAACAGATCATTAAACCCTTGTGGCCATTAGTCCAAATATTCTTCTTTGGCAGTGCTGGAATACCCAGGATTTCACCGGCAGAGATATAACTCCTTCCTGAACCTGCCATCAATACTTTTCCATCGCAAGCGGACTTCCTGAAGGGTGGACAGGGCAGAAGATAAGATGTCTAGGACTACAAACACCACAGAGTGTGTCTCATGCTCCCACCCACATGGCGTAGGAGTGCGCTCAGAGCAGGGCAATGCCTCAGACACTTTGCTACATCTCCAGTAGTAAATGAAACAGGGCCAAAGACATCATGCATCATTTTAAAGTGCTGGCACACCCCAGAACAGTTTTGATCTGTTTCTAGCTGGCACCTCCTTTAAGCAATCCCCAGCCATGGTTTACTGCCAGGGATCATTGTCAGGAGATGGCCCAGCCAAGGCTACAGAGTTCAGCAACACGAACACCAGCCCTGCTCCTGCTTTGTGCCCTAGTATAGACAGAGAAAGTGTAGTAACATCCAGCCTTGTTCCACAATATCAGACATTTACATAAAGGAAAGCTTGCATAAAATGGCCCCTCCCAGAAGCTACTATTGATAAGATAGAAAATGGTGGGGAAGGATTGTAAGACACTTGCTATTAACCTATTTTTTTCCAAAAGTGCCCTGTTTTTCTGTGGTTTTCTGCAGCATTTAGCACAACTGGGACATGGTCCTAATTTGGGGATATTGGATGCAACAGTAACAATAATGCATATAGGTCAAGCCAAACTCTTTATTTGGTCCTCTATTTTAATCGCAGTGTATTTCAGATGGCTAAGAGTATGCAACTTTCAAGTTTTTTTTCATTGTGAAAGCTAAACTGACATATGGGTGACTATAAGCACCATAGTATATTATCATTATTGATTTTTCCCGAGCAACCTTCCCTACTTTTCATGCAAATTAAGACAAGAATGAAGCTTGTTATTTATTGTGTGTTACTTTTTGATTAACTGACATCTCCTTGGGCAAAATAAGAAACATTTACAGTTTCCATCTCTAAAGTCCTGCAGAACATAACAGCTATACTGTTTAGTAATTCTGTTTTTAAGTCGTACTGATAGATTTGTCTCTTTCAAGTGAGCATTTGTTCACAGGACCGTTCTACAAAATAGCTGAAATCATTCCAGGTAATATCTTTCTTTCTCTCATTTCCCCGTTAACTTTTCTTTTGTATTGCTCAAAAGTCTTCATGTTATATGTCCTCAGGAACAACTTCATTACACGGCAATTGCAGCTCCGTATTAGCAGTCATCTTTGTACAAAGGAAAACATAGTTCATTTGCACAAGGAATGTCATGGAATTTTGCTTAAAGATTATCAGAGAAAATAACATGGAAATTTCAAGCCCCACCATTTAGTAACTGGCCAGTCTGAACAGGCTTGACACCCAATAGTGGCTATAATCTGTGAATATTTTATGTCTTTCACAATGCTTCTCCTGCTTTTGGTAATCGTTACTGTATTGTGATCAACTTCAACAGAAACTGGCCACCATTGTTCTAGGCCCCCTGCAAACATCCAGGCTCCTAAACAGCTAAATAGATGCAGAAGAGAGAAGAAGAAAATTAGAGCAGAAAAAGTATTCATTCCAAAGGGATGTATTCCAAAGTGTGATCATGTGATCATTTGTCAAGTTGAAGAGAGTTCTCCCGATATTGCCTTTTTCTACAGCAGTGCTGCATCCAAGTGTAGAGCCTGCCTTCTGAATGCAATTTGAAAATGCTTTAAACAGATTTCAATGACATGAGGATGGCTCTAGCTCATTGTATTATCACTTCATTATATTATTGTATTGCAGTAGTATCTGGAGGATTTATTCACATATATATGCACTGTAAAAAACACAGATCATTTCCTGCCCCACAAGTTTACAGTTAGCAGTGAATAACTGATATGAATTACTTAACATTCAAAATCATAGTTAGAAGAAGTGGAACTTCCTATTTTGGAAAAAAAAGAAATCCACCATGTGTTCAGGGCTGTTTCAAAAAGAATGGGCTAATTTCCAGCCAAGCGTGATTAAAAGCCCTAAAATGTTATGTCCATTTTATAAAGACAGGTTTGTTCAGTCACATAAAAATTTTGGTGATAAAAGTAACTTCTGTTTCAGACTAATAAAAAATTGAATCTGCAAAAGAATCCTCAGTATAAGAAGGAGAATTGACTTGTTGGGTTTCCCATTAAACCATCTATAATAGAGGTCAGATAAACAAAGTGTAGTCCGGTGGAGAGCAACACTTTATTCTCTTTTACTGAAAACAACACATTTTTTCAACTGAAGCACTAAAGCATTATCTCCCACATGATGTGCATTCATTGGAATCAGTTTATACAGACTCATCTATTAAAAACACATGTAAACCCAGGTCACACCCAGTATGCTGTTGCATACAACCCGCCACAGACTTAACATCTGCTTTTGCAACCTGCGTTTTGGTCAAGTTGTGTGCATATGTGTCATTAGCAAATACACAATATCAGTTTCCTGATCTGTGTACTGTTAAGCACTCCAGAAGACGTTTTAGTTTGAAACTTAAAATTGCAAAAACTATCATTTCCAGAAGCCCATAGGCAAATATGTTGTTCCTCTATGGCTTTACAGACTGAACATACCCTGTTACATTCAAGAAACAGTGAGTCCAATGGGGTGTGGTACACAATTAGGCACACTGTTTTGTTAAAATAATTGTCTATTGTCCATCAAATAAAGAAGAAAGCCTAAATCATTCCCTGAGACCTGCTGGAACCAGTGGCTCATATTAATAAATATATTTACCAAAAAAAAATCAGAAACTAACTTCCTGGGTTTTTTATTTTTTATTTTTTTGTGGGTTTTGGTCTGGGGTTTTTTCTGGCAATCCTTCTTTTTCCATTCTCTTGTAGAGAATGGAAGCATTGATTACTACATAATTAATAGTACCTGCTAACAATCTGAGCTCTCAAAAAACATAAGCAACCTCTAAACCCTTAAAGACTGCCTCGGGGCTTTCTTCAAGACTCTCCTGCTTTTATTTCATTTAACCAAGGCTTGGAACAGAAATTCTTTGGAGTGGAAGACAAATTAATTCATGTAAGCCTATGTAGAACCTCCTATTTTCTTGTGTTGACTACTAGCAGAGAGTAAAATCCATATATATTACTTTTTCCTCCTGTAAGTAGAGTTGTAGCCCTGCAGTCAGAGTACATCAACTCAAATTCCTACATTGGCATCATGAGAAACTTGAGTTGCACCACTCATGGCACCATATAACCCCACACACTCTTTTCCCATGATGCAAAGTTAGAAATAATCAAATGAGACTGTAGATTTTGAAGTTACAGGGATTAAAGAAAGACAGGATATCAAAGGCATCTGAAAGACAAAAAGTTAGCATCACGGTCTTTAGCCTTGACTCTAAAAATGTCAGTAAAACATCAGTTGGCACTTTCCCTGTGCTATCGAATTTGTGTCTGGTACACTGCTTTTCATGATGTAGGTAGTTACTACAGTATAAGTAGACACTGAAATACCATCAAAAACATTATGTTGCCACTGACATGGGCAGATATAGCATTTGACACTCACTACAGTAAATAGTCTTCCAGGTGATCCAGTAGGTGAAAGAGCACTGCAAGGCACCCCACTTGTATGACACCATTTTAACTGTGTTGGGAAGTGGTTCTCCTACATGAGTGCCTGAATTTCTTTTATAGCTTATTAAAAGCAATAATTTCCCTTGAAAGCCACTAAATGGTGGGCACATATGTGGTTAAGAACTATTCCTCCTTTCATTGACTAAGGAGGATACTGGGGCACTTACTAAGGAAACACTGCCAATGTTTTCAGTACACAGATTAGGTGCGTTGGTCCAACCCCGAGCTAGTTTCCTCCTTAGCACTATTCCTTTCACCACTGCATTTTCAGCATTAACTTTAATGGCATTTCATTACAGTTCACAAGAGCCTTAATGTATTTTCCCTAAGTTTTCACTGTAATCTTCTGCAATAGAAATATTTTTGTAATAATATTAAAAGAAAGAGAGCCAAGATGTAATGCTAGTGCAAAACAAGAAACTATATTCCACTACATCATTAAAGGAACTGATAGCTTCCTGTTGTTCTAAGGCATGCTTTCAGTGGAACGGGAAGATGGAAAATGGAAGATAATGGATAAAGGTAGATTATTGCAGGAAGAGAAAATAATGAAAAGTAGCTAAAAAGAGGAAGTCACCCTCCTTACAAAGCTGGTGGAGAAAAACAGAAGAGTAGAGAAAGAATTATAAAATGGTTGAAATTTTGTATACAGGCAAATTATTAATTCTCTGTGTACATCTATGTAAGTGTCTACAGGATATAATATAGTTCTAAATATTCTTGTCCCCTTTGGTGAGTATGCAGTACTCCAAGGAAAGCCATGAAGCTTTTAGAACTCTTTAAAACAAAGTTCATGATGTCCCTATACTTTTACTAACCTTTTCTTCTTCAGCATCTTCATGCGGGGAACACTTTAAAAAATATTCTCTGGATAGATGATGTCCTTGCAGTGAAGATGTGATTCTTCAGCACTCTCTCAGCAGTCTATGTCTTCCAAATGTGCCTGGAGCAGAGGAGGGAGAAAGGGTATTTGATTGAACACTACTGGAAGAGAGAAGGCTAAGGGTCAAAGCAGAAAGACAGAAGTATTTTTCTTGAGAACGCACCCATTTTTTCCTTGAGGAAATCATTTGCGTATTAGTGTGATTTGCAATGCCAACCATGCTGCGACAGATCCTACTAAGACAAATCATTATGAAACATCTCCAGGCCTAATATTTCTTGATTTTTAACATTATATGTGACAGTCACTGTATGACTAGCTTTTTATCCCAGGTGCACTTCTATCTGTAGCAAGAAAGCTGCAATTCAGCTTGTAATAAATATAACCCATTATAATCAGTGGATTTTGAAATTTTCACTTTAGATGCGATCTATAAAGATTAGATGCTATACATCATGGTTCATAGAAACAATATAGAAAAGGCAATTATTAGACCTAATTAAAAATTCACACATCTGGGACTATGGAAAAACACTTCAAGATAACTATTTATCATCTACCCAAATTGATATCAGACACAGTGAGAGTACAAGAAAGACAGATGGATGCTATCTTTCTGGGAATATATACGATGCTAGCTGGTAAAACGTTAGATGTGTTTTGTTCATATCTCTGTTTCTAGTTGGGAAAAAACAGCCCTCAGGTTCCAATATAGAATGACACAAAATGTGACTTGTGCAAATGTAACATGTTGGTGCAATTGAGAAGACCTCACATATGTTGAATTGACTACAACATGGCATCAGCCACTTGGGGCATTTGGTTAATGCATTAATTTAGCACAATAATTGCTGTATCAGACCAAACAAATTGCCAAGCTATTTCTTATTCTGTGCTTAAGACTAGTTATTTTCCTTTCTTCTACCATGTACTATTTACTATTTTTATTTCCTTCTTTGCTCTCTTAATCTCTTTATTTTAAGGAAGTTTTCTGTGACTCCAGTAAAAAAGTAGACTCTGTGCCACATTCAGATAAAGGAAAGTGCTCATTTCTGACTGTAGGGTTTCTCAGGCTGATGAGATTGACTGTATCCGTGGTCTGAGTGATCCTGCCGTTTTCCCGCCTGATTTGCTTCTTGACTTTTAACTTGCTCATTTGTTAGAATCGAATCAGTAGATACATTTTCCTACCACATTAGTCAAGCCAAAAGAAATGCTCCAAAGTAACAACAATTTGTCTCATTAATATTTATCCCATGAAAACATTTGTCTGATTTATTTGTGAACAGCTGAAAGTACTGAGTAGTTCTGCAAGTGCTTCATAAGAAGGATGAATACGTCAAGTCACCTACGTGAGCTCTCTGGCTGTTTTGTATATTATCGCTGTGAAGAACTATGAAAGCAAGCCATGGTATATTATGGGTTGAGCAAAGATGGAAAAATAGAAAGTTCCTACTCTAGAGTTGATAACTCAAGGAAAAAATAATACTAATACCTGAATCTAAGTAACAGGAAATAATGGGATAAAAAGAATTAGCAGAGGAAGCTAACCTACACATAGTTACTGGGTTTCATATATCTATGATGTCTGCACAGGAACTATCTGCTTGCTTCTCTTTAGCATCAATGTAGGGAGATGCATGTGAGCTTTAGGATGAGATAAATCCATGACTCCTGTCTGACTTGACTATTGACGGAGTCAGGACTAGCTCAGATGTAGCTTCTATATGAGAAGCACTAACATTTGAGCAGGTGTATCCAACTCAAGCTGCCAAACTATTCCTATGTTTTCTGTAGGTTTCTCAGCAGAGGAAAGTTTTACAGAGAAATTTTGGAGGAGGATATGGAGATAGCACTGTGAATGATTATGGTTATTTCCTCTAAGTACTAAGAAGTCCTTCGAAGAAAACACAAAATTCAAACAAGGACATGACAGAAATTGACATCAAGTGCTAACTAAAGCCAGAAATCAACACCTCACCAGCAAATAAGAATGGAATGGGGAGAACCTATGAAGGGCTTTGAAGATCAAGGCAGTGATTGATTAGAAAGAAAAAGGGAAACCACTGAATTGATACATAATTTCCTTGATATAGTCACAGCAAGAATCTATGGAAATTATTTTTACAGCAGAAGAGAGAGGATAGATATAAAAGGGCAAAACCATATCTCTGAAGTTATGTTAGTATTAATTGAGATTAAAGATGTTGGAATTAATTGGGAATGAAGATGTAATGAACAGTGTCTGGACAAAAGTTTTCACAGTGTGGAACAATGAGAAAGAACGCACCTTACATACCTTAAAGGTGTTCCAGGAAAGCATCCAGAAGACCCAGCCATACCCCGGATGGCAGAACATGGAGAGAGGCCCAAGTGAAAAACAGCACTGAATTATGTCAGTGACAAGCAGGATAATGTCACAGTGAAGAAGAAAAAAATGTGTGGATAGTTAGAGTTAGAACTTGTTTTTTACTCAGGCTGACCTTTAAAAAGACTTGTAGGCATCTACAAAGGCATAGCGTAATAGTTGAGATTTTTCTGTTGGTAGAAAAGGAGAGAAATCTGAAGGAAAGCTCTGTCTGTGAGTCATCTGCAAAGAAACAGTAGTTGGTTTTGCATGTGTTAGTCAGAGATGCAATACAGAAGGAAAGGAGAATGAGAAAAAAAGAGAGTCTTATTAAGGGATAATCAATGAGAAGAAACTGTCATAGGAAAGACTTGAGGAACTATTGGAAATGTCAGACGAAAAAACAACAGATGTGGACACCTCACAAGCCAGGGGATGATGGGATCTTAAGAAGAGCACAGTTGATTATGTCAAAGACATCTGACAAGATTGAGAGAACAGGGTACTGAGTATGAGATTTGGCTAAGAAGAGGGCATTTGAAATTTGACAAGAGTGATTTCAACTGAATGAAATTGGTCCATTCTGGGTTTGGGGAAGAAAAATGGAGTGACAGGACACAGCATACACAGGAGTGAAATGCAAAGTGGGGTAGTAACTGGGAAAGGAAATGGGGACAAGGGTGAATTGTTTTGAATAGGAGATATTAACACAAGGTTCACAAGAAGAATAAAAGAGAAGCCATCACTACCTTTGTTTCTTCAAGAGAAGACAGAAGGTTCTGTCCCTCTACTCCCGTCTGGTCCCTTGCTACCAAATTTCTATAGTAATAATCCCCATTTTGTTAGCCATGCTACTTTATCACACTAACAACATAGCAAAGGGACATCCCAGTATTCCACTGTTAGATTTCCAGACCCTTCTTCCCAGAGATCTAGGCAGGGTTGTAGGGTACTTTTGCTCACAGGTTGCCAGCTAGCACTCAATGATAGCTAAATATGTCCCTCTTTTGGTGATTATATGAATATAACCTGTCCCTGTCCTCCTTCAAGCCAGCAGCGTCTATCCCGGTCAGCAAGCTTCTGGCTCTCTAGCCACAGATGGTCTCTCTGGTAGCATGGCTACTGACTCTGATTTTTATTGATCAGCAGCAGACAAACCTCGCTGTGCACACAAGCTCAACAGCTGCTATTTCTTGAGCAGTTCATAATTCATGCTTTCTAACTTACTTTACCTATAGCACACTAACAGATCTGCACTTAGCTTTTGTTGAAAGCAGAAGAGAGGGCAACAATACTGATGGCACTGGAAACCATGTACATTATGTGAGTGGAAAGGCAGAAGAGTCATGCTGAGGTAAGACCAGGAGATGGTCAAAGCCAATGAATTCTGAAATGGTCTCTTGTATGTGATGAGAGGCCAAAAGGGAAACAACACTTGCAGGCTGTCATGTGAATGGCCCTTTGACAAGCTGGAGAGTTGTACCAAAGCTGAGGGCTGAATGAAAAGCCAAATCAAGAAACACACAGCTAAGGCATTAGATGGGTCATGAGTATGAAAGTTAATGTCAGTGATGATGCAGAGCAGAAGACTATGAAGGAAGGAAGAACAAACTGTCAAAATTAAGCTGGAGTGTAGATGAGTAGAACAAGGTAGAGAGCAAAAGACATCCACTTGTTACAGGAGTGGAAACTAGAGTCAAACACAGAGAAGGGTATAAGGGAGGGAACTTGGTGGTATAAATCTATTAATAATGTACATCCTTCGGCACTGTGTTTGAGATTTGGGGTTTGTATCCTACCAGTACTAAAACATAATACTTGATATGATAGCACTTTATGCTATTAACATGATCTCAGTTCTCCTTCCAGGATATCAAAAGTTAACACAGGTTATTATTTTCTGCCCTTCCACCATACACCAGCATGACTGTAAACCCACACCCTCTTTTTTGTTAGGCTCTTT